>NC_090439.1:864537973-865801194 GCF_031143425.1 Pleurodeles waltl | reverse complement strand
AATCCATGGATGGCAGGCTTTTGAGTGTCCTTGCAAAGAAAGGTGGCTATATTGGTCACTGATTTGTTTTTGTTTTGTTTTTGAATGTCAGAAATGTATATTTGTGAATGTTGAGATGTTATATTGGTTTCACTGGTAATAATAAATAATTGAAATGGGTATATATTTGTTTTTTGTTAAGTTGCCTAATAATTATGCACAGTAATAGTCACCTGCACACACAGATATCCCCCTAACATAGCTAAAACTAAAAACAAACTAAAAACTACTTCCAAAAATATTCAGCTTTGATATTAATGAGTTTTTGGGTTCATTGAGTACATGGTTGTTGTTCAATAATAAAAATAATCCTCAAAAATACAACTTGCCTAATAATTCTGCACTCCCTGTACATGTGAGTGGCACTGAGAAGTATGTAATCAGTACTCATGTGTGATATTGTCATTCAGACACTGTCATTGTAGGTACTTGCTAGCCTTTTCCTACCCAGACCATACATCTGTACAGCAGTCTTCAAGTATATTTCCAGGACTGTTACAGACATGTCAAGCCAACACACTTATGTAATGACAATGTAAAATGTATTAGCTACAGACAGTGCCTACATTCCACCAACAAATTCATGTGGTAGTTAATTATTTTAAAGATGTTTATTGTTCCTGACTATGGGGCAGATTAAAATAAACTGGTGCGGCAAGCAGTGCAGGGTCACTTTTCTTTCTACCCTTAGCATCCCCCTACCGCCACTGCATACCATGGGACAGGGTAGGGCAATAGCGTGTAAGGTATTTGACGCAATTGATGCACTGTTCAGGCTCAGTGGGCCTCTTTAATTAGGGCCTATGTTCCAAAGTTGTTTACAACTGTTGTGGTATAGTCATGCTTTCTGAGATATGGACAAGTTACAACTGGTATGTGATGGTGTAAAAAAGTATGCCATGTACATTGTGAGTATACGTGATTTTATAGAATTATTTACATGGTGATTCTTGGAGTAAAGCTCTATGTGAAAGGTTTTGTACAATTAGCTCGCTTCTGTGTATTCCAGTAGCAGTGTTTTGTTGTTCTTCCTCCTCCAGTTGTACACCATTATTGTCGTCCTCCTCATTGGGGACATCTACTTGTTCATCCCAAATAACATGTGTGCGTAGACAAAAGTTGTGCAAACAGGCACACACAAGGATAATTTTTCAGACAAAGGGTAGTGCATATACCTATCCTCCTCCTGTAAGATGGTGGCACCTGACCCTTGATTTAAAGAGGCCAAAAGTCTGCTCCATGAAATTTCTAGTCCTTATATGGGGTTCATTGTAGGCCTGCTGTGCATCTGTTCTAGGATTTCCAAAATATGTTATGACCCTTGGCTGGATGCCATAACCTTGGTCAGCTGCAAAGGAGTGTGGGAATATGTGTCAATCATGCACATGAGTTAACTGCTAGATGCCATGGCCCATATTTGTTTTGAGTGGAGTGGTGTATCAGACTTACATCTTGTATTGTGTGTGTTCTTGTTTGGATAGGTGGTTGCATTGGTCTGTGGTGGTGCACTTTCCGATCATGGGTTGTGCCCTGGGTACAAGCTGATTGTACTCTGAATTTTTGTCTTACAGTTTGTCTTACAGTTCACGCATGCCAAATGTGTGCAGTGTTCTCTATATGTAAGCCAGGGGCCCAAATTTGCAGGACCCTAGTACCTCCTTGCACCACATTAGCCTCATTTCTGTAGACACTATTGTGGGCCAACTAGGCAAATAATCACAGAGCAATGTTTACAAAGTGCCAGTACCCAAGCAGCGAAACACTTAATGAAACTTTGCAACACATTATGCCTGTGCAAAGCATCATGTATGCAAGGTGTGTGTTACACCATTGTGCAAAAGCTAAAGTATGCAGAGGGTTATAAGAGGTTCCAAAGTGTAATTTTTATCTGGTACTGGCAAAGAGCTGGAGTACGTATGGGGAACACCAGTGCTTTAAATGTGCCCCTATGTTCTCCAATCCTGCTCTTCTTCCTCACCGCATTCTCTTCGTGTTCTGCTCTTCTTCCTCACCTCATTTTCTTCGTGTTCTGCTCTTCTTCCTCACCGCATTCTCTTCGTGTTCTGCTCTTCTTCCTCACCGCATTTTCCTAGTGTTCTGCTCTTCTCCTGTGTCCTTCTCCTCTTCTGCACCCCATCCTTCGTGTTCTTTTCTTCTTCTGTGTTCTTCTCTTCTTCTGTTGACCATCTCCTTCATGTTCTTCTCCTTCTGTAGTCCATTTCTTTTGTGTTCCTCCCCTCTTCTGTGTTCTTCTCTTCTTCTGTGTTCTTCTCTTCTCTTCTTCTGTGTTCTTCTCTTCTTCTGTGTTCTTCTCTTCTCTTCTTCTGTGCTCTTCTCTTTTTCTGTATTCTTCTCTTCCTCTCTTCTTCTGTAGTCCATTTCTTCCCTTCCTTCTCTTCTTTTCCTTTCCCTCCTATCTGACCCTCCGGCCCCCACCCTCTGCTTTCCCGCCACCACCACCCGCTCGGCCCCGCCCCCCCCTGCTCCCATTCGTCGCCCCCCTCCCACCTCCCGCCCCCAGCGGACCCCTCCTCCCCCCCCTCCCTCTTATGGCGGCTGCTGCACGGCCGCGCACAGCGGGTGCGCCGCTGGCGCGCCAAAGGCAAGCCCGTCTGTGCCTGTCCGCGCCTGGACCGGGCCCAGCGCCAAGACCCCTGGCCCCCAGCACTCCCAAACCCAGCAGCGCCGCTACGACCCCACCTCCCTCCACGCACTCAACTCGGGACGCTCTAGAACCTGCTTCCAAGCCAACCCGAAACGCATGCATGGTCCCTTCGCATGCCTTACCTGCAAGCATACCTTCCACCGTGACTGCACCCCGCCCGCCAGCCCATGTGCCAAAACCCACCTCAAATGCATCCTCATCAACGCACGCTCCGTCCACAAGCATGCCATTGAACTATGGGACCTCCTGGACTCGACCGCACCGGACGTCGCCTTCATCACTGAGACCTGGATGAACGCCTCCTCGGCCCCCGACATCGCCATATCCATCACCGACGGCTACAAGATCACCAGGAGAGACCGCACCAACCAAGTCGGAGGAGGAATCATATTCAAGGACTCCATCAACGTCACCACTTACACCGAAGACACCCCCCTCGCCGCCGAACACATGCACTTCCAGATCCACACCGACCCCAGGACCACCCTCAGAGGAACTCTCATCTACAGACCCCCTAGACCACACGCCCTCTTCAGCGAATCCATCGCTGACTTCATCTCTCCGCACGCCCTAGCCTCGCCGGACTACATCCTCCTCGGAGACCTCAACTTCCACCTGGAGCAGAACAACGACACCAACACCACCACCCTACTCGACAACCTCGCCAACATCGGTCTCAAGCAACTGGTGAACACCCCCACCCACATCGCCGGACACACACTCGACCCCATCTTTTCCGCCAGCAACCACGTATCTTTCAGCCACTCCTCCGTAATACACTGGACCGACCACAGATGTGTCCACTTCACCTTCAGACGCAAGACTCTCCACCTCCGCACACAACCAATCCCACGCAGACACTGGAACAAAATCTCCACGGAACAGCTACTCTCCACTCTCAGCCACAACCAACCTACCATCTCCACTGATGCCAACAACGCATCCCTCAGCCTCACACAATGGATCACCAACTGCGCGGACAACCTCGCACCCCTCAGACGCCTCCCAAGACAGACCAACGCCAGGAAACCTCAATGGTTCACAGACACCCTCAAGGAATCCAAAAGAAACTGCCGTACCCTCGAGAAAGCCTGGCGCAAAGACCACACCGTAGAAAACATGTCTGCCCTCAAAAACGCCACCCGCGAACACCATCAGCTGATCCGCGCCACCAAAAGAACATCCTTCAAAGACAGACTGGACAAGAACACTCACAACAGCAAAGAAATCTTCAACATCGTCAAAGAGCTCTCCAATCCTAACGCCAACTCCAACTCCATCACGCCCTCACAAGATCTCTGCAACTCCCTCGCTACCTTCTTCCATCGAAAGATCACCGACCTACACAACAGCTTCGGTCCTCAGACCCAGCCAACCACCACAGAACCCACAGCCCCAGCCATCACCCTCAACGCCTGGACACACATCAGCGCGGAAGAGACCAAAACTACCATGAACACCATCCACTCCGGTGCCCCCTCAGACCCCTGCCCCCACTTCATCTTCAACAAAGCCGACGACATCATCGCCCCCCATCTCCAGACCATCATCAACAGCTTGTTTGCATCTGCCACCTTCCCCGAGAGCTGGAAACACGCAGAAGTCAACGCTCTCCTGAAGAAACCTACGGCGGACCCCAGTGACCTGAAGAACTTCCGCCCCATCTCGCTCCTCTCCTTCCATGCCAAAGTCATTGAGAAGACCGTCAACAAGCAACTGACCAAATTCCTTGAAGACAACAACCTACTCGACCCCTCCCAGTCTGGATTCTGTGCCAAACACAGCACAGAAACCGCCCTCATCGCAGTCACCGATGACATTAGAACTCTACTGGACAACGGAGAAACAGCCGCCCTCATCCTCCTCGACCTCTCAGCTGCTTTCGACACCGTCTGCCACCGAACCCTAATATCCCACCTCCGCTCCACCGGTATCCAACAACAGGCCCTGGACTGGATCACCTCTTTCCTCTCTAACCGCTCCCAAAGAGTCTACCTCCCGCCGTTCCGCTCGGAACCCACCGAGGTCATCTGCGGTGTCCCACAGGGCTCCTCGCACAGCCCGACTCTCTTCAATGTCTACATGAGCCCCCTTGCCAACATCACACGCAAACACAACATCAACATCATCTCCTACGCCGACGACACCCAGCTGATACTTTCCCTCACCAAGGACCCTACCATCGCCCAAGACCAACCTGCAGGATGGAATGAAAGACGTCGCAGAATGGATGAAACTCAGCCGTCTGAAACTGAACTCAGACAAAACGGAAGTCCTCATCCTCGGAAACACCCCGTCCGCCTGGGACAACTCTTGGTGGCCCATGGCCCTGGGCACCGCACCAACCCCCTCAGACCACGCACGCAACCTCGGATTCATCCTGGACCCGCTTCTCACCATGACCAAACAAGTCAACGCCATCTCGTCTTCCTGCTTCCTCACTCTCCGCATGCTCCGAAAGATCTTCCGCTGGATCCCCGCCGACACCAGAAAAACTGTGACCCACGCCCTCGTCACAAGCCGCCTGGACTACGAAAACACCCTATACGCAGGAACCACCGCAAAACTCCAGCAACGCCTTCAGCGAATACAAAACGCCTCCGCTTGCCTCATCCTCGACATACCCCGCAACAGCCACATCTCCACCCACCTGAGACACCTGCACTGGCTATCCGTCAACAAAAGGATCACCTTCAGGCTCCTCACCCACGCACACAAACCCCTCCACCACAAGGGACCTGAATACCTCAACCGTCGCCTCAGTTTCTACACGCCCACCCGTCAACTTCGCTCCGCCAGCCTTGCACTCGCCGCCGTCCTTCGCATCCGCCGCACAACGCCAGGTGGGAAATCCTTCTCCTACCTGGCGGCCAAGACATGGAACTCCGTCCCCGCCAACCTTAGGACCACTCAGGACCACCTCACATTCCGGAGGCAGCTCAAAACCTGGCTCTTCGAGCAGCAGTAACCCCCTCCCCTAGCGCCTTGAGACCCTCACGGGTGAGTAGCGCGCTTTATAAATATTATTGATTGATTGATTGATGTTCTGTGTGGGATTTGCACCAAACATTTGGCATTTATCCGACACAGTCCATCAATGGCATCCCTCATGTTGACACTATTGCACCTACTCTGCGCCATGGTGCACCATATATTGACTACGGCACACACATGTTGGGTCTAGAGGGCACTATGGTGTGCAAGTAAATTGGCACAGCTTTAGATGTTGCCCAACGTTTCTCACATGTGGTCCTTAGTGCCTTCACTTTAGACCTCCAGAAGAGTGAAGTACTGGAAATATGTACCTATTTTGTGTGTTGCATGCCATGTAACAGGTGTAGGGCCCTATGTGTTGCATGTGAATCCCACCCCTTTGCCTTTGAAATACGTCCCTTGAACAAAGTTTTGTTGTTGACAATTGCTGGCTGGCATACGTATGTGCATGAGGTTCATATACCCAGTGTGGGACAGTTATATGGGTGCATTGTGATGTATGCAAGATTTTTCAGACTGCTGTCGGGCAGGGCATGCTGTGCTTTTCAGCACTGCCCTGCATCAGGAGTCCAGCCCTCCTAAGTTCCATGTATCCATGTAGCCTTATTCCCATGCATTTCTGGCCTCTCCCTGTACATTGTCAGTAGTACATGTGCCACAGTCCGTTGTTGGCACCCTTGTTTCATGGTATGGACATGTGGGATTTACAGGTATGTTTGTTGGTGTGCTGTGAGGTGTCCATTCCTGCACATGATCTTTCATTGGTGGTGATGTTGTATTTCAATGTGTGCTGCACTATGCACCACACAAGGGAAAGTTGTACACAATGGATATTATATTTTGCTGATATGTAGATGGAAATGGGACCAATCGGGTGACAATAGATATCAGTGCTGCCTGAGATTTCTACAGCATGGTAAATGTGAGGCAGTGGCAATATGTAAGTTTTTTGATGCTTTAATGGCTAATGCAATACGCACAGCAAAGCGATTCCTTGATAAGTGGTATGTGTGAACGATCTGTGTTTTGTTCTCACCTTGTGGACAAGTAGTTGTTTGAGTCCAGCTTTTATATTAATAGGGGACACTGCTCCACCTCTCCATCCAGTGATGTGTCAGTCAGTTGATGCCAGGAACTTGTAGATATGGGCGTATGTGAGAGTGATGTGAATTGGATGCAGTGTAGTGTGGCACATGGCATATATGTTGTGGTCTATACATCTGTGTTTCCCTGTCCATGTATGTTTGGTGTTGTGTTTGGATTGTTTGTACTACAAGTTTGGTGTGTTGTGTGTGTTATTATTTGTATGGTATCTTACCTACAAGTAGGCCATTGCAATACTGTCCATCCTGGAATTGTTGGTTTATAGTGGAGTGACTGAAGATGTAAGCATCATGGAGGCTTCTGGGAATTTTTGCAAGGATGTTTGTGATAATTCCATGGTGGTCCACGATGGCCTGCACATTGATGGAGTCGGTTTGTTTGGGGTTCCTGTAGAGGTGTTCGATTGCTGCAGGAGGGACAAGTTGTACATGGGTGCAATCCATTTTACCCAGCACATGCGGGAAGCCAGCAATTTGGTAGAAAACTTGCTTGGTCTCCTGCTGCATTTCCTGGGTGTTGGGGAACCAGATGTGGTGGGGTGTGAGTCTGATGATGGCACCCCGGACCTTCATAAGGAAGGCATAGAGGGATGGTTGGGAGATCCTATCTACTTGTGCCGCAGTTGTTTGGAATAAACCTGATGCCAGTAAGTGGAGGACAGCCAGGAGTTTGGTCATGGGTGGAATTGCTGTGTGACTCTGCACTCTTGCTGTGATGTCTGGCGCAATGTGGTGGAGCAGACATACAATGGGCTCCCGCCTCAAATTGTAGAGTCTGATCACCTCTTCTTCCCTGAGGACCAGGATGCTTGCATGCTGGCGAAAGATGCTCTCCTGCCTTCTACGCTGCATTTGTGGCTGCTGTGGTGGTGTTTGCAGTTGCTGAGGTGGTGCTGGGGGCACTTGGTGTCATCGCTGTCGTCTTCTACGGGTGCCGAGCTATAGGAGTAACAGTTCCATGGTGTCCTGTTGCTTTCCAATGCTCCTTCTGTGTGTTTCCCTTAAGTAATAGTGTTTGGGCCCCATATTCCCAGCAGTACAAGCCCTGGTTTCAGGTCCAGTGTCTCTCCCATGGACTCCTCCAGTGATCCCCTGACCGCGTCACATAAGAAGCCCAATCTGGGGCAGCTCCACAGCATGTGTAGGAACCTGCCCTCCATCCCACAGCCTCTTAAACAGAGCGCATTTTTGGAACTTCCTATCTTGCATAGTAAATACCTCATATAATATGCCCTATGGAGAACTTTAAGTTGGATTAGGCGGTAGCTCATCCAATTCTCCCCGGTCCTATTACCATTTACACTGTACTGATAAGGAGAAGGTAAGGTCACACTTGTGAATTTGAAAAATTATGGCGACGGACGCAAATGGTTAAACATTAGACGGCACCAACTTTAAACAGATTATCAGAATGGAATAATGTTTATACAACTGATTGTTTTGCAAGCTGAATATTGTTCACATGCCTTCAGAAAGCCCTGGCGTATGCGCCTGTGGGGCAACACACGTGTTGGCTGACCCTCTGTTTTTCTAAGGGACCTATCCTGTTGTATCTCAATTGGGAGTTAGTTGTCTTTTGAAATAAAATTCGAATTGGAGCAACAAAGGCCTTTGTCGTAATCCAGTAAAATTCACTGAACTCATGGCACTTTGACTTTAAAATGGCTTTTTAAGTGGGTCCTTACCTTTTCCTTATCAGTGCATCTTCCTTGGAGGATTTGGATCCATGTCCTCTGGTCAAGCTCCCACGTCAATAAAAAGGCATTCTACACAGGAAGTTTGTGTCTTTGGACCCTCTCCTTTTTTGGAGTACTTCTTTACCATTTACACTGTAGCCTGGCAAGGATGCCCTGTGAGTTCCTTATTAGTGTTCCATATGTCATTGAGATAAGCCTGTTACTGACTTTACCATCCACCAGTCTTGCTTCCAGGGTGGAGACCTCTTGTGTTTCTGCATCCTGGGGTATGTAGTCCTGCAGTGCATGTCTCAGTTTGCCATATCACAGCCACTTTGACTCCAGCATTCGTTTTTCTTCCCTTAAGGAAAGCAAATGGTGCTACTCCGTTGGTGTCCCAAACATCTGCTAAAGTTGACAGGCCAATATTGTCCCAGAAGCCTACCAGGGCTACTACTCATCTTAGTCTGGTCCCATCCAATAAAGGTGTTCTCGGTGACAGTCTGCTGCTCCTTCTAAAGTCTCTAGTCAATTTTTTCCAGGTGTCTTCTACTGTCCTGTTGGCTGGATCAGCCCTCTGGTCCAGTTGTCCCCCATAGAGTGCATGCAAGTAGCTCTGCTCACCCATGCCCAGTCGGTCCATTCAGAATGCCGAGTCACTCCTGTCCGCATACGCCCAATCATTGACCACACTGACTTGCGCTACCTCATAGTATTTCTTAACGTTCAGCAAGGCTATTCCCCCCCTCAAACTTGGATCACTGGAGGACCCTCAGGGCAATCTTTGGTTGGCCCCATGAACATAGGAATGTCCTCAACATTGTGTTCTCCTTAGCAAATAGGGCATCAGGACCCTTTACAGGATGTTCTGTAGCATTTAGAGGAGTCTGGGAGGGCTATCATCTTGAAGCTTTCCCCTCAAGCCTCTTCACCATGGGCAGCAGGTTTGCTTGGTAGTGTGACTCTGCATCTTTAGTTTCCCAGATCTCCAAATATTTAAACTGTTGGTACACCACCCACAACAGCAGCTCCTCATCCTGTGTTCAACGCCTCAATGGGAACAACAATGACTTCTCACAGTTTATGGCGAAGCCAATATACCTGCCAAAGACATGGAATATGTCCCGTAATTTGATTAATGTCTGAGCTGGTTTGGTCAGTATAACGATACACACTCTTCCATCCCCTGCCACCCAGCCAGCCCCATATCTGTGTATCCCAGAGTGCCCATACTACCAGCACCTCTATAGCCAACACAAAAAGCATTGGTGACAGTGGCATCCCTGCCTGGTTCCCTTCTGCACCCTAAACTCTCTGGAGAAATACCCATTTTCACTTTTGCTGTCTGTCTGTCATACAGCAGCTTTACCTACCGAATATACTGTATTTGGGGTCGAAGCCAATCCTAGCCATCCTAGCAAGAATCCCAAATAAGTAGGGACAGTCTATGGAATCGAGGCTTTACTTGCATCAAGGGGCTCACTTATTCTGCGCTCTTGAAGTGCTTCCACCACTGCAATATTATTGTGTAGCCGCCTTAAGATCAAACGGGTATGAACCCATTTTGATCCAGGTTAACTAGTTCAGTCATCACAGCCCGCAGTCTGGTCACCAGGACCTTTGCCAGGATTTTAGTATCTACATTAAGCAGAGATATCAGCCTGTAGGATTCACATTGGTCTGCAGGTTTTCTGGACCTTGGGATGAGAACGACTGTGGGCGTTCTCATATCCTTCAGCAGCGACCCAGACTTGAAAGCTTCTAGGTTCAGAGCATGCAGCGGTACCACTGTCCTCCTATTTAGTTTGTGGAAGATCTCTATGGCGAATCCGTTGGGGCCCACTGTCTTGCCAGTTTGCATCTGACCCACTGCGGTAGCCACCTTTTCCACTGAGACATCATCCTCCAGGTCCCCCACCTGTTCTGGTCATAGGAGCCGCACCGGACATTCTTGAGTGAAAGCTCGTACCTCCTCCTCCAAGGTCTGCAGCTGCAAGGCATAGAAACCTTCCATATATCTCACAAATGCTTCAGTTATTTGCTGACTCTCGTTAACTTTTACCCCTTGGTGCCCCCACTATTTCTATAATGTGCATCTCTTCCCTCTCACTGTTGCCCAAACACATCAGCAGTTTACTTGCTCGGTCTCCTGCTCCATACACCCACTTCTGTTTTGCTGGATAGGCCGTTTTCAACTCCTGGTTTGCTACAATTTTATACTCAGACAGTTTCAGGTCTAAAGCGGCTGTCAATTGGGGTGTATGGGAAGCTGTGTAGTCCCTCTCCAGCAGTACCAGTACCCTTCTTGAGTGGGTAACCTACATAACCTTTCCCTTCAATCGCCAATGTCTCCAGTAATAATGACACCCTTGATCATGGCTTTATATGCTTCCCACAATATATAACTCCCTGTTGTGCCGTCATTTTCCTCAATGCAGAGTTTAGTGGCCTTGTCCATTCTTTGTACCTCCTCCCTGCTCATCAGGGGCAAGTTTTTTGGAACGTTACAGACTGAAGCCCCAGTGAGGTATACACATTGATCAATAGCATGGCCTCTCCTTCAAGATCTTCCAACATCGCTACATATCACCCATTCATGTATTTCCGTGTTTGTTCCCCATGGAATGGTAATGACCTACTAAGAAGAATCATCACGCCCTTAGATCCCAATGTGTAGTGTGCATAACATGCCGGCTTGCATTTGCCCCTTCCCGGACTGCAATGTTGACCCCTTATCAAGTGTGTTTTGTGCAGGAATATTACGTCGCATTCATATCTACTAAGAGCCTTGGCCACCAAGCCCTTTTTAACCTTGTTCCTCAACCCGTTAACATTCCACGTTAGCAGCATTACTGTCTCATGTTGTGCTGTGGCGTTTGGGTGGTTAAAGTCCTCTGCCATCACCCTTTCTCACCCCCTAAGGGATATCACAGTGCTGAAATGCTCCCTATACTTTCAACTATGAGAACAATGCTGAATCATATACAGGAGGGACATTATCTAAAAAAAAGCCAGGTTTTCAATTTTTTTCCTAAACCCAAGGTAGTTGTCAGTAAGGTAAAGATCAAGAGGAAATAAGTTCCTCTGGACTGCAGCCAGATAAGAAAATGAACGGCCTCCAGTTATGACTGTCCTTATTCATTTTGCTTTCGATCGAGCTAGATTGCTGGATATCAGATCACACATAGGCCTATAGAATTTGACTCTATCCTGTAGAATTACAGGCCCAGTGTTATACAGTGCCTTATGAGCGTAACATAGAAGTTTAAAGCTGGCTCTTTTTCACATTGGAAGCTAATGTAAAGATGTCGAGCAAGCTGATGCCGAATTGAACCTATCCATATTACAAATTAGCTTGGTAGCAGCATTTTGCATTACTTGTAATCTTGTGAAGAGGTAATCAGCCATGCCTTCATGCCATAGTCCAATCTGCTTGTTACATTGGCTTGGACTATGGCTCTTTGCCAGGCTATTGGTATCCACTTAAAAAGCCTTTTCAAAAGTTTGAGTATGCCAAAGCATTTACCGCAGATGGCTCTGCTGACCTGTTCCTGCATAGACAGAGAGTTGTCAATGACACTAAGATTTTTTGCCGATTTCTTAGGAGTGGGCATATCCCCAAGTAAGTCCGGCCACCAGCAGCCGTCCCAGGTCAAATGGGCCCCACCAAATAGCAGGATCTCTGTTTTGTCAGCATTTAGGGCCTGATTTAAGGGAAGTGGCACTGCTTGCAGTGCAGGCCAGTTTCCTTGCGCCCCTTAGCGCCCCTCTATCGCCACCATGTGTGCGCCGTATTTAAAATACGGCGCACCATGGCGCAGGGTAGGGGGCAATAGCATAATTATTTTTGACACTATTGATGTACTCTGCAGGTGTAGCACCAACATTTTGGCGCTACTCCTGCAGAGTACATAAGGGCCCGTTGTATTCAGTGGCATGCCCTCTTTTAACGCCTGCTCTGACAGGCATTAAAAGTGCAGAAAAAAAATAACACAAGGAAATCGCTTAGATTTCCTTGCGCCATTTTTTCAGCCCCCCCCAACGGGGGAACACCCCCTTTGCATACATTATGCCTGGTGCAGGCATAATGGATCGCAAAGGGTTACCGCTATGTAAATATGATGCTGCGTTTTTGGCCATCTAATGCCACATTAGGGTAAAAAAAATGACGCTAATTTGTCGTTAGGATGGTGCTGGGGGCTTTTAAATCAGCCCCTTAGGGCCTGATTTAAGGAACGTGGCGCTGCACTGGGTGCAGCGCCACTTTCTTTGCGCCCCTAATCGCCCCCTACCGCCACCATGTGTGGGCCGTATTTAAAATACGGTGCACCATGGTGCAGAGTAGAGGGCAATAGCATAATTATTTTTGACGCTATTGATGTACTCTGCAGGAGTAGTGCTAAAATGTTGGCGCTACTCCTGCAGAGTATATAGGGGCCCATTGTGTTCAATGGTGTGGCCCCTTTAAACACTTGCTCTGAGCAGGCATTAAAAGTGCCGACAAAAAGTGGTGAAAGGAAATCTCTTAGATTTCCTTGCTCCATTTTTCACCCCCACTTAAAGGGGAACGCCCCTTTGCATATATTATGCCTGGCCAAGCATAATGTAGTGCAAATGGTTACAAAGTGGTGCAATGCAGGCATTGCACCAGTTTGCAAATGTGGTGCAACGTTTTTGGCCATCTAACGCCACTTTAGCATAAAAAAGATATGACGCTAATGTGTTGTTAGGATGTCGCTACGGGCTCATAAATCAGCCCCTTAGCTTTAAACAGTGATCTGTCATTCATCCTTCTACCTCAGAGAGGCACTCAATTAATTTGCCTCAGGTTTTGTCTGGTTTCTCCCCAGTACTATAAATAATAAGCTGGGTGTCATCTGCATACAAATATACATCAAAACCCCATTTCCTTACAATTTTTGCTAATGAAGAAACATAAACATTAAAAAGAGTAGGATTCAAAGAGGAGCCTTGAGGGACCCCACATTTGGAAGTGAAGGAACCGGTTCTGAAAGTACCCAACTAGATGGAATGCATACTATTCGTTAAGAAAAAGCAAACCCACTGTAGGGATTTCGAGAATAAACCAATTTCATGAAGTTTCCTGATTAGCACACTATGAGAAATTGTGTCAAATGCTACAGACAGGTGAAGTAGATTCAGGGCGGTGGCCCGGTCCTGATCAGCTACTGAACTGATGCCATCCAAAATGGCTAACACCGAAGACTCAGTACTATTTTTTTCATGAAACTAGTCTGTGAAGGATCCAGTAGTTTCTTTTTTTCTAAAAATAGTATTAACTGACTATTCAGTTTTTCCAAGTTTTTTGCTATATGAGGAAGAAGTGATAATGTCTGATAGTTGAAAAGGATAGAAACGTGGATTCCTGTTTTTTTGACTAAGGGTAATAATACTGCTTCTTTTCAAGTCTATGGATATGTTTCCTCTGAATGGGATTGGCTAAAAATGTATGTTAAAAAGGGGATGAACGCAGAATGAAGGCCATTTGTGAACAGATAAACTGAGGGAAGGTATCAAGTGGGGAACCAGATTTGACTTCCGTCATCATCTCTGTAACCTGTTCTTCTCTGATTTTTTTTTTAAAGCTCCCAGATGGGCATTGGCATCTGGGCGAGGGCCCATAGAATCTCATTGAAATTCATCCAAAAAAGGCTAGGTCACAAACGACAAATAAATCCTTACAATTTTGCCCGTGAAATAGTTTTCAATTTCCTCACAGTGGGCTTCTGTGGGGAGAATCGCTTGAGATAGGTAAGGAGGCTGAGCAAGCTCTTTGATAATTTTAAATATTTATTTTGGAGAGCTACTGTTCTCTTCAGTATTTCAGATAAAATAATCCTTCTTGCTCTCCTCTGAGCTTCATGGATTTTTTCAACTCTTCTTTGCATCTCCATAGATTCGTTTTATTTCATAGTTCAGCAGAATACCATTTTCTGCTGAGAGTGATCGTCTAGGTGACCTATTAGCTTTCAGATGAGCTCAGCTATTTAGTGAGCTCAGAATCACAGCATTAAGGGCTTCAATCTGATTAATATGAGGCTTGTCAACATCATTCCGTGGGGGGATAAAATGACTGGAGAATGATTTCTCATCCTATGCGACTCCAAGATCTCTTGGGAACTGAGGGATGGTCCACTGAAATTAGTAATTAAAAAATGATCTGTCCAGGATAGCGGGGCAATATCAAGGATTTTACTAGCTTCCTCAGCAGGGACCAATGCCCTCTATCAGTTGCTACTAAGAGTGTCTCCACGGTGCCTGACTTCCATCATCATTTTTGTTTGTTTCACTTTCATTTATTCTTTAGTTGGGGAGGCTTTTATGTGCTTATTGTTCTTCCATCTCGAGGACGACTGTTGCCAGCCAGCATCTCCTTTTGCAAGCGTGTTAGACACGACCATGTTTTCTGCTCCTCGAGCCAGGCACAAGCTTCCTGCACTGTCGCCAAGAAATGGGCCTTGTCCTTGTAGACAATCAGTAATTTTGCCGGAAATATGAGTGCATATTTCAGGTCCAGCTGGCATAATACTTTTTTGACTGGCCGAAACACCCCTCTCTGTTTCTGCACCAGGCTGGTGAGGTCTGGGTAGATATTGATCTCTTGTCCGTCTATCTTCCATGTGCCATGTTTTTGTAATGCCTGCAGGATAACATCCCTGTCTATAAAGTTCATCAGTTGGGCTATTACTGGGTGTTGCCCCCAAACCCTGGGTGGTTGTGAGCTTTGCCGCTAGCCTGTGGGCTTCCACTGTAAAGAATTGGGATGGATGCTCCTGCAGCACAGTGTTGGCCAGCCAGTCCTCCACAAAGAGTTCAGTATTGGGGCCTTCTGCCTTCTCAGGGACCCCCACCAGTACGACATTGTATTGTCTGAACTTGCCTTTAGCATTCTCCTGGTAGCTCATCAGTATTTTCACCTCCCTTTCCATTTCTGTGCATTTGAGAGTGAGTCCCTTAATGTTTGATAGCTGATCACAACTGATCCTCTGTTTCCTTCACCTGACCCACTAGTTTTTTGTGATCCTCACAGAGAAGGCCCACCTCATTTACCATTGCAGTGATTTGTGACTTCAGTGTCACCTTGGTGTCTCTAAGGGCCCCCAGGATTGTTACTGTGTGCGCTGCCAGGGATGTGTCTGCCTCTTCCAAGGCTGCGGTTGTGCCCCCCTGCGCAGTTTCAAGTAGGGACGAGGTCTCACCTCTCACTGATCAGATCTTCCCCATCCTTCCAACCCAGTCCGTGGGTGTGCCCCGACTGATTTAGTCTGCATCTTGATGGGGGGAGCTGTGGCAGATCAAGTCCAGGAAGCAAAAACTCTGTGATCATGGCCTCCCATGCTTCTCAGGCCATTGCGGCTGTCGGGCTATCACAGTACTTCACTCCCCCCATTGCTCAGGGTGCCATTCAAAGTCCTGATCCATCAAATTTTTGGTGGGGGGACGGACAAGGCCCAACAAGGGGGGGCTTTTGTCAATGTAATACTCCATAGTTGTTTCCCCCCTCCGCAGGTCTGCCTTGGGGTCTCAGCACTGCCACGGCCAGGACCTCACCTCAATCAGTGCCTCAGTTCACCTCCGTATCCTGCTTCCGGCTGCACATCACTGTGTGAATCCTGGTGATTTTGCTCTGAGTTCTGTTGTCTGGGATTAGGAGGCAGAGCTCTTTGTAAATTTATGGGCTGAGGGGGCACCAGGGCCCTAATGTCAGCAACCGCTAATGTGTGTCTGCCCTGCCCAGCCTCAGGTACTTCTTGCGAGGTTGTCTGGGCTCCAGTGTTGTTCGTAGGCTCTGGTCCTCTTGATCGCCGAACTGCCACTGGGTATGTTCCTGCCCTGTCTTGGCTTATGCTCCTTACCGCTGGGTCTCCACCCTGTTGGGTGCTGCCACGGCCCTCACAGGCCTAGATGATCAGCCCACAGTTGTCCACTGGCCAGCAAGCAGGTCCCAGGGCTGCTGATTGCCGTGCCTCATCTGCACCACTCAGTGATGTGCCACAGCCAACATCTTGCTGTTTTGCCACTTGGCCAGTCTCTGGGGGTCATCTGTGGGCCCTGCTGCTCTCCACCAGCTTCCCCAGGATCCCCAAGTCATCTCCGGAAACCCACTGAGGTCAGAGCTCAGTGCCAGGCAGGATATATGGCTCTGGGCCACCATCAGCCACAATGTTATGTACGCCATAGCCTTTCATCCCACGCCCTCCACATGTGCATTCTTAATATGTTTAGAGTTCAATCCACTACCACGTGGGATTAAACTGAATGTAAAATATTGTGGAGATTTACACTTTCTCCATGTCTCACTGGGGAAGGTCTGCGATATGGAAGCATAACCATGTTAGCATCAATAAAAACACATGTGAATGTAACACAATCCATGAGTGGATGCATGGGAATGGGCATGGGCCACTCATGGAACTCTTACAAAGTACAAAATTAATGTTACACTGCACAAGGAGCAGATTTGTTGGACATTAGTAACAAAGCAATGCAAGGCAAATGAAAACATGACTTGTGAGTCATAGCCAAATCCAGTTGGATGTCTTGCATTGACATTTCAGCTGCCAATGTGAGGCACACATTGTCTAAATGTAAGTTCAAATACAGTAGTTGAGTATCATCTATTTAGCAAATATTAAGTTGATATACTCAGTAAGTCAAATATTCAAAACTGTACAAAGAAAATGTGTGTAATGTAGGCATAACATACACAATAGAGTAATATAAACAGTGTTAAAATGATCTACTTGTACTGAACATAGATAATATGGGACGTGATAATGTACTATCTGACATCAATATAAATGTTAGGAAAGCATGGGTACAAATGTTGCACTGCTATTATGTGTATGTCTGATTGTTAAAGGCAACGTCCACAACACTTCCAATGGAGGTAGTGCAACATCTTAATAAATCACAGATCATACATCTTTTCCAGCTGAACCTCAATTTGCACCTGAGTTGGAACCTTGCACTGAGGTGTCTGCTGACATGGACTCCTACCTGCCCTCCTTAGATGAAGAAAAATGTGACTAAATTCTCTCAACTCTGAATGATTTACTTCCAGGCTTAGCAAGGGTCCATGACATGCCAGTGTAACCAGACAAATGGTCCAGACTTAATTGAATCCAGTAAGTATTCCATCTGCTGTGGAGCAACACGAGGATCCACAAGTTGCCTTTGACTGCAAAGTGTATGGCCTTCAGACAGGGATGATGGATGTTGTCCAGTCAGGAATGGACACATTGGTAGGCACCCTTAAAGGAATAATGAGCCCCCTAACAATGGCGTGGTGTGCCATTCACAACACCCACTCTTCACTATAGGGAATTGATGATTCCCTAGCAAATATATCTGAAGTGATGGATGAAAAGAGTCAGCAATATCAGTCTCAGACACAATTTCGACAATATCTCATAACACAGCTAGGGGACTTCCATCATGGTGGGGAGTCCAAGATGGGCTTCTTCAAAGTAACAAGTGTTGTGTTACAGAGTCAACAGACCCTTGCCAGGGATTTTCACACAGTCTTCACTACTCCTACTAATGTCATCTCACAATTGTGTCCAACATCTTCCTCTTTATCTGTTTCATCATTGCCAACTTTGGGTATTACATCTTCTCTACAGTCTTTCACTTCTCAACAAGATGAGGAACATGCTAAATCAGCTGAGGTAGATGATAATACATTTTCCAATTGGCACCGCAAGTCAAAGAGATAAACACTAGTGAGATGTTTCTGACCAGTTAAAATGTGGCCTAGCATGGAATTAAAATGCCATCTTGTTCCCTTACACCTGCAGTTCAACCATGTGTCACTTTTGTTGTATGTGTGCATATTCAGCAACTGCAAAGCATACTTTTTGGTAGTAAAAATAATATTGTTCAAAGCCTCTTTTTCTTACATATGGCAAATTAGGATGCTGTTGATGACTAGTTCTAAAATGCCTAAAAAAACAAATGCTAAATTTACCATGACATTGAACTTGTATATGCAATAATTTATACCAATTTTATCTCTATGATGCATTGAATCAATTGTGAGACATGATGTTATACAGATGTGCTTATGATCCTTGCTATATATTTGACTCTATGTTCAAAAGGACACATAGGAAAAAAGGATATGCAACTCATGCAACCAACTGTATATGAAGCGGTGCATATCATTTACATAAGATAGCACACTGTCTCTGTATTGTGGAATGTTATGTATTTATTCTCAAATAAGCTTGCAGTGTTATACTTTGTGGTGGCTAGAAAATACACAGGCTCTCTTACACCATAGTGCAAGAGACATTGTTGTATATGCAGATCGGTAAATGTGTAGACAGGGACACCTAACCTGCTCAATGTCACTTCTGTATCAGTACACTCTTTCTAGGGGTTGTCTATAGTCCAACACACAATGATGTACACATGAACAATGATATTTAAATGTATATTTGGATGTCATATCCGTATAACATGGTCACATATTGAGTGTAGGCCACATGTATTATTGTTTTTTTTTCATTTTAATGTTGCATTATAAATAATAGGAGGGTGGTTGGGAATGTCAGCCATTTATGTTGTGCAAAATGTGTTGATGTAAGCATACTAATTGTGTGTGGTTTCTGTGGTACTCCAAGATTGGCAGAGTGGAGGTGTCTTGAGAATTGTTGGAAGTAAATATGGATTTTTGTGTAGGCAGGGCCTGTGTTGAGGATTACATAGTTGTTGTCATAGAGGATACATAATTGTGGAAACGTGCATTGGGATCCATTACAGGTTATTATGGTGTAGTATTGTTAGACCTGACAGCCTTAGGGTAGTCACCCCTAACTTTTTGCCTGCCTCCCTCCTCGTTTTGGATACTGTTCTTGCTGGTTTTTAGACTCTGCGCACTTTACCACTGCTAACCAGTGATAAAGTGTATATGCTCTCTCTCTGTAAACATGGTAACTTTGGATCATACCTGATTGAACTATTTAATCTACTTATAAGTCCCCAGTCATGTGCACTCCAGGTGCCTAGGGCATATAGATTAAATGCTACTAGTGGACCTGCAGCACGGATTGTGCCACCCACTTAAGTAGCCCCTTTTCCTTGTCTCAGGCCTACCATTGCTAGGCCTGTGTGTGCAGTTTCACTGCCACCTCGACTTGGCATTTAAAAGTACTTGCCAAGCCTAGAACTCCCCTTTTTTTTCTGCATATAAGTCACCCTTAATGTGTGCCCTGGGTATCCCCTAGGGCAGGGTGCTGTGTAGGTAAAAGACAGGACATGTACCTGTGTAGTTATATGTCCTGGTAGTGTAAAACTCCTAAATTCGTTTTTGCACTACTGGGAGACCTGCTCCCTTCATAGGCTAACATTGGGGCTGCCCTCATACACTGTTGAAGTGGCAGCTGCTGATCTGAAAGGAGCAGGGAGGTCATATTTAGTATGGCCAGAATGGTAATACAAAATCCTACTGACTGGTGAAGTCGGATTTAATATTACTATTCTAGAAATGCCACTTTTAGAAAGTGAGCATTTCTTTGCACTTAAATCCTTCTGTGCCTTACAATCCACGTCTGGCTAGGTTTAGTTGACAGCTCCTTGTGCATTCACTCAGACACACCCCAAACACAGGGTACTCAGCCTCACTTGCATACATCTGCATTTTGAATGGGTCTTCCTGGGCTGGGAGGGTGGAGGGCCTGCCCTCACACAAAGGACTGCCACACCCCCTACTGGGACCCTGGCAGACAGGATTGAACTGAAAGGGGACCTGGTGCACTTCTTAGCCACTCTTTGAAGTCTCCCCCACTTCAAAGGCACATTTGGGTATAAAACAGGGCCTCTGCCCTACCTCATCAGACACTTGCTGGAGAAGAAACCGGAACCAGAAACTACATCCTGCCAAGAAGAACTGCCTGGCTGCTCAAAGGACTCACCTGTCTGCTTTCTACAAAGGACTGCTGTCTTGCTGTTGCCCTGCTGCCTTGCTGAACTCTTGTCTGGCTGTGAAAGTGCTCTCCAAGGGCTTGGGTAGAGCTTGCCTCCTGTTCCTTGAAGTCTCAGGACCAAAAAGACTTCTTCCTTTCACTTGGACGCTCCGTGCGCCGAAAATTTCGACGCACAGCTTGTTTCGCGGCGAGAAAAACGCCGCACACCGACGCTGATCGACGCGACGCCCTCGGGGCGATCGAGACTTCGACGCACAACCTCGCAAGGACAAAGCCGCTCGACTTTCCAGGAGAAATCGACGCGACGCCCACCGTGAGTGCGAAACTTTGACGCACGGCCTCGCAAGGACAACGCCGCCCGACTTCCAAGGAGAAATCGACGCGACGCCTGCCGTGAGACCAAACTTTCGACGCACGGCCTCGCAAGGACAACGCCGCCCGACTTCCAAGGAGAAATCGACGCGACGCCTACCGTGAGATCGAAACTTCGACGCGCAGCCCCGCAGAACGACGCGCAGCCGGAAAACAAGCAGGAGAATCCACGCACAGACCCGGGGCATCTGGTAATCCCCGCGATCCACAAAAAGAGACTGTCTGCGCGCCGGAAAACGACGCCCGACTTCCCCGCGTGGAAAAGACCGACGCAAGTCTGTGTGTGCTGAGGAGAAATCGACGCACACACCCCTTTTTCCACGCATCTCTTCTCCTGTGGCCCTCTGAGGAGATTTTCTACCAGAAACCAGGTACTTTGTGCTTGAAAGACACTGTATTGCATTCTAAAGACTTAAGACACTCTATATCACTTCCCTGTGATATTTCTACAATTTTCCATTGCAACTTTATTCTTTTTGACCTACAATTATCCTGATAAATATTATATATTTTTCTAAACACTGTGTGGTGTATTTTTGTGGTGCTATATGGTGGTATTGTATGATTTATTGCACAAATACTTTACACATTGCCTTCTAAGTTAAGCCTGACTGCTCGTGCCAAGCTACCAGAGGGTGGGCACAGGATAATCTTGGATAGTGTGTGACTTACCCTGACTAGAGTGAGGGCTTTTGCTTGGACAGGAGGTAACCTGACTGCCAACCAAAAACCCCATTTCTAACATTGGTGATCAGCGGTGAGGATAGGACTTGTATTTGTGCAGTGACATACAGTAGCTAAGTATTTCACTACATACCCACAGTTGAAGGTCAACTTGGTTTTTATCTCTTTTTGAAAATCCGTTTTTTCCTGACAATTTTCAAAAACTAAATCCTCACTCAACATGTCTCTGACTGGGTCTCAGACAGGGGACTTTGACCTAGTCCAGTTGGATACATACACGGTCAAACAACTAAGAGGATTCTGCAGGGCATTAAGGGTACCCACCCAAGGGGCCTCCAGAAAGGAGGACTTTCAAGTGGCGCTGAGGGCCTGGGCAGAAGCCCATTTAGAGGATGATGAGGAAGAGGAGCCAGAAAATGGCCCCTCAGAAGGACTTTCACTATCTATGGATGGTGTTACCACTGCAATTGTGCACCCTTCCAGACCAGGGAGCAGTGTCTCCATGCAAAGCCTGACCGCAGAGGAAAGGAGAGAGGAAAGGGAGTTCCAATTGCAAATGGCAAAACTGAAAATTGAGGCACAACAGGAGGAGAGGAGGGCAGAAAGAGAAGCCAAACAAGCTGAGGCTGAAAGAGCAGCCAAACAGATTGAAGCTGAAAGAACAGCCAAACAAGCAGAAGCTGAAAGAGCAGCCAAACAAGTGGAAGCTGAAAGAGCGTTGGCTGAAAAGAAACTATTGTTGGCTCATGAACTGAGTCTCAAGGAGCTGGAGATCAAGGCAAGACAGTCTGAATCCAGCAATAATGGTGGCAGCATACAGACAGGACCTGCTGGAGAAAAGAAGGTTCGTATACCCAAAAATGTGGTGCCCAGTTTTGTGGTGGGAGATGACATAGATAAATGGTTAGCTGCTTATGAAGTTGCACTAAGGGCTCATGAGGTTCCTGAAGGGCAATGGGGGGTAGCTATGTGGGGTTATGTGCCGCCATTGGGGAGGGACACACTTCTCACATTGGATCCACCGGATCAAAACACATACCCACTCCAGAAAGCCACTTTACTTGCCAAGTTTGGGCTGACCCCTGAGGGATACCGTCAGAGGTTCAGGGACAGCACCAAACAAACCACACAAACATGGGTAGATTTCTTTGATTTCTCTAGTAAGGCACTGAATGGATGGGTGCGGGGCAACAAAGTAGCAGATTATAAAGGTTTATATGACTTGATCCTGAGAGAGCATATGCTTAATGTTACTTATACCGATTTGCGCCAGCACCTAGTGGATAGTAAGCTGACTGATCCCAGGAAGCTTGCTGAGGAGGCGGACCTCTGGGTTAGCACCAGAGTGTCCAAAAAGGTACCTGGGGGGGACTCCCACAAAGGTGGTCAGGGTTCCCAACAGAAGAAAGAGGGGGGAGATAAACTTACAGATAAGGAACTCTCTAAAGGCCCCCAAAAGAATTCCCAGGGAGGGGGTGGCAACCCTTCCTTTTCCAAATTTGGGAAGAAACCAGGGACATTTGACAGGTCAGGAAAATCTAGCCCCAAATGCATGGAGTGTTACCAATATGGTCACTACAAAGGCGATCCACAGTGCCCCAAGAGGGCACCGTCCACTACCGGACAGGCACCTGGGTTGACTAGTGTAGCACTCGGGGGGGAGATGGACCCCACTAGCTTTGGGGAGCAGGTAGAGATTTCCCTAGTGTCCCTGGGAGAAGGAGAAATGATGTCCAAGGTCCACATGCCTAAAAATACTTCCAAGTACCGGCAGTGGGTCCTCATTGATGGGCAGAAGGTGGAGGCTCTGCGTGACACAGGAGCCAGTATGACTACTATCAAGAGTCAGCTGGTGTCCACAGAGCAGATAATCCCTAATACATTCCACCAGGTCATAGTCGCTGACAATCGCGAGAGTCACCTACCGGTGGCTCGGGTTCCCTTTGAGTGGGGGGGGGTCTCTGGTACTCTGAAAGTAGCTGTGAGTCCTGCCATGCCTGTAGATTGTCTGTTAGGCAATGATCTAGAGCATACTGCTTGGAAAGAAGTAGAGCTCAGATCTCACCTGGAGATGTTAGGGTTACCTGAGTGGGTCTGCATGACCACCCGGTCCATGGCTGACCGAGAGGGAAGTCAAGGGCATCTGGAGCCTGGAACGATGGCCCAGGGAGCTGCCAAGAGGAGGGACGAGGGGCGCGGGAAACCGGCCCCAGAAGTTCCCACAGTGGCTGACGGGGCTCCTGAGGAGGAGACTCCCGAGCCAACTGGGGAAGACATTGCCACCCTAGGTGACTTACCGGAGCTTGCTGGCTGGCAAGTTGAGGGTGGACCCCCCAGGGAGGAATTCTGCAAGGCGCAGAAAGAGTGTCCCACTCTAGAAGGGTTGAGGAAACAAGCCTTAAACCAGGCAGCAGGTGACGCCTCTGGCAATCACCACCTATATTGGGAGAATGATCTCCTCTACAGTGAGCTTAGGGTTCCGGTCTTTGGGGCAGCACGTGTGCTGGTGGTCCCCCAATGTTACCGAGCCTTCCTACTGGGTCTGGCTCACGACATTCCCCTGGCAGGACATTTGGGACAAGACAAGACCTTCAACAGGCTTGTCACCCACTTTCACTGGCCCAAAATGAGGACACACTCAGACAAATTCTGCAGGGCTTGTCCTACCTGCCAGGCTAGTGGTAAAGCAGGAAAGAGGGTTAAAACCCCCCTGATTCCACTTCCTGTCGTTGGCACCCCCTTTGAAAGGGTGGGCGTCGACATTGTTGGCCCCTTGGACCCCAAAACTGCCTTAGGCAACAGGTTTATCCTGGTTTTGGTGGACCATGCCACCCGGTACCCAGAGGCAATCCCTCTGAGGACCGTAACTGCATCGGTGGTAGCCAGAACCCTGATGGGGATATTTACCCGTGTGGGATTCCCCAAGGAGATAGTGTCTGACAGAGGCACTAACTTCATGTCCGCGTACATGAAGCATCTGTGGGATGCGTGTGGTGTAACCTACAAGTTCACCACACCCTATCACCCCCAGTCTAATGGGCTTGTGGAGAGATTCAACAAGACCCTGAAAGGCATGATTGGTGGCCTCCCTGAGGCCATGAGGCGTAAATGGGACGTCCTCTTACCATGCCTTCTCTTTGCTTACAGAGAGGTCCCCCAGAGGGGGGTAGGGTTCAGTCCCTTTGAGCTTCTCTATGGGTACCTCGTCAGGGGACCCTTAAGCATTGTCAAGGAGGGATTGGAGAACGCTCCAAAGACACCCCCTCAGGACGTGGTCAGCTACATGTTGGCACTCCGCAATCAGATGACCCGCTTCTGGAAAGAGGCCCAAAGTAACCTGGAGGCCAGTCAAGAGGTGATGAAACAATGGTATGACCAGAAGGCCACTCTGGTAGAG
This sequence comes from Pleurodeles waltl, assembly GCF_031143425.1. Lineage (NCBI taxonomy): Eukaryota > Metazoa > Chordata > Amphibia > Caudata > Salamandridae > Pleurodeles > Pleurodeles waltl. The sequence goes on along the minus strand of NC_090439.1, from coordinate 865,776,313 downwards.
TTTCAACCTGGAGACAAAGTGTGGGTAATGGAGCCAGTAGAGCCCAGAGCTCTCCAGGACCGCTGGACTGGCCCATTTGAAATAAAGGAGCGGAAAGGGGAGGCCACTTACCTAGTGGACCTCCAAACCCCTAGGAACCCCCTAAGGGTGCTCCACGTGAACCGACTAAAAGCTCATTTTGAGAGGTCGGAGATCAACATGCTTCTGGTCACAGATGAAGGAATGGAAGAGGAGAGTGAACCTCTCCCGGACCTCCTCTCTGCCCAAGAAGGTGATGGGTCCGTAAGCGGGGTCATTCTGTATGACTCCCTGACTCTAAACCAGAAAGGAGACTGCTATGAGCTGTTGGAGCAGTTCTCCCCCCTCTTCTCCCTTACTCCGGGACTGACCCACCTCTGTGTTCATGATATTGACACCGGTGACAGTCTCCCTGTGAAGAACAAAATTTACAGGTTGTCAGATAAGGTGAAGGCCAGCATCAAGGAGGAGGTCTCCAAGATGTTGACGCTAGGGGTTATTGAGAAGTCCAGTAGTCCCTGGGCCAGCCCAGTGGTGTTGGTCCCCAAGGCTACTGCCCCAGGCGCGAAGCCAGAACTCCGGTTCTGCGTGGACTACCGGGGTCTCAACTCAGTCACACGGACTGATGCTCACCCCATCCCCCGAGCTGATGAGCTCGTGGACAGACTAGGCGCTGCCAAGTTCCTGAGTACGTTTGATCTTACTTCAGGGTACTGGCAGATCGCCCTGACTGAGGGGGCTAAGGAAAGGTCCGCCTTTTCCACCCCTGACGGCCATTACCAGTTCCGGGTGATGCCGTTTGGATTGAAAAATGCCCCCGCTACCTTCCAACGGTTGGTTAACGGGGTCCTGGCTGGCAAGGATGCCTTCTGTGCAGCCTACCTGGATGACATAGCTGTCTACAGTTCCAGCTGGGAGGAACACCTGCTCCACCTCAAGGAGGTGCTTCAGGCCCTGCAACAGGCAGGCCTGACCATCAAGGCTAGTAAGTGCCAGATTGGGCAGGGTTCCGTGGTGTACTTGGGACACCTAGTAGGTGGTGGCAAGGTGCAGCCACTCCAGGCCAAGATCGAAACTATCAAGGCCTGGCAACCACCTCGAACCCAGACTGAGGTGAGAGCCTTTTTAGGCCTCACCGGATACTACCGCAGGTTTGTCAAGGGCTATGGTACCATTGTGTCCCCCCTGACAGAACTCACGTCCAAGAAGCAACCTAGGTTGGTGAATTGGACAGAGGCTTGTCAGAAAGCCTTTGACGCCCTAAAGGAAGCCATGTGCACGGCCCCCGTGCTCAAGGCCCCTGACTACTCCCAGGAATTTATCGTGCAGACAGACGCTTCAGAGCATGGCATAGGGGCAGTCCTAGCACAGCTAAATGAGGAGGGCCAAGATCAACCGGTAGTCTTTATTAGCAGAAGGCTATTACCACGGGAACAGAGGTGGAGTGCTATTGAAAGAGAAGCTTTTGCTGTGGTCTGGGCACTGAAGAAGCTGAGGCCCTACCTGTTTGGGACTCACTTCCTAGTTCAGACAGACCACAGGCCCCTCAGATGGCTCATGCAGATGAGGGGTGAGAATCCAAAACTTCTGAGGTGGTCCATTTCCCTACAGGGGATGGACTTTACGGTGGAACATCGCCCAGGGGTTGACCACGCCAATGCTGATGGTCTCTCCAGGTACTTCCGCCTTAGCGATGAGAGCTCCCAGGAGGTCGGGTAGCTCTCCCCACTTTCAGCTGGGGGGGACACATGTTAGACCTGACAGCCTTAGGGTAGTCACCCCTAACTTTTTGCCTGCCTCCCTCCTCGTTTTGGATACTGTTCTTGCTGGTTTTTAGACTCTGCGCACTTTACCACTGCTAACCAGTGATAAAGTGTATATGATCTCTCTCTGTAAACATGGTAACTTTGGATCATACCTGATTGAACTATTTAATCTACTTATAAGTCCCCAGTCATGTGCACTCCAGGTGCCTAGGGCATATAGATTAAATGCTACTAGTGGACCTGCAGCACGGATTGTGCCACCCACTTAAGTAGCCCCTTTTCCTTGTCTCAGGCCTACCATTGCTAGGCCTGTGTGTGCAGTTTCACTGCCACCTCGACTTGGCATTTAAAAGTACTTGCCAAGCCTAGAACTCCCCTTTTTTTTCTGCATATAAGTCACCCTTAATGTGTGCCCTGGGTATCCCCTAGGGCAGGGTGCTGTGTAGGTAAAAGACAGGACATGTACCTGTGTAGTTATATGTCCTGGTAGTGTAAAACTCCTAAATTCGTTTTTGCACTACTGGGAGACCTGCTCCCTTCATAGGCTAACATTGGGGCTGCCCTCATACACTGTTGAAGTGGCAGCTGCTGATCTGAAAGGAGCAGGGAGGTCATATTTAGTATGGCCAGAATGGTAATACAAAATCCTACTGACTGGTGAAGACGGATTTAATATTACTATTCTAGAAATGCCACTTTTAGAAAGTGAGCATTTCTTTGCACTTAAATCCTTCTGTGCCTTACAATCCACGTCTGGCTAGGTTTAGTTGACAGCTCCTTGTGCATTCACTCAGACACACCCCAAACACAGGGTACTCAGCCTCACTTGCATACATCTGCATTTTGAATGGGTCTTCCTGGGCTGGGAGGGTGGAGGGCCTGCCCTCACACAAAGGACTGCCACACCCCCTACTGGGACCCTGGCAGACAGGATTGAACTGAAAGGGGACCTGGTGCACTTCTTAGCCACTCTTTGAAGTCTCCCCCACTTCAAAGGCACATTTGGGTATAAAACAGGGCCTCTGCCCTACCTCATCAGACACTTGCTGGAGAAGAAACCGGAACCAGAAACTACATCCTGCCAAGAAGAACTGCCTGGCTGCTCAAAGGACTCACCTGTCTGCTTTCTACAAAGGACTGCTGTCTTGCTGTTGCCCTGCTGCCTTGCTGAACTCTTGTCTGGCTGTGAAAGTGCTCTCCAAGGGCTTGGGTAGAGCTTGCCTCCTGTTCCTTGAAGTCTCAGGACCAAAAAGACTTCTTCCTTTCACTTGGACGCTCCGTGCGCCGAAAATTTCGACGCACAGCTTGTTTCGCGGCGAGAAAAACGCCGCACACCGACGCTGATCGACGCGACGCCCTCGGGGCGATCGAGACTTCGACGCACAACCTCGCAAGGACAAAGCCGCTCGACTTTCCAGGAGAAATCGACGCGACGCCCACCGTGAGTGCGAAACTTTGACGCACGGCCTCGCAAGGACAACGCCGCCCGACTTCCAAGGAGAAATCGACGCGACGCCTGCCGTGAGACCAAACTTTCGACGCACGGCCTCGCAAGGACAACGCCGCCCGACTTCCAAGGAGAAATCGACGCGACGCCTACCGTGAGATCGAAACTTCGACGCGCAGCCCCGCAGAACGACGCGCAGCCGGAAAACAAGCAGGAGAATCCACGCACAGACCCGGGGCATCTGGTAATCCCCGCGATCCACAAAAAGAGACTGTCTGCCCGCCGGAAAACGACGCCCGACTTCCCCGCGTGGAAAAGACCGACGCAAGTCTGTGTGTGCTGAGGAGAAATCGACGCACACACCCCTTTTTCCACGCATCTCTTCTCCTGTGGCCCTCTGAGGAGATTTTCTACCAGAAACCAGGTACTTTGTGCTTGAAAGACACTGTATTGCATTCTAAAGACTTAAGACACTCTATATCACTTCCCTGTGATATTTCTACAATTTTCCATTGCAACTTTATTCTTTTTGACCTACAATTATCCTGATAAATATTATATATTTTTCTAAACACTGTGGCCCTCATTCTGACCTTGGCGGGCGGCGGAGGCCGCCCGCCAAAGTCCCGCCGTCAGGTTACCGTTCCGCGGTCGAAAGACCGCGGCGGTAATTGTGACTTTCCCGCTGGGCTGGCGGGCGGTCTCCTTCAGACCGCCAGCCAGCCCAGCGGGAAAGAGGCTTCCACGATGAAGCCGGCTCGGAATCGAGCCGGCGGAGTGGAAGCTGTGCGACGGGTGCAGTTGCACCCGTCGCGTATTTCACTGTCTGCGCAGCAGACAGTGAAATACATTTAGGGGCCCTCTTACGGGGGCCCCTGCAATGCCCATGCCAGTGGCATGGGCACTGCAGGGGCCCCCAGGGGCCCCGCGACCCCCCCTACCGCCATCCGGATCTCGGCGGTCCGACCGCCGGGATCTGGATGGCGGTAGGGGGGGTCAGAATCCCCGCGGCGGTGCAGCAAGCTGCGCCGCCGTGGAGGATTCAATGGGGCCGCGGTACACTGGCGGGACCCCGCCAGTGGTGCCGGTCCGACCGCGGCTTTACCGCCGCGGTCGGAATCCCCATTGAAGCACCGCCGGCTTGTCGGCGGTGCTCCCGCGGTCCTCCGCCCTGGCGGTCAAAGACCGCCAGGGTCAGAATGAGGGCCTGTGTGGTGTATTTTTGTGGTGCTATATGGTGGTATTGTATGATTTATTGCACAAATACTTTACACATTGCCTTCTAAGTTAAGCCTGACTGCTCGTGCCAAGCTACCAGAGGGTGGGCACAGGATAATCTTGGATAGTGTGTGACTTACCCTGACTAGAGTGAGGGCTTTTGCTTGGACAGGAGGTAACCTGACTGCCAACCAAAAACCCCATTTCTAACAAGTATGATGTGTGCTTTGCACAGGAGGTTGAGTAGTAGTTTTGTGCCTGTGTTTCATGAGGTCTGCTGTTGTCTTGATAGCTGATTGTGTCTCCCTGCTTACAGGGTGTTCCCAAGTGTTATGTGTTGCAGATGTTGTCTTTATTTTATTTATATTGGTTTTGTCTGTAGCCTATTGATAATTTCCTGCTGCATCCTTAGGGTGTTTACTTAGGAAGTGACCACTGTGTTGTCTTTGTCTGTTACAACAAGTTATTTGTCTATGGTGAATCCAAGGTCTATCATTTGTAAACTGTGGGAATGTGTACATCATCTTTAGGTAAACAGGTCGAGTTTCATAGTCAGAAGACTACCACTTCAATGTTATCCAAGTGCAAGTTGAGACAGGCACATAATGCCAGATGACTGTGTCAGTCACACATGTGTAGAATGTCTTCCTTTAGTTGGTTGTCATATTTGAGAGGGGCACTAACAATTGGTGAAAGTGTGTGTAAGTTAGGATGACAAATTTATAAGCTTCTATTCCGTTGCACAGCTGGTCCATTTAGATGTGGAATTGCATTGGGCAGAGTTAGAAAGTGTTTAATTTAGCAATGTGTGACATTGATTTCAGATACAAGGGTATTGTTCAGATGCTCACAAATAAAATAATATACTACATAGGCCAACCATGATGCAAAACAACAGAGTACTATGCTCTTATTTCATGGGATTTGTTGTTAGTTATCAGCTAAATTCGATGTGGCTTGCATTGTACAACACCCACAGGAAGTAAAATAATTAGCATATGTTATGAGCTTGGAGGGCATTGTCTCTTCCTGCACTAAGTAAGTCCTGCCTGCCACACACAGACAACTTCGCCATGTGCTGATAGTGTGCTTGCATTGTTTGTATGCAGCCTCAAGTGGGTCAGCACTGTGTCAGACTAGTAATGACCCATCCCTTGGGCATGTAGTAGAGCTCAGGTATGTACTAATTTCACAGCACATGGATGTTACTTTGTTTGCTGGTGCATGTAGGATGAACGTTATGTAACATATTTGTAATCCACAAAAGGCTAGGCAGGCTTCTGAAAAAAATCACCCTAAAGTTCAATACACATGGTTTCCTATTCCCCACTTCCCTATCCTTTGTTCTGTAGGTGGACTTATATTATTTATGGACAGAGAGGCCTCACCCACATAATTGTGGCATGCTTCATCATTGGCCAGTCTGCCCCATCGGGTTAAGATGGCACTAACCCGGTGGTCTCATCCCAACCCTAGATTCTTGGAAGAGGGAGATCAAGATAAGTTATGTCCTGGTTAAATAGTATTTAATAGTGCAAAGCACCATTACCTGCTAACTTTTTTAAACATAATGATTTATGGGTTTTACTCCATTCAAATATTTGTGTTACATGACATCCTAACCATGATGTGTGTATGTGTTGAACCTTTTATATTTCAGATCTCTTATTTTCATACTATCACATTACAAATTATATAGGATGCATTGCAGTGATATGAATCATACATTTAATTTCCATAAAACACATTGAATATAGAGGATAAGAAAAAGTATGGCACCAGAAAGGCATGGTTTGAGCATCTTCAAAAAATAAACAAAGGATTCAGGAAGATGGGAATAGTGTATAACAGAGAAGAAGCCTCAAGGATAACTGCCCAAACTGTACACCAAAATCCCTCTACACCCCAGCTTACACAGGTACAACTGCAGTCCACCTCAACTGAACATGTGCCTACACATTATAAGACAAGAATCTGAAGATACAGGTTTGCAGTTGATCACTACAAACTATTAAAACAGTATTATTCTTGTGATGAACATGTGCAAACAACTAAAGAGGATAATCAAACTATTGACTGATAACAATAATTGCTAAATGGATGCCATAAGTCATTGCACGCAGTGACAATACAAATTTAACTTATCATGTTCAAGTTGCAATAGTTTAGAAAAATTAAAGATAAGTTACCTGAACCTGAGTATGAATAGCAATTTAAGTCTTAGGTATTTTAGAGTTGTTGTAGTATAATGGCTTAGGGCTTTAGTAGTGCAAAGGAGGTTACTGTTTGATAATTGTGTTTTTGAGAAAATGTTTTTGTGATTTAAGCAGTAGCTATAATACATTAGTGTTGGTGTTATACAGATGTATGTTACCGACCTTTTAGTGTTGATATAGTGATTAGGTCATCTTAGGATGTATATAGCATATCAAAGTTTTCAACGTATGTTATGTGTGAAATGTTATATTATTTGTTATAATAAATAATTTGACGTACTTTGTATTGGTAGTTATAGCCTTATTCATTTCAGTATTGTATATTCCATAATTTCCATTCTCACAGGAGTGTTATGTTATATGCAGGACACACACTTTAAGTTGTGTGTTTAAAATTATCTCTGACACATTACAATTCTCCATCACTATCACATGTTTTCTGCAGACACAATTATAGTGAGATGAAACTACATTATGATGTAGGAAATGCCTCTAATTAATTTTGCATAGACTAGAAACACAGCATATTCAATGAGGTACACCACACAGGTTATTATTTAGGAATGTTTTTGTGTGGAATAATAGATCTGTAGTTCAACACGTGGGCAATGGCCACAACCAAGATGGCATAAGATGCACATCTCTAAGCCCACTCTGCCATTCCCCAGGTAGACCCATTTGCCGAGGGTCGCTGCCTCAATCTGCCAAGAGGTGCCACCAAGCATTGGGAGCCATTGGAGTGACAAACATGTTGCGGAACCCCGAGTCTGGTTTCGACCACATGATGGAGGCATGAGGCAGTCCTGCCTGCAGAGAGCACCACAGTGGGCCTGAAACAGGAGTGTGCTGCTGGGACTGGGAGAGCCACTTTGCCCCCTCCCCCTTTTCCCTCCATCCCCTTCTGCTGGGAGATGACCCACGGGCCGTCTGGGACCATCACGCCAGGCAGAGGAGGAAGAAGGAAATGAGGCTTTGGAGATCCTGGAGTGTGCCCGGACCCCTGCTAGTGGACTGGGCAGCAGAGATGACCTGCCTTGGGTGCCCCTTGCAGATCAGGTCTGTGGTGGAGGTGCAGATCCCCCCTCTCGCTGGTGAGTGCCCCTGAGGGACAGCTGTGGGGCAGAATAACAGAGAGGGTCCTACCTTCCTATGACAGGGCATGGATGTCCAAGGAAGATGGTGGGGTGAGGGGAGCACCATGCCCCCTCGATTGTGCTGCTGAGACTGCCACCTCCGCCAGCCCAGAGTTGGAGATGGCCACGAGAGGAAACAATAAAGTGATGGTGCAGTAGGGAGCTGATGATCTACCCTTAGGCCGAATAAAGATGAGGGCCCTCCCCCACCTCTGTACTGGGTGCGTATAGAGTAAACTATAGCACCCCTATTTGATTCCAGAATAAAACAAGGGTCAAGTCCCAGCCCAATAAAACCCCCTTACCAAAGGGACAGCAACTTCACTCTCAGTCTTGTGAGCCGGGCCGACAAAGCCGACACTCAAGGCCATGGGAGAAGTCCTAGTATCAGGCAGATCATCAGGGGAAGATCCGTGGGGCCATTGCAGAATTGAAATCCTTCCCGGAGAACAAAATCGATGGGGTGGCCCTGGACTCATGACTTCTCTGAGTGGACCATGGGAGGCTGGTTATGTGGGTCACAAAGGTGGAGGACATATTGGACCAGGTGACCCCACTCATTGAAGGGATGAAGGAATCTGAAACCTGACCCTGGCAGTGAATCGACTCCAGGAGTTCAGGGAGGACATGGAGGGTTGCTCCCACCAAAACAATATTAGGATTATAGCTCTACCCAAAAGGATAGAGAGGTAGCCAGTGGATATCTATGTGGAACAGTGGCTCAGTGACAACATATTTAAGAGTGCACAACAGCTCTGTTCACGTCTGAAAAAGCACGAGGTCCCTGGGTGCCCACCAGCCCCGGGGGAGCTACTGTGGTTGATGCTGGCTCGACTTTTAAACTTCAGCGATGGGGACTGGATCCTGCAGATGGCTTGGTTCCATGGTCCCTGGTATGTGGAGTGCACCTCTTCTTGGATTTTTCTTTACATACCCAGCAGAAGAAACACTCATTCCTGGACGTAAAAGCAAAATAAGGCAAATGTGTCCGACTTGTGCTCTCCTCTAGAAGGCCAGCCTGAGGCCAGACAAGGACAATTCCACAAAATCTTTTGACACACCAGCAGAGAACTGGAGATGCCTAATACAAAAATGGGTGCCTCTGGAGGAGGGGAGTGACTGACAGAAAGTTTGACAGAAGAGGGATGGCCGACGGAACCCAAAGGGAACTGGGTTGGCTGGCTGGCTTTCATTTTCCCAGGCACGCTCGGCGACAGCCAAGGTGGCATCACAGGTAACCAGCATCTGCCACTCTCAGGACTAAGCAGAAGTGGTGAGTCAGGAATTACCTGGAACTCTGTAGGGCTCCACATTGGACCCTTTTGGGTCGGGCCAAAGTTGACCCCAATGACTGTTGATATGCTTGTTTGACTCTTTTGATTATCGATAGAGGGATTGTGGACCTCCTGAGGTTTGTGAAGCTTGGGCAATGGGTGGCCTTAAGGAGACACAGCTGTGCTTATTAACATGTATGTGGGCCAGGGAGATTGTTGGACGAAAGCTGCTGTTGGTAGGGATAACAACTAGATATCGGTGCCACTAGGATGGAGCACCACTGCACTGCATCACATGCTCCTAACATTTTCTTTTTTGAAGATATTTACTGGTTGTTTGGGAGGGGTGGGCCACAGATTTTCCAGAGTTGGGGATAAGCATGTTCTTACGGAAAAGTGGGGACAGGGGTTAGCTGGGAGTTCATTGCTAGTTACATGCATGGGCAGACACATGCACACCCATATCATTTGAGGGCAGGCTGCAGATGGGGAGCAGTGGGTGGGAGAAGGGCATATCCAACTCCTGTGGTGATGGGTGATGATAGTTTGGACTGTTCCTAGATTCTCTTCTGACATGTCAATGGCTTGCGGAACAAGATCAAGTGGGGAGTGGTAGCACAATACATAAAACAAAAAACATCTGACAAAATCTTGTTACAGGAGACGCACTGCCTGGGCACAAATAGCAAGTTCATAGACAGAGGCTGATATATCTCACTAGAACATGCAGGATTCATGAAGTGCTCCTGGGGGCATTGGTGAGTAAGACCCCCCCCCCCTCAGGTAACCAGGTGATGGGTGGACCCAGACAGGATGGACTAGAGGTACAAGGGGCTAGGGGTACCAAAGGCTTCATGCTCACCAATGTATATGCCCCCAGACCTACAGAAAGAAGCAATGGCTAAAATTGGGCCAATTTTACTGGAGGCAGGAGCTACTGTCCCACTTGTGGGGGTAGACTGGAATGATGTGTTGGTGCCTGAGATGGACCAATCGTGACCAGGTACCTGCAGTGTGCCCCCTCACACCCACTTAGCATCTGTGAGGCCAAATGCCCCCATATGCTCACGCATTTGACCTCACGGATGTATGGAGGCACATGCACCTCACTGACATGGCTTACTCCTACTCTGGTGCACATGGGACCTTCTACAGAATGGATGCATTATTTATCCCCGCAGGCATAACCCTTCTACTTATGGGAATGAAATACCTAGCGAGGGGAATCTCTGACAGCTCCCCTTTACTACTCATTGTAGGTGACAGTCGACAATGAGACAGTTGCCAATAGCATCTTAGCGTCTGATAGTTGCAAGACACAGCCCTGATGATACAGCTCCAAAGTGTGCTTTGCTGAAAACAAAGATTCAGTAGAGCGTGAGAGATAAGGAATGGGTCCGGGGACAGGATCACGCAGCCTTTTTGGATAGGCTGGGACTCAATATTACTGTGCCCTATATGAAGCCAGGGCTCACAGGGAAGAAGCAGAGTTATCTCACATCTGAGGAACTATCCGGCGTGCTGAGATCTATGGCCACTTGGAAAACTCAGGCACCCAAAAGGTTTCCTGCAGAGCTCTTTCAAAGGTTCAGTGCTTTAATGGGCTCCAACCTCCTGGCCCTGTTTGAAGACTCTTGTCCCCATTGGAGGCTTCCCCCCAGATTTACACCACTCCTAAATCACAGTCATATACAAATCTGGTAAACCAAAATCCAAATGCAGGTCCTATTTCCTAATCTCCTTATTAAATGGTGAAAATAAGCATTTGGTTGGAATTCTTGCTCGTAGGCTGAAAAAAGTGGTTTCCACACTGATCGATCATGATCAGAATGACTTTATTCCATGCCACTCAGTGAGGCCCCTCTCCCCCTAGCGGTAATCTCCACTGATGCAGAGAAAGTGTTTGAGTCAGTCCACCAGTCATACCTCTTTGCAATCCTTAGGCATTTTGGGCTAGGCCACCGCTTCTGCACGTTCTTATTCCTTCTGTATACTGAACATACAGCAGAGGTCAGGTTGAATGGGGTGACCTCAGACGCATTTCCCCTGGGGCTAGTGATTAGGCAGGGGTGCTGGTGTCCATTCTCTCACCTCTCCTGTTTGCCCTGGGTATAGAACCCGTGGCCGCATGGGTTAGAGCCCATGAGATAGATGTGTTACGACTCTGTCGTCCCATTTCTAGGGGGCGCTGTAAGGGGACTCTCGGTAGCCTGGGACTCACCTTGAACACTTATCTAGAGTCCCTTGCTGACTCCTGTTTGTTTCTATTTTCGCCATGGTATACTTGTGTTTTACTACATTTGCTTCCGGGGACTGCAAATCCCATAATGCACAGCCTAGTAGTCAGGAAAGCCTGGATTCTGTTTCCTATTGTTTTCTGTGGGGGAAGTCCAGTTGCTCCTTTTCACCGGATCCTCTCCTCCAGGACTTGCAAGTGTCTGAAATTACACACACCTGAGACCTCTCCTGTGCAGCCCAGCTTGGAACGGCTTATAAGCAGCCATTTCCTCAAGATCCCTGTCGTGCATTGGAGTTCGATTCCTTTGTGTTACAGACCCTTTATCGGATGGTGTTGCTGTTTTGTTCCTGTTCTGTTCCAGCTTGATCCTGTTTCCTGTTTCTCTGCCCTGCTCCTGATTGATCCAGCTAGAGTATGCTCCCTACCTCTTAGCCTTGTACCTGTTTGTTTGTTCCAGAGCCTGCTCCCTGTTTCTTTGTCCTGCTCTTGCCTTGTTTCAGCCTGAACCTGCTCTCTGTTTCTCAGTCCTGTTTACTGCTTTTTCCTACTCCCTGTATTCCAGCTCTGTCCTTGCCTGTTCCAGCCAGAGTCTGCTCTCAGCTTACCAGTCCTGTCTCTGTTTGTCCCAGCCAGAAGTTTGCACCCTGTTTTCCAGTCCTAGTCCTGCCTTTGCTTCACCCTGAGCCTGTTCCCAGTTCCTGCCTCTGTCTCTTAGTTTGTCTCTTCTGTTTCTGTTTCCTCTCTGTATTTGTGTCTGGTAAGTGTTCTATCAGTCTTCATCAGTGTATAAGTGTCCTCCTTTGTACTGGGGTTGGCTCCAGGTTTGCAGGAGGCAATTCCAGCCCCCATCCTTGTCTAGTGTTATGCGTTGTCTTTCGTGCCTAACAATGACAGTGTGCTATTTCTGTTGTTCCAGGAATCCCCACTATGTTTCCAGCTGGACCCACACGAGCTTTTCATGTGTATGTAAGTACTATCCTTGTTTGTGCTCTAGGGTCCAGAGACAGAATCACTTCTGCTGCCTCCTTTCTATGGGGCTGGCAGGGTGACTATCTGTAAGAGAAAACTGCACAGAGGCATTGATATTCCCTGTCACTGTGGGAGGTTCTACGCCCTACTCTGTGTACAACCCCAGCGTGTTTGTCCATTAGTAATCCATTTCCTGTTTGTTCACACAAGGGTTGCTCTGCTTTTACTTTCCTGTTTCCTGTGCCTGTCCTTAGCTGTCCTTTCCGTGTATGCCTTTAGCTGCTCTTCTGCCCCAGTACACTACCTCTTTAGGATATTTGGTGCCCTTAAGGGGTGTCCCAACCAGAGTCCTGATCAGGCCCGCTTGAAACCGTGACAAGATGTGGACCAGAGCTGTGGCAGCCTGAAAGGATTTTGCTCTATGCAAATGATGCCTTCTTGTATGTTGCGAAACCAGACACATCCATAGATCTTTTACTAGAGAGGGTGGCGGTATTTGGAGTCTAAACTGTTCAAATCATGGCAATGCATCATGACCTGCTGATACCTCCAACACTGAGCGTAACCACAGAGGAATCCCAATATTGGGGCATTTATCCAAAACAGGTGGCAAACCGATTCCAGGAGGAAAATCTGGAACCGCAGTTGGCAAGCCTCCTGAAGGATGTGGCCTGGTGGAGAAAGCTACTCTTAACAATTCTTGGCAGGCCAGCTATCCTCAGAATGATTACTCTAGCTAAACTCTTGTATGTTATGTGAAATACACCCTTTCCCATCCCAGAGTTTTACTTTGCCCACCTAGATATGGAGGCAAGGTAACTCTTGGGGAAGAAGGGAACACATGGATTGCACTACAGACCCTCTGTCAATCAGTTTAATAGAGGAATAGCTCTTCTGCATTTTTAAACATACAACTGGGCCTCCGAAATCCAAGTAATAAATGACTGGGCGTGTGCCCCAGGGGGCGATCAAGTGGTGTGCCTCGACCAAAACTTCATGCAGGAACCCCCCTGGCAGCTCATGCATGATGAGATGATAGGGGACTGATCGAAAACACATGTGGGGTGGTTGGGGAAGCCCACTAATGCCATGCCACTGGGACAGGGAACACTCTGCCCAAAGTTCATAAACTTCACAGCTTTACCCACTGTATAATAAGTGTCATCACCACAGTGGAGAATGTAGTGACACACGTGTCAATCAAATCCTTTGCTTGCCTATGAATGGAATTCAATTTCTCCCAAAAGGAGCAATATAGGTACACCAAGTTGAGACATTCCCTGCATGCTGATGCAACGGACCCGACCTCTGTGCGGGACACATCTCAATTGGAGTCTCACCCACTGTATGATCCATTGGGGAAAAGCAGGATCTCCTCTATCTATAGAATGCTCATCAATAATAGCCCAGATGGACTTGGGGGCATCTGGAATAGATGGCAGCATGATATGGGAGAAAAGGAAGACATCGACTGGGAAGAGCACCCCAGGAAGTAGCTATCAGAGTTTACTTTCGACTTATACAGTTGAAGGTTCTGCATAGAGTCTTTATAGCGCAGGAAAGGTTGCAGAAAATGGGATGGATCCCTCTATGGAAAGACCGCCAGCATGAAAACGACGGTGTTTGCCGCTGTGTTCATAATGACCCCTTAGAGTGTTTGTGCCTAATCCAGGTTTGCTATCTGCTGTTCCTACTCCACTATGGCAACCAGACACTTTCATGTATCCTGGGATCCAAAGTTATCATTCGATTTGTTTGAGGGGAACCTAACAAGGGCAACAACGTCCCTTATGACGCAGATGGCCTTTTGGAAGACACTGCCCTTATTAGTGATAGGTTGTGTATCACTTCTAAAAATGGTTGCCCCACCCCATTTACTCTATTGTTTCATGAACCTTCCGGTATATATGTGTGCGTTTCCTTTTTCATTCACTTGAACGCAACATTCATGATTTTTTTTTGCAGCAACTCCAGAGGTAGAGTAGCACTCATTAAATTATCTAGAGCTCCTGATTAGGGTGGTCTGGCACTCCCTAACTTCAAAAATATTACCTTTCGGCCCAACTACAGTGGGAGGCTCGCTGGTTAGCCTCTGGCAACCTGACTGACGTGGCCATGGTAACCCCACCATGGAACCTCTAGGAGATTCTTCAATTATTTCACCCTTGTACTAAACCTCCCACACCCCTAATTCAATTTCTGCAGACAGCCTACCGCTGCTTTCACAGAAGTCTCTTCTCACTAAGGCCATGATACCCTACGTACCACCCATTGCACTTCTGGGTACCCCATGTGGCCCCCCTACCAAAACACTAATGGAGTTGATATTGTGGCACACTGCGAGACTCCACATTCTATGAGACTTATATGACAACCATAATCTCCTCACTTATGATGTCTTAATGCAGGAATCTGGAATACCCCCTGGTTGTTTCCTTCTTTATCTTTCACTCATAGGCGTATTGAGGCAATCGTGGGGTAACATTACTCAGGACCCCCCCACACACCTTACCTTGCAATATCTACATGTGGTTGGAGCAGGTATACACTTGGTGCGATGGCTGGTAAGCTCACTGAGACACCACATTTCCCCACCACTCACGTCCCTTCGGGACCACTGGTAGACTACCCGTGGCTCCCCATATACAGATAGGGAATGGACTAAGCTACTGGGAGGCCTGAAGCAGATGCCACATAATGCCAGACTCTGACTAATCCAATATTATATTACCCAGCAAGCATACCTTACACCTGCTACAAACCAATAGTTACTTCCAACACACAGATGCAGGATACCAATGTTGCCACTTCATGGATGCAAATCTACTACACATGCTGTGGTCTTGCTTATGTCTGCAACAGTACTGGGGAGGGGTTGTGCATCAACTGTCGCATTGTGTTAACTGCACTGTCCCAATAACCTGAGAAGCATATATACTGGGACTACTTCACAGGGCCAAAAACACAGAATTACAATGCAATTTATAGATCTGGGCTTTATATTAGCCAAGAGACTCATCACCTGACCCCCCCCCCACACTATGTGTCTGGCTACGATCCATGACAAATGGGGCACGGCCTCTGCAAATATCCAATAGCCACCAATTGGGACGCTATACTGGCTGACCCCCACACTCTGATTACTAACACACCTGAGAATGCGACTGAAACGCTATTGGGTAGTGTACTGAATGTAAACGAATCACTACTACAGCTTAGCTGAATGAGGGAATATCAAACATTTCAATATGCTCCTTCACGTTCCATGCCAACACCCCACCAGCACTCTGCTGATTCACTAGCTGGTCACTTCATTAACATTGCTCATGTACAGACATTATTCCTCTTTGCGTAGTTGCAATGGCAATCCTGATTGCAGCCTGTTAACAACATCTGACATACTCCCTATTATGTTAACCAAAGTTCTCATTCCCGTTTACACAATCAAACCATAATTTTCTTTTATACTGTTTAAATGTTTTTGGTGCAAATGATTGAATCTGATGACACAATATCACATACATGCATTGCCAACCCCATTTGTTTGTTGATTGATATAGCATCACCAAGGTAATGCTTCACACATTATTGAACCGACCAACTTGAATTATGGACAACTGTAACAATGTAGTCATTTTATTGTAATGTCATTTGAACCGACTCTTTTGTAACCAGGACATAAATAAGATGAAATGTATAGCCCTTACTTAACAACAACATAGGTGTTGTAGTGCAAACAGTTATTATCCGACTGGAAACAAACGTATACCATTAAAAAAATCTATAACAGATTCAAACAAAAAAGAATTAAAGTGGGGTACACAGGGATATACCCAAAGACATCATCTTAGAGACAGACAATCCTCATTTCCAAGATATGTTTCTAACTTCCCTAGGAAAATGAGGGGGAAGGACTTCAGGAAAAGATAGCCACGGAATTATTAGGAAGGACTTATAAAGGAATCAGAATGCCTTACTAACACCTGAAACTTGTGCTAATGACTGTAACTTCAAGGTGACCCAAGTAAATGATGCTACATTTCAAAATGCTTGGCAGAGGGCAAAGCTAAGTGAAGAGAAAACCCAACTCATATATACTCGCTTCCAGATCAAGAAGGGTCTTTTGTTTCTAAACAGCTGAGTAAATGAGTTACCCAAGTTACTAGTTACCCAAGTATTTAGAGAACAAATCTTGTTCTAAACCCATTCTCATCGTCTTGCAGGTAATAAAGGTTTTGAGAAAACCACTCAACCCATTCTACTTCATGTCTATTGGCCTGGAATAAAGGCATAAATAAATAAAAATTGCCAAGAATGTGAAATATGTCAACGGAAAACCCCGTATTGCTCTCTGCAGGTCCCTTTATAACCTAGGTTCATAATAGGTACACCCTTGAAAAAGTGGGGATGGATCTCATTGAGACCAAAATCCTCAAAGTGGTATCAATATCTCCTGATGATGGTCGATTACGATACCCCATATACCAAAGCCATACCCTTAAGAACCACCACAAATAAGGCAATAAGGCTTGATTAGGATTCTTTCTTGTATGGACTTTCCTAAAGAGATTCTCATAGATAAGGGTACTCCTTTTGTATCTCAACTAATAAAACTAATTTATAAACAACACGATATCAGGCACATTAAGACCTCGCTTTACCATCCTAAAACCAATGGTTTAGTTGAGAGATAGAATGGCACTGTTACATTTACCCTTAAGAAAATGCTATTGGGTGATGGAAGAAACTGGGATCAGCTGCTACCCTTGCTTGGCCTTGTTTGTACTCTAGTGATAAGTACAAAGCAATTTGGGATGCTTCCCCTTTCAATTACGTTTTGGGCGAAAACCACGTAAATCGTTAGAAATCACAAAGGAGGTATTGGAAAAAGATGAAAATGAACAAGCAGGTAGTCTGCTGGACTATACCTACCAATTAAAATCATAAATAGGAAAATTATGGGAACTAACTTAGGCCAATCCTGAGAGGAGCCAGAAACAACACAAGTACTTTTATGATAAAACAAAGAAGTGGAGAGAGTATGAAGTAGGAGAATGGGTATTGGTTCTCCTTCCCAGCTATGAGAAGAAAATTAAGGTTGAGTGGTAGGGTTCCCTTGAGATAATACAAAAGGTTGGCAAAGTTACATATAAATTGATGTTTACCAATTACTGAATCCCTATCTAATACCCAGAAGAATGAACTCCAACAGGTTTGAGAACCCTTCTCCTCAAAACCCTACAGTATGCCTGCTGTCAGGAAACTGGCCACCCAAAACTAACTAGAACAGATGCTAAGATGGGGAGTTATCAAACTATCTACAAGTAACTAGTGTTCCCCCATTGTACTTGTCCAGCAAAGTAGGTGGAAGCATATGCCTCTGTATTGATTTCAGAGCAGTTAACAAAATATCTAAATTCAATAGTGTTCCGTTACCCTGAATCGATGAAATAATTGAAAGACTAAGAGATGCACAATACATAACTACCATTGACCT
Organism: Pleurodeles waltl; assembly: GCF_031143425.1. NCBI lineage: Eukaryota > Metazoa > Chordata > Amphibia > Caudata > Salamandridae > Pleurodeles > Pleurodeles waltl. Next base: position 865,758,536 of record NC_090439.1, on the reverse strand, counting down.
TATAAAAGGTTATTGGCAAGTCCCATTAAAAATTGATGATAGGGAGAAAACAGCTTTTTCTACACCTTGTGGATGCTATAATTTCACCGTCCTACTTTCCTGGTTGCACAGGGCTCCTGCAACCTTTCAAAGATGAATGCTCCTCCTTCTAAAGACTCACCATGAATACTCTTCAGCCTACTTATATGATATGGTCGTATTCAGCAAAACCTGGGAGGAGCATCTGCAGCTTAGAAATGGGAAACACCAGTATAATGCCAATTTCCTCTTTTTCCCAATCATGGAAATCTAGGGGAGGGGATGTGTCAAATTGAGGGGGATAAGGGAGACACAGAAGGGGATTTACCTGAGGTTTGCCGCTGGTCTACTCCTACCATTGTGTCTGAAACAAATAAGAAAGAAGAGCGTTTTATTTTAAAGGAAGCAGAAACAGAGAAATAGACATAAATGAAAGATGAGGTCAGGCACAAGAACAGGGCGTAACAGTAAGGAGACACGAAATAGAGGAAGTATTTGCAACATTGAAGAAAGAGGAGCAGGAGGAGGGATGAAGTGCTGTGGACAGGGGAGAGGTCTCTGAGAACACCGAGCAGTGGATGCAAACTAAAGAGGAACTACAGTATGAGTGGAGAACACAGCCCAAGTCTGTAACCAACACCCAGCATCAAGACAGAAAGGATGAGATGGATACTCACCTTGGGAGCCCTGAGGCCCGTTGACTGCATGCTTTATCCCACCATGCTCCAGGAAAAGCAGGGCTTTCCCAAGGGAATGCGTGAGGGGGGGAATTAAGGGGTGAGTTAAAATGCAGGTCTAAGGCAAACCAGGCATTTAGAATGTTTGTGGCATAGGCAAATGGAGCATAAAAACAGAGGAAGGTTCTCCTTGAGAAAATTGTGTGCTAATTATTGTTATTTTGACTCTTTGGGTTAATTTTGAGTTTTTTTTATATTGGTGAGCGGGCTCTGGAAGAGAATACCGTTAATGGAAAGAAAATAATTTAAGGAAAGACTGGTAAACAATCCTGTTACAAAGAGGTAATAAGCTGTAGAGTTTAATGCCAGGCCTGATTATATTAGGGAAGCAAGTATGTAACAAAACACAGAAAGGGGGAAAGATAAAGAAAAGAAGTAAAAACAACTCAAGTTCTTACTTGGGTCTGTTCTTTTCCGAAGGTACTGGTGGGTGAGAATCTGGGATCCACCTGAAGAAAGATAAAGCTGAGAAGTTACAATGTCCAACCTGAAATACTGAGGACGGACTTTCTAGGATATACATCTGAGTCTAAAGTGTTCAATAAATTGAAGCTCATACAAAGCCATCAAATTGTGAAGTGCTTTTCTGCTAAGCAACACATCTTCTATTTGCTGAATATTGTCTCCCTGAGCTATGTTAAAGTCAATAAATATATTATGTAGAACTGCACAAATTATAATAATTTTGCAGACCACAGGTGGTGTGTAACGCCTCCTCCCTTATGACTGATCCAAACATCTAAATCTGGATTTTAGTATTTCAAATGATCTTTCCTCAATGTCCATTGTTCTTTTCAATGCTTTATTATAATTCTTGTGACCATCACTCTGAGATTGTGTAAATGGGTTCATTTATCAGGCTTGAAGTCCATATCCTTGATCATCTTTACAGTAAAAAGAACAATTACTCAGTAATTATCATGAATTTTTAAATTATTGTTATTTATTTTTTTAATTAACACAGCTAGAGCTAATAGTGGTATGTATGCATTACATTGAATGACATTATCATCACACATGTAGTGAATATTGGTGTTAACAGTGACATATGTTAACCTATTTATACTTACGTAATATTACTACGCCCCCTATAATTAACAAAAAAATCAGGAGTTCTGCATCTATTCAAAATGTTCCTTTATATGTCTTTAGATATTTGTTTCTTTGAAAATAACAAAAGATTACTATTCACTTACCTACTAGCAGGGAATTCCCATATAAATCATTATTGAAGCATTGGATGATTTTGCATTGCCTAAAAATACATGTATTATGTGTGATGCCATGCTATTGTGCAAGGACATTGAGGAATTTTCCTTTGGAGTCCAGTAAATCTTCAATATTTGTGGAATAGATATGCTTCAGATTATAGTATATGTGAGCAGATAAAGCAGGTGTGACTAACTGCACACTGGAGCAGTCAATGGCTCCAAGAATGAGGGAATTGTGCAACTTCATAGAAACCTTGCTTCATCAGAATTTGTTCAGCCCGAGATTCTGGAAAAAAAGCACTGAGGTATAATTGCATTGATGGTATCCACTACTGGTTGCAAAAAAGTTGAAAATGCTACCTGAGATATACTTGTTACCCTGGCAGTTGTGCTGTGAAAAGACCCAGAGGCCAACATATGTAGCTGTGCTAGGAAATTAATGTGGTGGAATAGCATGTGACCATGCAGTTGATTGCTCAAAAACTGGAGCTATCTATTGCAACAAATTCAAAATGTTTGCTGCTTCAAACAGTATTTTGATAACATCCTCCTTCCTCACTCCATTGCCACTGCAACACCCTCCAGATACAAGATGAAACACTAGGACCGCCCCAATGAACATGTAGGCAGCATTGCCATCATACACAAAGAATTGATCTCTGGCACCATAACTGACAATCAGACCATGGCAGTCATGGAACACATGAATTTTCAGCACCACTCTGACAATAACACCACCATCAAAGGCACCTTGGCCTGTAGACCACCTGGTCCGCGGGCCGGAATATGCAATGCCATCACCAATTTCATCACTCCTCTCACCTTACAATCTGAGCACTAAGGGGGTCATTATAACCCTGGTGGACGGTGAAAAAGCGTCGGTAAGACCGCAAACAGGCCGGCGGAAAAAAAAGGGAATTATGACCGTGGTGGAAACCGCCAACAAAGACAGCCACTTTAACACTCCGACCGCCACGGCGGTACAGACAAACAGCGCAGCGGTCACCGCCAACAGACAGGCGGGAGACAAAGTACCACCCACAGTATCACAACCTACCAATTCGCCACCTTTTCCGGGGCGGATTCACTGTGGATAAAAACACGGCGGAAACAGCCATTTCAAAGGGAAAACGCTCACCTCTACACACTCCACGAGGAAGGAGGGCACCATGGAGCCGGAACTCCAAATACTCCCTGCAATAGTCTTCCTGCTCCTCTACGATCATAAGCAACGCCGACTCCGAAGACAACGGTGAGTACTGCACCTACGACATAGGGGAGGGGGAGGCAAAAGTCAGGGACACACACACGCAACACCCCCACCCTGACCCTCACCCACTACAACACACACACCAATGCATATCCAAACATCACAGTAAGAACCCCAACCCCCCCCGGAAGAATGCAAAGACAAAAGGAAATGAGTTCAACCATTGTAATGTATCAAAATACAGTAATCTAATATATACAGATATATATACACAATCAACAAAATATACATCACGATTAGTAGTGCAGGTATGCACCATTCAATGTCCGTGGACCACTGGGCCCAAAATGCATGGGCGAGGCCCACATCAGATACCTGACCAGAAACGGAGAGAACACTGCTGGGGCATCAGATCGAAATACAACAGGCACCTCAGGGGGAAGGGAAGGGGGGGCACCTCAGCCGGATGACAGCACCACACCAGATCCACGACGGGGCTCTATGCCCATTGATGTATCCTGGGGAGTGCAAAGTCACAGTCTCACAAGTCTTGTCAGTGGGTGGTTTGCCCACTGTACCATCCTGGGGGGTGCAAAGCTACAGTCTCTCAAGTCTCTACAGTGGGTGGTTTGCCCACTGTACCATCCTGGGGAGTGCAAAGCCACAGTCTCACAAGTCTTTTCAGTGGGTGGTTTGCCCACTGCTTTATCCTGGGGAGTGCAAAGCCACAGTTTCACTAGTCTTGTCAGTGGGTGGTTTGCCCACTGTACCATCCTGGGGAGTGCAAAGCCACAGTCTCACAAGTCTTTTCAGTGGGTGGTTTGCCCACTGCTTTATCCTGGGGAGTGCAAAGCCACAGTCTCACAAGTCTTTTCAGTGGGTGGTTTGCCCACTGTACTATCCTGGGGAGTGCAAAGCCACAGTCTCACAAGTCTTTTCAGGGGATGGTTTGCCCACTGTACCATCCTGGGGAGTGCAAAGCCACAGTCTCTCAAGTGGATGACAGTCTCCACTGGTTCTGGAGGGGGACTGGTGCCCAGAGTGCTTAATCCTGTTAAGGACTGAGGTAGTGGATGCTGTTCTCCACTGGTTCTGGAGGGGGACTGGTGCCCAGAGTGCTTCATCCTGTTAAGGACTGAGGTAGTGGATGCTGTTCTCCACTGGTTCTGGAGGGGGACTGGTGCCCAGAGTGCATCACTCTCCCCGTGACGGTCCCAGTTCTGTCACTGCCCCTGCCGCACATGGGCTACCGGTGCTTGACTTGGCGGTGCTTGCCCTGTTCAGCGGTGCCTGACTTTGCAGTTTCTGACCTGTTCAGCGGTGCTTGCCCTGTTCAGCGGTGCTTGCCATGGCGGTCTTTGCCCTGTTCAGCGGTCTTGCCCTGTTCAGCGGTGCTTGACTTTGTAGTTTCTGACCTGTTCAGCGGTGCTTGCCATGGCGGTCTTTGCCCTGTTCAGAGGTGCTTGCCCTGTTCAGCGGTGCTTGCCATGGCGGTCTTTGCCCTGTTCAGCGGGTCTTGCCCTGTTCAGCGGTGCTTGCCATGGCGGTCTTTGCCCTGTTCGGCGGTGCTTGACTTTGCTGTCTCTGCCCTGTTCAGCGGTGCTTGACTTCGCAGTTTCTGACCTGTTCAGCGGTGCATGCCCTGGCGGTCTTTGCCCTGTTCAGCGGTGCTTGACTTTGCTGTCTCTGACCTGTGCAGCGGTGTTTGCCATGGCGGTCCCTCATTGCCCAGCGGGGCTGTGGCTGCCGGGGCCCTCCTGGGCACTGACTCTGGCGGTGGTCTCCTGACCAGTGACGATCAGACTGCCCTCCTGGGCACTGACTCTGGGGGTGGCGTCCTGGCCAGTGACGATCGGGCTGGCGGTGGCCTCCTGGGCAGCGGGGATGATGGCGGCCTTCTCTGCCGTGCTGCTCTTCCCAGACTTTGGCTCTTTCTTCTGCCCCTTCCCCACCTTGGGAGGAGTCACAGCTGAGTCGACACTACCCCCGGGACCCTTGTGAGCGGCTTTGCCGGCTGGAGTCTTCCCCCTATCCCGTAGGGCACTGTCCAACTTCTGGTGCTTCACAGGGGGGGGACTGGCTGTGCTTTGGCTCCGTGTCACACTGGCTGCCCTGGTGCCCGGTGCACTCCACATACCTCTAACAGGCACCATTGGTACCGGAGATTTTTTGGCTGAGATGCTAGTATAGGACCTATGAATTGGAGGGGGGGTGGTGGGAAAGAAGTCAACGTTGCTCAGGAAACGTTTCTGATGAACACTGGGGCGGGTAGCTGGAGGGGGTCTGGGAGTGGAGGAAGAGGAGGTGGTTGTAGGAGGTGTAACTTTTGATGATTTGGGTGCAGGTGCATGTTCTGGAGGCTGCCGTGAGGTGGATGGATGTTGGGTGTGTGTGTGCCCACGTTTGTGTACTTCATGAGGGAGCATCACAGACACACTGGGAGAGGACATAGGGGACGTGTAAATGGTAGTGGGGGTGGTGGGTGCAGGTGAGCGGGGTGTGGTGATGGGTGTGCTGGTGCGAGTCCTAGTGGCTGTAGTGGTAGTGCATGCAGGTGAGAGTGTAGACGACACTGGGAGGGAGGAGGGAGATGACGAAGAGGGGGACACAGTGGAGGCAGTGGATGTTGCTGTGTCTGTATGTGTGTGATGCTTGTGTGAGTGCCTGTGGGATGTGTGGTGCCTATATTTGCCTGAGCTTCCCTTGTGTGTTGACGTGTGCAGGCTGGTCCGATGGTGTGCTTGGGATAGGCAGAGGTACAGGAGATTGGGTCTGGGTGGAGGAAGTTGGAGGGGGTGGCTAGACACAGGGACAATGGCTGCCATCAGTGCTGAGGCCAGAGATTCCAGGGTTCGATGATGGGTAGCCTGACCAGAATGAATGCCCTCCAGGAATGCATTAGTGTGTTGCAACTCACTTTCTACAACCTGGATGGCATTCACAATGGTAGACTGCCCAACAGTGAGTGACCTGAGGAGGTCAATGGCCTCCTCAATGAGGGCAGCAGAGGTGACAGGGGCAGGGTCTGAGGTGCCTGGGGCGAAGGTGATGCCCACCCTCCTGGGTGAGCGGGCACCGGGCGAAGGCTGAGGGGCTGCTGGGAGGGCGGTGCTGGTAGGGGGGGTGGCGGCTGTACCTGTAGAAGTGGGGGGCACAGATGTTGCCGCCACCACAAGGGAGCTCCCATCGGAGGGCGAGTCCGTGTCGCTGGTTGCTGATCCGGTGACCGCCGTGAAGCTCCCCTCGCCCTCCGTCCCACTGGTGTATTCTGAGTCCGTGGTGTGGCCCTCCATGGCCATGTGGGATGCAGCCCCCTCGTGCTCCGGTGCCACTGTACCTCAGCCTGATGATGCTGATGCACAAAAGAACAGGGAGAGCACAAAAAGGGGGGACGACGACAGAAGAAAGACAGGTTGAGTGCATGGCTTACCACTACCGTTGGCGGACAATACAGACACAGCAGCCCCCTGCACTACGCCGTGCTGTTGGGGTCTACAGATGCAGTTCCTGGGATATGGCCTACATGGCTATGGTGGACATCTGCACACATAGATCACACAGGGGCATGTATACCTGTACTTGGCACTCTACAGAGGTGGGGTGGAGTGGCACATGGCCTGCATTACGGAGGGGCCTAGCCTACGGAACTCGCCCTGGCCTAGGGAAAACCACAGCCCTCCTCCCCAACCCAGACCCCTCCACTGCGTGCAAAGTCAGCTGAATGAGAGTGTACTCACCCCATTGTGTCTGCTGTGATGCCCTCAAGCGCCCATCCAAATCAGGGTAGGCCACCGCCAGGATCCGGAACATCAGGGGGGTCATGGTGCGACGGGCACCCCTCCCACGTTGGGAGGCCATCCCCAGCTGAGCCTCCGCCGTCTTCTTGCTCCAGCGGCGAATGTCCTCCTATCTTTTACGGCAGTGGGTGCTCCGTCTCTGGTGGACCCCCAGGGTCCAGACATCCTTGGCGATGGCATGCCAAATATCCTTCTTCTGGTGGGCGCTGACCTACATGACATGTACAGGGGAAGAAGAGAAGTCATTACCAACTGCACCGTCGAAGTGAGTGGCCCACATCCCTACCCTTGCCATGTGGCACATGCATTCACAGTCCTTCATGCTTGCAGATCTCTGCCCCCTTCCTTCTTACAACCAGCCCTCTCCACCCAGGCATAGCCCATACAACTTGCACCCTATGTACTCACCTGTTAGTCTGGAGGACCGTAGAGTAGCGTGTAGTGGGGGAGGACCCCGTCCACGAGCTTCTCCAACTCCTGTGCAGTGAAGGCAGGGGCCCTTTCCCCAGACGCACGTGCCATTGCCTCTTCCAGACCGAGGTCATAGAAGCACTTGCAGTATAGGTCCTATCCTGTGGAAGATCAGGTATCGAGTGATTCAACAGATAGAAAATGGCAGTCACGTCCGCGGCGGTTACGTCCGCGGCGGTGCGTATCATCACCGCCGGCACACTTCGTCATTGGCTCCTGGGACCCATAGGGTCCAATGTTAACCAATGCAGCATTGCGCAGCGGTCTTCGACCACCTACCGCGACAGTGTACAACGCCAGCGCAGTTACCTCACATCCCATCGTCCCACTTTAGAGGTCAGGCAGCTGCCATTTCAGGGGCCCACATGGATTAATTTTCAACTGCTTCACACATACCTAGGCCTGGACTCAACACACATACAGACAACTTTTTGGATTATGTTTCGTGTTCTGTGTAGCTGTGGGTACATACCTCTGAGTTGCTTGACTCTGTGGTCGCTTTTATCCTTCCTAGGCACCGTCAGCTGGGACATGTGAGGAGATGGCGGAATCCTCCGGTGTACCGACAGCTGGTGGACCTGTTGACAATGGAGGAGCGACATTTAATCATCACCTACAGGTTTGACCGTGCCACAATCCAGGAACTGTGTACCCAGTTAGAGCCAGACCTGATGTCAGCAATCCGCCATCCCACAGGAATCCCCCCTCAAGTGCAGGTGCTATCAGTGCTCTATTTCCTAGCAAGTGGGTCTTTTCAAACAACAGTGGCCATTGCATCAGGGATGTCCCAGCCTATGTTTTCCAACGTGTCGTCCAGAGTGTTGTCTGCCCTGCTGAAACACATGAGGAGCTACATCGTTTTCCCTCAGGTGGAGGATTTGGCTACAGTTAAAGGTGACTTCTATGCCCTTGGACATATCCCTAACATCATAGGTGCCATTGATGGGACCCATCTAGCACTGGTCCCTCCCCACAGGAGTGAACAGGTGTACAGGAACCGGAAGAGTTATCATTCGATGAATGTACAGATGGTATGTTTGGCAGACCAGAACAAATCCCAGGTAAATGCTATGTTCCCTGGCTCTGTGCATGACGCCTACATCCTGCTGAATAGCAGCATCCCTTATGTGATGGGTCAAATCCAGAGGCACCGGGTGTGGCTATTAGGGGACTCTGGTTACCCCAACCTGTCATGGCTATTCACCCCAGTGAGGAATCCCAGGACCAGGGCAGAGGAACGCTACAATGAGGCCCATGGGCGGACTAGGAGGGTGATCGAACGCACCTTCGGCCTCCTGAAGGCCAGGTTCTGGTGCCTCCATATGACAGGTGGTTCCCTATTCTACTCACCAAGGAAGGTGTGCCAGATCATCATCGCCTGCTGTATGCTTCATAATCTTGCTTTGCGACGCCAGGTGCCTTTTCTGCAGGAGGATTGTCCAGATGACGGTGTTGGGGCAGCTGTTGAGCCTGTGGACAGTGATGAGGAGGAAGCAGAGGAAGAAGACATTTACAACAGGGACTCAGTCATACAGCAATATTTCCAGTGACACACAGGTGAGAATACTTTCTTGACTACTACAAGTACTTTCACACTTCTACCTCTATCCTGTCTGTCAATTTCAACCAGTATTTGGTAACTGAGTTGTACATTTCCATTACGTTTCCACAGGTGTGGTTACCAACGTGTGTCATCTGCTTGCATCGTTCATGGACTTGTGATGTGTGACATAGGTATGTTGACATTACTATTGAGAACGGATTTTGTCACTGTCATAGCTAATACACTTTTTCTAAATCACAGACTGACTCCAGATTGTTTTGTGCTTCAAGGGTGTTTATTGAAGTGCTAAATATTGGAGGGGGTGGTAAAATGGTGAGGGGTGATGGTGGAGGAATGTCCATGGCAGAGTCCAGTCTATTAGTCTCACAGGTGCACTGCCCATATGGGCATAGGAAGTGGAGCTGGGGCAGTTCCAATATGGACAGGGTTACCAAGTGGGACAGTGGGATGACAATCAGGGTGGTCTCATTTCTTGGCGGAGGTCTTTCCATCATGCTCTGTCCTGTTCCTGGATCTCAGGGACCGCTTGCGAGGTGGTTCTCCGTCTGCAGGGGGTGGGGTGCTGGTGTGGTGGTCCTGTGGCGGGGCATCCTGTCCACTAGCGCCAGCGGAGGTGGTGGGCAGTTCATCGTCCATGCTAGTGTCAGGGGCCCCTTGGAGTGCCACGGTGTCCCTCATGGTGTTCTGTATGTCCTTCAGCACCCCTACGATGGTGCCCAGGGCAGAGCTGATGGTTCTGAGTTCCTCCCTGAACCCCAGATACTGTTCCTCCTGCAGGCGCTGGGTCTCCTGAAACTTGGCCAGGACCGTAGCCATCGTCTCCTGGGAGTGGTGGTATGCACCCATGATGGAGGATAGGGCCTCGTGGAGAGTGGGTTCCCTGGCCTGTCCGCCCCCTGTCGCACAGCAGCCCTCACAGTTCCCCTGTGTTCCTGTGCCTCCGTCCCCTGGACCGTGTGCCCACTACCACTGTCCCCAGGTCCCTGTTGTTGCTGGGGTGGTGGGTTATCCTGGGTTCCCTGTAGTGGTGGACACACAGCTGATTGACGTGTCCTGGGTACGGAGGTATGGGCCCTCTGGGTGGGTGCTGTGCTGGTGTTTCCAGAGGGTGGAAGGTCTGTGTTGGGCTGTGCCTGTGCGAGGAGAACCGACTGTCCCGAGGCCCACGATGGTCCGGGCTGGTCATCCAGATCCAGTTGGCCAGAGCTGCTGTCATCACTGTGGGCCTCTTCTGTGGGTGGAGTAGAGATGTCTGGACCCTCCTGTCTGGTGACGCTAGGTAGTGGTCCTGCAGGGGTGTAAAAGCATGATTATTGCATGTGTGTGTGTCATGGTGTGCAATGGGTGGGCGTGAGCGTGTACCCCAGTGCTAGCATTCCTGTGTGGGGGCTTGTGTGATGATGTTTGGGGGGGTGTTATGGGTATGTGCAGTGGGCATGCTTTAGTGAGGGGTGTCCATGCATTGTTGTGTCATGCAGGGCTTGGTGTTGGGATGGGTGGTTTGTGTTATTAGTACATTAGTGAGGAGTTGGAGTGATAGGGGAGGGGCTGAGGGTGGGGGTGTGTGATAGCATGCAGGTAGGGTGGGGGATATGATAGTTAGGATTTGACTTACCAGTGTCCATTCCTCCACCGACTCCTCCGAGGCCCTCAGGATGCATAATGGTCAAGACCTGCTCCTCCCATGTTGTTAGTTGTGGGGGAGGAGGTGGGGGTCCGCCGCCACACCGCTGTACCGCGATGTTGTGCCTGGAGACCACTGAATGCACCTTCCCCCGTAGGTCGTTCCACCTCTTCCTGATGTTGTCCCGATTTCTTGGGTGCTGTCCCACTGCGTTGACCCTGTCGATTATTCTTCGCCATAGCTCCATCTTCCTAGCTATGGAGGTGTGCTGCACCTGTGATCCAAATAGCTGTGGCTCTACCCGTACGATTTCCTCCACCATGACCCTGAGCTCCTCCTCGGAGAACCTGGGGTGTCTTTGGCGTGCCATGGGGTGGTGTAGGTGATGCGTGGGGTGGTGTATGTGGTGATGAGTGTGGTGATGTGTAGTGGTGTGTGGTGTTTTGTGCGTGGATGTTGTGTGGGTGATGGTGTTGTGTGCCTCTGTGTGGTGGGGTTGTCTATTCTGTGCTCTCTCTCTGGCCTTCGTCAATCAGTTTTGGTCGTAGGGGTTTGTGGGTGATGTGGGTGTGTGTTTTATATTGTGTTGGGTGTGTGGGAGTGGTGTTTGTATGTGTACCCTAAGCTCCTCCTCGGAGAACCTGGGGTGTCTTTGGCGTGCCATGGGGTGGTGTAGGTGATGTGTGGTGTATGTGGTGATGAGTGTGGTGATGTGTAGTGGTGTGTGGTGTTTTGTGCGTGGATGTTGTGTGGGTGATGGTGTTGTGTGCTTCTGTGTGGTGGGGTTGTCTATTCTGTGCTCTCTCTCTGGCCTTCGTCAATCAGTTTTGGTCGTAGGGGTTTGTGGGTGATGTGGGTGTGTGTTTTATATTGTGTTGGGTGTGTGGGAGTGGTGTTTGTATGTGTATCAGGTGTGTGTAATTCGAATTGTCCAATGTGGCGTTGTTTTGGAGATGTGTGTGTATTTTGAGCGCGGCGGTGTTCCGCCAATGGAATACTGCGGTTGAAAGACCGCCGCGTGGATTCGTGGGTCGTGATAGCATGGGCGTGTTTCAGTTGGCGTGACAGTGGAGGTTTTGTTTTCGCCAGTTTATCACTGACCTTTGGTGTGGCGGACTTGTGTGGGTGTCTGAATTTCGGCGGATTACGGGATGTGGGTCATAACAGCTGTGGCGGATTTCCGCGGCTGCGGCGGTGTATTGACAGTCTTCTGCACGGCGGTAAGCGGCTTTTACCGCCAATGTTGTAATGACCCCCTAAGTCTTCCTGGGAGACCTCAACTTCCACCTGGAAGACCTCACCGACACCAACTCTACCAACCTTCTGGAAAGAATGGAAAACATGGACCTCAAGCAGCTAGTCACAAACCCCACGCACATAGCAGGACACACGCGTTACCCCATTTTTTCATCCAGCAACAGAATCAGATACACCCACTCCTTAGACCTCAACTGGACAAATCACTCTATCATTCACTTCACCATCACCGTACATCCACGCTCCATCCCCAACCGCCACAACACACCCTCCCGCAGCTGGAGTAAAATCATGCAGCAGCAATGAACCAACGCCTTTAGTGCTACTCAGCCCAGCTACCCTACCAAACTGGATCCAGCAGTACAGAACTTCAGCAATTGGATCACCAAACTGCCGACCTAGTCGCTCTCACCAAACAAGCCAAAGGGCACAGACCAGCCAACCAAGCCAGCTGGTATACCCCAGAACTTAGAAAGTCAAAACGCAAATGCATTCAACTGGAGAGAAAATGGCACTCCAGCAGGAATGAAATCAACAAAGACAAATTTAAATCAGCACTCCACATCTACCACCAACAGATCAAAACAGCAAAGAGGGAGGCCCTAACTGCCCGAATCGATACCAGTACCTGAAACAAGTAACTCTTCACCATTGTCAGACAATTTGCTTGCCCATTTACCTGACCTGCAGCCACAGTATATGTAATCCCAGCATCACCGAAGCTCTGCGACGCACCTGCTGACCATTTCCACAACAAAATAGCAACCATATACAAGAACAAGAACTTTGACCCCAACCCTCCAGCATATCAAGCCCTAAAACAACCACCAACACCTACCACCCACTCAGCGCCTGAAAACGACTCAACCAAGATGACACAACTGCCCTCATAAGCATCATCCACTCTGGAGCTCCCACCAACCCCTGCCCCCTTGACCTCTTCAACCTCAGAAGAGACAAGATCGGCCACCAACTTTCCACCATCATCAACGCATCACTAACCACGGCCATCTATCCTGACACCTGGAAACACACTGAGGTCAGACCACTCCTCAAGAAACTCTCGGCAGACCCAAACAGGCTACAAAACTACCGACCCATCTCTGCTTCCATTCTACCCTACAATCCTGGAGAAGGCCATCAACCTTCAACTCACCGAACACCTGGAGAGACACAACATACTAGACTCCTCCCAGAAGCAACCACAACACCAAGACAGCACTGATCATTGCTTCAGACTACATCCTCACCCTGTTCGACAGAGGAGAACCTGCCGCCTTCATCCTCCTCAACCTGTCCAATGCCTTCGACACGGTTTCCTAACCACACACTCATCCTCTGCCTACACCAGACAGGAATTGACCTACGTTTTCATATGGCTGACATCCTTCATCACATGACACACCCAAAAAGTTTGCCTACCCCATTCACAAACAACAGAACATCTGCGGCATTCCCCAGGGCTCAGCCCTCAGCCCCACACTCTTCAATACATACATGATGCCTCTGACTGAAATCATCAGATCGCACAACATCATCTCCAAAGACACCCAGCTTGTCCTATCACTCTCTGCCAACCCATCTTCAACCAAGAAGAAATTCCACAACTTTCTTATTCCCTGCTTAATGTATTTTGAGAGAGTGATTGAGCATTATATCAATACACTCCACTTGTTTTTTAATCGACTAGGGGAGCCCGTCAGACATTGCAGCACTGGTCTGACGAGGAGCACACCCAATGATGAAGCTGGACATCCAATGGGATGTGTGAGGGTTTATGCTTCTACTTTTAGGGTTGTCCTGTGCTCTTTCATTTTCTTTCATTTTAGGAACAGTGTAGCTTTTGTTTGTTTAAGACTATGGCGGTCATTCTGACCGCGGCGGGCGGCGGTCGCCGCCCGCCATGCGGTTACCGCCGAATGGCCGCTCCGCGGTCAGGAGACCGCGGCGGCCGTTCTGGCTTTCCCGCTGGGCTGGTGGGCGACCGCCAAAAGGCCGCCCGCCTGCCCAGCGGGAAAGCCCCTGCAACGAGGAAGTCGGCTCTGAATGGAGCCGGCGGAGTTGCAGGGGTGCGACGGGTGCAGTGGCACTCGTCGCGATTTTCACTGTCTGCAAAGCAGACAGTGAAAATCTGTATGGGGCCCCCAGGGGCCCCACGACACCCGTTCCCGCCATCCTGGTTCTGGCGGTGAAAACCGCCAGAAACAGGCTGGCGGGAAGGGGGTCGGAATCCCCATGGCGGCGCTGCAAGCAGCGCCACCATGGAGGATTCCCTGGGCCAGGGGAAAACCGTCGGGAAACCGCCGGTTCCCCTTTTCTGACCGCGGCTTTACCACCGCAGTCAGAATAGCCCTAGAAGCACCGCCAGCCTGTTGGCGGTGCTTCCGCTGCCCTCCGCCCTGGCGGTCAGAGACCGCCAGGGTTGGAATGAGGGCCTATATCTGGGAGACAGTACACTGGACCAGTAATCTCCCTTTCCCCCTCCTTTTGAAAATACACAGGGGTTCATCTTCTCCTTCCATTAATCCACAGCAGTAGGTATCTAAGGGTCACAAGAGTGAGTAGGCTGTGAACAATGGAACCATAACCTCAGTGTACATATTGCATTTATGTGATGGGACAGTGGTAATGAAAGGTATGTGCAAATCTAGGCGGTGATGCAGTAAAGGTTAATCTAATGAATGTCCATCTCCATGACATGAGGTCCGCCTGTCATGTTTGTAGAGGCAGGTGGAAGTGAGGAAACTCCGCTGACATTGGGTGTCGTGGCGGAAGGCGGTCTTGCACCGCCGTGCAATTCCTCATTGGTTAATATGGGGCTCTATGGAGTACAGTGGCCAATGGGGTTCAGCGCCGGCGGTGACGGTGTACACCGCCGCAGCCGTGACCGCCATTTTCTATCTGAATCCTCACTTGTTTTCTGACCTTCAACAGGAGAACACCTACACTGCGTGTGCTGCTGTGACCTGTGTCTGGAACCTGCCATGGCCCGTGTGACCCAGGAAAGGGCCCTGCCCTCACTTTGGAGGAGTTGCAGCGATTGGTGGATGGGGTCCTACCCCAGTACAGACTGCTGTACGGGCCTCCAGACCAACAGGTGAGTACACCTTGGGTACGATGCATGTGGGAAGGATGAATGGAGATGTGTGTGCAAGCATCGTGTCATGGGGGGATGTAATGTGATGGTGTACATGGTGTGCACTAGGTGATGGGTGTGCCAATGGTGACAGAAACAGGTTTGGTGGGCCATATGTGTGACAGGCTGGATTGTATGTGTAATGGTGTCCTCCTGTCTGTATCATCTCTGCAGGTCAGCGCCCATCAAAAGAAGGGATTATGGCGTGCCATTGCCAAGGACGTGCGGACCCTGGGGGTCTATGGCAGTTGGAGCACCTACTATTGGAAACAGTGGGAGGACCTGAGACGCTGGGCACGGAAGACCGTGGAGGCCCAGCTGGGGATGGCCTCCCAACGAGGAAGGGGTCCCCATTGGAACCTGACCCCCCTGATGACCTGCATACTAGTGGTGGCCTACCCAGAGCTGGATGGGCGCTTGAGGGCATCACAGCAGCCACAAGGGGGTAAGTACAGTGGGCATTACTACAATAATTGGTAGGCGTCATTGGATCTGGGTGGTGGGTGTCAGTTAGTGGGTGCCCCTTAATGCCAGTCCAGACATTGCAGCGGGATCAAGCTCAAGGGTAATGGTTGAAAGGGAAAAAAAGGTAACCTAGCTAGGTTGCATTCCATGTCAGACAGGGCTTAGTGGGTCCCAGGAGGCGTGCAGTTGGCGGTGTTTGGCCCTCATCTTGATGGAGCATCTAGGCAAATCAATGGCAGTGCAATGCATAATGCTCAATCCTGATCCCTGTGTGTGACGGTGTTGTGCATGCCAACAGTAGTGTTGGTGCAGTAATTGACCCTGTGTTCTCTTTCTCTCTCCCCCTTTTATATTCTGTCATCCTGTCCATGTGTGCATGTGTGCATTAGCAACATCTGGCGGAGGAGCAGGGGCACATGGAAAAAGAGAGAGCTGCATCCCACAGGACCCATGAGGCAGAGTCCACTGAAGCCGAGGGAACCAGTGGGACGGAGGGCGAGGAGAGCACCACGGCGGAGACAGGAGGTGACAACATAGACTCAGATACCTCCTCCGATGGAAGCTCCCTGGAGGTGGGGGACACCTCTTTGACCACCCCAGCTGCAGGTACAGCCGCCATCCCCCGTACCAGCACCACCCTCCCAGTAGCCCCTCAGCGAGTTGCCCGTGCCCGCTCACCCAGGAGGGTGGGCATCTACTTCACCTTAGGCACCTCAGGCCATGTCCCAGTGAGCCTTGCTGCCCTGAGTGAGGAGGCTATTGACCTCTTGAAATCCATCTCTGTAGGGCAGTCAACCATTGTGAATGCCATCTAGGGGCTGGCATCCCAGATGCAGCAATGCAATGCATTCCTGGAAAGCATCCACGGTAGATTGGTGACCCAAAAGAGATCGATTCAGGCTCTGGCCTCCTCTCTGATGTCAGCCATTGTCCCCGGCCCAACCGTCCCCCCTCCAACTACCACTTCCCAGTCCCATCTCCACAACCCCAACCCATCCCATGCAGACATACAGATGAGCATGCACACAAGACAACACACAAAAGTAGTACGGTAAAATACAGGCACCACACTTTAACACACAAGCACGCATGCAAACACCAGACATTTGCAGACACAACCACATCCACTGCCTCCACTGTTTCCCCCTCCTCCTCCTCCTGCACCTCCCTCACAGTCACGTTCACACTCACACCTGCATGCACTGCTTAAACAACCACCACCAGCATCACCACACCAAGCAGCACACACACCTCACTAGTAGACACCTCCACAACATCCATGCACGCATCCAACCCTGTCTGCCCCCCTCCTAAAGGACACAAATGCAAGCACTCAGACACCCAACAGCCATCCACCTCACATCAGCACACTCCCCATGCACCTGCACCCAAGTCCAGCAGACGTACTCCTCCAACAACCACTCCCTCAACCTCCTCTCCCATCCCTCCTCCCTCTTCTCGCCCCACCGTCCCTAAAAAGGTTTAACTTGCCCAACGTGGCCTCTTCTCTCCCCTGCCCCCCAGTCCTGCCATAAGAGCAGGGTCCCAATGACCCAGCCCAGCACCTCAGCCAAACAGTCCATGCGGACAGTGGTGGTGCCTCCTAGTCGTGGAGGAAAGAAGTGATGGTTCCCACTCCGCCAGCCAAGAAGGGTAAATATCCCGCAGCCACTGCCATGAAGGAAAAAAAGCTCTCGACTCCTGCCATGACGGGGAAGGATGCAGCACCTCCTGCCATGAAGGGGAAAAAGTATTTGACTCCTGCCATGAAGGGTAAGAAGCCCTCGAGTCCTGCCATGAAGGGGAAGGAGCCCGCACCTCCTGCCATGAAGGTGAAGAAGCCCTCGATGTCTGCCATGAAGGGGAAGAAGCCCTCGACTAGAGGAAGAGGCTGGTGGGGTGACACCACCAGTGGTCACGAAGCCCTCACCTCCAGCTGAGGCAGTGCAGCCCACTCCTCCTGCAGAGGCTGCACCTTCACCCGCTGAGACAGTGCAGCCCTCACCTCCAGCAGAGGCTGTCCCGGAGGCACCTTCACCTGCTGACACAGTGCAGCCCTCACCTCCAGCAGAGGCTGGCAGGATGACACCACCAGTGGTCTCGGAGCACTCACCCCCAGCAGAGGCAATGCAGCCCACTCCTCCTGCAGAGTCTGCACCTTCACCCACTGAGGCAGTGCAGCCCTCACCTCCAGATGAGACAGTGCAGCCCTCACCTCCAGCAGAGGGTGCCCAAGAGCCACCTTCTCCTGCTGAGACAGTGCAGCCCTCCCCTCCAGATGAGACAGGGCAGCCCTCACCTCCAGCAGAGGGCATGTAGGCTACCCTCCGGTGACTGCTGTACAATGAGCCCCTTCCAGCACAAGTGGGAAAGTCCCCCACCTGGGAAACTGTGGCCTTGCACTCCCCAGCACACAGAAATGGGCATGGAGCCCCCTCTGGAACCAGTGGGAAAGTCACCCACCTGAGAGACTGTGGCCTTGCACTCCCCAGCACATAGAAATGGGCATGGAGCCCCCACCAGAAGCAGTGGGCAAGTGCCCCAACTTAGCTGAGGTGCCCCCCACCCCTCTTCCCCCTGAGGTACCTGCCCACTTACAACATGATGCCCCTGCAGAGTTCTGTGCAGTTGATGTCAGGAGACAAGTTGGGCCTTAGACTGTGCCCTGTGGCTATCTGGACCCTTTGTACTTTGAACTGGGCATTGACCCTTTGTGGACAATTGTACATATCATGTTCATGTGGTGGCTCTTCCCTTGCTAATACATTTACAGTGCTTATGTAATCTGGTCCATGTTTTATTGTGTTGTGTGCCGTGTGCAATTGGTTTATGTGTGCAGCTGGCTGTGTGTATGGTTAGTGTGTGGTGTGTGTGTGTCACTCTCCTTTTCCTCCGTCCCTTGTGTGCTAGGCGGCTGTACTCACCGTCGTCGGTGTTCCAGGTGGAGCATGGCATAGAAGAGATCGGGAACACTTGCAGTCCCGGTTCCATGGTGGCGGCGGAGTCTTCTGTGTACTTGTTGGTGAGTCTTTTGTTTTCTGTGTTCGGTTTCCGCCAGGCTTTTGACGGCATTAGCACTGCCCCGGAAATAGTGGCGGTGTGCTGTGTCATTTTATGGTGGGCGGTACTTTGTCTTCCGCCTGGCTGTTGACGCGTCCGTCATGGTGCTAACACCCTGGCGTAGGGTGTGGTACATTGGCTGTCTATGAGAGTTCTCACCACCATGGTCATAATGTGGCGGTAATTACCGCCGGCCTGTTGGCTGTATTTCTGCCACTTTATCCTCACCGCCAATGTCATAATGAGGGCATCAGTTTTTTCTTTCACATATCCAAGGCTGTAGAGGCGCACCTGCATGACTGAGAACTTTTGCATACATATATCACTGAAAGCTGTTTTGAAAGCCACGTGCTGATGCTGGAGCGTCAGTCGTTACTCTTTTTAATGTATCATTAGCTGTCACAATGCGGTGCTTGGGCCACAAAAATACACATGCAACCACACACCGTAGTTCATTTGATTACTTTTTTCTTGGATAGGGTACTCTTGTTTTCATTCTAAACACCTAAAGACGGTACAAAAACTTCTACAGATTCAGACACACATCCAGATTGTGATAATTACATTCTACCAACACCCACACGGTGTCAATAACTTGTTCCCTTCGGTACCTGCTTGTGAATGTGGCATCGCTGGGTTTTTTCTCGCGCATCATGTGAAAGCACCATTCTCTTTAACTGCATCAATTACAGAACGCTTCCTGCACTCCAGCACGCGCACCAATCTCATTTAAGATTCAGAAAATGATTTAACAGCCAAGTCTGCCTCGGTGCACAAGTACATACATGCCGTCCTCTAACGTAAAATAGGTCTCTAGTGGAAGCCTTGGAATCATAAACATAACTCAAACATGCCATAGTCTCTCGTTTTTTTCCCTCAGTTCATTCAGTTATACAGGATGATCGTATTTGTCTTTTGGAGTGTTTCCGGTCATGGGAAATTGCTGTGGGTGTGTGCTGTGGCATCCCAGGAAGTACAGCTCGTTACATTCCACTTCAATCCTGCAGCTAGGTCACGCTGCTCTCGAGTCACCTTGTTTTAAAAAGAAAAATACCAATGAGCAGTTCAAACATGAATTCATGTGTAGCTAGAAAAAGTAGGTCACGAGCATTATTTGTAAAAGGGGTTTTCTTATCATTGTATTATAGGGAAACACATTTAGGAAAGTAAATCTGCCAGGTGGATACGAGAAAAAAACCTAAGAAGATTTAAATAACTTTTAAAAAAATCAACATATAGGCCCTCATTCTGACCCTGGCGGTCTTTGACCGCCAGGGCGGAGGACCGCGGGAGCACCGCCGACAGGCCGGCGGTGCTCCAATGGGGATTCCGACCGCGGCGGTAAAGCCGCGGTCGGACCGGCACCACTGGCGGGGTCTCGCCAGTGTACCGCGGCCCCATTGAATCCTCCGCGGCGGCGCAGCTTGCTGCACCGCCGCGGGGATTCCGACCCCCACTACCGCCATCCAGATCCCGGCGGTCGGACCGCCGAGATCCGGATGGCGGTAGGGGGGGTCGCGGGGCCCCTGGGGGCCCCTGCAGTGCCCATGCCACTGGCATGGGCATTGCAGGGGCCCCCGTAAGAGGGCCCCTACATGTATTTCACTGTCTGCTGCACAGACAGTGAAATACGCGACGGGTGCAACTGCACCCGTCGCACAGCTTCCACTCCGCCGGCTCGATTCCGAGCCGGCTTCATCGTGGAAGCCTCTTTCCCGCTGGGCTGGCTGGCGGTCTGAAGGCGACCGCCCGCCAGCCCAGCGGGAAAGTCAGAATTACCGCCGCGGTCTTTCGACCGCGGAACGGTAACCTGACGGCGGGACTTTGGCGGGCGGCCTCCGCCGCCCGCCAAGGTCAGAATGAGGGCCATAATTTTGTTGCGTCGTAAATTTATATGCAAATGTGCAATGGGAGTTTTCGCTGATGCGTTCTTAAGAACCTACATTCGGTATGATTCCACAGGAGTAATTTCTCGTGTCTGAATCGAGCTCTGATTTTGGATAGAAAAACTATAATGGTAAGTGAAATATTAAAGAATGTAAACAGATACTATCAATAACCACTTTGCCAGCGTTCTACAGAGCAGATATAAGCACTTACCATAAACATGGACAGAAAATGTATCAGAGTGGGTAGGCGCCGGTTTCAACGTGAGAAGCTCCCAATGCATGTTTAGAGAATGGTCACATAGGACCCTACAGCCGTACTTTCAGCTATCCAATACCTGTATTTAGAGTTACTTCACTAGTGAACATCCCACAATCGGGGACTCATCCACCTCCAATATCGTGGCTTCATGGTCCAATCCTAACTCTGCCAATGAAGGGCCCGTGGAGAGCAGGCGTAGTCTAGTCTCTCCACGGGTGTGTTTGGGAGGGAAGTGACGGAGGGAGGGCAGGATTGGGTAAAAGGTACGTGGGGGTGGGATATGGGAGGGGTATATAGATACAAGGGGGCGTGGGGACCGGCCTCTCCCGTGCTAGCCATTCGCATGGGTGGAAGTTTTGGCAGTCCCCTGTGGTAGGTGCAGTTGTAGGGGCAGGAAATTTTCTTGGCTTATATAGCAGCGCCATGGCTCAGAGCCAAGACGCTGCTGCAGTTCGGGCCGCCCTTCGCTTATTTGGTGATGCCGGCTATTTGAACCTCCTCAGCCCTTTGTTCTAGACCTAGATCAGAATGACGCGCATGGCGCACTTGGCCTCCTGCGGCGTGGTTGCCGCAGTGGCTGCCTGCGTGTCGCCCAAAAGGGCAAAATGAAGACAGTCAGTTGGGGGGAGGGGACGCAGCGCGTCTTCTCCCCCGGTTCCAATTCTGGCCCGCAGGGCCAGGTTTAAATGAAATGGTGTTGGAGGGTGGGGGGGTGGGCCCCTCTGGTGTGGCGCCCTGGGCAGGGGGGGCGTGGCCCTCACTCCCAGCCCTGTCAGAAGAAAAAGGGAAAGCAGGGCCTGGAGCAGGCCCCAATGCTGTGGATGGCCCCAACACAGAGGGGGCAAGTGAGGACAGTGAGGCAGGCCAGGGGGCTGGGACTGGTAAGCAGGGAAGCCCCCTGTCAGTAGCACAAGCTGCAAAGATGGGGGCCCCAAAAAGCATAGTGCCAGGAGCGCAGGCGGGCAGGGCGAGGGGGTGCAGGGCGACAGTTTTCTGCAGCAGGGAGGTGGGCAAGGAGCGGCAAGGGACACGGTGGGGTCCTAGGGTCCCACGCAGGGAAGCATCAGCTGGCAGGGCCACTGGGCAGCAGGTGGTATAAGACTGGTCCACGGTGGACATTGAGGCAAGAATCAGGGAACAGAGGAGGTGGTTCAGGAGACAGAAGACAGATGGGCCCAGTTATGCAAGTGCAGGGAGGAGGCCCTAGACAAGGTATGTCACCCCAAAAGGAAGGCAGACAAGGAGGAGGTGGGGGGGTCATTCGGACTATGAGTCTGGGTTGGGCAATTGGGTGTGGGTCTCAAAGGGGGTCAGTCAAGAGGCTTGTGCGGCCGAGGGGTCCAGCCGTGTGACAGACTTGAGTTGCGCATACAGCCACGAGGGGCACGAAGAGTCAATGTCAGTGGAAGGGACTGGCAGAAGGAAGGCGGTGCCAACGGAGTGCAACACGGCTCCGGGATGTTGGTCTGAAGCGCTCGAGGGGTCTTCGGCGGCCTTCTCTACACCGCGGGAATGCACTGGTCGCAAGTATGGCAGA
The DNA here is from genome assembly GCF_031143425.1 of Pleurodeles waltl. NCBI lineage: Eukaryota > Metazoa > Chordata > Amphibia > Caudata > Salamandridae > Pleurodeles > Pleurodeles waltl. The sequence goes on along the minus strand of NC_090439.1, from coordinate 865,736,301 downwards.
CGTCATGAGGGACACACGTGTGAGGAGTTGAACGAAACGTTGGCTGGGAAAGGTGTGGACGATGAATGTGAGATGTACAATCTGGTGGAGGTGGATCTGGATTACGAGGATGAGTCGGATGAATGGGAAGAAGGGGAGATATGCGAAAGTGAGGTGAGAAGCGAAGGAGGAAGGGGGGATGGGCACGAGAGTGGTGCAACTCCCTCTTCGAATTCAGTATTACAGCAGCAAGCAGTCAAAGGAAAGGCGAGGACGGCCATAGGTGGGGAAGAACGGGTTCACCCAGCCCAGGCAACGGCTAAAGGGAAGGCACCACGGTTACAAGGTAAGAGAGAATGTGGTCAGTGTGGGGCAATGGTCTAAAGAAGGTTGTGATGACTACACACAAACCAGTTGGCGTGGGAGGTCATTCTATTCATGACATACCTGGAGTTAGTGTGGCCCAGGTAGGGGATGTTGCACAGGTAGTTCAGGCTGAGGCTCCAGCAGGGGGCATGAGGGATACCTTGAAAGGGGATGGAAAGGATTGTGATGACAAGGGCAGAGAGGGGCTTAGGAAGTGTCTCCCTTATATGGGTCTGGCGATGCCTTTGGGTTCTCACATGGCAGAAAAGACAAAGTCCAGGCTTTGGCGCCACAAATAAGTAGATGTTTTCAAATTGCTCCACAGGGACATTCAGGCTGAGGAGGGCTCTAAGGAGGAGGAATGGGAGCATAGGCCCAGGGTGCCGATCACGATGGATAACTGGACGTCTGCATTTTTGCTATATGCCAGTATCTATTGTGAAAAATTTCCTGACAGGGCCATTGTGCTTTTTAAATATTTGGATATTGTATGCAAAGCACAAATGCATTTTGGGGGCTTCGCATGGTTGAACTATGACGAAGAATTGAGAGCACGGGTCAGCGTGAATTCCAATAAACCCTTGGGGCATGTCGACTCAGAATTGTGCATGCAGTGAATGGCTTCCTCACATTAGGCCGCATCCACACACACTGCCAGTGGGCTGCCTGTGGTGTACAAGCCCTTTCAGGCACGTCCCGCCCACGATGGGGCAGGCGCTTTACAGTGACCACAATCATCGACGTCTGGAGCATGCTGTAACTTTAACAAGGGTTTCTGTCCGCTTCATCCCTGTAAATGCAAGCACGAGTGTTCCAAAGGCGGGGGACGACACCCGGTCATGCAGTGTTTTTCTCTCACAAGTCCAGCAGAATAGTGGAGGTCAGCCAGGAGTAGAGGGATGCAGGGTTTGCTGCCTTGGTTGCATAGGTACCCAGACAGGGACATAGCATGGAAGTTGGAATGGGGCTTCAAGGAAGGCTTTTGGATAGGTGATCAAGGGCTGAGGCAGAGGAGATGGGCAGACAATTTGCAGTCTGCTAAAATACTGCCACAGGTGGTTTCAAACAAACTGGCAAAAGAGGTAGCGGAAGGTAGAATTGCAGGTCCATTCTTTGACTGGTCTCTAGACACATTGATGATTTCCCCACTTGGTGTTGTGCCTAAGAAGAGCAAAGGTGAGTTTCGCCTTATCCACCATTTGTCATGGCCGGAAGGGGCATCGTTGAACGATTTTATTGCACAAGAGGACACAAGGGTGGTGTACGCTTCAATCGACTATGCCGTTCGGCTCATTCGGGGTGTGGTAGAGGGGCGGAGCTGACTAAATGTGACATCAAGGCAGTATTTAGTCTCTTGCCCATTCATCCAGTGGATTTTCCCTATTGGGGATGCATTTGGATGGGGCACTATATGTGGATAGGGTTCTCCCTATGGCTGTGCAATTTCATGTGCACTTTTTGAGGCCTTCAGTACTTTTCTGCAGTGGGTCTTTGTAAAAGTGTGTAGGCATAGAGAGGTGACGCACTACTTAGATGACTTCCTTTTCGCTCTGTCAGCCCTTCTACAGTTTCATGTCCACCACCATGTTTAGTGGAATTACTCCCTCGAAAATCACTATGGAACGTGTAGTAGAAGTTCACAGAAGTGTAGTAATTTTGTTCTTAACCTGCTGGAAAATACACACTACCATGTTAGGGAGACAAATTATGGAGACATTAACAATACACCCCCATTATGTGGTTGATTTTCATTGCCTAGAATGGTGGCGGAAAATCCACTGTACTAAGTATGTCCTGAATTTCCATATCGGATCCACCTTCCCTGCGAAAAAAAATGCCTTTTCCCTTGACAGAGCTGGCCCCTTAAGAACTTCCACCACTGTGGTGGAGAATTCCGTCACCCCTGGTTGTACATCCACCAGAGTGGCAGACAGAAATTTCACCATTGCAGTTCTAAATCAGTCTACTAAGGTCTCATTTAGATTTCTGGAGAAATCGCTAAATCTGCAGATGGATAAAGCTGCAGGTGGAATTTCCTACGAAATACTGATCTTTGGTGACTGAGATTCTCCTACAGATTCTCTTTGAATTTGGCAGCAGGTTAACTTCATTGACTGTTAAGTTACAATTGTATGCAGATATTTTCAAAGGTACTTTGAAGTATTCCAAGAAAATAAATCATTTTTAAATGATTAGTGGGCTAGGGTATTGGGAATGCCTGCTCTCTCTGTCTTTTTGGGTGAGTAGCAGGGTCAAAGGGTCAGATTTACAAAGCCCTTTTGCATTTCATAGCGGTCCGAACCGGTATTTTGGGCCGTTAAGAAATGCAAAACGGCGTTTTCTTATGTAAAAAGGCAAATTGCAATTTCTACCAATTTGCGATTCCCAGAATAGGAAATCACAAATAGGGATTCCCTACTTGCGATTTCTATTCTTATGTACAAAGCATTTCCTTAATGCGACTTAGGCATTTAGGAGCTGCAATTACCACTGACTTGAAGTAGGTGGTAACCTTGTGCAATTTTTGATTGCAGTAGAGCACATACATGCAATTTAGGCATATGTGTGCTCTACAGGTGGACCCCTATTTTTGGGTGCACTAAGGGGGGCCTTTTGCCATCCCTGGTTTTGCATTTCCTAAATAGCGATCTCTTAATGAGAAATCACTGCTTCGGAAATGCAAAACTGGCGCATTGACTAAAATGCAATGGGATTTCTTAATAGGAAATCGGTATCTATGTGCATGCCGTTTTGCATTTCTTAAACAGTGATTTCTATGAAGTCGCTATTTAAGAAATGCAAAATTGAATTTTTTGTACATGTGGCCCTATGGTCCTTCACTAGATTGTATGATAATTCCAATAGAACTGTTTTGGGGTAAGTTCAAGGGCGTAGCTTCAGGGGGGTGTTTGGGGTGTTATAGCCCCCCTTAAACATATTTTCAGTTAAATAGTTGGGTACAGGTGCTTTTAGTCGGGTTCTTAGATGAAGCTTACACCCCCCAAATCTTACTGACCCAGCTACGCCTCTGGTGCTCAGTAAAGTTTTTCTGTTTCTCTCTTTCTATATGCACCGGATTATTGCTGTGCTCGGGACTATCAGGTAAGCTTTGTTAGAAGGTAGAGGGCTTTTGAAAGAGGGCAAGTGTGAGGGCCTTTGGGGAGTTTGATATGTGAGAGGTAGAGGATCCATGAGGCAGAGGGTCAGTAGAGATACAAAAGGCTGCAATTACATAGTGATTATGGCAATTGTAGATAGGGTGTTAGCAGAGTTCTTACTCTTTCCACAGGGCTAACCTTCTCCTGACTTCCTAACTTTTTGGACTTACCTTGCTAGTGGTGGAGATCTCCATTCCTTATGGATAAAAAAGATACTTCTCTCATGCATTCAGTAATTTTTTGCAAACAATGCATTTGATGCAGCAGATTCTTCTTGACTTCTTGTTTGCATACCTTGTGCCAAAACGTTTATCCAGTAAGTTCCTGTTTAAGATGGCTTAGAGTTGAAAAACAATATCGCCTGTCATCTGCTGGGCATGAATTCACATCTGGGAAAGGCCAACTCTGGCTTCCATCTGCCTGACATTGTTGAGCACCATTAAATTGCGTAATAGTAAGCCTAGTTATTTAAAATCCCATAAGAGACTGCAAAATGGAGCCATTAAGTGTATATAAAAAGCAAGTTATAATGAGTTTTTGTAGGAATTTGCTTAGGTTGTTGAGAAAAACCTCTCTGGTGAAGGGATTTATGTAAATGCAGGATACCCTTGAATTTGTGGCAGAATGACACCCACCCTAATTAGGCACGAGTAATTGGTGACCATATGTGGTTAATATTTGGTTCTGCCTATCACTACTGGTGTGAGGGCTGCCTCATAATTTCTGGTGCTCCTCTGCTCAGGAGGTAAACCTTCCAGGCACACACACTTATTCTTGTTCACAGATTGTGCGACAATGATACAGGTTAGTTGCTGTGAGGAGTAGGCCCTCTCACACTAGCACATGAAGGGGCTTTATGAAAGGATAGTTCATTTAGCCATGCAAGGTACTAAACAAAGACATACATTTCACATACAGAATGTAAGGCTGGCTAATGTCTTTCTTGTAGCAAAGAATATTCTTCATCCATCATTTCCTTTTGTTGCTTTGCTTTTAATCTTTGTCCTAAATGACCTTGCTGCAGCAATACAATAAGCCATTTCAATCTCTGTTCAAAGCAGAGGTGTGGGATTGCCAGCAGAGGCTGTGGACAGCGGACAGAGTGGATGCCGGAGCACACAGAGGCCTGTAATGAGTGCACAACCCCAGTCTGCCCTGCCCAGGAGGCTGTTTTTGTGGGCAGCCTTTGTTGGCTATGGGCTATAGTGTGAGGACACAGGATGCAGATGCAGGTCGCCGCAGGATGCTGCAGCATTGCAGTACCACAGCATCTGGCGCAGCTTCAGACGCTGCTCCTAAAGCCGGGGTCCCCGCCCAGGGCCATGAGGCTGCGAGGCCGCAAGGTTGGGATTACGCCATGAGGACACTGTATGCGGGGAACGGCTTGAATTGGACTGCTGCAAATGACAGGATTACCTGCCCTTCATCCGAGGATTAATGTGAAGTACCAAAGGCAGAACTGGACAGCCTGGAGCAGCATTGAAGGGTGCTAACTGAGTGGGCCACAGATCGCTGGGGTCTTCTGACTTCAGTTTTGGCTCCCAATTCTCTCCACTGCCTCTCTGCTTCAGACCTGTGCTGCCCATCTGGAGCTTGGAGGCGGCCCAGAAAGCCTGTGGAACTCGGCAAGGGGGAGGTGAGCATGAGTGGGGTCATGGTTCCCCATAAGGCGGGGGCTTCGCCAGTGGGAGAGTTCATTTGGCATCGGAGGCAGCCACACCAGGTTGCAGTTCGACTTGTTGCCTCACACTCTTCCCTTCCCGCCCCTCTTCTTCCCTTTCTCTGTGCCAGAATTCGGGGTGTTCTTGCCTATGTGTTCTGCTATTGGATGCCCCCTCCTTTTATTTCTAAGTCTTGAAGTCCTGCCAAATCCAGCTCTGTAGGGGGGCTTTTTGTATTGTGGAACTGTGTTTACATCAGGAAGAATGTGACTTGCCCCTCGGTGTTCTCTATAGTGGAGAATTTGGTACTGATATGAAGCCAGAATTGAAAGTACACAGCTAAGTTTACGTTGGACTTACTCTGGTTTGTTGTAAAAAAGAGGTCTAATCCTTGATAAAGGTCCAGCCTCATAAGCAGTCTTATAGTGCATCTAAACTTAATAAGATGAACCACATAATTCCAGCATTGCAGCCGCGAAAAGCTAAGAGAATACTGACAGCAAAGAAACTAAGATCTGGACGCCTGCTACCAGGGTCGTCTTGTGCAAAACCTAGAACTAGCCCCTTTTGCAACAGAAACTCATTGGTGACTGCTTTTAAAGGCAAGAACAAACTTTTCTCACTTTGGGATATGGAGAAGACTTACTAGAGGGTTACATCTGTCACTATAGAGCCACAGGGGGAATCTAATTGGCAAAGTGCAACCAACCTTACTGTTTGTGTGACAGTCCTTAAAGTAATACCTCCGATGCAAAAGCATTCACTAACTCCTAATGAGGTCCATTCTCCTGGAAATTATCTGGGTACTTCATGCCAGCAGCATATACCCCCTCCTGAACCCTCTGACATGTGAACTCTAGCCCCTATTAATTAGGGAGTGTCAGTGCCTCCCCTATCTGGGAGCCCCTCCTAAGAATAACCAAGAGTTTCTTGGGGAAAAATGATATGTTACCGGATATAGACTTGGAGCTATGCAGAAAATATGGGAACCAAAATAAGTTGCTTAAATCTCAGTCCTTGCTCTCCTCACCACCAATCTTGCCCATTGGTTTGCAATTATTCAGCAGAATCAATTCAGCAGTCAAATCAATTCTCTTTATCAGCTTATCTCTCTGTAACTTCAGATTTGGATATAAGGGTAAATCAGTTGGCTAATCCCCCAGATCAAGAAGTGACTATATCAGCAACTTTACTTAGTTTGGAGAGACTGTTATCATCGATCCTAAATTTTTTGGAAAAATTTGTAGGGGGATCGGAAGCCACCCTGGATTCAGTTACAGCAATACTAAGGGAATTAAGCACTAGAAAGAAAGTAGAGGAAATGGGGGCAGGGCCTATGGCTTCGTCAGTTGGCACACTGGCATTAGGTGAAAAAGGAGCGGTAAGGAGGGTTCTTTCACAGAAGGACTTTTGTTCCCAAGCAGGGAAACAAATTGTAAGCTTAGCGAGGAAGAACTACATCTGTGGAAAGTCCAACTTACTTTATTAAACATTTGTTTGAGCTGAATACAGAAACTACTACAGCTAGGGGGGTAACAATGGATAGAAGTTGGGCGGAAATAAAAGTGTATCCAGTTTTAACTTTTGATACTAGACAGAATGCAAATTCAGACGATTCAGGCGCAACTCAACCAGAGCCTAAAGGAAAACTGAAAAAACAGAAAGGGAAGAAGCCCCCGCTTTAAGGATCTAACATTGGTCTAGGCCAGGAGGCCCTACGTCGCCTGCCAGATCAGATGAGTTGCCGCAGAGGTTGCAGTCGGCGTTCATGGTGACAAGCCCATCACAACTGTCAGTCACCCCCTCCCCCAAATATCGAGAGTGCAGCAGAATAAGGAGAGACTGTTCCACCTCTAGTCAATCCCTCTTTACTATTACGTTGCCTTTGAAACCATTGACTCTTCCTTTTGTGGCCTCTAACGCTGAGAAGCGTCCTCAGACTTCACGGCAACCAGCAGAGACTTCAGTGAAGCCAGCTGTTAATGTGCAGATACAACATAATGTTGAAACCAGCATGTTGGATTTTATTCCTCTTTTTGATTCGGATGTAATCCTGAATTGGCATGTGCTGCTGTCTTGCTTTAAGGACATTGAGTCACTGAATCCTATCCAAAGTAGAGACTTGAATCTTATTTCCTCCCAATGCACTGGAACTGGAACTAAATTGAGTGTGTCTTTCTTTTCCAAGATTATTGTAAAAATTATTTTACAGAATGCTGAATGTTTATAATGCAGAAACATTGATGTTTTCCTGTTCTAGAAGGGAGGGGCGGGTTTGAGGGTGGTAATGTTCAGATAAGAGAACTGTCCCCATCCCTGCATAGTAAGGATATGTTACAAATCAATGCACATGCCTTCCAAATATCCCTTGGGAAAAATGGCAGACTGGTGGTCTTCAGGGAAGCCAAAGTTCAGTCAGATTCTAATTCATGTGGGAATGTAATGAGGTGGAATTGGTTGCCTGGGGTCCTAAGTAATGCTAGTATGAATAATCTTCACTGTTGGTCCCAGATTTAGCAACAAACTAAAGGTTTCTTCTTGGAATGCCACTGGTATAAAGAATAGTAGAGAAAAGATACAGCTTTTAGAATCCTTACAATTAGATGTTGTCTCCAGGAGACTTGGTGTGATATGGAGATACAGTGTGATGATTACTTTTTTCTTGACTATAAAGCTAAACCTTCTTGAAGGGGACATACAAAGGAGGGTGTAGCGTTTCTGTTAGCCAATAGGTATAATTGGAAGAATAAGTGCTATGGAGATTCCTCTGATTTATATATGGCATTAATGCTGAATCAGCGTTATGGGAATGAAAGCAATTTCTCCCCTAATATTAGTAAATGCTTATCTCCCTTCCAAGGCTATCTATGATGCTTTTGTGCATAAGGTATTTTCTTTTATCAAAAATCACCTTAGTAAGGATACCCCTCCCCATGTAGTTTTATTTGGGAACTTGAACTGCTAAGTTTCTAATTTTGCTCTGAACCAAGCTTGTGATATCGAAAAAGAGGAAGCTCTCCAGTTTCCCCCTATTTCTTTTCCTTTAAATATAAAATCTAATAAAAGAGGGTTTTTTTCTATTAGATCATATGAAAGATAGCAATTGCTTGCAAATGGAAGACTATGCTCTGACACCCCCGCACAGTTCACACAAAATTCTTCAAAGGGTTGTTTTGTTTTGGATTACGTGGGTGTACTTTTTTTATTTATTAGGTGACCTAAAATAGGTGATATCCCCATTAGCAATCATAGTTTTGTTGATCTTTACTCTGGGCTTGAATATGACATCTCCCTTCTCCTAGAGTTTGGATGGCTCTTCGTCTGAATGTAATTAAAAAAAACTTTTAGAATGCAGTGGAATCATAGGATGTTTATTGAATTAAAGAACATACTAGAATCCACTCTTGCAAAATTAGAAACCTGGTAGGGGGATGAATTGGACTGCTTTTCTGCATTTACGAAGCAGTTAGTTGTGAGTGTAAAACAAAGACCATCGAAGAGTAATTATAACCCAATCCCCCTGCCCCTTCTCCTGTTGAATAAAGAAATTAACAACTTAGTCAGAAGACAATATCTAAGATTCTGGAAGGAAAGGGAGACAAGAATTTCATTATTAAAGAAGAGAAGGAAGAGGCTTAAAATAAGTCTGGGAAAAGAGAAACAGGATTGACTTTGGATAAATCTGAGAGAGTCAGTGAGGAAGAGGGAAATGCAGTTGTTTTGGTCCTTAGTTGTGAAAGGCTGTAGAACATGAATAAGGTCATCATTCCCCTTGAATATTGCAGAAGTAAAATGGATTAACTTCATTTCTGAGTTATGTGCAGCAAGTGGCCAAAAAAATGAATTTCTTAACTTAGAAAAGGGTAATTGCACCTATCTTCTCCTCTCAGCCAGTGAAATTGAAGCAGCCTTCTGAGGGGTGCGTACATCAGTAGCAGTGGGGTCTGATGAAGTCCCCATCTCAGCATTAAAATAACATCCTTTATTATGTAGCAAAATATTGCACTCAGTCTTTAAAGGCTGTTATAAGAATAGAAAAGTCCCTGCTATGTAAAAAAGGAGACAGAAAACTGTGTGAGAATTATGGGCATATAGAACTCCTTGATGCTGTGGGTATAGTGTTTTCGAAGTGTCTCCTGACTCAAATACATGACTGGGCAAAAACCAACAACATAATTCCTCTGGAGCAAACCGGGTTCCAAAAAAATCATGGTACAAGTAATAATATAGCATCTCTTCAGTTAATCATTGAAAAGTATGTGAGGATAAGAGGGGGGCGATCTTTGCATCATTTATCTCCATAGCTTTTGACAAAGTTGACTGTCCATTGCTGTGGAAGAAGCTGGTAAGGCTGTGAATACCTCGTACTTTGTTAGAATTAACAATCGCTCTTCACTCTTCCACATGGTGTAGAGTGTTACTTGGGGACGATCGGGGTGTCTCTGCAAAAATACAACCCCAAATAGTCAAAAGCAAGGGTGTCTCTTAGCCCAACTCTCTTTTCTATGTATATTTCGGACCTCCCAGGCTATTTTTCCCAGAGTGAGGGTAGTGCTCCATCCATTGGTGGTAAAGAGTAAGTTTGTCTACTCTATGCAGATGGTATAATCGTTTTAGACCTTACTCCTAAAGGTTTGAACAACCGTTTGAAAGCCTTACAATACTTTTCTGTGACCCATCACTTAAGGATTAATAGTATGAAAGCTAAAAAAACAGTGTTTTTACTGCAGGAAGAAACCTAAATTTAACAGCTTCCTTTGGATGGTGGCCACCCAAAAACTAGAAACTGTAAATTCTTACACTTTTTGGGGAGGGTAATGCGAAGTAACCTTAGTGATAGGCCCCACATAGAGAACAACAAGCACAAAGTCCAGGCCCAGGCTAGAGGATTGGGTGTTCTCTATTGGGCTTTGGGCAGAAGACACTTTCTTTACCTGCTAGAAGTTTATCGAGCCTCTCTACTGTATGGACTGGAGACAACTGAGAAGGCCAAATGAAGCTTTCTAAATATATTGGAGGGAAAATTATTTAGAAACATGATCTCTGTAACTTCTTCAACCTCAGCAATGACTCTGAGGTTAGAAATGGGATTAAGAAGTGTGTATGTCCAGGGTCTGGCTGGGGTAGTATGTTGGATAGCCTGCATAGCAATGAGTAAAGAAAATTGCTTGTGGCACCTAATGAAGAAAGAGCTACTGGCGGGAAGAAAGGATGGATCAGTAATCTATAGTAATTTTATGATGGCGGCTAATCTGCTAAATATCGACCCTGTCCTAGTCTTATCTCTCACAGTGGAAAGGTTAAAAGATGCCCTAAAGCAGGCCACTTGGGTGCTAAGCTTTCACCTGGATTTGGACAGGTGTCAAAGAAACAGGTATTTTCAAGACATAAGTAACTCTGTCTCTGTAAGGAGGGTACAACTTTACCTTAGCTGGAATCTACCTCACGGGTTGAGACGTTTTTTCAATCCTATTGAGGCTGGGGACCTTAAGGCTTAATTCCCTTCTGGCCAAGTAGTATGGGTCCCCCCAATCTGTAATTTATGTAACAATGGGCACCAGGATTTGAAGCATGTCCTATTTGTCTGCACTGAATTTTATTTGCCACAACAAAGATGGTTGAGACCAATGTACTTACCATTCTCTGTACGTTTAGCTGCGGAAGCATTACAGTCACCGTATTTGCCCCCGATTAAATGTTTTGTTATAGTATTTTTAACTATTTTAAATGTTTCATAAATTTATATTGATGATATGTCTGAAGAAGTCGAAAGTTTTAGCGGAAATTCGATCTTGTGTATACTTATTTTGTGTACTTAATGATTTTATTCCCATTGGTGTTTTTTATAATTGTTTTTATGTGGATTTCCTTGGAGTTCCGTAATCATAAATAAAAACCTTGTAGCCTTGTATACCTGGTTAAGCATTTCAGCTAAATTTAACCTCTCTAAGGGCCAGATGTAGGTACGTTGCAAATTGCGACTTGCAATTTGCGAGTCCGAGCGACTTGCAAATTGCAACTCGCAATTTGCTATGCAGAACGGTGTCTCAGACACCTTCTGCAACTCGCAATGGGGTCGCAAAGACCCACCTCATTAATATTAATGAGGTTGGTCGCAGTTTGCGACCCCATTGCGAGTCTGGGCACTCACGGGGATGGTGGCCTGCTGGAGACAGCAGACCACCATGTCTGTGACTGCTTTTCAATAAAGCAGTTTTTTTTTCCATCTGCAGCCCGTTTTCCTTAAAGGAAAACGAGCTGCACTTGGAAAAAAATACCGAAACCTTTTGTTTCGGGTTTTTTCAGAGCAGGCAGTGCTCCATAGGACCACTGCCTGCTCTGATTTTTTTTTTTTGTGTTCATTCACAAAGGGGAAGGGGTCCCGTGGGGACCCCTTCCCGTTTGCGAATGAGTTACCATCCACTTTAAGTGGATGGTAACTGTGAGTTGATTTGCAACTACTTTCGCGGTCGCAAATCAACTTACATTGTGTGGCGAGTCGCAAATAGGAAGGGAACACCCCTTCCTATTTGCGTGCTGGAAACGCATTTTGCGAGTCGGTTCCGACTCGCAAAATGCATTTCTGCATAGCGTGAGGGCTTTTGCGCCTCGCAAACGGCGTTTGTCGCCTTGCTACATCTGGCCCTAAGTCTTTGAGTAGCGATCCATGATTCCTTTCATAATATTTAGTTACGAGGGAAAGAAATAAAAGCAGGAGTGCAGGAGAGCAGCCAGGGTTTGGATGTTAAGTTTGACAAATGAAGTGCAGAACAGTGTTTTACTATCTCAAGTTTTTAGAAGAGGTCAAAATGAGAGGGAGCTTGTAGGAAAACTGCTTTTTCTGTGTGGCACCCCAGATTTGTCACCTTTTTCTGGACCCTATTTTGCTGGACTTGGAACTCCTGCTAAACATGAGTAAAGTGCCTGTGCTCCCCATTTAAACATGTCAAAATTAACTGGACCCTGATTTGCATGATTAACCTTTCTAGAAGGCTATAGTACATGGTACTGAAATAGTCCCCAGGTATGGAAAGTTAGATGCCACCTGTGGATTGCAGCACTTATTGTGCCATCAACTACAGTGGCTTGGAGAACATAGCTTCAGGCCTGTTCTGCATTGCCTGAGAGCAGCAGCTTGAGCGCTACTGCACAGACCTGCCCACACATACCCTTTTGACAGGAAACCTTAAAACAGAAGAAGCCAAACAAGAGGACTCAATTCCATCATCCACCTGCACAGGAAGTGACATTACTGGATTTTCCATCATTTATCTGCACATTAATTTACATTGCTTCTCCGTGCTCCCAGGACCTGGTTGGTAGCAGCACAGGCGCATCTCTGGTGCACTACTGCTGCACCAAAGCCAAGCCCATTAGCACCTGTCCATGCCTCGACTGTGCCCTGCTCAAGGAACCCTGATTCTTCCCCCTCCCACTGCTATCCTCCAGCAACCCTCCACACCCTCAACCCCATATGCCTCTGCTAATGCTGCTGCCTTGCCATACCATACAACACAAGGGAGCATAATCCTGCCTTCCCGCAAGTTTTCATGCTATCAATGCCACAACCATCAATCTCTGCACGGCACTGACAGTACCCAACGCTCCACTCTCTCACACTCACACAGTCATACAACCAGTCACATGCATGTTTCCCAGCACTTGCTCATTGACCAAACATGCCACAGAGGTCAGGGACCGGCTGCACAACAACACCTTGGAAATACGTTTCATTATAGAAATCTGGTTGAACTCCGCATAGGCACCTGACATCGCCGCAGCCATCCCACTTGCTACATGATCACCAGACAAGTTACCAGCCCATGAAGAGTAATCCCGAATATTCACAAGAACATCATCATCTGCACCACCTCCATGGGCACGTCATCCTCCAACATGGAACACTTGTCATTTAAGCACTACGTTACATCCAACTTCACCCTAAGTGCCACTCTCATCTACTAACTACTAGGACTGTGCACCAATTTTAACATTATCACTGACTTTGACACACCAGTCGCCCTTCACACTAGCAATTACACAATTATATCCTACTCTGAGACCTGAATTTCCACCTGCAAGACCACGCCGGTCTCACTCAGCCTGGGCCTCACTCAAATTAACATTCATCAGCTTCAGGCAGGGTAAAGGTAACTCTCAAAAAGTTACATTTGCAATATCCAACTCAGCACTGTTAAAATAGATTTTTATTACCCTAGTAAAATGACCTACCTATCTTGCCAGACACCCACCGGAGCCTATTTTCACTAGATTTGACAACATCCAACTCAACAAGCCCATACCAGTCCACTTGACAAACCACACACTTGTCAAGCTCATCATCCCTGTCCCAGTTCAACACACACACACCTCCGCTTGACCAGGCTGCCAAAACAGTAACAGCATCAATGACAAGGACTGTAATACCATTCTTAACACCCATCGACCTGAACACAGCAACAGCCTCCACAAAGCCAACTAGAAGTTGAACTATTGGATCACCTCCTGCCCATACTCACTGGTCCTCTTAAATACAGCAATACAACAAGATCTTGAACCCAGACTGTTGAAATGCCATGGGCAATGAGCCAGGACAATGCAGACAGGATCACATTCAAATCTGCCCTGAGGCACTACCATCAACTGATCCTGACCTCCAAACATACTGTTTAGGTGGGCTGCATTGATGTCAACACCAACAGAAGCAAAGACATTCTAGCTATTGCTGGAGCGGGAAGCTCAGTTTAAATATTGGTTTATGATGTAAGGCTTACCAACACATCAAGGAGAAATTCCCACAGTTTCTCTCTGGGCAAATGGGTCTTTCACGTTAGTGGAGATTAAACAGAAGCTGTTCATCAATTCATTTATCATCACAAGATCAATAGTACCTTCAGTCAATAATGAGAAGTGATGTACATTTTAAATGCCTTATTAATAAAATCTTTTAGTAGCTCATCCAGCATTTGTAATAATAAATCTCAATCATTAGTTTAGTCAATGATCAAAATAAGCAGTTAATAAATCATAATCAATGCTTAAAGCATGTTCCATAAAAGAAAGAATGCCTATTCTAAGAATGAGGACCATTAGAAATGGTGTCAATTAGAACTCATAAAATACTCCAATTAGAGAGAGATCAAAAGCATAAAGCTTCATTGTCAAATATCAGCTCAAATTCAATAAGCAATCAGTGCAGCACTTCCCATAAAGAGAGGTTCAAGAAACTCATTAGAGTCTCAGCATTACTAGCATATAGCATGGGGAAGGAAACGTGGCATGTACAATGAGGTAAGTTACTCTAGGAACACTTGTTATTATAGACAGTATAATCTAAACTTTTGCAACATGTTGCTTCTTCATTCTTCAGTCAACCAAAAAACATTTGATGCCCTCCTAGAAACAGGATCACTCCTCTGTCTTCTCACCAGAAAGATAATATAATAAGACAGCAATGTCAAATGAAACATTTTTATCAAATACAAACTTTATGTTTATATCCTTTTTCACCAATAGTTTGCCTTTAGGAACTGCATCTTAAAATATAAGCTTCTACATTACCTCACTAAAAGGCAAGTTGTGCATTCATGATTCTACAGTGTTATTTGTGAAAGTAGAAACATTTGCATAGTTAAAAACCTTTCAACCAACTATTATACATTAAGAAAAATATACCTATGTGAAGGTCAGAAAACAAAGCATTTTTGAACCAGGACAGCTTGTCAGAAAATGCTGCTTCGGCTATTTAGGCCTAGTACATGTAAATGTGGCTGCCTACTATCTTTCTTTGTATTTAAAAGTACATTTTTAAACCTATATGTTAATTCTGCATGTTATTGCATTATTTTTCTCAATATTTAAAATAGTTCCACAACCTCCCCCCTCTGATGGTTATCAGCCATCATACATTCTTCACAATTGAATCTTTAGAGTTTACTCTCACCCTCAGTTGAGTCGTTCCTCTTACTCTTTAAACTCTCAGACTTTTGCATCCTCAATTGATGTGATCATTTAATTTTAATTCCCTCTTTATCTGTTTGTGTCTCTTTCTCTACTCTTTCTCTTTTCAAGATAAAACTTGATACCTTTGTAAAAATCTTATAAGGTCAGGAAACAAACACCAAATGTTATTGTAGGCACTAGTATTGCTTTGATAATCCCTCTTTCTGCTGTTGTAAACCAATTGCCAATTGCAGAAACACTTTTACCTAAACTCTCTAAAACACTGGTGGTTTCTAATGATTCTGATTCAGGCTTCAGATCAGAAATGTTCTTTGTGTATTTTAAAATTTCATACACTTGTCAGGAATATATGTGCAGCCATGCTGAACTTTTAGTATCTTGCAAACTCCACCTTTCTCAGCTAGTAAAATGTCTAATGCTAAACGATTTCATAAAACCATTGATCTAACAGCCACTAATTCTGTGTTAAGAACTAATAAAGTTCCAGAAGTACTTGTTACCAATTTGTCTGCTACAAATTTCCTGGCAGCTTCCTGATCTTTTTTATCATTTAAGACAGCTCCCACTGGTGGTATGATTTCTCTAGAAAATGTCTCCAAGTAATTGTGTTCCATCATTAATACTAAGGTATGGCTGCGCATTCCCGTTATGCCTCCTGATAATTCAAATGTATGTTCACAAATACTATTTCCTACAGGTCTCTTTTTAAATTGGTTTCTTCTTCTGAAAACACATATGTTTCCATTTTCTCTTCTGTCTAATTTCAATTTAGGATAAATTATTTTCTTTCTGAAAGCATCTTCATCCTATTTCCAAACATTTTTAAAACATCTTCCTCTCTGTTTGCACTGTGTGAAATATGTGCCCTCCTTTCCTTTAATAATATGATGAATGTCTTTTTTAATGGTCTCATTAAACAGGTCAAATTATTTTCGCATGCATTAACAGTGTCTATAGGTAAAAATGGTCTAAAATAATACCAAGTTGTCGCCATTTCTTTTCCTTGTACATGTAAATTCATGTTCTTCTGCAAAGGAACTGTTGAAAGAATCATGTCATAATTGGAGTAATAATATTTAAAGTGCTCTGGTCTATATACTAAGCTATGCAAAATGCTACATGTAATTACATGTGACAAAGGTATATAATGGTTTGTCATTTCTTCTGCAGCTGATGAAGGTAAGTGTGCACACACATAACAGTCCTTTGCATCAAAATCTTATGGGTATTCTTGAACTAACCTAGAAGAAATGTGTGCGGTATAATCTTCATTCATTTAATCTACATATGAAGCTTTCAATTTATCCTCATTTAATACATGTACAGATGTCATGTTAGTAAATGCAAATGTAGATTTTGCTGCCTCTGGGGTGAAGTGTAACACTAACAATCACTAATCACTAATACTGCTACTACAGATATGATACCCATAATAATTTTGCATCTAACTCTGGTTAGAAAACACGTTTGTCGAAATCAGATTGTTATATAAAATGTTGCTGCAAGTAAAGTCAATAATTCACTCTCAGACTTTTGCAACAAGCAGCTTATTCATTTTTCTTCTTTTTTTCCTTTTTGTAGTTAGTTCTTTTCAGACTTATTTATAGCAAACTCTGTATAGCCATCCCTAACCCTACTCTGTCTTCTTCCAAAAGATTAGCCCTACTCTTCTACTGCAGCCTTGGTCACAGGGAAATAGTTTAAATTATTTTTATTTATCAATTTATCAGTTTTGATTTTCAGTCTCTATTTCATTCAACAAAGTTTTCAAACGTTTTGTTTCTTTCAGAAATCTTTTTCAGCAGCTTTTTTCCCAATAATGTTTTCAGTGTGGGGGTTCAAACAGTTCTGAACTCAAATCAAGCACATCTAATATTTGGGTGCTCAGCACCGGAAACAACAAGCACAAATTAAGCACTGCCAGCCTGTCTCTTCCGTTCCAGACAGAGATGCTGCAAGAGGCAATCTTCACTGCAACCCTAGACTCCCAGTTGCTGATGCAACTGGGAGTGTGCAACATAGGCTATTTGGTGCATTCTCTCACACACATGCCTCCTGCGGACACATATTGCCGGGAAAGTAGCTATTTCCTGGCCCTCCTATGCAATATTGGTGAGATGTTTCTGTTCTACAAAAATCAGTGCGGCCATCTGTCCAGTACCAAACAGGTTGATGACTTACTGAAACTCGACCTGAATTTAGTTTGCCATAACTAAGGCGACACAATATCAAAACAATGGAAATACGAAATAGAAACAATTCATAATGAACAAAAGAAAAAAGACAAAGGCCCTCATTCCAACCCTGGCGGTCTCTGACCGCCAGGGCGGAGGGCAGCGGAAGCACCGCCAACAGGCTGGCGGTGCTTCCTGGGCTATTCTGACCACGGCGGTTAAGCCGCGGTCAGAAAAGGGGAACCGGCGGTTTCCCGCCGGTTTTCCCCTGGCCCAAGGAATCCTCCATGGCGGTGCTGCTTGCAGTGCCGCCATGGGGATTCCGACCCCCTTCCCGCCAGCCTGTTTCTGGCGGTTTTCACCGGGAACGGGTGTCGTGGGGCCCCTGGGGGCCCCTGCACTGCCCATGCCACTGGCATGGGCAGTGCAGGGGCCCCCTAACAGGGCCCCATACAGACTTTCACTGTCTGCTTTGCAGACAGTGAAAATCGCGACGGTGCCACTGCACCCGTCGCACCCCTGCAACTCCGCCGGCTCCATTCGGAGCCGGCTTCCTCGTTGCAGGGGCTTTCCCGCTGGGCCGGTGGGCGGCCTTTTGGCGGTCGCCCGCCGGCCCAGCGGGATAGTTGGAATGCCCGCCGCGGTCTTTTGACCGCGGGGCGGTCATTCGGCGGTAACCGCATGGCGGGCGGCGACCGCCGCCCGCCGCGGTCAGATTGACCGCCAAAGTCTGCAAAACAACTAAAGAACAAATCAGGGTAGAATGGTAGGTCAAAGGAAAACAGGGCAAGCGGCAGGAATAAAGACAGACAGGAAAAACCCCAACACTAGCTCATTTATCTGCGGCCTTCAAGATTTATTGCTCTCACATGAACCAATCAAAATGCTTTTATGGCAGTGTGCCATTTTTCAGGGAAGCATGCATTAAGTGTAATGTGATGTGATAGTTGGTATAAGGTACCTTTCTCATTCATGTGTGGGTTTGGGGACCTGTGGCATGAGGGTATGAGGTACCTTTCTCATTCATGTATCAGTTTCGGGACCTGTGGTATGTGGGGCAGGAGTCGGAGACGATATAATATAGTTGACATAAGGGGTGGCGTGGCCGGCGGCTGATGGAGCCGCACACTTAGAGAGGAGTTCCGGGAGAGCAAGCGGGGCCCGGCTCGCTGAAAACCCTTGAGCGGTGTCCTAAAATGCACACAATATGTTGGGGACCCATCGGAGTGTGGCAGGACCACACGTGCTTCGTTTTCGTCCCGATTATACAACGGGAGAGTCCCGAAATTAAATCTCTTTCACCCGCGACCGCCCAAAACAAAATGGCGGCCGCGACCGAGTGATTGCCCCAGCGACCTGCGCAGAGGGAACAAGACACTCGCGACTTGAACCGAGCGATCCCTGTGGGAAAGGGAGGCCCTGGAACCGAAGCGACTCGCTGGCGACACAATCGGAGAACCGGTGAGTGGGGGGACGTCCGGACCGGAGGAGACCGTGATTCTCGCCCGGTCACGGCCTGGAGACCGCTCTTGCCGGCCTGGTGGCCCCCAAGACTCCTAAAAGCATGTTGGGGACCTCCGGGCGGGAGATGGGCCTTGGAGAACGGCTCTGAGTCCCCATTCAGCAACCCTCCGTTTGAAGATGGTTCGGGAGCACCCTGATTGCTCCGTGCTGTGGCCCTAGGGGAGGACGGGCCGCCCACGGCCCGAGGCCGCCAGGTGACGTGGAGTAACGGGGGTGACCTAGGTGCCTGCCCCCCACCACCGGCAGCAGGCCCCTACAAAGAAACCCCCCTCAAGTTTGTGACCCAAGGGGAGGAAAGAGAGGAACCCCGCTGGATCAAGAGAACAACTGAGAGTATCAGGTGCTCAGGAGCTCCCCACATCAACGACAACTGTCTGGTCTGTGACACGGGGTGGAACCGCCCCGCGCTGGCGCTCCCTGGCCGGTCCCGGACTAAATGGTTGAACATGAAAGTGAGATCGGACCTCACCATAGAACAATCCAGAAGGCTTCCTGCGGCAACCTGATCGGGGATGGGCACACGAACCATCAGTGAAAACGCAATTTGGCCTGTCCCCGTCGAGCAGAATAAATCTAACTTGGAGACCCTAGGGCTAGAGGGGGAGCGGGGACATCACGCCTCCCCTTTGAATAGACTAGACAGACTTCTGAAATCCCCGTCCAGCCCAGCCTCCTCCTTCTTCACATCAGGGGGCACGGAATCCTCACCTCGAACATGGCACCCACCCCCTGGAGAGAAAACAGTGAGCTGTGCAAACACTGAAAGGACCTCCCAAAAGTGCAACGTTGGACGGGGGGCCGCCCGCCGGTGCGGGCGAAACGTCTCCTCACTTATTAAGATATCTGACCTAAAAATGGGGAAGCCCAAAAGAAGGGAAGACAGGGCCTAGATGAGGCTTCAACCAGAAAATCCACCAGTCACCCCATAAAACCATCCTCTTCGGATGACAGGTCGCAACAGGAGGCAACTCTGGGCACAGTCCTCCTGGCCATTAGAGACTCTCGGGAGACACTGGAGAAGAAAATAGATAACCTATCAATGGACCTCACACTACTGCGAGATGAACACCGCAAATTAAAAGACAGAGTAGGAACAAACAAAAAAACCCTTGCAGCAACAACTTCCGCTCAACAACCAACAACCACAGAGCTCAGGGATCTCTCTTCGTGCATTACAACCCTGGAATCCAGAGCGGAGGACGCGGAAAACCGCGCACGCAGGAGTAACCTTCGATTAGTTGGAATTCCAGAGAGAACAGAATCATCCGCAGGCAATATAGAAGCCTTTCTAGAAAACTGGATCAAAACCACTGTAGCTGAGGAGGGCCTCTCAGCATTTTTCGCAATAGAAAGAGCCCACAGGGTACCCAACAGAATGCCTCCACCCGGAGCCAGACCTCGCCCAATCATAGCAAAGCTGTTGCATTACAGAGACAGAGACTACATTCTATCGCAGACACGTCAGCTCGGAGAAATAACATGCAATAACCAACTGATTATGATCTTCCCACATTTCTCCACGGAAACGCAAGCACAAAGGGCCGCTTTTAATGACTCTAAGCGAGCACTTTGCGAATGTGGTATAAAATATGTTATGCTCTTCCCAGCTAAACTCCGGGTGGAACACAACGGCAAAACTCACTTTTTCACATCACCACAGCTAATAAAAGAATAGATGGAATCCCTAAACATACCCAACCTACCCAACCTGTCCCCCCCTCCTAGAACTCCACACAAGCCAGACAAGAAACGCAATAAGGCTGCCAATCGAACCTCGGAAGCGGCTCCACCAAGACACCAATCACTTCGGGAGATGCGGAATGCAGTGGAAACGGCAGAAGCCTTGAGTAGTGGAACCAGTCCTAGACCCCGAACCCCGGTCAACATCTCTGACCCCGAATCGGACTGTGGGAGCTCGTCGACATCATTGCGCGACACTATCACTAGCCTGCCCAAAATAACCCCAGGAACTGCAGAAGAGATCATCTAGTTGCGGTAAGGGAGGAATAACCTTTGTAAGAGTACCACCATAGACTCAACCAACTTGTCTAGGATAATAAGCAAGCACCCTCTTAGACCAACTGATAGTTTGTGCCACTGGAACACATGCAACTAGAAGCAATGCATTGTGCAGCCGGGCCCTGGGAGCAACTCGGAGTGGGGGCTCTCGACCTCCGACACGCCATCCACCTATAGGACTACAATCTTAGATTGTTTATGGTTTGGACGGGAAAAGTTTTGGTCACCGGTCCTGGGGAAGGGGAGTTGTGGGTTGAATTAGTTTATATAGATAGAAGGGTTAACACAGCACTAATCACTAATGAATCAGACAATTCTCATCCTAGATCCTTTAACAATATTCATAACAGAAAACTTAGCTGCAGGGCTATAACCACGCACAAACACCAACCTAAAACCCATAGATCATGGCCGCAACCTACAAAATGATAACATGGAACATCCGAGGTCTAAATAATATGTCCAAATGGTATAAAGTACACAATTATCTCAAACGAAGGGGAGCACACTTAGCCATGTTACAGGAAACGCATCTGTTAGAACAAGAAGTCGCAGCACTAAAAAAAGATGGAGAGGACAAATATTCGCCACCACCTACTCAGCATTCGCCAGGGGAGTACTAATATGGGTACGACCGGGGGTACTTTTCCATGCACTACAAACATCCATAGACAAAGAGGGGAGATATGTGGTAGTCAGGGGCAGATTGGATGGGAAGGTAATGACAATTGGCGGCCTATACGCACTGAACCTAGATAAAAAAAAATACTTCGACAAATTATCCCAAGAATTGGGTCCGAACCTTGTAGGTCCGAAAATTCTCGGTGGGGATTTCAACTGGATAACCAACGTGTACCTAGATAGGTCACATCTGCCATTACCGCACTCACAAACCACAAAAACTGCCAAAACCTTTACAGAGTGGCAACAACACTGGCAACTAGGGGACTGCTGGAGACGGCTTAACCCACTCAGTAGAGACTACTCCTACTACTCGATAACACATGACCTACATGTTAGGCTAGACACCTTCTTATTATCCCACGAACTACAACAGCTAGTAGTAGCAGCAGAATATTTGAGTCGAACTATTTCGGACTATAACCCCCTGCTGGTATCACTAGCATGGAGGGGAGATAGACCATCAATCCCCACCTGACGACTGAGGACAGAAGCACTAGAAGATGAAGCATTTAAACTTACCATACATAAAAGCATTGAGGAATTCTATACTATTAACACAGAGACAGCATCTTCCAGAACCCTTGAATGGGAAACCTTCAAAATAGTAACCAGGGGTAAATGTATTGGCGAGTGTTATGGGGTCCGGAAATCAATCGAAAATGAATTAAAAAAACATGAAGACTACCTCAGAGACATAGAGCGCGAGATCCCAACTCACCCTGAGCTGACCCCCCACATGTTAGAAACTAAATCTAAAATAACTGAGGCGAACACTAGACTATCTTGTTTCAACTAAGCATACAGAAGACGACAAGGCAGGCGCCCTGCTAGCATGGCTAGCTAAGCCCCCTAGACAACAGTCCACCATAGTCGAGATCGAGACACATCTAGGCGATAGAGTACATGGGCAAAGGGAGATCAACACGAGTTTCTTCTAATACTACTCAATGTTATATGCCCACCCTCGGACACTATTAGTAACGGTCAGTTCCAGGAATTAGAGTCCCTTACCCTCCCCAAGCTGAGAGCTGAGGAAAGGCTGTCTCTAACCGCCCAAATAACTATAGCGGAAATTAAAATAGCAATACAAGGTATGGCTAGGGGCAAAGTCCCGGGAACGGATGGCCTCCCCATGGAGTTCTATTCACTATATCAGGACCTACTTGCACCGGGACTCTGTGCAATATACACGGCGCACCAACAAACTGCCTCAATCAACCAACGAGGCTATAATGATTCCACTTCTTAAGCCCGATAAACCACCCTCGGACATCCGATCCTACCGCCCATTATCCATGTTGAATCTAGATTATAAAATATTAAGTCGGATACTGGCAAACAGACTTTACCCCTCATGCCATCACTGATACACCAAGACCAATCGGGATTTATCCCACAACATAGCACAGCACAAAATATCAGACGCTTAATTTCATTACTACAGAACCTGCCCCCAACAATACCCCAAGGAGCCATAGTCTCTGTAGATGTAGAAAAGGCCTTTGATAGCCTAAGGTGGGACTACCTTGAACAGGTCATGTTAAAACTTGGACTTGTTGAGGGATTCACACGTTGGTCAAAACTGCTGTATTCTAACCCCATAGCGAGGGTGCGCATGGGCAATACCATTTCCGATTCCTTCCCTATAGGTAGAGGAACTAGACAAGGCTGCCCGCTATCTCCCCTCCTGTTCGCTGTAGCAGTAGAGCCCCTTGCACAAACGGCAAGATCCAAAAAGTGCTTTGAGGGCATCTTAACCAATAATTGGACACACCACATAGCACTATACGCAGATGATATGTTACTATTCCTCAAAGACCTGAACACAGACCTGCCTGGAGCAATAAATATGCTAGAAAAGTTTGGTATGTCCTCTGGTCTCCGAATCCACCATCTTTCCACTAACCAGAAACACTAGAGAATCTACAGACACCAGGGGTCTACCCTGGTCCCCGAGCACATTTAAATACCTGGGGGTCAATATTTACCACACAGTAGAAGACATAGTAGAGGGTAATATACAGAGGGCAATTAGAGGAATTAAAGCCAATATCTTTTGGAGCACACTACCACTGAATGTCTTTGGGAGAGTTGCCTTGCTCAAAATGATAGCATTACCCAGGCTACTCTACTACTTCTCCACTATTCCATTAGTGATCCTGAAGAAAGTATTCAAAAACATTGACTCCCTGATTGTAAATTTCATATGGAGTCCGAACAGGCACAGAATCGCTCTTAACACCCTCCGAAGACCCACTTTGGAGGGAGGCTTAGCCGCACCAGACATGGAAATTTACTACTGGGCAGGGCAACTACAATGGCTGGCTAAATTAATCAGCGAACCCTCAAGCACAAAGGACTTACAAGTTCCTCTGAGCAGCCCTCTCGAAAATATTGTAAATATATTACTGAACCCTAAGAAAACTAAGCAACAGCTCCCGTTGGAGTGGGAAGCGTCAAGATACTGCTGGGAACAATTTCTGAGGTGCACATGCACAAAATTTCCATACACACCCGAGATCCCCCTAACAGCCTTAAACCTCATCCCAAAGGGACCATTTACAACGCATACTAACAAACTGATATCACCAAACATCACAAAAGTAGGTGATTTGTTTAACAATGGTAAGCTCTGCTCCTACGCAGAGCTACAAGAACAGTTTAATCTCCCCTCCGGTCTATTCCTTACCCACAATACCTTAGTTAACACTATCCAAAAACTATGGGAAACAAAATCGAACGAACCAAACACACATAAGGGATGTCAGTTCCTCTGTTCGATGGGGGACCAAAAAGGAACAGTGTCGGGAATATACAGATCACTGCAGAGCAACATCTGTGCACCATTGAATAAACTTATAACCAAATGGCAAACAGACTTAGACATCATACTAGAGGACACTCAATGGTCTAGAATCACCTCCCACGTTTACTCAGTATCCAGGTATGCAAGATTCAAACTGATAAACCTATATATCTACCACCGGGCATATCTAACTCCACAAATGATAACCAAATTCTACAATACGAACAACTCTAAATGTCCCCGATATGAAGAACTTACAGCTGACCTAGTTCACTTGCTATGGAATTGCCTGAGAATCCATCTATATTGGTCAGAAGTATTCAGGAAAATATTGTCTAGCACAGAAAAAACGCAACCGCCTACCCCAGTAGTAGCAATACTGGGGGACTTTCCGCGCCCCCCCCAACTCAAAAAATAAACAATAGGTTCACAGACTTGGCGCTAATACTAGCAAGGAGAGAAATAACGGCGCATTGGAAGGACCCAAGTGGTCCCCAAGTAACTAGGGGCCAGATGTAGCAAAGCGTTTGCGACTCGCAAACGGCGAAAAACGCTGTTTGCGAGTCGCAAAAGCCTCACCGGAATGCAGAAATGCATTTTGCGAGTCAGATCCGACTCGCAAAATTAATTTCCGACTTGCAAATAGGAAGGGGTGTTCCCTTCCTATTTGCGACTCGCAATGCTATGCAATTCCATTTGCGACCGCGAAGCGGTCGCAAATGGAATCGCATTTACCATCCACTTGAAGTGGATGGTAACCCAGTCGCAAACGGGAAGGGGTCCCTATGGGACCCCTTCCCCTTTGTGACTGGACATAAAAATATTTTTTCAGAGCAGGCAGTGGTCCAACGGCCACTACCTGCCCTGAAAAAATCCGAAACAAAAGGTTTCGTTTTTTTTTTCTAAGTGCAGCTCGTTTTCCTTTAAGGAAAACGGGCTACACTTTGAAAAAAAAAACTGCTTTATTTAGAAGCAGTCACGGACATGGTGGTCTGCTGTCTCCAGCAGGCCACCATCCCCGTGAGTGCCCAGATTTTAATGAGGTGGGTCTTTGCGACCCCAAAGCGAGTTGCAGAAGGTGTCTGAGACACCTTTCTGCATGTGGTTTTGCGAGTTGCAATTTGCGAGTAAATAGCTGCCCGCCACATAGGAACCTAGTCATGGCATGTCTCAGCCAGCATGAGAGGAAATAGTTGACCCACCTGTGTTAATGATGGACCCCCATCCTGGATGGACTTTGAGCATCATGAGAGAGCTTATCCAGCTTCCCCAGGCTCCCCAGGAGGCCCATGTTACAGTCTCCAGTCTGTTGGCTGACAGCAGTAAGCACATAATTGAATAATTTCTTGGGAAGCTTATTTGAAGAAGTTGGGATAGCTTCGAAGAGAAACGCCTGTTGATAAAGCTCTTCCTTGATAATAACAGATCACAGGTGTGCACTCAAATCTGATTAATAAACGTACCTTGAAACAAACTGATTTATGGATACAGATCACTGTGAGGCTAGGCCCCCCCCAAGCCGAATTGACTCTCAGGGAGATGAACTATGCCTGCAAAATAGCTCAGAGGAGGGGGTAGACCTATCTGCGCCTTTCCGGGGGTAGCCCAAGGGACATTTTAAAAGATAGTGGAGGAGCTGCTGTGGTAATTTGAAAGCGAAAAATATGGAAGTACTCTTAGATTCTACTCTAGTCCACAATAGAAATAGATCTATGTCAAATATCTAAGTAAAAAACTAAATTTTTTACTGAATCGCAATTTCTTTTATTACAAATACATTAATTCAAACCTAATGTCCACTAGTCACCTATCTAACTAGAAGTAAAAAATAGGTAAAGCATTTTCTTGAGTTAGAGCTATAGGCATTGTAAATTCAGAACTGGACTTCTCTTGTCACATAAATTGGTCAACCGTGTCTCATAATTTTGTCTTTTCCTGCCATGTTTTGGTGGTCACTGGCGACTACTGACATCAGAAATCACAAGCCCTTGAAGAGAGACAAGAAGATGACTGCACTATCTCTGTAAACGTCTGAACAGAAATTGAAAAAAAGGCTAGAAAAGTATTTTCTTTTTATTTTAACAGAATGAAAAGTCTTGCAAGCATTCTTGCCTTGCATTTGGAGGAGTAGAGCAGCCTGAGAAGATTTATGGCCCCAACAAAGGAGATAAGCAGTGCCCTGTGTGGGATGTTGTGACGGGTGGCATGTAGGGGCCCTGAAGAGAGAGACTCGAGATGCAATGCGAGGCTAAGCATGTTTCACATCATTGCTTTTAGGCTTAGCTACATTCTACCAGAAAGGGCATATTATAGCTTGTGTGAGCAGTGAGCTAAACAGCAGTGAGCTAAACAACCAGGTGTTTCATAAAACACTGATTATAAAATTATTATTGTTAGACTTGGCATCCTTGGCTTGGTCTTCCCTAACTTTTTGCCTCTGTTTCCCAGGTTGTTGATGTGTGATGGACTCTGTTTGTGCTGTTTTGTTACTCTGGGCACTTTACCACTGCTAACCAGTGCTAAAGTGCAAGTGCTCATATATAAAATGTGTATGTAATTGGATCTCCATGATTGGCATATTTTATTTACTGATAAGTATCTAGTACAGTGCAGTAGAGGTGGCCAGGGCCTGTAAATCAAATGCTACTAGTGGACCTGCAGCACTGGTTGTGCCACCCACATTAGTAGCCCTGCCACTGCAGTGTCTGTGTGTGCAGTTTTAAACTGCCAATTCGGTTTGTCAAGTGTACCCACTTGCCAGGCCTAAACCTTCTCTTTTCTTACATGTAAGACACCCCTAAGTAAGCTCTAGGTAGCCCCATGAACAAGGTGCAGTATATGTTTAAGGTAGGACATATAGGGGGTTATTCCAACTTTGGAGGAAGTGGTAATCCGTCCCAAAAGTGACGTTAAAGTGACGGATATACCACCAGCCGTATTAGGAGTCCATCATATCCTATGGAACTCGTAATACGGCTGTGGTAAATCCGTCACATTTGGGACGGATTACCACCTCCTCCAAAGTTGGAATAACCCCCATAGTAATGTGTTTTATATGTCCTAACAGTAAAATACTGCTAAATTCATTTTTCACTGTTGCAAGGCCTGTCCCTCTTATAGGTTAGCATAGGTCTGCCTTTAAATATGATTAAAGTGTAGATTTCCTTTAGGAGCGGACAGACGTGGAGTTTGGGGTCTTTGAGCTCACAATTTAAAAATGCATCTTTTAGTAAAGTTGATTTTAAGATTGTGTGCTTGAAAATGCCCCTTTTAGAAAGTGAGCATTTTCTTGCTTAAACCATTCTGTGACTCTTCCTGTTTGTGGATTCCCTGTCTGCGTCAGTTTGACAGTAGGGCTGTTTGCACCTCTCTCTAGACAGTGACACAAATGGAGCTGGGGTGTAGCCTGCATATCCTGATGAGCCATCTGTGCTAGGAGGGAGAGGAGGAGTGGTCACTCACACCTGGAAGGGCTGTGCCTGCCCTCACACAATGCAATCTCCAAACCCCTGGTGTGTGTCTGAGGCCTGGCCTGGGCGAGGGAGGATTTCACAAACAAGAGAGACTTTTCTTTGAAGTAAGCCTACTTCAAAGGCCAAAATGGGGATAAGAAGGGCACCCAAAACCACAGACTTTAGATCACTTCTGGACATCAGGAGGAACCTCTGCCTGGAGAAAAGCTGAAGAGCTGAGGAGAACTGCTGCCCTGCCTGTGCTTTGTGGAGCTATCCTGCAGTTGCTGCTTCTGCCTGGTGAAAGGGGACAAACAATGGACTTTGTTTTGCATTCCTGCTTGTGATGAAATCTCCAAGGGCTTGTCCTGAGCTTGCCTCCTATTGTTGAAGTCTCAGAGCCATCAAAGACTTCCCATGCCAGCACCTGGGCTCTCTGCTGAGACTCCTGTCCTGCCAAGTGGTGCCCTATCCAGTTCCTGGGGCCCTGACAGGTGAAGCTGGCAGACCAGGATTGAAAATCCACGCACAGACTGCTGTGCGGGGAAATTTCCGACGCAACCTCTGAGACGCGGCTGATGAAACGATGTGCCACTGGCTTCATGGTTGAAATCCATTCTCCACCTGCAGCGCAGCTGGAAGATCGACGCATGCGGCTGGAGAAACGACGTGTCACACTGCTAACGGAGGCTGCTAACATCGCAACCCACACAGCACGGTTTTGCTGACAGCGTGCAGCAGGATTTTCGATACAAACCTTGCTGGCCGTGGAAAAGTGAGGCAATGCATGCCCAGACCCGATGCTGCCTGGATCGATGCATCGCTCTCCTGTAGACAGGAAAACCGATGCATGTTGACCCTACCGGAGAAGGAGAAATGGCGCACGGTCTCGCTTGCAGGTGGGAAATCAATGCATCGCTAACCTTTTTCGACACACACTCGCCCGTGCATGTTATTTTGACGCTACCCAGGTTCTTTTCAACGCTAACAGTGATTTTACTGTTTAAAAAAGGATTTAAGACTCTTTTGCTTTTAAAATTAATAACTTGATTTGTGTATGTTGGATTTTTGTCGTTTTGGTCTTGTTTTGTTTAGATAAATGTTTCCTATTTTCTAAACCTGTGTTGTGTCATTTTGTAGTGTTTTCTCTGGGTTACTGTGTGTGTTGATACAAATACTTTACACCTAGACTCTGAAGTTAAGCCTGCCTGCTCGTGCTAAGCTACCAAGATGAGCAGGGGTTTGCTGAGGGTGATTCTCCTTTACCCTGACTAGAGTGGGGGTCCTTGCTTGGACAGGGGGTAACCTGACTGCCAACCAAAGACCCCATTTCTAACAATTATGAAATTATTCACAAGTAGATTAAATCTGATAATAGGGGATTTAGTTATAGTGACCAATGTGGCTTTATTCCGGGTAGGCAACTGTACGCCAATTCTAATTATGTGATTGAGGCCCTGGATTTCTTTAATCAGAAGCAAATCCCTACCCTAGTCCTACTTTCAAATGCTGAAAAGACCTTTGCCCTGGTGTGTTGGGAAAGCTTTTTTGTATTTTAGGTAGATTTGGTTCTCCAATAAAATTCATACATGTAATTCAATACTGTACTGGGGTCATCCGCTTGGCTAATAATAAATTCAACCAATATAGGTACATGCAAGGTAAATAGGGGGTGTCCCCTTTCTCCTATTTTATTTGCATTATTTATAGAACCTCTCACCATTGTTATAAGATCAGACCATGGTATTGAATCACCTGTCTGTGGTATGTCTAAAATTAACCAATATGCAGATGGCATTGTGCTGTTTTTGAAACCAGGCTTAGATATTCAGAAACAAGTATTTGAGATTTTTCATCAATTCCAGCTGGTGGGTGGTTATAAGAGAAATAGATTAAAAACGTACATTCTTTTATGTAATTGCTCCATTAGCACTATGTTAGA
This sequence comes from Pleurodeles waltl, assembly GCF_031143425.1. Classification (NCBI taxonomy): domain Eukaryota; kingdom Metazoa; phylum Chordata; class Amphibia; order Caudata; family Salamandridae; genus Pleurodeles; species Pleurodeles waltl. The sequence continues at coordinate 865,706,573 of NC_090439.1, read as the reverse complement.
CCTGATAGCCTTAGGGTGGTCATCCCCCAACTTTTTGCCTGCCTCCCTCCACTTTTCTGACATTGTTTTTGCTGGTTTTAAAGGTCTACGCACTTTACCACTGCTAACCAGTGCTCAAGTGCATATGCTCTCTCCCTTAAACATGGTAATATTGGTTCATTCCCAATTGGCATACTTGATTTGCTTGTAGGTCCCTAGTAAAGTGCACTGCATGTGCCCAGGGCCTGTAAATTAAATGCCACTAGTGGGCCTGCAGCACTGATTGTGCCACCCACATAAGTAGCCCCTTAACCATGTCTCAGGCCTGCCATTGCAAGGCCTGTGTGTGCAGTTTAACTGCCACTTCGACTTGGCATTTAACCATAGTTGCCAAGCCTTAAACTCCCCTTTTTCTACATATAAGTGACTCCTAAGGTAAGCCCTAGGTAACCCATAGGGCAGGGTGCTATGTAGATAAAAGGCAGGACATATACCTATGTGTTTTAAATGTCCTGGTAGTGGACATTTGTTTTCCACTACTGCGAGCCTGCTCCTTTCAGAGACTAGCATTAGGGTTACCCTCATATACTGTTTGAGTGGTAGATTCTGATCAGAAAGAGGTAAACAGGCCATGTTTATTATGGCCAGAATGGTAATAGCAAATCCTGCTTATTTGTGAGGTTGGATTTGAAATTACAATTTTAGAAATGCCACTTATAGAACGTTAGCATTTCTCTGCACTTAAAATCCATCTGTGCCTTACAGCCTGTCTCCAATCAACGTCTGGGCTGGTTGATAGGTTCCTTGTGCACTTCACCTAGACAGCCACAAACACAGGATACTCAGTCTCACCTGTACTCATCTGCATGCTGAATGGAGCTTCCTGGGCTGGAAGGGTGGAGGGGCGTGACACTTACATTTCAAAGGCTAGTGGCCTGCCCTCACACAATGGACTGTCAAACCCCCACCTGGGGCCCCGGCAGACAGACCTGTACTGAAAGGGGACCTTGTGCACTTCAATTCTTTGAAGTCTCCCCCACTTCAAAGGCATTTTTGGGTATATAAACTGGTTCCCTAACACCACCAAATCAAACTCTTCTGTACCTGAACCTGCAACCTGTCAAGAGGAACTGTCTGGCCGCCCAAAGGACTCACCTGGACTGCTTTGCTGTTGCCCTGCTGTCTTGCTGGCCTGTGACTTTGCTGAGAGGTGCTCTCCAAAGGCTTGGATTGAGCTTGCCTCCTGTTTTCTGAAGTCTCAGGGCCCAAAAAACTTTGGGCATATTTATACTCTGTTTGCGCTGAATGTGCGTCAAAAATTTTGACGCACATTTGGCGCAAAACGTGCAACATATTTAAACTTTGACGCCCGAGCCCGCGGACGTCAAAATTCCTCAGTGTGCGTAATTTTTTGGATGCGGGAAACTGCCCTGGGTTAATGACATGCAAGGTAGGCGTTCCCGCACAAAAAATGACTTTAGGGCCTGTGCGCCTTATTTATACGCCTGCGGCATTTTGATGCACAGGAGGGGGCAGGCCTTAAAAAACGGCGCACAGCCTGATGTGCGCTGTTTTTTAACGCCTGGGTGAGGGCAGGCGTTAAGGGACCTGTGGGCTCACTTCCATGGTCTCTGACCATGGAAGGAGTCCAGAGGTGCCCTTCCCTGCCCCCAGGGACACCTCCTGCCAACCTTGCCCACCCCTGGGGGACACCTATGGATGGGGGGACCCATCCCAGGTAAGTACAGGTAAGTTGAGGTAAGTATTTCTTTTAAGTGGCATAGGGGGGCCTAATTTGGGCCCCCCTGCATGCCACTGTGCCCAATGACCATGCCCAGGAGACAGAGGTCCCCTGGGCATGGGTTTTGGGCAAGGGGGCATGACAGGCTAAGTTTCAATGTGGGTTGTGCGTCAAAAAATGGCGCAAGTCCAATTTGAGCCATGATTTTTGCCTCAAACCTGACTTGCACCATTTTTTGACACACAACCCCCATTTTCCCCTACGCCTGAGCTGCCTGGTTTGAGTCATTTGTTTTGACTCAGACCAGTCTGCAGCGCCGGCTAACGTCATTCCATAAATAAGGCCCCAGCATGGCGCGTAGGAATGGTGTCAGCCGGCAGTAAAATGTTTGCCGCAAACCAGCGGTGGCGCTGGTTTGCGTCACAAAGTATAAATATGGGCCTTCATCTCTTCAAGGAAATTCCTTGTGCACCGAAAATCGACACACAGCCTGCCGGAAATGATGCACAGCCTGCGTTGCTACGAGAAAATTGCTGCTAAGCAGAACTGGAACGATGCAGCCTGACTTCCCGAGTGAAGATTGACACATCCTGCCATGCAACAAAAATTCGATGCATCACCTACCCGATCCACACCTGTAACATTGTCCCACATGTCTAGGATTTCCATGCATTGTCCGTGGACGTCAATAGATCACCGCATCACTGTAAGGAACCAAGACTGTGTGCCAGAAATCAACGCAAAGCCCCTTGCAGCGTGGAAAGAAATGACACATCATCTGTGCTGTGACAGAAAATCCAACGCACACCTAATTTTTCAATGCATCTCCTCCTCTTCAGTCTCCGTGACGCAAACCGGGTACTTTGTGCATATAAGAGAAAACTGTTGATTTTTAAGATTTAAGACTCTTCTTAACATTGCATAAGTGATATTTCAAATTGTGCTTATTGAATCTTTATTGTTTTTTACCTTAATTTACCCAGATAAATATCCTATATTTTTCTAAACCTGTGTGGTGTATTTTTGTGGTGTTTTCTCTGTGTTACTGCATGATTTATTGCACAAATACTTTACACATTGCCTTCTACGTTAAGCCTGACTGCTCAGTGGCGAGCTACCAGAGGGTGGGCACAGGATATTTTGGATTGTGTGTGACTTACCCTGACTAGGATTGTTGCCCGTACTTGTACAAAGGTGTATACTTCTACCAACTAGAGGCCCCATTTCTAACACACTTTACCTCTTGAATTACTCTTTCTTGTTAATTCTAAACCTAAGCGTTATCTTGGTAAATAGGTCATGGAAGATACCAACAGACTTTGGGGGTCATTCTAACCCTGGCGGTCCAAGACCGCCAGGGCTAAAATGACGGGGGCACCGCCAACAGGCTGGCGGTGCCCCGCTGGGCATTCTGACCGCGGCGGTTTGATCGCGGTCAGAAGTGGAAAACCGGCGGTCTCCCGCCGGTTTTCCGCTGCCCATTTGAATCCTCCATGGCGGCGCAGCTCGCTGCGCCGCCATGGGGATTCTGACAGCCCATACCGCCATCCTGTTCCTGGCGGTTCGCCCGCCAGGAACAGGATGGCGGTATGGGTTGTCGTGGGGCCCCTGGGGGCCCCTGCAGTGCCCATGCCAATGGCATGGGCACTGCAGGGGCCCCCGTAAGAGGGCCCCACAAAGAATTTCACTGTCTGCATTGCAGACCGTGAAATTCGCGACGGGTGCCACTGCACCCGTTGCACCTTCCCACTCCGCCGGCTCCATTCGGAGCCGGCGTCCTCGTGGGAAGGTAGTTTTGCACTGGGCTGGCGGGCGGCCTTTTGGCGGTCGCCCGCCAGCCCAGTGCAAAACCCAGAATACCCTCAGCGGTCTTCCGACCGCGGAGCGGTATTTTGGAGGGGGAAGTCTGGCGGGCGGCCTCCGCCGCCCGCCAGACTTAGAATCACCCCCTTTTTCCATTAAATTATGAGCCCTTAATCAAGAAGATAAAAATGCTCTTCTCTAAATGAACAGCTCTCCCTATATCAATAATGGGTAGAGAGGCGCTGATATTAATTCCATTTTAATGCTTTCTAATTTTTTATTTACTGCTCTTCCTTGAACTTTACAAATTAAACTTTTCAGAGAAATAGAGGGAATGTTTTCAACTTTTATTTTGGCGAATAAAGTGCCAAGACTAGAAACAAACATCCTTTATAAGCCAGTCCTGGAACTACCTAATTTGAAGAAATACTATTTTACCTGCTTTGCACATTTCTTGTATTAATTTTTTAATTCTCTGGGAGTCGAGAGACATATAGATAATTCTTTCTTAGCCTTCATTTTTCAGGAGTAGAGGATCCTAGATTTTTTATGTTTGACAAAGTCTCCTAAAAATTTTTATATACATTTTTACAATGGTGGCTGACAAGAAAAGAGCAGTTTTTTAAATGTTATGCCATTCCCTATGTGAGGTTAATGGATACTATGCTATTGGGGATTTTTTAAACATCAATAATTGGGAAAAATGGGTCGATATTGAACCAGGCAGAAGGTATGCAAAACATCTATACAATCGTCCTATATTCAAATCACACAATTTATATAGCAATTAGATGTTATCTCTATTAAGGAAAGTCTGGGTTCAATGGCGGATCTGATTCAGGCTTTAGCACCTAGGTTCGTGAAGTACTGAAAGGCCAAATTTGCAAACCATAAAGAGTCCAAGGTATTCAATAAAATAAACTGAAGGGGTGGTCAAGGGAAGATTTGCATATAGAGAAAGATCCATGGTACAACATAAATATATGTAATTTTTCCATGTTGCAAGGGGCAAACTTTTGTTGCATGCAAGTTTTGCGGCAAGTGATTGATTTATAGAACATCTGCCCTAATGCACACCATGAACCCCCCGATATTGCCAAAATGTTTCAGGTGTCAGACGGAGGCCATTGGAAGCTGGACCCACATTATTTGGCAGTGCCCAAAGCTACCAACATTCTGGTCCTCCGTTTAGAAGTACTGTAGGCTCATGCTGAAGACAGATTTTCCTATTGATCCGCTTCTGGTTCTAATGGCGTTTTTTCCTGATGTAAGGGTAAAATCGGATCACAGGAAAAAACTATTCATGATCAATTTAATTGCGAGATCTATTATTTTGCAGAATTGGAAAAGCAAACTAATACCCACATTTGAACAATGATGTACCAAAATGATAAAAGTGAAGGGTTTAGAACAACTTTATGCAATGAGGTCAGGTTCATATAGGAAATTATTGAAGCTGTGGAAAGACGTAGAGTAATCCATTGGTCGGATGGAGGTTTTATCAACAGAAATTAATTGTCTGGAATTGCATCTTTATCTTATATATTAATTTTTTTTTCTGTGCACCAGAGGGAAATGAATTTCTATGACATGATGTCTTGTAATATTCTCACACATTCTCACAACTAGAGTCCCCCTGCCGCTGCAGCTCCTCCAAGTTCCCGAGTTCCTGTGTTCCTGAGACCCACCTAACTGTAAGTACCCCCCTCCTCCCAGCCCCTCGCCCTGCCCCGCGCCACTCACCTTCTCTCCTGCTCCTGCTTCTTTTCCTCCTCTCTGTCTCTTCCTCCTCGCTCCCCCTCTGCAATCTTCTTCTGTGTTCTTCTGTTCTTCCCTTCTGTTCTTCCCTTCTGTTCTTCTGTGTTCTTCCGGTCTTCTGTGTTCTTCTTCTCTGTTCTTCTCTGTGCTTCTGTGTTCTTCTTCTCGGTTCTTCTGTGTTCTTCTGTGTTCTTCTGTGTTCTTCTGTGTTCTTCTCTGTTCTTCTCTGTTCTTCCGATCTTCTGTTCTTCTGTCTTCTGCTCTTCCGGTCTTCTGTTCTTCTGTCTTCTGTTCTTCTGTCTTCTGTTCTTCTGTCTTCTGTTCTCCTGTCTTCGGCTCTTCTACCTCCTCCGTCTTCTTCCCCCGAGCCTGCCCTCCTGCTCCTTCCTCATCCCCCTCCCTCACTCGCCTCCCCCTCTCTCACCCCTAGCTAACCCGTTCGCTATCTACCTCCCTCACTCCTCCTATCTTCCTATCTCTCTAGCTCCCTATCCCACTATCTAACTCCCCCACTCTCCACCTCCTCCTACCTACCTATCTGTCTATCTATCTATTTCCCTATCTATCGACTTCTCTATCTATTTTCTCTATCTATTTCTCTATCTCTCCCCCCCTCCCGCCACCCCCTCTACTACCTATCTCCCTATCCTCTCACTCTACCTCTCTCCCTCACCCACCTCTACAACCCCCCCTCCCCTATCTTCACAACCCTACTCCTATCTCTCTCCCTAATCTCCAAACCTCCTAACACTCACCCTCCTCCACCCTAAACCCCCTCCCCCAGCTCCTCTCACTCTACCTGTCCCCCCCCTCCCTCGCGCTTTCCCGCCGCGACCTCCTGCACGCCCCCGCCCCCCAGCTCCCATTCGCCCCCAGCTGACCCCTCCCCCCCCCTCCTACCTCTTATGGCGGCCGCTGCGCGACAGTGGTAGCGACCCTTGACCCAAGGGTAGGTCGCTCCCCCTGCCGCTGCAGCTCCTCCAAGTTCCCGAGTTCCTGTGTTCCTGAGACCCACCTAACTGTAAGTACCCCCCTCCTCCCAGCCCCTCGCCCTGCCCCGCGCCACTCACCTTCTCTCCTGCTCCTGCTTCTTTTCCTCCTCTCTGTCTCTTCCTCCTCGCTCCCCCTCTGCAATCTTCTTCTGTGTTCTTCTGTTCTTCCCTTCTGTTCTTCTGTTCTTCCCTTCTGTTCTTCTGTGTTCTTCCGGTCTTCTGTGTTCTTCTTCTCTGTTCTTCTCTGTGCTTCTGTGTTCTTCTTCTCGGTTCTTCTGTGTTCTTCTGTGTTCTTCTGTGTTCTTCTCTGTTCTTCTGTGTTCTTCTGTGTTCTTCTCTGTTCTTCTGTGTTCTTCTCTGTTCTTCTCTGTTCTTCTCTGTTCTTCTGCTCTTCCGATCTTCTGTTCTTCTGTCTTCTGCTCTTCCGGTCTTCTGTTCTTCTGTCTTCTGTTCTTCTGTCTTCTGTTCTTCTGTCTTCTGTTCTCCTGTCTTCGGCTCTTCTACCTCCTCCGTCTTCTTCCCCCGAGCCTGCCCTCCTGCTCCTTCCTCATCCCCCTCCCTCACTCGCCTCCCCCTCTCTCACCCCTAGCTAACCCGTTCGCTATCTACCTCCCACACTCCTCCTATCTTCCTATCTCTCTAGCTCCCTATCCCACTATCTAACTCCCCCACTCTCCACCTCCTCCTACCTACCTATCTGTCTATCTATCTATTTCCCTATCTATCGACTTCTCTATCTATTTTCTCTATCTATTTCTCTATCTCTCCCCCCCTCCCGCCACCCCCTCTACTACCTATCTCCCTATCCTCTCACTCTACCTCTCTCCCTCACCCACCTCTACAACCCCCCCTCCCCTATCTTCACAACCCTACTCCTATCTCTCTCCCTAATCTCCAAACCTCCTAACACTCACCCTCCTCCACCCTAAACCCCCTCCCCCAGCTCCTCTCACTCTACCTGTCCCCCCCCCTCCCTCGCGCTTTCCCGCCGCGACCTCCTGCACGCCCCGCCCCCCAGCTCCCATTCGCCCCCAGCTGACCCCTCCCCCCCCCTCCTACCTCTTATGGCGCCCGTCCGCGCCTGGCCCGCGCCCAGCGCCACGACCCCTGGTCCCCAGCTCCCCCAAGCCCCGCTGATCCGCTACGACCCCACCACCCTCCACGCCCTCAACCCAGGGCGCTCCAAAACCTGCTTCCTAGCTCACCCCAAACGCACCCATGGACCCTTCGCCTGCAACTCCTGCAAACGCATCTTCCACCACGCAACTACCACGACCACAAGCCCACGCGCCATCAACCACCTCAAGTGCATCCTGGTCAACGCTCGTTCCGTCCACAAGCACGCCGTTGAACTTTGGGACCTCCTGGACTCCACAGCCCCGGACGTCGCCTTCATCACGGAGACATGGATGAACGCCTCCTCTGCTCCAGACATCGCTACCCGCCATCCCCGAAGGCTACAAGATCTCCAGAAAAGACCGCACCAACCAAGTAGGAGGAGGTGTCGCCATCATCTTCAAAGACTCCATCAGCGTCACCACCTCCACCGAAGACCCCCCCCTCGCCGCTGAACACCTGCATTTTCAGATTCGCACCGACCCAAGGACCACCCTCAGAGGATCCCTCGTCTACCGTCCTCCCGGACCTCGCGCCTCTTTCAGCGACGCCATCGCCGACTTCATCTCCCCGCACGCCCTCGCCTCACCGGACTACATCCTCCTAGGCGACCTCAACTTCCATCTGGAACAAAACAACGACCCCAACACCACCACCCTGCTCGACAACCTCGCCAACCTCGGCCTCAAACAACTGGTGAACACCGCCACCCACATCGCCGGACACACGCTCGACCCTATCTTCTCCGCCAGCAAACACGTCTTCTTCAGCCACACCTCTGCCCTACACTGGACCGACCACAGCTGCGTCCACTTCACATTCCGACGCGAGACCTCCCACCTCCGCACTCAACCCATCCCTCGTCGACAGTGGAACAAGATCCCTGAAGAGCAACTCTTCTCCGCTCTCGCCGCCAACCAACCCACCCTCACCACCGACCCCAACGACGCAGCTCTCAACCTCACAAACTGGATCTCCAACTGCGCTGACAACCTTGCTCCCCTCAAACGCACGCATCGACAGACCAACACCAAAAAACCTCTCTGGTTCTCTGACACCCTCAAAGAATCAAAGAAAACTTGTCGTGCCCTTGAGAAGGCCTGGCGCAAGGACCACACCGCTGACAACATGACCGCCCTCAAGAACGCTACACGCGAACACCACCACCTGATCCGCACTGCCAAAAGGAACTTTTTCACCGACAGACTAGACAAAAACAGCCACAACAGCAGAGAACTCTTCAGCATCGTCAAAGAGTTCTCCAACCCCAGCGCCAGCGCCAACGCCGTCACGCCCTCACAGGATTTGTGCGAATCCCTCGCCACTTTCTTCCATCGCAAGATCAGCGACCTCCACGACAGCTTCGGACACCAGACCCAACCATACACCACTGAACCCGCTTCCCCGGACATCACCCTCAACAACTGGACCCACATCAACACGGAAGAAACCAAATCCATCATGAACTCTATCCACTCCGGCGCCCCTTCGGACCCCTGCCCGCACTTCATCTTTAACAAAGCCGACGACATCATCGCCCCGCACCTCCAGACCGTCATCAACTCTTCTTTTTCTTCTGCTACCTTCCCCGAATGCTGGAAGCACGCTGAAGTCAACGCCCTACTAAAGAAACCTACGGCTGACCCAAGCGACCTGAAAAACTTCCGCCCCATCTCTCTTCTACCTTTCCCAGCCAAGGTAATAGAAAAGACCGTCAACAAACAGCTGACCACCTTCCTGGAAGACAACAACCTGCTCGACCCTTCACAAACCGGATTCCGAACCAACCACAGCACGGAAACCGCCCTCATCTCAGTCACAGACGACATCAGAACCCTGATGGACAATGGTGAAACAGTCGCCCTCATTCTCCTCGACCTCTCGGCTGCCTTTGACACCGTCTGTCACCGCACCCTAATCACCCGCCTACGCTCCACCGGGATCCAAGGCCAGGCCCTGGACTGGATCGCCTCCTTCCTCGCTAACCGCTCCCAAAGAGTTTACCTCCCTCCGTTTCGCTCAGAACCCACCAAGATCATCTGCGGCGTACCTCAAGGCTCATCGCTCAGCCCGACACTCTTCAATGTCTACATGAGCCCCCTCGCCGACATCGTACGCAAGCACGACATCATCATCACCTCCTACGCCGACGACACCCAACTTGTACTCTCCCTCACCAAGGACCCCGCCAGCGCCAAGACCAACCTACAAGAGGGTATGAAGGACGTCGCAGATTGGATGAGGCTCAGCCGCCTAAAGCTGAACTCTGAAAAAACGGAAGTCCTCATCCTCGGCAACACCCCGTCCGCCTGGGACGACTCCTGGTGGCCCACGACCCTCGGCACCGCACCGACCCCCGCAGACCACGCCCGCAACCTCGGCTTCATCTTGGACCCTCTTCTCACCATGACCAAGCAAGTCAACGCCGTGTCCTCCGCCTGCTTCCTCACTCTCCGCATGCTCCGCAAGATCTTCCGCTGGATCCCCGCCGACACCAGAAAAACCGTGACCCACGCCCTTGTCACGAGTCGCCTGGACTACGGCAATACCCTCTACGCTGGGACCACCGCCAAACTCCAAAACCGCCTGCAACGCATCCAAAACGCCTCGGCCCGCCTCATCCTCGACGTACCCCGCAACAGCCACATCTCCGCACACCTGAGACACCTTCATTGGCTCCCAGTCAGCAAAAGGATCACCTTCCGTCTTCTCACCCACGCACACAAAGCCCTCCACAACAAGGGACCGGAATACCTCAACAGACGCCTCAGCTTCTACGTCCCCACCCGCCCCCTCCGCTCCGCTGGCCTCGCACTTGCTGCCGTCCCTCGCACCCGCCGCTCCACGGCGGGTGGGAGATCTTTCTCCTTCCTGGCGGCCAAGACCTGGAACTCCCTCCCCACCAGCCTCAGGACCACCCAGGACCACTCCGCTTTCCGGAGACTCCTAAAGACTTGGCTGTTCGAGCAGCGATAACCCCCCCCTTTCCCCCCTAGCGCCTTGAGACCCGCACGGGTGAGTAGCGCGCTTTATAAATGTTAATGATTTGATTTGATTTGATTGTACAGTCCCAGTCATGACATCACATGACATACTTACACTCATGAGAAGTAGCTGTGGATTTCTCGCATGTCAGCTCCTTCCTCTTCACCACTGTTATCCCCAGTTTGCATTTCAGAATTCTCACCCAATGGCCCTGCAGGCTTGCCCTCCTCTGGGATGTATGGGATATTCCTCCACAGGGCAATGTTGTGAAGCATGCAGCATGCCACATTGATCTGACATACTTTCCCAGGTGAGAAGAGGGTTCTACCAGTCCTGCCCAGACACCAAACTCTAGCCTTCAGAAGCCCAAAATCCCGCTCCACTGCCCTCCGAGTTCTTCTATGGACCTCATTTAAGCAGACTTCCCCTGGCATAGCTAGATTCCTCAGTGGCGTCAACAACCAAGGACTTTTTGGATTTGCTGAATCTCCTGTTAAGGAATGGGACATAAGTGCAACAATGAATCACTCACTTCATGATTGTAGCACCTGACATTGCTCACACACAATCAGGACAGATGTGACTTACCAATCAGCCAGGCCCTCTCTGGGTACAGTTGTGTCATCAGCTGGAGTATGGTGCTGTTCCGCGTATTGAAGGAATCATGGGCTAATCCAGAATAACAGGCACAAACATGTGAGATGTAGAAATCCGCCAAACAGACAACTTGCACATTGATGGAATGGAAGTTCTTTCTGTTGTGATAAACTTGTTCAGTGGCCTGCACTGGCACCAAGGCAATATGTGTGCCATTAATGGCCCCCACCACATGTGGGAGGTGGGCAAAACCATAAAAGTCAGCCTTCACATTGGTTAAATCCTCACGTTGGGGGAACCTGATACAGTATAGCTGTCACTGTGTTTCAACGTTGTTGAGAGTAAATCCTTCAACACCAGAATGAACATTGGTTGGAACCTACCAGCAAATAGGGCCCCTGTATGTTGGAAGGACCATGTGTCTAGGACTGACATGACTTGTACAATGGGTGGTGCGAAGGTTGGATTACTGTTATCTGGCATCAGATCTGGCTCCAACTGATCGTTTAAGTCCACAGTTTGCCTATTCAGACCCTCTAACTGGATGACGTAGCATTCCTCCATGGTCTGAAGGTCTGGCAGTGGGCGCATCCTCCCACTCCCAGGGTATCTATTTGTTACAAGAGATGATTTGTAAGATTAGTCAGTGTGTTCACAGCAACATACATGATGCATGGCAACAATATCATGTGGCAAAGCATTTCTGACTGGATAAACATGACACACAGCATAGATCCCAGCCGGCAAGTACACTAGGGTCACTTGTGACCTCATGGTTGTCAACACATGTGCACAACATGGATTTGGGCAAAACCCAACTCTCTGCTACACAATTACCCCTCAAAATGTGACTGTATTTTCCGACCGCCAAAAATACCATCGGCAGTCGTGGCCTACGCACCGTTGTCACAATTTATCTGTGTCTTGCAACACACACTGATGGTTGTGTAGTTCCAACTGCACCGGACACAGCCACAGACTAAAGTTGTTGCGTGTGGCGGTCGTGGCCCAATGGCTGTGTCCGTCAGCAGGGATGACTGCATACACGGTGGACGTGTACGCCGCGTTGTGCAAATTCAGTCACCTGACTCCTGACACTGCTGCCAGCAACACCTCCACCACTTCAGCTGCTGTGTGCCATCTCTGAGGGCAAGCATGCCACATCCAGCAGGTGAAAGGGCTCCTGCCTTCTCTTCAGAGAGGCTTGTGAGTGAGGTCTTTCCCCTATATGGACAGCTCTATGGCTCACCAGAGGAGCAGGCAAGTCCATCTTTGGCACAATTGACTCTGTTCAACGCCATCCTTTCCCTTCTCACAGGCTACAATGTGCCCCTGTGTGCCAGTTAGAATGCTTGTCTGCACGTAGGAGCAGTCTATGCGGCATCAATGGAATGTACATGGTGCAGGTATTACTGTCCAGTACTACATGTTGTGTCCATTCTTATTGTGCTTTTGGGGTTCTAGATCCTCTTTGTGTTGGATGCACATAACTAGGCAAGGAGACTTTACTGCCATCTAATGACATTTCTTTGTTTATGATGGTTATACATGTTAGACAACATGTATGTGCATGCCAGCATGAGCTGTGTATGCATCTTGTCTGTGTGAATTGAGGATTTTGTAAACAATGTGTATTGTGTCACAGTTCTTTCACCTCACATCTGGTCTTGCCAAACTGTTGCCTAGAAGGCATGTCCTGACTCATTGTGCGCTTCAGGGTGCCACACAAGCCACATTGCTGATGACCACATGATGTACTGTCTTGCACTGAAATGATGAACATGTGAGTGTCATGCAGGTTCTGTATGCACAGCCTGCAAAACATTGGGCCTGTCAAATGGATCTCCCAGTATGTGACCTGTTCGAGGCTGTGGGAAAGACATTGGCGGTCATTCTGACCACAGCGGGCGGCGGTAGCCGCCCGCCATGCGGTCACCGCCATTTGGCCACTCCGCGGTCAAAAGACGCGGAGGCAATTCTGGCTTTCCCGCTGGGCCGGCTGGCGCCCGCCAAAGGAGCACCCGCCGGCCCAGCGGGAAAGGCCCTGCAACATAGAAGCCGGCTCCGAATGGAGCCGGCGGTGTTGCAGGGGTGCGGCGGGTGCAGTTGCACCCGTCGCGATTTTCACTGTCTGCTAAGCAGACAGTGAAAATCATGCTGGGGCCCTGTTAGGGGACCCATGCACTGCCCATGCCAGTGGCATGGGCAGTGCAGGGGCCCCCAGGGGCCCCACGACACCCGTTCCCGCCATCCTGTTCCTGGCGGTAAAAACCGCGCCATTCTGGCTTTCCCCCTGTGCCGGCTGGCGCCCGGCAAAGAAGCACCCGCCGGCCCAGCGGGAAAGGCCCTGCAACATAGAAGCCGGCTCCGAATGGAGCCGGCGGTGTTGCAGGGGTGCGGCGGGTGCAGTTGCACCTGTCGCGATTTTCACTGTCTGCTAAGCAGACAGTGAAAATCATGCTGGGGCCCTGTTAGGGGGCCCATGCACTGCACATGCCAGTGGCATGGGCAGTGCAGGGGCCCCCCGGGGCCCCACGACACCCGTTCCCGCCATCCTGTTCCTGGCGGTAAAAACCGCCAGGAACAGGGTGGCGGGAAGGGGGTCGGAATCTCAGCAGCGCCACCATGGAGATTCAGCCCAGACAGGGGAAATCCGTCGGGAAACCGCCGGATCCCCTTTTCTGACCGCGGCTTTACCGCCACGGTCAGAATGGGCAGGGAAGCACCGCCAGCCTGTTGGCGGTGCTTCCGTGGTCATCCACCCTGGCGGTCCATGACCGCCAGGGTTGGAATGACCCCCATTGTGGCTGTACAACTGTAGTACTGTGCCCACTTCCAGTAGACCTGCATATTCTGGCATGTGGCCAATATGACACTCTAGTGGCAAAACCTGCTCTGAATACTTCAGTCCATTGACTCGTTTAGGAATGGGTACTGAGGGAAATCCCAGAACTAGTCCATATGTACATTTTATGTCATTGTCAATGTGTGTCTTTGACTCATGACAGGTCCCTTACTCCCACAGCTCTGTTGTCACTTTCAAAGAAGTTATGTTTGTCCTGTACAGGCTTGTTGCACAAATGACAGACCCACAGTGCAGACAGCGTGCAGATTTCTGGGACGCCATGACATGTGAGTCAGTATCTCTGTAGTTTAGAAACCTATGTCCAAGATGGTGTTCTGTGGTACATACATACCACAGAAACCCTGAGTGGCATGATTCTGCATTTGGTTGAAGACACTTTCCGTACCCAGCATGCCAGCCATTCCATTGTCACTCAAGTGTAAGGGAGAAGTCTGTACTATGGTAGTTGCTTGTAGGGACTGTATGAAATGAGTTAATCTTCTCCAAAAAGTAAATGTGTTGATCCAGTCAGGCCCACGGAGTTTACCCTTCTGAAGCCACATGGTGTGTAGTGTTTCATTGTGGCTCACATCACAGTACATGCTGCTGGAGCATGGGCTACCTGATGTCAGTAGGCTTGCTAAGTAATTGTAGGCCATGAGCAGGGTAGTACGTTAGTCTGCATATGGACACAAAAGTGTGTAGTCATGTCCCTGTACTTATTGTGCTTTACACTTGTGGTGTGTTGACATGTGTGCTTTACACTTGTGGTGTGTTGACAAATTGACCATTTTTTGCGTGGTGTTTCTGATATGTTTGTGACACAGCCATGTGTGCAACAATGTGTGATTGTAATTGCTTGATTTATCTCTTGCATCTATACAGGTAAACAACCACAAGAAGAAGGAGATATGGAGAGCCATCCCCCACAAGGTGCGGACCCTGGGATCCACAGCTGCTGGAGTGCCCACTGTCGCAAGAGGTGTGAGAACCTCAGATGCTGGGCCCAGAAGATTATGGAGGTCCATCTGGGGCTGTCTTCTCAACGTGGACGGGGGGCACATTGGACCATAACCCTCCACATGGGCCACATTCTGGCGGTGGTGAACCCGGACCTTGATGGGTGTTTGAATGGAACACAGCAGCTACAAGAGGGTGAGTATAAGACATATTCCTGCCTGTCACATTGCAAAGTTAATATGTTAGGTTCTTACATCTCCCCCTGATTTTTAGGGATGAGCCATGTGTTACAGGCCAAAGATCACTGTCCTCATCCATGTGTCTGGTCAAATGAGTAAATTGGCAACTTCTTCCCAGAGGTCACTTGGCTTCAGTGTGTGATGACTGCTGATACTTCACTATTGTCTGTAATGTGAGGATGACCGTCATACATGTGACAGAGCATACAATGTTCTCTGGGTAAGCTACAGATAAATACTTTCCCTTGGTAAGTATGGGATGTCCATTGACATGATTTATGTGCCATCTCTGTTGCCAACATTCCTTGTGCCAACATTTTAGCATGTGTCCCTTTCGTTTTTGGCAAAATGTATATACTGCTGGTTCATGCATGGTCTACCTGTGTTCACGGGATGATTTCTGTATTCCCTAACACATGTGCATGACAACCTGTGTGTGGAAAAGTAAGTTTGCAGTGGTGCTACATGTCATATGGTGCCACAGACAGGAGTGTGTCACCATTGATTGTTGGCTCACAAATACCCTCACCTGTCATAGCATGTCATTTGGCATGTACAACTACAGTAGCAATGAGGGACATGACAGGTAGGACTAGAGTTTTTACACACAATGTACATTTCCATACCATTGATGTGGCATCATGTGGAAAAGTGAACTGCACATGTGTAATAGGTAAGGTTTGTTACCTGACTGCTGGCATGCATCATGGAGTGACTTGCAGTTATGTTGTAGTCATATGTGGTTGGGTACAATCATTCATCCACAGACATCTGGGTTTGCAGGACCAAAATGGAGACAGTGATGTAGCTTCCCTTTGGGCAACATGTTGAGGGCCTTCAACAAGTATTTACAAATCTCTGGGCCTCTCCAACATACAAAGGACTAATGACATCTACTGATGCAATCAGAGTACATCATTGGAAGGGGTGCCAGACATTAGTGGTGATTTCCCTGGGACTTGCTGATTCATTGTGTTGTGGATTTTAGGGACATATCTCCCTGACAATTTGCACATTTTGTTTACAGTGTACATTTCCGTGGCAAATGTGTAGCATATCTGAGCAACATTAGTACTACCTCCAGGACACCATTAGTACAAATTACACATGGTGACGTGTGCACTGTTGATATGTTTACAGTGTGACATGAGTAGTTCCAAGTCAACTTCTCCAGGCTACTGCACTGCTGTCAGCAATGTTGCAGGTTTTAGGAGCATCATTGCTTATTGTCTTGTTATTATGCATGTGGCAAAAAGATGTCTGCATGACCTTGTGTGGGATCTGTGGGAATGAAGTTGGCATTGGCCTGCTATTGTATGACAACAGGTATCTGAGGTATGCTCGATGATGCAAAGCATTGAGGGTGATGTGGTCTACTACTTGTTCAATGGTTACTGTGATTGCACAACTTCAGCCATGCAGTTGTATTTGTCTGAGATCCGGATTTTCCTGTGGGCAACTGTTGACATTTCAGATGGCATGCATGCGTATGCTATGGTGCTTGTAGGAGGCACTTTGATGTTGTTTGTTGCTGGGGCCTACTTGACATCATGGTAATGTTTACTAATCACAGCTGTTGTTCAAATGTGATAAGGAACATGTAGTAAGCCTTTCCCTCTTTGTGTTTGCATCATCAGCCAGACAAGTGAGGGAGACAGGGCACAACCAAGTGGTGAAGCATCTGGCCACGGTACCTGCAGTCATGACACTCACCAATGTGGAGGGACCCAGTGGCCCGGAGGGTGAGGGGAGGGCTACAGAGGAGACAGGATCAACATCATCCTCATTGGATTCTTCCTCCAGTGGTTACTTCCTAGTGATGATAGACCCGTCAGGACCTGCTCCTATACCTTCTTTATCCGACACTCCAAGTTCTATCACCACCCTCCTCCCTGTTGCTCCCCCATCCAGATGGCTGTGTCTGCTCATCCAAGACCTTGTACCCCTGCTGCCCTGAGTGAGGAAGCTGTTGACCTCCTGAGGAATATCTCTGTGGGGCAGACTACCATTGTGAATGCCATCCATGGATTGGCCAGTCAACTTCACCAGACCAATGCTTTCCTGGAAGGCATTCATAGTGCCATGTCTAGCCTACAGAGATATTTTCAGGGTGTGGCCTCCTCAGTGATGGCAGCCAGTACCCCCTATATTCCTAACCCCTCCACCTCCCCCTTCTTAATCTAAATCTCCTATTCTCCTACCTGTCCCAAGCACACAGACACATCCACACGCAGCCACCTCAACACACACAAGCAGCACACATCGACACAAACACCACAAGACACAAAGGCATGCAGGCCCTCAAAGACACACACAAAAACAACCTCAGCCACAACTTCACTGACCCACACACCACATTCAGCATCAATCAATCACTCAGGATTTATAAAGCACGGGTAATCACCTGATGGGGTATTCAGGCACTTGCAGGTCCTGCGCTTATTTGAACAGCCAGGTCTTGAGGGTAATTTGGAATTCTGGAAGTGAGGTGATGGTCCAGAAGTGCGTGGGTTGACCATTGCAGGTTTTTGCTGCGATGTGAGGGAAGGAGCACCCTCCACTTCTGCTTCAGTAAATGCAAGGGAGTATTAACAAGTGAAAAGGAGGCAGAGCATAGTCTCCTCGATGGTTGATGGCAGTTTAGGCGGTGGTTAATGTACGAGGGTTCTAGGTTGGGTACAGCCTTGTGTGTGTGGGTGAGCAGCTTGAATTGGCATCTCTGCTGTACGGGGAGCCAGTGGAGTTGCCTGAGGTGGGAGGTGATGTGTGTTTGTAGGGGAAAGCAGAGGATGAGTTTGGCTGCGGCATTCTGTATGGTCTGAAGTCTCTGTAGGAGGAGTGCTGCAATTCCTCCATAGAGGGTGTTGCCTTAGTCCAGTCGGCTGGTGATGAGGGCCTGTGTCATGGTGCATCTCGTGTAGCATACCCACGGACACCACCACAACAGCCAGTGACACATCCACCACACCCACCATACACCCAGACACAAGTGCAACACACACAGACACATCCACCACATCCAGCATACCCGCAGACACCACCACAACACCCACAGACACATCTACCACATCCACCATATCTGCAGACACCATCTCAACAGACACACAAACATCCACCACATCCAGCATACCCACAGACACCACCACAACAGACACACATATCTACCATTCCCACATCACCCAGCCACTCCACCTCCTAGCCCCCAAGATATGCAAACACCCACACTCACACATGCAACAGACACCACCTAAACCGAAGCATACCTCACACACACACACACACACATGAGGCATCTACACCCACACACAAGACAACCACTCCATCAACTTCCAAATCCCCAACCCCTTCTGCAGACCCTCCCCGGTTTCCCAAGGAGAGTTTTCTTTTTGAGCGTGCCCTTTCCTCTGTTCCCTCCATTGACCCTCCCAAACCCAAGAGGTCCCCCCCCACATCCCACCCCTTCAATTCCACATTGAAGTCCTCCCCTGTCATACCTGCCCCCTACAAGCACCCACACCCCTTCCCCCAAGAAGTCCACCCCTCCAAACAAAAAGACCAAACCCAAAGCTAAATCCACCCATCACAAATCTGACCCCAGTCCACCAAATGATGATCCCTGAGGTGCCTTTCTGCCCACTTGATGCCCCTTCCTGTGGAGGTCTCCTGGGAGTGACTGGACTCAAGTGTGGGCACAGTGATGTGCTTGGACATCTAATTGGACTGGCCAATTGCCTTTGTTCTGAATAATTTAGAGTTCATAAACCCAAATTGCTGTTTTTTGGGTACACATTTGTCCAGCATTTCCTTTTCTACATTTATGTTGTTCCTGAGTAACTTGTGTTGTATGCCTTCATTTGTGTGTGTTTCAGCCTGATTGCTGGTCCATTTGCTGTTGTTTGCAATATCTGACTTTGAGGGCAATGCTGGTATCACCTAAGAAAAAGGTAGATGTTGACTGTATCGATATCTTGGTGTTAATTCAAATGGTGTGTAATTTCATTGTGTTTGGTATGGTAAGTATTTCCTCTTGTGTTGTCCAATGTCAGAGTGCATGGTGTTAGCCTTGTCCCCCTGATATGGATTGTACATTTGTCTCATGTGTGAAAGCTGGAGTTTTGTTTGCCCACATGTGGAGGGTGTACAATTGTGTTAGCTTCCTTTGCATTTGATGTGTCCATTTTGATGTGTTCACCTAGTAGCTACCTCATCCCGATGTATGTGCTATGCTGCTGCTGTTGTATTTGCTTTCTTCTCTTGCACTTTCACACTATGCAGATAGGCATGTCACTTGGCTCTACTGTTGTTTGTCCCTGAGATACAAGAAAGGGCCAGTTGCTATGCAAATGTTGTTTTAGGTGCATGTGAAAAGTGTAATGTGTCTGATGGCAGCATCCTTCCATGATTGCTTCTGATGTCCCATCCCTATTATGCAGGTATTGTTTGCATAGCAAGCTTTGGATATTCGTCTTTCAAACTATTGTACACCCCATTGTCCTTCAATTGTGTGGCAATGTGGGTGATGTGTGGGTCTATTGCAGGGCTGCTTCATGGGAGGGGTGTTTGTTTTATATGACACATCCACACATATGTGTGTTCAATCTGATGACAGTCCATGGAATGTGTGCAATGTGAGGCTGTCAATTGAATTGGTAGATGTGATGTTAATGTGTTGTTGCTGTTGTGTAACACAATGGTGAGTACACTTCGCTGTCCCTGTGCCAGAGATGGTCAGACGTGTGTTTTTGTAGAGTATTCTGGTGCAGTGCCAGAGACGTGCTCAAAGAGGACATTTTGTGGCTGTGAATGTGTCATTCTTTGTGACATGACTCCGAATGTGGTCACAGTGACATGTGTACTTGGTGCCCATAGCGTGAGACTCATATCATGTGGATGATGGTGCGACTATCTGTTGTTGAGGTTAATGACCCAGGTAGGTGTGTGTGTACTACCGTATGTTGCATCCAGGGCAGGGTGGATTTTGGCCACCTTGAATGAGCAGTGGCAGGATGTGTGTGGTGAGCTCCATTGCGGCACATGATGTATGATGCTGCTTGCAGGTGAGTTGCTTCCTTTATGCTCTCTGTTTCCGCCAGCTTGGATGTGGTTGTGGTGGTTGGACCGCCACGGTTAGATTGGCGGTGTGTAACATCATAATGAGTCCGGCAGAAAGACTGGCTCCGCTGGCCAGTTTGTCCTGCTTTGTCACCAAGACGGTCTATGTTGCCTGACGGTCCCGGCAGGAGTGGAGTCTTTCCTCTGTAGGCCTGCGAACATTGTAATACAGTGGTCCAACCCCCAAGTCAATGGCGGTCGGACCGCCGATGCTACCATGGCCATGCATGGACAGCCAAACTCGTAATCAGGCTCAAAGCCTTTTTTCTTTGTTGGAGAAGGTACCTATCCCCATCGAGGATATAAGACAGGCAAGGTGGTGCAGCTGTAGCCCATAACACAAACATTTCTTCAAGCACATTTGTATATGGTGGCAGATCAGTGGCCTCTGCTATATGTGGAGCAGGCAGAGGAAGCACACTTATCGGGTCAATCCAAATACTGATTTCAGGTGGTATGCAGAGGCCCTATGTTTAACAACAGGTGGGCAAGGGCATGCTTGGGACAAAACAACAGACCCAGAGAGAGAAGCAAGGGGACCACCTGGGAGCCACTAAGCAAGGGAGAAGGGTCTAGGGCAGATTTAGAATCTTGGCATAGGACATCTATGGATGACAAGGAAACTGGAGAGACCATGAATGAGAAGAGTCATGGTCAGGATACAGGTCACAAATGTAGAATATCAGTTCCAAAAAGACATGTCTGTAGAGAGAGGTTGGTATCTACAAAAGCGTTTTGGCTTCCACAAATATTCTGAAAGGATAGAAAATGACTATTCAAAGCAAATGTGTCCTACCTCCTACAATCTGTTACAAAATGGACTATAACACACATTGTTTAAATATAAATTGAACTAGATTCAATTGCTTTCAAATTGTAAATGGTGGAAGAAGAAGCTGTGCACCACCTTATCAAGAAATACTTTAAAAGAAGTATTAGTTTAGGACATTTATGGTGTAGATGATGAAACATGTGATTTACTAATCTGTCAAACATTGTGGGAGTGTAGTTTAAAACTGCTAATGAAGCATGCTTGTGGTCTGATTGACATTTTACAGCATTCTAGCTTAGTTCTCACTGTTACACACAGCTGCCAGAAATGAGGTAGGGCTGCTATAAACATTAAATGATTGTGGAATCAATGTACTTGTGTTTTTACTATTATGAAACTTTAAGTGGTGTAATTTCTTTTCCATTTTTTAAGGTGAGATAAAACACAGTAATAATTGTCAAGTCATTTTCTCATGGAAAGCTAAAGAAGACACTTATCCACCGTGAAAAATGTCAAATGGCATTAAAACATCTCCTTGACCATATATTCCCAAATACTGATGGCACAACGCCCTTCACAATACAAATGTAGAATTTGAATGCAATACCATCTACATCATAGCACCCTGCATGTTGTATACCTTATAGCACTTTCTCTTGTCCCTGCACACATTATGCGTGCATTGACCTTCTTCTTCACCACCATTAGATTCATTAAAATTTGGGCAACAGGGTTTACTGCTGAAATGTGATTGTAATCTGTACTGAATGACATTTATGCAGTCATTTTCTCTTGAACTGTCAAATGTTATAAAATGTTAAATGTACCATTCATCTTTTTTATTCTTCTTCGTCCAACATTAAACTCCACAATTTAAGAGAAAGAGTGGAACACAAAGAAAACAATAAGAAAGAAACTTTCAAACGAAGAGCAGCAATGCACTGGGTCATTACCTCCACATCTCTATTTGGTCACAATCCTTATAAAGAAGAGGTTGATCCCAACTCAAAAAGGAAACCAGGTTGATCTAAAAATGAATATATTAATTTCTATAAACCAATGTCACCACTAGGATGTCATATATCCTGTTCCCATTAAGGGTGACAATTAAATGTAAGCAAGTAGGGACCCGTGGAAAAAACCTGGGTTCTTTAGCAAATGTGACTCGGTGGGTTGGTGAGATGCTTACCTGAGGATCTAAAAAACTCCCTTGGGCTGTGTAGTATTCTATAACAGCAATGATGTTCAGTGCATACCTGTTGTAGAATGTTCATTATGTTAGGATTAGAATGTTGGTTTGAAATGGAGGCAGTTGGAGAAACAGAAGATTGAGATGCCTCTGATGTCCCAGTGCCAGCTTTGTGTGATGTTAACTATCACATTTTGATTCCTCAAGAGGCTTTGATCCCTGTTTTGTGTTGGAGATCTCCACACTTTGCCATAGTGTTGGGCCTGGCCCTTTCTCCCGGGCCACCCCAAAACCTTTTGCCTTTTCCCTCCACTTTTTCTTTACTTTATTTTTACTGGCATTAGGACTCTGAGCACTATACCACTGGTGTATGTGCTCTTTCCCTAAAATGTTAACATTGGCTTACCCACAATTGGCATATTTAATTCACTCATAAGTCCCTGGTAAAGTGCACTACCTGTCCCCAGGGCCTGCCAATTAAATGCTTCTAGTGGGCCTGAAGCACTGATTGTGCCACCTACTTCAGTAGCTCTTACAATATGACTTAGCCTGCCATCACAGACCTTGAGAATGCAGTTTTAGACTTTCATGTCAACCTAACAAGTTAACCCTCTTGCCAGGCTGAACCATCCTTTTTAACACATATAAGTCACCTCTAAGGTAGACCCTGAGACTGCAGTTTTAGACTTTCATGTCAACCTAACAAGTTAACCCTCTTGCCAGGCTGAACCATCCTTTTTAACACATATAAGTCACCTCTAAGGTAGATCCTAGACAGCCCGAAGGGCAGGGTGCAGTGTAAAATTTGCACATGTACTTTTTACCATTTATTTAATTGTTATTAGCCTATCCGGCCTTAACAATAATCACACAATAGATATCAATCCCTCGAACTCAATAAAAATCACATTAAGATAAAAACATCTCAATAAAAGGAACTATGCTTGAATTTTAGATTTAACATGTGCCAAAATGTATCCAATTTAACATACATTATCGTAAAACCTGATTTGACCATAATTTACATAAAAACTTAACTTATTCTAGAAAAACATTATGAATCTAATATTTAAAATGTCTTATTATGGGACGAGTCATTTGGGGCCTTGCATTGCCTTCCAGCCATTTAATAAAAGACCGAGGCCTAACCCAGTTTACATTGCCCTGCACAGATTTCCCAAGCTAAATAGGTACGGGATAACATAGGCTATTGTGCCTGTGCCAACTGTAGGTGCATTGATAGACGTAATTTCCATGCTTCCAAGATATAAGTTGAGACCTTTGTCACAATGTATTTCTCATCTGAACGCATACATAGCGCTTCCGCCTCCTTGCACTTCCTAACTCCGAAAGTTCTGAAAAGTGGACGAAGGTACAATTTACGGAGTCTGAGCGTAAAGTGACATAGTAAAAGGAAATGGGAAAGTGTTTCCGGACCACCATAAAGACATGGACAACATTCTAAACTACCCGGAGGAGCGGATTGCCATCTGTTGACCACCGCTGTCACTGGTAGTGTGCCCGTACGGAATTTAAAGTAGAGAGCCCTTTTTTCCTCCGGATAAATACTGTCTATGAATATTGCTGGTTTAAGCTCTTGGTTAAACAAAATATACCGCTTGAATAAAGGGCTAAATGACTCGCACATAATCTCTGTCTTTCGCTCCCAATATGCCTTTTTTATGACAGCAAGACTAGGCCTTCCGATTTTTTCAGGATGGAGCCAAAAGTCATCCTGGCCAATAGCAGCCAGGATAGTTGAAATATGTTTGAACCAGGGCAGTTTCCGATGGTTTTGCAGTTTCATGATATCCTTAAGTACGTCTCTGAATGGTTTGAGAGCCTCTTTTGTCCAAATACGGATCCAGTATCTTACTGGAGCCAGAGCGATGTAGTCCTCAACCTTTCTCATCTGTAGATCAATTCTTATTGCGTTCATTGGTGTAGCATTACCTAGACAAAGTAATTGGCGTAAGAATTTGTTCTCGGTTACTTGTATTGATGGAATCTTTCTGAATCCCCAGATCTCTGCGCTGTAAAGTGCTGCGGCTCTTGCTTTTGTTTTGTATGCAAGCAGCGCGGAGCTCACGGAGTGATTGCCTGTAGCCTTTGCAAATCTGAGTACTGCTCCGGCTTGTTGGGCCAAGGAAATTCTGCTTTTGTAGATTTGTGGTTTCCATGTCTGTTTTTCATCTAATCTGCAGCCCAGGTAATCATAGGAGGCCACTCGGGCCAAAGGCTTATTATTTACCCTAAAAGTCGATTGCAACGTCTGTTTTTGGTTGAGAATCATAAACTTTGTTTTCCCCTCATTGATTACCATGCTCCTTGAGGTACAGAAAGATTCGAAGCCCCTAAGTAGACCATGCATTGCTATCTCTGTTCTTGCCAGTAATACGGCGTCATCAGCAAAGAGCAAGATAGGTATACTTTCATTGGCTAGTTTTGGCACGTCCAGATTTAATTCCTTCAAAACTTGACTTACTTTATTTTATATAACAATTGAATAAGGTTGGGGCCAAAACGCAGCCTTGTTTTACACCTCGCTCAATTGGAATTTTGGCCGTATAATCATTTCTCGTAGAATATCTGACCCTGGCAGTGTTTCCTGTATGCAATAGAATTAGCAGCCTTAAGATTTTTCCCTGTATGCCCATGTCCGACAATAGCTGCCATAATGTTTGGCGATTTACGCTGTCGAAGGCTGTTTGGAGATCCACAAAGACCAGGTATAATGGACTGTTTTTAAGGGTGGCGTATTTAGCACAGATCATGTTTAGATTAAAAAGTTGGTCTGTTGTACTTTGGCCTCTCCTAAAACCAGCTTGGTGTGTTGATATTAAATCTCCGTCCTCTAGCCATTGGTCTAGACGCGACTGAATCAATTTGGCAAAAATCTTTCCAACACTATCAAGCAGTGAGATAGGTCTATAATTGCTCACCATGTCCCGAGGCCCTTTTTTGTGAATTGGAACGATTATTGATTCCTTCCAAGAAGGAGGGATTACCTCGTAATGCCAAACACTGTTGAATAGACGGGCTAGAGCAGGTAACCATAACGTTAGCTGGTTACGGTAAGCATCTGAAGGGATGCCATCTGGGCCTGCAGCCTTATGCGGCTTTTGAAGGAGGATAACTTGTTTAATCTCTTTTTCACTAAATTCATGTACTTTTTTGTTTTACATGTTGAGGAAGTGAAAAACTCTTGAATGTGTTTTTCACTACTGCAAGGCCTATCCCGCCATAAATTAACATTGGGATTGCCTTATTACATTGTATGAGTGTAATATCCATTTGGGACAACATAGATATTGCAGGTTTGATGTCCCTGGAATCACAATTTAAAACCACAACTTATGATAAAGTCAGATTTTAAGTTGCAAGTCTGAAAATGCCACTTTTAGAAAGTTAGCATTTTTCTTACTCTAACCATTCTGTGCCTCTGCCTGTCTCTGAATACAGGTCTGAGTGTGTGACAGCAAGGATCCTGTGCATTCCCTCTAGACAGCCACACACAAGGGGGGGGCAGGTGTGCCTGATGAGCCATCAAAGTCCTGATGGGCTATTAACATCTTGATGGGTCATCCTGAGAGGGGTGGGAGGGAAGAACTTACCCTTACACCAGAATAGGCTGGGTTCTGAGCCCTTCCAAAGGGCTGCATAACCCCTGTAGTGTGCCTGGAGCCAGGGAAGGAAGGACAGGGACTTTGGCCACTTCAAAGACCTCTCTTTGAAGTCTACCCCACTTGAAAGGCACAACTGGGTATAGGTACCAGACCCCAGACACCACCAAATCAGTACACTGCTGGACCTGAGGTCATTCTGCGTGCTGCTAAAGGGACTGTCCCTCTATTGGAACTCTGCTGGACTTTGCTGGACTCCTGCTTTGATGTATGTGCCTGTCCTGCTGCCCTCCTTGCATGGAGTGAGAAGCACTGGATCTGCATCTCTACATTCCCAGAATCAAGGTGACTCTAAGGGCTTGCTGGCTTGCCTCGTGTTCTGAAGTCTTAGGGACATCAAAGTCTTCCTTCAACTCTGCTACTGTTTCTGGACTCTGCCCATTGTGAGTTCTACCCAGCCAAGTGGTGCCAGTCCAGTCCTGGGCACTTGGAAGTGGGTTCCACAACTGTTCTCTACAGAAATCCAATCATTGTCATCACTGCACCGATCGGAACTACTGCATCCCTCATTGATGGTGATGCATTGCGCTCCTGTTAAGGACAAAGACATTGCAGCACCAACTGTGCATCTGAGAACTGGTGCATCCCACTGCTGCTGAGGTCAAAGGCATCACAGCACCAACTGCATTGCTCAGGACTGGCTCATCAGCTTCAATCCAGACACATTGCTTTTGTAGCTGCACCGCTCAAGGAGGACGCATCACCTTCATCGCAAAGGGTTTGACGCTACACCTCAAGGACATTGCATTAATGACTGGGTGGCTCAACAACAGTGCATCTATGACTGCGTAGATTGGAACCATTGCATCCCCTTTGCATCATCCACTGTGCTCCTCAACTTGGATCTTCGACATTGAGACAACCCTCCACACAAGGTACTTTTTCAACAGGACAAGATTGGTCCCTGTAGCTGGTCCACAGGTGGTTGGCCTGAACGTTTGGATTTACCCAGGTCTAGCCGACCAGAGAGCCCCTGTTTGTGCTTTAAGTTTCTAACCACTATATTGATCGCTATTCTTTAAAAAAATCATATTTTGACTTCTACTCTTTGGATATTTGTCATCTTGATCTTTGTTTGCTCATTAAATTAAGATCTATTTTACTAACCTGGTGTCAATTATTTTTGTGTGCTGTTTTTATTGCTTTACTGTCTTAAGTGTTGCACAAATACTTAACACATTTCCTCCTAAGTTAAGCTTCCCTGCTCTGTGCCAAGCTACCAGAGGGTGAGCATAGGTTAATCTATGGTGTATAACTGACTTACCATGACTAGGATTGTGGTCCCTACTTGGACATGGTGCATACATCTGCCAGTTAGAGACCCACTTTCTAACACAGGGCACTAAACATATTTGTTTTCTGTCAGTGGAGGGATCTGGAAATCTAATACGACCATTGTTCATGTTCTGGGTTTCCATGGTGGAAAGTATTAATGGCACTATTTCAGACAATATATATGTGGGCAATCTGCTATCCTTTTTCTCAGGGCATCCATTATTAGAATGTAGTAAATATTAAAGCACAAACTAAGTCTCAAAATGTGTCTTCCGTTGCACAGTTGTATCCATGCCTCACAACTTTGTTCAATGAATCCCTCATTGCATCCCTGAAATAATTACCACTTCATTCTCTGTATTTATGAAACAACTATGGGGGTCATTCCGACCCTGGCGGTCTACCGCGGATGCACCGCCAACAGGCTGGCGGTGCATCCAGGCCAATTCTGACCGCAGCGGTAAAGCCGCGGTCAGAAAAGGGAAACCGGCGGTTTCCCGCCGGTTTTCCCCTGGCCTGAAGAATCCTCCATGGTGGCGCTGCAGGCAGCGCCGCCATGGGGATTCCGACCCCCTTCCCGCCAGCCTGGTTCTGGCGGTTTTGACCGCCAGAACCTGGCTGGCGGGAACGGGTGTCGTGGGGCCCCTGGGGGCCCCTGCAGTGCCCATGCCAATGGCATGGGCACTGCAGGGGCCCCCTAACAGGGCCCCACAAAGATTTTCAGTGTCTGCATAGCAGACACTGAAAATCGCGACGGGTGCAACTGCACCCGTCGCACCCTTTCCACTACGCCGGCTCCATTCGGAGCCGGCATCCTCGTGGAAGGGGGTTCCCCGCTGGGCGGGCGGGCGGCCTTCTGGCGGTCGCCCGCCAGCCCAGCGGGAAACTCAGAATGACCGCCGCGGTCTTTTGACCGCGGTACGGCCTTCTGGTGGTTTGATTGGAATGACCGCCTATGTTGCTTTAGTTACCTTTTTCAAAATGTATTATATGCAGATGTTTGAAAGACCTTTGCCCCATTGCCCCAGTAATACCAATAGGGAGGAATAAGAAATAAATCTTTCTGTTGAGGAAAGTGAGTGGGGGGATTCTGCTGGGTCACATATTAGAACCAGATCGATCAACTGTTATCTTAGACTAATCTGCCTCCTGATGTAAACCTACCAAAGAACCATTCTTCTTGTTACCTCAGAGAAGTTCCTAGCATTGTTAAACGTGCTAGAGGCCTACCAACACATCCTCTTTTTTTACAGACCCCGGGTGTACTCCAAATGTGTTCCAATTTAATATTATAATCACTTCTAGGTGTTGCTGTTTACTTTGAAATAAATTAGTACTGTTGTTAGTAATTTGATAATTGTTCCTCTCACCCTGATCTCATTAAAATGCATCATTATGCTACTTTTTCAGGGAGTAGAAAACAAGGGGTCTTTTGTTTGCAAGTTTCTTCATCGTCATTCATATCAGGTCACTCGGCATATATCGCATTTCGGGCTACCCCCATCACCACTGGTCTGACCAGAGGACTTAGCAATCAGGTTGTAGAAGGTCTAGCCATCTCTTCCAGTGCTCCTCCCATGTACCATCAGCTGTTTCATGTGCAAATTCATATGGCAACTTATTTGTTGGTTGTCTTTAAGAATATGATCTTTTCCTGACATGAACATGCCTCCAGGAATTTCTGGCATTTGTTTCAATATTAAAAGCAAGCAGAATACTTTCGTACAACAGCCCCGCCTATCAAAACTATTGCTCGAATTTTCCATTTGATAACCCTACTGAGGTTGGCCTCAAAAGAAATTAGAGTGGACTAGCCTCGACATTGCTACTGGACATTGTTAGTAGAATAGAAGTGTAGGGAAATGTCTGTCATAGTAGAGAGGATTCTCACAACAGTTTCTGACCAGATAAATCTGGAGAACTCTTTTTGAAAGCAGTCCTAGTTGAAGAAGACGTGTGTTATAACTTGAGACAAGCTCACCAGCCATAAAAATTCAGGGGCATATTTATAATCCCTTGCGCCACATTAGCATCATTATTTTCTACGTTAATCTGACCCAATGAGGCCTAAATCCCTGCACCGTTTTTACAGAGTGGCGAGTTTGTAACCCTTTGCGCTACATCATGCCTGCGCCAGCCATAATGTATGCAAAGGGGCTGTTCCCCCATTAGTGGAGCCTCAAAAATGGCGCAAGGAAATCTATGAGATTTCCTAGTGCCATTTTTTACAGCACTTACAGAACCGGCATTAAAAGGGGGCTTCCATTATTTAGAATAGGCCCCTATGCACTCTGCAGGAGTAGCGCCGACATTGTGGTGCTACTCCTGCAGAGTAAATCAATAGCGTCACATTGAATGACACTATTCCCCTACCCTGCGCCATGGTGCGCCGTATTTTAAATACGGCGCACACATGGTGGCAGTAGGGGGGAGCTAAGGGGTGCAGGGAAAGTGGCGCTGCACTCGGTGGAGCGTCACTTTCCATAAATTTGCTCCTCAGTACCCTCAGGAGTGACTCCCTGTGTAATAAAGTATTTGATGAATATCATAAAGTACTTCTATTGCCAAAGCACAGTATCACACTAGAGTACCAAGCTGAAAAAGAGGAAAATAAGATAAACCTCTACAAATAATGTTTTGACTATAATTCTTCACTTTTAGGGCCAGGTGTACAAGCCAGAGTTTTGCGACTCATTTGCGAGTGGCAAAACCATATGTACAACAGTGTACTTCACACTGTTTACGATTCCGAATGAGGTCCCAAATGATCTACCTCATTAATATTCATGAGGTAGGTCGCAATTTGCGAACCCATTGGGAATGGCTGCACTCACAGGGATGGTGGCCTGCTGGGGGCTGGAGACCACCATGTCTGTGACTACTTTTAAATAAATGCAAAAAAGAACAGATGATGGACAGAATGCTGAGCAATGCAAACATTCACCCCAGTCACAGATCTGGGTTTAATCTATTGTTCTTTTGCTCACCATGCCACCCCAGTTTGCACTCAGCCATATGCAAATCAGTTTTGACCCCATTCCTCATGGAAACAGTCCAACCCGAACTGCCAGGCCAGGTCCTCCCTGGACCGGAAACAAGCATCCTAGGACCGGTTTCAGGGTATCACCCTTCATCAGCTAGCCATGCAGGATTGTTTTTGTGCAGGAGGAAACTAAGAGGCTTTTTCCTCTTTCTATGTGTGCTGCAAAATGCAGCACACATAGAAAGAAAAAAAAACGAGGAGAAATAAACATATTTCTCTTCGCTATACCTGTCCTGGGGAGGCATATCTTTTTGGCACATTCCCGGGTCTACACGTTCTTTTAAATCTGGAAATGCATCAAAATCCATGGATGTTGTATGGGAGCGCCCACGCAATGCCCACCGAAACACCTACCTGGCACAGACTAATGTAACACAGCGATTTGTGCAGCACTACATTACTTGACATTTATGAAGCCACGCAGGGCCATGCAAGGTGGCCTTGAGTGGCTTCATAAATCTCGTGTAAGGTTTGCGTCACTTTTGACCCACTTTGCGTGGTGCAAGAGTGGTGCAAACCAGGCAATAAAAATAGCCCCCTGTTCTTCTGTAGACTGTGCAGTTATTCAAAAGAATCTTTAATTCTGAGAATAAAGAGATGTTCGAAAATCAGAAGGCACTATGGAATGGATAATGTGTGGATGATGTCAATTTTCATGACATAACAAAAATACTGCCAGCGTCCTCAAAAGAGCTATGATTCTTAGAAAACAAAAAAAGAAATAAGCTTGGCATATGGACAAACCTCATGCCAAAGGGTTGAAGTACAATGGCACAATGAAAAATTAAATACAGGATTTTTTGCATTCTCAAAATTCCTCCCTCCTCAAACCGCTAATTAGATCTAATTCCTT
The DNA here is from genome assembly GCF_031143425.1 of Pleurodeles waltl. Taxonomy (NCBI): domain Eukaryota; kingdom Metazoa; phylum Chordata; class Amphibia; order Caudata; family Salamandridae; genus Pleurodeles; species Pleurodeles waltl. The sequence continues at coordinate 865,675,631 of NC_090439.1, read as the reverse complement.
ATATTTAGCAATCATATGTTATTTATGTGTCCTTTATTCCCAGGTTGGTACCAGGCATTTTGATAGCTAAGCAATATTAGTACCATTCTCCCCTCTATAGAAGTAATATCCTCCCAAGTCTTCCAATTTAGGAGGAAGACTGGGCTGGTATCTTAATATTTGCAGGATGCTCTTTCGAGCCAATTTCTAAATATTTATATTCTTTTTAGAGCCAATTTTTTAATATTCATATTTAAGGCCACTTGAAAGCATAAACCAATGTCCGTTTTCCTCTAATAGAAAAAGACACCCTTTGCAAGTAAAGATTATCCAAACCAGTTGCCCTCTATACTTTGTTATATATTTGCTACCCTGAAATCCTCAAGACCTCGATTGCTGACCTGGCTTTGTGCCCTTCTTAATGGGTATCTCCTCGTCGAGCTTTAAATTCGTCATCTGGACCTTTGACAACCATGCACCACAATGGCGCCTTTTGCTGGGAGATCCAGAGCAGCGCCCTTCTCGAGACAGCACCGAACCATTTGGAGGAAGCAAATGTGGATTAACAGGAAGTCCCAGGTGACTAAAGTGGCAGCCGAGCCCGATCCGGTAATTAGGAAAAGACACAGCTCCGTGGAATACTGAAAAATGAAAACAAGAAAGTGGCACCACAGAAGTGAGAGATGGCACTGCAGCATCTTTTCAAATGGAGACCAGATGCAGGAGTGGGAGAGTTTATTTACATTGGTTTTGATGATTCGTATGTTTTTGCCACTAAGTTATCTCAATTTGCAGTTACATTTTTTGTATTCTCTCTTCTTTCCTCCTCCACCCCTCTTTTTTGGCAATTGGACTTTTGGGTTTGGTTCCTGATGCAAAGTTTGAATGGGATGATGCCTGAGGTGATAAGTGTTGACATAAGATGGTAAATATGTCCCCATTGATAAGGAGAACGATATAGTAGTGCACACGTAGCGCCCTCTAAGGTGATCTCAAGAAAAATGATCGTAACGTAAATTATTTGTTCGCCATGTTTTCAGTTTTAGTTTGTGGTCACCCTCAAAAAAGGATGTGCTGGGGACGTGCTTCTATGTTTAAGCACGGCAAATCAAGTGGGTGGGGCACACACCCCTAGCATTCTGTATGTTCTGTTTATTTTGTAAATCTGTGCAGCTCAAGTAAAGAAAGTTTACAAGCATAGACTTTGCCTGCATGCCTTATAATAATGTACTCTTTTGTCACATTAGCTACAAAGCTCAGCCAGTCATGGTTGGAAATCGCCCTTCACTTTTCTTAGACGTGGCAAAGTTGATTCTTATTTTGTTTTTTTGTTTTTTTATAGGGACCTCGTTCCCCTTCCTCCCCCGTATCCCAAGCAGCCCACCCCTCCTCCCTGAGCACTCTGACCTTGAAGCCCTCCCGCCTTGGGATTCTTATTTCTGTTTGACAAAGTGTATTTCTTTTTAACGGTAATGGTGCAATTTATGCTATTTGAAACCCCAACTCATATAACATGGATATGTTTCAGGCCTATTCTCTTGCACAAACTCACAATATACAAAACGTTTTTATACTTATCTCTGTATTTATGTTTGGTACATTGCCTAACTTCTATTTTTGAAATAAAATATTGGCTTGTGACCTGTTTGGTGGGTATTAATTCAGGCAACAAGACCTATCTCGTGGGGCACTCAAAAACGATCATCAAGTGAACACTGACATGATGAGTCAACCACTGCACGATGTTTTCAATGTTAATAAAAAAGCTTGCCACAAAATCTACGCCTTATCTGACACAAATCTCACACACCTTGTTCCGCTGCAAAACCACAAATGCCTCTCCTCACATCAACATCAGAAAAAGAGAAGCATATGCCTAATCATCCGATGTAAGTATTTAATCGCATATCAAACACCACAGACAGCATTTTCCACACTAAGCACCTTAACACCTGAGCAAGTTTAATAGGAGAGTCATCAATCAAGAGATATTTAGCTTGCAAACGAAGGGCCTGATTTATATCTTAACGATTTGTCCATCCATGGCTGGTGGAGGTTCTCACCCACAATCACATATAAGGGCAGAAACACCTCCATCAGCCTTGACTTAGATTTATCTGTCGGTCCACCAGTTGTCCTCATTCGGAGGCGTATACTCCCCTGCCATGAGACATTACTCAGTCGGCGTTGGAGTGGTGGTTAACTGTCCAGCAGATACAAATGTGTCTGTCATTTCAGTGGTGTTGCAGGAGGCTTCCGATTGAGAGCTGACGTGTTTAGCATTGACATATAGTTCAATCTTTATGATGGACACGTGCCACACCTGAGCTTGATGTCTACATAATCACACCTGCAATCCACCCCATAAAACCACCACCTCCTAACCAACAATCCTTTGCCTATCAGTTTGGAAGCAGAAGGAGCTACATACTCTTCCCTCTTTATACCTCGCAATTCAGTTTTTTTTGTTTTTGCATTTCTAGTTTTGGATATATTTTCTACTTTTCTACTTTAAAATGGCAGGTCAAAAAACCCTATATTTTCAGAGACAGAATTAACATTCATGGTAGATGAGATTATATAGGAGGAAATCAAGAAGCTGTGGAATGATCTGAGGGACATTGGAGCTTTTTTACAAGACCTTTGAGCTGCCACATTAACATTCATGGTAGATGTAATTATTAGGGTAGAGCCACAGTTGTTGGGTGCCCTGGTCCAGAATACCACCATGAGACAGAAAATGCAAATGTGGAATAGCATTGTCATCAGAGTGAATGATGTATCTAACACCAGGCATTCATAGGAGGAAACCAAGAAGTGGTGGAATGATCTGAGAGACATTGGGGCTTTTTAACAAGACCTATGAGCTGCCACAGCATAATCTTGTTTACTCTGTGGCAAAAACCAACTCCAAATCTGCAAAGTGATGTTTGGGGTCTATAGCATCACTTTTCACCCCTGGGTGCCAGCTACTGGCAATGATATGCAAGGTAGGCGTTCCTGGGCAAAAAGCCAAGCAGAACTGACGCAGTGAAATTTACAACCTTCCACTGCATCATTCTTCAACCTCACTGTGTCAAAATGTTAATGTCTGCTCAGAACAGGTGTTTAACTTACGCATGGCTTTTTCCTTTGGAAGCCTTCCTCATATTGCTGGACTAGCATAATCTTTTTGACGATAGTCCATCAATGCATCAGTGTTGCACCACAGATGCATCAGAATTTCTGATGCATCTGTGGAAACTTGTGCCATGGAGCTCTGTATAGTAAATACAGCACGTCCAGGGTGTCATTGGGAAATCATTAGGCAACGCAAGAAATCTGATGCATCAGGCCGAGGAGTCAGTTTCTTGTAAATGAGGCCCATTGCGCACTCCCTGGCATCAAAAGCACACCTAGACATTCAGCAAATAAGTGGTGATTCTCCAGGGCCCCTCAGTGTCTTTCCCTGGGAGGAGAATGTCAATGGAATCCTGCATACCGAACATTTTGCAGGAAACTCTGGTGGCGTGGAGAGTGGTAAGTTAAATCATTGTATTCCATCACCCAATCTGCACCTCCTTCTATTTAGTTATTTGTCTATTTAATTGTTTTTGTCATGGGGCATCCAAAGGTGTTTACAATTGAAATCACATTATATGTTCAAGTTTAAAAACAAGCCCACATTATTTAAAAAAGAACACTGGTAATGGATATAAGATCTCTTAATGCTCAATATTGAATCTGATGGTCATTTTAAATACAGTCACACTTTGAATAGTGCTATGAGTATCATATTAGCTTTTGTATCAACAAAAGTGCCGAAAGAATGTTTCAAACATACATTTCCTGAGGAACTCAGACAGGGATCCAGTCACAGGGATCTAGCAGGTATGGGTGAAAAATCTTTTCATGATGTTATTAGCTGCTTTAGTATCCACAAGCGTTTGTTTTAGCATTGCTTTTGTGCTCTTGCAGCAAATTATGACTGACTTTATATGGATACCATTTATTAAACTTAATTGACCACACTGATATTTCTTTATCCCGTGTGGCTTTTCCATAGGGCACATATCTTTGTGAACACAGTTTGGCTCAAATAATTACAATTTCAATAATGCACCAGGGTTCACCATGATTCAAATATAATATCTTTGAATTCATCCGGAATTATGTTCTCCTTATAACTGTTTCAGGAAATTTGTACACATAAATAGTAAAATACTTTACACTTTGCAAAGGAGTAACTTGTGAATGATGTGTAATTTCGAAGCTTCTCAGCCAGTCTGCAATGTTAATCTCGATGTCAGGTGCTCACTGGTAAATCTGGGTGGCACGGTTCCTGTTGAAGGACACTATTAATTCTATACTTTGCAACTTCTGGGTCCCCGCACAGCTACACTCGATTATTAGCGACAACTTTGCTATGCCAACTAGGGCTTAAAACATTTGGCTTTTGGATTTAGTGTTATCAGCCTCAAGGACAGTATTTCTGTGTATATTTCTGTAGTCACTCCAGTGACATACCGTCAGTGGTGGAAAGCCTCTCACGGCACTTCACTTCACATAGTCAGGCTTTACAAATTACATTTACGTAGGGATTTCAGCTGAGCTCTACTTATTCGGACAATCAGGTATTACTCAATAGGATTCTCTTTTTGGGCAACAGCTTATCCATTTGGTATGGTACACCAGTGTTCCAGTATTAGAAAATATTTGATGAAGATTTTGGGGTTCAAAAAGAGGTTGTCACAAAAATGTGCAATTGTTGCAAAAATACATTAGGCAACATACAAAGGTCAAGTGATGTCAGGTATGACTGTGCTCCACATGTTGAATTTTGCTTATGTCATACTCTGTGACAAATTTTATGACTATCCTGTCCGCTTCATTACAAGTGCCATAGGTATCATACATTTGTATCACAGCTGATTGGATTCACGTTTTGCTTGTGATGGACTACCCTATCCGATGCAATCAAAATGAGGCCTTTTTCCAAAAATACTATTATATCATATCTATCCCTTCCCCATGCATAAATGGCCATGATCCTATTTAACTAACTCATAGGACACCCTCTGTAAAACAAAAATCTACATGGATGATCTTGTAGTAAATGTTTGGCAAGATAAGTGTATGTTTCATTTGTACAACTGCAGGACCCTTAGCAAGTGGTGAAGGCCAACCATCCAGTGAAAATATCCCACCCTCTCCCCAACGTGGTGAATAGACATCTTCTACTGGTTTGGATCATGAGGAGGAACAGGCTGGAACACCTGGTTTGTCTGGTCAGGCTGCAAGGGTAAGCTTTGCTCCGCTGTTATCTATTGCCACTTCAGGTAGTGTAGACGAGGACCTTCTTCAAAATTATTTTGTCCCATCTGCTCCCTGTGCCCCTAAAACCACCATCACACCAGTAGTGTGCAACTGTGTTGTGAATCCTACAACTGTTACATCTGTTGTTCAGCCAAGACCCACTATAACGGTGCACACACTATCAAAGACACAGGGTAAAGCTGTTAAGGGAACGCCTATATTGCCAGAGGTGAGTGAATCCACAGATTACCATAGTTTACACACTACTATGGGCCGAGACATGAAGGTCAGATAGGGCAAATTATAGCTCTCCTTTAAAAGAAGAGTGGCCTCCGGTAGGACCAAAATAAGTTGCAGAGGGAGCACAATGGTCTCCAGAAGGCCACAAATGATCTTCTAGAGGGTCACATCTCCGGTCATATAGGATGGTTTATGTGACATTTGTAGGGCTATATGGAAAAAATGTACCTCTTTATGTGGAGAGTAATCCATATCCAATATATAACCACGTTTTTTCACAGAAGGATAGGCCCAGGAAACCACAGACACCTGGTATCACCTGTCAGTCTGCAACTACAGTGATATCTATTCTCCTTAGGAGAGGCTGTTCATCTGGCCAATGGAAGAGGATTCCAAAAAGACCACCAATGAGAGCACGAGCACTAATTTCCTTCATTGGGGCACCAGCATTCACTTTTGGACAAATTTTAAAACACATTTGCTTTTTCAGAAATGTGTTATTACATGCAAGAACTGTGAACTCCTTATAGTAATACTGGTTAATTCTGTCACTGGAACGTTTTCTGTTGATGCTACTTTTTTCTGGTACTTCTTGTGAACCAAATATTTCAACCTTTGTCTTATCTGATGAGTTGAAAATAAAATCATCTTCTGTAGAAATCTTAAGATATATGACATGTTTTCTACTGTGCTGTCAAAACGTGTTTTTTAAACATTCATCAATCTGTCAACATATTTAATGCACCATTTTCATACCTAATGAAAACATTGATAAATACATTTATTGATCAAAATAATTCCTGCATTGTCAAGAATTATAACATTCTGTGACACATATAGCATGACAAAACGCAGAAATATTCATTAAACTAGCATTACACAAAAATATCTTACATAAGTTTTATTTTAGCAGTTATTTTTTTCAAGTTCAAAGAAATAGCTTTTGTTTGTACATTCATTTATGTGTTTACATAATAGAAACATATATACCCACAACAAAACATTGGTTAAATACATGTGCCCATCAGAGTCCCCTTTCACTTCACAGTTGCTCAATATTTATGATTATATCTGATATATAACTTTTAGGTAACCCTCAATTCATGTTCCTATATGTGAGGGTTGAGATACACCTACATTTGTTGATGGCATTTCAGAAAAAAACACACATACATTGGAACCACACCATGACTCTGAAGATGTTGTTGGAGAACAAGATAAAAACACATGACTATGGCGAAATCTTACTTTCAAGATATCTACATTTCTGGTGACAGTGCTCCCACAAACAAAGATGCATCAATGACTCTCTACTGCTACATACAATGAAAGTGTAATATGCCTCATAAGAATATTTAAAATATTAAATCAGTATTTGCTTTTTGATTTCTAAAGAAATATACATTGTCATAGTCCTATACAAAATCATATTTCCAGTATTATCAATGAGCATAAAATGTACACACTCAATTTAAATTAATTTCATAAACGTACTATGACTACTATCTTCTCAAAACCTATATTTACAACCGTGAATTATAGTGTGCAGACACATACAAGAAACATAATTGAAACAAACAACCAGAAGGTACAGATAGCATATCTTTTATATATATATATTATAGTAGTTATGTGATTATGAATGCAAAACTTACACTCATGCAACAAAGTTGTCAATTACTTTGTGTCTGAGGTCAGTACCTTCTTCCTCACCACTGTCATCTTCATAGTGCAAATCAGCAACATCGCCCTTGGCTTCCTCCTTCTAGTCATCATCCATCAGGGATTAAAGGGATGTTCTGCTGCAGGGCAATGTTGTACAGCATACAACATAAAAGAGTTATTTGGCACACCTTGTCAGGGGAGTAGAGGAGTGTTCCACTAGATTTATTGAGATAACGAAACATGATTTGAGGATCCCAAAAGCCATCTCCGCAGATCTCCTGTTTCAAATGTGTTACACTGAAGCAGACTTCCCCCTGCGTTTATGGATTCTGCAGAGGTGGTAACTACCATAGTCTCTTTGGGTATGTAGAATCTCCTGAAAAGCGCAAATGTACATTTACATGTAAATTACACTTATAATAGTTTTTTTATGGCCACTTCTTTATAATATGGTTTACAATGTTTGATCACAGCACTTACCAACAAGTCATGTCATTATATTTCTAAGTTGTACCATCTGCACCCAGCTTTTGCATCATGGGTGGATCCTGGGAATTGTGCACATGCACTGGTGATGTGCAGGTCCAGAATGCAGACAACTTGGACATTGATGGAGTTAAAAAATGTCCGGTTCCTGTAAACTTATTCTCTGCCATGAGCTGGTACCAAAACGCAATATGTGTGCAGTTAATTGTACCATCAACATGTGGAATGTGTTCCAATGAAAATAAGTCTCCTTTTACAGTGTTCAGGTTAGCCGCATCATTTGGAAACAGGATGTAATCATTTCTGTGAGTGAACATCACATTCAGGAATTCTTGCAGCACAATTGAGAAAGTGGCTTTGGTCATTCTATTGCAGTCCCCAGTGGTGTACTGGAATGAGCCAGTTGCAGAGAAATGAATTATTGCCACTGTCTTTACAAGTGGTATTTCATTGATAGGGTTGTGATTCAGAAGCAATGGTTCTGGCAACAACTAATGTGCCAAGTTAAGTATAGTTTGCCAGTTGAGTTGATACATTTTATGTAACATCCCTCTCTTGCATGGTAGTAAGGTCTGGAAAGGGACAAAAGACTCTTAGCTGGCATTTACTGGTTCTGACAGGCACTATCTGTGGTGGCTGTAATATTTGTCATTAAAAAAACATGTCCTTGATCCAGAATTATTATTGAATCAGTAGATGTAATAAGTTAGACAGTTAATATACATTATATACATCAAAAAAGCTAATATGTATATATGTTGTATGTTTATTTTTTTTAATGAAATATATATATATTTTATATTTGACCATCAAAGGGGATTTGAAATACATGGCATACAATGTAATTATTGTACATTACATTGCTATTGTATTTATATGTTTATCAAAATCTCCATGTTGCATATACTAAAGTTACACAGTCATAGTAAACATCAGCAGCGTACACACCCATAGGTTCCCCTTGTATGACTTTCTTTTGCAAATACAATGATTGGTGTAGGCATAAATTGACATATGCGTACATCACTGTGGTGTACATGTATCTTTTCTGATTTCTCACTTGTGTTCTGAACTTGCTAGCCATACTACATTAACTATAACTCACCCCTCTACCATACACAGCTTATACCCTTTCATATTACTACACTTATACAATGTTAAATCATAGCATTTATAGCAACACTGATGGCATCTCAAATCACATCATTTATGACAACATTGTGCATTGTAGAGTGTGGGTTGTAGTTAATGTAGTGTGGCTAGTGAGTTCAAAACACTGTGTACAGAGGAGCGCGATTTATAGTAATTTTACGGTGGAGCACAAATTAAAGCTATAACTTTAGAATATCTAAAGTGTGTGTAGTTTCCGTGGGTTTTGTATAGAAATAGCAAATTATGTTTGCCTAACTATGACTACGCTTTAACATCTGTTAAATTTTACTACATTTTTATGTTTTTTTAAATATAAAATGTATTTTGGTAACATAAGACAAATTAAATCCATCATTGTTTTTCTTTTCATGTGTTGTAGAGTTTAGTGTCGTAGGGTGGAGTGGCATATCATATATTGGAGTGGTATGTTGTACATTGGAGTGGCATTTCATAGAGTGGAGTGGCATACCTTAAAGTGGAGTGGAGTGCTGTGTTGTAGAGCGGACAGCAGTGATGTAGAATGTAGGGAGAGAGTGGAGTACAGTATTGTAGAGTTGAATGTCACAGAGTGGAGTGGTGTGTCATACAGTGAAGCAGCGTGTCATAGAGTATAGTGGTGTGTAATAGAGTGGAGTGATGTGGAGTGTCGTAGAGTCAAGTGTTGTGTCGTAGATTGAAGTAGTGTGTCATAGAGTGGAGTGGCATGTCAAAGAGTGGAGTGGAATGGCTTTTCATACAATGGAGTGGAGTGGCGTGTTGTAGAGTGTCATAGAGTGGAGGGAGTGGTATAGAGTATAGGGGCACAGAGTGGAGTAGAGTGTTGTGGAGTGACCTACAGTGGACTGGTGTGTCATAGAGTAGAATGAAGTAGCATGTCATACTGTGCGGTGGAGTGTCGTAGGGAGGAGTGGAGTGGCTTGTCATAGAGTGTCATACATTGTAGTAGAGTGGCTTAGAATAGAGGGGCACTAAATGGAGTAGAGTGCCATAGAGTGGCATAGAGTGGCATACAGTGGAGTTGCATTGGGTGGAGCAGAGTGTCGTAAAGTGATGCGGCATTGAGTGGAGTGTTGTACCCTGGCATAGAGTGGCATAAAGTGTCATATAGTGGAGTAGAGTGGAGTTGACTGGAGTGGCATAGTGCAGAATGGAGGAAACTGTCATAGGGTGGAGTGGCATGTCTGAGTAGAGTGGACTGGCGTGTTGTAGAGCATTGGAAATTGTTGTACAGGTGAGTGAAATACAGTGGAGTAGAGAGTCTTAGAGTGGATTGGTGTATAGTAGAGTGTTCTAAAGTGTACTAGAGAGGAGTGGAATAGAGTGCCAGAGAGTGGAGTGGCCTGGAGTGACATAGAGTGGACTGGCATAGAGTGAAGTAGTGTGTCATAGAGTAGAGTGGGGTGGAGTGGCCTGGAGGGAGTTGCTTAGAGTGTTGTAGAATGCCATGGAATAGAGTAGGGTTTTGTACTGGGCATTGGCTGGAGTAGGGTGTTGTAAAATAGACTGGATTAGAGTGATGTAGAGTGGAGTGACATGGAGTGTCATAGAGTGGAGAAGAGTGTTGTACAGCAGAGAAGAGTGCAGTGACATAGAATGGTGTGACATACTGTGTTGTGTCGTAGAGTGTCGTATCATGGCATACAGTGTCATGCTATAGAGTGTTGTGGTGTAGAGTGGAGTTGCGTACAGTGTTGTGGCATAGCATATCATGGCATCAAGAGGAGTGGCACTGAGCAGAGTTGCATGGAGTAGAGTGTCGTAGAGTGGAGTGTCGTAGAGTGGAGTAGTATGTCATAGAGTGGAGTGGCATGCCATACAGTGAAGTGGCGTGTTGTAGAATGGAGTGCTATGCTGTACTGTGAAGTGGAATGGCATGTCATGGAGTGTTTTTGCATTTTCCATTGACTTTTAAGACAGATGTAACGGAAAAATGGCTTTGTTCTTGGTTTTCATGTTAAATAGAGGTTATTACTATGCTTTTCACCTATAGGAAGACATGAGGCACTTTACAAAGTGTGAATACTTAGGAAAGCGTCATTTATTTTTCTGTACATTTTAAAAAAAGATAACGGAGTACTATGGTACTATCTAGAAAATAAGTAGTACCTACTGAAATAAAAAAAAGATTTATAACAAAGAAAACATTTTTTTATTGTTGTTTATTATTGTTATATTTGTTGCCATATATATTTTTTTTACATTTCAAAAGTTGCTGCGGTACTTCCTAAGTAGCACTGCGGTACTCCGTTAACTTTTTTCAAAATATAAAGAACAATATAAATACTTTTCTCTAACTATTACCAATGCCGCAGGTCTTCCTATGGGTGTAAAACATAAAACTAATGCATATCTCAGGTCCAAAACCAGAACACAGCCATAGTGTGGTCTAAACAACATGGCTGCTTTTTACTTTTGTAAAGGCAGTCATTAGCCAATAATATTGTGTTTTGTCATCACCATGTACCATGATATACTATGAAAGTATTGTGGTATACTATAGCCCAATTCATAAGTTTTTGTCCCTTATTACTACAAAACTACAGAACAAATGTTCATGAAATTGCAAAAAGGATCCTTTCCATACCATAATCTATATTCCTGCATGTTAGACCTGACAGCCTTGGAGTGGTTTCCTCTAACTGTTTTGCCTTCTGACCTCCTGTTTGGTTTACCTTGTTTTTGCTGGCCTTTTGGACTGTGTGTCCTTTACCATGCCAACCAGTGCTAAACTGCATGTGCCCTCTACTTAAAACATGGTAACATCAACTTACCTGGATATTTAATTTATTTATAAGTCCCTAGTAAAGTGCTCTACCTGTGCCCATGGCCTGTAAATTAAATGCTACTGGTGGGCCTGCTTCAGTAGCCCTTTAAATATGACTCAGGCGTGCAATTGCAGAGTCTGTGTGTGCAGTTTTAAACTGCCATGTCAACCTAGCAAGTTAACCCTCTTGCCAGGCCCAAACCTTTATTTCTAATACATATAAGTCACCCCTAAGATAGGCCCTAGACAGCCTCAAGGGCAGGGTGCAGTGAATATGAAATGTTGCACATGTATCTTTTAGTTTTACGTGTCCAGGTAGTGAAAAAGTCCTAAGTTTGTTTTTCACTACTGCAAGGCCTGTCTCCCCCATAGGTTAACATTGGCATTCCCTTGCTATATTTTATGTGTGCAATGTCCAATTAGGAAGAGATGAGACCCCTACGTTTGATGTCACTGGAATCACAATTTAAAATCCCAACTTATGGTAAAGTTGGCTTTTAAATTGCGATTCTGAAAATGCCACTTTGAGAGAGTTGCCATTTTCTTACCTTAATCATTCTGTGCCTCTGCCTGTCTCTGAATACACGTCGGGATGACTGACAGCTGGACTTTTGATCATTCCCTCCTGACAGCCACACACAAAGGGTGCTTAGGTGTGATTGATAGGCCATCAACATCACAATGTGCCATCTTGGACAGGATGAGAGGGAAGATCTGACACAGCTCAAAAGGCTGTGCCTGCCCCCATACAAAGGGCTGCATACCTCCTTGAAGTGGGTCTGGAACCAGGATAGGAAGGGCAGTGACCCCCTGTGCACTTCAAAGGCCTCTCTTTGAAGTATCCCCCAGACAAGGGCCCAATTGGGCATAAGTGCTGGACCTCAGACACCACCACTTCAATACACTTTTGGACCTGAGGATATTCTCCCAGGAAGAAGGTCTTCTGTGCTGCCGAAGGAACTGTCACTCATTTGGACTCTGCTGGACTTTGCTTGACTCCTGCTCTGCTGTGCCTACCCTGCTGCCTGCTACCCTCCTTGCATGGGTGTGAGAAGGACTGGACCTGCATCACCACATCCCCAGAACCAAAGTGCTTCCAAGGACTTGCTGGCTTGCCTGCTGTTCTGAGGTTTCAGGAATGTCAAAGACTTCACTTCATCTTCTCACAGCACCTGGACTTTACTTGCTACAAGTCTTGCCCTTCCAAGTGATGCATTCCAGTGCTGGGCCCTTGGAAGTGGGTATGAAGGGCTGCAACTGCAAAATCCATGCATTGCTGTGGATGTGCCAGTCAGAACCGACACATCTCTCCTTGACGCCGTCACATCACCGTTGCCGCTGAGGACAAAGGCATTGCATCACCAGCTGCGTGACTCGATGAGGATGCGTCGCTTACATCACTAAGAAACCATGGACAACGTATCTTGGATTGCGTCCCTCTGAACTGATGCATTTCCATCATCCAGTGGCATCGACACTGACGCATTGCCTCCTTTGCTCCACACATCAGGCCCTGTTGACAGCGCAACAAGGTACTTCCAAATTTCATTAAATTCTGATCAGCCATTTTGCTGCTTTCTCTGTGTTAAAAAGTGTATGGAAAATGCATTGGTAGAAAAATGTGATTAATCATCACCAAACTTTGCATACTCAATGCAGAAAAAGTAATATATATGCAAAGGTTCGTGGAGGTTCATCAAACCATTGAAAAGTTATTATCAATCAAAAATCTGAGCCATTCCTATCCCTCGGAATCCTAACTATAATTACATAGTGGATATATATATCTATATATATATATATATATATATAGTGATCAAGGCACTTAAGGCCAAAATGTGTAGTGTTGTTTTTTTGCAATAAAGCATGCTGATTCTGGTGAGCTGTGTGAGCAGTGTAATTTGTTTCTTTGGATGTGCATTTGTTTGGTTTGCTAATAACTTTGGCCCATTTGATGAATCTTCAAGGAACTTTCCAAATGAAAAGTTCATCTACCTCAGCTACTTCCTGGAAAGTTTCGGGGCCATCGGTCAAGCGGGGGTGGAGAAAAAAAGGGCACCCCTAAACATATTTTACATCTCGGCATGCATGGCACTATGCCAATCCTGTGATTAAGAATTTGCTGTGCAAATTGCAAAAGACTTTGGGCCTGATTTAGAGTTTGGCACATGGGTTGCTCCGTCACAAACATGATGGATATCCCGTTCGTCGTATTACGATTCACATAGGATATGATCGGATCATAATACGGCAGATGGGATATCCATCACGTTTGTGATGGAGTAACTCCATCTGCCAAACTTTACCTTTGTCCCTTTCTAGCTCGGCTTGGAAGGCGCTGTGCAAATCCTATGCTTAAAAACTTTGCTAGAACAACAAACATTTAAGGTGAGCAAATTTAGAGTGTTGTTCGTGTTTGCAGGGTGCTCTATACTGGAGCTGCTCTCCACATAAACTTGGTAACTGGCGAGAGTTCTGTCTCTTTTTTTGCATTATATATATATATATATATATATATATATATACATATGTATCTATATATCTATATACCAAAACCAAATTGATTCCTTTTGATGTCAGTTTCACAAGGTGGAAAAACGAGCCGCGGCTTGAATATACAGAGCTAAAATATATATGGCCCAACATATTTCAGAGCCCTCGCTCCTTGTTCCCGGGTCAGGTTCCATTTTTTGCACTTACCTTAAATAACTCTTGTAATCACTACAAATCAAAGACAGTGTAAAAGGACAACAAACATTCATTTGGTTTTGGAATAATGAGGCTTCGCTACCATGGGGAGAGCTGGCTGTGAGAAGATGCAGCAAATCAACAATATTGGTTTTGGTATCTATCTCTCTCTCTCTCTCTCTCTATATATATATATATATATATATATAGATATAGATATATATATAGATATATAGATATACTGTACGTATATATATATATATATATATATATATATATATATATATATATATATATCAATATATATATAGATATGTATATATATTATCTAGTGGCAGGTGCCACTAGGTAGTTATAGTTAGGACCTAGACCCTCATTACGAGTCTGGTGGTCTTGAGACCGCCGGACTCGCTGTGGCATTCTCACCGCCACGGAGTCGGCAGTGAAGATCTCTGTACTATGAGTTGTGGGGTTTGGCTGAAGCCAAACCTCCACAGCTCCACCTAGCCCGCTGGTGCTGTTGCACCGCTGCGGCCGGCGGTGACCTCCTCCAATCTGGCGGCAGGCCTCAGACTGCCGCCTGGATTACAAGGTTGCACACCGTCAGGCTTTCCGTGGTAGTCACCCTGCCATGAAAAGACTGGGGTTCATGCAACCGGCGACAAGAATCTTCATTCCTGTCACCAGCAGCCACACACACATCACCACACATGCACACATACCCTCACCCATCCATACACTCACAGGCAACCCCCCACCCCTTCACACACACATGCATTCACATACACACCCATTCAGCATACGCATACATGCACTCAGACACACCCACTCACTCGCATTCATCCATACAGACACCCCCATACACGCACACATACCCGCACACACACATACACATACACTCACAGACACGCATGCATTCAGCACCCCACCCTCTGCAAACACACACCCAAACACACCACAGACCCCTTCCCCCCTTTAGGACACCCATTTACCTCTTCCATCGAGGAGGACGTCCAGGAGGGGATGGGTCCTGGCGGTCTTCCCTCTCTGCCACTACCACACCAGCAGGACACCGCCGAGCCGTATTACGGCTTATAATATGGAGGGCGGAGTCATGCTGGCGTGGCGGTGCCGGTGAGGGAACAGCCTCTGCACCCCTGACTGCCAGAACGAATGATGGCTGCTCTCCGCCTCAAAAATGGCGGTGAGCAGCCACCACTCTTAATATGGCAGTCTGCTGACCGCCAGCACTGGCAGTCGAATGGCGGGTTTGACTTTGGTAGTCAATGGAATTGACAGCCAGAGTCATAATGAGGGACCTAGTTTCTACATAAAAAGCTTTTTTTTACTTGCCTATATCTTTGGTGCCGCTTGACTTTGCAAAAAACTTTGCCAGTCATGTCAGCTGCTGTCTGTAAAGTTTGTGGGTGATCTGTCCAGGGGAGGGGAGGGGGGATGGGCTGAGAAAAAGAGGGTTCCCAAAACACTTTTTCCCATTAATTTTTCCATAGGGATTTTGAATAGCGTTTTTTTGAACGTTTTGTGAAAATAAGTCAAGCGGCACCAAACATGAAGGCAAGTAAAAAACACTTTCCATACAGAAACTAGGTCCTAACTATAACTACCTAGTGTTGACAGCAGTCGCCAGTAGGTAGTTATATTGTGATATTTAGTACCATTTCCATAGAAATTTTTTTTTTTGACTGGCATATATCTTTGGTGCCATTTGATGAATGTTCATGAAATTTTCCAAAAAACGTGTCCCCGAGAATCTTGTTGTCATGGGAAGTTTTGGGGTAATCTGCCAAACGGGGTCTAGACAAAGGGGGTCAAAAAAGTGTATTTCCAATGTTAATTCTCTTAGGAACTTTGAACATGACCACAGCCCCAACCACGGGACAGAATTACACAAAATTTGGCAGAAAGGTAGATTTTGGTACACAAATTATGCTTTCTGTTATTTGCTGTAAATTTGTTCAGTAATTTTTGAGCTATTAAAAGGAATAGAAATTTAGATATATAGATGTGCAAAGGATTCACAAATCCTCCCAATCTTGTGCAGAGATTTGATTGGCTGCCAACACTTCAACCAGTCCCTGAAAAAAAGACAAAAAAAAGAAAAAGGGCCAGGGTTGGGGCACTCTGACTTAAGGTCCAAGAGGGAACCCCCGTGGGCAAAAAAAACACTTTTTGCAGCACAATCATGATGGGGTCGAAAATCTGTGCATAAAATTTTTAAAAAAAAGAAAATAAAAAAAACAAGCGCAGTCTCCCACTCTTGTTTTAAGAAAGCCCCTGGGTGGGCCAGGTCCAGGGAAAAAATAAAGGAGGGGTGCACGGGGCCCCCCTCCTAGGCATTTTTATGCCCCAGGGATCGCCACCTTCCCAGGGCAAATTAATAAATCAATGCAGGGGACCCATGCACCCCCCGCAGCCCAGGGACCGCCACCTCCCTAGGCAAGTGATCAAATTAATCCGGGGGGACTCATGTGGACCCCCTCCAAACCCAGGGACCACCACCTTCCCAGGACAAATGGCCACCCTGCAGTCACGGGGACTGCCACCTCCTCTGGGAAATTAATTTCACATTAAGGGGGCTATGCTGTCCCCCTGCAGCCCCAGGGAGCACCACCTCCCCTTGCTGAAAATAGATAATGAAGGTGGTCCATTGTTCACCCCCTTCCCCAGGGACCACCACCTCCCCAGGTTAAAGGTTAGGGTTTGAAGGGGGCCACATGGCACCCCTTGTGGAGCCAATAATTGCCTTGGAGGCCGCCAACCCCCAGGGCCGGTGCCTGCTATGTCCCAGGGTGCCCACCACCATGATATAACTGTTTGCTCTGACTTGGTGGGAGCTTTGACAGCCCACGCCAAGTCAGAGCAAACACTCCGGTTCCATTAAGTGAGAGCTGTTAAACAGCTCTCGCTTGCTGGAAATTGAGGTTTCCTCTGTTTAGCTTCTAGCAAGGATGCTGGCAGGGAAACAGAGGAAAGTTTTGCTCTCACAGAGAAGGAGCTACATGTTTATCAGCTCCCTGTTTGTGACAGCCATGTCGGCTCCCCCAGGAAGCGAGGAGATGGCTGGGACCGCAGGGGCCTTCAGGCTCTCCCCGCGGTCCCATTGCATACCGGGTGCCCAGTGGGGCAACCGGGACAGATGGCCAGGCCCCGGGGGATGGGGTCACAGAGCCAAAATCAGCTGGGAGAGGGGGACTGCATGGCACCACTCCCCCACACTGGCCAGTCACCCAACAAGGTAGCACTTACTAACTAAGCAGTAAAAAATTTGCTCCAGCTGGATAGACATTTTGTGCAAAAGTATAGGATCCTGTTGGATAAATGAGCAGGTGGGCTTCTGTTCTGGCCATAATGCTCATTTCACAGAAATTAAACCTCAACAGGAAACACGTTCAAATATAATCATAGCACATGCCTCATTTGAAGCTACACTTCTGGAAAAGGACTTGTAGCCTAAGGTAACTATAACTCCCACCCTCACAATGCACCGCTAATCACCCCAGATATTACAGCACTCATGACAACTTTTATAATTGCAATAAAAATATCAATGAAACATCAGAAGTCAAATTATTAAAGAAAAAACTGTGCACGGTGGGGGCGCAAGTTATAGTTACCTTAGGCCGCAAGTTTTATATATATACATATATATATATGTATATATATATATATATATATATATATATATATATATAAAGAGATGTTATATTTAGGTTCTGAATTTACTCACACAACACCAGAGAAATTAAGCAGTTATAGTTAGAGTTATTTCAAGTAACTAAAACTTGCGTCCTATTGCAACTATAAATCGTGCCCCCGCCATGCACAGTTTTTTCTTTAGTAATTTACATAATTATATATATATATATATATATATATATATATATAAAATCCTAGTGGTAGTGGTCGCCACTAGGTAGTTATATTTGGGTCTGCTTTTCCATAGACAAAGTGTGCTCATAATTTTGGTCCCATTGAATCTTCACAAAACCTTCCAAACAAAACTTTCATCCACCTCAGCTCCTTCCTGAAAAGGTTTGGGGTGATCCTTAAAGCAAAGGTGGAGAAAAAAAGAGGGGCCTAAAACATACAATTCTTATGTATTTTACATAGACTACTTTAGGCAAGCCTCCAGCAAAAAATGCTGAATGGACTTACACTAGATTTGGCTGGAAGGTAGATCTTGGTTTGCTGATTGTGCTTTTTGTTTATTTGGCGTAAATCCATTCAGCAGTGTATAAGGGACAACTATAATGAAGAAAAAAATGTATATTGTTTTTAACTATTTTTTACAATCTCACAGGACTCTCACAGGATTGTGAACAATCAATCAATCAATCAACAACATTTGTAAAGCGCGCTACTCACCCGTGAGGGTCTCAGGGCGCTGAACAGTAAAAAGGGGTAGGTGAATTCTCAATATACTCCATTAGTAGGAATGTATAATGAAAGGAAGTGTATATGAGATAAGTACTGTGATGAATAGATGGTTAATTCCTATTTTCAAAAAAGAAGTTGCCATCTTGCAAGACTCTAGCGGGATCGTGAAAAGTCAAAAGAGAAGGTGATCGTTGAATCCACTGTAGTATGCACATTTGCTACAGTAGAAAGGAATGTTAAAGGAGATGATGTTTATCAGAGTCTTCTATTTATGGCTATTGGCTTTGTAAGAATTGTGAGCAGAGAACAGTCTTCTCCCACACCCTACTATGTACATCCATTATCAAAGGCAAGAGTATCTGCAAGGAGGACAGACCCTCTCCACTAACTACTACGCATATCAATCATCTGAGAGAGAGATAGCATCAAACAGGCCAGTCTCTCTCCATACAGCCTATTATGCACACCAATCATCTGAGAGAAATGTCTGAAAGGAGTCACAAGTCCATCCATACAGTGTAGTATGGTCACCCATCATGTGTTAAAGAGGTCTAGAATGAGAGGCCTGTCACTCCCCACACCTTACTACACAAACCTTTCATCTGAAAAAGAGGTCTGGAAGGAGAGGGAAGTCCATGTACACACCTTACTAAGCACTTCCATTATCGAACAAATTTGTGTAGAAAGAGAGGGCAGTTCAGACAGATGCCTTAGTACATGGACCTGTCGTGAGAGAGAGGTTGAGGAAAGAGGCCAGTATATTCTTACACCCTGCTATGCACACCCATCATCCAAGAGAGGGGTCTCAGTGGAGAGGCAGTTACTCTCCCTACTCTACTATGCACATCCGTCAACCATAAGAGAGGTCGCTGTGGAGAGCTCACTCCCTGCACATACTCTAGTGCGCACACCTATCATGCTAGACAGATGTTTGACTGTAGACGCCAGTCCCTCCCGACACTCTGCTACACACACTTGAGATCTAAGAGAGAGGTTTAAGTCAAGAGGCCAATCTCTGTCTATATCTTACTATAAATATTTGAAATCCGTAAGACGGGTGTCAGCTTAAGGGCCAGGGTCTCCCGAAACTCTAGGCTGTACACTTGTAATCGAAGAGGTGAGGTTTTAGTGGAGGGGTCAGTCCCTCCAGGCATCCTCCTACATACACCTGTTATCACTGAAAAAAATAAAAGTTACAGGGGCGTTATAGTTAGAAAATAGAATTAGGAAAAAAGATAGAAATTCACTGAAAAAATCAAAGATTACAGGGATGTTATAGTTAAGCTCACATTTTAAATACAAAATCACAGAAATTCACCTGTTATAGTTAGAGTTATCTCAAGTAACTATAATTGATGCTCTAACTTGTGGCCCCACCATCCACAGTTTTTTCATAATTCTTTTCACTGCAAATATCACATTGATATTATCAGTGATGTTATCAGAGTTGTCATGAGTGCTGTAATTTGTGGAGTAATTAGCAGTGCATGTGAGGGCATGAGTTATAGTTACCTTAGGGCATGAGTTATAGTTACTTGAGATAACTCTAACTATGACAGGTGAATTTCTATGGTTTTGTACACTCCCGCTGTCAGAAAGCAAACTTTGCTTTGGCTTGGTGGGGGCTGTCAGCTCAGTTATAGTTAGAGTTATTTCAAGTAGCCATAACTCGAGCCCTAAGGTAACTATAACGGGTGCGCTCGCTATGCACTGCTAATTACTCCAGATATTATATCACTCATGACATCTTCTTTGACATAATTGATAAGATCACTGTAACATTTGCAGTAAGATTATTGATGAGAAAAATGTGCATGGTGAAGGTCACCACTAGGTAGTTATAGCTAGAACATAGTGTGGATTTTTTAACTTGCCTATATCTTTGGCACTGGTTGATGGAATTTTCCCAAAAATATGATGCTCACATCAATTGCTGTCTGGAAAGTTTTGGGATGATCCGTCAAGCAGGAGTTAAGAACAATGGGGGTCCCAAAATGTGTTTTCTCCATGTTAATTTCCATAGAGATTTTGAACAGGAATAGAGGCTGAACTGCTGGACAGAATTATACCAAATTTGGCAGAAATCGAGCTTTTGGTACAGAAAAAGCTCTTTTTATCACTTGGTGTAAATCTGTTCAGTAGTTTTTGAAATATTAAAGGAAAAAATGAATTTGTATATATATCGACGCAAAAGCTCTATGAACCCTCCTGATCTCAAGCTGAGATCTGATTGGCAGCCAATACTTCAAAAAGGAAGTGTTGGCAGTCATCTTGGGGCTCAGCTTCAGACGAGTCCCAGAAAAAAGATTAAAAAATGAGACAAGGGGCAAGTGCAAGGACACCTGACCCTTTAGCTCTGGTGCATGTAAAACTAAAGAGGTCACGGGTCCTCCCCTTCTGGGCTTATTTATGCGCAGTGACTTTCTCCTTCCTGGGCCAAATATTTATTACATGCAGGGGGGTGCGTGCCCCCCCGCAGTCCGGTGAACCACCACCTCCCTGGAACAAATATTGAATTACATACGGGGCTGAGTGACCCCCGGGTGGCCGTGGGGACCACAACCTCCCCAGTGCTAAAATAATAGAATGAAGAGGGTCTGTTGTGAACCCCAGGCCCGTGGAAACCACCACCTCCCTCGGGCAAACACAACATTGGAGGGGGACCATGCAGCCCCCCTCATGGAGCCATAGATGACTCTGGGGACCCCAACACCCAAGACTGGCTCCTGGAATGTCCTGGAGTGCCCACCCCCAGGACATAGCTGCTTGCTCTGACTTGGCGGGAGCTTTGACAGCTATCAAAAGACGTCAAACAGCTCTCGCTTGCTGGAAGAGATGTGGGCAGGGAAACAGAGGAAAAAATTGCTTTCAAAGATAGGGAGGTGCATATTAACCAGCTCCCTATCTGTGACAGCAATGCTGACTCCTGCAGAAGGGGAAGTCAGCTGGGACCCATTGCACACTAAGGGGGTCATTCTGACCCTGGCGGTCATGGACCGCCAGGGCCAACGACCGCGGAAGCACCGCCAACAGGCTGGTGGTGCTTCTGGGGCCATCCTGACCGCAGCGGTACAGCCGCAGTCAGAAAAGGGAAACCCGCAGCCCCAGGGAATCCTCCACGGCGGCGCTGCAAGGAGCGCCGCCATGGGGATTCCGACCCCCTTCCCGCCATCCTGGATGGCGGGAACGGGTGTCGTGGGGTCCCTGGGGGCCCCTGCAGTGCCCATGCCACAGGCATGGGCACTGCAGGGGCCCCCTAACAGGGCCCCATTAAGATTTTCAGTGTCTGCTTGGCAGACACTGAAAATCGCGACGGGTGCAACTGCACCCGTCGCACACCAGCAACTCCGCCGGCTCCATTCGCAGCCGGCTTCCTCGTTGCTGGTGCTTTCCCGCTGGGCGGGCGGGCGGCCTTTTGGCGGTCGCCCGCCAGCCCAGCGGGAAAGTCAGAATGACCGCCGCGGTCTTTTGACCGCGGTACGGTCTTCTGGCGGTTCCCGCCAGGCGGGCGGCTTCTGCCGCCCGCGGGGGTCAGAATGACCCCCTAAGTGTCCTCGAGGGCTCCCAGGAGAGATGGCCGGGACCCGGGGGATGGGGTCTCCGGTGTCGAGATCTGCAGGGGAGGAGGGCTGCCCTGCCCCCTCCCAAAAAAAATATAGATTAATGCAGGGCCACAGGGGATGATGTCGCCCGGGCTGAAATCGGCTGGGAAGGGGGGCTGCGCAGCCCCCCTCCTCCATTTATTGAAGGCTGGGCTTGGGGGGATGAGATGCTGGGGATGAGATTGGCTTGAAAAGGGGGGCCATGCAGCCCCCCTACCAAAAAAGAAATATTAAGGCCGGGCCCTGGGGGATGGGGTTCCCGGGTCTGAAATCAACCAGGGGAGGGCCCCCCATTCAGGCTGTTAACCCAACACAGTAGCACTTATTAACCATTAGAACATGCTCCAGTTGAATAGACATTTTGTGTAAACTGTGGACTCTTGTTGGATAAACAAGCAGGTGAGCTTCTGTTCTGCCCGTGATGCTCATTTCATAGAAATTAAACATCAACAAGAAGTGCTTACAAGCATAAACATAGCAGGTGCCCCAGTTGAAGCTCCACTTCTGGACAGGACAAATTACCATAACTCTCGGACTTGGCAAAGGCAGATCAAGTGTGTTTACTCCACAATTCCATATTCAAAAACCATCTGAAATCCTTTGTGAAGGTGAATGCATCTTTCATCTATTGGAGCACAATCAGACACTCACACCCACATAGACCCACTCATTCTGACACCCAGACAGACACTCTCACAGCCACTCTCCACCACCCTGGGGCTTTTAGACAATATGCGGGGGACCAAGCGCCCCCTGCTGCCCCAGAGAACACCACCTCCCCGGGGCTATAAATAATAGGCAGGGAGTCAAGCACCCCCCTTATATATACATATATATATGAAGCTACAAATGTAACAATATGAAGTCCACCCTTTCTCCAAAATAGGGACATGTGGGGGGATTCTGTATGATCAATAATGCATATATAACATTACATGCACCTGCTCACGAATGTATTAATAAGGTAATTCGGCAAAGCTGTACGGATTGTTATGTGACCTTTGGACATAAGCATTTCTTTTTCTAGAGCACCATATTTGCTTATCATTTGAAGTATAATTTAACTTACTACTTCGTTTTGCAGGTGTTCTTTTAAAGCTACACTATATGAATTTTAGAAACATGTTTTGTACACATAGGCCCTCATTACAACCCTGGCGGTCGGTGATAAAGCGATGGTAATACAGCCAACAGGCCAGCGGTAAAAAAATTGAATTATAACCACAGCGGAAACCGCTCATACAGACAGCCACTTTAACACACTGACCGCCACGGCGGTAGCAACAAGCACTGCGGTGGAAATGCCAACAGACAGGTGGAAGACAATGTACCGCCCACCAAATTACAACAAGCCAATCCGCCAGCTTTTTCAGGGCTGTACCAACGCCATCAAAAGCATGGCGGAAATAGTACACAAAAGGAAAACGACTCACCTCTGGACACTCAAGGAAGCACCACAATGCTATGGAGCCTGAACTACAAGTGTTACCCATGCTGGTGTACCTCCTCCTACATCAGGAACACGAACGGCGGTGAAGACGACCACGGTGAGTACTGCACCTAGCACACAAGGGAGGGGGTGGAAAAAGAGAGTGACACACGCAGGCAACACGCCCACCCCCACCCTCAACACCATACACACAAACAGGTGCAACAACATTACATATACACCTCGTACCCCTCAGGAATAACGCAAGGACAAAAGGAAGTGAGTAAAGTCAGTGTAATAATACACATTTCAATAAATACATCCTCGAAGCACAAAACAGTATCTACAATATATACAAATTGAGGGACACAGCCCAGTCCAAAATGTCAGTGTCCAACAGGACCATATCACATAGGCCAAGGCCACATCTTAATCCTTCCTCAATATGGAGAGAACACTGCTAAGGCATCAGGTCGAAAATACACAGGCACCTCAGGGGGAAGGGGAAGGGAGGCACCTCAGCCGGAAGATGGTACAACACCACTGCTCCTGGAGGGGGCCACATGCCCAGTACTCTGTCCTGGGGAGTGCAAAGCCACAGTCTCTCAAGTGGGTATTCTGCTCACTGCTTGGTCCTGGGGAGTGCAAAGCCACAGTCTCTCAAGTAGGTGGTCTGCCCACTGCTTGGTCCTGGGGAGTGCAAAGCCACAGTCTCTCAAGTGGGTGGTCTGCCCACTGCTTGGTCTTTGGGAGTGCAAAGCCACAGTCTCTCTAATGGATAGCTTCACCACTGGTTCTGGAGGGGGCCTTGTGCCCATTTGGTGTTCATCCTGGCAAGGAGGGGGTGAGTGGATGCCTTCTTCCACTGGTTCTGGAGGGGGCCTTGTGCCCAGTGGGCTTCATCCTGGTAAGGAGGGTGTGTGTGGATGCCTTTGTCTACGGGTTCTGGAGGGGGCATTGTGCCCAGTGTGCTTCATCCTGGCAAGGAGGGGGTGAGTGGATGCCTTTGTCCACTGGTTCTGGAGGGGGCATTGTGCCCAGTGTGCTTCATCCTGGGAAGGAGGGGGTGAGTGGATGCCTTCTTCCACTGGTTCTGGAGGGGGCATTGTGCCCAGTGTGCTTCATCCTGGCAAGGAGGGGTGAGTGGATGCCTACTTCCACTGGTTCTGGAGGGAGCCTTATGCCCAGTGATGCAGATCTTGGAGGGTGCAAGGTCACAGTCTCTCACCTGGGTGTCACACCTACAGTGTTTGCAGGGGCAAGGATGCACTACAGCCCATGGAGGCATGACTACACACTGCCTGCTGGCGGTGATGGTGCTCAGTGATGGTAGTGGAGGTGCTGGCGGCGGTGCTGGCAGTGGTGGGGGTAGGCTCCAGCCCTTCCCCTGCAGCCTCGAACGGCTGCCCACTGGGGCTGCTGCTGCTGGCAGTGGTGCTGGCAGTGGTGCAGGTGGCGGTGCAGGTGGCGATGCTTCCGGCGGTGCTGGTGGCAGTGCTGCCAGTGGTGGGGGTAGGCTCCGGCCCTTCCCCTGAAGCCTCGGACGGCTGCCCACTAGGGCTGCTGCTGGCAGTGGTGCTGGCAGTGGTGCAGTGGGCGGTGCAGGCGGTGGGGCTGGCAGCAGTGCTGACGGTGGTGCTGCTAGTGGTGGGGGTAGGCTCCAGCCCTTCCCCTGCAGCCTCGGATGGCTGAAGTGCCATGGCTGGTGTTGTTTTCTCAGATGCTGCTCCAGCACCAGGCTCCACATCCATCCTGCCTGCGGCGCCTGTGCCTCTGTCATTGTCCTTGGCAGCTGGTGTTCCCATCCTGCCCTTGGCAGCTGGTGGTGCCTCCTTGCTTCTGCGGCTGGTGGTGCCTCCTTGCTTCTGCCAGCTGGTGGTGCCTCCTTGTCTCTGCCACCTGGTGATGCCTCCTTGCATTTGGCAGCTGGTGGTACCTCCTTGCTTTTGCCAGCTGGTGATGCCTCCTTGCTTCTGCCAGCTGGTGCTCCCTTTTCGGATTTGCCAGCTGGTGCTCCCTTTTTGCCCTTGGCAGCTGGTGCAAGCACACTGGCTGTGTGGACAGGTGTCTTCACGGAGCCTCTAACAACGGCAGTGGCTGCAGGAACGACAGTGGCCGTGGACTGGGTGGCTGAGGTGCCAGCCTGGGTCCTGGCCCGAAGTGAAGGATGGCGGGGGGCAGGGAATAGGTCAATGGTGGAGAGGAAAAGCTTTTTAGGGACACTGGGGCTGGAAGAGGGTGAAGGTTTAGGAGTGGAGGAAGAGGGAGTGGTGGTAGGAGGTGTCTGTCTGCTGTCTTTGGGTGCAGGTGCATGGGCTGAATGCTGTTGTGAGGTGGACGGCTGTTGGGTGTCTGAGTGCTTGCGTTTGTCTACTTTGGGAGGAGGGGGCACAGACACAGTGGGAGAGGACACAGGGGACATGTGCATGGATGTGGGGGTGGTAACTGTCAGTGAGGGGTGTGTAGTGATAGGCGTGATGGTGATGGAGGTAGTGGATGAGGATGTAGTGCATGCAGGTGTGAGTGGAGACGCTATTGGGAGGGAGGTGGGCGAAGAGGAGGAGAGGGACACAGTGGAGGCAGTGGATTTTGGTGTGTCTGCATCTGGATGGTGCTTGTGTGAGTGCCTGTGGGATGAAGTTTTGTTGCTTGTGTTTGCCTGAGCCACTTCTGTGTGTTTATTTGGGTGCATGCTGGTCTGAAGGTGTGCTTGGGATAGGCTGGGGTTGAGGGGAATGGGACTGGGTAGAGGAAGTTGGAGGGGGAAGGCTAGAAACAGGGACAATAGCTGCCATCAGGGAGTTGGCCAGAGCCTGGAATGATCTCTGTTGGGCCGCCACGCCAGAGTGAATGCCCTCCAGGAATGTATTCATTTGTTGCTAATGCCCTGCCAGACCCTGGATGGCATTCACTATGGTTGACTGCCCAACAGAGATGGATCGCAGGAGGTCAATAGACTTCTCACTGAGGGCAGCAGGGCTGACTGGGGCAGGCCCTGAGGTGCCTGGCGCAAAGGAGATGCCCACCCTCCTGGGTGAGCGGGCATGGGAAACTCACTGAGAGGCTGCTGGGAGGGCGGTGCCGGTACGGGGGGGTATCAGCTGTACCTGTAGTTGGGGTGGCCACAGGGCTGTCCGCCACCACCAGGGAGCTTCCATCGGAGGAGGTGTGGCTGTCAGAACTGTACCCTCCAGCCTCCGCTGTGGTGCCCCCCTCACCCTCTGTCCCACTGGTGACCTCACCATCAGTGGATTCAGCCTCATGGGCCATGTGGGATGCAGCTCCCTCCGTCGCTGGTGCCTCTGTTCCTCCACCAAATGATTCTAATGCACACAAGGACAGGGTGACAAAACAAAAAGGTGGGGGAAGAGACAGAGGATACACCCTTGTCAATGCCAGCAACAACACCACAGTTGGCGTACACAACACACAGGGAACAGCCCTATGCACTAGGCCATGCACTACCAGTTACAATGCTAGTCTCCAGGCCATGGAAAACAATGCCTAACACCAATTGCAGCACACCTGAAACCCACAGGACCCTGCCCAGTAGTAGATGCCCACTAGGATTTTGGGGGTTGCAGTGCATCAGACCCTGCCCATCATGGAACCTACCCTGCCATGTTCGTCCTGGCATAGGGGCACCCACAGACCCACATCCCCCACCCAGATTACACCTCAACACACACTAGTTTCTGATTCAGAAACTGTACTCACCCCCTTGTGGCTGCTGTGATGCCTTTAAGCGCCCCTCCAACTCCGGATAGGCCACCGCCAGGATGCAGAACATCAGTGGGGTCAGGGTACGACAGGCACCCCTTTCTCGTTGGGAGGCCATCCCCAGCTGGGCCTCTGCCGTCTTCCTTGCCCAGCGCCACAAAACCTCCCACTGTTTGCGACAGTGGGTGCTCCGCCTGTCAAAGACCCCCAGGGTCCGCACGTCCTTGGCGATGGCACGCCAAATACCCTTTTTCTGATGGGCGCTGACCTGCAGAAAAAGATCCATAGAAAAAGGTATTAGTCATACCGTCCGGACTGTGACAGTCATGGCCCACCATATCCCTCCCATCCCCTTACGCACAGACATTGACCACCATACATGCAGCACTCTGACCAGGACCCCTCAGCCACCCCCCCCTTACATGAGAGTTACACACACAGCACTCCATGCATTCATGCCCCAAGCATCGTGCTCACAGTGTACTCACCTGTTGATCTGGAGGACATAAAGTAAATGGTACTGGGGTAGGACCCCATCAACCAGTCTCTCCAACTCCTCCAAAGTAAAGGCAGGGGCCCTTTTCCCAGACACTCGAGCCAAGGTCGATTCCAGACACAGGTCACAACAGCACTTGTAGTGTAGGTCCTCTCCTGTTGAAGGTCAGGTAGCAAGTGAGTGAACAGATGGAAAACGGCGGTCACGTCCGTGGCGGTGCGTACTGTCACCGCCGGCATACACCACCTTTGGCTACTGGAACCCATAGGGCCCAATGATAACCAATGAGGTATTGCACGGCAGTCGTCGACCGCCTCCCGCAACGGTGCACCATGTCAGAGGAATTACCTAATTTCCACTTGTCCCTCCACACAGGTCAGGCAGCCGCCATTTCAGGGGGGGACAGGCCATGGCACCTAACAGCGTCACAGCAGACATAGGCACATTTGCGGAACTACACGTTAACATACTGTTTCTGTCACAACATGCAGGGCATTTTACTTTGAGGATATGTTTGACTATGACCATCCGCTCACCGTTTTTCACCCTAGACTTCAAATGCTGCAGATGAATAGGAGATGGAGACATCCCCCGTGTACAGACCCCTGGTGGACCTGGCAACAATGGACAACAGGCACATTATCCTCACCTAAAGACTAGATAGGGCCACAATCCAAGAGCTGTGTGCCCAATTGGAGCCAGACCTGATCTCAGCTATCTGTCACCCCACTGGGATCCCCCCTCTTGTGAAAGTCCTATCAGTGCTACATTTCTTGGCAAATGGCTCCTTCCAAGCAACAGTGGCCATGGCAGCATGGATGTCACAGCCTATGTTCTCAAACGTGATGACCAGAGTGTTGTCTGCCCTGCTGAAACACATGCGCAGCTACATAGTTTTCCCCCAGGTGGAGGATTTGGCCACAGTGAAGGCTGACTTATACGCACTGGGACATATCCCCAACATCATTGGTGCTACTAATGGTACACATGTTGCCTTTGTCCCCCCCGAAGAAATGAACAGGTGTTCAAAAATCGAAAGAGCTTTCACTCTATGAATGTGCAGATAGTGTCGCCCCAGTCTGCTGTGTGCTTTGCGAGGCCCCAAATTGGGCATGGGGCCTCGCTCTGTTTCTGTGCACCGTGTTTTTCGGGCATTCTGACCCCTCTTACCTGTTCTTTTCTTTTCTTCTTTTTCTGAGACATCTGGTTGTACCTTCCTTTATGTTTTTTCCTCCTTCCCATGTTACCTTTTTCTTCCCAGCATTCCTTGTTCCCTATTCTCTATGGTTCCTAGTCTATTCTGTTCTATGTACTTTTCCCTATCTAAGATGGTGTTCTTTTACTTCCTGTTGGTCGTTTCCTGTTTAGTGGTATTTAAGGGCTGTGTTTCTTTCTCTCCTTGCGCTGCAACACTTTCTGTTTGGATGGTGTCTTCGCTTCTGTTTCTTTGCCTTTCTGTGCTGGTTCTCGTCAATTCAGTGTATTTCCTATATTTTGCCTCTGTTGATTCCTGTTCTTTTGTTCCTGTTTCAGGAATCTATCTGTTTGGAGGTTTTTTCCCCTTTTCAGGTTTTTTTTCCCTCTGGCGCTATTTCTGAAGGGCACGGTCTGTTCTTGGCGTTTCCATTGCCTACAGCACCGTGGCTACCAGAAAGAGTCGCCCCTATCTGGGTCAAAGCCGAACATTCAAGACCCACGCCACTCGATCTGCGGATTCCAGGCGTAAGCAGCACGTGAGTCGTGACAGATAGTGTGCCTGGCGGACCAGTACATCTCCTATGTGAATGCAAAGTATCCTGGGTCTGTGCATGATGCCTTTATCCTGAGGAATAGCAGCATCCCATATGTGATGGCTCAACTCCAGAGGCACAGGGTGTGGCTAATAGGTGAGCCTATGGTCCCCACCCAGTGTATGTTGGTATATGGGTGTGGGGTTGGCCCTAATGGTGAGTGTCTGGCTAACAGGTATCCCTTGATATTTACAGGTGACTCTGGTTACCCCAGCCTCTTGTGGCTACTGACACCAGTGAGGAATCCCAGGACAAGGGCAGAGGAACGTTACAATGAGGCACATGGATGTGTAGTGTGGTTAGTTTTACGTATTCATTGCGCTTTAGCTTCAGGCTTTAGGCCTTTGTGCACTTTGCCCTGAATATATTTTATTCCTTTGCTGACAGCTTAGAGCCTCTGTGCACTTTGCTCTACATGCTTTTTATTAGGCTTCGTACTGTTATTTTTCAAATAGCCAGTTCTACGGTGTTGTTTTTTATTCATATCACACTGTTTTGCCTACTTCAGCACTGGAGTTCTCCATAACATATTTACTCTGTGCTTCAGTCAAGGATACAGTCTGGTACATTGCCGATAGACGTGGTAGGAGTTTAGACTTGGCATTCCTGCGTAGGGACATTTTGTGATCACGATGACATGTTAGTTATAAAATCACTTCCTTGTCCCAATACACGCAAGAGGGAGATTCCGACCAGGGAACCACAACTAGACGCTGACTGCCTCGTTGCAGATGCTGAACCAAGATCACAGGTCTTTGCTCATGTATGAGGGCTGATGTCTCCACAGTGATTCTAATAGGCAAGCTAGAAGCTTAACATGCTGTGCTCTAAATAGAACAAGCAGAGGGAGAGTAGAAACTGTTAGACAATATGATAGCTTTGTTCTTATGTTTTACTCTCCTGGTGACTATTTCAATCCTACTGTGTTGTATCGTTCTGGTTATTGCGGCTCATGCCTTAATATCTAAAATACAGTCGTTTTATTAAAAACATTATATAAAACTTATACTGTCTTTGTCATTTGTATATGAGATCATATTGGAAATAAGAGAGTTGGTTTGGATCTGAGTAACCACGACTTCCCTGAGAAGTTCCAAAGATGTCATGCGCTCGGCTGCCAAATCATTCCTTGAACATGGGAGAAATGAGGCACTGCTAGTTAGCCGGAGCAAAAAACGGATTTAGGGTGACAGAGTTCTTTACACGTGGGTCAGACTCAGTCCCCCACACCGTTATAGATCCTGCTACCTAGAAATCCAGTAGTCTCATTTAGAATAATGAGAGCCCACGCGACATGGCGCCGCCAACGTTTGGTCTGGCTCTAATGATTAGGTTCGACTGACTCTCTTGGTCTCATATATATTTTGACTCCTCGTTCCGTTTACGGAGACGTCCGTGGGGCTGAGGGTTTCCGCCGCCACGGCATAGGTGCTTCCTATTGCTTAGTGGTTGGTCGTTCAAGCTTGAACTTTGAAAGGAAAACCCCGATATTGGTGTGCCTTCTCTGACCTGGAGCTATTTTTTATAAAAATGGCGAATCCTAATGTAGTGAATATAGCAATTAATATGCGTCACCCGCTCACGGGACATCTGTTGACACATGGACTGACAGTCCAGGGGGGTCCAGTCACTTTTGTGGTGGATGCCCATGCAGCCTATAGAACAGAACTTTTTTATTCTTGGGTCGGATTTCCAGCAGTGGATGGGGGAACAAATACTCTTCACGAATACACTGTTGCGAATGTCCCTGGACAATACAGGGCTTACGCTTATTTAGAAATACCTCTATCTTATCAAGAACACCATAATTGGCTTGATGGCGCCCTCCCACACTCAGTAGCACAAGTTAGGTTAGGTCCACTGAGTAATGATGGTCCTACCTGGCCTTTATTGGCCACATATACACCTCATCCTGCGGTTGCTCAATTGGCAGTGGTTGAAGTTCGTCGTTTATATACAGAATTAACGGCTACATATAGACGATTAGTTCAGTTTGTCATGCAGACACTAAATACGAATGCAGCGCGTGCTGCTCCAGCGCACCCACAGGCTGTGGTTCCAGGTATTAATCCGGCCACTGTGCACTCAGTTATGGGTAAAGTACCGGCTAAACGAGAGGAGACTCCATTTTGGCTGGCGCAAAAAATTAATACGCTGGAAGCAGTATTTCCCCATACAGGACCTCAGGATAAACATAGAATTTTGACGATGTGTTTGCCGTACGGGATGGTTCCTCCGGTGGACCTTTGTAATACCTGGGGCACGGTGTTTGCCGCGGTCTACACTACGGCACACGGTACACCGACATTAGCTAATTTACCGGACGTGCTTAAACAGATTCAGGATGAATATGGGGCTGCCCCTGCCTTAGACTTGGGCATGAAGTTGCTGGGCAATTTTGCCACAGTTTCTTCTATTATTTTGAGTAATCTCAAAGGAGAGGCAGTAGCACTAGCAGTGCGAATGCGTCTTCGGGATGTTCCGCTGCCTAATCAGGAGCGGGAGCTTCCGAGAATAATAGCGGAAACATATTCTAGCATTGGTCGTGATAGCCTAGGGGCTAGACCACAAAAACCCCAGTTACAGGGTAAAAATAATAAAGATAATGCTAAACAGCAACAACCTGAGGGTTCGAAAAAGCACTGGGAAAAGAAACAGCAAACACCTAAGAAAGATGGTGGACAGTCTCCGCAACCGGAGACCCCACAGAATAAGTATAATCTCAGGAATAGGGATACTTTGAAGACACCTGATAGATATCAATATACTGATACACGCCAATCTCGTTTCTTTCAGGACTCCTCGGAAAAGAGAAGTGAGAGAGGTGGGCGGTCAGAGCGGAGGACGGAGTACGTGAAACCGAGACAGGATTCACAACGCTCGGCGGAGGTTTCTATTAAACAAGAAGAGAAACCACTGCAACAAAAACAGCAATTTAAAAAGAAGAAAGTGGCAGCCGTCTCAGTTAGACATGCCGCTCAAGAAGAGAGTTCTCTTGACGAACAAGACATGGGCGTTAGCACTGTTAGACAGCGCGGCAGAGGTCACAATAGTTCGCCGGAGACTTCTAGAGCATCTGGAGGTGAAAGCAACTGATGACTTCATACAAGTCGAGACGGCGGATATGCGAGTTTCTGATCCTGATAGAGTATATGAAGTGACTCTGCGATTGGAAGGGGACATTGACCGTATTATAAACGCCATTTTTTGGGACCATGTGGTAAAATCATATGATGTTCTGCTGGCCGAACAGGATTGGCCACCTGACTTTGTTCGCAACTGTCCGGTTGGGGAGGAGGTTATTACACCTTCCTTCTCACCACTTGTTCCGAGAGAACTAGCAGAGTCCTATAGTAAATCATGGGCTCTGGCACAGGCTCCCGCCTTGTATAGAAATAACGTGGGGTGGGACAGACAATCACCTTATCATGTAATTCCGATAAAGGGCGAACCTCAGCCGCAACCGCAGTATCCTATCAAATTTGAAGCAAGGGCATCGGTTAGAAAAATTATTACACAATTGGAGTATCAGGGTGTACTTGAGCCCTGTGTCTCACCGATGAATAATCCCTTATTTCCGGTTGCTAAACCGGACCATTCATATAGGATCGTGGTGGATTATAGACATTTGAATAGTCATACGGGCACATATGCAATACAGAATTCACACAGCGCAGGGCTTATGAATAATATAGTGCGTAAAAAATACAAGACAACATTAGATATCTCGAATTGATTTTTCTGCCAGAATATAGCGCCCGAGAGTCGGGACTATACCTGTTTCAGTGCGTTTGGCTCTCAGAAAAAGTTTTGTCGTTTGCCTCAGGGGTATAAGAATAGCCCAGGACTGTTTTCGGCTCATGTAACTGAAATACTGCATGATTTCGACCCTGAAGCATTATCATATGTTGATGACATATATCTGACAGACGATGAGATTCTGCAACATCTAAGGCGTGTATCGCGCATTGTTGTTGGGTTTGCTGATATTGGCTATAAGTTTAATTTTAAGAAATCGAAGATTGTCTTCCTCAGCGTCATTTTCCTGGGATATGAGTTGTCGAGTGAGGGCAAGAGCTTAGCGCCACATTTTTGGGAGAAATGTGCTTTATTGCAGCCTCCTAATACGGTTCGGAAGCTCCAGTCATTGTTGGGGTTTCTGAATTTTGGCAGAACTTACATTCCTGATTATGCGACGCGTATAAAACCCTTATACGAGTTGATTCGCCCGAATTTTTCGAGTAGATTTTCGACGATTGAACATACACATATACTGTGCGAATTACAAAGTGATCTCTTAGCAGTAAAACACTTACACACTCAGGACAATAAGACACATTTAGTAATCAGGGTGATACCTGGGGCTGTTGGGTTTACTTATGTCACCTTTAATGAGGGGGAGACAGTCCCGATTGCATACAAGTCTCACTTGTATTCTGCTGCAGAACTACGTTTTACACAGACTGAGAAAATTCTCACGGCAGTTCAGATGGCTGTTATTAAAGAAAGACCGCTGGCCCAGGGTCAACGCATCGTTGTCGTTTCCCCGATTCCGGCCTTAGAGGCCGTTACAAAAGCGAGTGTTCCAAATTCGAAAGCTTTACACCCGCGATGGATACAATGGGCTACGTCTTTGACAGCCACTGATGTAGATTATGTATTTGACCCTAAACTGCAGACTCAAGAATTTCTTCAATATGAGATGGAATACCCTGTTCCTGCTGGTACGTTGCCTATTGACCAATATCAAGTGGTCATGTTTACCGATGGCTCTGCGCAACCAGCGGTTGGGACTAAACAACAGTATTCTGCTGCATGTGCGGTGGTGAGCGGCACTATGGAGGGGGAAGTGTTCTGCCCCCGACATACTTATACTAAAACCTTGGGAGATTGCACGGCACAGCTGGCTGAGCTCAAAGCTCTATTGTTAGCATTGGAGCACGCGGATCCAGCGACTTTAACCTTGCTGGTCTGTGACTCCTACTACTGTGTTCAGTCTTTCAATGAGTATCTACACTATTGGAAGATGAATGGGTTCAGAGATTCTAAAGGCAACACCATTAAACATAAAATGTTGTGGGGTAAGGTTGCGGATCTGAAGGAAACGCTTCCTAACGTCCATGTTGTGCATACACTTGGACACCAGCTGGGAATACTTTGGCTGATGAAGCCGCAAAATCGGCAGTGGCTGTCGCCACTGTGCCGCAGTGACTCGTTCGAGTTCCAAACCAGACACAGAAATTTCGGCTGCCATAAAGGCTACGGTTGATGGCATGCCCTTTCCTAAAGGATTTCCTTCAAAATATAGTTACTGCTTGAATGGTGCGCTGAATGCTACTGTTACAATTCCAGGCATTGGTGTACGTGAAATTCCCAATAAAATTGAGAGACCTCGATTAATTTCTGCAGCACATGAGGGGGTAGCTTCTGCACATGCTGGTGTGGCTGCTACGATTTCACTTTTACAGGCTCGTTACTGGTGGCCTGGTCTCTATAAAGAGACGAAGCAATATGTCCTTTGTTGTGACGTTTGTCAACAAATTAAAGCATCGTCGGCTAGACGCCCGCAGCAGACGCCCCTTCTAATTTCAAATAAACCATTACAATGTGTGTACTTGGATCATTGTGGTCCGCTGACACCAGATAGTGCATACAAATATATATTGGTTGCTGTAGATTCGTGCTCCAGATTTGTGTGGGTATGGCCACAACGCTCGGCTGACGCTCGAACTGTTATTAAAGATTTGCGCATCTTTGTCGATACATTTGCAGTTGCGGCTTTTCATTCGGACCAGGGCCCTGCTTTTGCCTCTAAGGCATTCAGGGACACCATGGCTTCGTTGGGGGTCCAACTCCAATTCTCGTCTCCATTTCATCCCGAGGGAAATTCTGTCGTGGAGCGTTTAAATCGTGATTTAAAGCAGTCCTTAACGGCCAGAGTTATAGGTACGGGTCGTGGTTGGCTAGCCCACCTATATGGAGTACAGAGAGCACTTAATAACTTGCCTAGAAGGTCACTGGGGGGTCGTACTTCATATGAGTGCCTGTTTGGAACACGAATGTATGTTCCTGATCTAGATGGTCCTGGTGTGGAGGCGGCAGATACGCCCTTTGACATAATGATCGTGTCACTGTTTTGCAGGATTTACAACAATTCCGTGAAGATAACTCTTCTGCCAGTGCTGCCTCCTCAGGAATTAAGGATGAGCCAGTAACACCTACTGGTTGGATACCCAGGATTGGGGATCTAGTGCGTGAAAAGGTCGCAGTTAAAAAAGAATTTGGTCCTTCTTATCGAGAACCTGTCCCTGTGTTGGGGGTGAGCGGCACGAGAACTGTGATTTTACCGCCGCTGCGAGGGGCCAAAGGAAATCGCTTTGTTTCCATTGATAATGTCAAGTTACAACATGTGGCCGATTCTGCACAGCAGACCAAGAGGGACACCCAGTAGTTCCGGGATCCCTCTCACTACTGGGGAAGAAGTCCCGCTGCAGGTGATTTTCACTGACACTGTTTCCTCTCCGAGCTTGGGGAGGGTGGATGATGATCTTGCGATTGTTCCACCGACGGCGATTAATATGGAATCTTTTGATCAAATTGCTGTACGTTCTACTGATGTTTCTGAACATGTGGTTTATAGTGTGCCACGGCGAGAGCCTCCATCTGCTTCTTTGTTCACAGTTGCTCCTTTTGCTAGAACTGCTTCTGGTTGCTTCAACAACGCTGATAATGATGTGTCCGGCTCCTCGTCCTCGATGTCTTCTGTCCACGGTCCACGACGGCTGCTGGGTTGGCTTAAACGCACATATTTTGTTTTTCCTTGGAACTATTTTTGGCTGTTTTTGGCCGTGATGACTGTTTTATTATGGTTGGGATTTGTGGTTACTTTTTTTCTGATAATACATGGTCATTTTCTTCCTGATCGATCTGACATTGAGCACGTGGAGACTGTGTTAAAACCGCATTTTTCGTCTCATATGGTTCGAAGAGACTTGTCCACTGTAAACATTTCTGCAATACCAGTTCCGGATGGGATTGTGTGGGATAAAGTAATGTTTGATATATATGGTCTCACTGAATTGATTCAAATACCGTATGTCCTCAAATTATCAATGAATGATATTGTTATACCTGGCATTGTTTCTGATGATTGGGATGTGAAGACAGTAGATTCTATGCTAACGGATTTGCAATATTATACTGTCTATGACGATGAAGATGCTTACCAATTTAGAGATAATCATGGTGACATGTTTTGCTACAACTATTATGGACACCATTTTATTCATAAAGCTAGTAGCCCTCAGCCCATGTTTAATTATGTGCAATGGGAACATTGCTCGACTCCTCCACAAGGGAGTTCGAAAACTTATTATGATAAATTTGCATATTTTTCTGGGCATGATCAACGGAATGCTAAGTCCTACTATTTTAAAGTTGCACCGTATTCTAATAAGCAAATGTTATTGACCTAATTTACTGTATTCAAATTTGTTTGTATCTAAACTTTCGGTCGAGGGGTATGAATACTGGTTTAAAACTGTTGACTTAAAAAGTGTTTGGGGTTCGAAAAATTGGCAAATGCAAGGCAGGGACACGTTATTTAGAGCATGTATTATCCCTGTGCAGATGATTTTCCTCAATGACACAGTACAACAGACTAGCTGTTTGGGCTTAGCGACAATTAGGGAGTTGACTTTGCCTAGTATACCTGTCCCTTCTAAATTAACAAATTGGCAGCACTATGTGAATGCTACTTTTAGTGACTTTACACATGGGGTCCAGAATGGTACGCTTAACACTTCATCGTTACATCCAGGCGGGTGGTTATTATGGCCTGTAGACACTAATGTGTGTCATCAACGTTTTGTCACCTCTTCAGGGGGGTTCAGGACTAGTAGGGCAGACCCTTGTTACGTATCACCAGAACATGCTGATATTATAACTACATACAGTGTGGGGAAGCTTTGTCAGCAATGGTTGAAGTCATCCACGCTGGATGCAGTTAAGTCACATCTCACGTTACTGTCTAATGATACTGATTTACAAGATTTTTTGTCAGGTCCCAAAGTACCACAGAAGAAAAGGTTCTTATACGAGGTTTATAATGAGATTTGGAAGCTTTCACAACAAGAGGCTGCAGCCCGGTTGAGGCAGATTGATCAGGAAAATCTGATGCAGACTTTGTCTGTTGTTGATAATGGCATGCATACCCTTTCTGACCGTGTTTACACGATTGACAGCATTGTTTCCTCTGCCATTGACATTATTAAATCGGACATGTCTTCTTTATATCATGGGCAGAGTCAGACGCGGTCCATCATGCAGCTGGGTTGGACTCTTCAGACCTTGAAGGCGGGTCGCGTTCCATGGCAGCATGTTCGTGCCAGAGAGATCTTTATCTCTTTTAATTTGACTCGTCAA
This sequence comes from Pleurodeles waltl, assembly GCF_031143425.1. Taxonomy (NCBI): domain Eukaryota; kingdom Metazoa; phylum Chordata; class Amphibia; order Caudata; family Salamandridae; genus Pleurodeles; species Pleurodeles waltl. Next base: position 865,637,503 of record NC_090439.1, on the reverse strand, counting down.
CAACAACTGATGGCTAAAAAGGAAGCGACATATGTTATGTTAAATATTGAGAAATTAGAGAAACTGCCTTTCACGGTAGCTGAGATTCCGTCAGCTGAATGGTTGATTCATGGGGTTATTAATTTGCCTATCTCTACTTTGCAATTTACTTCGTGTTTGAAGCACATTCCGGTGGGTAGATATGAACTATTGGGAGACAGTTACATACACGAGGTGTGGGACCTTCCCTTTCAGTACAGATGTGTTAATGGTTTGAAGGAGGTTTTTCTTAGCGGCAGCAAATGCGAAGCTTCTGTCAGCCATTCAATGATTTGTAAACAGCTGTCCTTGCACGGGGCGTGTAACGCTTTGATTGCTAACTTAGCTTGTTATCTGAAGGGAGTTCCAGTCCCGGTTATTAAAAACACTTTCCAGGTGCTTTCTAACGGCAGTTACATTGTTCTTAACAGCGAACGCTGCTGTGGCATGCGTGCCGGAATAGTTTACATTGTCGTTGTCAACAAGGCCGTTATGTGCTGCGGGAATGTGTTGTTTCCCCCCACTCAATTTAGGGAGGTAGCGGACATCTGGCCTCATATTGCTACTTCCAAGGTTGATTTCGACAAGTTGAGTCGGCTAAAAGCTTTATTGTTTCAAAAGCATGTGGCCCTTACATCTGCTAGCGAGACCTACGCACTTCAGGTGGCAAGGTCATCGGCGGAGATACAGTCCCTTTTGAATACTAACTTTCCGAATCACTTCGGTGAACTTGTGGGACGTATATTTAATGCATCCAGCACTGCTGGTATTGCACATTTTTTCAAAGTCGTTGGTGTTGGTTTTGCTCATACCTTCTCTTCCATATTCGGTTTGATACCTTCGGCTATACATTCTATTTTCGGAAGCATTTTTTGGGGTTTCCCGATTACTTTGGCTTTATTGGCTGGAGTCTTGCTGTTGTTGCTATTTTTTCGCAATGGCTGTCCCGTCACGACGAGATCCTGTATTGCTGCTCCCGTCAGCGCAGCTGTGTCGTGAACGCATGATGCAGCATTTTGGAGCGACACTCCTGGGACATTTGGAGTGTGACTGGTCTCTGTCATTCAGACCGGTTTTGGATTGTGTGCAACCCGTGTTTCGATACCTTTGGTGCTCGTTTGAACATGCACTGGCTCTCTGTCTCTCATTGCAGCGCCCTCCAATGGTCGATACTGATCTGTTGATGTTCCCGATTAGGGCTCATTCCCAGACTTGTGCACTACGGATGCGCTTGCTTCGTGAGGCAGTTTATGAGATTCCCTTCCTGGAGGAAGATGGTATTGTCTCTTTCATAGGCCCTGCACGGGGTGCCGCCCTGAATGGTTTGGGGGCTTTGGATCACACCTGCTCCATGGTACTTTGTGGCGTGGATCTTCCGATATTGACATATATCGAAGTGGAGGAACTCCTGCGTTCTATTGCTTCTATCTGATGATTGGATTTTTACGAAATTGACACTATATTGAATTTGGCTTTATGATCACATGTTACCTAAATTTATGACTTTGTTGTCTTCTCACCTTGTCGAAATAATTGTTTTAGGTATTGTTTATATTTAGGGCATCCTTTTATATTATTGGAACCACTTGCTACCGACAAGGGGAGGGTGTAGTGTGGTTAGTTTTACGTATTCATTGCGCTTTAGCTTCAGGCTTTAGGCCTTTATGCACTTTGCCCTGAATATATTTTATTCATTTGCTGACAGCTTAGAGCCTCTGTGCACTTTGCTCTACATGCTTTTTATTAGGCTTCGTACTGTTATTTTTCAAATAGCCAGTTCTACGGTGTTGTTTTTTATTCATATCACACTGTTTTGCCTACTTCAGCACTGGAGTTCTCCATAACATATTTACTCTGTGCTTCAGTCAAGGATACAGTCTGGTACATTGCCGATAGACGTGGTAGGAGTTTAGACTTGGCATTCCTGCGTAGGGACATTTTGTGATCACGATGACATGTTAGTTATAAAATCACTTCCTTGTCCCAATACACGCAAGAGGGAGATTCCGACCAGGGAACCACAACTAGACGCTGACTGCCTCGTTGCAGATGCTGAACCAAGATCACAGGTCTTTGCTCAGGTATGAGGGCTGATGTCTCCACACTGATTCTAATAGGCAAGCTAGAAGCTTAACATGCTGTGCTCTAAATAGAACAAGCAGAGGGATGGTAGAAACTGTTAGACAATATGATAGCTTTGTTCTTATGTTTTACTCTCCTGGTGACTATTTCAATCCTACTGTGTTGTATCGTTCTGGTTATTGCGGCTCACGCCTTAATATCTAAAATACAGTCGTTTTATTAAAAACATTATATAAAACTTATACTGTCTTTGTCATTTGTATATGAGATCATATTGGAAATAAGAGAGTTGGTTTGGATCGGAGTAACCACGACTTCCCTGAGAAGTTCCAAAGATGTCATGTGCTCGGCTGCCAAATCATTCCTTCCACATGGGAGAAATGAGGCACTGCTAGTTAGCCGGAGCAAAAACCGGATTTAGGGTGACAGAGTTCTTTACACGTGGGTCAGACTCAGTCCCCCACACCGTTATAGATCCTGCTACCTAAAAATCCAGTAGTCTCATTTAGAATAATGAGAGCCCACGCGACAGATGAACAAGGAGGATCATTGAGTGCACCTTTGGCCTCCTGAAGGCCAGGTTCAGGTGCCTCCATCTGACAGGTGGATCCCTGTGCTACTCACCCAAGAAGGTCTGCTAGATCATCGTTGCATGTTGCATGTTGCACAACCTGGCCCTGAGACGCCAGTTGCCTTTTCTGCAGGAGGAAGAGGCAGGAGATGGTCATGTGGCAGCGGTGGAGCCTGTGAACAGCGAGGAAGAGGAGGCAGAGGAAGAGGATGTGGACAACAGAACAACTTTAATACAACAGTACTTCCAGTGACACACAGGTAAGACACTGTAACCTCACCTTCCATTGGGGTTTTGTGAAGTGAATTTTCTCTGGCTGGCTGCTGTTCCCACTACAAAGGCCACTTATTGTACCCTTTAACATGTCTATTTGCAGATATTTGTGCCTTCCCGTGGCTCCTGGTGTATTGACTGCAGTACACTACAGGTCATAATTATGGATACATCACTGTACACTCAATTGGCAATGTCTACAGACTGTTCAACAACTGCATCCTTAAATCATTTGACATACTCTAGGAAGTGGAGCAATGTCAGTTCAAGGTGGACAGGGTGACAGAGTGGGACACAAGGGTGACAATCAAGGGAGTCTTATTTCCTGGCGGTGGTCTTGGCAATGTTCTCTGACTTCTGCATGGATCGCAGGGGCTGTTTGCGGGGTGGTTCTCCTTCTGCAGGGGGTGGGGTGCTGGTGGCCTGTTGTTCCTCTGGCGGGGCCTCCTGTCCACTAGCGTCAGCGGAAGTGGAGGGCTGTTCATCAGTGTGGCTAGTGTCAGGGGCCCATTGGTGTGCCACTGCCTCCCTCATGGTGTTGGCCATGTCTGCCAGCACCCCTGCAATGGTGACCAGGGTGGTGTGGATGTCCTTCAGGTCCTCTCTGATCTCCAGTTACTGCAACTTGGCCAGTATCTGGCCCATGGTCTCCTGGGAATGGTGGTATGCTCCCAGGATGTTGGTGAGTGCCACGTGGAGAGTCAGTTCCCTGGGCCTGTCCTCCCCCTGTCACACAGCAGTCCTCCCAGCTTCCCTGTTGTGCCATGCCTCTGTCCACTGAACTGTGTGCCCACTGCCACTGAACCCAGGTGCCTGATCGTCCTGTGTTTGTGGGGTTGCCTGGGGTCCCTGTTGTGGTGGACACACTGCTGATTGACGTGTCCTGGGGACAGTGGTATGGGCCCGCTGGGTGGGTGCTGTGCTGGTGTTTCCTGAGGGGGGAGGCTGTGTGGTGGTATTGGACTGTGCCTGGGTAACCGACTGTCCAGAGGTCCCTGATGGGCCAGGTTGGTCATCCTGATCCAGGCATGCAGAGGTGCTGTCATCACTGTGGGACTCTTCTGGGGGGGGGCTGGATGTTGCTGGCACTTCCTCTCCGGTGATGTTGTTTGGGGGTCCTGTGGGGATGTAAATGCAGTGTTATTGTTACTGCGTGTGACATCTTGAGCATGGGTATGTTTCCCTCTATGGTTGTTATTACCAAGGCAGCTTTGGCTTGTGTGAGTTGTAATTAGGTTGGCAAAGTGATTTTCACTAGTGTGCATGCTGTGGTGATGAGTGTCCATGCAGGGCTGTGAGTGGTGTCCATGCATTGTTGTTGCATGCATTGCTGGGTACTGGGAGGGGAGGGTTGTGATGACGGGGTGTATGTGAGGTGGTGGGGTGATGGGAATGAGGGTAGGGGTGGGGGTATGTGATGGTATGACTTACCAGAATCCAGTCCTCCTGCTGCTCCTGCCAGGCCCTCGGGATGCATGATTGCCAAGAGTTGCTCCTCCCATGTTGTTAGTTGTGGGGAGGAGGTGGGTGTCTTGCAACCACGGAATGCACCTTCCCCCATAGGTCGTTACACCTCTTCCTGATGTCATCCCTTGTTCTGGGGTGCTGTCCCATGGCTTTGACCCTGTCCACGACTCCCCGCCATAGCTCCATTTTCCTTGCAATGGATGTCTGCTGCACCTGTGATCCAAATAGCTGTGGCTCTACCCAAATGATTTCCTCCACCATGACCCTTAGCTCTTCCTCAGATAATCTGGGGTGTCTTTGTGGTGCCATGGGTGTAGTGTGTGTGGTGTGTGTGAGGGTGTGTGAGGTGATGTGTTGGGGTGTGTGCTGTGAGGTGCGTGGATGGTGTATGGGTGATGGTGTTCTGTGGCTCTGGTTCTTTGGGTGCTCCTGGCATGTCTCTCTCTCTGTTGTAAATTGTTTGTAGTGGTAAAGGGTTGTGGGTAATGTAGGTGTGTGTTTTATAGTGGTGTGTGTTTGGTGTGTGTATGGGTGTCAGGTGTGTTTTATTTAAATTGACCAATGCAGTGGTGTTTTGTTTGAGTGTGTGTATTTTGAGCGCAGCAGTATGTACCGCCAATGGTTTACCGCGGTTGAATGTCCACCGTGGTGATTTGTGGATCATAATGCTGTGGGTGTATTTCTGTTGGCGTAACGGTGTGGGTTTTGGTACCACCATTTTATCACTGACCTTTGGTGTGTCAGGCTTGTGTGTGTGTCTGTATTGTAGCAGATTTCCATGTGTGTGTCATAATACGCATAGCGGTATAACGTTGCGGTATGTTGGCGGCATTCAGCGTGGCGGTAAGTGGCACTTACTGCCAATGTCATAACTTGAGGGCCATAGTGTGAATTTAAAGCAGACATTACATTGTGATGTAGCAGACTGCAGTGCAGGCCTTCAAACAAATAGATGTGAGCTTAAAAAATAATATCATGCTGCAAGTGGGTAAACAGTCACATTAAGCTAACATTGATGGTTTAAGTGAATTAATAGATAATTTGTTTGTCATCATGGATGGCATACCCTGTTCTGTGTCTACAATACAGAGATGCTTGGGTTTGAGAAGAGCCCACTCCACCAGCAATGCCTTTTACCAACACCACCTGCCATTCATCTCTGGACCCTTATTCATCCTAAAGCCATCTTTAAACCACAATTCCACCACCAACCTGCTCTCCCCAAACTTACCCAACCCCAGACCTCAGCACTACTCCCACAACCCCACACATAAAGCAAAATGCAAACACACCCATCAACAGCATCATCCACCAAGTTAAACATACACAGAAACTCAAAACACACAAACAATACAAAGCATCACAACCAGCAGCACAGACCCAATAAACACACAGACTAACTTACATCCCAGCACCCACCACAAATCACATCCATCATGACCATTACTAGAGACCCCACCTACACACAGGCACATACTCACACCAACACCCAACTATAACAACATTCACCCTCAACCAAGCACCCACCCAAACCTACACCCTCACCCAAGCACACACCAACCAAAATGCCCTTACCCAAACAACTATCCAAATCCACTACCTCACCCAGGCAGACACAAAAATACCCGCTCCCAATCTACCAACCAAATCCACAACCTCACCCTAGCAGGCACCTAAAAACATCTTCACCCAAACTACTATTACCTATTCCCATGTCCTCATCCACACCCAAAACCATAACCTCACCCATACCCAAAGGTCCATCCCAAAACACTACCACACCTGAACTCAGCACACCACACACAGCTCCTTCACAGATGTTCACTCCTACTCCCAAACCCCACAAAAAAGAGCCCTGCAGAATCCTCATAATTCTTTGAGATGGACAGATGTAGGCAGGACAGGACATGATCATGAAGACTCACTGAGGCCATCGCAGACCCATTAATGGAAATGAACAGTGGAAATGAACAGTCTCTTTGGTAAACAGGAAAGTCTGCTTTGGAGCAGACGAGTGGAGGCTCCATGTCAAACACTCAAATTGCTCTGTGTAAACTGTACTGGTCTGTTCACCGTGTATAAATAGGAGTGGCTGTGTGCGCAATACTGATTTATAATTTATGCATAAGTTGTGGAGGGTGTTTATAATGTTCTGTTGGTAACACAATAAACACAGCTAAAAACATACTTCTTTGAGGGGCCTGAGTTACAGCAGCTTGTGGAGTAAGGGAAGCCCCTTTTAGGAGGAGAAACTTTTAGTACAAATGTTATCTGGAGGCAAGATTTTTTGGCAGTGATAAACTGTTTCATATTATACTATGATTATACAAACCCATTTTTGTTATATTAAACATCGAAAATGGATATTTGTTTATGTTTAATTATGATAGACTATTATATGAAGAAAGGCATTTTTGTTTTGTTTATGAACACATGATTTCATTTATCTCTTTAATATACAATATGGAAAAATGCCTTATGTTTTGTTGACTACTAGCCACAAAATACATAATTTTTAGATTAGCTAACGTTATAGTTTAGTCTATAATCACTCAAATAAATTTTTGTAACATAGATTGTGAAAAAGCAGAGATAAAAAAGGAAGGAAATGCAGCTAATCTAAGGAGAAGAGAAAGAAGGGCTATGATTTGCTGGCTTTTAAGTTCATATATGCTGAAATTCAACATATGTTAATTAATGATATGGTAAAATCATGAAAAAGATATAACAGCGATGCTGTACTCTTATGGATTAACAAATAACTACACACATAAGTATGTGTTGTTAGATCTGTCAGTCTTAGGCTGGTCTTCCCTCACGTTTTGCCTTTCTCCTCCATTTTTTCTGATCTCGTTTTGTTGGCCTTAGCACTCTGTGCTCTTTACCACTTTCAACCAGTGCTAAACTGCTTGTGCTCTCTCCTTTAAACATGGTAAAATTGGCTTACACCCAATTGGCGCACTGAATCTATTTGTAAGTCCCTACTGCATGTACACATCTCCTGTAAATTAAATGCAACTAGTGGCCTTGCACCACTCATTGTACCTTTTTTAAAACATGTCTCAGGATTGCCCTTGCAGTCTCTGTGTGCGGTTTCAAACTGCCATTTCGACCTGGCAAAATAAATATTTTGCCAGGCCTAGGCCTTCATTTTTAGTACATATGTTACCCGTAGGAAATGCCCTAACTAGCTCATGGGACAGGGTCAGTGTATAAAAAAGTTGGACATGTACTTTTAAGTTTTACATTTCCTGGTAGTGAAAAGCTCTTAAATCTATTTTTCACTACTGCAAGGCTTAACTCTCCCATAGGATAACATTGGGTTAACGTATTACATTAAATGTAAGTGGTAACTTTCAATTGGGAGCAGATAGGAATATCACATTTTACTTTTTTTTTTTTTTGTGTGTGATTTGTCTTGTGTTGTAATTTATTACTATTTAAAATGCTGCATAAATACTTTACACATTGCTTCTAAGTTAGGCCTGACTGCTTTTGTGTCAAGCTATCAGAGGATTAAGCACAAGTTAATTTGGAGTTTACTTGTGAGTTCACCCTGACAAAAATTGTGGCTTCTTGATTAGGGTTTCAGCTTCCTACAAACAGTAACCCCAATTTCATTCCAACACCTCTAACATAACTTTTAGATGGGAATTGTTTTATCTATTGTTTCTGTGTTATCTACATGAATGGTAATGGTTGGTTGTATACTACAATCATACTGCACGTTATATATTGATTTGATTCACCTTTTCTATTTTGGGGCCTTAGATATGTAGCCTACTATGGACCAGTGATATATATTGAATTGGGGAACCAGTATATACAACTTCATGGGACCTTCTCCAAGTGGAATCAATGTAGTTATATTTCCTCAATTCCTAAACCAAGTTATGTTGTTTACTATTATTACTTTATGTGTAATACAAGTGAGTTCTTGGCTACATGTACCAGCTCTACCAGATTTGGGGTCTTTTAGCTGACTGTGAACACAGGCTCTAACTCTTTTATGGACTGTATCTAAACTAGAAATAGTCTTATAGCATATGGCATTCATTTTAATGCACTGAATATAATCACCTCTTAAGTTAGACTTGAATTCCATTGACATACTGTATTCACTTGGTCTATTTCTTTACTCATGTGTAGGTATACGTTACTGAGCACTGACAATGTTTTATAATCAATACTATTTACTTTCTTGGGAGGAACTTTACGGACCATCTGTACTATGGATGTGATCTGCTGACAAAATTTATACTATCTAGGTTAGTAACATAGGAGATAAATGATTTTCTATTGATACTTTACATATAACTAGGTTGTATTACAACTACCTCTTGTATTTCTCCCTTCTCTGTAGTTTTGATACATATTGGTGCTCTGATCTAATAGTACTCTTGAATCAGATTATGAAATCTACATACTATGTTTTAGGCAAGTCCCTTTTTTCATATTACTGTTCTGGGCTTATGTAGGCTTGTCTATGGTATATTCTATACAAAAGGTTTTGACGACCACATCTTGCCTCAATTTCTATGGCACTTTTCCCTTTCTGGAGTAGGTTTGATACACCAATGGGTGATTTATGGCTCACAGACTTCTATCGTTTATTATCTTTACACAGACAAAATGTCTTCATCTTCACAACTCACAGTTTTGAATCTGTATTTTGTATGTGAGAGGTCCCAGGGCACCACCTTATCCAATTACCTGATTTTCCATGGATGACTATGTATGAGAATATTATGATTTCTCATATATACACTTATAATCTTGTTTACAGCCTTGAAAAAGTCATGGTTGGTGACGAAATGTGTTGGCTGCTTTGTTCTATTGTCATACAGCATCTGGGAATACATCAATAATTGTACTGCCACACAATGTTTCTTGGATATATGAATGTTAGTTCAAAATACGGGAGGGATCAGGAGGAGTTATGGTCCAGTGTATATCCTCCAAATGGAAACATCAAAAATAAGTAATACACTGTTCCAACCATGTAAAACAGAAAGTAGTGACCGGGGTCCTAAATTCTAGGAGCAAGAGGCCTCACACACCCATAGGGTGTCATGCTTCATCATAGGCACTGCTCCTCGTCAGACCGGCGCTGCAATGTCTGACGGGCACCACCCCGTGAGGGGGGGCTCTTTGCCGGAGATCTTTTTATGTGGTGGTGCCGTGACCCCAAAGGTAATTGAAGTGTCAACGGAGATCAAAAAAGAATGTGATTTAAAATTGACTACCAAAACCGCCACTGAGACAATGGATTTTATTAGACCAGATGGACGGTCAGGGCCAAGGTTAAAAATATATAGTCAGAAGAGTGAATAGAGAAATTAAGATCAATCACTCTTATAGTGAAAAAATGTATCAAAAGGAGGGGTCTGGGAATTTTCCAAAATCTACCCTCTCATGGGTCAACATGTTTCGCATCCTGGTGGTCCAAACGGATCCAGTGATGCTTCATCAGGACCTTATATGACTATGTGTATCTCCTAAGTACTAAGGGCCACATATATTTCCGAACAAGGTATACAAGTTACTATCAGCCCGCAATTAGCTGGGGGGAGTAACAATCACTTACATGAACGTGGAACCAGTCGTTCCTAACTCGTGCCCTAGAGAGAGAAGTACAAAAGTTATACCACAGTAAGCACGAGATATGACTTATGTGTATCATGGGAAAGGAAAGCGACCGTGCAGTACAGTGAAAGTGTTAACTCGTGAACAGCAAACATGCAAATGCTTGTGAGTACGAGCTTACCGTCCTAAACTTGAAGACGCGCATCCTAGGAATACACAGACCAATGGTCCAGCGCTAAATGACGTCTACAGAGGAGATGTGGAACAAAAAGTTTAAATGACAAGTAGATTACCCACTCAAATGTCTCAAATGTCCAATAACATAGAGGTCTAATGTGTAATAATGGTAGGTTCTAAATTAGAAACATCACAGGAAACATGGTAGCTCAAACGTGACTGGTAAAAGTCATAAGTACTGTATTCTAATCAAATAACTGATGATCAGTAATAAAAGACACGGTGTCTCTGGAAAGCAGAACAAAACACAACAATACAAACATTAGTTCCGTATTGGTAGAAGAGTTTAAACAACAAACAGTATATGGGATGGTACAAAATATTTGTCAATGTCCCGGTAGAATAACGAGTGTCAACTATGGGGTGGATCACAATAAATGTGGAGGTATCACCTTAATCGATGCACCGGTTCATAATAATAGGCCACCAGGTAATAGGTCTAACGGTGAGAAAAGCCGGAGAGTATAAGCAGAATCTTGCCTCTTTATAAAGAGCGCAATGCACGTGTGACCGGCCGAGTCCTGAGAAAGCAAACTAGCCTCGGAAATGTAAAAACGGAGATCGGCGGTGCACTTACTTTTGTCTGCTGCTGTAACCAGGACGTAACCTACCCCGGTTCGTGGTTCCCGAAGATTGGAGGGGACCGGGCTGGGGCGTAGAAATGAGCCTTACACCGGAAGCCGGAGAATAGTATTTCCGGCAAGAGGCAAGGTCAGGTAGTCAGGCAACGCGGGAGCGTTGGTCTGAACAAGCTAGAAAGTGAAGAAAGACTACGAAGCGGCCCGGGAAGCAGAAAGGGGGAAATGCATGCAAAGTCTAAGAATAGCTCAGAGCACAGATCACAACACTGGATCAGAAGTCACAGGGCTAATAGTATTAAAAAGTCAATAATAATACAAGGGTAACTCCAAGTCAATTATCAGTCAAAGATAGTTGGGACATGGGGTACTGTAAGTTCAAAGTCGAAGAAGGCAGGCTAGTGGAAATCAGCAGTAATGACTTTTCTAGTCAAAAAAGTATAAAGAAGAATTATTTGGATAGACAGTTCCAAGGAATGTCATCATTCAAGCCATACACATGGGTGCGTAACTTAAACACCCATCGTTGTTCTAACTCAAACAGAGAGTTAGATGTATTGCGTGAGTCAATTTGTAATACTACCCACCACATGTCGTCAGGGCTATGTCTCTTATCAAGGAAGTGTAGAGCCAGTTTGGTCGTGGCACGGCCACATCTGACGTTACTGCGATGTTCATTAATTCTCAGTTTTACTGCTCTTGTGGTCATACCTATATATTGTAGTTTACATGGGCAGGTGATCATATAAACACAATTCTTTGTGTTGCAATTCGTATGTGAGGCTAAAAGCCAGCGACCTATAGAATCAAATTCGATGGATTTTAAACGTTTGGTAAGACTGCATATATTACATGTACCACAAGGGAAATGTCCGGCCACAGGTGGAATACCCCATAATGTTTGAGAATAGGGGGGTGATTGGATGGGGCTGGGTCTAGTATGGACGAGTAAATCTTTTACATTAGTGGTGCGTTTAAAGGCAAATAAAGGTTTTGGAATCTGTGCACCACCACTACATAAAATGAATGTTAGACCTGACAGCCTTAGGGTGGTCACCCCTAACTTTTTGCCTGCCTCCCTCCACTTTTTGGACTCTGTTTTTGCTGGTTTTTAGACTCTGCACACTTTACCACTGCTAACCAGTGCTAAAAGTGCATATGTTCTCTCCCTTTAAACATGGTAACATTGGATCATACCCAATCGGACTATTTAATTTAATTACAAGTCCCTAGTAGAGTGCACTATATGTGCGCAGGGCCTGTAGATTAAATGCTACCAGTGGGCCAGCAGCACTGATTGTGCCACCCACTTATGTAGCCCCTTAACCTTGTCTCAGGCCTGCCATTGCAAGGCCTGTGTGTGCAGTTTCACTGCCGATTCGACTTGGCATTTAAAAGTATTTGCCAAGCCTAAAACTCCTCTTTTTCTACATGTAAGACACCCCTAAGGTATGCCCTAGGTAACCCATAGGGCAGGGTGGTGTGTAGGCAAAAGGCAGGACATGTACCTGTGTAGTTTGCATGTCATGGTAGTGTAAAACTCCTAAATTAATTTTTACACTGCTGTGAGGCCTGCTCCCTTCATAGGCTAACACTGGGGCTACCCTCATACATTGTTTGATTGGTAACTGCTGATCTGAAAAGAGTAGGAAGGATATATTTAGTATGGCCAGAATGGTGATTTAAAATCTCGCTGACTGGTGAAGTTGGATTTAGTTTTACTATTTTAGAAATGCCACTTTTAGAAAGTGGGCATTTCTCTGCACTCAAATCTTTCTGTGCCTTACAATCCACGTGTGGCTGGGTTTAGCTGACAGCTCCTTGTGCCTTCACTCAGACACACCCCAAACACAGGCTACTCAGCCTCACTTGCATACATCTGCATTTTGAATGGGTCTTCCTGGACTGGGTTGGTGGAGGTCCTGCTCTCACACAAAGGACTGCCACACACCCTACTGGGACCCTGGCAGACAGGATTGAACTGAAAGGGGACTTGGTACACTTCTAAGCTACTCTTTGAAGTCTCCTCCACTTCAAAGGCACATTTGGGTATATCAACAGGGCCTCTGCCCCTTCCAACTCAGACACTTCATGGAGAAGAAACTTGTAACCAGAACCTGCATCCTGCCAAGAACTTCCTGGCTGCCCAAAGGACTCACCTGACTGCTTTCTGTGATGGACTGCTGCCTTGCTGTTGCCCTGCTGCCTTGCTGCTCTCTGGCTGTGGTGAAGAAGTGCTCTCCAAGGGCTTGGCTAGAGCTTGCCTCCTGTTCCCTGAAGTCTCAGGATAAAAAAACTTCATCTCTTCAAGAAGGACTCCTTGTGCAGCGAAATTCAACGCACAGCCTGACAGAAACGATGCACAGCCTGCACCGGGGTGAAAATTTCACCACACGCTGAACTGGAACGACGCAGCCCAACTTCGCAACGAGAAGATCGAAGTAGCGCCAGCGTAGTGACTGGAAATTCGAAGCATGGCCCACTGGAACGACGCATAGCAGAGCTGGAACGACGCAGCCCGACTTCCAGAGAGGAATCGACGCAGCATCTGCCGTGCGGTAGAAAATTCAATGCAACACCCACCGGATCAACGCATCTACTGTGACTTTGTCCTGCCAGCTCAGGAAATCCACACACCCTGCAACTTGAAAAGGATCCACGACCGAGCGCCAGAAATTGACGCACAGCCATCCCTGAGTGAAAACTAAACGCTGCATCGCCATGTGCGGCCCCAGAAATCAACGCACACCCCTTTGTTTCCACACATCTCCTCCTCAGCGGTTCTTTGCGGAGATTTTTTCATGTGAACCAGGTACTTTGCAGTTGAAACAGACTTTGCTTGCTTTTAAAAGACTTAAGACACTTTGGCCCTCATTCTGACCTTGGCGGGCGGCGGAGGCCGCCCGCCAAAGTCCCGCCGGCAGAATACCGCTGCGCGGTTAAAAGACCGCCACGGTTATTCTGGGTTTCCCGCTGGGCTGGCGGGCGACCGCCAGAAGGCCGCCCGCCAGCCCAGCGGGAAATACCCTTCCATGAGGATGCCGGCTCCGAATGGAGCCGGCGGAGTGGAAGGGGTGCGACGGGTGCAGTTGCACCCGTCGCGATTTTCAGTGTCTGCACGGCAGACACTGAAAATCTTTGTGGGGCCCTGTTACGGGGGCCCCTGCAGTGCCCATGCCATTGGCATGGGCACTGCCGGGGGCCCCCAGGGGCCCCACGACACCCCATACCGCCATTCTCTTCCTGGCGGCCAAAACCGCCGGGAACAGGATGGCGGAATGGGGCTCGGAATCCCCATGGCATGGAGGATTCCCCAGGGCAGCGGGAAACCGGCGGTGCACCGCCGGTTTTCCGTTTCTGACCGCGGCTGTACCACCGCGGTCAGAATGCCCATGGGAGCACTGTATGATTTATTGCACAAATACTTTACACATTGCCTTCTAAGTTAAGCCTGACTGCTCAGTGCCAAGCTACCAGATGGTTGGCACAGGATAATTTGGATTGTGTGTGACTTACCCTGACTAGAGTGAGGGTCCTTGCTTGGACAGGGGGTAACCTGACCGCCAACCAAAGACCCTATTAACAATGAATTTATAGACTCTGGCCTATTCATCTACATTTTGACACCATGCATTTGATCTTTTGTTATGAGTGTTGTGGTATTTGATGATTTTGCATATTTAGCAGGTTTCCTGGGTAGTAGGACACTTAATACCACTTCAGTACCTATTTAATTATTTTTTTAGCTTTGTACTTTGCCCTATACATAATTTGATGTGGGAAGTGCATTCTATTCACTACCACAACCCTTATAGCTATAAATGTTATTGTATATGAGCTTGAATTGACCAATGAGTGACCAATGCAGCTTTGTTGGGACACTAGGCAACTGAGACTATGGGCCAGCCATCTTGAAACTTTGCAAGCAACTAAACTGTAGCATAAACATTACCATCACATATGTGTTGGTAAATGCAGCTATTTTAGAAACCAAGCCATTAAGGGTATCCTACATGCAGAAGCACATCTCATGCAGGGCAGTACGATGAACATGTCACCTCCTTCATGATGGAATTTCAATGGTTCCCCTTGCTGATCTGCACTACCTTCAAAACCAACACTTCCTTTTATTGTTGACAAGATCACAATCTCTGCTGATCTGCTTTTGACTGGAAATGTAACAGCATTTGCTGATGTCTATAATATCAAATAATAGAGCACGACACCAAGCAAAATAACACTACAACAAGAAAAGCAGAAGAGAATATACACAAAATAGTCAAAACAGGATGGAACATAGCATCGATAGCACAATACAAACACACAATGTAATAATGTAGAACAAAAACAAAACAACACATCTCCCATAACAACAAAATGCAACAAAGGAAAGATGCAAAACTATTCTGATCTCACATTACCACTGCCACAAATCTGCTTTCACAAAATGATGGTAAAATATGTTTGTACCAAAAAGTGTTTCACTTGCCAACAAAGGCTTGTATTAGGGCATTCAAAAATGTTTTGTGTCATATTCAATATGTATTCAATACTCCAATACAGTCTAATAACTTGAAAACACTTATTGTATTGACATCAATTGACCAATCAATGAATGAGCAATGCAGCCTGGTTGTACCAACAAGGGTCAAAAACTGAACACTACCACTGAAGTAGGTATAATCATGTACTGCATTTACCATAATACATAGGGGGCAAACTGAGTGTTGGGACGTGAGGCAGGGTGCGCCCAATCCCCTTTTGTTTGAAAATTGTCCCTTGAGCTAATGAACTGATGAGCTCTGGTTGAATCAACTGCGCTCCGAGACCTGAAAAGACTTTAGGGAGCATTTCCAGCACCCACCCAAAAGACTTGCTACTCTCTTCCGATATAGGAATGAATCCAGAAGCATGTGTCTAGAGTTACACACCACATGCTGCACCAACAAGGGTGGAAATGTTAGGATTACTACTTAACTAAGTGTTATCATGCACTGCATTTACCATGATGCATTGGGGCAAATTGAATGCTGAGATGTGAGGCCATGTGCTCCCACCCTCCTTCTGTCTGAAATGGCTCCCTTGAGCTACTGAGCAGGAGTGTTTGTGTTGATGCACCTGCACCCAGTCAGTGGTACAGAAACCTGAGAAGACTTCGAGAAGCATTTTCAGCCGCCCCACATGACCTGTTGCTCTCTACTGACAACAGAATGAATCCAGAAGCTTGTGTCTAGAGTTACACAGCAGAGCCTGTACCAACACGGGTGGAAAACTAATGATGACTACTAAAGTAAGTGTTATCATGTACTCCATTTACCATGATGCAGTGGGGCAAATTGAGTGCTAGTGTGTGAGGCAGTGTGCACCCACCCACCCTTCTGTGTCATGTGTAATGCACAACACATAACAATTGGTTCTAGCAAAATCTTGTAAGGCGAATGTGCAGGCAAAGTGGAAATACAGTTGTTGATATTTTTCACTGTGTCTCCTTTTGAGTCATAGGAATTACTCACCTTACAGGGAAAGCTATATCAAGTAACCTGTCTCAGTTTCAAAGACATAACTTGTAGTGGTCCTGGGCTTGACAGGATTGTATTGCAAGCTCAAGAACTATGCAACCAAGATTGAACCTCTGAAGTGTCTTCTCAAGAAAAAGGTGAAAATGATTAGTGTGAATGCCAAATGGAAGCTTTTACATTGTCAAAGAATGAAATAGTGAATGCTATTTGAAACCATTTACAGTGGGGAAGGAGTGTGTTACAGCTGTAGACACAAAGCAATCAATTGAGGTTTAGGAGTTGCATTGATGCAACATAATTGTGTGGACTAATGTATTGTGTCATTTGACTCAAGAACCACAAGCGGGGCAGAGAGAAATTGCTCTGCAATTGAAAGAGAATTACTGCCTTGGGTGCGGATGCAGAGCACAACCAAATGTTTTGAGGAACTACATTTATTGTGAAAATAGATCATAAACCTTTGGTTAATATGTTGTCAAACTGGCTGTCAGATCGAGAAGATTCACCTCAAAGCTACAGGCCTTCCACTACTTGATTGAGTATGTTTTGGGTAAGAAAAATTTACATGCTGACTGCATTTCAAGATAGTCTACCAACAGTCAGGAACCGGACTCAGATGAAACTAAGAAATGTGAACCTTTTCAGATGTGAGTATGTTAGAGAAAACATATAGCATGGTGATGATACTGGAGGATATTCAGTCTATAGAAAGTGGGAACTGTCTCATGATGAAGGAGGGGCAAAATTGTGTGGGGAGAAATTGTCATGCTGAGTGTGAGGCGTCAGGTGAGTTGAAATGTTACCACTAAGTACAGGATGAACCTGCCAGTGAGAATGGAGTTTTAACCAAAGGTGATAAACCTATCAGCACTTTTGGGTTGAGAAAGAGGATAACTAATTTTCCCATGGAATACGATTAAAAAAATGTATTCACAGCATCCTTAGCGGGATTAGGCTAAAATGTAAGGAACACATTTAGAGAAATAATCAGTTAGGACAATAAGATATGTCATTTTCCTTCAAAATATTGGAAACTTTTTTCCAAGGAATGCTTGAAAAGTCTGTCAAACTCATCAACCCTCTGGATACTTTCCAATGTTTATTGGAAAGAAAGCATTCCTTACACTTACTCACAGACATATCCACAACTACTATTTATTGAAGGCCACCAATAGTGCCTCCTGCACATTTTGTATGAATGTAGCAGCAGGATGCAAACTGTGGGAAATATCAGGTAGTATCTCCCTGATAATCATAGGTGGAACAAATAATTCATGCCTCATCAATACTGCTCCCTCATTTGTTAATTTGGAAGATACATATGCAAAACCTCCTAACAGGCTAAAATTCCTATCTGGTGATCAACCATCTATGAGATATTTCTTAACCTGAGTGAGCTTTACATTGGCATTACAAGCAACTACCCACTGTTTCTCTCTTATGGAACTCATGCAATATCCAATACAATCAATCACTGCAACCACAAACCTAGGCTTGACCAGCAACATACCACCATCTGTGTTCATGACATGGCATTCTTGACAAACAGTCTATTCTAAAATCTTTGCCACCAGAAATATATTTCATCTGAAAATTTAACTTTTGTAATATTGAGAGCACCTGAAATAGTCTTTAGGAAGCTGTACATGTTTCCTGTCCATCCATCTTATAAAGTGGTTTGCGAGCTGTCACAAGATCAAACATTTCACCCCAGAGGTGCATCTAAAATCTTTCCATTGCCCCTACACAGGCCAAAACCTCTCTCTTAATTGTGCTACATTTCATGCCCTAACCCCTGAGCACCTCAGAAATGAAAGCTACAGTGTGCTCACAAGAGCTAACAGATTGACTTAAACATGTACCTAACCCTATTTAGCTAGTATCAATGGTTACCATTCACTTTGCTGCATGCTCATATGGTTTAAGCACCTACACATTTACAATTTCGTTTTTAATTGCTTGAAAAGTTTGATCCTCTTCTGCTGCACCCCAAACAAAACACTTGCCCTTCCTTAACAACTTTCTCAATGGTTGAACCTGTGTCTTTAAAATCAGTAAAGAAAATGAGTATAATAATCCCTTAGCCCTAAGAAGAATCCAAGAACATCTTTGCCACTTGGCAGCTCTGTTTTTTTAATGGCCTCCAGCAATCATTTGTTGCTGCATTGCCCTTGAAGGTGTTGGGTAGCCATTTTAGTTATAGCTTCATGCACGCTATTTTAGCACACTAGGCCTGCCGCTGTGCACTTTAACCTAGATACATTTTATTCTGCTTTGTTTATTATTTTGACAATAGACACATTTGTGGTCTTGTTTTATTTCTCTCTATCTAGCTGTTCTTTGCCTAGGCCAGCACTGTCTTCTTAAACAAAACATTTCTTTCACTCTGTGCTTCTCTCAAGGCTACAGTAAGATAGGATGACGGTAAACGTGGTAAACGTTTTGTCTGGTATTCATAGAAACACACACATCCTTATGTAAAGACATTTTCTCACACCATCAGTTGTTTTATTAGAAAACACTTCCCTGTCCCATACACGTTAGAGAGAGATTCCAGCCAGATGATCACAACTGTATGCTGATTGATGAGCGCTTAGCTACAGCTGCTTATGCAGACTTCAGGCCTTTGCTCAGGTATGGGGGATGATGTCTTCCCAGGTGAAACTGAAGGGCAGAACTAGAGCTTAACATGCTGTGCTCCAACATAGCCTAGGTAGGAATTAGTCTATTGACTCTAGTGACAATATGGTATTTCTTTGCTTTTACTCTCCTTGTCACAATTTTAATCCTGTCAAGCTTTATCATCTTGGTTATTGCAGTACATGCTTTA
Source organism: Pleurodeles waltl (assembly GCF_031143425.1). Taxonomy (NCBI): domain Eukaryota; kingdom Metazoa; phylum Chordata; class Amphibia; order Caudata; family Salamandridae; genus Pleurodeles; species Pleurodeles waltl. The sequence goes on along the minus strand of NC_090439.1, from coordinate 865,618,342 downwards.
TTGTCTAAGATGCAGTTGCTTCATTAAAACCTTATTGAAACATATAGGGCCATATGTACGAGCACATTTTCCCATAGACACAGAATGGGTAAAACCCTTTGCTACATCTGGCCCATACTGCCTCTGTTTGTCCCTGTATATGTGAGACTAATGTAACTGAGAGAAATGGATGAGATCTGAGTGACCACAATTTCCTTGAGGAGTCAATTGTGTCATGCGCTCGGCTGCCCAACCATCCCTGCTCTTGGGGATGAGGCACTCCTAGTTAGCCGGAGCAAAACCTGGATTAGGGCAACAGGTGTCACCTGTAGTGAGTTAAGACTCAGTCTCCTACACCGCAGGCGATTCTGCTGCTCAAATCCAGTAGAATAATGAGAGCCTATGCGACACAGGTTATTGTATGACCCAGGTAATCAATATCCAGCTTTCAATATTGCATACACCAATGATGGCCCCCTTGCCTTTATTATCAAAAATTTCTAACAGTTTATCCAAAATAGCATTGTGTTCATCCAGGGTGGCATAAAGTAATGTGCTATCTTTGGAAAGTTTGTACTCTTTGAAAAGAATATTCATCAGTTTTTAGAATACACTGGCCATAGAGGGCAACCCAGAAGGAATCCTCAAATACCTCAGTGGAGCAGATGGAGTGACAAATGTTGTTAGAAAACAATATTATTTGGATAATGTGACTTGGTGACATGCCAATTTCAGGGCAATTATTTAAAAAACTTTGCTTCTGTCACGGCTGCTATAGTTTCATGGATTTAGGGAATTGGATGACAATCCACAACAATGAGTGCAAATTGTCACAGAGTCTTAAATCTCCAGATTTCTTAAGCAGTACTACCACATGCGAAACCCATTCTGAAGAGTCCGTGAGCTCAATTATGCCATCATTACAGAGTGTATTTAATACTTTTTTTAGATTGTCTATAACACTTGATGTAACAGGACATACTTTGAGATCAACAGGGATTATGCCTTGGTTCAAATGTATTGTATGTTAAAAATATTGCACAGCTACATGTATAAGGATAACCTTCTTATATTTTTTCAGTAATTTGCTTAATATGAGCATCTTCAACTATAAGTGTGGATACTGCAATATCCCCAGAGTCGAGAGTTGCCGGGCGTTCTAAACCAGGTTTTAAAACTATTCTCAATGTATCCAAATTGTGCCATCCAACAATGTCCCTCTATGTTCTGCTAAATAAGAGTGAGTACTAATAGATTGCCCCATGAATTTAAGAGTGCCATCAAAATAATCCCAACATAGCTATAGCTAGCTCAAATCCACCAAATGCTTTAGAACTCACATCTGAGGCCTTCAGTTTTACATTGCACCACTTTTCTGGGAATGTGACATGTAAAATAATAGGAATTGGAAAGTTCGAGTCTGCCATGACATTGATAGACATTTTTCCACTACCCAACCAAAAGGTCCTTTGACTTTTTAAACAAGTTTTTTGCTTCTTTGTCATCAATCATTGAAACTAAATTGCTATTGAATACTTGTTCGACCTTTTCAACTGTATTTACATTTACTGCATTTACTGCTGATATGGATGTAATATGTATTCAAACACTTTGAAAATGTCCCAGCTTCCTCATCTTTTGCATCTCTTACATACAGAAGGACAGTTGGGGTTATTACTAATGTGTAACTTTCAAACACAATCACATAGAGAAAATATATTACTCTTGTCTCTTTGCTTGTTTGGGACACTACAGATATTGTGTAGGGTATAGCCATCCATTGTATTCTTTTCAGCTAACAGCCTAGACTTTTCCAGTCCCTTACTATGTTCAGTACTTCACTTAGCAGAAGATTTGTGAAAGCATGAAGTCCTTCTTTAATTTACTTTGATGCAATATAAAAAACTTTGATGCAAAATAAAAAACAAACTATTTACAAGTGTATATATGTAGCTGGCCCACTGTTGTAATCTCAAACTGTGCTTTTAACCACACCCATTAGTTTTGTTGGTTTGTGGGCTTGCCTTTTAAAATGTCATTAGTGAAAGGCATGCATACGTCATGCCTTTTCCAGTGTTTAGCTTTGCACGACATCGACCTTGTTACATGGATAATTCTACTTTTGCTTGTTACATGGATGATTCTACTTTCGGTGGTTACATGGATAATTGCACTTTTGCTGATATATTTCACTGCAAGCAAACTTCTGTTTCCTTTTCTGTGTCTCCTTCATGCTCACGGCAACTGTCGCCTCGCATATGTGAAAGGTGTAGTTAGGAGTTTACAACGCTAATAGCTCTAACTCGAGCAAATGCGAGACCCATTACATTGCAAATGCTAGTTCTCAATGCAGTTATGTATTCTTCAGTTGACTCTGAACCTTATTGTTTCCTTTGGAACAAAACTGTGATGCTCTAACACACTCGATTATTCAGTGAAATGTTTCCAAATCTAACTATTTATTTCTCATCCTATGGCATGAACTGGCCAGTTGGTTTTTCTGCTTCTGGAAAGTTATCAAGCACTTCCTGCGTAGCATCTAATAAGAGCTCATACATCAATACCATTTTCTCTCCAGTGAATATTGCCTCCCATTTATAGCTACTAAATAATTATCAAAAATTCTAAGACATTGCTTCTACTTCCAGCCTGGTTTCCCAGGATTTTGCAAAAACACATAAAGGTTATTATATGACTGTGGCCCAACCATTTTTATAGAAAGCAACAAACCTTTCGTATGGCAGCTGTATTGGCGAATAAGTAGAGCAAAATCAAAGTTCTAAAGGAATATACTCTAGTATAAGACAGTCAACTTAGTAATATTTTTACGGTACCCAGATAGTTCATGGTGAGAAAAATAAATGTTAAATTTCACACCTCAAAATATGTCAATTTAATTTAATTATAGTAAACAACATTGCTGGCTTTGCTTTTTCTTCCCGTTTATATAACCTGTTGGGAGTGCGCTTTCACATGAGGACAACTGCGTTTTTGAGATATATATATATTTTTTTTTTTATGTGTGTGTACTGTATATACATATAAATGTGTATATTATTCTATTCTTAACATGTTCATAGGTCATTGCATAGCTCCTAGATAAGTTGTTATATTAGATGCTTATGAATCCATGCTTTCGTTTTCATATCACAATGATCAAATATTTTCTTATCTATTTAACACCAAGAATTTCGCTATTCAAACATGGAGGAGGGATAAATGAATGTTAGAAAGGTAAACTGATAAATTAACTTCAAATATTACAAATCTTGATAATCTGTGTTTGGTCAATACTACTTTTCTTCTCATATTATTATACCCATTATCATTTTCCTTGCACATACATTCACTTACTATGTATTTACATATCTATGTATTTATTACTCTAGTCCTAATGTACCAGATAAAAATAAATACAAATAAATAAAATGTAATCTATAAAAAAAATGAAAATTATAAATAATTAAATTAAATGTAAAAAAGACAATAATGAAAAAAATGATATATATATATATATATATATATATATATATATATATATATACACACACACGTTGGTGTTTGTTTTGGTATCATTTTATCCATTAAATGAAGATTGTAAAATCCTGTGAGTGCCCCACGTCGTTGACAGAAGTGTCAAGCTGGTGTGAAGATATATATATATATATATATGTATATATATATATACTAATAATATACATTTTAGTCTCTTGTAAGCTTTACTCTGTCAATCTGTCTTCCATCCCCACTCTGACTTATCCCAAACCCATTCTACTACTTTCATCTCCAAAATAACCCTCCCTAAGCTCTTCCCTCGTCTACCACATCTAACTCGCCCCATACCTCAGTTTACTACCATGATTTTCCAAACAACCCTACTAAATTCTCCCTCATTTATCTCACCTTTGACTCATCCAAAATGCCTCCTGCTACTATGATCTCCCTAACCCTTTCCACAGACTCTTCCCGCCTCCATCCCTCCTTTACTCATCCCAAGCCTCATCCTATTACTATAAACTCCCAATTCACACTTCTGGATTCTTCCCTCCTCTATCCCTCCATTACTCTAGTCAATCCAACTAACAAACTCACATATCCTCTGCTCAAATGAACTCATAATAATACTAATACTGTACTCATATTTTCCTATACTAATACTCCACTAATTCCTCTTGGGTTCTGGAGTGGCGTGCTATTCGCCGAAAAGTGCTTCGATGCCTGATCAGGGATAGTAAGTGCTGTATGAACACAATTACAAACAATTACAACTGGATCATCACTACTTGTTTTTGACTTTGCAAAACCCTCCAAACTTTTGTCCCATTACTTTCTTTTTGCCATTGTAGAGAAGTTGTTCAATCTGCGATTGTTTCATGCCTCAATTGCTGTGATGCTATCCACTGGGGAACACCCAGGAGTCTCCCTCCTCCGAGTTATTCTAAAATGCAGTGGTCAGGTTGATGCTGGCATTGAACTGGTGGTCTTCCATGTCTCATTATTTTGTGACACTCCTCTATCTTCTAGTCCACAAATGTGATGTGTTTGAAACTTGTTTGTTCTGTTAAAAAGCGTTGCACTCAGGCAGGTGCAAATTCCTTTTTCCTGGCTTTTCCCTGAACACCCTCTTCATGCTATATAGTTTTGCTATCAAGCCTAGCTGGAAGTCTTGAAATTCAATCAACTTCATATAGGGTTGGTTACGTAGATGTGGAAAGTATATCCTTTCTCCGTGCACAAAGACAGGATCTTTCTGGTCTTTCAAAAACAATGGGAAACCTATATTTTCATGTGCCCCTCGAGGGCAGGGTCTAAAGGTTATTGGGGCCCACCTCATCTTAATTAGTGTTTTTTTTTTCAATATTAAGAATCCAGGTGATAAAGGTATTAGAAATGGGGTCTTTGTTTGGCAGTCAGGTTACTCGCTGTCCAAGCAAGGCCCCTCACTCTAGTCAGGGTAAGTCACACACAATCCACATTATCCTGTGCCAACCCTCTGGTAGCTTGGCATGAGCAGGCAGGCTTAACCTCATAGATAATGTGTTAAGTATTTGTACAAACACACACAGTAATACAATGAACCACTACAAAATGACACAACACAGGTTTGTAAAATAGTTATTTTTTTAATCTAAATAGACAAGACCAAATACAATAAAAATCCACATTACACATTTAAGAATATGTTAGGAATATGAATTTAGCACTTAAAAGCCCAATAATAGTGCCTAGAGGCACAAATGCTGCAAGTTGATATTAAGCGTCGTCGTGACGGAGTCGTTTCCTACAATGCGACGCCAGTGGCGCCGTTTATGGAGTACTTCGACCCCCAGGTACAGTACGTTAGCAAACAAGTAGAAAACAGGCTGGAGCACGGAGGTGGGAGAGAGGCGTCACTGGATCCGATGTGGCGTTGGTTCCAGTGCTATGGGGCAGAAGGGCAGAGGCTTCGTTTAGCGGCATCAGGGCCTTACTGCAGAGCGGTGGAGGTGAAGTGGCGTTGGTTGCGAAGACGGTCCCTTGAATCCAGTAGGGTTGAAGTCCAGCAAAGTCACGATGCTGCAGGGCAACCTCACGGGGTAGCGATGATGTCACAGGGCCGCAGGTGCTGCAATGGCATCGGCTGTCATGGATGTCATGGATGTCAGACTTACGACACTCTGAAGTCGGGCAGGATCATCGACTGCAGTGACGCGAAGGCTACAGGGTCGTGGGGTCGTTGCACGTCTGAGAGGTCCACGGGCTCGGGACAGGTGTCGTCGCGGTTCCGGGCAGCGGCGTTCTTTACGAAGAGTCCGGCGGCATTCAGACAGGTTTTTCTCCAGAAATTCACTTCCAGGGGCCCAGGAACTGGAATGGCACCCTCTGGCAAGCTAGAGTCCACAGCAGGCTGACTCAAAACTGGGTGGTGAAACCTTTGCTGTCCCTGAGGCTTCAAAACAGGAGGCACCCTCTACTCCAAGCCCTTGGAGATACCTCTCAAGCAGGAATGCAAAACAAAGTTCAGCCCCTGTCCCCTTGCACAGGCAGAAGTAGCAACTTCTGGATTGCCCAACACAGCACAGTCACAGGCCAGGGTAGTACTTCTCCTCAGCTCTTCTCCAGGCAGAGATTCCTCTTTAATCCTTGAAGTAATCTGATTTGCAGGGGCATGGGGTCCAGTACTTATACCCCTTCCTGCCTTTGAAGTTGGTAAATTTCAAAGCAAAGTCTCTCTTGTTTGCAAGATCCTGCCTTGCCCAGGCCAGGCCCCAGACACATACCAGGTGCATTGTGTGAGGGCAAGCACAGTCCTTTCAGGTGTGAGAGACCACTCCTCCCTGCCCTCCTAGCACAGCTGGCTCATTGGGATATGCAGGCTACATCCCAGCTCACTTTGTGTCAATGTCTAGAGGAGAGGTGCAAACAGCACAACTATCAAACTGACCCAGACGGGGAATCCACAAACAGGCAGAGTCACAGACTGGGTTAAGCAAGAGTATGCCTAATTTCTAAAAGTGGCATTTTCAAACCCACAATCCAAAAACTAACTCCACTGAAAGATGTATTTTTAAATTGTGAGCTCAGAGACCCCAAACTCCAGATTTCTATTTGCTCTCAGAGTGAATCTGCACTTTAATAATATTTAAAGGCAGTCCCCATGTTAACCTATGCGAGAGATACGCCTTGCAACAGTGAAATCCGAATTTAGCAGTATTTCATTGTCACAACATGTAAAACACATCAGTACATGTCCCACCTTTAACATACACTGCACCCTGCCGATGGGGCTACATAGGGCCTACCTCAGGGATGCCTTACATGTCTAAAAAGGAAAGGTTTAGGCCTGGCAAGTGGGTACACTTGCCAAGTCGAATTGGCAGTTTAAAGCTGCACATACAATCACTGCAGTGGCAGGTCTGAGTCATGTTTACAGGGCTACTAACATGGGTGGCACAACCAGTGCTGCAGGCCCACTAGTAGCATTTGAATTTCAGGCCCTGGGCACCTCTAGTGAACTCTACCAGTGACTTACTAGTAAATCAAGTATATCAATCATGGATAGCCAATTATACATACATTTTACCCAGGAGCACCTGCACTTTAGCACTGGTTAGCAGTGGTAAAGTTCCCAGAGTATCAAAAACAGTAAAAACAGAGTCCAGCACACATCAACAAACTGGGAAACAGAGGCAAACAGTTAGGGAGACTATGCTAAGGATGCCAAGTCTAACACCCTTGCTTACTTTAGGGTCTATGGTACCCTTTTTACGCCACTGCCTGACACTAGTTGTCTCTCTGGTTCCATTTGCACTTCTTAACATCAGGTCAGCTGTATTTGATATAAGTATGGTGTGCAAAATGCAGGTCCTCAAAGCCTTTCTCGTCTGTTGAGACACGGCCCTTTTACTCCAGACTAGCAGAAAAACAGAGGCAACAGGCATTCATTTCAGTCGAATTTCTTGAAAAAAAAACAATATAATTATTAGAACAACGAATCATGGTGAAATTAAGCATAATTGTCCAACGAATATCAGCTTTTTTATGGGTGTTTTTCTGTGATGCATGTGTTAGACATGCAAAGCAAGGCATTGGGATAACACTAAAAGATGTGTGAAAAGACAGTGTGTCATCGTGTTGCCCTTGGAATGCGCTGACTCATATATCTCAGAGCACCGGGTTTAGGCTGCGGGTCAGCACACGGCACTAACATGGTCACACCAGGGCAACCTTGACAACATCAGAGCAAAGGGAGAATATGAATCTGACAAATCATGTCTGGAAATATATTTATTTTGTCAGATTTCATGAGAGGTAGCCATTTCTCCACTCAAGCTGAATGATAGCATTCAGATGCAATCCTTACTCGTCTTGACAGCTAACAAGATAAACATGTCAGCGTGAGATTTGCCAAATACTTTCCCATGGACTTCATGCAGAAGTTGGCATCCGAGCCAACTTTGTGTAAAGAGAGGGATTGGCATAGAAAAAACAATTAAAGCAATGAAACAAGCTTAACTTCAGCAACATCGACTTTGATCCGTATCCTTCCCATGTAATGCGGCACTTTTCGACATGTACTGCAGTCAGTGCCGGATGTACTAACCCTTCGAAAAGAACCTTCTGGAAAAATATTTGTTTGAATAGAGAACGGTATATGTCACTGAACCAGAAAGTGTCGCACTTCACGCTCAAATTAATTACTCGAGTTTGACGGCTGTATAATTACATAAAATGAGATTTTCATCGAAAAAAAGAAAAACGTCGGTCAAACAGAATCTACCAAAACAGAACAAAATGTTCTGAGACTGAAACAGATTGTTTACTTTTCTGTTACCCTTTTTGTGATTTTGAAAGAAAAATATGGCACCAGTTCGGAAATATGTTAGTGTCTGTTTTTGGTGAAGTTCACACAAGAGGATGCATTCTTCTTCCGTTTTTTAAAATAAACTTTTAGTATCCTAACTGGTATGTACCAGTATTAAAAAAATAAGCACATTAAAGGCTTAAAAAGGTCCAGCTAAACTGTCTAATTTTTTTTTTAGAAATGAAGCCATAAACGATGTTGTAGGGAAAACAACTGAAGTGGGATGGTCAGAAATACCCTAGGAAATCGAGTAAAGGTAACCTAGGTGGTCAACTTCCCATTACCAACTACATTTTCAGGCTCTGTTTAGAAAACAGTCACTAACGTGGCCAATTTGACCAAACACCTAAACGAAGTAAAACCAAAAAAGGGCTAAAAGTAATCAATGTGAGCATGAACGAAGGTTGACAAGGATGGCCATGTTATCAGGCACACATATGATGTCAGCAGATTTGTATGATCTTGCCCAAGCACAACAAGGCAATTGTGGTCCCCTTTCCCCATAACACACTTAGGGGGTCATAACAACCCTGGCGGATGGTGTAAAACCGGCGGTAAGACCGCCAACAGGCTGGCGGTCTTACCTTGGTGTATTATGACCATGGCGGTTACCGCCATGGTCATCCGCCGGTTTTCCGTCCCGCCCGGCAGGGCGGAGACGACCGCCGGGCTGGAGATCTGGGTCTCCAGCCCGGTGGCCGTCAGTATACCACCGGCGGTATTTGGACCCGGCTTACCGCCGTGGATTTCCAGCGGTTTCAACCGCCATGAAATCCATGGCGGTAAGCACTATCAGTGCCAGGGAATTCCCCCAAAGGTGGCAGGGCCCCCCTCCCCACCCGACCCCCAACATAACATTACTCACACATACCCGACACGCATGCAGGCACCACCAACACACACACGCACACACCTCGACATACATGCCTACATCCACACACACAGTCATACACGCACACCCACATTCAAACATACACGCACAATCCATGCAGACATACCCACAGACTTACACGCACTCATTCCCATACACACAACAACCCCGCAAGCATACACGCACTCACACCCCCCTCTACATACACACACGCACACCCCCTTGCATGCACACAACACCCAACACCCCCCCACCCCCATCCCCTAATGGACGATCGACTTACCTGGTCCGTCGATCCTCCGGGAGGGGACGGGAGCCATGGGGGAGCTCCGCTGACACCATACCGCCAACAGAACACCGCTGTGCCGAATCACAGGACGTGATTCGGTGGGCAGTGTTCTGTTGACGTGGCGGTGGAGGTGGAGCAATCTCCATTTCCCCGCCGCCCGTCACTATGGCTGTTGGCGGCTCTCCGTAGGAATAACGACGGAGAGCAGCCATCAGTCATAATACGCTGAGCGGCAAACCGCGTGCACAGGCGGTCTTCCGCACTGCGGTCCCTCAGCGGTCTTGCAAAAAGACCGCTGAGGTCGTAATGACCCCCTTAGTTTCCTATTGGTATGTGTAATCTATCAACAAATTATGTTATAACATCTGTGCAAGGTTCTAATGATGCAAATAATTCACTCCCGAGACGGATACTGATTCTCCAAGCAACAGTGAGTCATAGCCCGAAAAATTGGCTCATTCATGGCATCCATCCATACTGATAGTAGCAAAGCAGATGTTCTGCCGATGAAGGAAGGGCTCACCCGACTCACTTGCAACAAGATATAAACTATGCTCTGAATGGGATGAGTCTCATTAAGGTACTCATACAGTTCATCAAAAGACATGACTGACATTTTGACAACTAGTCACAACCCTTCCATTGAATGTTTCACTCCATGCAACACGATTTCCTCAACATAAGGTCCACAGCTCACCAGGTGGATGACTTGCCTCGATGATTGCTGCTATGTTTAGGGGTCTGCATCACCTTCTATATACAGTGGTGCTGGGGACTTTATACCACAATCCAAAGATTGCCATAATTTTAGGTGCTTGACTTGTAGTGAAGAACCATCGCCCCTACCTGTGAGCACCGTTGTGTGGGGAGTCTGCATCCATTAAAAATAGTCATGCTTATGAGAATCCAATTCCTGGTGTAGCACTGCATGCCCCAGAAGGTACTGGCTGTGGCATAAGACTGTTGATGGTTGATGGAAGGGACACAAGACACCCCGATCTTTGTAAAAGGTTTCTCAGCCCATCACAGTGCTTGGCTGGGTAGAGGGCTAAGCACCCCACCATCTATCACTTAGTCATACAATTTAGGCATCTGAGAATGGCTGTGCGACCCCCACCACTTTCCTGAAAATGTAGGGACACTGAGGGAAGCTGCTCTCATTCACTTTACCTCCCCCACAAGCAAACACAACAATATAGCTCTAAAAAATAAAACTGTATGAATGGAAACACCACCATATACACAGGCACAGTTTCAGGAGGGGGGGTGGCGTTTCATCCCTAAATAAATGTACTTTCTGCTAAATAGTTGGGTACAGGTGTTTTTCAGGTCGGGTATGGTGAGGTGTCTGTCTGATTTCACCAGGAATTTCTACATACAGACAAAAAAGCACACACTTTTCCCTCTCTGTTTTGAACGTCTTCAAAAATGTTGTTTATTTTACAATATATTGTGTTTTCTCTCACTTAGTACCTTTACAATCCGCATTCATCTTCCTTTCCACTGCCACATTAGCCCCTCTCATGCGCTCTTCTTGTCGTATAATGTATTTTGAAATTACATGCCATTGTGACTGAAGCTCACACCTCCTCAATCTAACTGACCAAGCTAAGCCCCTGACCAAACATACTGTCCTCTCCCACCATCCAGCACATAGCTTCACAATGTATGGTTGCTGGTTTATGAGAGCCCTGTTCCACAGTGGATGCCCCAAAACACCAGGATTTGTGAAGAAGAAGCTGAAATGGCTCTCTGGCCTAAGTTTCAATAGTTCATGGTTTTCTTCTAAACAGCTTACAGAGTATTTCTGTTTTCAAGTGGCTGACGGAGGGGCTCTTTAAGTTCCCAGCTTATAAAGCGCTATGCAAAACTTCCAATAGGGTTGTCTGATCACTCACATTTGGAGATAATGAATTTGCACTCCTTCAACCTTGAACAGTAATAGTTTATGATTAACCAAAAAAGGACATTTGCATCAAAGGTATGTTTTCAGTACAGATAAATGGTGAGTTAAACCTATGGGAAGATCTAATTTCTTTATTTTATCTTTTGCATCCAGAACATAAAAGGAAGTTCAGATACATAGTGTAAACAAAAATGATGCACATACTGTGGCATGTGCTCAGTAAATTATCCCATGCTATTCACTTTTGGTCTACCCAGTGGATTAGATGTTGAATAATGTATAGAAGAAAATATAGTAGGGAAGATAGGAAAGCAATTATTCATGATTCTAAATAGCTTCTCATTAATCATTCTGAAATGTTTCCAAACATTAAGCACGTTGGTGCATTCACATGTCTGTCTTTTGTGCTGAGGGCTTACTGGTGACTTGTGGTCAGAGGAACACTCTTTATTCCCTGTCCTCACCCTCCAACATAAATTATTTTCAATAAATACATTCACTTGGCATAAGGAAAGGAAGCTTAACTAACTTTATTGCAGGGTAAGTTAGAGGAATTAGACTGAGTAGGTTTAGGTTTTGCTGTAGACTAGTGGGGTGTCACTGATTCATCTGTATATTATGTGGCAGAGACTGAGAACAATTTACAACCAATCATGGATAAGTAGCTGTATATACCAGGCTGATCAATCTCACAGTTATCATCATAATATTTAGCTGAGTGTGTGCATCATGTGATGATGATGTGGCATCACAAGTCTGTCACCCGTTACAAGCAACAGGCCCTTTCAACCACAACCACATAAAAGGAGCTATACATTTGAGCCAGCACACACACTCAGCAGCATCTCCCAAGTCAACACATCTCTCTCCAGTCCACAGAGTAGGCCTCAGAGTCATCATCATGCTGGTTGGTTTCCCTATGAAGTTGATAATTTCTTTCTTCTGGCTTTTGAAGTAGTCCTGCCTGAGTACTACCAACCTCCTCTTGATTCCTAGTAATGAATCAGTCCAACTATGTTCTGACCTGAGCAAGATAGACCTGTAGTGCACTGCCGTTGAAGAACAAGATGTGAAACATAACAAGTAACAACTATTTTCTGTAGATTTGTGTTTGTAAACTAAAGTGACTGATCTGATCTCTGAAGGACCAGAAAAAAGGAGTGGACCCTGCACGTAAATCTCACAAAGTGTGAAAAGGTCAATCACCTTCAGGAAAAATGGTCACTCATTAGGCTCCAAACATTGCAAATCATCGAAATCAAGTTTACAAATTAGTTGAGCACCCTCCTTCACTGTCTGCACCACATGAATCACCAATCACCACTCAATAGTATATCACTCATTGGTGCAATAGTTAAATGTTCCAATTCAAGCACGGTGGTGCACAATTGTATCTCCTCTTTAATGCAAGCAAGCAACACATTGGAATTTGGTAGTCTTGTGAATTAAATTATCTTTGCAGGGGCAGCCCTTAGAGGGGATAAAAAAGATGGATAGGCATGGGACAGCCATTGTCTCCAGTGACCTTGAAGGTAATATGGAGGCTTCTTCACTGGACACTGGTCCAACTCCAATATGGCTATACATGAGGCTAAAAATGATGGAGCTGCAGAAGCCAGACACAAGCAAAATATGTAATGTTCCTCTAGCTATATCCATTTTTGTGGTATTTCAGGAACAGTGTAATTGTGTGGTATGAAGTGTTAGTTTGTTTTGATCATGGTCAATCTCTCAATGTTTCGAGGTGGGAGACTAGTCCTTCTCACTGTGACAGCTGCACTAGCTTCACTAGCTGCACAGAACACATGCTCAGCGGACATACTGGCTACCAGACAAACCAGATACTTTATTGCCAGCCAGCTGAGCTCTGGTCATTGGCACATTCTAATATACCAGTACACCAATGGGTTTTGGTCCACGTAGTCCTCTTTTGGGTCATCCAGATAGTCCTGGAACATCCTCTGAATGGTCAGTGGTACTGCCACTTGCTTGCCCTCTTTTGCCTTCGCCCCTCTACTTGACTTAAGCCCTGCCACTTGAAACTAAGCTATTACAATTGTTGGCTCTGATTCTTCTGTTGCTGTTGTTGCCGGTGTTCTTGTTGCTGATGTTGGCTGCTGTGAGCTAACAGCACTGCCCTGTCTGTAGGTTGAAGGCTGCACACCAGAACTTTTGCCCGGGCCTCTAACTTCCAGCCGATCCGCTTCCAGGTTTCTCACTTGCTCAACAATCCACGTCTTGTATAGGGAAACATCTTTTTCTGAAAAAGGCATGAAAGTGGTCAGTAATTTTTGGTACCGTGAATCAAGCCCTGTGGCACAGATGTACTCTTTGGGGGAAGCCTCTTTGCAGCCTGGGATTATCAGCCAAGTGAAGGATTAGGCTCTAAACCGACTCATGCACTTCTCTGTTGCTGTTCACTCTGGAGAACCTTTGCATCGTACTGTTCTCCTTGCTGACCTCCCATGTGAAAACCTCAAAAGGAGGTAGCATCTGTGTCAGGCATTTGACTAGGCCCCATATGTCCGTATCCATGGTCATGCTTTTCCCAAATGTATTCCCTCCTCTTTGAATGACAAAGTAATTGATCAGTCATTAGTGATCAAACAAACATTGCAACATGTAATAGGACGAATTTCAATGTCTTGGAATCGCCTGTGTGAGGGCATTAATTAGTACTCTACTAGCACGCTAGATAATCCTCAACTGCTTCTGGGCTTTAAAAGAATGGCTGAAATGAGTGCAGATTCTTCTAAAGATGGTCAGTATGTTGCTGGCTATATCTTTTTTTGAGAAAGTCCTGCACAACCAGGTTGATGTAATATGCCAAACACAAGACCCTGAAAGAGCCACCATCTGCCATGGTCTTAATTATATTATTACTGTTATTGTCCGAGGCAACAAATTGTAAAACTTCTGAGTTGCAGCCATTCAAATACCTTGCTGTTAATGTCTTCTAATATGTATGCAGCTGTATGGCATTCAGTGCTGAGACCTGTAGATAGATGTTGCCGAACCTCCCAAAAGAGATCCATTGTACAGTGATACACATGCAATCAGTTGTTTGACAACTAGTCCACATGTCTGTCATCCGGTGGACAGTGTGAACAGCACTCTGCTGTAAAACGTGTCCAACCAATTGCACCACATTGTGATGGAGTGCTGGAATGACAACTCTGGCAAAATTGGTCTGACAGAGACCCTACCATTTAAGGTAGATGGCCACCACAAATTCTAAAAATCCAACTCCTTCCACAAAAGAAAAATGGAGAAGGTCCAGAGCTCACATTTTAGCCAGGCTCGCATTGTACAAATGTTCCATAGGGTGGTAGCTTTCGTAGGGCCCCTCCTGCCTAAACTTTCCTATAATAGTACCCTTGATTTTTTTCTTTTCTGGTGCCACTGTCGCAAGGAACTTCCAAGAACTAGGAGCTGGTGGACTCAATGTGCGTCTTGAGATAGTCATTGTGTGCTGGGGTGTCACCATCTGACTCTTGTGCCATTTCAAGGTTGCTGAGGCAGGTGATACTGGTTCACTGCTGTGAGCAGGGCTGCTTTGTGCAAAGCTGTCACCCTCTTCTTGCTCATCACTTTCATCTCCCACTGTGATCTGAGCTGATTCCACTCTTGAATACTCATTAAAAAATGAATGCTATTGTGTATCTATGGCAGGCAGGGGATTCAGGGGAAAATAGAATAATCCTTACACAATTAATGCTGGTGTGTTTGCCACTGTGCGCCTATGGCAGGCATGGGGGCCAGGGAGAAATGTGTATTGACAATCCTTTAAAAAATTAATGCTGGTGTGAGACTGGTTCCTATGGCAGGCAGGGGGTGGATGGAGGGAACATTAAAAAATATATATATATTTTAGAAAAAGACAACATTAAAAAAAATTAAAACACATTTAGGCGGTCATTCTGACCTCGGTGGTAAAAGGCTCTTACCGCCGGTCAGAAGTCCGCCATTCTACCGCCGTGGCCGCGGTTAACCGCCACGGTCATTCTGACCCACAACTGCCAAACCGCCAAAAACCCGACATCCACGGAAGGCCGCCTCATCAGCGGTCAGCGATAAACTGGAGATGACCAAACCTCCACCGTCACGCCAACACAAACACGCCCATGCCATTACGACCCACGAATCCACACGGCGGTCTTTCAACCGCGGTATTCCATTGGCGGTACACACCGCCGCGGTCAAAATACACACACCTTTACAAAACACAGCCACATTGGACAAATCGAAATACACACACCTGATACACATACACACACCACACCCACACATCCAATCAACTATAAAACACACACCCACATCACCCACAAACCCCCACTACTAGAAATTCGGAGAGAAGGCGAGAGAGAGAGAGAGAGAGAGAGCACAGCTATCGAAAACCCCAACACACAGAGGAACACAACATCATCACCCACACCACATCCACGCACAAAACACCACACACCACCACACACACCACACTCATCACCACAAACACCACCCCACACCACCCATGGCACCCCAAAGACACCCCAGGTTCTCGGACCAAGAACTCAGGGTCATGGTGGAGGAAATAATTAGGGTAGAGCCTCAGCTATTCGGCACACAGGTGCAGCACACCACAATAGCCAGGAAGGCGGAGCTATGGCAAAGGATCGTCGACAGGGTCAACGCTGTGGGACAGCATCCCAGAAACCGGGAAGACATCTGAAAGCGCTGGAACGACCTACGGGGGAAGGTGCGGTCGATGGTGTCAAGACACAACATCGCTGTGCAGAAGACTGGCGGCGGACCCCCACCCACTCCACCCAAATTCACAGCATGGGAGCAAGAGGTCTTGAACATCCTGCATCCTGAGGGCCTCGCTGGAGTAGGCGGAGGAATGGACTCTGGTAAGTCTAATCCCAACTACTTCACCCCCCCCAACCACCAGCATGCCAACCCACACCCCCACCCTCACCCCCAACCCCCCAGCACACATCCTCCCTGCCAATGTCTCACCAGCACAACCCACCCAACACAACACCAATCCCTGAATGCCAACACAAACCATGGACACCCATCACCCAAGCATGACCACTGCACATACCCATCCCCCCCCACAAACCACCCTCACAACTCCTCCCACAAAGGAATGCCAGCACTGGGGGACAAGGGCACCCACAAATCGCACGCCATGGCACACACAGAAGCAATAACCATACTCTTTTACCCCTGCAGGGCCCGAACGCCAACACACCGGCCAGGAGGGTCCAGATTTGTCCATCCCACCCCCAGAACAGGCCCCCAGTGATGACAGCAGCTCTGTCGACCTAGAACCTGATGACCAGCCCGGACCATCGGGGACCTCTGGACAGTCGGTTCCCCACACACAGACACAGGCCACAGCAGACCCAACCCCCTCTGGGAATACCAGCACAGCTCCCACCCAGCGGGCCCATGCCTCTGTCTCCAGGACGCGTCAATCAGCGGTGTGTCCGCCACTACAGGGCACCCAGGCTGACCCACCACCCCAACAACAACAGGGACCTGGGGGCAGTGGTAGTGGGCACACCGTCCAGGGGACAGAGGCCCGGGGAAACAGGGCAACTGGGAGGGCTGCTGTGCGAGAGGGGGTTGACCGGCCCAGGGAACCCACTCTCCAAGAGGCCCTCACCACCATCATGGGAGCATACCACCGCTCCCAGGAAACTATGGCGACGGTACTGGCCAGGTTCCAGGAGATCCAGGCACAGCAGGAGGAACGGTACATGGGGTTCAGAGACGAACTCAGGAACATCGGTACCGCAATGGGGACCATCGTCCTGGCCCTCAACCAGATAGTCACCACATTGCGGGACCATGTGGCACCCCAAAGGGCCCCTGTCACCAGCCTGGACGACGAACAGCCTACCACCTCTGACAGACCACCAGAACCCCACCTCCTGCTGAAGATCAACCATCCCGCAAGCGGAACCTGAGATCACACAAGAAGACAGAGTAGGATGCCAAGACCCTCGCCAGCAAACGATACCCCCTGATGTCATTCCACTGTCCCACATTGTCACCCTGTCCAACCTTGAACTGCCCCTGCTCCATCCTTCCACAGGCATATGGGCAATGCACCTGTGCTACTGAGAACTGGACTCTGCCATGGACATTACTCCACCCCCACCCATCACCGTTTTACTATCATGGACCTATACGCAGCACTTAAAATAAATCACCAATTGCACTTCAAATGTCAGGAGTCTGATTGTATTCTTTACAAATGTATTACACATAACGGTGCAATAATGTTCATTTACATTGTGATGACAACATACCAGTGTCAATAAGCATTAGTCCATGGGCAAACAAAGCAGAAGTCACGCTGTGGGTCATACAGCTCTGAAAAGGGAAGGGAAAGTAAAAAATCAGTGAAAAGGAACTGGGGGGAAACACAGAAAGTAGAGATGCAGGAGGCCAGAAGTAAATGTTAAATGGCGTGGGTGATTCTTACCTGTGTGCTACTGAAAATACTGTTGTATAACTGTGTCCCTGTTGTCCGTGTCGTCCCCGTCGTCTTCCTCCTCTTCACTCTCCACAGGCTCCACAGCTGCTACAACACCACCATCTGGACCATCCTCCTGCAGGAAAGGCACCTGGCGTCGCAATGCAAGATTGTGAAGCATACAGCAGGCCACGATGATATGACACACCTTCTTTGGTGAGTACATGAGGGATCCCCCTGTCATATGCAGGCACCTAAACCTGGCCTTCAGGACCCCGAAGGTCCGTTCTATAATCCTCCTAGTTCGCCCATGTGCCTCATTGTACCGTTCCTCTGCCCTGGTCCGGGGATTCCTCACTGGGGTCAATAGCCAAGGCAGGTTGGGGTAACCAGAGTCACCTATTAGCCACACACGGTGTCTCTGTAGCTGTTCCATCACATAAGGGATGCTGCTATTTCGCATGACATACACGTCATGCACTGACCCCGGGAACTTGGCATTTAGATGGGAGATGTACTGGTCAGCCAAACAGACCACCTGGACATTCATCGAATGGTAATTTTTTCTATTTCTGTACACCTGCTCATTGTCTTTTGGGGGTACTAAAGCCACATGGGTCCCATCAATGGCACCAATGATGTTGGGGATATGTCCAAGGGCATAGAAATCACCCTTCACAGTGGCCAAATCACCCTCCTCAGGGAAAACAATGTATCTCCGCATGTATTTCATCAGGGCAGACAACACTCTGGACAAAATCTTAGAAAACATAGGCTGAGACATCCCTGATGACATGGCCACTGTTGTCTGAAAAGACCCACTTGCCAAAAAATGGAGTACTGACAGAACCTGCACCAGAGGGGGAATCCCTGTGGGTTGGCGGATGGGGGACATCAGGTCTGGCTCCAGCTGGGCACACAGTTCATGTATAGTGGCTCGGTCAAGTCGGTATCGAAGTATAATATGTCGTTCTTCCATTGTCGACAGGTCCACCAGCGGTCGGTACACAGGAGGATTCATCCTTCTCCTCGCAAGTCCCAGCGGACGGTGCCTAGGAAGGACAACATGGAGCACAGAGTCAAGCAACCCACAGGTTCGTTCCCACAGCTTGCACAGTACACGAATCGCTATGCATTGAAAGGCTTGTATGAGTGGCAATGCAAGGCCTAGGCCTGTGTGACGCAGTAGAAATCATGCCATGTGGGCCCTTGAAATGGCGGCTGCCTGACCTGTGAAGTGTGACAGTGGGATGTGAGGTCACTGCGCTGGCGTGGCACACCGTGGCGGTAGGCGGTCGAAGACCGCGGCGCAAAGCAGCATTGGTTAACATTGAACCCTATGGGTCTCAGGAGCCAATGACGATGTGCGCCGGCGGTCGCGGTACGCACCGCCGCGGGCGTGACCGCCATTTTCTATCTGCTTAATCACTCGAGACCTGATCATCCACAGGAGAGGACCTATACTGCAAGTGCTGCTGTGACCTCGGTCTGGAAGAGACAATGGCTGCTGCGACTGGGGAAAGGGCCCCTGCCTTCACTTCAGAAGAGTTGGAGAAACTTGTGGATGGGGTCCTGCCCTAGTATGCGCTACTCTACGGTCCTCCAGACCAACAGGTAAGTACACTGGGTGCACGTTGAATGGGCTATGCCTGGGTTGTGTATGGTGGATGTAAGATGGTGGGGTGGGGAGCGAATGAGGAGTGCAAGGCACGACAGATGAGAGCATGTGCCACATGGCAGGGTTGGGGAGGGGGGGGCAATCACATCTAACATGCAGAAAAGTTTTGAAATTTCCTTTCCCACCCTGTACATGTCAAATAGGTCAGCGCCCATCAGAAAGTCGACATTTGGCGTGCCATCGCCAAGGAAGTCTGGGACCTGGGGGTCCACAACAGACGGGGCACCCACTGCCGAAAGAGGTGGGAGGACATCCGCCGCGGGACCAGGAAGACCGCTGAGTCACTGCTGGGGATGGCCTCCCAACGTAGGAGGGGTGACAGCCGCCAATTGACCCCCCTGATGTCCCGGATCCTGGCGGTGGCCTACCCCGATTTGGATGGGCGCGTGAGGACATCACAGCAGACACAAGGGGGTGAGTACCAGCACATTCTGCTATCTTTACACGCAGTGGAGGCGTCTGGGTGGGGGAGGAGGGCTGTGGGTGACATTAGGCCAGGGCGCTTTCTGTAGTGTAGTCCCCTCCTTTAGGCATGGCTCTGTGCCCCCGCCCCCCACCTCTGTAGGGTGCCAAGTACAGCAATCCATGGTCCTGCATCACCCATGTGCGCATTTGTTGTCCATAGACCTGTTGGCCTAGTCACAAGTACTGAGTAGTGTACCCCGATTGCGCGGCGTAGTGCATGAGGCTCCTGTGTCTGTCCTCTCCGCCAACGGTGTTGACAATGCATGCACTCAACCTGTTTTTATTTCTCCCCCCACCCTTTTTCTTTATCTTCTTGTGCATGTGTGCATTAGCATCATCAGGCGGAGGAGAATTGGCATCGGAGCACGAGGGAGCTGCAACTCACAAGGCCCCGGTGGGCCATGGTACAGACACCGAGGTCACCAGTGATACGGAGGGCGAGGGGAGCACCACAACGGGGACCCATGGTGACACCAGCGACACCGACACGTCCTCGGAAGGGAGCTCCCTAGCGGTGGCGGCAACATCCGGGCCCCCCGCCTCTACAGGTACAGCCGCCACCCAGCGCACCAGCTCCGCCCTCCCAGCAGCCCCTCAGCCTTCGCTCCGTGCCCGCTCGCCCAAGAAGGCGGGCATCTCCTTCGCCCCAGGCACCTCAGGCCCTGCCCATGTTAGCCCTGCTGCCCTCAGTGAGGAGGTCATTGACCTCCTACAGACCATCATTGTTGGGCAGTCTACCCTTTTGAATGCCATCCAGGGGGTAGAGAGGGAGGTGCATCGGAGCAATGCATACCTGGAGGGCATTCATTCGGGTCAGGCTGCCCATCAACGATCGTTCAATGCTCTGGCCTCAGCACTGACGGCAGCCATTGTCCCTGTCTCCAGCCTCCCTCTTCTAACTGCCTCCACCCTGTCTCTGTCTCCTGTTCCTCAGCCTATCCCATCCACACCATCAGGCCAGCCTGCACACACCTCAACACCCAAGGGCAGCTCCTCCAGACATAAGCACCACAGATCACACAAGCATTCACCCAAGCAACACCCAGATGCAGACATGCCAACAGTCACTACCACCCCTGTGTCCCCCTCCTCCTCGTCTCCCTCCTCCATCCCTGTGACGTCTCCACTCACACCTGCATGCACACCACCATCAGCCAGTACTTCCATCACCAGCACACCCTCCAGTACAGTCCGCACACGTGCAGTCACCACCCCCACTGCCATTTACACGTCCCCTGTGTCCTCTCCCACTGTGTCTGTCACCCCCTCTTCCAAGACACACAAACGCAGGCAGCCACCCACCCAACAGCCAACCACCTCACGACAGCCTACGTCACAAGCACCTGCACCCAAAAACAGCACACCTGACTCTCCTACCACCACATCCTCTTCCTCCACTCCCATACCCACTACACCTACCCTTTACGTTGGTCCTAAAAAACTTTACCTCTCCAAACTTAACCTCTTTGCCCCACCTGACCCACCCCCTCCATCTGCTAAGAGTCCCAAGAGCACCTCAGCCACCACCAGCCCTGCTTCAAGTGTCACCATTGTGCACGGGTTTTGGAGTCCACCCTTTCCCAGCACTGATACATCGGCCAGCAGCAAGGGGACAGCCACACCCCCCCCCTGGAAGGAGGACCCGTAAAATCAAGGGCCGCCGCGAGAAGACTGACACGGCTGCCCCCAAGGAGCAAAGTCCTGGGCCGTCACCTGCCACAACATCCAGGGGAGGCAAGGGCCAGAGAGCCTCATCGAAGGAGGGCAAGGGCAGCAGGGCGGAGAAGTCTGCCAGCAGGGGCGCGGACCAGGAGGGCCCCCAAGCCCCATCCCGGGTGTGAGGGAGGACACCCATGGGCCCAGGACTCCGTCACAGAAGGGTCCAGCAACTGCACGGTCGGAGGGCGACTAAGCAGGGAGTCCTGGCCAGGTCTGGCTCCCTTGAATGACTGGACAAGCACCGCTGAAGAGGGCCCCGCCGTGCAGAAAGACACCGCTGAAGAGGGCCCCGCCGGGCAGAAAGGCACCGCTGAAGAGGGCCCGCCGTGCAGAAAGGCACCGCTGAATAGGGCCCCGCCGGGAAGAAAGGCACCGCTGAAGAGGGCCCCGCCGTGCAGAAAGACACTGCTGAAGAGGGCCCCGCCGTGCAGAAAGACACCGCTGAAGAGGGCCCCGCCGTGCAGAAAGGCACCGCTCCGCTGGGCCCCGCCGCCTCAAGCACCGCTCCGCTGGGCCCTTCCTGTCAAGCACCGCTCCGCTGGGCCCCGCCGTCTCAAGCACCGCTCCGCTGGGCCCCGCCGTCTCAAGCACCGCTCCGCTGGGCCCTTCCTGTCAAGCACCGCTCCGCTGGGCCCTTCCTGTCAGGCACCGCTCCGCTGGGCCCCGCCGTCTCAAGCACCGCTCTGCTGGGCCCTTCCTGTCAAGCACCGCTCCGCTGGGCCCTTCCTGTCAAGCACCGCTCCGCTGGGCCCCGCCGTCTCAAGCACCGCTCCGCTGGGCCCTTCCTGTCAAGCACCGCTCCGCTGGGCCCTGCCGTCTCAAGCACCGCTCCGCTGGGCCCTTCCTGTCAGGCACCGCTCCGCTGGGTCCCGCCGTCTCAAGCACCGCTCCGCTGGGCCCTTCCTGTCAAGCACCGCTCCGCTGGGCCCCGCCGTCTCAAGCACCGCTCCGCTGGGCCCTTCCTGTCAAGCACCGCTCCGCTGGGCCCCGCCGTCTCAAGCACCGCTCTGCTGGGCCCTTCCTGTCAGGCACCGCTCCGCTGGGCCCCGCCGTCTCAAGCACCGCTCCGCTGGGCCCTTCCTGTCAGGTCCGCTGGGCCCCGCCGTCTCAAGCACCGCTACGCTGGGCCCTTCCTGTCAAGCACCGCTCCGCTGGGCCCTTCCTGTCAAGCACCGCTCCGCTGGGCCCCGCCGTCTCAAGCACCGCTCCGCTGGGCCCTTCCTGTCAAGCACCGCTCCGCTGGGCCCTTCCTGTCAGGCACCGCTCTGCTGGGCCCCGCCGTCTCAAGCACCGCTCCGCTGGGCCCTTCCTGTCAAGCACCGCTCCGCTGGGCCCCGGCGTCTTAAGCACCGCTCCACTGGGCCCTTCCTGTCAGGCACCGCTCCGCTGGGCCCTGCCGTCTCAAACACCGCTCCGCTGGGCCCTTCCTGTCAAGCACCGCTCCGCTGGGCCCTTCCTGTCAAGCACCGCTCCGCTGGGCCCCGCCGTCTCAAGCACCGCTCCGCTGGGCCCTTCCTGTCACGCACCGCTCCGCTGGGCCCACCGTCTCAAGCACCGATCCGCTGGGTCCTTCCTGTCAAGCACTGCTCCGCTGGGCCCCGCCGTCTCAAGCACCGCTCCGCTGGGCCCTTCCTGTCAAGCACCGCTCCGCTGGGCCCTGCCGTCTCAAGCACCGCTCCGCTGGGCCCTTCCTGTCAGGCACCGCTCCGCTGGGTCCCGCCGTCTCAAGCACCGCTCCGCTGGGCCCTTCCTGTCAAGCACTGCTCCGCTGGGCCCCGCCGTCTCAAGCACCGCTCCGCTGGGCCCTTCCTGTCAGGCACCGCTCCGCTGGGCCCCGCCGTCTCAAGCACCGCTCCGCTGGGCCCTTCCTGTCAGGCACCGCTCCGCTGGGCCCCGCCGTCTCAAGCACCGCTCCGCTGGGCCCTTCCTGTCAAGCACCGCTCCGCTGGGCCCTTCCTGTCAAGCACCGCTCCGCTGGGCCCCGCCGTCTCAAGCACCGCTCCGCTGGGCCCTTCCTGTCAAGCACCGCTCCGCTGGGCCCTTCCTGTCAGGCACCGCTCCGCTGGGCCCCGCCGTCTCAAGCACCGCTCCGCTGGGCCCTTCCTGTCAAGCACCGCTCCGCTGGGCCCCGCCGTCTTAAGCACCGCTCCGCTGGGCCCTTCCTGTCAGGCACCGCTCCGCTGGGCCCCGCCGTCTCAAACACCGCTCCGCTGGGCCCTTCCTGTCAAGCACCGCTCCGCTGGGCCCTTCCTGTCAAGCACCGCTCCGCTGGGCCCCGCCATCTCAAGCACCGCTCCGCTGGGCCCTTCCTGTCACGCACCGCTCCGCTGGGCCCGCCGTCTCAAGCACCGCTCCGCTGGGTCCTTCCTGTCAAGCACCGCTCCGCTGGGCCCCGCCGTCTCAAGCACCGCTCCGCTGGGCCCTTCCTGTCAAGCACCGCTCCGCTGGGCCCTGCCGTCTCAAGCACCGCTCCGCTGGGCCCTTCCTGTCAAGCACCGCTCCGCTGGGCCCTTCCTGTCAAGCACCGCTCCGCTGGGCCCTTCCTGTCAGGCACCGCTCCGCTGGGCCCCGCCGTCTCAAGCACCGCTCCGCTGGGCCCTTCCTGTCAAGCACCGCTCCGCTGGGCCCCGCCGTCTTAAGCACCGCTCCGCTGGGCCCTTCCTGTCAGGCACCGCTCCGCTGGGCCCCGCCGTCTCAAACACCGCTCCGCTGGGCCCTTCCAGTCAAGCACCGCTCCGCTGGGCCCTTCCTGTCAAGCACCGCTCCGCTGGGCCCCGCCATCTCAAGCACTGCTCCGCTGGGCCCTTCCTGTCACGCACCGCTCCGCTGGGCCCGCCGTCTCAAGCACCGCTCCGCTGGGTCCTTCCTGTCAAGCACCGCTCCGCTGGGCCCCGCCGTCTCAAGCACCGCTCCGCTGGGCCCTTCCTGTCAAGCACCGCTCCGATGGGCCATGCCGTCTCAAGCACCGCTCCGCTGGGCCCTTCCTGTCAAGCACCGCTCCGCTGGGCCCTTCCTGTCAAGCACCGCTCCGCTGGGCCCCGCCGTCTCAAGCACCGCTCCGCTGGGCCCTTCCTGTCAAGCACCGCTCCGCTGGGCCCTTCCTGTCAGGCACCGCTCTGCTGGGCCCCGCCGTCTCAAGCACCGCTCCGCTGGGCCCTTCCTGTCAAGCACCGCTCCGCTGGGCCCCGGCGTCTTAAGCACCGCTCCACTGGGCCCTTCCTGTCAGGCACCGCTCCGCTGGGCCCCGCCGTCTCAAACACCGCTCCGCTGGGCCCTTCCTGTCAAGCACCGCTCCGCTGGGCCCTTCCTGTCAAGCACCGCTCCGCTGGGCCCTTCCTGTCACGCACCGCTCCGCTGGGCCCGCCGTCTCAAGCACCGCTCCGCTGGGTCCTTCCTGTCAAGCACCGCTCCGCTGGGCCCCGCCGTCTCAAGCACCGCTCCGCTGGGCCCTTCCTGTCAAGCACCGCTCCGCTGGGCCCTGCCGTCTCAAGCACCGCTCCGCTGGGCCCTTCCTGTCAAGCACTGCTCCGCTGGGCCCCGCCGTCTCAAGCACCGCTCCGCTGGGCCCTTCCTGTCAAGCACCGCTCCGCTGGGCCCCGCCGTCTCAAGCACCGCTCCGCTGGGCCCTTCCTGTCAAGCACCGCTCCGCTGGGCCCTTCCTGTCAGGCACCGCTCCGCTGGGCCCCGCCGTCTCAAGCACCGCTCCGCTGGGCCCTTCCTGTCAAGCACCGCTCCGCTGGGCCCCGCCGTCTTAAGCACCGCTCCGCTGGGCCCTTCCTGTCAGGCACCGCTCCGCTGGGCCCCGCCGTCTCAAACACCGCTCCGCTGGGCCCTTCCTGTCATGCACCGCTCCGCTGGGCCCTTCCTGTCAAGCACCGCTCCGCTGGGCCCCGCCGTCTCAAGCACCGCTCCGCTGGGCCCTTCCTGTCACGCACCTCTCCGCTGGGCCCGCCGTCTCAAGCACCGCTCCGCTGGGTCCTTCCTGTCAAGCACCGCTCCGCTGGGCCCCGCCGTCTCAAGCACCGCTCCGCTGGGCCCTTCCTGTCAAGCACCGCTCCGCTGGGCCCTGCCGTCTCAAGCACCGCTCCGCTGGGCCCTTCCTGTCAGGCACCGCTCCGCTGGGTCCCGCCGTCTCAAGCACTGCTCCGCTGGGCCCTTCCTGTCAAGCACCGCTCCGCTGGGCCCCGCCGTCTCAAGCACCGCTCCGCTGGGCCCTTCCTGTCAGGCACCGCTCCGCTGGGCCCCGCCGTCTCAAGCACCGCTCCGCTGGGCCCTTCCTGTCAGGCACCGCTCCGCTGGGCCCCGCCATCTCAAGCACCGCTCTGCTGGGCCCTTCCTGTCAAGCACCGCTCTGCTGGGCCCTTCCTGTCAAGCACTGCTCCGCTGGGCCCTTCCTGTCAAGCACCGCTCCGCTGGGCCCCGCCGTCTCAAGCACCGCTCCGCTGGGCCCTTCCTGTCAAGCACCGCTCCGCTGGGCCCTTCCTGTCAAGCACCGCTCCGCTGGGCCCTTCCTGTCAAGCACCGCTCCGCTGGGCCCCGCCGTCTCAAGCACCGCTCCGCTGGGCCCTTCCTGTCAGGCACCGCTCCGCTGGGCCCCGCCGTCTCAAGCACCGCTCCGCTGGGCCCTTCCTGTCAAGCACCGCTCCGCTGGGCCCTTCCTGTCAAGCACCGCTCCGCTGGGCCCTTCCTGTCAAGCACCGCTCCGCTGGGCCCCGCCGTCTCAAGCACCGCTCCGCTGGGCCCTTCCTGTCAAGCACCGCTCCGCTGAGCCCTTCCTGTCAAGCACCGCTCCGCTGGGCCCTTCCTGTCAAGCACCGCTGCGCTGGGCCCCGCCGTCTCAAGCACCGCTCCGCTGGGCCCTTCCTGTCAAGCACCGCTCCGCTGGGCCATTCCTGTCAAGCACCGCTCCGCTGGGCCCCGCCGTCTCAAGCACCGCTCCGCTGGGCCCTTCCTGTCAAGCACCGCTCCGCTGGGCCCCGCCGTCTCAAGCACCGCTCCGCTGGGCCCTTCCTGTGAAGCACCGCTCCGCTGGGCCCTTCCTGTCAAGCACCGCTGGCCCATTGACAGTGCCGGTTCTGTGTCGAGCTAGTGTTCACGCTGCACTCGGGGCAACCTGCCTCCTCCATTACCTGTGGAGTCTGTGATCCACCTGATGGCCTGTGTCTCTGCACTCCCCAGGATGGCACAGTGGGCAGACCACCCACTGTAGAGACTTGTGAGACTGTGGCTTTGCACTCCCCAGGATGGCACAGTGGGCAGACCACCCACTGTAGAGACTTGTGAGACTGTGGCTTTGCACTCCCCAGGATGGTACAGTGGGCATGGTGGACCCTTCGTGGATCTGGCGTCGTGGACTCATGTGGCTGAGGTGCCCCCCCTTGTCTTCCCCCTGAGGTGCCTGTAGTTTTGTCATCTGATGCCCCAGCAGTGTTCTCTCCAACGGACTCAGGTCTCCTGTGTGGGCTTTGCCCATGTGTTGATACACTTTGGCCCACGGACAGTGGAAATTTAAGTGACTGTGCAGGACATATTGCCTATGTTGATCGGTTTCGCAATGTTCTTACTTGTTTTTTTTAAAATTCATATTGCTATTTTACCATGACTTCAAAGAACCTCTTTTATACATAAATGTTGTTTCTCACTTTAATTATGTCTTTGCATTATTCCGGGGGGTTTGGGTGGTGTCACTGTGACTTGGTGCTCTGCATTGGTGTGTAGATAGTTGGGGGGGGGGTCGCATATGTGTGTGCCCGTCAGCTTTCCTCCTCCCCCCTCCCCTGTGTCGTAGGTGCAGTACTCACCGTTGTCGTCTGCGCCGGCGTTCGTACTCGTGGTAGATGAGCAGGTAGACAATAGCTGGTAGGATGTTCAATTCGGGTTCCATGCTGTTCTCCGTCCTCGTGGAGTGTGTATAGGTGAGCGTTTTCCCGTTCGTAGTCTGTTTCCGCCGTGTTTTTATCGGCGGGGCTCCCGCCCCGGAAAAGGTGGCGGATTGGTGAGTTGTGATAGGGTGGGCGGTACATTGTCTGCCGCCTGCCTGTTGGCGGTGACCGCCGCGCTGTTTGTCTGTCCCGCCGTGGCGGTCGGAGTGTTAAAGTGGCGGCCTGTGTTGGCGGTTCCCGCCAGGGTCAGAATACCTTTTTTTTGACTGCCTGCCTGTTGGCGGGTTGGCCGCCGCTTTATCACCGACCGCCAGGGTTGGAATGACCCCCTTAATTTCTTGTTTAAAATTTTAAAATAAATACATAATTATATAAAAATATAATAAATAAATAAATAAATTGCTTGTGTACTTGGGGATTATGAGGAACCCACAGGCATTTGGGAGGCAAGGAGGTGCAGGTGAAAAATGGAAAAAATGCATATAATATTAAACATAATTTATTCATATATTACAATGATCTTCAAGCATACTAATTCAACTGACATAAAAGAACAAAAGCAAGCCCATCACAAAAGCATACTGCCTGCCCACACAAAATGGCCAATGCCAACATGGTCAAACAACATCAATGATGGATTAATCCCAGATCTGTGACTGGGGGTGAATTTTTGACAATGTTCAGCATTCCTTCAATCATCTTTTTGTTTTGCTATAGTTGACCTACATGGGAAGGGTATGCTCAGATGTGGATCACAGGCTCACTGTGCCTGGCTGATGAGGGGTGATACCCCAAAACCGGTCCCAGATTGATTGTTTCCTATCCCGGGAGAACCTGGCTTGGCTGTTCAGGCTGGGCTGTTCCTGTGGGGATTAGAGTCAAGAGTAATTTGCATATGGGTGAGTTGATTAAACCCAGATCTGTGACTGGGGTGAATGTTTGACAATGTTCAGCATTCTGTCCATCATCTTTTTGTGGTGTAAATAACATCAACAGCAGCAAGCAAGAGGACATTGGAGAACAAGAACCTGTGGCAAAAGCACACTGACTGCCTGTGCAAAATGGCCACTAGTCACTTGGCCAAACAACAAGCAAGAACTCAGGCATGGACATTAAAGACTACATGAAGGCCTATGGAGAAAGTAAACTGGCTGGCTGCACAAAATGTCCTGTAGCCACACGATCAAACAACATGAACAACAGAAAGCAAGGAGACATTGGAGAACAAAGATCACATGCAGGTCTATGGCAAAAGCACACTGACTGACTACACAAATTGGCCATCAGCCACATGGTCAATCAACAAGCAAGGAGGCATAGATAACAAAGAACACATGCAGGCCAATTCACACTGACTACACAAAACGGCCCCAGCAACATGGCATGGAGAACACACACACACACTGGGCAGACAAAGGAGGCATGGGAACAATGAAGAAAACACTACTATCAATTCATCAATGCCAAAAACAAAAATTAAATGAGCTATGAAAACTTTACAACAACACACATCCTCCAAAAGCATCAAATGTTACCTCACCAAAATACACTTTTTCAGAAAACAAATGTGAGTTACAAAACAACCCCCTCATTTTTAATTTAATCCAATGTGATACCTGGCCTAAATGATGTTTTAAAACAACATATACCACAGAAACAGTTGTTTCATGTACCCAGGGCTAGTACTGGGTGTATGCCCCCCCTGGGCAGACTAGTCCACATAGTTAAATAAATGAATAGTGCAAAATTAACAAAAGTGGAGAAAATGTACCGAACTGTGCAATCTTTTTCCCTTACAAAAGATAAAAAATTAAATGCAAAATAATAAGTAGGCCCCTTCTTAAACTCCAGTCTACCCACCAGAACCACATTCAAATAAAAAAAATCGAATAAAACTACAAATAAATACTGGTGCATGCTCTCTATCAAACAAATAACAACCTTATACAAATGTTTCTCAACTTACTTGTGATATCACAAAACCAAAGTACATATAATACAATCGTATATATGCAGCAGGATTTGTAGACACAGAGAGTGATCCTTCCACCTCAAACTCCAAGTGAAAAGTGTCCAGGAGATGGACAAAGCACTGGGAGCAGCCTGCTGGACAGGAAGAGGAAGCTGGAGTCTCTGTGGCACTTTCTTCCTGTTGAAAAATAAGTAAAATAAAAAAATGCTTTTTGCACAAAAAACAACCTGAACCGTCTGTTCGATTGAAATATTCACTCATAAACGTCTTTTCGAGTACATTTAGTTGCTTCTTGAGTAGAAAATCTGCTCAGGAAGCAGCATCACAAAAATGGTGCCGGAAGGCTCAGTGGGGACCAAAGCCATGCGAGCGGCCAGCAAATCTCATGTGCACTCACTAGCAGCTGACCAATTTATTTGTGCTTGCAATGAGTGCCAAAACAAGTCTTGCACACGTGAGTGAAAAAATCATTCTGCTGAATTCATTACACATGTGGCGCAGAGTTCCCAAATTCTGTAAACTTCGCTGGAGGAGCTGAATTTCTCACCCACCCCAATTAGAATGACACTCCCTTAAATTGTTACTTCACATTTAAAAAAACTCAGAAATTTACAGAAAAGGTAGTAATAAAATATTACTTTACATAAAACCCTTAGAAAGTCACTGAAAACACAAATGTTAATGTGACGTTATAGTTATGACTTGTAATATTATCTTACTTCACATTAAAAAAAATAAACTTGAAATTCATCCCCAAAAATAAAAGTTAATGGGGCGTTCTAGTTAGGTGTAAATGTCAGGTTAAACTAACAAAACTACAGAAGTTCACCAGTTACATTTATCTCAAGTAACTACAACTCATTCCCCTACTAACTATAACTTGCACCCTTACCATGCTAGGCTTGTATCCTCACATATTAAATCACACGTATTTTCAGTGAATGCATTGATAACATCCCTAATGACATCTGAAATGACATCATTAGTAACAACACTGTGGTGGCGGGGGCATCTATTACTGTGTGGTCACCTAGCAAAGAGAGAGAGAGGTGAGCTGATTCATGGCTGGACTGGGCATTTAAGCACAGAGGCATTTTCTGGGGAAGCTATTGAGCTGGGAGCTTGTTTTTCAGCACAAGGGCAGCTCTATTGGGTGCCAAACCAACTCTGCCCCTGAAGAACAAAAGAGAGTGAGCATCCTTAGAGACAACACCCAGTAAACAGGAGGAAATTGCTAAAAACAATGAAGGAAAGGGATGAAATGCCTGGAGAAAAAAGAACGAGCTAAAATAACTGTACAGACTGGAGAGGATATGGACACAGGAAAAAAGTAAATGGCAGAAAAATATTGTGAGGTGCTGGGAAAAGAAGAAGAAACAAGCAATGGCAACGACAAGAGATTTAATTAAATTGCCAACACGTAAAAAAACACAGGCATTCACAAATTAAAATATCTATTAATCTTCTCAGGTGTGAGATAGGCTCTCTGGGTAACATAATATTGTATGAGGTGGAATTGCATATTGCGAGGAACATACATGGGAGTTTCCAGGACAGTCACCCATTCCTTATCAGTAAAAGGCCCCCCCTTCCCGCTCCCATCGCCTGCGGAGAGTCGCAAGTGGGCCAGTTGTGAGTGGTCGCAGAGAGTCTGCCATCCAGAGTACTAGGGCCCATATTTATACTCTGTCTGCGCCAAATTTGCATCAAATGTGTTGACACAAATTCGGCGCAAACCTTACACCATATTTATACTTTGACATCCGCGAACGCCAAAATTCCACTGTGTGCGTCATTTTCTGGATATGTGAAACCGCCTTGCGTTAATGACATGCAAGGTAGGCGTTCCCGTCCAAAAAATGACTTAAAACCCGTGCACCATATTTATCCTACCGCGCAAAAATGACGCACAGCTGTGAGACGAGTCAAAAATGACGCACAGCCCGATTTGCATAAAAAAATAACGCCTGGGTCAGGGCAGGCATTAAAATGGGGCAAACACACCACTACTTAAGGAAAACACACAGAAGCAACATCAGAGCTCCAAAATCAAGACATGGAGGTGCTATTCATCCAGCATGCACGAAGACGCAGAGCACAGTACCAACAGCAGCAGCTTCCACCACACCAGAAGGACCCCAAATGCAACGCAGAAGGCAGGAGAGGATATTCAGGACCAGGACAAGCCTTTTGGGACTCAGAGAACATGACATCATCCAGAGGTACAGACTAAACTGGCAAGCCATTCAGCAGCTGCTGCGCCACATTGAGCCACAGTTGGCACCCAGCTTGCAGACACCTCACATTCCACCAGAGACCAAGCTGCTAGCTGTCCTCCACATGTTGGCAAGTGGCTCGTTTCAAACCACTGATGCCCTGGTTGCCAGGATTTCAAAGCCCTCATTCTCTGCCTTCCTACCCAAGGTATTGGATGCCTTCCTCTCCCTCACACCCCGCCACATCAGCTTCCCCAACACACAGCAGAAGCAGCAGGAGACCAAACAGGGCTTCTACCAAATCAGCGGCTTCCCCCACGTTCTTGGCGCCATTGACTGCACACATGTACAGATTTTGCCACCTGCTGCAACTGAGCATCTATACCGCAACAGGAAGCACACACACTCCATCAATGTGCAGGCCATTGTCGATCACCGGGGTTTGATCACCAACATCGCGGTAAAGTATCCTGGGAGTGTACATGATTCATTCATCTTTCGCCACTGCACTGTCAATCAACACTTCCCGGATGGACACTATGGAAATGGCCTACTTGTTGGTAAGTACAGAAACCCAGTTATATACACACAGCACAGCAACCCTGTAGGACACACAACACATACACAACTACATTGACACGTGGCCAGGAAGACACTGAGATTGTGACAATGCTAGTCATGTTTGATATCCTGACCCAATGGGATACACACCTACGGACAAATGACAGATGCAAATAACAACAGATGCCACTTCACAGACACAAGGGAACAATTTAAAACCACACAGAGACAATGACATGGCCTTAACTGCCAGTACAACTTGGAAGATGAATCTTACAATATCTCATCAATAACACTCAATCACACACCCTTCCAAACAATATGTACTGTGTAAGGGGTATGCAATGTGTTTCGCTGCAGGTCTAACACCATGACACACATAGCATGATGATGATGACTCCACTGAATGGGACATGGAATCATTGAGGCTGTACCAACATCTCACATCACTCCTGGTCTGACATTGCCCACTACCAATAACCAAGTGGACTGTGCTAAGAACACATATTGATGTGACAATATTGCAAAGTGCACATTGCTACACATACGGTTTGAGACAATTACACATATGCACAACATATGTAGAGGCATATGGACCTTCTGACACTTAAACCTTCAAACCCACAACCAAGTTAGCCAGCTTACCTGGAGCAGGTTCAGTAGTGTAGGTACACGTTTGGACATGAGCCAACTTGGTGAGAGCAGATAAATAGGTCTGCATAGAACTTGTTACACATGGGATATTTGTGCTTTGTCAATTGTCAACACGTCAGTGCTGCCAACTTATGGAGATGTGTTGTACATTGTCACCTAGCCAAATCAAAGGGCCTCACTGTTGTTTAACAAATTCTATTGCATATGTTAAATTGGATGGGATGTCCAGGCCATATAGATGCAACCGTGTTACCACCACTGTGGAATTGATTCTGTGTATGGAAGTATCATGTCACCCCCAGTTAAAACACATGGACACCTCTTTCACATGACATAATGCATGGGAGTACACAATGTACCGCAAGTCTACAAACATACCGCTGACATCCGGTCAATCACCCAAACACCAGTTCAGATAATGAAACATCCCAATGCTGATGGTACATGCTAGAAGCCTAGGATTCCACACAATAACACAAACACAGAGGAGTCACAGACAACACAAGATAACAACTGCCATGCAAAGTGATAATCATGGTGCAAGCTCCATCAAAAATGTTCAATCATTTTCTCTTTCAGCTGATCAGGGGTATGGGATCCAGCAATGAATCATGACCCCATTTGCAAACCCAAGTACTGAAGCGGAGCGTGCCTATAATGAGGCACATCGGAGGACAAGCACCACAGTAGAGAGGACCTTTGGCATCCTGAAGTCAAGATTTGGGTGCCTCGACATCACCTGAAATGGTCTGCAAGATCATTTTGACCTGTGCCATCCTACACAACATTTGTGTAAGGAGGAACATTCCCCTCTATGAACCAGAGCCACAAATGCCTGAAGAGGAGGAAGAAGAGGATGTTGTCCATCAACATGAGGGGGACCATCCAAATAGTGCAGCAGGATTGCGTTGGAGACAACACATTGTACAAAACTTCTTTTAACTCTAGTCACCATTACCCCTGTCTTACCATATGTCATTAAACACCTAATCTAATCACTAAATCATGGTCTGGATAATTATTTATGCATCACATGATCCCTAGGAATCATAATCAGAGTTTAGCCTCATGGAGCATTGCAGATATACAGATTAGGATCCTGAAAAAGCCACATCACATTTGATGGGTATGAATGTACACCCAACTTCACACACAGCGTAAATGACATATATCCTGTCCATTTCACATTTGAAGGGCAATATCAGAGTAGCACAGCTATGGCACCCATCCATGTTGGCAGCATGGTTCATTGCAGCATATGGCACACAATTAAGACACCATCAATCATAAGGTAAAAAACTGCTTCATACATGAGGCAGTGGATGTGCTATTGCATTGGTAACAGGAATGTATGACCAGACCCTTGACAGCAGTAAGTGTGACATCAGCTATCTCTGCAAGGACTATGTGTGTCAAGAAGTCCATGTAAGCTGCAAATGGATAGCACGAGTGCCCCAGGTATGACAAGCATTGCTCACAAGACATGCCCTGCGCATGCCCTCCCAGGTTACAAGTCCTGTCACAGGCATGTTTTCAGTCTCTCCCCACCTTTCTCTAGAGGGCCCTGTAACTGGACTATTTTTACCCTGATAATCCTTCATCTACACACACCCAGACTTACATTATGACTCCAGTGTGCTTTCCTCTTTGATATGGCATGCCATAGTCATAGTTCATCTGTCTGCATGGACTTCAGGTCCGATAATGCACTGCCTGGTAGTCTGTAGGACCTGTAATCACCTGTCCATTGCTTCTCATGTGAAAGGTACTGTTGGCCCTTTGAACTTGATTCTCACCTACAGGACTTGTGAGAGACTGAAGCTGCGCACACCTGTGAGCATTTCCATGCAGACCAGCCATTTGAACCTACACTGCCCTTACTGCTGCCTGAAACGGCTTAGAGGCTGCCATTTTATGTATATCCTTGCTGTGTATTGCCGTATAAATCACTTTTGTAACACAGGCTTTTGGTGATTGTGTAACGTTGCAGCCCAAAGCACAAATACAGTTTTCATTATCCACAGTGTTGTTCCAGCTTTTCCCAGTCAGAGTCTGCTCACTGTGTATTTGCCTTGTTCATGTTAGTTCCTGACAGAGCCTCCATCCTGTTAGCCTGATTGGTTCCTGTCTTTGTGTTACCATAAAGGTTCTCTGTGGCAACATTTCTCTCATAGTTGCTTTCCATGCCCTCACTTTCCTCCTGGGGTATTGTGTCTGGTAGGTCTACGATGAATCCTCAAATAGATTGTATAGTGTAATCAGTTTACTTATCGTATCATGGTCTGGGACATGTCTTCAAATAGCCTAATCCCAGCCCTATCCCTTATCTGGGTTTCATGTATTCATGAGTGATAAACAGTGACAGTGTACCATGGCTGTATGCACTGATTGGGTATGGTGCCTCCAGCACAACAAACAACGCTTGCTAATGTGCATGAAAGAACAGAACATGATTGTGCCCTCATGGTCCACACACAGATTCACATTGGCTGCAACCCAATGATGGTGCTTGCGTGGTGACTAGCTGTGAGATTAATCAGCACAGAGGCACTGATGTTCCCGGTAGCAGTGGGAATTTTAGAGCCCACCCTGTGTCCAAATGTTGTGATGAAACCTGCCGGTTTTAAATTACTGATCCATTAACTTTGTGAGCACACCAAGGTTGCCCTGTTGTCAGTCTCATAAAATGTCTATAGAGCCATAGCTAGACTATCCCCATGTGTGTTGTTGATTCCTCTTTGGCTTTCGGTCAATTCTGCTTTGTAGGATACTCTGGTAATGCAGGGAATGGCTCCACAGACTCGTGACTAGACCTGCA
The DNA here is from genome assembly GCF_031143425.1 of Pleurodeles waltl. NCBI lineage: Eukaryota > Metazoa > Chordata > Amphibia > Caudata > Salamandridae > Pleurodeles > Pleurodeles waltl. The sequence continues at coordinate 865,582,519 of NC_090439.1, read as the reverse complement.
CATAACTGTGACAACATGGAGGCCAATAATGACACAAAGTACACATGGCCACACGCTTGAACTGGACACCTTTGTGCAATTAACCACTGGAAATATGTGAGCACATGCAGCTTGGTCTGCTGGTCCTCCACTGCCACAAGAGAAATATAGGTCATTTATATGACTCAAACTGTGGAGTGACATTACATTTTTGGATTGGTTTTGGGACTCTGTATCACAAACACCGTACCCACATAGCATTTTCAAATGCCTGACTCATGGGTAGTATTTAAACAAGTGACCAGGAAGTGGTATCCAACATTCCAGTACATGTGATGGCTTACTCTTGTAACATTGCCATTATCAACCTTCCTCTATTTATCCTGTGCATAGTTTATCATGGGAGATGTTTTATCCCAAAAGTCAAGTAAGTTCACACAGCATTAGTTGCTACGCGTATGACAAACACATATCCTGACTCATTTCCACACTGAATAGCATCTGATGGTTATCCACATTTACAACACATGCATACAAGCACATTAATGAAAGCACATCTTGTGATGTTCACACAGAGGCTAAACTAAAATTAAAATAGCCAATTCACAGACATTGACACACAGGCAATGAGTTAATGTATTAAGTTGCATAGCCCTGCTATCCTCTATTGACGCACAACCTGCTCAAACCGGGTAATACTAATTTGTATTCCAAAAGTTTGGGTATCTATTACGTCAGTGAAGAGTGCTCATCCGGTACAAAAACTGGAGTATCATGGTCTGCAGTAGTGTGATCTGCCACATGTGCCCAAACACTGGAATTCACAATGCAGGTCGAAACACCCTATCTCTGTACAGTTACAGCTGTCATTTTTGTTAGAAAAATGTGAGAAATGACACAAACCCAGTAATAGACATACATTTTGACGTAAAAGCGTCAAAAAAGATGCATATGCGTCAAAAATCACTGTATATGCGTAGAAAAATGATGCTCACAGCCTTGATACATCCATTGGTCCGAGCGGTAATTCCTACACTGTACCCCATGAGATTGGTTACCAATCCTAAATATTTTGAACTATGGATGTGGGGTAATTTGTAAGCATTTGCATTAAAAAAATGGACGCACAGAATGTAAGCGTCCTAAATTTTTTACGCATCACAATAAAAACGCACCGCATTTGAGGAAGGAAGTGATGTAATAGGATATCCTGTTTACAGAATTGGTACAGTGGCTATACTTTCACTTTCACTTTGCAGTCTGTGATTTTTCTAGACTTTGTGGCTGTTCTTAGAGTTTTGTCTGTCCCAATTGTGCTTTTGTCTCTTGTGTGCCATCCTATTTGTCATCTGTTTTATTTGTAATTGTCTCAGTTGTTCATTGTAAGTGTTTATTTGTCATATTTGGTGTCTAATGTTTTCTTTGTACTGTTGGGAGTCTGTTGTGGGTATTGTTAGTTTGAGGATAGTTGGGCTGTTTGAGGGTTACTTTTCTTTCATTTTCCTCCCTCCTTTCCCTTCATTTCCTCTGTTCTTCATTTTTCCTATTATTTCTGTCATGTTGGGTAGGCCACGTCTTGGGAGAATGGGTGAGGAGGAGCTGGGGGCAGTCATTTGGCTGGTGTGCCACTATCTCCCCTTGATGATAGAAGCAGGTGGCAGGGTGATACAGGGGTATCACACAGAGGTGAGGAGGCTCCGGTGGTCAAAGGTGTTGTACCATCTGCGTCGCATCTTCAACACACCGCGCAATGACCACCAACTGAAGCACTGCTGGGCTGACCTTGTTGCCAGTAGCAGATTTGTTGATATGCTGCAGGCAATGTTTTTGGACATGTGGAATGCAAGTTAAACATACAGTGCCCCTGAGTTATATAATAATTGCTTCACATTACCATCATTTGTTGACCCAACAGCTGCACCAACTTACAAAACACAACAGGATCTTGTAAATTAGTGCTGCCTTCACGTCAATAGATGATGCTAATGTGGCTCAAACATATGTTTTATCTATGGTCTGTGAGTGTACTACAAGCTAAAGCAAAGAATTAATGTGTTCTCCAATTATTTTGAATACCTGTCTGAACTGTATTCTGGCCATACGTACCAATTTCTTTCTAACCTCCGGTAATATCTTAGGCTGATAGTTTGACTTGTTTTTGCCGCAATTAAATTAGGGATGGATGCCAAAGTAATGCACGCGGGTTCATATCTAAATGTTTGGTGCTACATTTCATAGCTGTAGCATATAACATGAAGCAAATGATACAAATTGAGGGATAACAACTATCCCTGGCCCTCTGTTCATTGTACATGTGTTTTTAAATTGGTCTTGGGCACAATAGCTGGAACAGAGCTAATGCATTTCCCATCTGTGTTACTCTATAGCCATGCACTTCTCATAAGTCATAGGGTCATCATGGGATACATGACATTGGGGAATGCATGGTCACAATGTATTACATGCATGATGTTGTGCAAGGTACCCCTGACCAGTTCCATCATACATATAAAGTTCCCCAATGCTTTACTAGTTTACGTTTGGTACACCCCTGCTGATCTAGTGCAGCATATATACAATAGCTAACTTCCCAGTATGGAGGCTATCACAGACATGGATGTATGCTAAGATCAAAAGACCAGCATTCCTGTGACTGCTGCCATTCCGAAGGTACATACAAATTGAAACCTACATCATCATGATTGACACAGTAGTACATTTACTAAACCATGTTTCAATAATGTGACAGTGTCAGTTTGCTGTATACCCGCTGATCTCCCAACTTGGCAAATGTAAGATGATGAATGTGGCTAACTGTGATTTCCAAAACACAATATGGGTACACAGGGCAATGAGTGACACATTTCAGGTGCAATGACTACACCGGTGCCCATGCATTCTGTCATGGATGACCACAACATACACTTTCAGCATATATTTCTTTGTTGTATTAAAATTTGAAAAATGGCCAATCCATGTTTTGCCTCAGATTGTCACCAAGTAACGCACAGGATCCCTGCCATTATGGTGTCATAGGGGGCATATGTGGCTCAGGGTACACTGTAAATGTAGCATATGTAACCTACACACAACACAGGCCCTACATGTAAGGGACCATAGAAAGCATAATAAATCATGACCTTCAATCAACCTACATGAGCATCACACAGTAACTGATTGTCCCTTGATGCACAATCCACAATACCTGAGTGTCTGGTATTGCAGTGCTTTAGGAATGTGCCTTTGCATGTCTCTCACTACTACAAATGATGAGAGGAGTACACTCCATAAATGAGTCTGCAACCAATTGATGGATCATGTTTGTCACCACATGATAGGGCCACTGCATGTGTGCAGATGTGTGTGTATCACTCACTGGAGTGACAGGGTCTGTGCATGTTTGCGGTGCTTTGTATGTTGGAGTATCATCATGCCTGAGAGGCTGAACTTTCAGATGTAATGTCACACACAGTAATTGTATTTGAAAGTGTTGCACAGTGCACAGACATTGAGCACATTTCACCCTTCCATGCTTTACATGTGGACCTGCCCCTTACACAATTGGCAAAGTGGCTCTATTTGCAGACCCAGACATATCCAGTAAGTGTTGATATTTCTGTTCTGTGTTGTGTTTTTAGCTGTTGTGTGATTGACTCCTGTGTGTTGGACACATAATAAGGTATGATGTGCTGGCACATGATCTGATATGTAACTTGGCTGGAGTTTCACTTTTTTTCTCCATATTTGAGTTGGACAATCAGTAGTGTTTAGTCATATTTTGGGATTGTAGTGCAGCCCTGTAGGCATGGCCATGTGAATAGGGTGACATTTGTTGTTAAATTTCTTGTAAAGAAAATTTGTCAGAGGGCCATTTTCATGATTTAGTCAGCAAGAAATACCCTGAATCTCACAGAATAGGGATGCCAAAGTCTTACCCACAGACTTGAGCCTTCTTGGTCATTAGTGAACATGTTCGACTGTATGTTTGACTTCCTAGCACCATCTAGCTCCACTTGTTGCGCTGCATGTATGTGACACTTGAGTACAATGTCATAGGTGTGCATGCAGCTCATGCCCAGATGCGTGCTTGCATCTCTCTGCTTGTTGTAGGACAGGTATTGCTGGTATCAAATGATGTTGACCATTGCCTGCAATTACAAACATAAATGTGGATGGGATTGTCCAAAGTTTGTGTCTATCCTAGTTGGACACCCTCCTTACCTGTGGTGGACTGACTAAACCCATGTACAGCTGCTCCAAAGCGTCCTGGGAGTCCTTGATGTTTGAAAGTATGTGTTGCTGGTCCATCCAACCTGAGGCACAGGCTTAGGGTTATAAAATATGCGTACCTAGGTGTGATGATCCAAGTGTAGTACACAGATATGTAAATCTGTAAATCATTTGTCCTAACCTAGGATACCCACTCTTGATTAGCAACTGCATACCATCCTGGCAATTCTATTTACAAATCACACATCTTGTAGCCCTTGATTGTCATCCAGAAGATAGTCATTAGTTGGCCTGTCACATGTAGAGGACTTGCAGCATTTGTTACGTGACTAATGGCTGAACAATGATGCTTAGATCATTTAAGTTGGTACATATCTTTTAGAGCATTTCTGTGCTGTTAGATAGGACATGTGTAGGCTGGGTTGGCATGTACTTCCTCAGGGAGAATCTGTGATCTATATGGTGATATGGCCTGTTTCAGCTACATTAGATGTATTGTCTGATTCTCATCAGTAGCTGTATCACACAATGATGTACCTAATGTTTGGCTTTATCTTTTTTAACAGTAGCCAATATGGATGCCAGCCAGATCCGTGAATTTCAGCGGAGGGCGATGCGTTACCGACACATTCTAGATGTGGAGTCTGGATTCCGCCAGATGGCACGGCGTTATCGCCATGAAAGAGCTTCAGGGGTGTGGAGGGCATTTGCCCTAGGGGGCCCTTCTGTGTCCACAACAGCCGCCACCACCAGCACCACCACTATGACCCAGGCGGCACCAAGGATGCCAGCCACCACTGCAGGACCATCAACTTCCTCAGCTCTAGGACCACTGACAGCAGCACCTGCACCTCCCCCTCCAAGCATGGCAACCCCAACTGGACAACCCTTGACAACTGGCACTCAGACCACCCCTGCTGCAGTCATTGACACTGGCGATTTTCGTGCTATGCAAAGTGACATGCAACGGATGTTGCGCAGACTGGACAGGATGCAGCAGGAGGTGTTGCAAATAAATAAGAGAGTGCATGTTATTAAGAAGAACCTGCGGAGGGTGAACTTGTGAATATGATACCCTCATCCATGATTCCCTCCCCTCCCTCCCCTTTCCTGTTCCTGGTTCTTTAAATTAGTGGGTTTAGGGGGCTTAGTGTTAGGTTAGAATAGGCTGTTAGTTTAGTTAGTAGTAGTGGGTTGTGGGGTGGAGGGTATGATATTTTTACATTTATTTTTCAGTGGGTGGGTGGGGGATGATGTTGGGGTTTTGTGTATTAAATAAATAAAAACATTTTTTTTAAACATATATATATATATATATATATATATATATATATATATATATATATATATATATATATATATATATTTATATTTCAAAACAAAGCACGGCAAGAGAAAAAACAACGCGCACTCAGCTAGTGCGAGGCAAAGAGGGTGGCTGAACCCTCAATTAATTTTGTAAGCAAGAGATAAATGCCTTGCACTCCGTTCAGCTCCTCAAAAAATAAATCAAGTTTATTCGATGCAAAAAGAGAAAACCAACGCGTTTTGACTTTACAGTCTTCTTCCTGGTTTTACAGTCCTTTCTCCATTCTCACTATTTATAGTGCTTTATTCCCATAGTCATTACAATGCATTATGGTCCGAGTAGTTTTTCCGTGTATACTCTCATATAATTAACCTAAAAAGGAATTTTTCAGTAGTTAGCAATTGCATTGGGATTAAAAAGAAAATATCTGAACAAAATACTATGGAGAAGGGAATCAATAATCACTTAAATACATTAATAATTATCCCATTATATCATTTTGAAAGGTAGGCAAAAAGTAATCAACTTCTTATGTACATGATTAATTTAAAAATACTTATGAGGATTAGCCACAGTAATTGAATACAAAAAATGTTTTGAATTCACATTTTAACATTTGACTTAAATTAAAGTATTCTAGTTTCATAAAGACATCATTAACATTATAAAGACCAATATTCCAAAATTTAAAGATGAACAAAAAGTTCCTCATCATTATTCAATCCCAATGAGCTCTTTGTCCTCATTAAGATAATATATTTAGATTCAAGTTGTCTGAGTTTCTTTACTCTATCTCCACCCCTCTCATGTTCAGGAATATGGTCAATTCCATAATACCGTAACTGTTTCCAACTGTTCACTTCATGTTGCTGAAAATGTTTAGCAATAGCATATGTGAAATCCTTATGCAGAACTGCTCTAATATGTTCTAAAATTCTTTTCTTAAGCATGCAAATTGTACTACCTATGTATTTTAAACCACAATGACACTCAATGACGTAGACTGTAAATTTTGTATTGCAAGTAATTCGATGTTTTATCTTCAATTTCATATCATTCCATAATTTCACTTCTTTGGTTGATCTACCAATTTTACATGCTTTACAACTATTACATTTAATAAATCCAAGTTGTTGTTCTGACAGCCAATTTTGTTGATTTTTTATAATGAAGTGACTACTAATAAGATGATCTTTTAATGAAGGTGCTTTCCTATATGTTATTAATGGGGCTAAACCAATTTTAGGACCCAAATCTTGATATTTTCGTAAAACATGCCAATGTTTACACAAAATTCCTCTAATTAAGCCACTTTCCTTTGTGTAATCCAATATCATTCTAACTTTACTTTCACCAGAATTATCCTGTCTTGTCCTCGCTCGTTTCGGAACTAATGTTTCATCCCGAGGGATGGTTCGTACTCTTTCTAAATTCTTTTGTAGAATTTTCTAATTATACCCTCTTTGTATAAATCTTTGTATAGTGTCTTGATATTTTAACTCAACTTCCCGATCATTAGAGCAATTTCTACGCATTTTGAGTAACTCCCCATATGGGATTCTCTTTATAAGAGGTTTAGGGTGAAAGCTTTTACCATGCAGAATGCTGTTTGTTGAAGTTTTCTTACGATATACTGTGGTTTCTAGTTTATTATTTTCCACCTAGATATTAATGTCCAAAAAAGTAATTGATAATTTGCTCATTTCACATGTGAATTGTAAACCTAAATCATTGTTGTTCAATTTGTTAATACAACTGAAAGTCCTCCTGTGATCTCTGCCAAATTATAAATAAGTCATCAATAAACCGAACCCAAAGTGCAATTTTATCCATAAATACATCATTGTCCTTACCCCAAGCAATTTCCCTTTCCCACCAACCCATTGTGAGGTTGGCATAATTCGGAGAAAGTGAAATGCCCATTGCCGTTCCGCACATTTGTTGGTAAATTTCATGATTAAAAATAAAGATGTTATTTTTGAGACATAATTCTATCATAGATAATAACATTTTTGAATGCTCATACTCCACAATACTTCTCTGCCTTAAAAAATATTCACATGCTCTCAAGCCAATTTCATGATTAATAGATGTATATAACGACACAACATCAATTGTGACCAATAAATATTCATCTGACCAATTTATATCCGATAAAATTCGCAATAAATCTCCTGAATCTTTAATATATGAACTTAAGGTCATCACGATGGGTGCTAGATAATAATCAACATAATCTGAAATTCTCTCATATAATGAATCACACGCCAAAACTATTGGCCTTCCTGGTGGTGCTGTTAAGGATTTATGTATCTTGGGTAAGAAGTAAATTGTGGGTATGGTTGGATTTTCTTTTTTCAAAAATTGAAGTTCTTCCTTGCTCAAAAGTGATTGTTTATACCAATCATCAAGTCTTGAATGTAATTGATAAATCATTCGATTCATGGGATTATGATTACATTTTTTATAATTGGATTCATCATTCAATTGCCTGTATGCCTCAGACATGTAGCTCCGTATGTTAAGAATCACAATATTTCCACCTTTATCCGCAGGTTTTATTATGATATTATTATTGTTTGTCAATTTCTTTAAAGCCAATCGTTCTTCTTTCGTCAAATTTTCCCGTTGTCCATGATGTCTAGTCTTTTGTAATCTATTTAGATCCTCCATCACTAATTCAGAAAATATGTCAATTTTGTTACCAGGTGATAAGACTGGACAAAACTTTGATCTTTCTTTAAAATTGCTAAATTGATGTTTATTAGTGTCCACTTGCAATTCTTGAAGGACCTCTGCTTCAGTATACTCCTCGTCCGGTAAATCATGATATAAGTCAAATAAAGTTTTCAAATCTGCAATCTGATCAATTTGCAAATCTGTTGTCTTAGAATTATCAGTTAGTACCTCCTCATGATCTAGATCTGTGTTGTTGGAATTTGTAGAATAAAATTTTGCCAATTTTAATTTTCGAATAAATTTATAAATGTCAATACGAGTATTTACATAATCAAAATGTTTCTCAGGGCAAAATGATAAACCTTTATTTAATAATTGTAGTTCAGATGAAGTTAACTCATAGTCTGAAAGATTTATCACCAAATTTGGTTGATTTGATGTTATTTCTTCTGACTTCTGAGGGGATATTGTCTTTTTCCTATTTCTTTTGGCTCTTCTGGTTTTTCTTTTCTGTTTGCCATTTGGTCTGTTTTTCTTCCAGAGCCTCGATTGTGATTTCTTCCTCTGCCCCTCATTAATCACTGATCCAGATATAATACTTGCATTTCCTCTAAAAAAGTATTCCTACTTGGAGTTTCCATACGTTCCGAAGAGCTTTCCCCTTCACTTACATCTACGTCCGATTCACTGGGAGTATCATCATTACTAGGAACAGTTCTAAAGTCCTTTCGTCGCATATCCAGTTTGAGGCTTTCAAATCTTCTCGCAAAAGTTAAAATCCTACCATGAAGGTGATCTGTTCCATGTTTTCATTATCTAATGTGTGTGTTGTCTCCTCTGCCTTTGGTAGTGGTGTGTTTGAAGGGGCCACACACACTTCAGTGTTTGAAGACGTGGAGTCAGAAATCCCGGTAGCTGCCAACTGTGGGGCTATTAAGGGCAGTACTGCAGCAAGGAAGAGCTGCTGGTTCTTAAAGATAGCAGCTACATAACTGTGGTAGGCAGCCAGGTCGGCCCTGAGGGGGTCAATATTGCATTTGTGCATGCGTTGAAAGGTTTGTTGTTGGAGGTGTTGTGTCGACTCTCTTACTAATGTACTGATTTCCTTCACACTTTGTTGAAGTTTTTGCAAGACTGATGTTCGCCCTTACATGGCTGCTGCCTCTTCTGCAGTTGACATCATACACAAACCTCTAGGCTGGCTGCCATATTTTGCATCCCCACCCGCACCTCCTTGGCCAGCTCCCATTGTACTCCAACTACAGTCCTCTCAAAGCTGGTGCCAGTGTCGTCAGACTCCTCAGCTGGGTTGGAGCTGGCAGGTCGTACAATTGGGGTGGTGGGTGGGTCCTCTGTGATGGCTGCTGTATCTGTGCTCCTCCTTGCAACTGAAAGTAGGGCCTGGAGGGTTCAAAGGACATCTTGGCGGTTCTACTGGCTGATGTTTGTCAGCTCGTCATCCATGTCATCAGGGAAGTCCCAGACAGGCATATCCACAGGAGAGCCATCGTCCTCTGCAATGAGATATAGTACAGTTACTGTGTCTGTGTTGTGGCAGTTGTAATGTGACGTTCCTGACTTCCTATTAGTTGTACATATTGATATTGGTTCCTGTTCATTGTTCCTGCCTTTAATATTAGCATTCTTCCAGGTCTATGCCCCACCTGCATGTCACATGTAGTGTGGGCAGTTTGGTGTCTAGGTGTAGGTTCTGCCCAAATTGTATGTTGCCACCTTTTTGTCCTACTCAACCCTCCGTCTACTTCCATTCTCATGTTGTAGCCTTGCACTGGCTGTGGGTGTTCTGGTGGCACTTGCACCACACTTAACAATGTGGACCTGCCCCAGTCTCTGATATTTCACATCCAGATATATGTTGCTGAGACCTAGCATATACTATGCATAGCATTGGCATGGCACACTACAGATGTCAGCATTGGTAGTTTGTAATGTTGATGTTGGGGAATGTGTCCTACATTGGATTGCACTGATGGTCCTAGCAGTGTTCCATTTCCTCGTCTGACTGTGCGGGTGTATTTCAGTAGCCAGTTACATATGTTACCCCCCTCAATGCTGTTGTCTGAGCAGTATAACAGGTGGGATGTTGCATGGTGTCATTACAGTTATTGTGACCCAGGCACAGGGCGTACCCTGACATATGCAGCATGGGTATGACATTACTGCTATGTACCTCATAATGTTTATGACAATGGCTGATGTTTGTAACGACTATCAACATTCACATTTGACTTGTTTAGCACATTTTTATTGATTACAGGGGAATGATAACGTTGTCATCCTGAACCCTCTAATTTGGGTGTGTTTGATCCATGGGCACATAACTGCCATTAGCTACTTGACCTGCACACACAGCAGAGGTGGTGGTGGCAACTGTTGTCAATGTTAAATTCCACTTGCGGATATGGTCTGAGATGGTTAATTGAGCCCTAGTTCATGTAGGGAGAATACCAGCTGTCATGTGACAGCAGGCCAGTTTTACGTTGTACCCTACCCTCCTGGACTGGCTTTACCTTTCCATCATCCTTGGCATGGCAGCATACTCCAATGCAAATTTGTTGGCGTAGTGTGGTACTGTGCCCCAGGCTTCCTCTGAACAGCCCATGCCCCTGTGCCGTACCCTTTTGCCCATTCCACTCCCTGAATATCATGACTTCCATGCATTGTGTAGTAGGTAGGTCCCCCCCGCTTACAGTTTACAAATAGCCATTTTAGTTTCCCATGCAACTTACCCTGCATTTGTGTTGTTTCCTGGTAGTCTGCGCTGTCCTGTCCTTGAATCCCTGTGACGATCTCCTCAGGGATGACTGCTGCCACCATCTCCTCCATGTGGTCCAGGGCCTCCTGCGGTGCTGGACTCCCACCTGCAGTCTGCAGTGCTGCCTTCCTGTTCCTGGCCATCTTTTCCTTGGCACTGCACTTGCAGTCATGCCAGCATTTCTTGAACTCGATGACTGTTCTCCGTACTTCTGCCACACTGTTTATCTTGTCAACAATTTGTTGCCAAATTGTCTCTTTCCTCTCAATTGGCAAATTAGAGGTGCCAAAAAGTTGGTGCTGGTGTTCCGTCACCTCTTTCACCAGAATGTCCTGCTCCTCTGCACTGAACCGGCACTTCCTTTTCTTCTTCTCCCTCTCCTGGGTCTTGTGTGGGTCTGCCTAGCTGGTTCCTAGACGGTTGTCATTTTCTTGGGGTCCCTCAAATCTTCTGGGATCCATTTTGGCTCTCCTTTGCACATTTGGCAGTGTTTGCGCTGCTTTCTGATGCACTTGCGTCAAAAAATGACGCCTATCAGGTTTGCGACATCGTAAACCGGATCAAAGTCATTTTCCCCGCGTTAACGTCATTTTTCTTTACGACATGACGCATTGGTTTGAGTAAAAAAAAATTACTCACACCAGTGGTTTGTGCCGCCATGCTTCAAAGTATAAATTTGATGGCCGAGCGATGCTAAGAAATGGCGTTAGTCGGCGTTAAAATTTTTATGCAAAGCTGCATCGGCGCAGTTTTGCATCAAAAAGTATAGATATGGCCCTAAGTGTCTCCCCTCCACAAATATCTGTAGATACTGTAGCGTGAAATATATTTGGGGTTCCCTTGTGCAGTTTCCCCATGTGCATTGTAAGGTATGCTTAAAGGAGCTATGCAATAAAAAGGATCATTGGTGCAGACCAGTAGTTTCCATCAGTGTGTCATGGGTGTGGAGTGTGCCATCAGTGTAAAGATCTCCTAGGGTTATATCTCCACTTCATGCCAAGAAGCCAGCTCTGTGGGTGATGTGATACATGTGCCAAGTGATGTACCTATTAGTGGTCTGGCTGGTGCATAGGGTATAATGTCCCTAGTGAGGTAACAGCATCTACGGTAGCTGTGGTATGCTAGGTTTAGCAACATGGGCGCTGGTGTGGGGGATTTATTACAAGGGTGAAATAAAAGAAGCAATTCATAACATGACCATGCTGGTAGATTGGTGGCAGTGTCTGCTAGATGTCGAAATGAGAACCAATGAGCCATCCATAGTAGTGATCCAAATTTGGCATTGACAATCCTGCCAGGTTCATTGGGCGGTAAAGTTTAGAGAGGGCCAGCAGGAGGTATTCCAAATGAAATTACGCACATTCCGTTCCATGGAGCAAAAGAACGTGGCTGGAATAGATAATGGCAGATTCACAAAATAATATAGCAATTGGTGCAGTATTATCATTTTGACAAGGGCTACCTTGCCCATGACTGTAAGTGGCAATCTCTTCCAAAACGACATCTGGTGGCGCAGATTCGACACAGCACGCATCAGATTCCCATCAAACAGATCAGATTCTGCATGATATATCTGTTTGCCAAGGTATCTGAATGTGCTGGATTGCCAAGTCAGTCCAGGGGCCACAGATGTAAGGCCTGGCTCAGACATAGCGGGCAACAATGGAAAAACACAGGACTTAGCCCAGTTAACTAGAAAACCAGAGCCCTTTGCATGTGTATTAAACAATGGTATTATATCGCTGGGAGAGTCCGCTAGGTCTCTAATGTACACTAGAAGGTCATCCGCATATAAAGAGACTGCATGATTTTGATCCCCCTGCAGCATTCCCCAAGCATGCCCTGCCTTATGAAGGATGACTGCCAGCGGTTCCACTACAAGAGCAAAAAGTAGGGGTGACAAAGGGCACCCCTGCCGTGTGCCCCTCTTAATATGAATTGGGGGCGATGTAAGGCGCCCAGTTTTGGTTCGGGCTGTTGGGAGTGTATATAATAATTTCACGAGCTGTACAAAACGAGGGCCGAAAACATATTTTGGCAGAACTTTAAAGAGAAAAGGCCATTCCAGTGAGTCAAACGCCTTTTCTAAGTCTATCACAAGGCAGCCCACCCGTGGCCAATGATGGGGGCATAGTGCAGTGTACGGAAAAAACTGTGTATGTTAAGGGATGTTGTGCGGCCAGGCACAAATCCATTCTGATCTTCATTCACTAATGCAGGCACCAGTAGGGCCAGTCGCATTGCAACAACTTTGGCCAGTATCTTATAATCTGTGTTTAAGAGCGCTAATGTTCTGTAGGAGTGTAGACTAGTGGGATCTTTATGCAGCTTTAGAAGGGAAACCATCAAGGCCTCCCGTAGTGTAGGGGGTAATCGCGCCAGACCTAGGGCTTCCTCATACAAAGTAAGTAATTTGGGTGCGAGTTGAGTTGAGTATGTCTTATAGAATTCAGCCGGTAGCCCGTCAGGGCCAGGTGTTTTGTCATTAGCGAGTCAACAGATTACTTCTTGCATCTCGGATAATAATAGAGGACTGTCGAGTTCCGAACATTGCTCGGCCGTGATTTGGGGTAGAGGCAACTCTGCAAGGAATATGGTTTAGGGAAGGATGTGAAATAGAACTGTATAATGACACAAAATGTGCGTGAATTGTTTCATGAATTGTATCCTGCCTATACAGCAAATTGCCCGACTGTGCACAAAGAGACATTACCAAACTGGGGGAAGTCTCTTGTCGTATTAACCAGGTAAGTAGAGTCCCCACTCTGTCTGCCTTTGCATGCATGTTGGCTGAGTGTGCTGTAAAATTTAGGCATCTCAATCGTAGAAGGAGATCTGAATGAGTTTTACGCATGATCTGTAATTTAGACAGAGTACTGGGATTCCGCACCACTTCCGGATCATGATGCAATAGTTGCCGCTCCACAGCGGACACCTGCTTGTCCAGCTGCTTGTCCAGCTGCTTGTCCAGCTGCTTTTGCATGCCACATCTGAGCCCCAGACAGTGACCTCGCAAAGCAGTCTTAAACGCGTCCCATTCCACTGAATGAAACGAGGCTGTGTCTGTGTCAAGTTCGAAGTAATTAGCGATCTGTTGGCTGGTTGGCTCACGGAACCTCGAGTTCTTCAATGTCGCAGGCTGTAACCACCAAGTGGGAACAGGAGGTTGGGAGGTCACAATCCAGTCATGAGGGTTGTGGTCAGAATGAATATGTCCCAGGTAATCTGTCTGCACAACCACTGGAATCAAGCTGGCAGTGCAAGAGTAGTCTATCAAGTCGGACATGTAAATCATGAGGGACTGAATAAAATTAATACACTCTGGTGGTAGCGATATAATGGAGCCTGATGTCTGTCAACTGCCAATGGTGTAGCCAGGATGCTAAAGAGTAGGCATTTGAAGTGGCAGTGGTGCGTGCCAAAGGTGGAAAGGACCTGTCTAGGTATGTATCTAGTATACAGTTAAAATCCCCTCCAATCAACCAAGGTACATCACTCCATCGTGACAGTAACCGATTAAGCGTGTTTACAAAGGGAACCTGATCTACTTTGGGGGCATATATGTTACCAATGAGAATGTGGCGACCACTTAGCCGTCCTCAGATAAACACATACCAGCCATCAACATCTACGACCTGTTCCATGGGGGCCGTGGCCAGCAGCTGATGAGGCTGCACGCTTAGAGCGGAGCTCCGGGACGGCAAACGGGGCCCGGCTAGCACTATCACACTGAAAGACCCCCAGAATTGAGAATAAACCAGAACAATCGATATCGGAAGGCGGGTAGCGTTCAAATGAACCGCTACTGATAAAATCTCGTCGGGACTGCTGGCAGAAATGAACAAACTTCTCCGGCGACTGCAGAGGAACAAAATGGCGGCCAAGTACGATCGGCTCCTCACTTAAAGAAAAGTACGGAATCAGGGAGTCAGAACCCCTGCATCAATGGCGAACTGACCCCCAGTCTCTTGAGGAGCACACGCTTAGTTTGGACCCCTTATGGCACCCTGAGGGGACCGGTGAGTGAGAGATTGCAGCAGCCGAGGACAACCCGGGGACCCTCTCGAGCGCATGGCTGCACGGAGTGTGCACGCTGTGCGGTGGTCGGCTCGGGGGGACCCCAGCGGTAATACCAAGGCTGGGGGGGGCACGAAGGGACCCTCGCTGAACCGCTGTCTGAGGGCGCCCCCCCCCCCGGTGAAGACTCTGTCCAGGGGGTGCCGGGGATGAAGTGCGGCCCTCCGGCGGCCCAATAGCCCTGAAAAGGAATATCTGACGGTGCACCCGACCCAGTCCCTCCATATATGGGCTGGGTCGCGGGACCCCTTCTGACAGCCCTGGGACCGAAGGCAGAATATACTGGGGAGCGAGGGGACCTTTAACCGATCCCCGGTGTTGAGAACGGTCAGGCAGTGGACCCAGGAGAGCGGGATCCTCCGGCCCTCGCCAGCGGGGGAGAGCTCCCGAATTGGATGATCGCTCTGGTAGTCCGGAGGAGAATGACGGGTCAAAGAAAAGAGAACAGGAAGGGGGACGGATCGTGAGGAAGAACCTTTATATGCCCATCGAGCACTCACCCAAGCACGGCGGATATCTTGAGGGGCATTTAATGTCTGTTTGAATCTCAGAGAGTGCGACCACAGGCCGTTTGCGTACTAAGGACTTAGACACATCCTTCAAACAAGAAACACAGGAAGCCCTGCACCCGGAGGCGGAGACACACCCCTCACACCCTATTCACCCTGAACAGGGCAAGAAATCAAGGACACCTCCGGCCCTGTTCGCCTCAGTAAAGGGAAAAAGAACCAAGGATTGCTGGAGAGACCCTCTAGGCCGAAAATACTTACTCGCACTCCCCCCAACAAAGCGGAAGAGTCACTCTATCTCCCAATCAAATAACTGTATTAAATATGGGGAAACCTAAAAAACGCGAAGAACAGAGCCAAACGGAGTCCACAATTGCGAAACCCCCTAACCAACCTACAAATCCATCCTCCATAGAAAACCTGCAGCTTCAGGAAACAACACTAGACACAGTCATTCTAGCCATTAAGGAATCCCGTGAAGCACTAGAACAAAAAATCGACAATTTATCAACGGACCTCTCATTACTAAGAGATGATCATCGCAAACTAAAAGATAGAGTAGGTACGAACGAAAAAGCCCTCGCAACTGTGACCCTCACACAGCAATCTGCATCTACAGTACTGGCGGATCTTACCACCCGGATTAAAACCTTGGAAACCAGAGCAGAAGATGCGGAAAGTTGAGCACGCAGGAGCAATCTCAGTCTGGAGTACCGGAAGGCTCAGAATCCTCAGCAATCAACATGGAATCATTTCTGGAGGACTGGATCAGAAACACAATAGCCACAGAAGGCCTCTCGTCCTTTTTTGCGATAGAAAGAGCCCATAGGGTAGCCAACAGGATACCACCCCCAGGAGCTAGACCCCGACCAATTGTGGCAAAGCTGCTGCATTATAAGGACAGAGACTATGGGGGTCATTCCAAGTCTGGCGGGCGGCGGAGGCTGCCCGCCAGACTTCCCCCCTCCGAAATACGGAGGGTATTCTAAGTTTTTCCCTGGGCTGGCGGGCGGTCGCCAAAAGACCGCCCGCCAGCCCAGGGAAAAACTCCCTTCCCACGAGGATGCCGGCTCGTAATCAAGCCGGCGGAGTGGGAAGGTGCGACGGGTGCTGTTGCACCCGTCGCGTATTTCACTGTCTGGCAAGCAGACAGTGAAATACTTGTAGGGGCCCTCTTATGGGGGCCCCTGCAGTGCCCATGCCAGTGGCATGGGCACTGCAGGGGCCCCCAGGGGCCCCGCGACCCCCCCCTACTGCCATCCGGTTCCCGGCGGGCGGACCGCCGGGAACTGGATGGCGGTAGGGGGGGTCGGAATCCCCTCGGCGGCGCAGCTAGCTGCGCCGCCTTGGAGGATTCCAAAGGGCGGCGGTACACTGGCGGGAGACCGCCAGTGTTGCCGGTCCGACCGCGGCTTTACCGCCGCGGTCGGAATGCCCTTGGGAGCACCGCCGGCCTGTCGGCGGTGCTCCCGCGGTCCTCCAACCCGGCGGTCATTGACCGCCAGGGTTGGAATGACCCCCTATATTCTTTCACAATCACGCCAACTTGGCGACACCAAGTGCAATAATCAACATGTTATGATTTTCCCAGACTTCACCAAAGAGACACAGGCACAAAGGGCCACCTTCAACGAATCCAAACGCACACTGCGCGAGAACGGTATAAAATATGCGATGCTCTTCCCCACCAAACTTAGGCCCTCATTCTGACCTTGGCGGTCGGCGGAGAGATGGCGGTCGGACCGCGAACAGACCGGCGGTATTAAAAATGGCATTCTGACCGCGGCGGTCACCGCCGCGACCGACCGCCACTTCCCCACTCCGACAGCCACGGCGGTCATGACCGACGGGCTGGAGTCTGCGCACTCCGGTCCGGCGGTCGACCCAAGACCGCCAACGGTATCATGACCCTGCTTACCGCCGCGGTTTCTGGCGGTCGGGAACCGCCATGCGAACCATGGCGGTAGGCACTATCGGGGCCAGGGAATTCCTTCCCTGGCACTGATAGGGGTCTCCCCCACCCCCCACTGTCCCCCCGAGTCCTCCCCCCACACCCTCCACCCCCCTGCCACACCCCAGAGGTGGTACGAACCCCCTCCCCACCCCCACCCCGACATGCACATACACGCACCCCGACATGCACACACCCCCTACATGCACATATACACACCCCCTACACACACACATACACAACGGGGACACATACCCGCACACATACATGCCGACATGCGCACCCGCCGAACTACACACATTGCCCATAGGCACAGCAGCACTCCCCGCCCGCATGCACGCACTCACACACCCCCTCTACACATTCCCACGCACACCCCCATGCACGCACACATCACACAACACCCCCCCACCCCCTCCCCTCACGGACCATCAACTTACCTTGTGCGTTGGTCCTCCGGGAGGTGACAGGAGCCATGGGGAGGTGACCGCCAACAGAAGACCGCCAACAGAAGACCGCCACACAGAAATATGGGTCGTAATTCTGTGGGCGGTGTTCTGCTGGCGTGGCGGTGGAGGTTGACCAGTCTCCACTTTCCCGCCGACCGCCAGTGTGGCTGCTGGCGGTTTTCCGGCGGTACGCTCCCAGCGGTCAGAATGCGCACAGCGGCATACCGCCGCGGTCGGCGGTCTTCACCGCGGCGGTAACTCGGCGGTCTTGCGAAAAGACCGCCAAGGTCAGAATGAGGGCCTTAGAGTGGAATACGAGGGCAAAGCGCAGTTCTTCTTATCATCACAGCTGGTGGAAGAATGGCTGGAAACCCTGAATCCCACCAATTTAACCCCCTCCTCCAGAACCCTCCGCAAGCCGGGCAGGAAGCGCAGCAGATCCTTCAAGCGAGTCACAGAGGTAGCCCCCCCAAGACAACAATCCCTCCAAGAAAGACGAGATGCAGTGGACGTGGCTGCAGCACTGAGTGGGGGGAAACGCCCTCAATCCTGGACCTCCGGAAGTGTATCAGACCCTGACTCTAATTGCGGTGATTCGTCGATATCCTCGCAGGACACTGCCATTAGCCTACCTAAAATAACGCCAGGAACCTCAGAAGAAATTATATGACCCCTTTGCAAGCAGTTTGAACTGTCCGTGAGTACTTAAAGCAAACCTACTGTCACCGACCGTATATCCAGCAAAGTCCACTTTTACCAGCTGACAAAATTGTAGTACAAGCAGAACTTAGAGGGTCCTAACCACAATGCAGCCGGGCCCCGGGAGCAGCTCGGGCAGGAGCTCTCGGTCTCTGACACGCCACCCACCTATAGGTTATTCGATTAAAAATGTTAATGGTTTGGACGGGGAGAGTTCTAGTTACCGGTCCTGGGGAGTTGGAGTTGGGATTTAAGTTTGTTCACGTAGGTTTAAGGGGAATTTGTGCACTAGCCCTAAAAACGATGAGTAACTCTCGATCCAGATCCTTAACAGATAAATATAATCCCAGTATACCCCAACAGTATCTCCCCACCCACAGCCTACAACTTGAATATCACAAACTATGGCTTCAAAATATAAAATAATAACATGGAATGTCAGAGGTCTAAATAATATGTCCAAGCGATATAAAGTATTTAACTATCTCAAACGCAGGGGAGTACACATAGCACTACTGCAAGAAACACATCTACTTGAACAAGAGGTTGCAGCACTTAAAAAAAGATGGAGAGGCCAAACGTTCGCCAGGGGAGTACTGATGTGGATCCGCCCCGGGGTACCGTTCCAAGCACTGCACACAATCATATATAAAGATGGGAGGTATGTCATGGTCACTGGAAGACTAGATGGAAGGGAAATAACCATCGGTGGCTTGTATGCCCCGAACTTAGAACAAAGAAAATTATTCGATAGATTATCTCGAGAATTCGGTCCAACCCTGGCAGGTCCAAAGATAATTGGTGGAGACTTCAATTGCATAGCTGATATTAATGTGAATAGATCGCACCCTCCCCTATTACAATCGCAAACTGTAAAAACCGCTAAAGCATTTACAGAATGGCAACAACACTGCCAAGTAGGGGACTGTTGGAGACAACTTAACCCACACAGCAGGGACTATTCTTATTACTCAGTAGTACATGACCTACACGTCAGATTAGACACTGTATTAATTTCCCCAGAAATACAAACCACGGTGATAGCAGCCGAATACCTGAGCCGCACTATATCAGACCATAATCCCCTATTAGTTTCATTAACATGGAGGTGAGAGAGGCCACTGATCCCTACTTGGCGTCTTAGAGCGGAGGCTCTCGGAGACGAAGCATTCAAACATCTACTACACAAAAACATTGAAGAATACTTTAAGCAATACTCAAGAACAGCTACCTCTAGAGCACTTGAATGGGAAGCTTTCAAGATAGTAACCAGGGGAAACTGTGTCGGTGAGACTATTGGGGTCCGAAAATCAATTGAATCCGAAATATAAAGGCTTGAAGACTCCCTCAGAGACATTGAGCGCAGACACCCCACACACCCTGAGGTAACCCCTCTTCTTAACGAAACCAAAAAAAAATATCTGAAGAGAACTCTAGGCTTTCTCGCTTTGACTATAAGCAGTACCTAAGCAGACAACATGCTGAAGGGGACAGAGCTGGCACCTTTTTAGCATGGCTTGCTAAACCCCCTATGCAACAAACAATCATAGTCGAAATTGAGAGACTTCCAGGTGACAGAGCGCTCGGCCAAAAAGAAATAAACACTTGCTTCTTTGAGTATTATTCAACATTATATGCACCCCCCTAGTGAGATCATCAATAAGCTGGAGGCTCTCGCTCTGCCCAAGTTGGGAGCTGTAGAGTGCGAATCCCTAGCTGCCCCTATAGCAATTACAGAAATCAAAACTGCAATACAAGGCATGGCGAGGGGTAAAGTCCCGGGAGCAGATGGACTCCCTAAGGAGTTTTATCTACTATTTCAGGACATACTAGCGCCAAGGCTCTGTGAATTATATACAGAGGCTTGGCATAATAACAGATTGCCCCAGTCAACCAACGAGGCCATAATGATCCCTTTACTGAAGCCAGATAAACCACCCACAGATGTCCGCTCCTACTGCCCTCTGTCCATGTTAAACCTAGATTATAAAATACTAAGCCGGATCTTAGCTAACAGACTCTTACCCTTCATGTCCTCACTGATCCACCAAGACCAATCGGGATTTATTCCTCAGCACAGCGCAGAACATTAGATGCCTGATTTCGGTTCTGCACTCGATGCCCTCATCTATGCCTCATGCAGCAATAGTATCAATAGACATAGAAAAAGCCTTTGATAGCCTTAGATGGGACTATCTAGAACGGGTCATGTTAAAACTTGGACTGGGCGAAGGCTTCACCCGATGGACGAAGCTTTTATATACCAATCCCACAGCTAGAGTGCGCACAGGCATCACAATATCTGACCCTTTTCCAGTGCGTACGGGGACCAGGCAAGGCTGTCCATTATCCCCCCTCCTGTTTGCGTTAGCAGTGGAGCCTCTTGCTCAAACAGCTAGAACCAAAAAATACTTTGAGGGTATCCCAATTAATAGCTGGACACATTATATCGCCCTTTACGCAGACAACATGCTCCTTTTTCTTAAGAACCTAGAAACTGATTTACCTGGAGTAATAGATATGCTAGAAAATGTCGGATTAGCCTCAGGACTACGAATCATTTGGAGAAAATCTTCCATATTTCCATTGATAAAAGGTACTCCGGTTCCCACAGACACTAGAGGTCTACCCTGGTCTCCAAATACATTTAAATATCTAGGAATTAACATTTACCACGAGATGGATGACCTATTACAGGGGAATATTCATAGAACAATCAGGGGAATAAGGGCCAGAATGCACTTCTGGAGCACCCTGCCCCTAACGGTCTTTGGGAGGATCGCCCTACTCAAAATGATAGCATTACCAAGACTACTATACAGTTTCTCCACTATCCCACTAATAATCCCGAAAGCAGTGTTTAAAAAATATAGAGTCTTTAGCCGCGAGTTTCATTTGGGAACCTAGCAGGCACAGAATAGCACTCCGAACTCTTTAAAGATCCACTACAGAAGGAGGCCTAGCTGTCCCAGACCTAGAAATTGACTACTGGGCGGGGCAATTGCAATGGTTAGCAAAATTAATTACTAGTACCCCAGTCACAAAAGACTTCTAGTGAACCCCAGAAAATCAAAACAAATACTCCCGATAGAGTGGGAAGCAATGAGACACTGCTGGGAACAGTGCCTAAAACGCACCCACACTAAGACCCTTTACACGCCTGAAGTTCCCCTGATATCCTTAAACCACCTTCTTAGGAGCCCTATCACTATGCACACTAACAAATTAATAGCATGTAATATCACGAAACTAGGAGACCTATTTAATGACGGAAAACTTAGCTCCTATGTAGAAATACAAGGTCAATTCACCCTCCCTGCTGGCATGTTTCTCACCCACAATGCCTTAATTAGAACAATTTAAAAATTATGGGGCACAAAATCATGTGAACCGCCTACTCACAGAAGCTGCAGCCTCATATGCTCAATAGGGGATCAAAAGGGGTTGATCTCAGGAATATATAAGTCCATACAGAATAGCACATGTTTACCACTGAACAAACTCAAATCCAAATGGCAGACAGACCTGGACATTATCCTGGATGACAACCAATGGGCTAGGATTACCTCACTCGTTTACTCCATATCTAGAAACGCAAGATTCAAACTGATAAATGTATATATTTTTCACAGAGCCTATTTAACACCCCAAGTAATATCCAAACTATACAACACTAACAACTCCAGTTGCCCCTGATGTGCTAAAATAGCAGCGGACTTAATGCACATGTTGTGGAACTGCCCACAAATCAATCCATATTGGGCAGAAGTATTCAGGAAGATATCTACCTGCACGGACAGATCATTCTCACCAACCCCATTAATGGCAATCCTGGGGGACTTCCCCCGCCCCTCAGCTCATAAAATATTGAGTAGATTCGCAGATTTGGCACTGATACTAGCAGAGAGAGAGATAACTTTGCTCTGGAAAGACCCGGGGGGTCCCCAGGTGAGCAGGTGGCAAGGTGCACTTCTGAAATGGGCCGAGACTGAGAGCACAGTGCTACTGAAAGAAGCTCTACAGGGACAAAGACCTAGAGACAATGTCACACAATGGGATTCAATGTTGGAAAACCTGAGAACCATAGACTCTCCCTCTTCAGAGGACGATACTTCTACTACTGACTCAGACTCAGAACAGATAACCACAAACACCACATAAAATAACGTGGGACTGCAAATCGCTGTCTGGTTACAGGGATCTGTCATATCAAGAACTGTAATTGCGGTACTAAGTGCACGACAGGGGTAGGGGGGTTTAAGCATTTTTGTTGGGGTCCATTTTCGTAATTCAATTGATATTTGTTATAAATGCAATAAAAGATATATTTAAAAAAACAATCTACGACCTGTTCCATCAGGTCAAATTGGACCCCTGGTCAAACCCATATCAACACCCCGTGCATATGTTGAGTAATTTGTAGAATATAGCTGGCCTTGCCATTTTCTTCTAAGTGCGTCGCTGAACTTGTTAGGTGAGACTCTTGTAACATGGTGATATGAGCATTGAGTCGCTTCAGAGAGGAGTATATGGCGCATCTTCTCGCTGGAGTGTGCATGCTGCGAATATTCCATGTCATTACGTTAATGTGCGCCATTCTGTGCAGAGTTAGCAAAGGTAGGCGTTGCGCATAATTGCCACACAGCTGGCAGTGCCAATAGTGCGTGCAGGCGAGCAGAGCGAGGCGCAGTAAGTAAGATCATGGGTTGCCAGTGGGTAACAAGTTATTGGGAGGGTAACAGCAAGCAGCATATTGTAAAAGTAACATAGCGAATACCAAAAGAGTAGCACACTAGAACAAGTGGTCATCCAAACTAAGTAATGTTACCTAAACAGAAAGATAGTTGGCCTTACAGCAGGGGTGACCGGATGAGGGTCTACAGTATATAGCGATAGAGGGACTACATTGTACCCCAACTTACTGAGAATCCAGCATTCATAAACAAATGTGGAGCATTATACGCTAACAGTGGCTGTAATTGCTTGTAGGTAATTAAAAAAAATAATTCTAATAATAGTGTCTGATGTCTGCAGGGTTTTGTCACCTGCTGCACCGCCACATTGCAGCCGGCTACAATGTTAAGGCCCTGTTCCCTGCTGGGCCGGTGGGCGGAAACACTCTCCCACTTCAAAGGCACATTTGGGTATTTAAACAGGGCATCTGCCCCAACCAACTCAGACACTTCCTGGAGAAGAAACCTGAACCAGAACCTGCATCCTGCCAAGAAGACCTGTCTGGCTGCTCATAGGACTCACCTGTCTGCTTTCTGTGAAGGACTACTGCCTTGCTGTTGCCCTGCTGCCTGGCTGCTCTGTGGCTGTGGTGAAGAAGTGCTCTCCAAGGGCTTGAATAGAGCTTGCCTCTTGTTCCCTGAAGTCTCAGGATAAAAAAGACTTAGGCCCTCATTAAAACATTGGGGGTAAATGTTGCCTACCGCCGTGCTGATGGCAGCCAAGGTACCGCGACGGTATACCGCCACTGTATACCGCCACGGGTATTATGACCCACACAGAGAAATCCGCCACTATACACACACCCACACAAGACCGCCAGCCTAAAGGTCAGTGATAAACTAGTGGTACCAAAACCCACTCTGTTACGCCAACAGAAATACGCCCACAGTATCAGGACCCACGAATGACCACAGTGGTCTTTCAACCGCAGTAAACCATTGGCACTACACACCGCCACGCTCAAAATACACACACACTTATAAAACCACACCACATTGGTCAATTCAAACTACACACACCTGACACACATACACACACCCACACACCCACACCACTATAAAACACACACCCACATTACCCACAACCCTTTCAACAAAATAAAAGATTGCTCACAGATAGAGAGAGACAAGCCAGGAGCACCCACTGAATCTGAGCCACAAAACACCATCACCCATACACCATCCACACACCTCACAGCACACACCCCAACACATCACCCCACACATCCTCAGACATACCACTCACACCACATCCATGGCACCCCAAAGACACCCCAGGTTTTCAGAGGAGGAGCTAAGGGTCATGGTGGAGGCCACAGCTATTTGGATCACAGGTGCAGCAGTCGTCCAATTGCAAGGAAGATGGAGCTATGGCGGAGAGTTGTGGACAGGGTCAACGCTGTGGGACAGCACCCCAGAAGACGGGATGGCATCAGGAAGAGGTGGAACGGCCTATGGGAGAAGGTGCATTCCGTGGTTGCAAGATACCAGGTAACAATACAGAGGACTGGCAGTGGACCCCCACCTCCTCCCCACAACTAACAACATGGGAGGAGCAAGTCTTGGCGATAATGCATCCTGAGGGCCTGGCAGGAGTAGCAGGAGGACTGGATTCTGGTAAGTCAAATCTTTACTACTATATCCCCCACCCTACCTGCATGCCATCACAAACTCCTACCCTCACCCCCATCACTCCACCACTTCACATATACCCCACTATCACAACCCACCCAGCCGAATAACAAGCCCTGCATGCAACACCAATGCATGGACACCCATCACAGACCTGCATAGACACCCATCACTAAAGCATGCCCATTAGAGAGAATCACCTAGCCCACAAAATCACCACGCACACAAGGCAAAGCTGATAGGGCAAACACAACCATACAGGGAAATACACCCATCCACAAGATTGCACATGCAGATAACACTGCATTTACATACCCACAGGACCCCCACTCAACGTCACTGGAGAGGAGGTGCCACCAACATCCAGTCCCCCCACAGAAGAGGCCCACAGTGATGACAGCAGCTCTGCACGCCTGGATCACGAAGACCAACCTGGCCCATCAAGCACCTCTGGGCAGTCGGTTACCCTGCCACAGTCCCATACAGAGCCTCCGCCCTCAGGAAACACCAGCACAGCACCCACCCAGCGGGCCCATAACACTGTCCCCAGGACACGTCAATCAGCAGTGTGTCCACCGCTACAGGGACCCTAGGCTACCCCACAAACCCAAGAGAATCAGGGATCTGGGGTCAGTGGCAGTGGGCACACGGTTCAGGGGACAGAGGCACAGGACAACAGGGAAGCTGGGAGGACTGCTGTGCGACGGGGGAGGACAGGCCCAGGGAACCCACTCTCCACGAGGCACTTGCAGGGATCCTGGGAGCATACCACCATTTCCAGGAGACCTTGGCCAGATACTGGCCAAGTTGCAGGAGACCCAGCAGCTGCAGGAGGGACAGTACTTGGGGATCAGGGAGGACCTCAAACACATCCACACCATCCTGGTCACCATTGCAGGGGAGCTGGCTGACATGGCCAACACCATGAGGGAGGCAGTGGCACCCCAAGGGGCTCCTGACACTAGCCACACCGAAGAACAGCCCTCCACCTTCGCCGGCGCTAGTGGACACGAGGCCCCACCACTGGAACAACAGGCCACCAGCACCTCACTCCTGCAGAAGGAGAACCACCCCAAAATCGGTCCCTGAGATCCAGGCAGAAGCCAGAGAACATTTCCAAGACCCCCTCCAGGAAATAAGTCTCTCCTTATTGTCACCCTTCTGTCCTACTCTGTCACCCTGTCCACCTTGAACTGCTATTACTCCCCTTCCTATGCCCCATTGGACAATGCACCTGTGATACAAATAGACTGGACACTAACTGGACATTCCTCCACCATCACCCCAGCCCATTGCACATCCCCTCAACCTCTTAGCACTTAAATAAACACCCTTGGAACAAATACAAGTCTGGAGTCTGTCAATTGATTGAAATATGTATTAGTTCAACAATCTGTAAACATTGCAAATCATATGTACAGTTATATATACATTGGTATGACCTGTAGTGGGAAGCAGTAAACACACCAGCAGCCAGAGTGGGGCACAGGGGTCTGAAAATAGAGATGCCAAAGGGTACAGTATGTGGCCATAGACATAGGGAAATCATGCTGCCATGTCCAATGTCCAACAGAAAACTGCAATGTAAAGTGAAGTTACAGTGTCTTACCTCTGTGTCACTGGAAGTACTGCTGTATGAGAGAACTTCTGTTGTCCACATTTTCATCCTCTGCCTCCTCTTCCTCACTGTCCACAGGCTCCACGGCTGCCACAAGACTATCTCCAGGCTCTTCCTTCTGCAGAAAAGGCACCTGGCGTCTCAAGGCCAGGTTGTGCAATATGCAACGATGATCTGGCACACCTTCTTGGGTGAGTAGTACAGGGATCCACCTGTCAGATGGAGGCACCTGAACCTGGCCTTCAGGAGGCCGAAGGTTCTCTTAATTATCCTCCTTGTTCGCCCATGTGCCTCATTGTAACGTTCCTCTGCCCTTGTCCTGGCATTCCTCACTGGGGTCAGTAGCCATGAGATGTTGGGGTAACCAGAGTCACCTGCAAATATCAAGGGACTACTGTTAGACACACACTAACCCTTAGGGACAACTCCATACCCAGAAACCAACAAATACTGGGTGGGGACCTTGGGCTCACCTATTAGCCACACCCGGTGCCTCTGGAGTTGAGCTATCACATATGGGATGCTGCTATTCCTCAAGATAAAGGTGTCATGCACAGAGCCAAGATACTTGGCATTCACATGGGAGATGTACTGGTCTGCCAAACACACCATCTGTACATTCAGAGAGTGACAACTTTTACTATTACTGAACACTTGTTCATTTCTCCGGACGAGGGGACAAATGCTACATGTGTACCATCAATGGCACCAATGATGTTGGGGATATGTCCCAGGGCATAAAAATCAGCTTTCACTGTGACCAAATCCTCCACCTGGGGGAATACGATGTAGCTGCGCATGTGTTTCAGCAGGGCAGACAACACTCTGGTCAACTTGTTGGAGAACATTAGCTGAGACATCCCTGATGCCATGGCCACTGTTGTTTGGAAGGAACCGCTAGCTAGGAAATGAAGCACTGACAGGACCTGCACTAGAGGGGTGATACCTGTGGGGTGGCAGATAGCTGAAATCAGGTCTGGCTCCAATTGGGCACACAGTTCTTGGATTGTGGCCCGATCAAGTCTGTAGGTAAGGATTGTGTGCCTGTCCTCCATAGTCGCTAGGTCCACCAGGGGCCTGTACACAGGGGGAAGACTCCATCTCCTATTCATCCTCAGCGGTGGAACTCTAGGGTGAAAAACGGTGAGCAGAGGGTCATATTCACACATATGTTGCAATAAAAATGCATTTCTTCCTTTACAGAAACAGTATGTGAATTCGGAAATCAGTTGATGTGCCAATGTCTGCTGTGACGCAGTTAGGTGCCAAAGTCTGTGCCCCCCTGGAATGGTGGCTGTCTGAATACTGAGGAGAGACAAGTGGAAATGAGATAATTCCGCTGGCGTTGTGCACTGTTGCAGTCGGTGGTCGATGACCACTCCTGACCTTCAAAAGGAGAGGGCCTATACTGCAAGTGCTGCTGTAACCTGTGTCTGGACAATGGATCAAGTGTCTGGGGAAAGGAGTTGGAGAGACTGGTGGATGGGGTCCTACCCCAGTATACTTCACTCTGTGGTCCTCAAACACTGTGAGCATGATGGCCGGGCCATGAATGCATGGAGTGCTGTGTGTGTATATGCCTCGTGTAGGGGGGGCTGAGGGGTCCTGGGTAGAGCACTGCATGTATGGTGGTCAATGTCTGTGCATAAGAGAGTGGGAGGGATACTGTGGGACTTGAGTGTAAAAGTCCAGACGGTATTACTAATCCCTTTTTTCTATGCATATTTCCCTGCAGGTCAGCGCCCATCAGAAAAAGGGTATTTGGCGTGCCATCGCCAAGGCGGTGCGGACCCTGGGGGGTCTTTGACAGACGGCGCACCCACTGCCACAAACGGTGGGAGGACCTGTGCCGCTGGGCAAGGAAGATGGCAGAGGCTCAGCTGGGGCTGGCCTCTCAACAAGGAAAGGGTGCCCGTCGTACCCTGACCCCCCTGATGTTCCACATCCTGCCGATGGCCTATCCGGAGTTGGATGGGCGCTTGAAGGCATCACAGCAGCCGCAAGGGGGTGAGTACAGATTCAGAATGATGACTTTGCACGTGTTGAGGTTTTACCTGGGTGGGGGATGTGGGCTGTGGGTGCCTCTAGGCCAGGGCGAACTGGCAGGGTAGGTCCCTTGTTGGGCAGGCTCTGAAGCACTCCAACCTCAGTAGTGTTAGTGGCTATCTACTACTGGGCAGGGTCCTGTGGGTTTCAGGTGTGCAGCTCATGGCGTTAGGCATTGTACCCCATGGCATGGTGACTAGCTGTGTAACTGGTAGTGCATGGCCTAGTGCATAAGGCACTGTGTGTTGTGTACGCCAACAGTAGTGGTGTTGCTGGCATTGACCAAGTGTATCCTCTGTCTCTCCCCCTTTTTGTTTTGTCACCCTGTCCTTGTGTGCATTAGCATCATCTGGTGGAGGAGCAGAGGCACTGGCAACGGAGGGAGTTGCATCCCACATGGGCCTGGAGGCCGAATCCACCGACGGTGAGGGCACCAGTAGGACGGAGGGCGAGGGGAGCACCACGACGGAGACAGGAGGGGACACTACAGACAGCGACTCCTCCTCTGATGGAAGCTCCCTGGCGGTGGCAGACACCTCTGTGCCCACCCCAACAACAGCTACAGCTGCCACCCCCCCTACCAGCACCGCCCTCTCAGCAGCCCCTCAGCGTGTTTCCCATGCCTGCTCACCCAGGAAGGTGGGCATCTCCTTCGCCCCAGGCACCTCAGGTCCTGCCCCAGTCAGCCCTGCTGCCCTGAGTAAGGAGGCTATTGACCTCCTGACATCCCTCACTGTTGGGCAGTCAACCATTCTGAATGCCATCCAGGGTGTCGAGCGGCATTTGCAACAAACAAATGGATATCTGGAAAGCATTCACTCTGACGTGGCGGCCCAACAGAGAGCATTTCAAGCTCTGGCCTCCGCACTGATGGCATCCATTGTCCCTGTCTCCAGCCTCCCCCCTCCAACTTCCTCTACCCAGTCCCAATCCCCTCAACCCCAACCTATCCCAAGCACACCTTCATACCAGCATTCACCCAAATCAACACACAGAAGTGGCTCAGGCAAACAAAAGCACCACACATCATCCCACAGGCACTCACACAAGTACCATCCAGAAGCAGACTCTCTAACATCCACTGCCTCCACTGTGTCCCCCTCCTCCTCGTTGTCCACCTCCCTCCCAGTAGCGCCTCCACTCACACCTGCATGCACTACTTCGTCATCCACTACCTCCATCACCATCACACCTATCACTACACGCCCCTCACTGGCAGTCACCACCACCACATCCATGCACACATCCCGTGTGTCCTCTCCCACTGTGTCTGTGACCCCTCCTCCCAAAGTACACAAACGCAAACACACACACAGCCAACAGCCATCCACCTAACAACAGCATCCAGCTCATGCACCTGCACCCAAACACAGCAGACTGGCACCTCCTACAATCACTACCTCTTCCTCCACTCCCAAACCTTCACCCTTTTCCCGCCCCAGTGTCCCTAAGAAGCTTTCCCTCCCCACCCTTGACCTATTCCCTACCCCTCCCCCCATCTTTCACCTTGGGCTAGGGTGGCCAGAACCCAGCCCAGTACCTCAGTCACCAAGTCCACGTCCGCTGTGGTTTCTGGAACACTGAGAGGCTCTAAGGAGGAACCCGTCAGCCCAGCCACTGTGCCACCGACACCTGCCAAGGACAAGAAGGTTCTGCCACCAGGAAAGGGCAAAAAGGGGAGAGCATCCAGCAAGGAGAAGGATGCATTACCAGCTAGCAAGGCCAGGGCAAAGACTCTAGCTGGCAGAAGCAAGGAGGCATCACTATCTGCCAAGGGCAGGAAGGTGCACAAAACACCAGCCAGGGCACTTCAGCCGTCCGAGGCTGCAGGGGAAGGGCTGGAGCTTCCCCTCTCCACTGGCGGCACCGCCACCTGCACCGCGGCCAGCACCGCCACCTGCACTGCGGCCACCATCGCCAGCTGCCCCGCGGCCAGCACCGCCACCTGCACTGCGGACAGCAGCACCTCCACCAGTAGCAGCAGCCCCAGTGGGCAGCTGTCCAAGGATGCAGGGGAAAGGTTGGAGCCTCCCCCCTCCAGTGGCAGCACCGCCAGCTGTATGGCGGCCACCACTGCCAGCTGCACCGCGGCCAGCACCGCCACCTGCATTGTCACAAGCACTGCCACAAGCAGCACCGCCACCAGCAGCAGACGTCCCAGTGGGCAGCCGTCCGAGACTGCAGGGGGAGGGCTGGAGCCTCTCCCCACCACTGGCAGCACTGGTACCTGCACCGGCACTGCAACCACTGTACAGCCGTTCCCGTCAGCGGATATATTGTAGTCATGCATCCATGGTGTGTCATGCATCTTTCCCACAGAATATCGTGTGGATCTGACACCTAGGTGAGTGACTGTGACATTGCACACCCCATGTGCTGTATCACTGGGCACCAAGCCCCCTCCAGAACCAGTGGAATAAGGCATCTACTCACCCTATCCATGGCAGGATTAAGCACACTGGGCACCAAGCCCCCTCCAGAACCAATGGAAGAAGGCATCCACTCACCCTATCCTTGGCAGTATGAAGCACACTGGGCACAAAGCCCCCTCCAGAACCAGTGGAAGAAGGCATCCATTCAACCTATCCTTGGCAGGATGAAGCACACTGGGCACAAAGCCCCCTCTAGAACCAGTGTAAGAAGGCATCTACTTGAGAGACTGTGGCCTTGCACTCCCCAGGACCAAGCAGTGGGCAAACCACCCACTAGAGAGACTGTGGCTTTGCAATCCCCAGGACATCACTGTGGGCATGGAGCCCCCTCCAGGAGCAGTGGCGTTGTACCATCTTCCAGGGTGTACATGTAATGTTGTTGCATGTGTTTGGGTGTATGGTGTTGGGGGTGAGGGTGGGGGTGAGGGTGTTGTGTGTGTGTGTGTCACTCTCTTTTTCCTTCCCCCTCCCCTATGTGTTAGGTGCAGTACTCACATGGTCGTCGCCGCTGCCGTTCGTACTCCTGGTATATGAGCAGAAACACCTGCATGGGGTAGACCTGCAGCTCGGGCTCCATGGCGTCCTGGTTCTTCCTTGAGTGTCAAGAGATGTGTACTGTTTCCGCCGTGCTTTTGATGGCGTTGGTACCACCCCGGAAAAGCTGGCGGATGGGCGGGTTGTAATGGGGTGGGTGGTACATTGTCTTCCGCCTGGCTGTTGGCGGTTACCACCATGGTGTTTGTTGCTACCGCTGTGGCAGTAGGAGTGTTAAAGTGGCTGTATGTGTTGGCAGTCTCCGCTGTGGTCATGATTCCATTTTTGTTACCGCTAGCCTGTTGACGATATTACCGCCGCTTTAACACCAACCACCAGGGTTCTAATGAGGGCCTTAATCTCTACAAGAGGGACTCCTTGTGTGGCGAAATTCGACGCACAGCCTGACAGAATCGACGCACAGCCTATACCACAGTGAAAAATTCACCGCACGACAAACCGGAACGACGCAGCCTGACTTCGCATTGAGAAGATCAATGCAGTGCCAGCGTAGCGACTGGAAATTTGACGCACAGCCCACCGGATCGATGCAAAGCCAAGCCGGAACGACGCAGCCTGGCTTCCAGAGAAGAATCAACGCAGCACCAGCCGTGCAGTAGACAATTCGATGCAACGCCCACCGAATCGACGCATCTCCTGTGACTTTGTCCACGCATCATCCCCGGGGCATCTGAAAACCCCACAACCCGAAGAGGATCCATGACCGAGTGCTGGAAATTGACATATAGCTCTCCCTGTGTGAAAACTAAACGACGCATCGCTGTGTGTGGCCTGAGAAATCGACGCACACCCCTCTGTTTCCACGCATCTCCTCCTCTGCAGTTCTTTGCGGAGATTTTGCACGCAAACCAGGTACTTTGTGCTTGAAAGAGACATTGATTGGTTTTAAAAGACTTAAGGCACTTTATATCACTTTTATAGTGATATCTCAACATATACTTATTGCGTTTTAATCCTTACCAGATAAATATTATATATTTTTCTAAACACTGTGTGGTGTACTTTTGTGGTGCTATATGGTGTTATTGTATGATTTATTGCACAAATACTTTACACATCGCCTTCTAAAATAAGCCTGACTACTTAGTGCCCAGCTACCAGAGGGTGGGCACAAGATCATTTGGATTGTGTGCGTCTTACCCTGACTAGAGTGAGCGTCCTTGCTTGGACAGGGGGTAACATGACTGCCAACCAAAGACTCCATCTCTAACAATGATTGAAACTAAGCAAAATGCCAAACAGAAGTCCATAACAAATTGATCAGTTGTAAATAGTGTATAACAGTGAACATGAGTTTCTGCATTCACATTTAAGCCTCCGGGGGTCTCTGTGCCCATTATTATAATCAACTTGTATTATAATCAAATTTTTATCTCTTCTTTGGTTAATATTCTGGAACCTTATGGTCTTCCCTTGATATCATTTGCTGATGATACCCAGTTGGTAGTTTTACTTTCCATCACTGGCAATGCAGAACAAGCCAAACTATTCTCCTGCCTTTCAGATGTAGCTAGATGGATGGCCAACCCTAAACTTAAACTTAATGTTGATAAATAAGAAGTAATGTTAGTTGGGAACTTCTCTCTCCTCAAATCCCCAGCCCTGGTATTTGAAGGTCTAAAAGACCTTTCCCTGCCTAAGGAAAACATAAAAAGTTTAGGCTTCTGGTTAGACTCCTGTCTCACGATGGAATGCCACTCTAAAACTGTTGGCCACAACCTGTTCTGGCCTACTAAGAACTATTAGAAAGATTTTTAAAGTTCTTCCATTCTTGGACAAAAGACTCATCATTTAGGCCCTAATTTCATCCCGTCTAGACTAAGGGAACTCTCTTTTCCTGGGCTCTCCTTACTACATAAAAAAGAGATTGCAGGTTGTGCAGAAAGCTGCTGCCCGTTTACTTATGAACACTCCCAGGCATCTCTGCTAAACCAGCACTGGCCTCACTCCACTGCCTTCCCATTGAACAACGTATCAATTTTAAGGCTAATTGCATGGCACATAAAGCCCTTCATAATAAAGGTCCGATGTTTCTCAGGCAATTTATAACATCTTATACCCCTCAGAGGGCACTTAGATCCTCTACCGCCTTGTTGGTTAATACCTCTTGGTTTAAGAGAGCAATATGGGGAGGCAATTATTTTGCTGTTAAAGCTGCCTACCTTTGGAATTCACTCCCTCTGGAACTTTGTCAAGAGCATCTGGAATCCTCCTTTCACAGGAAACTGAAGACATTTCTATTCTCAGCATAGGCATTTCCCATTTTGGTGGTCTACTTTCAGCACTGGGAAGCCTTCGGGTAGCCATGCGCTCTACAAATGCAGTAAACTAAAAATGCAGTAAACTAAACTCTTCTCAACAATAACTCCTGATTTCTCCCTCTAGTTTTTGGGCAATATGCTGGATGCCACAACCAGTCAAGCCCTCTTTATTACCATAATGTGTCACCCAGATATGTTTTGCCACTGTATAGGAAATGTCCTTGTACTTAATTGCTCAAATATGTTGTGATATTAATTTCAATTTGTTCATTGTGCTTTCAATATATCTTTTGTCACAAATACATTCTAATGTAATATTAGGGATTAGGTTAAGGGTGTTTTAAGGGTTCAGTGGTGGGTAAGGATATAGGGTGCTGGAGGTGATTTTAGAGTTTGGCGTGGGTAAAGGAATAGGGTGGTCAGGGTGCTTTAGATTTTATGTGTGGCTAAGGGTATAGTGTTCAAGGGTGTTTATAAGGTTTAGGGGAGGGTACGTGTATAGGGTGGTAAGGGTGTAAGAGTGTTTTAGTGGTTTGTTAGGGAATTGAGTGGTAAGGGCTATACACCACTCAACTTTATGCTGCTCCACTGTACACCACTGAAATCTACACCACTCCACTGTACTCAACTCTACTGCATGTGACTTCGCAATACACTATTCCACTCTATGCCACTTCACTGTATGCTATGCCACTACATGCCACTGCCCTCTATGACACACGTTATTTCACTGTATGGCACTCCACTGCACACTACTCCACTGTGCGTTACTCCACTCTACGCTATTCCATCCTATGCTATTCCCTTGGACAACACTCCACTCTGCAACACTCCACTACATGCTATTCCAAACTACCCACTCCACTGTACACCACTGTAGTATTTGCGACTCCACTGTACGCAACTTCATTGTACACAATACGCTGGATGCAATACAGTCTATGCCACTCCACTGTACCCAACTCCACTGTATGCTACTATACCCTATTCCTCTGCACGTCACTGCACTCTATGCTATTCCACTGCATGACACCCCACTATATGCCACTCTAATGTGCACCAAACCACTCTACAAGACTCCATTGTGCACTATTTGATTGGATACCACTCCTTTGTACACCACTCCACTATATGGTATTCAAGTTTATCACACTGCACTGTATGCCACTCCAGTCTACACTACGTTACTGTATGCTACTCCACTGTACACTACTCCACTGTGTGCTAATCCAATGTACACCACTATACTGTACTCCACTCCACTGCCCACTATTCCAGAATAAAACCACTCCACTCTAAGACACTCCAGTGTACTTTATTCGACTTTCTGCCAATCCACTCTTCTACACTCCTCTGTACACTATTAGACTGTACTGTATTCCACTGTACACTATTCTACTAAATGATACTCCACTGTATGGCACTCCACTTTACACCACTACAGTGTATGCCACTGCACTCTACGCTGCTCCACTCCTCTCCTCTCTAAAACTGCACTCTATAAAACTATATTGCACTTTATAGCACTGCACATGGCTCTACTCCACTCTGCCCATGTACACTCCACTATCTAACTCTACAGTCCAATCAATGTCCGTACACTCCATTGTACAACACTCCATTCCACTAAACAACTCTTTTCAATACTGTAGGATACAGCCCTCCACTCTACTGTATGTGACACCATTCCACTTTATAAGAGTTTACTTGACTATACATTATGCAACTAAACTATAATCCACCCTATGCCACTCTACTCTACTACACACTAATACACTGTATTATACTTTACTCCTCACTATGTTATATAACTCAACTGAACCCTACTCCACTCTACTCCACTATATGAGATGTTACCTCACTCTACGCCACTGTCTAATCATCCTCTCTATGCAGCTTCATTGTACAACACACTACTGTACACTATATAACTCCACTCTACACCACCCGTGGCTCAACAACTAGGCCGGAACAACAACCTCGTTCTAAACACTAATGCCTTTACCACAAATGTGCTTACAACGATTTTACCGCTGTAAACGCATTCCTGGTAAAGGCATTACCAATCAGCATGCACGACCCAGCATGCTTCCACCCCAGCCCCCCAACCCACACTACCCCACCCCACCCCTTAAACCTAAACTCTGCCCCCCTAAACTCTAATCACCGCCAGCCTCCACCCCACCCCAAAAACTAAAAATACCCTGAGTCCCCACCCCCGCCACTAAAACCTAAACCATGCCCCCCCAAACCCTAATCACCCCCAGGCCCTCCCCACCCCCTAAAACAGCTCCAGTCCCAGCCCAATTTACCTCCTCCTTCACCGCGTTCACTCCAACTCCCTTCTGTACCTTAACCACGCATGTACGTTGTTCAGACATGCGTGGTTAAGGTACCGAAACCAGGGAGTCGTGGAAAACGAAAGCATTGTTTCGCTTTTGTTTTTCACAACCTTGTGGTTCCGGACTCGTTCTTCCGGGTGTTTCCCTACTATGTCACCTACCTACATACACAGTGTTACTTATAACTTACATTTTACCTTAACACACAACCTTAAAATTACTTTAAATCACACAGCAATTACACAGTGTTCTCACCTCACACGTCATACTACATGAACTATAACTTATAACTATCATCTACTGTGTTCTGAAAAATCATCTCAGTTGAGATGCCTTAAGTGTTGTTATGAAAGCAATGTTTTCAGATGGGTATAACTAATGTCATATACAAGGGTATACCAGTGCATTAAGAAGCTGCGAGTTATAGTTAAAGGTTTGCGTGGTAAAATTATTGCATTGTAATGGATGTGCGCTAAAGTCATGTGTTGTAAATGCATGTGTGGTAAAGTCATACAATCAATAGCAAGCACCTTCAGGACTACCATTAATAACCCTTAACCCGGGGAGGCATATGACCAGCATGATACCAAGAACCGTCAGTCCACCGCTAGTAGCCCTTAACCCTGGGAAGCCTATCACCAGCATGATACCAATATCCTGCACACCCACCACTAGTAGCCCTTAACCCAGGGAAGTCTATCATCAACATGATACCAAGATCCTGCACATCCACCACTAGTAGCGCTTAACCCAGGGAAGTGTATCTCCAGGACAATACCAAGAACCTTCAAAACAACCAGTAGTAGCCGTCAACATTTGGAATCCTATTACCAGCATGATACAAAGAACCTTCAAATCCACCGTTAGTAGACCTTAACCCCTCTAAAATATTGATTTCCCAAAGTAAAAGTTCTCCATTTCCAACCACAGGTGAAAGGGCTCGTAAGTGTGTTGAAAAGAGAAGGCTCTACCTCCCCTCAAGTCCAGCAAAGCATGTCTGGCCAAGTAAAGTTAGCACTTCCTCAAAGGAGCCACATGCTGGATCTGCTGAATGCAGAGAAAACGAGAAGCTGTTTTCCCTTGCTGGTTGATCCTTCCACTGCACATAAAGGCGCTCGCCCACCTGAACAGGAAGTGTCGAACAGGTAGCAGCGTACAGAGAGAAAACCTTGCACAAAGTGGACTCTGGATGCTAATGTTGGCACTGCCATT
This sequence comes from Pleurodeles waltl, assembly GCF_031143425.1. Taxonomy (NCBI): domain Eukaryota; kingdom Metazoa; phylum Chordata; class Amphibia; order Caudata; family Salamandridae; genus Pleurodeles; species Pleurodeles waltl. Next base: position 865,545,030 of record NC_090439.1, on the reverse strand, counting down.
TGCTGTCAGGGGCTCTGTATACGGTGCAATGCTGAAGCCTGGATAGCGTCTGCTGGAGACATCGCTGTATTGCTTACATGGGTATTTTCAGGAACGGTGCTACAGAGCAGAGGACTGCTATCATGCCAGATGAAATGGACGCCTCCATTGCACCCAGTGTTTCATCTTGATGGGCAAATACCAGTAAAATTAGTGCAGCGAGATTGCCCTGTGCCACCTGCGCATGCCGGGGCTGGTCTTCACTCTACATGCCTTAACAATTAGAACAGCTATGGCAATGATATTTTATGCACTGAGGCAGGAGCAAAGAACATTTCTGACCTGGAAGTAATGATTTACGTGTTATGGGCAATAGCAGATACTGATTTGTCAATGGGGGCAACGCTTTGATTGATAGAGACCGATATGTATCGTGAGTGACAACGAGTTCTTACATGATGAGGATAGTTCCGGAAGCTGGTATGGTAAGGGGGATTCCACACTGGGGATAAAGACCGACTACCGCTTCGCTATGATGGTTTACGTGCTGAAATAATTGTGGATGTTGGCATGGTAATGGATTGTTTTCTTTATGTGTGGATTTACATGATGGAGTTTAATTTGAATGTCTGGCCTGGCAGCAGGACCTTATGGGCCGGAGGTCAGTGTATGCACCGGAATGGCAATGTCACTTTACATGCTGAGGAAAAATAAACAAAGACATCAGAAAGGAATGAGTGTTAAGATGAGTTACTGAACTATCTGAGGCCTGAACCTCTAAAATCCGCACCAGAAAGGTAGTAAACAGCCCGCATCATTGAGAGGACCACAAGCAACAGCCCAGATGCCCCAGTTAATCCCTGGCACAGTGACCACCTGTGGACCGTTTGAGAACAAGTAATCACTACCTCACTTCTTAAAGAAAAACTCTGCATCATATTAGTAGTTGTACCCTGGATGACCTGAGCAGCACTCTAATCTAATTGACCACTCTGAAATATAAGTGCAACCCTCATAATTTGTCTTTACAGTACCTAGTCATACGGCTGCAGTGACATCCTTGCCATGTGGTAGCATCTGTTAAGATGTGTTGTTTTTATGGCATTAATATTTTGATGGACTCTTATTGAGCCAAACGCACCGGGATGAATATTCTATCAGGCGTAGGGGTATATTTGCAAGCCCCTTCCACCGCCCTAGCGTCATTTTTTTTACATTAAGGAGGCCATTCCCTGCACCATATTTACAAAGTGCCGCAATGCATGCAGTGTGCCACTTTGTAACCCCTTGTGCCACATTATGCCTGGGCCAGGCATAATGTATGCAAGGGGGCGTTCCACCACAGGGAGGCCTGAAAAAAATGGCACAGTGAAATTTACAAGATTTCACTGTGCCATTTTTCCCATAATTTGTAACGCCTGCCAAAGGCAGTCGTTTAAGTGACGCTCCTGTATTTGCCTATGGGCCTCTATGTGCTTCGCTGCACTAGCGCCAACATTTTGGGTGCTAGTGTAGTAAAGTGCCCCCACAGCGCCAAAAATGTTGACGCTATTGTGGTAACGACTGCCATTGTGCGCTGTACTGTAAATACGTCACAACCATGGTGTCATTAGGAGGGTGCAGGGGGACGCTAGAAAAGTTTTCTTGTAAATATGCCCCATAGTATTTAAACCTGCTGCCATTTATACAAAAGGATGTCGCTCGCTGGATAAGGTATGCACAGCTTCTTCTATGGTGCAAACATCTGCCTTTTGTCCACCAAGTGCCTATTATTAGTCATGTAATTTTCTTTTTACCGCCAACATGATTTACTGTGCTGAGAATCATTGCTCGTGATATCTTGCTGGTACTTACGTGCAGTTTTTAGTTGTACTTTTGCCCAAGATAGAGATGGAGTTACCACTTTCTATCTAGGCTACAGACCTCCCCTGAACAGCATCTGTGTTGCCCCATTGGAACAGGTCTATGCTATTGTAATGTCCAACTGCCTGCCAGCCAGCCCACCACGGCTTCCCATGCTGAAGGCTGCTACTGCCCTTACAGTGCAGCTGGGCAGTGAAGTTGAGGGGGCATGGCTCATGGTTAAATGCGCCTGTAGCAATCATTCACACTCCTTTCCCAAACATTCTTTAGTGGACGATACTCTGTACTCAAGTGGAAAGTTGTATTTAACATTTATCCATTTCTGATCAAAGATCCCAACCCAAAATTATTTAACGTGCCATTTACCAATCGTTTTCATAAATTACTTGGCGGAGATTCACTCAATATCCCCTGTAAAATTATATTAGTTATTCTGCGCACTTTGTCTCTGTTACTGTTTTGATGTGTTCTCAAATACATCATCAGGGAAGAGTCTCCGCAGCCAACACCACGTATAGTTGCCTTTAATGACAGAACCAGTGTGCTCTAAATTGCTGAGTTAGCCACAAATGTCCCAAAAATTCCTGAACGAAATAATCAATAATCCAAGCCTTGATTGATGTTCCTTGGGCGCTGTTATTTAAAATGCCCCATTTCCAATTATATTTTACAAGTAGAATAATACCAAATTATAAATAAATACAAATAAATACTCTGTGACTCTCGAAGTGCACCATATTTTGAAAGAAATCTAGGACGGAGGACCCCTTGTCTGTTCCCCAAGCTCCCCTTTTATGTTGTTTCTGAGGTCCTCGGGTCCCTAAAACATGTAGTCTGACTGAGGCTGTGATGATGACATTTTCTTTCTGAAGATTAACTCAGGGGCTAACAGAAGAAAACAAACAACTAATGGGCGTTGAAAAGTGGTGACGCCAGTGATTAAGATTACTTGACTTTTAGTTGTGTTGATACTAGGGAAATGTGAAGAATCCAATTGGGCATGCATTCCTAATTAGCAAATTCAATCTGTGCAGTAGGTATCCGAGGCCCTAAAGTGAGCATTGATTGGGAAATCAAACATGGACAATTAAGGTGCCCAACCTCAAATCTTACTTTAATTGAAACCATGCATTTAAAGCACGCTGCGGGCATCACTCCAATCCAGCTTCACTGCACTAAGTAAAAGGAGAGGTCAATTACACTAATTGTGGTTTAATGTCTAATGAAGGATGCCAGCAGGATCACAAGGCAGGTCTGAGAGCAATGACCGGCTGTGGAAGCATTACTTTAAAGCACATTCGTTCTCTCTCATTTCATTTATCGAATAGATGTCAGGTTACCTTGGCAGTGCATATAAGATTGATCCTTTTTGACAGGAAATAAAAAAGAAGGCAACACTTCTTTGTGTACTTCCCTTAAGCCGCGTATTTATTTTAGGAATCTGATATAGTGTGGTCCTAGGTCGAAGGGAGTGTGTTGCTTCTGTTGAAGCAGATATGGTAATTAGAAATGATCAAAGATTGTTTATGTGTTTTGATTAACAAAAAGTTCATAGGGAAATTTATTGTAGAGGAAATAATGTGCACGTTTGAAAATGTGCCCACAGAGAATGGCAGCCACCTATACGAATTTGTACTAAAATGATTTAAAAATGCGTGAAATAATGAAAATATGTAATAATAATGTAGTAATGTGCCATGTTGAGATGTATAACCCATGTTTTGCATTATATTGTAGAGTTAACTTAGCCAAAGTTGTGGCCTAGTTGCCAGCCCTCATGCAGAAGCTGAAATATTAGAGCATGCTGAAGGAAAGCGATAGTGATAAACTAACCTTGACCACTTGTGTTAATAAAATCTGCTTTGCTAGAGTTTTCTGCAATGTACCGATGGACAGGAGATGATGGAACTAAAGTCGTTACAATTTGGTGTAAGGCAGACTCAATGTACTTTCCCAGGACTCAAACAATAGAGAGACTGACTGGAGAAGAAGATGCAACATTTTTGATACCTGATGAGCCGGATGATGAGGACATCGTACAGTGAGCCAATCAATGAACTGAGAACGGAGAAATATTAGAATTCATAGATTTGCAAAATTCATTTTATTGGGTGGATGTAGGAGGCTGGCCTGGCTTGTAGTGGGTACCAAGGGGTACTTAAACTCTGTACCAGGTCCAGTTATCCCTTATTAGTGTAGAAGAGGTGTTTCTAGCACCTTAGGCTGATAGAAGGTAGCTATAGCAGAGCAGATTAAGCTGAACTAGGAGACATGCAAAGCTCCTACTATACCACTGGTGTCATATGCACAATATCATAAGAAAACACAATACACAGATATACTAAAAATAAAGGTACTTTATTTTTATGACAATATGCCAAAAGTATCTCAGTGAGTACCCTCAGTATGAGGATGCAAAATATACACAAGATATATGTACACAATACCAAAAATATGCAGTAATAGCAAAAGGAAGTAATGCAAGCAATGTAAAGTTACAGTAGATTGCAATAGGAGCACATAGGTATAGGGGCAACACAAACCATATACTCCAAAAGCGGAATGCGAACCACGAATGGACCCCAAACCTATGTGAGCTTGTAGAGGGTCGCTGGGACTGTAAGAAAACAGTGAGGGTTAGAAAAATAGCCCACCCCAAGACCCTGAAAAGTAGGTGTAAAGTGCACCTATATTCCCCAGAGAGCACAGAAGTTGTGATAGGGGAATTCTGCAAGGAAGACCAACACCAGCAATGCAACCAAAGTGGATTTCCGGACGAGAGTACCTGTGGAACAAGTGGACCAAGTCCAAGAGTCGCGACAAAGTCGAGAGTGGGCAGATGCCCAGGAAATGCCAGCTGAGGGTGCAAAGAAGCTGCCACCAGATGGTAGAAGCTGTGGATTCTGCAAGAATGAAGAGGGCTACAAACTTCCCCTTTGGAGGATGGATGTCCCACATCGTGAAGAAGCTTGCAGAGGTGTTCCCACGCAGAAAGATTGCAAACAAGCCTTGCTAGCTGCAAGGGTTGCGGTTAGGGTTTTTGGATGCTGCTGTGGCCCAGGAGGGACCAGGATGTCGCCACTTGGATGAGGAGACAGAGGGGGCGCCCAGCAAGTCAGGGAGCCCTCACAAAAGCAGGCAGCACCCACAGAAGTACCAGAACAGGCACTTGGAAGAGGAGTGAACCGGAGCTCACCCGAAGACACAAAAGGGAGTCCCACGACGCCGGAGGACAACTCAGAAGGTTGTGCACTGCAGGTTAGAGTGTCGGGGACCCAGGCTTGGCTGTGCATGAAGGAAATCCTTGAAGTGTACACAGGAGCCGGAGCAGCTTCAAATCACGTGGTACCCAGCAATGCAGTCTAGCGTGGGGAGGCAAGGACTTACCTCCACCAAACTTGGACTGAAGAGTCACTGGACTGTGGGAGTCACTTGGACAGAGTTGCTGAGTTCCAGGGACCACGCTCGTCGTGCTGAGAGGGGACCCAGAGGACCGGTGATGCAGTCTTTTGTTGCCTGCGGTTGCAGGGGGAGGATTCCGTTGTCCCATGGGAGATTTCTTCAGAGCTCCTGGTGCAGAGAGGAGGCAGGCTACCCCCAGAGCATGCACCACCAGGAAACAGGCGAGAAAGCGGCAGGATCAGCAATACAAGGTTGCAGTAGTCGTCTTTGATACTTTGTTGCAGTTTTGCAGGCGTTCTGAGCCGTCAGCGGTCGATCCTTTGGCAGAAGGTGAAGAGAGAGATGCGGAGGAACTCTGATGAGCTCTTGCATTCGTTATCTCAAGAATTCCCCAAAGCAGAGACCCTAAATAGCCAGAAAAGGAGGTTTGGCTACCTAGGAAGGAGGATAGGCTAGCAACACAGGTAAGAGCCTATCAGAAAGAGTCTCTGACGTCACCTGCTGGCCCTGGCCACTCAGAGCAGTCCAGTGTGCCAGCAGCACCCCTGTTTCCAAGATGGGAGAGGTCTGGAGCACACTGGAGGAGCTCTGGGCACCTCCCCTGGGAGGTGCAGGTCAGGGGAGTGGTCACTCCCCTTTCCTTTGTCCAGTTACGTGCCAGAGCAGGACTGGGGGATCCCTGAACCGGTGTAGACTGGCTTATACAGAGATGGGCACCATCTGTGCCCATCAAACATTTCCAGAGGCTGGGGGAGGCTACTCCTCCCCACCCCTGACACCTTTTTCCAAAGGGAGAGGGTGTAACACCCTCTCTCTTAGGAAGTCCTTTGTTCTGCCTTCCTGGGCCAGGCCTGGCTGGACCCCAGGAGGGCAGAAACCTGTCTGAGGGATTGGCAGCAGCTGCAGTGAAACCCCGGGAAAGGTAGTTTGGCAGTACCCGGGTCTGTGCTAGAGACTCGGGGGATTATGGAATTGTCTCCCCAATACCAGAATGGCATTGGGGTGACAATTCCATGATCTTAGACATGTTACATGGCCATGTTCGGAGTTACCCTTGGTGACGCTATACATAGGTAGTGACCTATGTATAGTGCACGCGTGAAATGGTGTCCTCGCACTCACAAAGTCTGGGGAATTTGCCCTGAACGATGTGGGGGCACCTTGGCTAGTGCCAGGGTGCCCACACACTAAGTAACTTAGCACCCAACCTTTACCAGGTAAAGGTTAGACATATAGGTGACTTATAAGTTACTTAAGTACAGTGGTAAATGGCTGTGAAATAACGTGGACGTTATTTCACTCAGGCTGCAGTGGCAGGCCTGTGTAAGAATTGTCAGAGCTCCCTATGGGTGGCAAAAGAAATGCTGCAGCCCATAGGGATCTCCTGGAACCCCAATACCCTGGGTACCTCAGTACCATATACTGGGGAATTATAAGGGTGTTCCAGTATGCCAATGTGAATTGGTGAAATTGGTCACTAGCCTGTTAGTGACAATTTAGAAAGCAGAGAGAGCATAACCACTGAGGTTCTGGTTAGCAGAGCCTCAGTGAGACAGTTAGTCATCACACAGGGAACACATACATGGCACACTTATGAGCACTGGGGCCCTGGCTGGCAGGGTCCCAGTGACACATACACTAAAACAACATATATACAGTGAAATATGGGGGTAACATGCCAGGCAAGATGGTACTTTCCTACACAAGCCCCCCCCCAAACGAAGGACAATAAGACTAGCCATGACCTGATGAGTCTTCATTTGTCTAAGTGGAAATATCTGGAGAGTCCATCTGCATTGGAGTGGGTACTCCCAGGTCTATGTTCCACTGTATAGTCCATTCCCTGTAGAGATATGGACCACCTCAACAATTTAGGGTTTTCACCTTTCATTTGTTTTAGCCAAAGTAGAGGTTTGTGGTCTGTCTGAACAATGAAGTGAGTGCCAAACAAGTATGGCCTCAACTTCTTCAGTGCCCAGACCACAGCAAAGGCCTCCCTCTCTATGGCAGACCAACGCTTTTCTCTAGGGGTCAACCTCCTGCTGATAAAAGCAACAGGTTGATCCTGTCCCTCAGAATTGAGTTGTGATAAGACTGCCCTCTCACTGGGTCTGAGTTGTAGGGGGAGCCCAATCCATGATTGTTTGGATTTTCCGCTGAAGTGGTGCAATCTGTTCTCCACCTACCAGGTGTCCCAGATAAACCACTTTCCCCTGCCCATCTGGCACTTTGAAGCCTTGATAGTGAGGCCTGCCTTTTGCAGGGCCTCCAAAACTTTCCACAGGTGGACCAGGTGATCATCCCAGGTGGAGCTAAAGACAGCTATATCGTCCAGATATGCTGCACTAAAAGACGCCAACCCCTGCAGGACTGTATTCACCAACCTCTGAAAAGTGGCAGGTGCATTTTTCAAACCACAAGGGCATTACTGTGAATTGGTAGTGCCCTCCAATAGTCGAAAATGAAGTTTTTGCTTTAACATCCTCTGATAACTTGATCTGTCAATACCCTGCAGTCAAGTCAAAGGTGCTTATATACTTGGCAGATGCCAGTGTATCTATAAGCTCATCTGCCCTGGGTATAGGGTGAGCATCATTTTTTGTTACCTGGTTGAGACCTCTGTAATCTACACAAGACCTCATCTCTCTTTTACCATCTTTTGAGTGAGGCTTTGGTACAAGCACCACAGGAGAGGCCCATGGGCTTTCAGAGTGTTCAACCACTCCCAGTTCAAGCATTTTCTGAACTTCTTGTTTTATGCAGTCTCTGACATGGTCAGGCTGCCTATAGATCTTACTTTTGACAGGCATGATGTCTCCAGTATCTATAGAGTGCTCACACCAAGAAGTGGTGCCTGGCACAGTAGAAAAGAGTTCAGAAAACTGACCCAGGAGATTTATGCAGTTGTCTTTCTGCTCAGCAGTAAAACAGTCTGCCAAAACTATACCTTCCACTAGAGCATCTTGTTCTGTGGAAGAGAAGAGATCAGGGAGAGGGTCACTCTCTTCTTCCTGTCCTTCATCTGTTGCCATGAGCAGGGTGAGATCAGCCCTGTCATAGTAGGGTTTTAGGCGATTGACATGGAGCACCCTAAGGGGACTCCTGGCAGTGCCCAAGTCAACCAAGTAGGTGACTTCTCCCTTCTTTTCAACAATGATGTGGGGTCCACTCCATTTGCTTTGGAGTGCTCTTGGGGCCACAGGCTCCAATACCCACGCCTTCTGTCCTGGTTGGTACTGAATCAGAACAGCCTTCTGGTCATGCCATTGCTTTTGGAGCTCTTGGCTGGCCTGAAGGTTTTTACTGGCCTTTTTCATGTACTCAGCCATTCTGCATCTTAGGCCGAGTACATAATCCACTATGTCTTGCTTAGGAGCTTTTAAAGGTTGTTCCCAACCCTCCTTTACAAGTGTTAGGGGACCTCTTACAGGGTGTCCAAATAGGAGTTCAAAGGGGTTGAAGCCCACTCCTTTCTGGGGTACCTCCCTGTAAGCAAAAAGGAGGCAAGGTAACAGGACATCCCATCTCCTCCTGAGTTTTTCAGGGAGTCCTATTATCATTCCTTTGAGAGTTATATTAAACCTCTCTACCAGTCCATTTGTTTGTGGATGATAAGGTATGGTGAATTTGTATGTTACACTGCATTCCTTCCACATGGCCTTTAAGTATGCAGACATAAAGTTACTACCCCTGTCTGATACAACCTCTTTTAGGAAACCCACCCTGGAAAAGATTCACAGGAGGGCTTTTGCCACTGCAGGTGCTGTAGTGGTCCTTAGAGGAATTGCTTCAGGATATCTTGGGGCATGGTCCACTACCACCAAGATAAACCTATTGCCTGAAGCAGTAGGAGGGTCAAGGGGGCCAACTATGTCAACCCCTACCCTTTCAAAGGGAACCCCAACCACAGGCAGTGGAATAAGGGGAGCCTTTGGGGTGCCACCAGTCTTGCCACTGGCTTGGCAGGTCACACAGGACTTACAAAAGTCTTTTGTGTCCTCTGACATCCTAGGCCAATGAAACAGGGGGACAAGCCTTTCCCATGTTTTAATTTGACCCAAGTGTCCAGCCAAGGGAATGTCGTGTGCCAGAGTTAGGAGGAACTCTCTCTATTGCAGGGGAATGACCAATCTCCTGGCTGCTCCAGGTTTTGGGTCCCTAGCCTCTGTATACAAGAGGTTGTCCTCCCAGGAAACTCTATGTGAGTCACTGACATCCCCATTTTGCTGTTTGACAGCTTGCTGTCTTAGACCCTCTAATGTGGAACAGGTTTGCTGTGCCACACTCAGCTCCTCCCTTGCAGGCCCCCCTCCACCCAAAAGCTCAGCAGTGTCTGCTGCCAGCTCCTCTGGTGATGGTTCTGCACATGGGGGGAATTCTTCTTCCTCAGAAGTAGAATCATCTGTAGAGGGAGGGATAGTAGGTAGAGATTTACCTTTACTAACCCTAGCTTTAGGGAGCACTTGGTCTATTGTTCCAGGATCCAAGTCACCCTGTCCTTTTTGATTTTTGGCCTGACCCCTGGTTAAAGCAAAAATATGCCCAGGAATGCCCAGCATTGCTACATGAGCCTCCAACTCCACTTCTGCCCAAGCTGATGTCTCTAAATCGTTCCCTAGTATACAGTCTACAGGTAAATCTGAGGCAACCACAACTTTCTTTGGATCAGTAACCCCCCCCACCCCCCCCAGTTGAGATTCACAACAGCCATGGGGTGGCAAAGAGTGTTGTTATGAGCGTTTGTCACTTGGTACTGGTGACCAAGTAGGTGTTGTTCAGGGTGTACCAGTTTCTCTATTACCATGGTAACACTAGCACCTGTGTCCCTGTAGGCCTGAACCTCAACACCATTGATTAGGGGAAGTTGTTTGTACTTATCCATATTAAGGGGACAAGCAACCAAGGTGGCCAAATCAATGGCACCTTCAGAGACTAACACAGCCTCTGTGGTCTCCCTAACAAGACCAACCCCAACTAAGTTACCAAAAGTGAGCCCAGCTACTCCCTTGGATTGGCTATTAGTAGGTTTGCTCCCACCACCACTGCTATTACTAGGGGCACTAGAGGTTGCAGTAGGGGTTGTGGTAGTGGGAGGCTTGGTGCTTTTCTTTGGACAACTGGCATCAGTTGTCCAATGGCCTTTTACTTTACATAAATAGCACCATGGTTTCTTTACTTAATTAGAAGAGGATTTGGACCCACCACCCCCACCAGAGCGTTTTTGTGGGCCTGATGAAGACTCATTTTTAGATTTGTCCCCACCCTTGTCTGAAGACTTACCATCCTTCTTCTTGCCATCCTTGTCACCCCCTGTATGAACTTTTCTGTTCACTCTTGTTCTGACCCATTTGTCTGCCTTCTTTCCCAATTCTTGGGGAGAGGTCAGATCTGAGTCCACTAGATATTGGTGTAACAAATCAGACACACAGTTATTCAGAATATGCTCTCTCAGGATCAGATTATACAGGCTTTCATAGTCAGTAACTTTACTGCCATGTAATCACCCCTCCAAGGCCTTCACTGAATACTCAACAAAGTCCACCCAGTCTTGTGAGGACTCTTTTCTGGTTTCTGTGAACTTAATCCTGTATTGTTCAGTGGTTAAGCCAAATCCATCCAAGAGTGCATTCTTCAAAACTGTAAAATTATTGGCATCACTTTCCTTCACAGTAAGGAGCCTATCCCTACCCTTTCCACTGAAAGATAGCCATAGGATAGCAGCCCACTGCCTTTGAGGGACCCCCTGTACCATACAGGCCCTCTCAAGTGCAGCAAACCACTTGTTAATGTCATCCCCCTCCTTGTAAGGGGGAACTATCTTATGCAGATTCCTAGAATCATGCTCTTTCACAGGATTACTATCAGGAATACTGCTGCTGCCACCATGGGGTCCAAACCCCAACCTCTGTCTCTCTTTTTCTAAGTCTAAAGATTCCCTGTCTAGCGCCAGCTGTTGCTGTTTAAGCTTCAGCCTGGACTCTTCCACTCTCAATCTATTGAGTTCCCTTTCTAACAGTCTGTCATCAGGGTGGGTGGGTTGGGAATGCTTTGACACAGAAGAATGATGAGAACGAACCTGTTCCTAACAGTTGGCACTCTAGCAAACTGGCCTGCAGGAACAAAACTATCCCTACTGTGATGTGAGCTTACATTACTACCAGCTATGCTAGGTGGTCTGCTAAGGGGCAGGTTAGGAAGGGCACCCTCTGACACTTTGACTGGGGGCTCCCCTGAGTCAGAGTGTGAGCTATCTCCTAACTTCTCAATTGAAGTGCCAGCTAAGGCCTTATCATTTTCAATAAGCATGTTAGACAATAATTCTCTAGAGGGGTTCTTTCCCACCACTAAACCTCTATCAATGCAGAGAGTCTTTAAACCTTTCCAGTTAATGTGCTCATAAGCTGAGCTGACCAAATTAACAGGAGTTCCTACATCAGACATGATAGAAAAGGTTTAGGGACAGATAAAAGAGAGAAAAAGTTTTAGGACTTTTTGAGGAAACAGAAAAAAAAAGGTTTTCAACTTTTTAGAAACTTTTTTGAAAGTTTAGAGGTACTTTTCAGCACTTAACAGATAGTGTAAGAGAAGAAAAGCAAAACTTTTTGGTTAGGTGTACATACCCTGAACTTGTTTTGTATATTATTCTCTTATGAAAAGTACACAATGACAAAGTGGTAATCAGTTACAAGTACTTATCCCACCGCTGCACAACCAATGTAGGAGGCTGGCCTGGCTTGTAGTGGGTACCAAGGGGTACTTACACTCTGTACCAGGTCCAGTTATCCCTTATTAGTGTAGAAGGGGTGTTTCTAGCAGCTTAGGCTGATAGAAGGTAGCTATAGCAGAGCAGCTTAGGCTGAACTAGGAGACATGCAAAGCTCCTACTATACCACTGGTGTCATATGCACAATATCATAAGAAAACACAATACACAGATATACTAAAAATAATGGTACTTTATTTTTACGACAATATGCCAAAAGTATCTCAGTGAGTACCCTCAGTATGAGGATGCAAAATATACACAAGATATCTGTACACAATACCAAAAATATGCAGTAATAGCAAAAGGAAGTAATGCAAGCAATGTAAAGTTACAGTAGATTGCAATAGGAGCACATAGGTATAGGGGCAACACAAACCATATACTCCAAAAGTGGAATGCGATCTACAAATGGACCCCAAACCTATGTGAGCTTGTAGAGGGTCGCTGGGACTGTAAGAAAACAGTGAGGGTTAGAAAAACAGCCCACCCCAAGACCCTGAAAAGTAGGTGTAAAGTGCACCTATATTCCCCAGAGAGCACAGAAGTCGTGATAGGGGAATTCTGCAAGAAAGACCAACACCAGCAATGCAACCAAAGTGGATTTCTGGACGAGAGTACCTGTGGAACAAGGGGAGAAAGTCCAAGAGTCGCGACAAAGTCGAGAGTGTGCAGATGCCCAGGAAATGCCAGCTGAGGGTGCAAAGAAGCTGCCACCAGATGGTAGAAGCTGTTGATTCTGCAAGAACGAAGAGGGCTACAAACTTCCCCTTTGGAGGATGGATGTCCCACGTCGTGAAGAAACTTGCAGAGGTGTTCCCACACAGAAAGACCTCAAACAAGCCTTGCTAGCTGCAAGGGTCACGGTTAGGGTTTTTGGATGCTGCTGTGGCCCAGGAGGGACCAGGATGTCGTCACTTGGATGAGGAGACAGAGGGGGCGCCCAGCAAGTCAGGGGGCCCTCACAGAAGCAGGCAGCACCCGCAGAAGTACCGGAACAGGCACTTGGAAGAGGAGTGAACCAGAGCTCACCCGAAGACACAAAGGGGAGTCCCACGATGCCGGAGGACAACTCAGAAGGTTGTGCACTGCAGGTTAGAGTGTCGGGGACGCAGGCTTGGCTGTGCATGAAGGAAATCCTGGAAGAGTGCACAGGAGCCGGAGCAGCTGCAAATCACGCGGTACCCAGCAATGCAGTCTAGCGTGGGGAGGCAAGGACTTACCTCCACCAAACTTGGACTGAGGAGTCACTGGACTGTGGGAGTCACTTGGACAGAGTTGCTGAGTTCCAGGCAGTCTTTTGTTACCTGCGGTTGCAGGGGGAGGATTCCGTCGTCCCACGGGAGATTTCTTCAGAGCTCCTGGTGCAGAGAGGAGGCAGGCTACCCCCAGAGCATGCACCACCAGGAAACAGGCGAGAAAGCGGCAGGATCAGCGATACAAGGTTGCAGTAGTTGTCTTTGCTACTTTGTTGCGGTTTTGCAGCGTCCTGAGCAGTCAGCGGTCGATCCTTTGGCAGAAGGTGAAGAGAGAGATGCACAGGAACTCTGATGAGCTCTTGCATTCGTTATCTCAAGAATTCCCCAAAGCAGAGACCCTAAATAGCCAGAAAAGGAGGTTTGGCTACCTAGGAAGGAGGATAGGCTAGCAACACAGGTAAGAGCCTATCAGAAAGAGTCTCTGACGTCACCTGCTGGCCTTGGCCACTCAGAGCAGCCCAGTGTGCCAGCAGCCCCTCTGTTTCCAAGATGGCAGAGGTCTGGAGCACACTGGAGGAGCTCTGGGCAACTCCCCTGGGAGGTGCAGGTCAGGGGAGTGGTCACTCCCCTTTCCTTTGTCCAGTTTCACGCCAGAGCAGGGCTGGGGGATCCCTGAACCGGTGTAGACTGGCTGATGCAGAGATGGGCACCATCTGTGCCCATCAAAGCATTTCCAGAGGCTGGGGGAGGCTACTCCTCCCCAGCCCTGACACCTTTTTCCAAAGGGAGAGGGTGTAACACCCTCTCTCTGAGGAAGTCCTTTGTTCTGCCTTCCTGGGCCAGGCCTGGCTGGACCCCAGGAGGGCAGAAACCTGTCTGAGGGGTTGGCAGCAGCAGCAGCTGCAGTGAAACCCCGGGAAAGGTAGTTTTGCAGTACCCGGGTCTGTGCTAGAGACTCGGGGGATCATGGAATTGTCTCCCCAATGCCAGAATGGCATTGGTGTGAAAATTCCATGATCTTTGACATGTTACATGGCCATGTTCGGAGTTACCATTGTGACGCTATACATAGGTAGTGACCTATGCATAGTGCACGCGTGCAATGGTGTCCTCGCACTCACAAAGTCTGGGGAATTTGCCCTAAACGATGTGGGGGCACCTTGGCTAGTGCCAGGGTGCCCACACACTAAGTAAATTAGCACCCAACCTTTACCAGGTAAAGGTTAGACATATAGGTGACTTATAAGTTATTTAAGTGCAGTGGTAAATGGCTGTGAAATAACGTGGACGTTATTTCACTCAGGCTGCAGTGGCAGGCCTGTGTAAGAATTGTCAGAGCTCCCTATGGGTGGCAAAAGAAGCGCTGCAGCCCATAGGGATCTCCTGGAACCCCAATACCCTGGGTACCTCAGTACCATATACTAGGGAATTATAAGGGTGTTCCAGTATGCCAATGTGAATTGGTGAAATTGGTCACTAGCCTGTTAGTAACAATTTAGAAAGCAGAGAGAGCATAACCACTGAGGTTCTGGTTAGCAGAGCCTCAGTGAGACAGTTAGTCATCACACAGGGAACACATACAGGGCACACTTATGAGCATTGGGGCCCTGGCTGGCAGGGTCCCAGTGACACATACACTAAAACAACATATATACAGTGAAATATGGGGGTAACATGCCAGGCAAGATGGCACTTTCCTACAGTAGAGTAATAACTGGTGATTAATTGACCAATTAGGAATTAGGAGGATGGACTGAAAAACTCTAATAAAAAGTCATATTAAGGGGCTAAAACTTCAGATGTGAGAGGTGAAATGCTGATGTCAGGAGACGCATTTCAAGATTCTGTCATTGGGCTTATGCATTTGAGAGCCTGATGCGTTGCTGATCAATTGATGACCTGAAGACGAAGACTGACTTTGTTGCTGATCCATTCCGTGGATAGGTAGCTATGACAATATTATTGTTTAACTTTGTGCTTTTTTTTCTAGGTAGCAAATGCACTGTTTTTATAGTTTTTCTCCTAGCAAGAAGTTTTCCCAAATTCATGTTCAAAAGTGTTTTCGCATGAAGTCCCACATGCTAAATGCTAATCTGGGTTAGGTAGGATTCTTTGGGTGACGTTGACAGGGAAAAATGATTGACAAACTGATTGCTGCACTCTGATATTGATGTTGACATATACATCTTTGTTGGCTTATGCTGAAGCATTAGAGCATATGTTTTCTCAAGTTCAGATTAGATTGTGGTATTGGTTGCCGCTAATAAACTAATTATGAGTTGATGAATAAAGTTTGAGTTAACATTATGCACTAGAATTGTAACTAATAGGGAAATAAAAATTGTTAAACGTATATTGAGTCGTGGTTATTCATGAAATGTTGTCTAAAAATGAATGATTCTCATAGTGGTCAATGATGAGTTATATTGAATATTGATAACATTGGTCACTACTTAGCTAGGATACGCCATGCGATACAAAAGGTTCATCAGCCTATACGCATCCCCTTGTAAGTTTACTTACTAAGGACCAGGCGCACTAGCAGTTTTTGGTAGCAGCTTGATGGTTAGTTTCCTTGGAGATCTAGTTATGTGGTGATTAATGGTTATGGTGATAGTTTGAGTTAGGGTTAGTTGTTCATTATTTTTGTGTTTTTTGAAATGGTAATTGTAGCAAAGATGATGTCCCCTTAAGCCCAGAAATGACTTTCCCAGATCCTGGATCCTGCTAGTAAGTTCTAGTGATGGTGTGAAAGTGGTAGGTTGCGCTTGCAAAGGCTTATGCAAATTGCAGGTGAATTGTGATGTATGAGAGGTAAAGTAGGGAGTTTGCTTACTCCAGTTGAGGTTTAGTAAGAGTGTGCGTACTCCGCAGTATGAGAGTAGAGAAGTCGTTGAACTTCACATGTGTGTGGCGTTTTGTGCAAAAAAATTGTCCATGTGGTTGTTGGTGATGTATGGACCCTGCGTGGTCTAAGACTCCATAGTATATTGACGAGTGTAGGAGACACTTGGTTATATGTTGTAGTCTGTCTGGGTTAGTAGGTTGATTGGGCGTGGTCAACAAGTCGGTGTGTGAGTTAAGTGAGTAAGAGAAATTTTCGACTGAGATTCGACGAGTCCTATGTGCACCAGGACAAACCCATTGACCAGTTGAGAGTGAAATTTGCGGGTTGAATTTTGCTTGCGAATGTGGGAGACTGAGAAAGAGGAATAGCTGTATGAGCGAAAGGGCCATCAGTGAAAATCCGTGAGGTCTATGAAGCGATTGTGTACCGTCCTGTAGTAAACCAGCAGGTTTGTTTTGGTTATTGGGTTTTGGTTAGTGCTCGCAATAATTTGCATTAGTTTCGTGTGAATTGGAGTTTAGGAGGACAAGCCGCAAGACTTTGGGAGTAAAAGTCATTTCCTTATTGAATCAAATACACAAAAGATAGCAAAGATGAAGTTTTTCAAAGCGCTCAGAAGTGCCATGAAGGGTGATTCTTACATTAAGGCAACAGTTGGGGAGCCTACCCCACCGGAAAATTCTCCGGCATCATTGTGATGGAGGAGCGAAGTGTCACGCCATGTCTTTGGCTAAAACAGTGGTGCAAATTGACAGAGAAACAGGGAGCTTTGGTGTTTCCAGAGCATGGAACGTTTAATTTGAGAATTTTGGATCAGTTGCGAATGACATTATATGAGACTAAGCCACTTCCGAGGCCAGCCCAGCTTGAGGCTCTAGCGGTTTGGGAGCTTGTAGCCAGAGAGCAGCAAGAGATGAAGTTCCAAAGGAGAATAAGGAATGTAGAAAAGTCCTTAGCAGAAGCAAGGTGGGATTGGGAACAAAAGATGTGGAGAATGACGACCTTACAGGGTGTTGTTTCCTGCTATTGCAGAGGAAGATGAGTCAGTAGAGAAGGAGGATGCTGGCAAGAGTGATAAGGGTTCAGGAGATAGGAAAAAGAAAAAGACTTATGTAGAAGAAGAAGATTCAGATGTTGAGGATCTTATTACACAGATATTGAGGGATCGACAGCCGCCATATGCGGTACATGATGAAGGTCCAAGTACCAGTTCTGTTCTGACTGCTCCAGCTCATGGGAACAGTGGGACCAGTGCAGACAAATAATGGGCAAGTACAAGGAGTGGTCCCGAGTACTCCTAATGCAGTGACTACTTCAGTGGTCCAAGCACAGATGCACCCACCATTGATACAGAGAATTTATCCAGAAGTATAAATTCTTGAGACAACTTCGAACTTAGTGGTGCAGTCGGAACAAGTGCTTCCGAGGCCAATGCTAGTTCAGACCAAGCCGACTCCAATGTTGTTGCCTCAGGCACAGCCACAGGGTTTGCCGAAGTTCACGCCAATGACAGTGACACAGTCAGATGTGACACCATTGATGAATCAGAGTATGGGAGTAGCCCTTCCACAAAATGCGGGTGTCAGAGCAGCACCAGATCCAATATCGTTGCCGATTACTGTTGGTCCAGCGGTACCATTGTTTGTGCAAAAGAAATCGAATGCAGGAAACAGGATGAAATGTCACAGAGCCTCGTGAGGAGGGGAGTGAGAGATCATGTACAGGTGATATCATCTATAGACCAGACCTTTGATGGATCTAGACCGTTAATGGATCTTAGTCCACTTGTTGCACTTCCAGATGTGGTAAATAGCCCAAGTGCAAGTCAGTCAGAGCTTCAAGCTTTTGACAGCGCAGACTTCAGGTGCAGTGGTACGGCAGGTACCAATGTCGAATGCAAGTAACATCTCTTTACAGGGGTTAACAGCACAGCAGCTGCATGAGTGGTTGGATAGTTTGAATACTCCTCGAAATGCGTCCAAGGGTGAAGAGCAGATTGATCGTGTAAGGCTAGCTACAGAAATAACTGAACTAGTTGAGCAATCAATGGGAGTGAGTAGGTTAGAATCCTATACAGAAGAAGAGCTGAGGTACTTGTGTCCGAGAATTACAAGAGAAGTGAGCAAAATACATCAGAAATTGGCAGATCTGGCAGAGAAACATGACATAGAGATTGAGAGACTCAAGCACTTGAAAAGGAGTTACAGGTTAGATTTAGAGGCAAAGGATTTTGAACACTTGAGGTCAGCAGGGATGAAAGTGCATCTCAAAGAGTTATTGAGAGTACTCAGATTTGGGGAGCATTAGAAAAGTGGGAAGGCAGATGGGCAAAGAAGAAGGATACATGGAAACGAGATTCACAAGAAGGGTCTGAAGGTGTTCAGAAAGAAAAGTATACAGTAAAAAGTTTACCAGTGAGGGAAATTCCCAGAGGGCAGTTTGTTCATGCTCCATGGCACAGGACTGATATTCTGTCATTCACAAATGATTACCCAAAACTGAGAGAAAAAACGGTTGAGTGGTACCAGCAGACAGATAGAATTGTGAAGCTTTCTAAATGTCTGTAGGAAGACTTGAATACTTTGCTGGAAATAGTGGTTCCAGCTGACTGGAGGGTTGAGTGCAAGAGAGCAGTAGATTGACCGACAAGCGAACTGTAAAGGGATAGCGTTACAGGTGCACAATCACCTGAAGTGACGAAACATTATTATAAGGTGATTGAGTTACTAAAAACGAGAATCTCGCCTAAAAATATTGACTGGCAGAGAATTGACAGGACAGTGCAGGAAGTAAAGGAGTCAATACATACCTACTATGAGAGATTGCTGAAAGCGTTCAAGGAGTACAGTGGTAGAGAAGCAATTGAGCCGAAAGACATGTTGCACTTTGTGATTAGGTTTGTCAAAGGATTGAGACCTGAAACAGGGCAGATGATTAAGAGTCATTTGATTTGTTGGCAAGCAAAGCCGATTGATGAGGTGTCGCAGTATGTGAAATACTGTAGTGATGAGATTGAGTTGAAGCAGAAAAAGTTGAAGAAGAAAGCAATGGTGAAGCAAATTAAGGCAGCTCAAACAGGAGTGCAAGGAGCTTTAGTGCAGCAGATACCACAGCAGGGAACTGTCATGTTCAAACCTCAGATGAGATGTAAGGGTCGTGGAGTCAATATGACTCGTGGTCCGGATTTGAGTACTGCAGTGGTTCAGAATGATGTGCAAGGGATGAAAACGATGTTACCCTGTCATCTGTACGCAAACGTGGGACACTGGAGGCGGAAGTGCCGTTGATAGTGAAGGATGGTGTTGTTCATCAAGGTGGTGATGTCAATACATTCCAAACTGTGAAAGTCCCTACAATGAGAGGACTTAATCTGAATTTGCAGATTCAAGTGCAGAATTTTCAACCCATGCAGCAGGTGCATGTGCCACATGCACAAGTGACACAGTTACAACCAATGCAGCAGCAGGTTCCTATGATACCTAGACAGCAAATGCAAATACCTCAAGCCCCGATGGAACAGCAACAGATGATGCTTACTCCGCAGGTCAGAGGTCAGAGACAAGACAGAAGTAATGACACAGTGCACCAACACCCGTTACACAGTGAGAATGAAATAAACGATGAATGGATGAGTATTAGTTCAGATGAAGAGCCATGTATGCTTGCAGCTTCATTAGAAGTAGATCAACAAGGACCCTTCGTGAAGGGAAAGGTGATGGGTCACAGGGTTTCAATTCTAGTGGACACGGGAGCTACACGCTCTACAGTGAGAAGTGCAGAAGTTCCGAACTTACCTCTTTCATGCAGAACAGTTCAGGTTGTGGGGGCAGCAAACAGACAATTGACAAATCCGATCACAGATCCAGTACAAGTTGAGATTGGCAACTTCCAGGGACTGCATAAATTTGTAGTCTGCGACTTAAGTCCAGTATCTCTACTGGGAAGGGATTTGTTGTGCAAAACTAAGTGATCCATTAGTTGTTTGACTTCTGGAAAAGAGGCCCAGATGAATAGTGACGATTAAGAAGAACAGGCACCTGAAACTGAGAATGAAAATAGTAACGAAGAGTACCTGTTGCTTGAGTTTTTCCCGATGTTTACAGTGAAAGAGTTGCATGCGGACTTGCAGGGAACAGTACAGGAGAATGTGTGGGACCTGACAGGTAAAGACGTGGACGTGATTAAGGGAGTGGAGCCAATCAAAATCACTTTAAAGCCAAATGTAGTGTTCCCGCATCTTCCACAGTATAACATGGCACAAGGGCCCATATTTATACTTTTTGACGCAAAACTGCGCTAACGCAGTTTTGCGTCCAAAAAATTAGCGCCGGCTAACGCCATTCTGAAGCGCCATGCGGGCGCCGTATTTATTGAATGACGTTAGCCGGCGTTAGCCGCCGGCGCCATCTGGAGTGCGTTAAAAAAAACGACGTACACCAGGCAGCGCCGGCGTAGGGGGATATGGGGCTTGGGCGTCAAGAAATGGGGCAAGTCAGGTTGAGGCAATTTTTTCGCCTCAACCCGATTTGCGCCATTTTTTTTCACTCCCAACCCCCATAGAAATGACTCCTGTCTTAGCAAAGACAGGAGTCATGCCCCCTTGCCCAATGGCCATGCCCAGGGGACTTCTATCCCCTGGGCATGGTCATTGGGCATAGTGGCATGTAGGGGGGCACAAATCAGGCCCCCCTATGCCACAATTTAAAAAAAAAAAAAACACTTACCTGAACTTACCTTAATGTCCCTGGGATGGGTCCCTCCAGCCTTTGGGTGTCCTCCTGGGGTGGGCAAGGGTGACAGGGGGTGTCCCTGGGGGCATGGGAGGGCACCTCTGGGCTCCTTCAGAGCCCACAGGTCCCTTAACGCCTGCCTTTTGCAGGCGCTAAAAAAAACGTCGCAAAAGCGGGCGTACGTCATTTTTTTTGACCCGCCCACTCCCGGGCGTGATTTTTGCCCGGGAGTATAAATCTGACGCACATGCCTCGGAGTCGATTTTTTAGACGGGAACGCCTACCTTGCATATAATTAATGCAAAGTAGGTGTCCACGCTAAAAAATGACGCAAACTCCATGGACTTTGGCGCTAGACGCGTCTAACGCCAAAGTATAAATATGGAGTTAGTTTTGCGTCAAAATTGCGTCAAAAAAAACGACGCAATTCCGGCGCAAACAGAGTATAAATATGCCCCAAGATGTTCTAATGAAAGTGTCACAGATAATAGGAGATTTTATGAAACAAAGGGTTTTAAAAGAAGTGTTGAGCAGTCCATGTAATTCACCGATAATGGGCTTTGAAGAAGCTGTGTGGGAAAGTACGCATTGTGCAGGACGTGCAAAAAGTGAATGACATGGTGATCAAGTGTTGTCCTGTAGTGCTGAACCCAGCAGTGATACTGTTTCGGATTCCATGTGATGCAGAGTGGTTCACAGTGGTTGACTTGTCACAAGCTTTCTTTTCTGTGCCTCTTCATGAGGTTAGTCAGTTTCTTTTTAGTTTCAAATTCCTAGACAGAGTCTACAGCTGGTGCAGGCTTCCTCAAGGGTATACAGAGTCACCGTCTCTGTTCAATCAGATCCTGAAAACGAATTTGGAGTCATTGGAGTTACTGTACCAATCGACTCTAGTGCAGTACATTGATGACTTGCTAATTGCATCCAGGACAAAGGACGTGTGTAAGTACGACTCGATTGCCCTGCTGAATCATTTAGGAAAATTTTGACATTAAGTGTCACTTTTGAAATTTCAGTACTGTCAGAAGTCAGAGAAATACTTGGGACACCAGATTGAGAAAGGGTCGATGAGAATCTCCAGAGAGAGGATCACAATGATACTGCAGAGAAGTCCACCAACTTCACAGAGAGATGTCAGAATGTTTCTGGGAATGGTAGGTTATTGTCATCAGTGGATTCCAAATTTTGCTGAGATTGCCAAACCATTGCAGTAACTGACACATAAGGAGGTTACTGGCCCCATTACGCTAAATAAAGATCAGATGAAAGCATTTACTGAGTTGAGAGAGAGTTCGTGGAGAGCTCCAGCCTTGGGAATGCCTGATTTACAGAAGGCATTCACATTGTTTTGTCATGAACGTGATGCTTGTTCTTTGTTTTGACACAGGTCCATGGAGGTGCTTATCGCCCAGTAGCCTATTTTTCAGCTACCTTGGACCCAGTCAGGGCAGCTCAAAGCCTTTCTCAATGTGAGGGAGTAGTGATGGGTTACCCTTTAATGGTAATAGTACCTCATTCTGTTGAGATTTTACTGACAAGGACGAAAACACAGTATTTGACTGGTGCAAGACTGACAAGGTATGAGACGAGCATACTAGGTGCTCCAAATGTAACATTGAAAAGATGTACAGTGTTGATCCCGGCAACATTACTTCCAAGCGATACCGTTGAACTTGAAAAGGATAAAGACATTGAGCATGATTGTCTTGAGGTAACTGAACTGTGTACAAAACAAAGGGCTGATATCAGAGATACCCGATTGGAAGAAAATGATCAAATTGCCTTTATTGATGGCTCATGTCTCAGAGATGGTACTGGGACATTGAGAGCAGGATATGCTGTATGCACAATCACAGGTACATTAGAAGCTTCTTGGCTTCGAAGTGCATATTCTGCACAAGTAGCAGAATTGGTAGCTCTTACTAGAGTGTGCCATGTTTCTGCAAGACTGAGAGTCACAATCTATACTGACAGCCAATATGGATTTGGAATTGTTCATGATTTTGGTCAATTGTGGTCGCAAAGAGGTTTCCTGACCTCTACTGGTACACAAGTAAGAAATGGCAACAAAATAAAAGAGTTTTTGTATGTAATTCAGTTGCCTGAAGAAACTGCTGTGGTGAAATGCAGTGCACAGGCACAGGATTACTTCTCACTGGGAAATGGATATGCGGATCAAGTTGCAAGGTTTTGCACATTGAACTGTATATCATTCAAAGACAAATAGGAATTGATGTCAGAAGAAGATAACACATGTTCCAGTTTTGCATTGAAAGTGATTGATACTCTATAACTATTAGGTCAATTTATCCCTTTTTACTGGAAGAACAATTAGATGATCTAGAAAAGAATAAGGACAGGTGGAGCAAGAAGCTGGCAGATGTGAGTAATAACTTCATGAGGTCACTTGAACTGGGGTGTACTATTCTATTATCATCTTCTCTGCAAGCGCAACACTACAAGACTATGGGGGTTATTCTAACTTTGGAGGAGGTGTTAATCCGTCCCAAAAGTGACGGAAAAGTGACGGATTTACCACCAGCCGTATTACGAGTCCATTATATCCTATGGAACTCGTAATACGGCTGGTGGTATATCCGTCACTTTACCGTCACTTTTGGGACGGATTAACACTCCTCCAAAGTTAGAATAACCCCCTATGTTTGATCTGTACCATACACCAGCCCACCTTGCAAAATGGGGATGTGTGTCAGGAACAAACTGTCCAAGATGTGGGATGTTTGGGGCAGACATTATACATATGATGGCTATATGTGGGGAACTAAAGGCCTCAAGGGAAGGTATTCAATTGGTATTGAAGGAGGTTTTGGGATATGATTTTGCTCTAACACCAGAGATCATGGTCTTTGGAACTGATGGCGAAATAGCTGAACCGCATAGAGCATTTATCTTTGTAGCCATGGCAGTGTTTCGAATTTGTATAACAACATCATGGTTGGATTTACGACCGCCGTCTTGGCAACAATGGTTGGCTAGGTTGTTGTCTGTATATCACTTGGAGAAGGCACTGTATGAACGAAAGGGGAAACAGGCTAGGAGGAAAGGGAAGGCAATATGGGCCCCATTCCAGGCTTGGATTCAGGCCAATAACGCTCAGAGCCACCCCCTTCCGAATTAATGGGCTTTTTTTTTTTCCAGATAAGTGTGGAGGGGTGGTCAAGTTTTGTATTATGTAAGAGCTAATAGGGTGACGTCTTTCTTTTGTCTTTATATCCAATGTTTTGTTTTTGTAAAAGTATTTTAAGTATCTATTGTAAAATGACTCAAGAATATCAGTGTTATATGTTTCCTTCCAATAAAAAAAAAAAAAAAAAAAAAAAAAAAAAAAGAAAGTGATTGATACTCTGAAAGAGTTGAAAACATTACAAAGTAATGTTGACGAAGAAGAGAAACATCTCTGGGCCAAAGTGAAATGTGTCCAAAGTCCTGATGAGATTTAGGTTTCTGAGGAGGGTCAGATGGTCCTGCCCAATAGTTTATTGTCGCAAATGGCCCGATACTACCATGGTCAGGTGTACATTGGGAGGGATGCCATGGTTAGGTTGTTTAAGATCGATTAGTTTAACACTAAGTTTAGGCAGGCAGCAGAGGCAGCATGTCATCGTTGTATAGTTTGTCAACAACTAAACATGGGAAAAGGGACAGTGGTGAATTTGAGCCACATTGGAAGAGCAGGAGGTCCATTCAGCATAATGCAATTGGATTTCATTCAGATGCCTGCGTGTGGAGGTTTTAATTACGTGTTGGTGATTGTGTGTGTTTTTAGTCACTGGATTGAAGCAGACGCTACCAGAAGGAATGACAGTCTCACAGTAGCAAAATTGTTGCTTAGGGAGTTGATACCACGTTTCGGGTTTCCGTTCTCTTTAGAATCAGATAGGGGAACTCACTTCAATAACAAGGTGATTAAACTCTTATGTGCAGCACTAAACATCGAGCAAAAGTTGCATTGTAGCTATCGCCCTGAAGCATCAGGACTGGTGCAACAGATAAATGGTACCTTGAAATCAAAAATTGCAAAGATGTGTGCAGCTATGAATCTGAAATGGTCAGATGAATTGCCTTTGGTGTTGATGTCGATGAGGAACACACCTGACAGGAAGACAGGACTGTCGCCACTTGAGATCCTCATGGGCAGAGCAATGACATTACCAGCAGTTCCAGCCAATGCACTTGTAAACCTTACAGATGATATGGTGTTGGACTACTGCAAGGGTCTGGCTGATGTGGTTCGCTCTTTCTCTTAGCAGGTATAGGCCACCACCCTGCCACCCATCCACGATCCAGGGCACAACTGGAGAGCCGGTGACTGGGTCGTTGTCAGAAAGCATTTTCGCAAGACTTGTTTGGAGCCGCATTGGAGGGGTCCCTATCAGGTGGTGATAACAAGTACGACAGCTGTGAAGTGTGCAGGACTCCCAAACTGGATACACATGAGCCATACAAGGAGAGTGGTATGTCCACCTGATCATGAAGAAGCATTGGTGAAAGCGCCAACAACAGGGAAACAGGTCACCACACCTGAACCAGAAAAAGAGCCAACAGAACCTGAAGTGGACCAGAGCTTGTGGAAGATGGTTCCATTACCCCTCTAAGAGACAAGAGTGAAGAATTACAGGAGGGTGCAGAAGAACCAATCTCGACGGATACAGCAGGAGAGCCTAGCTCAGCAGAGGTTCTCCCAGAAGCAGACAGTGCTGAAAAGCAGACAGAGCAAGTGCCAGACCAAGAGGGGGTAAGAGTTGAGACGGATCAAAGTCAAGGTGATCCAACTCCTCCTGAGCCCGTTGCAGGTCCAGCAAGAGAAAACACCATAGAGAAAGAGAAGGAGAAGAATCCAATCTTGAGTAGAATATTGACAGAAGCAATAAGAAAGGGAGATAATTGGCCTGAATCTCAGATAGAGAAGAAAAAGGAACTGGTCATAAATGAAACAATAGATGAAGAAGTGGATACTACAAGAAAAGAAGAATTGAGTGAAGGAGAACTAAGTGGTGATCGAAAGTTGAAAAGAAAGAAAATAGCAAGTCGACGTTGTGCAGGTCCTGAATGGGTGTATGCAACTACCCATGAATGACAACACGAGTTTATGGTGGTCATTACAACCCTGGCGGTTGGTGTTAAAGCGGCGGTAAAACCGCCAACAGGCCGGCGGTAAAAAAAAATTAATCATGACCGTGGTGGAAACCGGCAACATAGACAGCCACTTTAACACTTCGACCGCCAAGGCGGTACAAACAAACACCGCGGTGGTAGCCGCCAACAGACAGGCGGAAGACAATGTACCACCCACATTATTACAAGCCACCAATCCGCCAGCTTTTCTGGGGCGGATTCACCGCGAACAAAAACACGGCGGAAGCAGGACTTGGAAGGGAAAACGCTCACCTCTGCACACCCCACGAGGAACCAGGACGCCATAGAACCCGAGCTCCAGATTCTTCCAGCCTTCATCTTCCTGCTCCTCTACCAGGAACAACAAAGACGGCGGCGAAGATCACGGTGAGTACTGCACCTATGACACAGGGGAGGGGTGATGGAAAAAACAGTGACACACGCACGCAGCACGCAACATCCCCACCCTCACCCACTACAACACACACACAAGTACATGTTGATACATTACATTAACCACCCCCAACCTCCCCTGGAAGAATGCAAGGACAAAAGGAAATGAGTCGAACAATTGTAATATTTTCAAATACATTAATCAAAAATATATACATATATAAAGATATTGACACTCTAAACTAATATATACACCAAGAATACAAGTCCAAGGTATTCCACCATCATAGTCTGTGGACCACTGGGCACAAAATGCATGGGCGAGGTCCACACTCAATACCCAAACAAGACGGAGAGAACACTGCTGGGGCATCAGATAGAAAAAAAACAGGCACCTCAGGGGGAAAGGAAAGGGGGCCACCTCAGCCGGATGAGTGCACAACGCCAGATCCAAGAGGGGGTTCCATGCCCATTGATGTATCCTCTGGAGTGCAAAGCCACAGTCTCTCAAGTCCCTCCAGTGGGTGGTTTGCCCACCGCATTATCCTGGGGAGGGCAAAGCCACAGTCTCTCAAGTCTCTCCAGTGGGTGGTTTGCCCACTGCATCATCCTTGGGAGTGCAAAGCCACAGTCTCTCAAGTCTCTCCAGTGGGTGGTTTGCCCACTGCTTTATCCTGGGGAGCCCAAAGCCACAGTCTCTTAAGTGAATAACAGTCTCCACTGGTTCTGGAGGGGGCTTTGTGCCCAGAGTGCTTCATCCTGCCAAGGACTGAGGTAGTGGATGCCTTTCTCCACTGGTTCTGCAGGGGGCTTTGTGCCCAGAGTGCTTCATTCTGCCAAGGACTGAGATAGTGGATGTGAATCTCCACTGGTTCTGGAGGGTGCTTTGTGCCCAGAGTGCTTCATCCTGCCAAGGACTGAGGTAGTGGATGTGAATCTCCACTGGTTCTGGAGGGGAATTTGTGCCCAGAGTGCTTCATCCTGCCAAGGACTGAGGTAGTGGATGTGAATCACCACTGGTTCTGGAGGGGGCTTTGTGTCCAGAGTGCTTCATCCTGCCAAGGACTGAGGTAGTGGATGATTGACTCCACTGGTTCTGGAAGGGGCTTTGTGCCCAGAGTGCCTCATTCTGCCAAGGACTGATGTAGTGGATGTGAATCTCCACTGGTTCTGGAGGGGGCTTTGTGCCCAGAGTGCCTCATCCTGCCAAGGACTAAGGTAGTGGATGCCTTTCTCTACTGGTTCTGGAGGGTGCTTTGTGCCCAGAGTGCTTCATCCTGCCAAGGACTGAGGTAGTGGATGTGAATCTCCACTGGTTCTGGAGGGGAATTTGTGCCCAGAGTGCTTCATCCTGCCAAGGACTGAGGTAGTGGATGTGAATCACCACTGGTTCTGGAGGGGGCTTTGTGTCTAGAGTGCTTCATCCTGCCAAGGACTGAGGTAGTGGATGATTGACTCCACTGGTTCTGGAAGGGGCTTTGTGCCCAGAGTGCCTCATTCTGCCAAGGACTGATGTAGTGGATGTGAATCTCCACTGGTTCTGGAGGGGGCTTTGTGCCCAGAGTGCTTCATCCTGCCAAGGACTGAGGTAGTGGATGTGAATCTCCACTGGTTCTGTAGGGGGTTTTCTGCCCAGAGTGCTTCATCCTGCCAGGGACTGAGGTAGTGGATGCCTTTCTCCACTGGTTCTAGAGGGGGCTTTGTGCCCAGAGTGCTTCATCCTGCCAAGGACTGAGGTAGTGGATGTGAATCTCCACTGGTTCTGGAGGGGGCTTTGTGCCCAGAGTGCTTCATCCTGCCAAGTACTGAGGTAGTGGATGTGACTCTCCCCTGGTTCTGGAGGGGGCTTTGTGCCCAGAGTGCTTCATCCTGCTCGTGGCGGCCTCAGTAGCATCGGAATCTTTGGCGCTCACTGGCCTGTGGTGCTTGTTGCGGCGGTGTCCTTGGCAGCGGTGCTTGTGGCGACGGTGTCTTGTTCAGCGGTGCTAGTGGCGGCGGTGTCCTGTTCAGCGGTGATGGTGGCGGCGGTGTCCTTGGCAGCGGTGCTTGTGGCTGCGGTTTCCTTGGCAGCGGTGCTTGTGGCAGCGGTGTCCTGTTCAGCGGTGCTTGTGGCGGCGGTGTCCTTTTCAGCGGTGCTGGTGGCGGCGGTGTCCTTGGCAGCGGTGCTTGTGGCGGCAGTGTCCTTGGCAGCGGTGTCCTGTTCATCGGTGCTTGTGGCGACGGTGTCCTTGGCAGCGGTGCTTGTTGCGGTCTTGTCCGCCGTACAGGTTTTCCCAGACTTGCCTGTTTTACTGTGCCCCTTCCCCACCTTGGATGGTGGCGCAGCTGGCTCCACAATCCCAACTGTACCCCTGGGAGCGGCTTTGGTGGAAGATTTTTTTCCACTCTCCCGCCGGGCACTGGCCAACTTTTTGTGCTTTTGAGGTGGGGGACTGTCCGTGCTCTGGCTCCTTGGCACACTGGCTGCCCTGCTGCCTGGAGCACTCCAGAAGCAGGTTACTACTGGCACCACTGTTCCTGCTGATGTTGTGGCTGAGGTGCTGGGTTAGGACCTGGAGAGGCGGGCCCTAGGAGACTGAACGGGTGGGGGAGGTGAGGGGAAGAGGTCAAGGTTGGACAGGAAAAGTTTTTGGGACACACTGGGATGGGTCGATGGAGGGGGTTTGGGAGTGGAGGAAGAGGTAGTGGTTGTAGGAGGTGTACGTTTTCTGACTTTGGGTGAAGGTGCATGGGCTGGAGGCTGTCGTGAGGTGGATAGCTGTTGGGTGGGTGTGTGGCTGCGTTTGTGTACCTTGGGAGGTGGGCTCACAGACACACTGGGAGAGGAAACAGGGGATGTGTGAATGGTAGTGGGGTGGTGAGTGCAAGTGAGCAGGGTGTGGTGGTGGGTGTGCTGGTGATGGAGGTAGTGGCTGATGATGTAGTGCATGCAGGTGTGAGTGGAGACGAGACTGGGAGGGAGGAGGGAGACGAGGAGGAGGGGGACACAGTGGAGGCAGTGGCTGTTGGTATGTCTGCATGTGTATGATGCTTGCGTGAGTGCCTGTGGGATGTGTGGTGCCTATGTTTGCCTGAGCTTCCTTTGTGTTTTGACATGTGTGCATGCTGGTCTGACGGTGTGCTTGGGATAGGCTGAGGTACAGGGGTTTGGGTCTGGGTGGAGGAAGTTGGAAGGGGGAGGCTAGAGACAGGGACAATGGCTGCCATCAGTGCTGAGGCCAGAGTCTGAAAAGCTCGCTGATGGGCTGCCTGACCCAAATGAATGCCCTCCAGGTATACATTGGTCTGTTGCAACTGCCTCTCTACACCCTGGATAGCATTCAAAATGGTAGACTTCCCAACAGTGAGGGACCTGAGGATGTCAATGGCCTCCTCACTGAGGGCAGCAGGGGTGACAGGGGCAGGGGCTGAGGTGCCTGGGGCAAAGGAGATGCCCACCCTCCTGGGTGAGCGGCCACGGGCAAATGCTGAGGGGCTGCTGGGAGGGCGGTGCGGGTAGGGGGGGTGGTGGCTGTACCTGTAGATGCGGTGGGCACAGAGGGGCCCGCCACCGCAAGGGAGCTCCCATCAGAGGAGGAGTCCTGTTTCGCTGGTGTTTGCTCCTGTCACCGCTGTGGAGCTCCCCTCGCCCTCCGTCCCACTGGTGGCTTCAGACTCCGTTGTGTCACCCTCCAGGGCCATGTGGGATGCAGCTCCCTCCTGCTCCAGTGCCACTGCTCCTCTGCCTGATGATGCTAATGCACACAAGCACAGGGAGACCACAAAAAGGGGGGGGGAGACAGAAGAAAGACATGTTGAGTGCATGCAATACTGCTACTGTTGGCGGACACTACAGACACAGAAGCCCCCTGCACTACGCCGTGCACTTGGAGTTCCCTAATCAATCACAGGGACATGGGTTACAAGGCTATGGCCGATTGCTGCACACATGGAAGTCACAGGAGCCTCACTAGGTGTAGTTGACTCTGTACACAGGTGGGATGGGGTGACACAGGGCCTGCCTTAAGAAGGGACCTTGCCTACTAAACTCGCCCTGGCCTAGGGGAAACCACAGCCCACCTCCCCCACCCAGACGCCTACAATGCACGCTGAATCAGCTGAATGAGAGTGTACTCACCCCCTTGCGGCTGCTGTGATGCCCTCAAGCGCCCATCCAACTCCGGGTACGCCACCGCCAGGATCCGGAACATCAGGGGGGTCATGGTGCAATGGGCACCCCTCCCACATTGGGAGCCCATCCCCAGCTGGGCCTCCGCCGTCTTCTTGCTCCAGCGGCGAATGTCCTCCCATCTTTTACGGCAGTGGGTGCTCCATCTGTGGTAGACCCCCAGGGTCCTAACTTCCTTGGCGATGGCACACCAAATATCCTTCTTCTGGTGGGCACTGACCTACAGGAATAGTACAGGGGAAAAGGAGAAGATATAACCGGCCGCACTGTCAAAGTCATTGGCCCGCATCCCTACCCTTGCCATGACGCACATGCACTCACCGTCGTTTCATGCACACCTCATTCTTCCCCCGCTATCTGTCATCCACACCACTCCAAGCAGCCATTGCCCATACAGCATGCTCACAGTGTACTCACCTGTTTGTCTGGAGGACCGTAGAGTAGCGTGTACTGGGGGAGGACCCCATCCACTAGTTTCTCCAACTCCTCCGTGCTGAAGGCAGGGGCCCTTTCCCCAGACACATGAGCCATTGTCTCTTCCAGACTGAGGTCACAGCAGCACTTGCAGTGTAGATCCTCTCCTGTCGAAGATCAGGTATCAAGTGAGTGAACAGAGAGAAAATGGCGTTGACGTCCGCAGCGGTGCGTACCGTCACCGCCGGCGTACATCGTCATTGGCTCCTGGGACCCATAGGGTCCAATGTTAACCAATACAGGATTGCGCCGTGGTCTTTGACCACCTACCGCGACGGTGTACAACGCCAGCGCAGTTACCTCATATTCCCTTGTCCCACATTACAGGTCAGTCAGATGCCATTTCAGGGGGCCACATGGCATTAATTTTGACTGCGTCACACATGTCTAGGCCTTGCTTAATTTTGACTGCGTCACACATGTCTAGGCCTTGGTTAAACACTAATCCAGCCATATGTCGATTTGAAAACATTTTACGATTAAGTTGTGTTTACGTACCTCAGAGTTTGTTGACTCTCTGCTCGCTGTTCTCCTCCATAGAGCACGTCTGCTGGGGCAGGTGAGGAGATGGTGGCATCCTCCGGCGTACAGACCGCTGGTGGACTTGTCGACAATGGAGGAGCGACATGTAATCATCACCTACAGACTTGATCGTACCACAATCCTGGAACT
Source organism: Pleurodeles waltl (assembly GCF_031143425.1). NCBI lineage: Eukaryota > Metazoa > Chordata > Amphibia > Caudata > Salamandridae > Pleurodeles > Pleurodeles waltl. Next base: position 865,513,403 of record NC_090439.1, on the reverse strand, counting down.
GTGTGCCCAGTTGGAGCCAGACCTGATGTCAGCTATCCGCCATCCCACAGGGATCCCCCCTCAGGTGCAGGTGCTGTCAGTACTCCATTCCCTAGAAAGTGGGTCTTTTCAAACAACAGTGGTCATAGCATCAGGGATGTCCCAGCCTATGTTTTCCAATGTGTTGTCCAGAGTGTTGTCTGCCCTGCTGAAACACATGCGGAGCTACATCGTTTTCCCTCAGGTGGAGGATTTGCCTACAGTGAAAGGTGACTTCTATGCCCTGGGACATATCCCCAACATCATAGGTGCCATTGATGGGACACATGCGGCCTTGGTCCCCCCGCAGGAGTGAACAGGTGTTCAGGATCCGGAAGAGTTACCATTCGATGAATGTGCAGATGGTGTGTTTGGCAGACCAGTACATCTCCCATGTGAATGCCAAATTTCCTGGCTCAGTACATGACGCTTACATTCTGAGGAATAGCAGCATCCCTTATGTGATGGGTCAACTCCAGAGGCACCGTGTATGGCTATTAGGTGAGGACATGGACCCAATACAGTGTGACTAGGTGTCTAGGTCTGGGGATGTCACTAAGAGTTAGTGTGTCTCTAACAGTTGTCCCTCGCCATTTACAGGTGACTCTGGTTACCCAAACCTGTCATGGCTACTGACCCCAGTGAGGAAACCCAGGACAAGGGCAGAGGAACGCACAATGAGGCCCATGGGCGAACTAGGAAGGTTCTAGAGAGGACCTTCGGCCTCCTGAAGGCCAGGTTCAGGTGCCTCCATCTGACAGGTGGTTCCCTCTTCTACTCACCAAAGAAGGTGTGCCAGATCATCGTGGCCTGCTGTATGCTTCACAACTTGGCTTTGCAACGACAGGTGCCTTTTCTGCAGGAGGATGGTCCAGATGGAGGTGTTGTGGCAGCTGTGGAGTCTGTGGACAGTGAAGATGAGGAAGCAGAAGAAGAGGACATAGACAACAGGAACATGGTGATCCAGCAATACTTCCAGTGAGACACAGGTAAGAAGACAACACTGCCTGCTACATCTGATCTAATTGTTCTAACTCTCATCTGTCTGTCACTTTCACCCAGTGTATGGACCCTGAGTTGTCACTTTCCCTTTCAATTTCATAGTTGTGGGTCCCACTGTGTGACCTCTGCTATGTTACCTCATGGACTAGAGCTGTGTGACATAGGTATGTTGACAATAGAATGGACATTGTTATTTTCCTCAGTTATTGCAAATACACTTTTGTGAAAGCACAGACTGACTCCAGATTGTTTTGTGATTCAAGGGTGTTTATTTAAGTGCTAAATATTGGAGGGGGTTGTAAAATGGTCAGGGCTGATGGTGGAGGAATGTCCATGGCAGAGTCCAGTCTATTAGTCTCAGAGGTGCATTGTCCAAAGGGGCATAGGAAGTGGAGCTGGGGCAGTTTAAGTATGGACAGGATGACAAAGTGGGACAAAAGGATGACAATCAGGGTGGTCTCATTTCTTGGCGGGGGTCTTGGCATTGTTCTCTGTCTTTGTCCTGGATATCAGGGACCGTTTGCGGGGTGGTTCTCCATCTGCAGGGAGTGGAGTGCTGGTGTTGTGGTCCTGTGGCGGTGCCTCCTGTCCACTAGCGCTGGTGGAGGTGGTGGGCAGTTCATTGTCCAGGCTAGTGTCAGGGGCCCCTTGTGGTGCCACAGTGTCCCTCCTGGTGTTGACGAGTTCCTTAAGCACCCCTACAATGGTGCCCAGGGTGGAATTGATGGATTTGAGTTCCTCCCTGAACCCCAAATACTGTTCCTCCTGCAGCCTCTGTGTCTCCTGAAACTTGGCCAGTACCGTTGCCATCGTCTCCTGGGAATGGTGGCATGCTCCAATGATGTTGGAGAGGGCCTTGTGGAGAGAGGGTTCCCTGGGCCTGTCCTTCCCCTGTCTCACAGCGGCCCTCCCATGTTCCACTGTTTCCCTTGTCCTCTGTCCCCTGAACCGTGTGCCCATTACCACTGCCCCCAGGTTCCTGGTGTTGTTGGGGTGGTGGGTTAGCCTGGGTTCCCTGTAGTGGTGGACACACTGCTGCTTGACGTGTCCTGGTGACAGAGGTATGGGCCCGCTGGGTGGATGCTGTGCTGGTGTTTCCAGAGGGGGGAAGCTCTGTTGTGGCCTGATGAGGAGAACCAACTGTCCCGAGGTCACAGATAGGCCGGGCTGGTCATCTAGATCCAGTTGGACAGAGCTGCTGTCATCACTGTGGGCCTCTTCTGTGGGTGGAGTGGACATGTCTGGACCCTTCTGTCCGGTGACGTTGGGTAGGGGTCCTGCAGGGGTGTAAAAGCATGATTATTCCATCTGTGTATGCCATGGTGTGCAATGGGTGGGTGACCCTGTAGCCCAGTGCTTGCATTCTTGAGTGGGACCTTGTGTGATAATGGTTTAGGGTGGTGTATGGGTATGTGCAGTGGACATGCTTTGGTAATGGGTGTCCATGCTTTAGTGTTACATGCAGGACTTGGGTTTGGGATGTGTGGTTTGTGATATTGGGACATATGTGAGGAGTTGGAGTAATGGGGGTGAGGGCGAGGGTGGGGGTATGTGATAGCATGCAGGTAGGGTGGAGGATGTAATAGTTAAGAGTTGACTTACCAGAGTCCATTCCTCCAGCTACTCCTGCGAGGCACTCAGGATACAGTATAGCCAAGACCTGCTCCTCCAATGTTGTGAGTTCTGGGGGAGGAGGTGGGGGTCCGCTGCCAGTCCTCTGAACCGCAATCTGGTGTCATGAGACAACGGAACGCACCTTCCCCTGTAGGACGTTCCACCTCTTCCTGATGTCATCCCTAGTTCTTGGGTGCTGTCCCACTGCATTGACCCTGTCGACAATTCTGCGCCATAGCTCCATCTTCCTAGCTATTGTGGTGTGCTGCACCTGTGATCCGAATAGCTGTGGCTCTACCCGGATGATTTCCTCCACCATGACCCTGAGCTCCTCCTCAGAAAACCTGGGGTGTCTTTGCTGTGCCATGGGGTGGTGTGGGTGATGTGTGGGGTGGTGTGTGTTGTGATGTGTGGGGTGATATTTAGAGGTGTGTTGTGTGAGGTGTGTGGATGTTGTGTGAGTGATGGTGTTGAGTGCCTGTGGATGCTATTGTTCTTTCTAGTGGTGTCTCTCTCTGGCCTTCAGTCGCAATTGTTGTCGTAAGGGTTTGTGGGTGACATGGGTGGGTGTTTTATATTGTATTGGATGTGTGGGAGTGGTGTGTGTATGTGCATCAGGTGTGTGTATTTGGAATTGTCCAATGTGGATGTGTTTTGTGCGGCGGTGTGTACCACCAATGGAATACCACGGTTGAAAGACCGCCGCGTGGATTCGTAGGTCGTGATAGTGTAGGTGTATTCCTGTTGGCGTGACGGTGTCGGTTTTGTTATCGCCAGTTTATCACTGACCTTTGTTGTGGCGGACTTGTGTGGGTGTCTGGATTTTGGCAGATTCCGAGCTGTGGGTCATAATGGCAGTGGTGGTATTCCGCGGCCGTGGCGGTGTGTTGGCGGTCTTCTGCACGGCGGTAAGCGGCTTTTACTACCAATGTTGTAATGACCCCCTATGTCTTTTAGTTTTGATAGAGAAGTTCTGAGTCAGTACTTTGATGTAACCTGAAGGTGATCGAGGAAGCTGAATTGTTGAGCTAATCTGAAAAAAAAACTAATAAAGAGACTGTTTGAAAATAAAACTGAAAAGATATTGATGTGACAAGCTGCTAATCGATTTGACAAAAGAAAGGCATTCCTGGATGTGAAACAGAACTGTGAGAGAAGAATCTTTTCTCATTATTACACTTTATCTAAGAGTTACTTCTGCTTTCTGATTCTTTACAGATCATGGCTGAGCTAAATAATCAAGATAGGATTACCAGGCGCTGTAGATATATGAGTATTGGATTGGCGGTTATGTGTGGAATTTTGTTTAGAGTGATGATTGTGGGAATTGCTGTTCATGATGTGAAAAGAGCTACTTTTACTTCTGCTCCTGAAACTACTACATAAACAGCTTTAGAGAAATGTAAGTTAGATGAGAAGTATTTGCATGAATTTCTATCGCTTGTTGAGTGAGTATGTTGAGACGATGGATGCAAGGGATTGTCTTGTGTGTACACAAATTCCTTCGTCAGTAGAAGAAGAGGTTACGTACCATAGTCTTCCACTAACTTATGGAATAAGCTTTAGCTTGCTACTAACAAGGTTCTATAATCAAGAGTATATACAGTATTTTTACTATGATTTGGTGTTTTCGTTTGTTCCTATTATTAGATATTTGAGTAGAGTAGCTAAAGAGCATGATATAGGGGGTCATTACGACCCTGGCGGACGGTGTAAAAGGTGCGGTAATACCGCAAACAGGCCGACGGACAAAAAAAGGGAATTATGACCCTGGCGGAAACCGCCAACAAAGACAGCCACTTTAACACACCGCACGCCACAGCGGTACAGACAAGCAGCGCGGCGGTCACCGCCAACAGACAGGCGGAAGACAATGTACCGCCCACACTATTACAACCCGCAAATCCGCCACCTTTTCCGGGGCGGATTCACCGTGGATAAAAACACGGCGGAAACAGCTTCTGCTATGGGAAAAGGCTCACCTTAACATATCCCACGAGGAACGACGACTCCATGGACCCCGAACTCCAAATACTACCTGCCCTTGTCTTTCTGCTCCTTTACGACCAACAGTGAAGTAGGCGCAGAAGATACCGGTGAGTACTGCATCTACGACACAGGGGAGAGGGGAGGCAAAAGTTAGGGGGACACCCACCAAACACCCCCACCCTCGCATATCACAACATACACACCAATGCAGTCAAACATATCACATTAACAACCCACAATCCCCCAGGAAGAATGAAAACACAAAGCAAATTTCGGTCAAACATTGTAATGTGCCAATATACATGTCATACAAAAATATACCGATATATATCTCTAAATCACTCATAATTATATATACAATACAAGAAGTAGTGCAGATATGTACACAACAATGTCTGTGCACCAACAGTCCAAAAATGCATGGGCGAGGCCCACAATAGATACCTGACCAAAATCGGAGAGAACACTGCCGGGGCATCAGATAGAAACACTACAGGCACCTCAGGGGGAAGGGAAGGGGGGCACCTCAGCCACATGAATGCGAAGCCAGATCCACGACGGGGCTACATGCCCATTGATGTATCCTGGGGAGTGCAAAGCCACAGTCTCTCAAGTCTCTACAGTGGGTGGTTTGCCCACTGTGCCAGCCTGAGGAGGGCAAAGCCACAGTCTCTCAAGTAGATGCAGGTGTCCACTGGTTCTGGAGGGGGACTGGTGCCCAGACTGGATGAGTCTCCCCGTGAAAGTTCCTGTCCTGTCACTGTCCCAGCTGAACATGGGATAAGGATGCCTGATGTGGCGGTCCATTCATTCCTACACGGTCTTTGCCCTGTTCAGCGGTGCTTTGCCATGGCGGTTCAGGACTGTTCAGCGGTGCTTTGACATAGCGGTCCTTGCTCTGTTCAGCGGTGCTTTGCAATGGCGGTTCAGGACTGTGCAGCGGTGCTTTGCCATGGCGGTTCAGGACTGTTCAGCGGTGCTTTGACATGGCGGTCCTTGCCCTGTTCAGCGGTGCTTTGCCATGGCGGTCTTTGCCCTGTTCAGCGGTGCTTTGCCATTGAGGTTCAGGACTGTTCAGCGGTGCTTTGCCATGGCGGTCCTGATACTGACATTGGTGTGTGGCATGACGATCTCTACACTGGGCATTGGTGTGTGGCATGACGATCTCTACATTGGGCATTGGTGTGTGACATGACGATCTTCACACTGGACATTGGTGTGTGGCATGACGTTCCATCATTGGCCAGCGGGGCTGTGGCATCCTGTCCCCTCCTGGGCTGTGACTCTGGCGGTGGTCTCTGGACCAGTGATGATACTTGGGCCCTCCTGGGCTGTGACTCCAGCGGTGGTCTCCTGACCAGTGACGATACTTGGGCCCTCCTGGGCTGACTCCAGCGGTGGTCTCCTGACCAGTGACAATACTTGGGCCTTCCTGGGTTGTGACTCCGGCGGTGGTCTCCTGACCAGTGACGATACTTGGGCCCTCCTGGGCTGTGACTCCGGCGGTGGTCTCTGGACCAGTGACGATACTTGGGCCCTCCTGGGCTGTGACTCCGGCGGTGGTCTCTGGACCAGTGACGTCGGTGCTGGCGGTTGTGTCTGGACCGCCGGAAAAGATGGCGCACTTCTCCGCCGTGACACTCACAACAGGCTGGGCAGACTTCCTCTGGATCTTCCCCACCTTTTTTGGAGTTACAGCTGACTCACCAATCGCCTTAGATCCCATTTCACTTGTTGTCCCACCAGGAGTCTTGACACGGTCCCGTCGTCCACCCTACAATTTCAGAGCCTTTACAGGGGGTGGGCTGCCAGTGCCTTGGCTCCGGGTCCTACTGCCTGCCCTGGTGGACGGTGCACTCCAAAAACCTGGAACATGCACCACTGGTACTGGAGGCTTTTTGGCTGAGGCGCTACGACGGGACTGATGAATTGGAGGGGGGGGTAGGGGCAAAAAGGTCAATTTGACATAGGGACAGTTTCTGACGGACACTGGGATGGGTAGCTGGAGGGGGTCTGGGAGTGGAGGAAGAGGAGGTGGTTGTCGGAGGTGTCACTTTAGGTGTTTTGGGTGCAGGTGCAGGTACTGGAGGCTGTCGTGAGGTGAATGGATGTTGGGTGAGTGATTGCCGGCGTTTGGGTACTTTGGGAGGGGGCGTCACAGACACACTGGGAGAGGACACAGGAGACGTGTAAATGGCAGTGGAGGTGGTGAGTGCAGGTGAGCGGCTTGTGGTGCTGGGTGTCCTGGTGCGAGTCCTAGTACCTGTAGATGTGGTGCATGCAGGTGTGTGTGTAGACGAGACTGGGAGGGAGGAGGGAGAAGAGGAGGAGGGGGACACAGTGGAGACAGTGGATGTTGCTGTATCTGTATGTGTGTGATGCTTGTGTGAGTGCCTGTGGTGTGTGTGGTGCCTATGTTTGCTTGAGCTACTTGTGTGTGTTGACTTGTGTGCATGCTGGTCTGTAGGTGTGCTTGGGATGGGCTGGGGTACAGGGGGTTGGGTCTGGGTGGAGGAAGTTGGAGGGGGGAGGCTAGACACAGGGACAATGGCTGCCATCAGTGCTGAGGTCAGAGATTGCAGGGTTCGCTGAAGGGCAGCCTGACCAGAATAAATGCCCTCCAGGAATGCATTACCGTGTTGCAACTCTGGTTCTACACCCAGGATGGCATTCACAATGGTAGACTGCCCAACAGTGAGTGACCTGAGGAGGACAATGGCCTCCTCACTGAGGGCAGCAGGGGTGACTGTGGCAGGGCCTGAGGTGCCTGGGGCGAAGGTGATGCCCACCCTCCTGGGTGAGCGGGCAAGGGGCGAACGCTGAGGGGCTGCTGGGAGGGCGGTGCTGGTAGGGGAGGTGACGGCTGTACCTGTAGAAGTCGGGTGCACAGATGGTGCCGCCACCACAAGGGAGCTCCCATCGTCGGACGAGTCCGTGTCGCTGGTTGCTGATCCGGTGGCCGACGTGAAGCTCCCCTCGCCCTCCGTCCCACTGGTGCATTCAGAGTCTGTGGTGTGGCCCTCCATGGCCATGTGGGATGTAGCTCCCTCGTGCTCCGGTGCAACTGTACCTCAGCCTGATGATGCTGATGTACAAAAGGACAGGGAGAGCAGAAAATGTGGGGGAGACAGAAGTAAGAGAGTTTTAGTGCATGGCATACCGCTACCGTTGGCAGACAAGACAGACGCAGCAGCCCCATGCATTACGCCGTGCTCCTGGCCTCTGCACATGCAATTTCTGGGATATGGCCTACATGGCAATGGTGGAAATCTACGCACATGGATGCCACAGGGGCAACTATACCTCAACTTGCCACTCTTCTGAGGTGGGGTAGAGTGCCACATGGCCTACATTACCGAGGGGCCTTGCCTACCTAACTCGCCCTGGCCTAGGGACACCCACAGCCCACCTCCCCCAACCAGACCCCTCCACTGCACGCAAAGTCCGCAGAATGAGGTTGTACTCACCCCCTTGTGTCTGCTGTGATGTCCTCAAGCGCCCATCCAACTCCGGGTAGGCCACCGCCAGGATCCGGAACATCAGGGGGGTCATGGTGCGACGGGCACCCCTCCCACATTGGGAGGCCATCCCCAGCTGAGCCTCCGCCGTCTTCTTGCTGCAGCGGTGAATGTCCTCCCATCTCTTCCGGAAGTGGGTGCCCCGACTCTGGTGGTCCCCCAGGGTCCGGACCTCCTTGGCGATGGCACGCCAAATTTCCCTCTTCTGGTGGGCGCTGACCTACATGACATGCACAAGGGAAGAGGAACAGTCATTACCAACTGCACCATCAATGTGAGTGGCCCCCTCCCTACTCTGACCATGTGGCCCATTTATTCCCATGCTTTACTGTAGTATGAACTCTGTCCCCTTCCCTCTTCCACCCAGCCCTGTCCACCCAGGCCTAGCCCATACAACGTACTCCCTGTGTACTAACCTGTTGGTCTGGAGGACCGTAGAGTAGCATGTACTGTGGGAGGACCCCATCCACAAGTTTCTCCAACTCCTGTGCAGTGAACGCAGGGGCCCTTTCCCCAGACGCAGCAGCCATCGTCGCTTCCAGACCGAGGTCACAGCAGCACTAGCAGTGTAGGTCCTCTCCTGTCGAAGGTCAGGTGTCTAGTGATTGAACAGATAGAAAATGGTGGTGACGTCCGCGGCGGTGACGTCCGCGGCAGTGCGCATCATCACTGCCAGTGCACCTGTTCATTGGCTCCTGGGACCCATAGGGTCCAATGTTAACCAATGTAGCAGTGCGCCGCGGTCTACGACCGCCTACCGCGACGGTGTGCAACGCCAGCGCTGTTACCCCTCAATCCCATTGTCCCAGTTTAGAGGTCAGGCTGCCGCCATTTCAGGGGCCCACATGGATTCTTTTTCAACTGCGTCACACATACCGAGGCCTACACTCAACACACATACAGGAAGGGTTCATTGTCTGGTGTAGTCTTGTGTTTGACTGTGGGTACATACCTGGAGGAATAGTGACTGTTTCTTCGCTGTTGTCGTTCTTAGGCACTGTCAGCTGGGACATATGAGAAGATGGCGGAATCCTCCGGTGTACCGACCGCTGGTGGACCTGTTGACAATGGATGAGAGACATTTAATCGTCACCTACAGGTTTGACCGTGCCACAATCCAGGAACTATGTAGCCAGTTGGAGCCAGACCTGATGTCACCAATCCGCCATCCGACTGGAATCCCCCCTGACGTGCAGGTGCTGTCAGTGCTCCATTTCCTTGCAAGTGGGTCTTTTCAGACAACAGTGGCCATGGCATCAGGGATGTCCCAGCCTATGTTTTCCAACGTGTTGTCCAGAGTGTTGTCTGCCCTGCTGAAACACGTAAGGAGATACATCATTTTCCCTGAGGTGGAGGATTTGCCTACAGTGAAAGGTGACTTCTATGCCCTTGGACATATCCCCAACGTCATAGGTGCCATTGATGGGACCCATGTAGCTCTGCCCCCCCCGCAGGAGTGAACAGGTGTACAGGAACCGGAAGAGTTATCATTCGATGAATGTCCAGATGGTCTGTTTGGCAGACCAGTACATCTCGCAGGTAAATGCTATGTTCCCTGGCTCTGTGCATGACGCCTACATCCTGCGCAATAGCAGCATCCCTGATATGATGGGTCAACTCCAGAGGCACTGTGTATGGCTATTGGGGGACTCTGGTTACCCCAACCTTTCCTGGCTATTGACCCCAGTGAGGAATCCCAGGGCAGAGGAACGGTACAATGAGGCCCATGGGCAGACTAGGAGGGTGATCGAACGCACCTTCGGCCTTCTTAAGGCCAGGTTCAGGTGCCTACATATGACAGGTGGGTCCCTATTCTACTCACCGAAGAAGGTGTGCGACATCATCATCGCCTGCTCCATGCTCCATAATTTAGCATTGCGACGCCAGGTGCCTTTTCTGCAGGCGGACGATCCAGATGACAGTGTTGTTGCAGCTGTGGAGTCTGTGGAGCCTGTGGACAGTGATGAGGATGAAGCTGAGGAAGAAGAAAACGACAACAGGGAGTCAGTCATACAGCAATATTTCCAGTGAAACTCAGGTGAGTACATTTTCAGGTTTAACATTACATTAACTTTCACACGTCTACCTCTATCCTGTACCGACATTTCACTCACTGTTTGTTAACTGAGTTGTCCCCTTCCATTTCAGTTTCACAAATGTGGTAACCTACGTGTCAACTGCTTGCATCCTTGAAGGGCTTGTGATGTGTGACATTGGTATGTTAGCCTTCCAATGGGTAACCCATTATGACACTGTCATTGATAATACAAAATTACAAATCATAGATTGACTCCAGTTTTTTTAGTGTTTCAAGGATGTTTATTTAAGTGCTAAAAATGAAGGGGGGTTGTAAAATGGTGATGGGTGATGGTGGAGGAATGTCCATGGCAGAGTCCAGTCTGTTAGTCTCACAGGTACATTGCACATCTGCCCATTGGAAGTGGAGCTGGGCCAGTTCCGATTTGGACAGGGTAACAAAGTGGGACAGTGGGGGGACAATCAGGGTGGTCTTATTTCCTGGCGGGGTTTTGCAATCTTGCTCTGTCCTGTTCCTGGATCTCAGGGCCCGCTTGCGTGGTGGTTGTCCGTCTGAAGGGGTTGGGGTGCTGGTGTGGTGGTCCTGTGGTGGGGCGGCCTGTCCACTAGCGCCGGCGGAGGTGGTAGGCAGTTCATCGTCATGGCTAGTGTCGGGCCCCTTGGAGTGCCACGGTGTCCCTCAAGGTCTTTTGAATGTCCGTCAGCACCCCTACAATGGTGCCCAAGGCGGAGCCGATGGTCCTGAGCTCCTTCCTGAACCCCAAATACTGCTCCTCCTGCAGACGCAGGGTCTCCTGCAAATTGTCCAGTACCATGGCCATCGTCTCCTGGGAGTGGTGGTATGCTCCCATGATGGAGGAGAGGGCCTCGCGGAGAGTTGGTTCCCTTGGCCTGTCCTCCCTCTGACGCACAACAGCCCTCCCAGTTCCCCTATGTTCCTGTGCCTCCGTCCCCTGGACTGTGAGCCCACTACCACTGCCCCCAGGTCCCTGATGTTGTTGGGGTGGTAGGTTAGCCTGGGTGCCCTGTAGTGGTGGACACACCGCTGATTGACCTGTCCTGGGTAGGGAGGTTTGGGCCCGCTGGGTGGGTGCTGTGCTGGTGTTACCAGAGGGTGGAAGTTCGGTGTTGGGCTGTGGCTGGGCAAGGGGAACCGACTTTCCTGAGGCCCACGATGGTCCGGGCTGGTCATCAAGATCCAGTAGGGCAGAGCTGCTGTCGTCACTGTGGGCCACTTCTGGGGGTGGAGTGGTGTTGTCTGGACCCTCTGGTGTGGTGACGTTCCTTCGGGTTCCTGCGGGGGTATAAGTACATGATTATTGAATGTGTGTGTGTAATGGTGTGCAATGGTTGGGTGTGCGTGAACCCCAGTACAGGCATTCCTGTGTGTGGGGTTGTGTGCTGATGGTTGGGGGGTGTTCTGGGTATGTGCAGTGGGCATGCTTTAGTGATGGGTGTCCATGGTTAGTTGCGTCATGCAGGTCTTGGGGTTGGGATGTGTAGTTGGTGTTATTAGTACATTAGGGAGGAGTTTGGGTGATAGGGGAGGGTGTGAGGGTGTGAGGGCGGGGGTGTGTGATAGCATGCAGGTAGGGTGGGGGATGTGATAGTTAAGATTTGACTTACCAGTGTCTGTTCCTCCAACGACTCCTCCGAGGCCCTCAGGATGCAAGATGGTCAAGACTTGCTCCTCCCATGTTGTTAGTTGAGGGGGAGGAGGTGGGGGTCCGCCGCCAGTCCGCTGTACTGCGATGTGGTGCCTGGATACCGTTGAACGCACCTTCCCCCGTAGGTCGTTCCACCTCTTCCTGATGTCCTCCCTATTTCTTGGGTGCTGTCCCACTGCGTTGACCCCGTCGACTATTCTTTGCCATAGCTCCATCTTCCTTGCAATTGATGTGTGCTGTACCTGTGAGCCAAATAGCTGTGGCTCTACCCGTAGGATTTCCTCCACCATGACCCTGAGCTCCTCCTCGGAGAAGCGGGGGTGTCTTTGGCATGACATGGGGTGGTGTGTGTGATGTGTGGGGTGGTGTATGTGGTGATGAGTGTGGTGAGTGTAGTGGTATGTGGTGTTTTGTGCTTGGATGTTTTGTGGGTGATGGTGTTGTGTGCCTCTGTGTGATGGGGTTGTCTATTCTGTGCTCTCTCTCTCGCCTTCTCTCAGAATTTCTGGTTGTAGGGGTTTGCGGGTGATGTGGGTGTGTGTTTTATATTGTATTGGATGTGTGGGTGTGGTGTTTGTATGTGTATCAGGTGTGTGTATTTTGAATTGTCCAATGTGGAGGTGTTTTGTATATGTGTGTGTATTTTGAGCACGGCGGTGTGTACCGCCAATGGAATACCGCAGTTGAAAGACCGCCGCGTGGATTCGTGGGTCGTAATAGCATGGGCGTGTTTCTGTTGGCGTGGAGGATTTGTTTCCGCATGTTTATCGCTGACCTTTGGTGTGGCGGTATTGTGTGGGTGTCTGTATTTCGGCGGATTCCGTGATGTGTGTCGTAATAGCTGTGGCGGTCTACCGCCGCCGCCGCGGTGTATTGGCGGTCTTCTGCACGGCGGTAAGCGCCTTATACCGCCAGGGTCGTAATGACCCCCATAGTCTTAGTTAGAGGATTATTTGAGCCTACATTAACTTTGGGAACTGCATATGCACACAAGTATAACCTCACATGATTGCTTACACCTTTAGAAAAGAGCTTCATGGGCATACTGATGATAGGAGAAAAGCATTAAAGGAGAAATTAGAAAAAGGTTTAGAGAAAATGACTTATAAGAATGATTATGCTTACAATGCTATTAAAACACAAGGGAAATTAGCATTAGATGCACTACATGTAGGGAAGCTTTGCATATATAGGCCAAAATCATGCACTGACACTTTATTTGTGGGAACAAGCGAATGTAGGCATGTGTTTTTGTTTCAGAGTAAGTGGACTTTTGTGTTGAATGGTCAGGACCCTGCGATTCCTGGGATTTATTATATTTGTGAACTAAATGCATATTACCGTCTTCCAAAGGGATGGTATGGGTGACGTTGACAGTGACAAATGATTGACGGACTGATTGCTGAACTCTGATATTGATGTTGACATATACATCTTGGTTGGCTTATGCTGAAGCATTAGAGCACATGTTTTCTCAAGTTCAGATTAGATTGTGTTATTGGTGGTCGCTAATAAACTAATTCTGAGTTGATTGAATAAAGTTTGAGTTAAAATTATGCACTAGAATTGTAACTAATAGGGAAATAAAAATTGTTAAACGTGAGTTGTGGTTATTCATGAAATGTTGATACAATTGTCTAAAAATGAATGATTCTCATAGTGGTCAATGATGAGTTAAATTGAATATTGATAACATTGGTCACTACATGGCTAGGATACTCCATGCGATCCAAAAGGTTCATCGGCCTATATGCGTCCCCTTGTAAGTTTACATACTAAGGACCAGGCGCGCTAGCACTTGAGACTGGCCTAACAGGATATAGGGACAATTCCTTAGGTGTTGGGGGCAGTAGGCAATATTGAAGGATAGGTGGTCTGAGAATCCTTAGACAATCCATTTCATAGGGCAGCATATGAGAGCAATGCACAGTTTCATTGCAGGTACATCATTTGCTACTGCAGAGAAAACATGCTACTGAATGCTGTATTATTTTCTGAAATGTTAGAATATTAGGCAGGTCTCCCTTTAGAACTGTGTTGGACCAGACATCCTTGGCGTGGTTTCCCCTGCCTTTTTTGCCTCTGCTTCTCATGTTTTGACTGTGTGCTGGACTCTGGTTTTGCTGTTTTTGGTACTCTGGGCACTTTACCACTGCTGACCAGTGCTAAAGTGCAAGTGCTCTTGTGTAAATTATATGTGTAATTGGCTTTTCCCTGATTGGCATATTTGATTTACTAGTAAGTCCCCAGTAAAGTGCACTAGAGGTGCCCAGGGCATGTAAATCAAATGCTACTAGTGGGCCTGCAGCACTGGTTTTGCCACCTACATTTGTAGCCCTATAAACACGGCTCAGACCTGCCACTGCAGTGTCTGCGAGTGCAGTTTTAAACTGCCAATTTGACTTGGCAAGTGCACCCACTTGCCAGGCCTAAACCTTCCCTTTTTATACATGTAAGGCACTCCTAAGGTAGGCCCTAGGTAGCCCCATGGGCAGGGTGCAGTGTATGTCATAGGTGGGATATGTACTGATGTGTTTTACATGTTCTAAAAGTGAAATACTGCCAAATTCGTTTTTCACTGTTGCAAGGCCTATCTCTCTCATAGGTTAGCATGGGGGCTACCATTAAATATGCTTAAAGTTTCCTTTGAGAACAGATAGAAATCTGGAGTTTGGTGTCTCTGAAGATGGTTTTTAGATTGTTAGTTTGGGAAATGCCACCTTTAGAAAGTATGCATTTACTTGCTTAAACCACTCTGTGATTCTGCCTGTTTGTGGATTCCATTTGTGGTCAGACTGGCAGTTGGGCTGTTTGTGAATATCCTCTAGACAGTGACACAAAGGGAGCTGGGCTGCAGCCTCCATATCCTGATAAGTCACCAGAGCTGGAGTGGAGGGAGGAGTGGTCACTTACACCTGAATGGGCTGTGCCTGCCCTCACACAATGCAGTTGTCAACCCTCTGGTGAATGTCTGGGGCCTGGCCTGGGCAAGGCAGGATCTTGTGAACAACAGAGACTTTCATTTGAAGTTTGCCTACTTAAAAGGCAGAAAGGAGTATAAGTAGTGGACCCAAACCCCAGACTTTTAGATCACCTCAAGATCACTCCTGGAATCAAGAGGAACCTCTGCCAAGGAGAAGAGCTGAAGAGCTGAGAAGAAGTGCTGCCCATGCCTGTGACTGTGATTTGTTGGGCTATTCTGCAACTGCTGCTTCTGCCTGTGAAAGGGGACAAAGACTGGACTTTGTTGTGCATTCCTGCTTGACAGGTATCTCCAAGGGCTTGGAGTAGAGCTTGCCTCCTGCATTGAAGCCTGACGGACAGCAAAGGCTTCACCATCCAGTTTTGAGCCTGGTTGCTGTGGATTCTAGTTTGCCAGAGGGTGTCATTCCAGTTCCTGGGCCCCTGGAAGTGAATTTCTGGAGAAAAACCTGTCTAACAACACCAGACAACACCATGAGACTTCGCTAAGGAAGCCGCTGCTGAACGTCTTCACAGGCCTCGCATCGCTGGAGCCGCTGATCCCACACGACCCCGCTGATATTGGAGTGTTGTAAGTCCAACGTCCATGACATCCAACGCTATCACAGCGCCTGCAGCCCTGTGACATCATTGCGACCCCGTGAGGTCGTCCCGCAGCATTGTGACTACGCTGGACTTCGTCTCTGCCGGAACCAAGGGACCAACATCTCGTAACCAACGCTACGTCAGCTCTGCTGCTCTGCAGTAAGGACCCGAGGCCTCTTTGTGACGCCTCTGCTCCTCTGCCCAGCAGCACCAGAACTGATGCCACCTCATATCCAGCAACGCCTCACTCCCCGACTCCGTGCACCGGCCTGTTTTCTACTTGTTTACAAAGGTACTGTACCTGGGAGTACGACTCCATAGACAGCACCAATGGTGTCGCATTGTAGGAAACAACTTCATCATGACGCCGCTTAACATCAAATTGCAGCATTTGTGCCTCTAGGCATTATTTTTGTGTTTTTAAGTGCTATGATAATATACTTAATGGTGTATTGTGGATTTTGATCGAAGTTGGTCTAGTTTATTGAGATAAAATATTTACTATTTTTCTAACTCTGTGTTGTGTCAGTTTGTAGTGGTTCACTGTATTACTGTGTGTGTTGATACAAATACTTAACACATTGTCTCTGAGTTAAGCCTGCCTGATCGTGCCAAGCTACCAAGGCGGTGAACGGGGGGCAACTGAGCGTAATTCTCCTTTACCCTGACTAGAGTGAGGATCCTTGCTTGGACAGGGGACAACCTGTCTGCCAACCAAAGACCCCATTTCTAACAAACTGCATGAACAACCTGCAGATTTGTAACCAATGTTTTTGGAAAACTGTGCAGTAAAATAGTTTGTTGGGCCCATTAAAAGTAACTTGTGGTAACTTACCCCCTATTTTCATACTGGAGTTAAGTTTCACAAGGTATGCTTAGTGCAATGTTGGTCTCCATGAACTTCATAAGTGGTTGTCAAAGTGCTACCTGTGGTCTGCCTTTTGGTACCCTGGCATAACTCTTGCTTCTCAGCTTCAGAGATCACAAAGGCAGACACATTAACAGAAAGACAAAAACATGCCCATCTTCCCATGTTAACATTTTTTAGACATCTTCTTTGTGTTTCTAATACTTTGAAACTCCTTTGTCCTTTCATTCTGCTAAATTTCCTCAGTTAGTTTACACCTGAAAATGTATCATTAGACCTCTTGAGAAACTCCCTGCCTCACAGTACATTTAGGCTGGTATTGCTAGTTAGCATTTTTTCTATTAAAATTCATGACTTTAGTAATCTTTTCTCTGTATTTTTCCAGCAGCACTGGTTAATACTCTGACTATAGAGCATGTGTGCATGCTGAGTTATAGATGTTTGAATCCATTCAGTCAAGGGCTCAGTCATACCATTATTGATATATGGGATAAATTACCCTCCCCTGTGCATCATAAGTATATTGAAAAACACAGAGGAGTTATTTGATCATATGGAGGAATAAAGCAAGGCTGAGTTACTCTATAAGGTTATGGAACTCGGATGTGGTATCCCCTGACCAGCAGATAACTTATGGTGGGGCAACTACAGACATGGGTGAAGTCAACATCTACTAGCTCACATCTAGGACACTTCTTGTCTTCGGTCCTGACAACGTTGTTCAGCTTGTGGGGTGTTAGCCAGCTGAAGTACAAAAAAATATTTGTGTGTATTTGAATGTAGGGTTTCTAGAAACTTTATGTGGGTATTTTAATATGGCATCCCATTCTTTGTCTCTCAAATCCCTTCCTACACCATCTTCCAAGTCTGTTTTTAGGCTCATCACGCTACAGTTAATTATGGAAAGGAGACTTTTAGAGTCAAGATGTCAATCTGCATCCACTCTTAAATGTAAGCATATTCTGCAACACCTCGTGAGTTTGTGGCTCCGGTAAACCTGTCCCCCAGGCCTTTCATATGAATTGAACAGCCACTCCGTATGTCAAAAACAGAGTCTCCAGTATCCCTTCCTCCTCAGTTAAGGTGACTCCTCTAAACTACTACAACCTCACAGCGGTCACTTAGGATAAGCACTCCAGCATCTGTCCACTCTCTCCTTCTGTAAACTATAAAGAAGCCCCCACCTCATGGTTTAGAGGCCAATCAGTGGTATGGTCGGGTCATATGTCAGACTTTGCATGGTTTTTCTTAACAAATCTCCAGCAATGAATGGCTCTGCAGATAACAGACAGCTTCTCCTTACTATGGACACCACTGTCCTGAAGCATCTAGGATGTTTAAGAACTGTCTGATGGCAGATTTTCAGTGGAGGTGGGCCAACAATTTACAATGCAAGGCTAGCAAAGCTGAGACTTTGCTAGTTGGCTCGCCTCTACTTATCTGCATAGGGAGTGGTGGTCTAGCTGTGTCAACTCACCTCCCCCTCAAGCTGAGGTAGCCTGAAATTTAGGAGTTAAGATTGACTGTCAGTTATCTTTTGGTTCACAGGTGATGGCTGTAGTAGGTTCCTGATTTGGTATCTTAAAGTCTGTGAAGAAACGTTTGCATCTGTTCCTTTTCTACCTTCCCCTCAAGCTGAGGTAACCTGAAATTTAGGGGTTAATATTGACTGCCAGTTGTCTTTTGGTTCACAGGTGATGGTTGTAGTAGGTCCCTGCTTTGGTCTCTTAAAGTCTGTAAAGAAATGCTTGCATCTGTTCCCCTTCCAGGAACAAATAAGGGTGATATATGCTCCCATAACCTCACGTTTGAACTACACTAGTGCACTATGTCTGGGCCTCACAACTTATTTGCTGAGATTACAGATGGTTCAAAACGTTGCAGAGAGGACGCTATTAAAAATCCCAAGGCATACTTCTATTCTTCCTTGTTTAAAGGAGCTACACTCGATCTCTACTAAGGAGGAATTCAGTTTAAAATGTTAGTTCTGGCCCACAGAGCCTTCTATCGGCAGGCTTTAGCTATCTCTCTGCAAGGATTATGCATTACCATCCAGATAGAGCCCTCCATTCTTCTGACGCTGGACTTGCACTTGTACGCAGAATTAAGTGGAAAAAATGGGGTGGTGCGTCCTTCTACTATGTTGCTGCATGGGCATAGAATGCCCATCCTCTAGACCTGCGAGCTTTGTCAGAAGAAAACTGCTTCAGGCGTGCTCTTAAGATTTGTTTTTTTAAGACAGCCTTACAGTGTTAATCTATTGGGTGAAACTATGTCTGTAGGTCCATTCATTGCTGGGACACTCCTGGAGTAGCTGCGCGCTTTACAGATCCCTGATTGATTCATTGATCGATTGAGGAGGAGTTTAGTTTTCCTCACAGAGTACTTTGAGGAACCAACCAACATAGTGCTTAGTTTTCCATCTAATTGTGGCTTACCTGTTGGCCCTATATCTTCTAACGGTATCCCATCGTGCCATCTAGGGATCCTCTGCAGTTATGTAGCCAGATAACATAGCTCAAAACCCTCCCAAGCCCCCTTCTCTAGTCAGGTGATGCAGAAATTGGAAGGACCCTATTAGTCTTCCCCGTTCCCTGATGAACTTCCTGAGTAACATGTTCAATGCCCGGAACCAATTCAGTGGATTCCAGACTGTCAATCTAGTATAAAACCCAATAGTATTAGCATTTTGGACAACACCATCCTTGGTAATTTAAGTGTGCACCAGAATTCTGTTTCTCCAAAATAATCTCACAGTACTGCCCAGGTTCCCCTACTCACTCTGGTTAATCTTAACCTCCAGGTATTAGAGCATGTGGACTTCCCAATTTATTCCACAGTTGGCCACAGGTGGTATTTGGCACAGAGCCTGCCCAGAGGTCATGGCCTACAGACAACCCTCCTCTACACCAACGCTGTGTGAGCTGGGGGCATTGTCTGTAAGTTCTCCAAAGTGGTTGGGTGTATGTTCCAGTCTGAATATGACAAAAACACTGAATTCACTGAAAACACCAAAGGTTAAAATAATGTCATAGTTATGCATTGACATTTGATGAACACAAAAGTTTTAAACAAAATAAACACTGGAACTCTGAGATTCACCAGTTATAGTTTACTGACCTAGTTATAACATTTGCCCAGCCATGCACTGCTTATGGCCTCAGATGATAAATCACTTGTGACATGTTAAATGACATCATTAATAACATCACTTATTATGTCTCAAATTACATCGTTGATGGCATCACTGATAACTCAACATTCATATATAGCATAGAGTTAATGATTGTAGTGGTGTGAGTGCACAGCATATTTATAGCGTAAGCCGTGAGACAAATGTAGTTGTGCATGCTAACATTTATATTGGGCACTATTCGCAAATCACTAGATTGTGGGTGCAAGTAGCATAACATGTTAAACACGGTAAAGGTTGAGCAGACCTCATGTGTGCTGCAGAGCTATGTTTCAAGGCAGGTTGCAGCTTAAACCCAAGGAAGTAGGTAACCTTGGAAGACCTACTGAACTCACATATTTTTGGAATATAGAGCCAAGGGAAATACAAGTTGGTGTGGTTGTTTTACACACAATCCCTTGCAAAAGTCAAACTTTGGTTTAAAAAATTAGTTTCCTCATAATTATGTCTGAAAAACTCCAGACCTTCCAGCCAATTCCAAAAGTCTACTATCAAGTGTCCTCACACTTTTAATAAAAAACAAAGTACAGGTGTGGGTGAAAGGGAATGCAATGTAACTTTTGCTACCCATCATGGTAGATTCATATCCATGTGGAGCTGGCATTACAAAATTATTCAAGGCTGCCTTTAGGTCCCAGTGTATTTTTAGTTCAGTAAGCACCTGGACCAAGGTCCAAGTTTGGCCCATTTCATGGCAAATGCCGGCTAGATAACAATTGTTGCACAACATAATTTATGAACATCTTATTTCGTTATATGTTATAATTATCCCATGCAACCCTCGGGCACTCATATTCATGTCCTAATTCCATTTGGCAGACTACAATCACAAGAAATGCAGCGTACACGGTTTTCATTTCTAAAATCATTGACTCATTTCATGCTGTTCTGGTGCAGCCAAATACCATTTCTTATGAACATGACTAGAGAGTAGATTTAGGTCAGCCCCCTTCACCCACTGGCTGCTTTGGGTCAGGCCCCCACATTCATTATTTGCTTGACATCTCTTTCAGATCGGCATCAACCCAAGCAGTATGAGCCAGAATACGTTGGGGTGGGGAATGATGAAGCTTGATGCTCCAGGGAAAGGATGTCATCACAGTGGGACAGGTCACAATGCAGGTGTAGAGTACTTGCACTGGCCAACTCATGGAAGCAGCCAGCAGCCAGATCTACATTTTCCAGGGTCAGCCAAAGGAAAGCAGGTAATAGGGGATGGCAGTGGACAAAGAATTAGAAGGCGTTGTAGTATGGATTCAGGGCTGGAGATTCTGTCACATGGAAGAAGTCAAACTGTAGGAAGAAACTGCCTGTGCTGCAAAGCTTATAACAATTTATAACAGCTATGTTGCATTAAACATGCAAAGACACATGAAATCTTGAAGTAACTGTAAATGTTTATTCTTTAAAAGTGCAGGACAACACACAGCCTTCGTACCGTACGCTGCTCAGCCTGGCAATAACTGCCGTAACTCGAGCACGCCGGTGGAATGTTGTGAACGTTCCAATACGGACTCAAGCTTACAATAACAATACACATCCCAACTTAACACATTTCCCCCCCAATAGATAACAAAACAATTTAGACAAGTTCAGCATGTAGTCATTGAAACGTTTTGGTAACCTGACATTTCTTTTACTTAATGTTTTGCAATCATCAGGATGTGATATTTTGTCATCCTTAGTTTGTGACAACTGTGCAGAGCCAAACCTTCCAACATCTGTAATGCGTGACTCCTCCAACATATCATTGTCAACATTGCCATCAACAAAATCTAGATTTCCAGAAACAAGACTGGAATCATTCGAAACATTCCCCAAATCATCTTCACCCAACCACCAATTAGAAACTTGACCCGTCTGGCATGGAGACGACGTGATGTCTCTGCTGTTCTTGACAATGGGGGTTATTCTAACTTTGGAGGAGTGTTAATCCGTCCCAAAAGTGACGGTAAAGTGACGGATATACCACCAGCCGTATTACGAGTTCCATAGGATATAATGGACTCGTAATACGGCTGGTGGTAAATCCGTCACTTTTGGGACGGATTAACACCTCCTCCAAAGTTAGAATAACCCCCAATGTCTGGAACATTAACTAGTGCTGTGTTCCTTTTGCTCCACCATTTACCATTTTCTACCATAATGGCATGTCTGGAAACCTTAACAACTCTAGTGGTAAGGAAAAACTTAGAAGTAACTTTCTTCAACCCTTTAGGCCTTCTTATCTTTACTAAATCACCAATATTGAATGATATATCCTTGGTTTTATGCACCGCATCATAACTGATCTTATTCTTAATTTGATGCTGCAATACTGTATTGCTAATTACACTTGCATCAGGTAATCTATTAGCAGCTCCATTTTTATCTAATACCCACTTAGGAGAAAGATCACAAGAAGAATGTCTGCCCTCAACAAAATGAACTGAGGCACACCTATGGTAGAATGTGGAGTGTTATGGTAACACCATAATCTATCATTTACCGTTTTCATAATCCCTTTATTAGTGGCAATCGCCAACTGTATGGTCTCCTTAAGCATTCTATTCACTCTTTCTACCATGCCATTCCCTTGCAGACTGTACAAGGCCACAGTTAAGTGTTAAATTCCATGCAAGTTAAGAAACTGCTGCATGACCCCCAATTTAAACTGTGCACCGTTGTACATGGCTATTGTTTAGGGATAACCTTCTCTACAAAACAAGGATGAGAGTAAATCAATGACAACTTCTGTATTAGGCTCTCGCAAAAATTTGCACTTCACCCATTTAGATTAATATTCAACCACAACAAGGGCATACCTCATTGTTGTAGGTAATTCCCACATGGGCCCCACAAAATCCATTCCCAGCTTCTCCCATGGGCCCCTTGGCAACTCAACTGGACATAAAGAAGTATTAAAAACCCTAAGAGATTTGTCAGCCTGATTACAATCTGGACAGGCACCAACCCACACATTAATTTCATCATCCATCCCTGGCCACCAATAAAACTGACAAATCCTTTTCCTCATGCTTGTCATGCCCATATGACCTTGGTGAGCAATGTTGATTAACCTGTTTCTGAGACTGCTTGGAGGAACTAACATTCAACCACGTAGCACTAAATCATCTTCTAAGGACAATTCATCTTTAACTTTGTGAAACAACTTGACATCTTCACCAACACACCCTTGCTGTGGCCATCCTTTGACAATATATATCTTTAACTTGTTTAAAACAGTATCCATGCCCAAACACTTTTGCATTCTTGTAAAGAGATTGTTTTATTAGTTACTGCAACTCCATTCACCAACCCAACCACACATTTAACCTCCTCCATCAAAACACCCTCCTGGTTATTTAAAGGACATCTGGACAAGAAATCTGCCCTGGTGTTTCTTGCTCCTGAGACGTGTTTCACCTCAAAATTGTAGTCATATATTCTGGCTAATAATCTGACTAACCTTGGGGTGGCTTTACCTAATTCTTTAACAGTAAGTAATGATACCAAAGGTAATAAGTGGAAAAGTGTCTAGTTGCCCACACACAAGCTAAAGCTTCACGATCAATTGTACTATAATTACGTTCTGTCTCAGAAAAGCACCTAGAAACAAAAGCTATAGTGCATTCTCTTCCATCAATCACCTGTGATAACACAGCCCCCCACCCAATTACACTTGCATCCACAGTAATAATAGGCTTTACACAATCCACAAGTGAATGCAAACCGGGTGTCTCAATACTGAGATGTTTCAGGGTAACAAATGCCTCATTCTCTTCATCCCCCCCAGATGTACTCAGCACCCTTTCTCAACAGTGTCCTAAATGGTTCAGTTTGTAATGAAAAATGCGGAATAAACCATGAAGAATATTCACATATGCCAAAAAAAGACCTGGGCTCATCTTAATCTTGGGGTTCAGGGCTTAACTTTATGCATCGACCAGTTGTAACTTTGGTCTGATATCAGTTTCAGATATAACATGGCCTAAATATTCCACCTCAGATTTCATGAAGCTGCATTTTTCCCTCCTAATCGTCATACACATTCAAAATATCATCCAACACCTTTATATGATCTTGTTCATCTTTTGTAAAAACAAGAATGTCATCCTGATGAGCCAGAACTTGCTTATTCTCTCCAAACAACTCAAACAATAGTCTCTGGAAGACCGATGCAGTCGAGGCTAGCCCAAACGGCAACCGTAAAAATTCAAATGCACCAAACAGAGTATTAAATGTGGTTAACTTCTTTGAATCAGTGCACAATTCTATTTGATAATAAGCTGTGTGTATGTCTAGGAAAGAAAAAAACTTTTGCATCACCTAACTGTGCTAAAATTTCCTGAATCTTCAGAAGGGGAAAACAATCCACCAAAATGTTCCTATTAAGTGACCTCAAGTCGACACATAGTCTTATCTCTCCATCTTTCTTCTTGGCCACAACTATAGGGGAGACCCACTCTGCAGAATGAACAGGCTCAACAACATTCTCCAAGCATAATTTGTCCAAATGTTCCTTTAACTGACCTCTCACACTCAAGGGTATATTCCTCACGTTACGAACTATAGGAACAGCATATTTTTTAGGATAATCTCATGTTTGAACCCCTTCACTAGACCCAACCTATCTTCAAAGAGTTTTATGCTTGTCCAACACTCCAGCTAATATGCTTGGAGTAGAGTATGACTCCACCAATGAAATAAGATTTACTGAACCCGATTCTTAAGAAATTGGATGATTAGTACCAGGTCTCAAGACCATCCCAAGGGCACCTTGATCTCTCGACCCTAGACTGTAGCAACCATTCTTGCTACATAGATCTTCGTAACAACTGATTTTTCCTGAAATGTAATTGAATTGTTGAAAAACCCAGCTAAATCAATACTGTGACCCCCAAAAGCCACAGCGCGGATGTCTAGTGGTGACAGTGGATTCTTAACCCAATAAGATTCATACAAAGTCTTTGTCACAATCAAAATAGGTGACCCAGAATCAACTTTAACGGCAACCTTGACATTGTCAATGCAAATATCACATATTGGGTCACTAATGTGACTTTGCTTAGTGTCCAACATGTTAACTGACAACACCACGCGGCTGTTAATGTCATTGGAAAAATCAAGGGTGTTAATTGAACTTTCCTCCTTTAGGGAATTTGACCTCAAAGTACTCCTGCACACTTTGGCAAAATGACCAATTCTTTTACAATTAAGGCAAGATTTGTTCAGCACAGGACAATTTTTACCATTAGCCATGTGGTTTTGTGACCCACACCAGAAACAAACCCCAAAAGAACTCATGTTCCCATCTTTCTTTGATTCTTTTACAGTTGAACCAGACGGTTTATTCCTAAGTGTAAGTGCACTAATGTGTTCTGTGACAGTCAAATCTTCCTGTGCATGTAGCTCCTTCAATGCCCGGATAGACCTTTCAATTCCTTTTGCAATTTCCAGTGTCTCTTGTAAATCTAGATCTCGACAACATAAAAGTTTCTCCTGAATACGTCTATCATAACAATTGACTACAATCTGATCTGTAAAGTAGTTATTCAAATCGGCATCAAATCTGCAAGTAGCTGCTAGCACTCTCAACTCTGCTAGAAAAGTATCTATATGTGGCAATTGTTTCCTGGCAAAAAATCTGTGTTGTTCCACTATGATTCTCGTTTCATCATTGCATTGATTCTCCAATCTAGTGACTGCTTCCATATATATGTCGCATTCTTTATTTGTTAAATAGTTGGTAAATGATAAAAAATGTGTTGACCTTCCCCTCCTAAGCAATTGTAGAGTAATGCAAATTTTCTTTTAGGTGTACATTTTTCAACATCAATAGCTGTTAAATAACTATCAAAGTTTTTGAAGCAGTGTAACAATTTATATTTCTTAATGCCCGGTTCTGATAAAAATGGTGGTGGTAAATTAGCATGTTGTATGAGTTGACAGTAAAACTTATTTGAAATTTCCAAAAATATAGATATATGTTTTAAATTTAGTTCATAAAATATGGCTGCCAAACACATTTGAAACTGGGCTTGCTTCGTGCTTATATAATATCACTGACGTCACAAGTGTCCATCGCAAGACTTCCCTTCAAGACGAAGATCACTGAAAACGATCAACAAATTAAAATGTCACCGCTGCTTCCTCTTCAGAAAAGAAGCCAACAAACTCCTATTCTTAGGCTCCTAATTCACGATTAATCTTCAAGGCGTTGTCCAGGTGCCGTCCTACTGGCATGCTGAGTCCACTTGTCGCCAAAAATATGTGTAGCGTTCAACATGCGAAGTCTTGAAGTAACTGTCAATGTTTGTTCTTTAGAAGTGCAGGACAGCACACAGCCTTTGCACTGTATGCTGCTCAGCCTAACAATAACTGCAGTAACTCGAGCGCCGGTGGAATGTTGTGTGCGTTCCAATACGGACTTGAGCTTACAATAACAATACACATTCCAACATAACAAGCTACTAGAAGCATGAACCATAATTTCCAACAAAACCCTCAACACCATTAGTGAATGGAGAAGTGCATGTCATCAAAAGGCGTCCATGACAGACTCAATGAGATCCATGGTTACTGCTGAATGAGTGATGAGTGCCCGGAGTTGCTACAGTTTGGCTGTTTAATGCACCACACCCTACAGGCCTTACCAAGCACACAAACAGAAGGAGGGCAGGGCAATGCCACAGTACTTTTTACAAAACTTGATGTGATTGAACTGTGTCAGAACCATTACAACTGACATGCCTACTTTAGCTGCTCTAGCCAAAGAGTTAAACCATCCAGTCAAGCAAGGAAGAGGGTTCATCCACTCCCTGTAGTAGTTTATTGATGCAACATCTGGCATAACATGTTCATGACTTCTCTCAGTGGCACATCTGTTTCATTCAAGTTCACATGTCATCCATGAGTGCTGGCTGCAATGGCATAAGAACGCAAATACCCATAACACATGCACCGCTGGACAGTAAGGCAGAAAGGGGTCATGAGCTAAACTCCATAAAATGTGTGACCGTGGACCCCACCGACCTCCAGTGCTGCTGTGCTGTTAGCTCCATTTGCTTATTCCTTCTGTACCAAGACACATACACACTTTTAATCCTCATGCTTCAATCCATATCAACAATCCTGACATGCTAACTCCGCGAGGTGCCTGTTAAAGCAAAAAGGGTCCATCCATTTCACCAAGTTAACCTGGGCATTACTGAAAACCTTAAAGAAAAGTTGAGGAAAGGAGATAAATTGAAAACAAATATTGGACCTATAGGTTTGACTTCCTATTGGGCTATGGCTTACTAATGCGTAAATGAAGTATGAAGCTTCGCAGATGTTAACCACCAATTTTCAAGCACTGCTTTTATTAATTTTTTAAAACAGATCATGATGTACAAAACATATAGCATCCTACATATTAGACAATACTTAATCAAATATTTAGACGTATATACACTCAAATGTCTACATATTAACGTGCCATATACAAGACAATTATTTAGTATAAATTCACATCATGCCCCTACATCACATGTCATTTTTGACTCTGGTTATTTAGTTCTCTGATTTTGGTAGTGCATCCATTGTTCAAAAACCAGATCCACTGGGAGGTATCCAACAGACAAGCAAAGCTAGTAATGAATGGAAGTCTGTCTGGGAGATTTTTGCTTTGTGCAAAGTCAATCAACATTTTTTCAGTCCATAGATTCCACCACTGGGTAAGGGTGACACATTTTGGCAAGAGCAACTAATGGCCTCCTCAGGACCAAAGAAAGGCAAGCAATATTGTGTTTCCAATGGGTGCAGAGGTCAATATCCCAAGGCAATCACCTCCGATGTGAAAAGATCATACTGTAGAAGATGTCCTGCTTACCTTTTCTCTCACTGACCTTGGAATTACAGGCTTGGCTTTGCTTTGTGGACGCAGTAGCAGTGCCGAGCAGGTAATGCTGCTTACATGGGCACAGGCGCCCTGGAGTTATAAGATGACAGCATCCCCGGGACTCTCTCTACGACAATATCCCTCCAGCGCCAAAGGCAAGTGCACTCCACGAGGTGCCAATATCATCAAAGGAGCATCTCTCATCTGTGGGACCTTGTACAATGTGTCATTTGCCTTATGTATAGTCAGGCTCCTGCCTCAACCTCTGCACTAGAATAATCTTCTAAGGTGCCAGGGCCATCAAGTGCACACTGCAGAGATGGAACATTGTGACGAGTAGCTGAGGAAGTGTTAATTTCTATAGGACAGTAGGGAGAATCAGATCTTTCTTGTGATAATATCCTGGAATTCAAACAGATGACCTGAAGAACGTACATATATGTTTTCTGCAGATGCTCATACCAGGCGTCACTCTCCTTTTTATGTTTGACAAGCATGGTGACATGCATCTTCCTTCACATGCAAACTTAATTTAAAAACATTCTGTCAAAAAACAGAACATTTGATAAATTTGCCTAAGTGGCAACGTTTTGCATTTCTATGTATGTTAATCATATCACCATTCTAGTGGAAGAGCTAAAATACACTGGTTTTATTTAATTGGGTAGCACCCCAGATGAGATGTTGTTTTCTTCCGACACCCTTCCTGTTACTATATAGCACCGGTTTTAAGATATAGCTTTTTGACACCGTGTGAGGTGCAAAGTGTTTTGTGCATGGTCTGATTGTATTAATACTAAAATACTTTTATACCCTTGGCAAGGTCATGAAGCATTTTGATTTGCATCAGATAAAATCATCGTTTGCAAAAAAACAGGACTAAAACTACAGACTGGCAACAATCAAAACCTTACATAAATGCCTCCCTACAAAAACTTTGACCTAATCTTATTTCTTAATTCTAACCACTTATTTCCCCCATAATTCAGCATAGTGCTCATTTACTAGTCTAACTACAGTTCGAGCACATTTAGGGACAAGTGCTTTACAGGTGATTTAAACACAGGTCAAAACTTTTGTAGGGAGATATACATTAATGAAGTTTTGGTAGGCGCTGTAAAAAGATAATCTACCAGTCTAAGGCCCATATTTATACTCGATTTGCGCTGAATTAGCGTCATTTTTTTATGCTAATTCAGCACAAACCGTACTCCATATTTTATACTTTGGCGCTAGACACGTCTGGCACCAGAGTTATGGACTTTACGTTGGTTTAAGTAGGGGAAAACCTACCTTACGTCAAGGAGATGCAAGGTAGGTGTTCCCGGCCAGAAAAGGACGATATGGCCTTTGTGCCATATTTATTACCCTGTGCTAAAATCCAGCACAGGGGGGTGGTGTAGGAGGCTGGCCTGGCTTATAGTGGGTACCTTGTGGTACTTACACCCTGTGCCAGGCCCAGTTATCCCTTATTAGTAGAATAGAGGTGTTTGAGCAGCATAGGCTGATAGAGGTAGCTATAGCAGAGCAGCTTAGGCTGAACTAGGAGACATGCAAAGCTCCTACCCTACCACTTATATCATATAGCACTATATCATAAGAAAACACAATACTCAGAGTTACTAAAAATAAAGGTACTTTATTTAGTGACAATATGCCAAAAGTATCTCAGAGGACACACTCCCTTAGGAGGTAAGTATTATACACAAATGATATGCACACAAACCAAAAACAGGTAAGTAACAGTTAGAAAAGTAGTGCAAACAATGTAGAATCACAATAGAATGCAATAGGGAGAAAGAGGCCTAGGGGCAACACAAACCATATACTCCAAAAGTGAAATGCGGACCACAAATGGACCCCAGGCCTAGTGTAGAGGGTCACTGGGAGTGTAAGAAAACACTAAGGGTGTCCAAGATACCCCACCCCAAGACCCTGAAAAGTAGGAGTAAAGTTACCCTACTACCCCAGAAAGACAGTAAAGTCGAGGTAGGGGATTCTGCAAGGACAACAACTGACTGCAAAACACTGAAGACCGATTCCTGGTCCTGAGGACCTGTAAAGGAAGGGGACCAAGTCCAAGAGTCACGCAAGTGTCCAGGGGGGGCAGGAGCCCACTAAACCCCAGATGAAGGTGCAAAATGGCTGCCTCCAGGTGGAAGAAGCCAAAGATTCTGCAACAACGGAAGGTGCCAGGAACTTCTCCTTTTGTCAGAAGATGTGCCATGGCGTGCTGGAGGATACAGAGTTGTTTCCACGCAGAAAGACTGCAAACAAGCCTTGCTAGCTCCAAGTGTTGTGGTTGATGGTTTTGGGTGCTGCCAGGGCCCAGGAAGGACCAGGAGGTCGCTCCTTGGAGGAGGAGACAGAGGAGGCACTCAGCAATACAGAGAGCCCACACAGAAGCAGACAGCACCCGCAGAAGTACCTGAACAGGCACTTATAAGATTTGAGGACAGCGGTCGACTCAGAATCACAAAAGAGGGTCCCATGACGTCGGAGTCCAACTCAGCGAGTTCGGCAATGCAGGACCGAGTGCGAGGGACCTGGGCTAGGGTGTGCATGAAGGAAGTCTTGCAAAAGTGCACAGAAGCCCGATCAGCTGCAGTTCACGCAGTATACAGGATTATTGTTTGACGTGGGGAGGCAAGGACTTACCTCCACCAAATTTGGACAGAAGGGACACTGGACTATCGAAGACAATTGGACCCAGCTCCTGTGTTCCAGGGACCACGCTCGTCAGGATGAGAGGGGACCCAGAAGACTGGTGATGCAGAAGTTTGGTGCCTGCGTTAGCAGGGGGAAGATTCCATTGACCCACAGGTGATTTCTTCTTGGCTTCCAGTGCAGGGTGAAGGCAGACAGTCCTCAGACCATGCACCACCAGGAAACATTTGAGAAAGCCAGCAGGATGAGGCGCTACAATGTTGCTGGTAGTCTTCTTGCTACTTTGTTGTGGTTATGCAGGTGTCCTGGAGCAGTCAGCGGTCGATCCTTGGCAGAAGTCGAAGAGGGAAGTGCAAAGGAACTCTGATGAGCTCTTGCATTCGTTATCTGAGGAATAGCCCAAAGGAGAGACCCTAAATAGCCGTCAGAGGAGGATTGGCTAGTGAGAAAGGTAAGCACCTTTCAGGAGGGGTCTCTGACGTCACCTACTGGCACTGGCCACTCAGAGCTGTCCATTGTGCTGTCACACCTCTGCATCCAAGATGGCAGAGGTCTGGGACACACTTGAGGAGCTCTGGGCACCTCCCCCCGGAGGTGCTGGTCAGGGGAGTGGTCACTCCCCTTTCCTTTATCCAGTTTCGCACCAGAGCAGGGATGGGGTGCACACGTGTAATGGTGTCCCCTCACTCACAAAGTCCAGGGAATTTGCCCTGAACAATGTGGGGGCACCTTGGCTAGTGCCAGGGTGCCCACACACTAAGTAACTTTGCACCTAACCTTCACCAAGTGAGGGTTAGACATATAGGTGACTTATAAGTTACTTATGTGCAGCATAAAATGGCTGTGAAATAACGTGAACGTTATTTCACTCAGGCTGCAGTGGCAGTCCTGTGTAAGAATTGTCTGAGCTCCCTATGGGTGGCAAAAGAAATGCTGCAGCCCATAGGGATCTCCTGGAACCCCAATACCCTGGGTACCTAGGTACCATATACAAGGGAATTATAAGGGTGTTCCAGTGTGCCAATGAGAATTGGTAAAATTAGTCACTAGCCTGCAGTGACAATTTTAAAAGCAGAGAGAGCATAAACACTGAGGTTCTGGTTAGCAGAGCCTCAGTGATACAGTTAGGCACCACACAGGGAACACATATAGGCCACAAACCTATGAACATTGGGGTCCTGGCTAGCAGGATCCCAGAGACACATATCAAACACACTGACAACATAGGGTTTTCACTATGAGCACTGGGCCCTGGCTAGCAGGATCCCAGTGAGACAGTAAAAACACCCTGACATATACTCACAAACAGGCCAAAAGTGGGGGTAACAAGGCTAGAAAGAGGCTACTTTCCTACAGATGGGGCCCTTAAATAATGGCGCTAAGCTTGCTTAGTGCCATAATTTAACACCTGGGTCTGGGCAGGCATAAGGGGACCTGAAAATACTCACCCGGACTTACCTTGGATCGGTTCCCCATCCTTAGGTGACCTCCTGGTGTGTGTAGGCATGGATGGGGGTGTCTGACCATGGAATCTTTAGTAAGACAGGAGCCATGTCCATGGGGTTTCTTCCGGCCATTTTTGTTCTATGTACTGCTTGTGTATTTTTTTACAGAATTTCTGATTTTAATGCTATTTTTGGTTACACACAGTAAGAGGCCCAGAGGAGGGGACAGGCCTGGCGGCGTCCTCACAGAAAACCATTAAACACATATAAGAGGCCAGGTCTTGATTAGTGGTCAGCGCCTTGTGAAGGTTCAAAAGAGAATTTGGAATAGACGCTTCACTCACAACTTATCGTGGCATGCTTCATCACAGGCGCCTATCCTCATCATGGCAGGTGGATACCACCATGACGGACTCAACTGTTTATGGGAGTTCTTAAATAAACTTCTATTCGTTATTAAAGCAGGGATCCAGATAGTCACGAATGTTTCCTGGTAAACCTGAGGAAATTTCCTTTTATTACACGGGTCCAATACACATGATTAAAAACATAAGGGCCCTCATTAACACCCTGGTGGTCGGTGTTAAAGCGGCTGTAAAACCGCCAACAGGCCGGTGGAAAAAAAAACAACCATGGCGGAAACCGCCAACATAGACAGCCACTTTAACACTCAGACCGCCACGGCGGTAGAAACAAACACTGCGTCGGTCACAGCCAACAGACAGGCGGAATACAAAGTACCGCCCACTGTATTTCAAGACGCCTATCCGCCACCTTTTCCGGGGCGGAACCAACGCGATCAAAAGCACGACGGAAACAGTACACAGAAGGGAAAACACTCACCTCTCGACACCCGACGAGGAACCAGGACGCCATGGAGCCCGAACTACAGGTGTTACCAATGTTGGTTTATCTTCTCATCTACCAGGAGTACGAACGGCGGCGGCGAAGACCATGGTGAGTACTGCACCTACAACACAGGGGAACGGGGGAAAAGAGGGTGACATACACACGCAACACGAAATACCCCCACCCCCACCCTCACCCACAACAACATACACACAAATACATGCAGCAACATTACATATACACCCCCTCGCCCCCTGGAGGAACACAAGGACAAAAGGAAATGATTGTCACAATTGTAATTATGAAAAATCAGATCAGTCAAAATCCAAAAATCAGTATATACAAATATGTACACCAACTACACAAGTCTGTATAGTGTACCAATCATTGTCCGTGGACCACTGGTCCCAACATGCATGGGCGAAGCCCACACTAGATACCTGACTGGAAACTGAGAGAACACTGCTGGGGCATCAGATGGAAAATATACATGCACCTCGCGGGGGTTCCATGCCCATTGCTGTATCCTGGGGAGTGCAAAGCAACAGTCTCACAAGTCTCTCCAGTGGGTGGTTTGCCCACTGCTTTATCCTGGGGAGTGCAAAGCCACAGTCTCTCAACTCTCTCAAGTGGGTGGTTTGCCCACTGCTTTACCCTGGGGAGTGCAAAGCCACAGTCTCTCAAGTCTGTCCAGTGGGTGGTTTGTAACCTGCTTTATCCTGGGGAGTGCAAAGCCACAGTCTCTCAAGTGGATAACAGTCTCCAATGGTTCTGGAGGGGGCCTGGTGCCCAGAGTGCTTCATCCTGCCAAGGACTGAGGTAGTGGATGTATCTCTCCACTGGTTCTGGAGGGGGCCTGGTGCCCAGAGTGCTTCATCCTGCCAAGGACTGAGGTAGTGGATGTGAATCTCCACTGGTTCTGGAGGATGCTTTGTGCCCAGAGTGCTTCATCCTGCCAAGGACTGAGGTAGCAAATGTATCTCTCCACTGGTTCTGGAGGGGGCCTGGTGCCCAGAGTGCTTCATCCTGCCAAGGACTGAGGTAGTGGATGTCATTCTCCACTGATTCTGGAGAGGGCATGGTGGCCAGAGTGCTTCACGTGCAGTGTGGCCAGTACAATTCCCTCACCTGGGTGTGTGTGTCACGAGATTGGCGAGGTACAGGTAGCATGATACGCCATTGAGGCAGAGACATATCCCACACTGCTGCGGCTTCACCTTCCACCTGCAGGTGCAAACAGTGATGGAAGTCATGCCTCATGGAAGCTGCCCAGGGTCCAGGAACTCTCCTCCAGCCTCGAACGACTGACCACTGGGGATGGTAGACATGTCAGCGGTGGTGCCAGTGTCCCAGTACGTCGTGGGGCTGGTAGCGGTGCTTGCAGCAGTGTCTGTGGCAGCAGTGCTTGTGGCGGTGTCTGTGGCGGCGGTGCTGACGGTGGTGCATGGGTCAGCACCTGCTGAGGGACACAGCAGGATGTCTCCTGCAGCCTCGGATGGCTGCCCACTGGGGAAGAGGCTGGGGACTGTCGTTGAGGCTGTAGACGTGCCGGTGGAGATGCAGGTGGCGGTGCAGGTGGCGGTGCAAGTGGCGGTGCAGGTGGCGGTTGTGGTGGCGGGGCAGCAAGCGGTGTTCGCCGCCGTGCAGGTTGGTGTGGTCGTGGACAGAAGTTGTGACACTGGTCCCTCAGTCGGTGCCACCATGCCCTCTCCTGACCTACTCTTTTGCTTTTGGCCCTTCCCCACCTTTGATGGTGCCGCAGCTGTCTTGCCACTATCCCCTTTTATTTTTGCTGAGCCCTTGGTGGCTGGTAGTTTTGGCTTCTCCCTCTGGGATGTGGGCACCTTTTTCACCTTGGCAGGTGGCGGAATGTCCTTGCCCTCACTACGTGGCACACTGGCAGCCCTGATGGGTGGCACACTCGATGACCCCGCAGTTGCTGGCACCACTGTGCCTAGGGATTTGGTGGCTGAGGTGCTGGGCTGGGACCTGGAAAGCCTGGCCTTAGGGGAAGGACGGGGGGGCGAAGGGAAGAGGTCAAGAGTTGCCAGGAAACGTTTTTTAGACTCACTGGGACGGGAAGATGGAGGGGGTTTGGGAGTTGAGGAAGAGGTAGTGGTTGTAGGAGGTGTACGTCTGCTGAATTTGGGTGAAGGTGCATGAGCTGGAGGCTGTTGTGAGGTGGATGGCTGTTGGGTGGTTGTGTGCCTGCGTTTGTGTAATTTGGGAGGAGGGCTCACAGACACACTGGGAGAGGACACAGGGGATGTGTGAATGGTAGTGAGGTGGTGATTGCAAGTAAGTGGTGTGTGGTGATGGGGGTTCTGGTGATGGAGGTACTGGCTGAGGATGTAGTGCATGCAGGTGTTAGTGGAGACGAGACAGGGAGGGAGGAGGAGGACGTGGAGGAGGGGGACACAGTCGAGACAGTGGATGTTAGTGTGTCTGCATGGGAATGGTGCGTGTGTGAGTACCTGTGGGATGTGTGTTGCTTATGTTTGCCTGAGCCACTCTTGTGTGTTGATGTGTGTGCATGCTGGTCTGATGGTGTGCTTGGGATAGGATGAGGTACAGGGGATTGGGTCTGGGTGGAGGAAGTTGGAGGGGGGAGGCTGGACACAGGGACAATGACTGCCATCAGTGCTGAGGCCAGAGCCTGAAATGCTCTCTGTTGGGCCGCCATCCCAGAATGAATGCCCTCCAGGTATGCATTTGTTTGTTGCAAATGCCTCTCAGCACCCTGGACGGCATTCAAAATGGTAGATTGCCCAACAGGGAGGGATCTCAGGAGGTCAATAGCCTCCTCACTGAGGGAAGCAGGGCTGACTGGGGCAGGGTCTGAGGTGCCTGGGGCGAAGGAAATGCCCACCCTCCTGGGTGAGCGGGCACGGGACACACACTGAGGGGCTGCTGGGAGGGCGGTGCTGGTGGGGGGGTGGCGGCTGTACCTGTTGATGCGATGGGCACAGAGGTCCCCACCACCACATTGGAGCTCCCATCAGAGGAGGAGTCGCTGTCACTGGTGTCTGCTCCTGTCCCCGCTGTGGAGCTCCCCTCGCCCTCCATCCCACTGGTGGCTTCAGACTCCGTTGCTTCACCCTCCAGGGCCAAGTGGGTTGCAGCTCCCTCCTGCTCCGGTGCCAGTGCTCCTCCGCCTGAGGATGCTATTGCACACAAGAACAGGGAGACCACAAAAAGGGGGGGAAAGACAGAAGAAGAACATGTTCAGTGCATGCAACACCACTACCGTTGGCGGACACAACACACAGGGAGCAGCCCTCTGCACTACTCCATGCACTAACAGTTCCTAGAAATTTCACCTGACCATGAGGTACGAGGCCTAAGCCCAATTGCTGCACATCTGGAAGTCACAGGAGCCTGACTAGGTGTAGATGGCTCTTACCACTAGTGGGGTTGGGGTGCCACATAGCCTGCCTCACAAGGGACCTTGCTTACCAAGTTCGCCGTGGCCTAGGGGAACACACTGCCCACCTCCCCCACCCAGACACCTCGTTATGCACGCAGAGTCAGCTGAATGAGAGTATAAACACACCCTTGTGGCTGCTGTGATGCCCTCAAGTGCCCATCCAATTCCGGATACACCACTGCCAGGATCCGGGACATCAGGGGGGTCGTGGTGCGACAGGCATCCCTTCCACGTTGGGAGGCCATCCCCAGCTGGGCCTCCGCCATCTTCTTGCTCCAGCAGTGCAGGTCCTCCCATCTTTTAAGGAAGTGGGTGCTCCGTCTGTGGTAGACCCCGAGGGTCCGGACGTCCTTGGCGATGGCACGCCAAATACCCTTCTTCTGGTGGTTGCTGACCTAGAGGAATGGTACAGGGGGAAATTAAAGTACTCATCCGTCCGGACTGTCATACTCATTGCCCACCAGTTCCCACCCATGCCCTGACACACATACACTCACCATCTGCACATGCAGGCCTCAGCCCCCCCCATGTATCTTCCATCCACACCACTCAAAGCAGGCATTGCCCATGCAGCATGCTCACAGTGTACTCACCTGTTTGTCTGGAGGACCGTATAGTTGCGTGTACTAGGGGAGGACCCCATCCACTACTTTCTCCAACTCCTCCGAAGTGAAGGCAGGGGCCCTTTCCCCAGACACATGAGCCATTGTCGCTTCCAGACACAGGTCACAGCAGCACTTGCAGTGTAGGTCCTCTCCTGCCGAAGGTCAGGTATCAAGTGAGTGAACAGACAGAAAATGGCGGTCACATCCACGGCGGTGCATACCGTCACCGCTGGCGTACATCGTCATTGGCTCCTGGGACCCGTAGGGCCCAATGTTAACCAATCTAGAATTGCGCCACGGTCTTCAACCGTCCACCACGACGGTGTACAACGCCAGCGCAGTTACCTCAAATCCCCTTGTCCCAACTTGCAGGTCAGGCAGCCGCCAATTCAGGGGGCAACATGGGATGGATAAAAACTGCGTCACACCTATCTAGGCCGGGAATACAGACTGATACCGGCACATTGCGGATTAATAACGTTTCTGCAAATAACACATTGTGATACCTCAGTGTTGGATGACTCTCTGCTCGCTGTTCTCCTCCATATGGCACGTCTGCTGGGGCAGGTGATGAGATGGCGGCATCCTCCGGTGTACAGACCCCTGGTGGACCTGTCGACAATGGAAGAGAGACACATCATAATCACATACAGACTTGATCGTGCAACAATCCTGGAACTGTGTGCCCATTTGGAGCCAGACCTGATGTCAGCTATCCGCAATCCCACAGGGATACCCCCTCAAATCCAGGTCCTGTCTGTACTCCATTTCCTGGCAAGTGGGTCTTTTCAAACAACAGTGGCCATGGCATCAGGGATGTCCCAGCCAATGTTCTCTAACGTGTTGTCCAGAGTGTTGTCTGCCCTGCTGAAACACATGCGCAGCTACATCGTTTTCCCTCAGGTGGAGGATTTGCCCACAGTGAAAGGTGACTTCTATGCCCTGGGACATATCCCCAACATCATTGGCTCCATTGATGGTACACATGTGGCATTTGTCCCCCCCCTCGCAGGAATGAACAGGTGTACAGAAACCGGAAGAGCTACCATACGATGAATGTGCAGATGGTGTGTTTGGCAGACCAGTACATCTCCTATGTCAATGTCAAGTATCCTGGCTCCGTGCATGGCGCTTACATTTTGAGAAATAGCACCATCCCTTATGTGATGGGGCAACTCCTGAGGCACCGTGTGTGGCTAATAGGTGAGGCCAAGGTCCCAATACAGTTGACATAGGTGTCTGGGTATGGGGTTGTCCCTAAGGGTTAGTGTGTTTCTAACAGCTGTCCCTCGACATTTGCAGGTGACTCTGGTTACCCCAACCTGTCATGGCTACTGACCCCAGTGAGGAATCCCAGGACAAGGGCAGAGGAATGCTACAATGAGGCACATGGGCGAAGTAGGAGGATGATCGAGTGCACCTTCGGCCTCCTGAGGGCCAGATTCTGGTGCCTCCATCTGACAGGTGGTTCCCTATACTACTCACCGAAGAAGGTGTGCCAGATAATCGTGGCCTGCTGTATGCTGCACAACCTGGCTTTGCGACGCCAGGTGCCTTTTCTGTAGGAGGATGGGCCAGATGGTGGTCTTGTGGCAGCTGTGGAGCCTGTTGACAGTGAAGAAGAGGAGGCAGAAGAAGAGGATATCGACAACCAAAACAACATCATCATGCAATACTTCCAGTGAGACACAGGTAAGAAGATGGAACTGCTTCCCACATCTCATACTATTGTTGGAGCTAGCATAAGTCTGTCATTTTCACTCAGTGTATGGACACTGACTTGACACTTTGACTTTCCATTTCACAGATCTGGGTCCCACTTTGTGCCCTCTGCTATGTTTACTCCTGGCCTACAGCTGTGTTACATTGGTATGTGAACAAGTAAATTGACATTGCTATATTCCATAGATATTGCAATTACACATTTGTGAAAGCACAGACTGACTCCAGATTGTTTTGTGATTGAAGTGTGTTTATTCCTGTGCAAATAAGTGGAGGGGGTTGTAAAATGGGCTGGGGTGATGGTGGAGGTATGTCCATGGCAGAGTCCAGTCTATTTGATTCATAGGTGCATTCTCCAAAGGGGCATAGGAAGTGGAGTAATGGCAGTTTAAGGATGGACAGGGTGACATAGTGGGACAGAAGGGTGACATTCAGGGGGTTCTTATTTCCCGGCGGGGGTCTTGGCAATGTTCTCTGTCTTGTTCCTGGATCTCAGGGACCGTTTGCGGGGTGGTTCTCCATCTGCAGGGGGTGGGGTGCTGATGTCCTGTTGTTCCTGTGGCGGTGCCTCCTGTCCACTAGCGCCGGCAGAGGTGGAGGGCTGGTCATCGTCCAGGATAGTGTCAGGGGCCCATTGGTGTGCCACTGTGTCCCTCCTGGTGTTGAGAAGGTCTGCCAGCACCCCTGCAATGGTGACCAGGGTGGTGTTGATGGACTTCAAGTCCTCCCTGATTCCCAGGTAGTGTTCCTCCTGCAGCCGCTGGGTCTCCTGAAATTTGGCCAGTACCGTGCCCATGGTCTTCTGGGAATGGTGGTATGCTCCCATGATGTTGGAGAGTGCCTCGTGGAGATTGGGTTCCCTGGGCATGTCCTCCACCTGTCGCACAGCAGTCCTCCCAGCTTCCCTGTTATCCTGTGCCTCCAGTCCCCTGAACCGTGTGCCCACTGCCACTGCCTCCAGGTCCCTGATCGTCCTGTGTTAGTGGGGTTGCCTGGGTAACATGTAGTGGTAGACACACTGCTGATTGACGTGTCCTGGGGACAGAGGGATGGGCCCGCTGGGTGGGTGCTGTGGCGGTGTTTCCTAAGTGGGGGAGGTTCAGTGGTGGTTTGGGACTGTGTCAGGGGAACCGACTGTCCCGAGGTCCCTAATGGGCCAGGCTGGTCATCTTGATCCAGGCGTGCAGAGCTGCTGTCATCACTGTGGGCCTCTTCTGTGGGGGGACTGGATATGTCTGGCACCTCCTGTCCGGTGACGTTGGGTATGGGTCCTTATGGGGTGTAAATGCATAGTTTTAGTATCTGTGTGTGACGTCTTGTGCATTGGGTGAGGTACCCTCTACTCCTGTGCTTGCATCATTGTGTTTGCCCTTTTGTGATAGTTGTTTTGGGGTCTGTGTGGGTATCTGTGCTGGACATGCTTTGGTGACTGTGGTCCATGCATTGGTGTTGCATGCAGGGCCTTGGTATTGAGATGTGTGGGTTGTGATTGTGGGACATATGTGAGATGATGGTGTGATATGAGTGAGGGTAAGGGTGGGGGTACGTGATGGCATGCAGGTGGGGTGGGGGGGATAAAGTAGTTAAGATATGACTTACCAGAGTCCAGTCCTCCTGCTACTCCTGCGAGGCCCTCAGGATGCAGTATTGGCAAGACTTGCTCCTCCCATGTTGTTAGTTGTGGGGGAGGAGGTGGGGGTCCACCGTCAGTCCTCTGTACAGCTATCTGGTATCTGGATACCACGGAAAGCACCTTCCCCCGTTGGTCGTTCCACCTCTCCCTGATATCATCCCGTGTTCTTGGATGCTGTCCCACTGCATTGACCCTGTCGACAATTCTCTGCCATAGCTACATCTTCCTCGCAATGGAGGTGAGCTGCACATGTGATCTTAATAGCTGTGGCTCTACCCGGAATATTTCCTTCACCATGACCCTGAGCTCCTTTTCTGAAAACCTGGGGTGTCTTTGTGGTGCCATGATGTTGTGTGGGTGATATGTGAGGTGCTGTCTGTTGTGATGTGTGGGGGGATGTGTTGGTGTGTGTTGTTTGAGGTGCGTGGATGTTGTATAAGTGATGGTGCTGTGTGTCTGTTTATGCTGGTGTTGTGTTTGCTGATCTCTCTCTCTGGCCTTCTTCGAAATTTTAGGTTGTAAGGGTTTGTGGGTAATGTGGGTTGTGTTTTATAGTGTTGTGTGTGTGTGGGTGTGGTGTGTTTATGTGTATCAGGTGTGTGTATTTTGAGTTGTCCAATGTGGTTGTGTTTTATAAATATGTGTGTATTTTGAGCGCGGCGGTGTGTACCGCCAATGGATTACCGCAGTTGAAAGACCGCTGCGTTGATTCGTGGGTCGTGATAGTGTGGGGGTATTCTTGTTGGCGTGATGGTGTGGTTTTTGGTATCCCCATTTTATCACTGACCTTTGATGTGGTGGACTTGTGTGGGTGTCTGTATTGTGGCGGATTCCGAGATGTGGGTCGTAATACCTGTAGCGGAATTCCGCCGCCGCAACGGTATGTTGGCGGTCTTCAGCACGGCAGAAAGCAGAATTTACCGCCAGGGTTGTAATGAGGGCCATAATGTGGATGTCAGTGGTGTGCAATCTTTTAAACAATGACATATGGAGACCTCCCATCCTTTGTACTCACTTGTTATGGGTGGTGAATGGGCGCCAAGTAGCATCAAATTTGGCCACCCTATCTTAGATGATAGCAGTCAGTTTTTCCATGGCATAGATGTACCAGACCTTCCCCCAGCACATATTTATAGAAGGATCGAGTGGCTGTTTCCATAACTGTGCCACACAAAGTCACGCTGCCAAGGTTAGATGGGATAAAAGGCACCCCTGGGAGGTCGTCATGGGAAAAATCTATCAGCCCCCGGATCACACAGAAGAACCGTTTGGGTTTTGAGTGGGAGGTGGTCATTGGTAATGGTCTGCACTATATTCTGGATCTTTACTCAAAAGGTCTGAATCACTGGGCATGACCACCATCTTGTGTAGAAAGGTACCCCTCTCACCACATCCCTACCAACATAAGTCAGAACCCCCAAACATCTTGGCCAAGCGAACAGGTGTTAGATGCCAACGGGTCAGTATTTTATAGGCATTCTCTTTATAGTGGATGCAGATTGTCGACTGAGACACTCTTTGCCAGATGGCTACCCAAGTGTTGTGAGATATTTCTGTGGACAATTCCCTTTACCACTGTACACATAGGCATGTTTTTTGGGATCAGTCAGCTGTAGGAGATATTGATGGAGCCATAAGATGCCATTACGGCGCATATTATTTAAATGGAGGGACTCTATAGCTGTGGAGTTGCGTTGGCATGCCAGATGTGTATGAGGTCTGCCTGCCCAACGAAGTGCCTGGTTCAGTTTGAAGTTATGTCATTGGGCTAGGACAAATTTGGCAATCAAGTCAGCCCTTGAACGCAAATCACCCAGCGTGGGGTAGCACCCCTGATCCCAGCAAAAGGAATTAGGGTGAGTCATGCATGGCACAAAAAGTCAGGATTGTGCGCTAAAGGTAAGTTAGGAGTGCCCTAGGGTGTGGCACCTCCCTTCAGTAGGACAAAAGTAACAATGTCAGAGGCAGTAATGAGTGGGGATTGTACCTTGAAGGCCATCAGATACCATAACAGCCCTGACAGGGGGAGGGGTAAAAATTCTGCTCCATCAGAATCCAGGGTTTCTTATCAGGATCATGATTCCAGTCCAAAGAGGGATGAAGTGCGCAGCCAGAATTTAAGCAGAAACATTGGAAAGCCTAGGCCACCCTCTGAGACTAGCTTGCTCAGTATTGCACGCACCACTCTTGGGGAATTACCTCCCCATACAAAAGCTAGCATTTTTGCTCAGATATGCTTACGTAGAGATGAGGAGAGGGTGAGCAGGAGAGTCTGGAATACATGTAACAGTCTGGGCATAAAAATCATTTTCAACCTGTTAATTCTGCCCAACCACAAAATTTTACGTTTCCTCCAGCGATATAAGTCCTTAAAAAGGGATGGGAGGAGGGGGGATATTGCAGGTGAATACGTCCTCCATTAGGGGTGTCAAATGGAATCCCCAGATAGGGGATGGCCGAAGTCTCCCACTGAAAGCCTTCGCGTCTGATGGGGCACTGCAGACTATTTTGGGCATCAGTGACTCCCATGCCTGTGACTTAGTGAAGTTAACTTTAAAGCCCGGCACCTTAAAGAAGGTATTTAACTCTTCCTTTAGGACCCAAACCATGATACTGGGGTTAAAGCACAGTATGCTGTTGGTGAATAAAGCAAGCTTACGTTCAACCATCATGCCCGTGATCGGAGGGTTGGCTTGTATCTTCACTACTATTGGCTCCATCATTATAGCGAATATAGAAGGGGAAAGCGGGCATCCCTGGTGGGTGCCTTGTGTAAGCCTAATTAACTGGGAGAAGGAGCCATTGATTTTGAGTTTGGCAGTAGGTTTCTGAAAGTTAGCAAGAATAAATGTTTTCATTTTGGGCCCTAGGTTGATTTTGTTCAGTACTTTAGTGAGATAACTCTAATCTGTTCTATCAAATGCCTTCTTGGTATCGAGCAAGAGAAGAACCATAGGTTGGTATTGCCGCTCCTCTACTTCCATTAGAGCGACCACCAGCCACGTATTGTTATTTGTTTGTCTATTGTGGATAAAGCCTGATTGTGTCGGGCAATTATAGTCAGCCAGACATGGCACAGGCGAGCAACCAGGATGGAAGCAAACAGCTTCACATCACAGTTAATGAGGACAATCAGCTGATAGGAATGACATTGTGTGGCACGTTT
The DNA here is from genome assembly GCF_031143425.1 of Pleurodeles waltl. Taxonomy (NCBI): domain Eukaryota; kingdom Metazoa; phylum Chordata; class Amphibia; order Caudata; family Salamandridae; genus Pleurodeles; species Pleurodeles waltl. The sequence continues at coordinate 865,470,555 of NC_090439.1, read as the reverse complement.
ACCAGGATTCAAAAGAAGAGTAATGTGTGACTTTAACATAGTATCGGTAACCACTCCAGATGATAAAAATTCATTTAAGTTGCGCACTATAGGTTTCATCAGGAAAAAGATATAAGCTTTGTAAAACATGGCAGTATAGCCATCAGGGCAAGGTGCCTCACGTGAAGGGATGCTGCTAGGTGCCTCCCTGACCTCATCCGGGAGGCAACTAGCCTACAGAAGATGTTACTCTTCGGATCTATCCATAGGACTACAGGTGCTCAATTAATCATCTTGTCGCGGGCGTCAAGCTGTTGGGCCTGATAAAGAGTAGTGTAATGATTACTAAAAACCTCCAGGATTTCCTCCCTTTCTCTGCAAAGGCAACCCTCTTCACCTGCTAATTCTCTGATGTGGTTGTGAGTGGAATGGATGCATAACTTTTTCATAGTATGTTTGATTAATGTAAAGTAGTTTTTTCCCCCTAGATTTCATTAAAAGAAGGTCCCTTAAAGTCCTGTGAGAACCTCTTTCCCTATGGCATGCCTCCGCTTTCATATCTTAGTCTCAAATTCTTGTTGATTGAGTTAATTTGCTTGTTCAAAGGCTGTGGTGTGGGAGATAAGCTCTCCCCGGAAGACCACTTTCGCCGTGTCCCATAGGGTCGCAGATGACACATCTCCTGAGTCATTTTCAGGAAAATAATGTTCTATGGTTTCTTTGATGCAATCACGGAGGGCTGGGTCCATAAGAGCAACATGATTAAGGATCCATGGTCGAGAAAATGGGCGCTGTGGGTTCACCAAGCTAAGTGTCAGTCAAACTGGGGAATGGTCAAAGATAACGCTAACATTGATTTTAGTGTCAAGAAGACCGGGAAATAAAGACTGGGAGATTAGAAAATAATAAATTCTCCAATAGGTCCTGTGAACACTAGAATAAAACGTATAGTCCCTTTCTTGGGGATGGTGCTGCTGCCAAGCAGCGGACAAGGTCAGGTCTATTATACCCTGAGTCAAGGCCGGAGGTGGGTGAGGTTCGTCCCATCTGGGATAGGAATGGTCCGGACCCGGGTCCAAAGGAACATTAAAGTCCCCCCCTGTTAGACTTGGCATCCTTGGCGTGGTCTCCCCTAACTTTTTGTCTCTGTTCCCCAGGTTGTTGATGTGTGCTGGAGTCTGTTTTTGCTGCTTTTGTTACTCTGGACACTTTACCACTGCTATCCAGTGCTAAAGTGCAAGTGCTCCTATGTACAATATATGTGTAATTGACTTTCCATGATTGGCATATTTGATTTACTAGTAAGTCCCTAATGAAGTGCACTAGAGGTGCCCAGGGCCTGTAAATCAAATGCTACTAGTGGCCGTGCAGCACTGGCTGTGCCACCCACATGAGTAGCCCTGTAAACATGGCTCAGACCTGCCACTGCAGTGTTTGTGTGTGCAGTTTTAAACTGCCAATTCGATTTGGAAAGAATACCCACTTGCCAGGCCTAAACCTTCCATTTTCCCAAATCTAAGGCACCCCTAAGGTAGGCCCTAGGTAGCCCCATGGGCAGGGTGCAATGTATGTTAAAGATGGGACATGCACTCGTGAGTTTTACATGTCCTAACAGTGAAATACTGCCAAATTCGGTTTTTACTTTTGCAAAGCCTATCTCTCTCATAGGTTAACATGGGGATTGGCTTTAAATATTATTAAAGTGAAGAATTCCTTAGGGGGCAGATAGAAATATAGAGTTTAGGGTCTCTGAGCTCACAATTTAAAAGTGCATCTTTTAGTGAAGTTGTTTTTTAGATTGCGTGTTTGAAAATGCCACTTTTAGAAAGTAGGCCTTTTCTTGCTTAAACCATTCTGTGAGTCTGCCTCTTTGTGGATTCCCTGGCTGGGTTAGGTTGACAGTTGGGCTGTTTGCACCTCTCTCTAGACAGTGACACAAAGGGAGCTGAGGTGTAGCCTGCATATCCTGATGAGCCATCTGTGCTAGGAGGGAGGAGAGGAGTGGTCACTCACATCTGAAAGGGCTGTGCCTGCCCTCACACAATGCAGTCTCCGACCCCCTGGTGTATGTCTGGGGCCTGGCCTGCGCAAGACAGGATTTCACAAACAAGAGAGACTTTCCTTCGGAGTAGGCCTACTTCAAAGGCAGAAAGGGGTATAAGAAGAGCCCCCAGAACCCCAGAAAATTAGATCACTTCTGATTCAAGAGGAAAATCTGCCAAGAAGAAGAGCTGAAGGGCTGAGGAGAAGTGCTGCCCTGCCTGTGCTTTGTGGAGCTATCCTGCAGTTGCTGCTTCTGTCTGTGAAAGGTGATAAAGACTGGACTGTTGTGTATTCCCGCTTGAGAAGAATCTCCAAAGGGCTTGGTGTGAGCTTGCCTCCTGTTCTGAAGTCTCAGGGCCATCAAAGACTTTAAGACTTCTCCTACCAGCAACTGGACTCTATGCTGAGACTTCTGCCCTGAAAAGTGGTGCCCTATCCAGTCCTTTGGCACTTGAAAGGAGAAGCTGGTTAAAATCCAAGAAATCTGACTTCGGACGAATCCGGACCGACACCGCTGCCAAATCCCGTGACACCGCCTGCAACCGACTTCGTGGTCCTCGCTGGAGTGTGACGACCCTGGCAGGCCCGTCACCACTGTTGCCAAAGTCTGCAACTCCGGTGGAAGTCGCTGCACCACGTTGTGACCGCCGGATATGGACTCTGCACAAAGTGCGCAAATTCAATGCTTTGCACCAATGCCGCCTCACCTCCACCGCTCCACAGCAAGGACTTGATGCCTCTTCATGATGCCTCAGCTCCTTAGCCCCGCAGCACTGGAACCAATGCCGCTTCAGATCCAGCAATTCAGCGATCCCTGACTTCGCGCACCGGCTTGTTTTCACACTTTACTAAGGTACTGTACCTGGGGGTCTGTGTGACTCCCTGCCCGGCGCCACTGGCGTCAGATTGTTGGGAACGACTCTATCATGACGCCGTGTTAACACCTCATCGAGGCATTTTGTGTTTCTGAGCGCTATTTTTTAGTTTAATCTTTAAAATTCATAAGTTGACTTGCGTTTGTCGGATTTTTGTTGTTTTGGTCTTTTTTTGTTTAGATAAATATTGGCTATTCTAAACCTGTGTTGAGTCATTTTGTGGTGTTTTTACTATATTACTGTGTGTGTTGGTACAAATACTCTACACCTGGGGCCGTATTTATACTTTTTGGCGCACAACTGCGCCAACGCAGTTGTGCGTCAAAAAATTTAACGCCGGCTAATGCCATTCCAAAGCGCCATGCGGGCGCTGTATTTATGGAATGACGTTAGCCGTCGGAGCTGACTGGTGTGCGTCAAAAAAAATGACCCACACCAGGCAGCGCCGGCGTAGGGGAAAATGGAGCTTGGGCATCAAAGAATGGGGCAAATCGGTCTGAGGCAAAAAATCTGCCTCAACCCGATTAGCGCCATTTTTTTTTACTCCCACCCTCCATTGACATGACTCCTGTCTTAGCAAAGACAGGAGTCATGCCCCCTTGCCCAATGGCCATGCCCAGGGAAATTCTGTCCCCTGGGCATGGTCATTGGGCATAGTGGCATGTAGGGGGGCACAAATCAGGCCCCCCCATGCCACAAAAAAAAAAAAAAATACTTACCTGAACTTACCTTAAGTTCCCTGGGATGGGTCCCTCCATCCTTGGGCGTCCTCCTGGGGTGGGCAAGGGTGGCAGGGGGTGTCCCTGGGAGCATGGGAGGGCACCTCTGGTCTCCTTCCGAACCCACAGGTCCCTTAACGCCTGCCCTGACCAGGTGTTAAGAAATGACGCAAAAGCGGCTGGACGTCATTTTTTTTTACCCGCCCACTCCCGGGCGTCATTTTTGCCCGGGAGTATAAATACGGCGCACATGCCTCGGAGTCATTTTTTAGAAGGGAACGCCTACCTTGCATGTCATTAACGCAAGGAAGGTGTCCACGCTAAAAAATGACGCAAGCTCCAAGATCTTTGGTGCTAGACGGGTCTAACGCCAAAGTATAAATATGGAGTTAGTTTTGCGTCGGATTTGCGTAAAAAAAACGACGCAAATCCGGCGCAAACAGAGTATAAATATGCCCCCTGGTCTCTGAAGTTAAGCCTGCCTGCTCGTGCCAAGTTACCAAGAGGGTGAGCGGGGGTTAACCAAGAATGATTCTCCTTTACCCTGACTAGAGTGAGGGACCTTGCTTGAACAGAGGGTAACATGACTGCCAACCAAAGACCCCATTTCTAACACCCCCAAGAACTATGTCACCTTTGTAGAAGTGGGAAACCCTCAGGAAAAGGTCAGAGTAAAACTCACTCTATCTTCATTGGGGCCATATATTGAAGCAATGGATAGTCGAGTAGAGCCAAAGATGCCACATATGCTTGCTGTCGTCCCTCGAGGTCCCTGTACGTGCTGTCCAGGGCATAGGCAAGGTCTCTACAAAGCAAGATGGACACTCCCCAGGATTTGCGGGTTTAGCAGGTGTGTAATTTGTGTGAAATAATAAAGGAGTGAAGGCGCTTAATGCCAGCTCTGAGAATATGCGTTTCTTGTAAAAGTGCTATGTCTACCTCCTTGTGACGAATATTAACAGATACTATAGGTAAGGTGGTCATATGTAATCATATGTGCATACCAGCACCTCTATAGGGGAACAATGTACGTGTGGCTCCTGCATGCCAGCAAGTTGTGTTATGTAAGTATGTGTCAACAACAATAACAGATTAAAAACAAACACAGATGCAAATAACCCAAATGAAAGGCACCAAACAGCGAATAAGCCGACCGGCCACCAATCTACAAAAAAGCAAATTTTAAGTTAGAAAGGACAAAGGAAAGAAAAAAGAATAACACAGTGGTTAACAGAAGCAGGTAGGTTGTGCACCAGATGAACAAAGCGAACAACAGCAAAGAGGAGGTGAGATTGTGCTTATGCCCATGCAAGCCATTCCCCCATCAGTGGCAGTATCACTACAAGGAAGAAAAGAATAGTTACTAGCTAGAGAGGAAGAAAACCATTCCCCCTTCAACCCAGGGCAACCCCAGAGCATGGGAAAAATCCAATAAACTCCCCACCGATAGGGGCCAAGCGTTTAAGGTGGTGTGTCATTATCAGATGATTGAAAGGGGATAGCAGCTAGTCGTTTCTGTTTCTGAGCTTTCTTCTTGGCTTGGCATGAGGGCTGGAAGCACCAGCATTCCCCCCATCTAGATGTCTTGCCACGTCTTATGGGAGACAGGCCGAGCACCTCACAGGCTTCCTGCAGGAGAGAAGGAGCCCAGCGATACAGAATCTTGTTGCTCTGTAAATGCTGAGTGACATCTTTGAAGTCTTTACGGCAACTAATGTGTGGGTGGAGATATCCTGATATAGAGATATTAAATCACCATGGAAGATGATCGACTCCTTCTGGTGGGCAGCCCTCAAGACCTGTTGTTTTTGATAAAATTAGTGTAACTGAGTCAGAGTGTCTGCGGCCAAGTACTTTTGTTGCTGGAAGGAAGAATACACCCTGTGGGTATGGCCCAGAAGAACTGACGAATCATCAGAAAGCTGCAAAATGTGTGCAAAAAGGCCCTGGACATGGAATTCCACACCAGCTGGTGAAATAGAGGCAGATCTCCAGATCATCCATCTTGTTCTACAATGTCAGTTGACCCTCTCCAATTTTTTGATGTGTGCAGTCCTATTAATGTTGTCAATGATATGCCCCACCACTGTCGCCTCCACAGTAGTCAGCCAAGCGTCCATCTGACACAAGGATTGATTAAGGTAGGCGATGACTCTAGTAAAATCTTGGCGCAGGGAGGTGAGGACTTTACAGAATTAAATTGGCAAAAGCTGAATGTCCTCCTTAGTCACAGGAGTGTGTAAGACCGAGCCCCCTCCTGAGGCTGAGGGCTGGGACTCAGAGTCACTACCTGCGGAACAGGGTGGATCAGGCTTATTAAGCATATAGTGAATGGAGGAGGAATGAACAGTGTGGCTAAGATTTATGCGCTGCCATATTAGGACCAACACTCCACAGTGCAATGCCTCCAACGTCTGTGTCAGGAATCCCCAAGGTGCCTCCTGCATTATCTGTCAGCATCCCCAGGGATTAGGGTTAAATCATATCTCTGTTCATGGTTAAACCTTCATGTTTTGAAGTAAACATAATGTTCTGTGTTACACAATTGGTTTTATCAATGCTTGGTTTACCAATGCTTGTTTGCTAATGTGAGCAGGTGTAAACATGTGCTTCTAATTGGGTGTGGTGACTCATCCACATGTGGCAACTCAACTGCTTTCCTGATTGGCTATAAATAGCAGAGTGAAGCTTGCCTCTCAGCTTGGCTTTGTTTTGCTTCCTGATCTCAGCATATGGCTTGGCAGTCCAGCCCCTGCTGTCATCCTCGTATTCAGGACTTTAGAGGCAATTCTTTTCTTTGTTCCTGTACCAGCTGACACCAGGCATTCCTCCAGCACTCCGGAAAAGACTGCAGCTAAGTGACTGGTATTCTCCAGTGAGTTTGTTCTTTGAGTGTTGCACTTTCCTAGAACAATTGGTGTATTTCAGACCTCATATTTTGGCCGAGTACTTATCTTGAAGAGATAAATGAATTTCTGAACATTCTACATTATTATTGTAGGTACTTGCCTAAATGTGCTTCAGGAAATCTGCTTGAGCTCAAGTACTACAAAAAGTGACACTGCAATTTTCAAAGAGCATTTATGTGACTTTTCTTTCTCTAATAGCATAACTCTTGGATTTAAATTATGTCATTCAAGCCTGTGTTTCAGGTTTGAGGAATTTGCTTTTTGAAGGGTTTTTCACACACACAGTGAAACCAAACCAAACTGTGCCACCCTAACTGTTTGAACCCAGAGTGGACATTTGTATTTCTTGGATTGTTTTTGTTCCTTTTAGTTTAACCCTATGCATGCAGGAAAGGTATATGTGATATAATGAATTCCCTTGTTTGTCTTTCTTGAGCATGATATGTGCAACCACAGTTCTAATTGTAGTGTGCAACAGTGAATCTCTGTGAACCCAGCCCTAGTGTTGCAGTACTTATAGTAATGGTACTCAGTTTGGGTTTTTGGTAATGCAGTGTCAGTAATTGTGCCAACAGTTATTATTATCCAAGAAAAGTGCTGGAGCATCCCAGTGTTCATCTACCGCTCCAGTGTCCATATCAGAAAGAGAGATTCAGTTTCAAGGAAGTTGAGTGCACTAACACTACTATCACTCTGCCAACAACGACCTGCCACCCCCGAAGAAACAGTCAATCAATCAAAAAATGTGTAGAGCGCGCTACTCACCCATGAGGGTCTCGAGGCACTGGGGGGGGGGGGAACCAAGGGGAGAGGGCAGGGAGGGTCACTGATCGAACAACCATGTCTTGAGGTTCTTTCTGAAGAGCAGGAGGTCTTTGGTTTTGCGAAGGTTGGTGGGAGGGAGTTCCAGGTTTTGGGGGCGAGGTCGGAGAAGGACCTGCCTCCTGTGGTGGTGCGTTGGATGTGGGGGACTGTGGCTAGGGTGAGGTCGGCTGATCGGAGATTGCGTGTGGGAGTGTGGAAGTTCACTCTTTTGTTGAGGTAGGTTGGGCCGGTGTTGTGGAGGGATTTGTGTGCGTGGATGAGGATCTTGAATGTGATTCTCATGTCTATGGGGAGCCAGTGAAGGGATTTGAGGTGTGGTGAGATTCATTCGTGGAGGGCGAGCCACGGACGAGGCGTGCGGCTGTGTTCTGGATTCTCTGGAGTTTGCATTTGCGTTTGAGTGTGGTGCCGGCATAGAGGGTGTTACCGTAGTCCAGTCTGCTGCTGATGAGTGTGTGGGTGACTATCTTCCTTGTCTCTGGGGGTATCCATTTGAAGGATTTTTTTAGAGTGCGGAGTGTGTGGAAGCAGGAGGAGGTTAGAGCATTGATTTGCTGTGTCATCGAGAGGGAGGGGTCCAGGATAATGCAGAGGTTGCGTGCGTGGTTTGCGGGCCTAGGGCGGTGGGCCACCAGGAGTCCTCCCATGTGGTTTTGTTGGGGCCGTAGATGATGATCTTGGTTTTGTTGGAGTTGAGCTTGAGGTGGTTAGTGGTCATCCAGTTGGCTGTGTCGAGGAGAGCAGCGTGCAAGTTGGTTTTGGCGGTGGTGGGGTTGCAGGTGAGGGAGAGGATGAGTTGGGTGTCATCTGCATAGGAGAGGATAGAGATTCCGTGAGCACGGAGGATGTTTGCTAGGGGGATCATGTAGATGTTGAAGAGTGTGGGGCTGAGGGAGGACCCTTGAGGGACTCCGCAGGTGATCTTGGTAGTGTTGGAGTGGAAGGGTGGAAGGCAGACTCTCTGGGTCCGGTCGGTGAGGAAGGAGGTGAGCCAGTCTAAGGCTTTGTGGCGAATTCCTATGTTGTGGAGGCGTGTGCGGAGTGTGTGATGGCAGATGGTGTCAAAGGCTGCAGAGAGGTCTAGGAGGATGAGTGCGACGGTCTCGCCTTTGTTGACTTTGGTCCTGATGTCGTCAGTGCATGCGATGAGGGTGGTTTCCGTGCTGTGGTTCTTGCAGAACCCGGATTGTGAGGGGTCAAGAGTGTTGTTTGCTTCGAGGAAGTGGGATAGGGGGGCGTTGACTAATTTCTCGGCAACCTTGGCGGGGGAAAGGGAGGAGGGAGATGGGGAGGTAGTTGGAGAGGATCTCCGGGTCGGCTTGTTTTCTTTTTAGGAGAGCAGTGATTTCCGTGTGCTTCCAGGGGTCTCTGTAGGTGGCGGAGTCGAGAGAGGAGTTGATTGTGTTGCAGAGTGTGGGGGCGATGGTTGGGCTGGCTTTGTTGTAGATGCGATGTGGGCAGGGGTCGGAGGGGGATCCTGAGTGGATGGAGTTCATGGTTTTTTCGGTTTCTTCGTGTGTGGTGGGGGTCCAGGTGGAGAGTGTGGTGGGGGGGTAAAGAGTGGGGGTTGGGTTGGGTGAGTGAGGGGTGTGTGTAGTGGCTGTGTGTGGTATGAAACTGCTGTGTATGTCCAGGATTTTGTGGAGGAAGTGGTTGGAAATGGCGTCACATGGGGGCTGTGTGTGTGAGGGGTCTATGTTGCTGCCTTTTGGGTTTGGCAAGTTCATTGATGATGGTGAAGAGTTCTTTGCTGTTTTGAGAGTTGTTGTCAAGGCGTGTCTTGTAGTGATCTCTTTTGGCAGTGTGTATGAGTTGGTGATGGGTGCGAATGGTGGTTTTGAGGGTGGAGAAGTTGGTTGTAGAGGGTTCTAGATGCCATATTTTCTCAGGGTACCTGGCTGGACCGGCAAGACGTGGCAGTGTTTTGTCGCTTTCTCTTCCAGTCCCCCTTTCCTTTTGGGACACCTGCCGGGGTTTCTATGTCCACCAGGAAGTGCTGAGAGGTGTTCCAGGAGGTTGGGGGGCACACAATTGCCCCTGTAGACATTCTGCTTTTCAGGTGAGTGGCCCGTCTTGACATAAAGCCAGGCCACAACATACAGGACTGCCTGGGCGATGGATTCCTCAATGGGTACTTTCAAAGGTTTAGCACAGAGTTTACCAGCTGACCAGGGTGCTCCATCTTTATTAGATTTAACTAGGGCCCTAGTGGGAATACAGAAGGAAGTTCTTTCCTTAAAGCAAGAGAACCTAGAGTTGCACACTGAACTACAGTGGTATAAACCACAAGACACCCCTTGGGGAGGAGTCAAACTAAAACAAAGATCTCCAGTACTACATGCCCCCGGTTTGACCCGTCTAATCATGTTCCTAGACCCGATTCATGCCCAACGACTTCCACCACACAACCCATGCAAGTAATGGTCACAACACCAACCCCTGTGCCCTTAGCTCCTCCAGAAAGGCTTTTTGGAGATAGTGCTGAGTTCAAAAATTTTCTTAACCAGTGCCAGCTACAATTTTTGTGTTGGGCAGCTGCATTCCCCAAAGATCCTGCAAAGGTAGCTTTTATTATCTCTTATTGGGGAGGCAATGCAGCTAATTAGTCTATTCCGCTGGTGGAGCACAATGACCCTATACTGTATGATTTCAACCGGTTCAAGGAAGCCTTGCGCAAACCGTTTGCCAAACACCTCTTCATGCAAGCCAGTGACAATGAGTTGCTGAATTTGTGCCAGGGAAACAAGGATCTACTGTCCTATATCACCTCTTTCAATTGGTTGGTGGCAGAGACTGAGTGGCCCGAGAAGAAGAGGACCTCCCTCTTCTATCGTGGCCTTCGGGACGATCTCAAGGATGTTCTATGCCCAAATTGTGGAACTTCCTACGGAGTGTTCCCAGGTCATTGACATGGTGGTACGATTGGATCACTGCTTGAGTGAACGTAAGGGAGAAGAATTCCGGGGTGACACACCCTTAGTGGTGCTCAAAACTGAGAAAAAGGAGTCCACCATTCCCACTCATGATACACCTGAGCCCATGCAAATTGTCAGTGTGCGGGCCCACTATCTAACAAAGAGAAAGAACGTAGGAAAAAATTGAAACTGTGTTTATACTACAGTAAGGCAGGGCATTTTGCTTGGGAATGTACTAACAAGCCTACTGCTCCAAAGAAAGCCATCAGAGCGGTAACAGGGCCTGAATTCTCTCTTCCTGACCAGGTGGAAAACTAACTGGCTCGATAACTTCTGAGACCATTTTATTGAGCGCTTCTTTCAATATGGTCTCACATCTTCTGGCTAATACCACCAGTCCAGTACCTCCACATCTAACTACTATTGGGACCTTAGGTGGTCATTACAACATTGGCGGTAAATGCCGCTTACCGCCGTGCAGAAGACAGCCAACATACTGCTGCGGCCGTGGAATTCCGCCACAGCTATTATGACCCAGATCTCGAAATCTGACAAAATTCAGACACCCACACAAGTCCGCCACACCAAAGGTCAGTGATAAACTATTGAAAACAAAACCTCCACCGTCATGCCAACAGAAATACGCCCATGCTATCACGACCCACGAATCCACGCAGCGGTCTTTCAACCGCGGTATTCCATTGGCGGTACACACCGCCGCACTCAAAATACACACACATATACAAAACACAGCCACATTGGACAATTCAAAATACACACACCTGATACACATACACACACCACTCCCACACACCCAATACAATATAAAACACACACCCACATCACCCACAAACCCCTACGACCAATATTACAGAGAGAAGTCCAGAGAGAGACACCACAATCCACAAACTAGCATCCACAGGCACTCAACACCATCACCCACACAACTTCCACGCACAAAACACCACACACCACTACATATCACCACACTTATCACCACACACACCACCCCACACCACCTACACCACCCCATGGCATGGCAAAGACACCCCAGGTTCTCTGAGGAGGAGCTCAGGGTCATGGTGGAGGAAATCGTCCGGGTAGAGCCACAGCTATTTGGATCACAGGTGCAGCACACCTCAATTGCAAGGAAGATGGAGCTATGGCGAAGAATAGTCGTCAGGGTCAACGCAGTGGGACAACACCCAAGAAATCGGGAGGACATCAGAAAGAGGTGGAACGACCTATGGGGGAAGGTGCGTTCTGTGGTCTCAAGACACCACCTGGCGGTTCAGCGGACTGGCGACGGACCCCCACCACCTCCCCCACAACTAACAACATGGGAGGAGCAGGTCTTGGCGATTCTGCATCCTGAGGGCCTCGCAGGAGTCGGTGGAGGAATGGACTCTGGTAAGTCAAATCTTTACTACTATATCCCCCACCCTTCCTGCATGCCATCACAAACTCCTACCCGTACCCTCACCCTCATCACTCCACCACCTCACATATACCCCACTATCACAAACCACCCATCCCAACACCAAGCCCTGCATGCAACCCCAACGCATGGACACCCATAACTAAAGCGTGCCCACTGCACATACCCATACAACCCCCTAAACCATCATCACATAAGTCCCCACATAGGAATGCAAGCACTGGAATACACCAGTCACCTACCCATTGCCCACCATGACACACACAGATGCAATAATTAAGCTTTTACACCCCTGCAGGACCACTACCCAACGTCACCAGACAGGAGGGTCCAGACATCTCCACCCCACCCACAGAAGAGGCCCACAGTGATGACAGCAGCTCTGTCCAACTGGATCCAGATGACCAGCCCGGACCATCGTGGGCCTCGGGACAGTCGGTTCCCCTCGCACAGGCACAGGCCACCACAGACCTTCCACCCTCTGGTAACACCAGCACAGCACCCACCCAGCGGGCCCATACCTTTATCCCCAGGACACGTCAATCAGCTGTGTGTCCACCACTACAGGGAACCCAGGATAACCCACCACCCCAACAAAAACAGGGACCTGGGGGCAGTGGCAGTGGGCACACGGTCCAGTGGACGGAGGCCCAGGAACACAGGGGAACTGGGAGGGCTGCTGTGCGACAGGAGGCGGACAGGCCAAGGGAACCCACTCTCCACGAGGCCCTCTCCTCCATCATGGGAGCATACCACCACTCCCAGGAGATGATGGCAACGGTCCTGGCCAAGTTTCAGGAGACCCAGCGCATGCAAGAGGAATAGTATTTGGGGATCAGGGAGGAACTCAGAACCATCACCTCCGCCCTGGGCACCATCGTAGGGGTGCTGACGGAAATACTCAACACCAGGATGGACACTGTGGCACTCCAAGGGGCCCCTGACACTAGCATGGATGATGAACTGCCCACCACCCCCGCCGGCGCTAGTGGACAGGAGGCACCGCCACAGGACCACCACACCAGCACCCTACCCCCTGCAGATGGAGAACCACCCCGCAAGCGGTCCCTGAGATTCAGGAACAAGACAGAGCACAATGCCAAGACCGCCGCCAAGAAATGAGACCACCCTGATTGTCAACCCACTGTCCCACTTTGTCACCCTCTCCATATTGGAGCTGCCCCAGCTCCACTTTCTATGCCCATATGGGCAATGCACCTATGAGACAAATAGACTGGACTCTGCCATGGACACTCCTCCGCCATCACCCCTCACCATTTAACTTCCCCCTCCAATATTTGGTAGGTAAATAAACACACCTAAAGCACCAAAAGATCTGGAGTCTGTCTGTGATTTTGAAATAGTGTATTTGCAATTACAGTGACAAAATTTCCAGAAAATAGTAATGTCAATATACCTATGCCACACAGCTCTAGTCCATGATGAATCTCAGCAGATGACACACGTTGGAACCCACACCTGTGAAACCGTAAGGGGAAGTGACAACTCAGTGACCATACACTGGGTGAAATCGACAGACAGGATAGAGGTAGAAGTGTAAAAGTACTTGTAGTAGGCAGGAATGTATTCTCACCTGTGTTTCACTGGAAATATTGCTGGATGACTGAGTCCCTGTTGTCAATGTCTTCTTCCTCTGCTTCCTCCTCATCACTGTCCACAGGCTCCACAGCTGCCACAACACCGCCATCTGGACCATCCTCCTGCAGAAAAGGCACCTGTCATCGCAAAGCCAAATTATGAAGCATACAGCAGGCCACGATGATCTGACACACCTTCTTTGGTGAGTAGAATAGGGATCCACCTGTCATATGGAGGCACCTAAACTTGGCCTTCAGGAGGCCGAAGGTGCGTTCGATCACCCTCCTAGTCCGCCCGTGGGCCTCATTGTAGCGTTCCTCTGCCCTGGTCCTGGGATTCCTCACTGGGGTCAGTAGCCATGACAGGTTGGGGTAACCAGAGTCCCCTAATAGCCACACCCGGTGCCGCTGTAGTTGACCCATCACATAAGGGATGCTGCTATTCCGCATGATGTAGGCGTCATGCACTGAGCCAGGGAACATGGCATTCACATGGGAGATGTACTGGTCTGCCAAACATACCATCTGTACATTCATGGAATGATAACTCTTCCGGTTCCTGTACACCTGTTCACTCCTGCGGGGGGGGACCAAAGCCACATGGATCCCATCAATGGCACCTATGATGTTGGGGATATGTCCAAGGGCATAGAAGTCACCTTTCACTGTAGGCAAGTCTTCCACCTGAGGGAAAACGATGTAGCTCTGCATGTGTTTCAGCAGGGCAGACAACACTCTGGACAACACGTTGGAAAACATTGGCTGGGACATCCCTGATGCCATGGCCATAGTTGTTTGAAAAGACCCACTTGCAAGGAAAGGGAGCACTGATAGCACCTGCACTGCACTGGGGTATTCCAGTGGGATGGTGGATTGCTGACATCAGGTCTGGCTCCAACTGGGTACACAGTTCCTGGATTGTGGCACGGTCAAACCTGTAGGTGATGATCAAATGTCTTTCCTCCATTGTCGACAGGTCCACCAGCGGTCAGTACACCGGAAGATTCCGCCATCTCCTCACAGGTCCCAGCGGACGGTGCCTATGAAGGACAACAGCGAGCACAGAGTCAAACAACTCAGAGGTATGTACCCACAGTCTGCACAGAAGACCAATCATACACAAAATCTGGCCTGTATGTGTGTTGAGAGTAGGCCTAGGTATGTGTGACGCAGTTGGTAATTAGGCCATGTGGGCCCCTGAAATGGCGGCTGCCTGACCTCTAAAGCAGGATAATGGGATGTGAGGTAACTGCGCGGTAGGTCGAAGACCGTGGCGCAATGCTGCATTGGTTAACATTGGACCCTATGGGTCCCAGGAGCCAATGACGATGTACGCCGGCGGTGATGGTACACACTGCCGCGGACGTGACCGACGCGGACGTGACCGCCATTTTCTAACTGTTTAATCACTCGATACCTGATCTTCGACAGGAGAGGACCTACACTGCAAGTGCTGCTGTGACCTCGGTCTGGAAGAGACAATGGCTCGTGCGTCTGGGGAAAGGGCCCCTGCCTTCACTGCAGAGGAGTTGGAGAAGCTCGTCGACGGGGTCCTCCCCCAGTACATGCTACTCTACAGTCCTCCAGACCAACAGTTAAGTACACAGGGAGCATGTTGTATGGGGTATGCCTGGGTGGAGAGGGCTGGTTGTAAGAAGGAAGGGGGCAGCGTTCTGCGTGCATGAAAGACGGTGAATGCATGTGCCACATGGCAAGGGTAGGGATGGGGGCCACTCACTTTGATGGTGTAGTTGGTATTGACTTCTCTTCTTCCCCTGTACATTTCATGTAGGTCAGCGCCCACCAGAAGAAGGATATTTGGCGTGCCATCGCCAAGGACGTCCGGACCCTGGGGGTCCACCACAGATGGAGCACCCCCTGCCGGAAGAGATGGGAGGACATTCGCCGCTGGAGCAAGAAGACGGCGGAGGCTCAGCTGGGGATGGCCTCCCAACGTGGGAGGGGTGCCCGTCGAACCATGACCCCCCTGATTTTCTGGATCCTGGCAGTGGCCTACCCTGAGTTGGATGGGCGCTTGAGGGCATCACAGCAGATACAAGGGGGTGAGTACACTATCATTCAGCTGACTTTGCGCACAGTGAAGGTGTGTGGGTGGGGGAGGAGGGCTGTGGGTTCCCCTAGGCCAGGGCGAGTTCTGTAGAGTGCCAAGTACAGCTATTCATGCCCCAGGGTCATCTATGTGTGCAGATGTCGTCCATTGCCTTGTAGGCCACTTCCCAGGCATTGCACTGTAGAGCCCAACAGCGCGACGTAGTGCAGGGGGCTGCTGTGTCTGTATTGTCCGCCAACGGTAGCAGTCAGCCATGCTCTCAACCTGACATTCTTCTGTTCCCCCTCCTTTTTTTGGTGGTCTCCCTGTTCTTGTGTGCATTAGCATCATCAGGCGGAGGTACAGTGGCACCGGAGCACGAGGGAGCTGCATCCCACATGGGCATGGAGGCCCACACTACGGACTCTGAATATACCAGTGGGACGGAGGGCGAGGGGAGCACCACGGCGGTCACAGGATCTGCAACCAGCAACACGGACTCGTCCTCCGATGGGAGCTCCCTTGTGGTGGCGGCAACATCTGTGCGCCCCACCTCAACAGGTACAGCCGCCACCCCCCCCTACCAGCACTGCCCTCCCAGCAGCCCCTCAGCCTTCACCCTGTGCCTGCTCACCCGGGAGGGTGGGCATCACCTTCGCCCCAGGCACCTCAGCCTCTGCCCCTGTCACCTCTGCTGCCCTCAGTGAGGAGGCCATTGACCTCCTCAGGTCACTCACTGTTGGGCAGTCTACCATTTTGAATGCCTTCCAGGGTGTAGAAAGGGAGTTGCAACACACAAATGCATTCCTGGAGGGCATTCATTCTGGTCAGGTTGCCCTTCATCGAACCCTTCAAACTATGGCCTCAGCACTGATGGCAGCCATTGTCCCTGTGTCTAGCCTTCCCCCTCCAACTTCCTCCACCTAGACCCAATCCCCTGTACCTATGCCTATCCCAAGCACACCATCAGACCAGCCTGCACACACCTCACCACACAAGGGAAGCTCAGGCAAACATAAGCACCACACATCCCACAGGCACTCACGCAAGCATCACACACATGCAGACACACCAACATCCACTGCCTCCACTGTGTCCCCCTCCTTCTCGTCTCCCTCCTCCCTCCCAGTCTCGTCTACACTCACACCTGCATGCACTACCACTACAGCCACTACGTCCCGCACCAGCACACCCACCACCACACCCCGCTCACGTGCACTCACCACCCCCACTACCATTTGCACATCCCCTGTGTACTCTCCCAGTGTGTCTGTGATGCCCCCTCCGAAGATACACAAACACAGGCACCCACCCACCCAACAGCCATCCACCTCACGACAGCCTCCAGCGCATGCACCTGCACCAAAATCCACAAAAGTTACACCTCCTACAAGCACCACTTCTTCCTCCACTCCCAAACCCCCTCCTGCTACCCGACCCAGTGTGTCCAAACAACTTTTCCTGTCCCCCCTTAACCTATTTCCCACCACCTCCCCCTCCAACTCATAGGTCCCGTACTAGCACCTCAGCCAAAAAATCTCCGGGACCATTGGTGCCTGTTGTTACAGGTATGTGGAGTGCACCGGCCACCAGGCCAGCCAGTCTGTCACGGAGCGACAGCACAGCCAGTCCCCTCCCTGTGAAGCACCAGAAGTTGGACAGTGCCCGGCGGGAGAGGGGGAAGACTCCAGCCA
This sequence comes from Pleurodeles waltl, assembly GCF_031143425.1. Lineage (NCBI taxonomy): Eukaryota > Metazoa > Chordata > Amphibia > Caudata > Salamandridae > Pleurodeles > Pleurodeles waltl. The sequence goes on along the minus strand of NC_090439.1, from coordinate 865,453,510 downwards.
GCCAAGCCGCTCACAGGGGTCCCGGGGGGAGTGTGGACTCAGCTGTGACTCCTCCTAAGGTGGGGAAGGGGCAGAAGAAACCTGCAAAGTCAGTGAGGAGCAGCACGGTGGAGAAGACCGCCATCATCCCCACTGGCCAGGAGGCCACCGCCAGCCCCATCGTCGCTGCCCAGGAGGCCACCGCCAGCCCCATCGTCGCTGCCCAGGAGGCCACCGCCAGCCCCATCGTCACTGCCCAGGAGGGCCCCACAAGCCACAGCCCAGCTGCCCAGGAGGGCCCCACAAGCCACAGCCCGGCTGCCCAGGAGGGCCCCACAAGCCACAGCCCAGCTGCCCAGGAGGGCCCCACAAGCCACAGCCCAGCTGTCCAGGAGGGCCCCACAAGCTACAGCCCAGCTGACTCATGAAGGACCGCCAGCCACAGCCCAGCTGGGAAATGACGGACCGCCAGGGCAAGGACCGCTGAACAGGGCAAAGACCGCCATGGCAAGCACAGCTGAACAGGGCAAGCACTGCTGAACAGGGCAAAGACCGCCATGGCAAGCACCGCTTAACAGGGCAAGCACCGCTGAACAGGGCAAACACCGCTGAACAGGGCAAAGACTGCCATGGCAAGCACCGCTGAACAGGGCAAAGATCACCATGGCAAGCACCGCTGAACAGGGCAAGCACCGCTGAACAGGTCAGAGACTGCCAACTCAAGCACCACTGAACAGGGCAAAGACCGCCATAGCAAGCACTGCTAGCCCATTAGCGGCAGGGGCAGTGACGCAACTGGGACCGTCACGGGGTGAGTGCTGCACTCTGGGCATCAGTCCCCCTCCAGAACCAGTGGAGACATGCATCCACTCTGTCTGTCCTGCACAGGATGAAGCGCTCTCGGCACCAGTCCCCCTCCAGAACCAGTGGAGACATGCATCCACTCCGTCTGTCCTGCACAGGATGAAGCACTCTGGGCACCAGTCCCCCTCCAGAACCAGTGGAGACTGTTATCCACTTGAGAGACTGTGGATTTGCACTCCCCAGGATGGTACAGTGGGCAAACCACCCACTTGTGAGACTTGAGAGACTGTGGCTTTGCACTCCACAGGATGGTACAGTTGGCAAACCACCCACTTGTGAGACTTGAGAGACTCTGGCTTTGCACTCCACAGGATGTAGCAGTGGGCAACCCACCCACTGTAGAGACTTGAGAGACTGTGGCTTTGCACTCCCCAGGATTGATCAGTGGGCATGGTGCCCCCTCGTGGATCTGGTGTCGTGCACTCACCCGGCTGAGGTGCCCCCCCTTCCCTTCCCCCTGAGGTGCCTGTTGCATTTCTATCTGATGCCCCTGCAGTGTTCTCTCCGTCATGCTTGGGTATCTTGTGTGGGCCTCGCCCATGCATTTTGGGCCCAGTGGTCCACGGACTATGAATGATGCAAAACCTGGACTACTAATTGTGGTATATATTTTGTTCATAGTGTATATATATATATATATATATGTATATTTTTGCTTACTGATTTGTTATATATTACAATAGTTACACTCATTTCCTTTTGTCTTTGCATTCTTCCGGGAGGTTTGGGGGGTGTTACTGTAATGTATTGATATGCATTGGTGTGTGTGTTGTAGTGGGTGAGGGTCGGGCGGGGGTTGGGGTGTTGAGTGTGTGTGTCCCAGTTTTTTGCCTCCCCCCTCCCCTATGTCGTAGGTGCAGTACTCACCGTGGTCTTCGCCGCCGGCGTTGGTGCTCCTCGTAGAAGAGCAGGAAGACTAGCGCTGGGAGAATATGAAGTTCCGGCTCCATGCTGTCCTCCTTCTTCCTCATGGAGTGTGTAGAGGTGACCGTTTTTCATTCGAAATGCCTGTTTCCACCGTGTTTTTATCCGCAGTGAATCCGCCCACGAAAAGGTGGCGGATTGGCCTGTCATAATACTGTGGGCGGTACATTGTCTCCTGCCTGTCTGTTGGCGGTGACCGCCGCGCTGTTTGTCTGTACCGCCGTGGCGGTCTGAGTGTTAAAGTGGTTGTCTTTGTTGGCGCTTTACGCCACGGTCGTAATTGCAAAGTTTTTACAGCTGGCCTGTTGCCGGTCTTACCGCCACTTTAACACCGTCCGCCAGGGTGGTAATGACCCCCTTAGTGTTGTCCCCTCATGTTCGTAAGGTCATTCCCATATTGCTTGACTCTGGGGCTACCGGAAACTTTTTAGACTTGGGTTTGGCTAAAACCCTAATTATTAAGACTGTCAGAAAAGACGTCCCTGAACCAGTCAGAGCCGTGGATGGCTCAGAATTGTCCTCTGGGCTTATCGTTTATGAAACAACACGTCCATGCTTGTGCAAACAACCATACAGAACAAATTCAGTTTGACCTCATAGATACCCCAGTATTTGGAGCCATTTTAGGGATACCATGGCTTCAATTACACAATCCCAAAATTGACTGGGCAGCAAAGACAGTGACATTAGACTCTAAACATTGCTGGTACTCCTGTTACCAAGGCAAACCATTACTAGTGACACCCTTGCATTGTGGGTCCACACATAGTACGGCTATCAAGCCGGATGACACACTGGCCGTTCCTGCACCGTATAAAGACTTCCATGATGTCTTTAGTGAACAGAAGGCCACCCAGCTGCCGCCACATTGGTCATAACATTGTCGTATAGACTTGATTCCAGGGGCAACGCTACAATTTAGAAGGGTGCATGCTCTTTCTGAGCCTGAGAATCGATACCTGTGAGACTACCTGGATGATCTATTAGCTAAGGGTTTCATTCGTCATTCAACGTTACCAGTATCGTCGGCTTTGTTCTTCGTGCCCAAGAAGAATCGCGAGCTGTGCGCCTGTATAGATTATCGTGCAGTGAACAAAGTGACCATAAAAAATCGGTATCCACTTCTGTTGATCCCGGTACTTTTAGATCAGGTACGTCTGTAGACCATTTATACTAAACTTGACCTCCGGGGTGCCTACCACTTGATCCGAGTGATTAAGGGGGATGAGTGGAAGACGGCGTTCCGAACTAAATTCAGACTCTTCGAGTACACAGTGATGCCCTTCGGGTTGTGTAACGCTCCTGCAGCATTTACATTTTTCATCAATGAAGTGCTGCAGGAGTTTCTGGATATCTGTGTAGTGGTATACATAGACGACATTTTGATCTATTCGTCTTCCACTGAGGAACAATTAGGGCATGTAAGAGCGGTTTTACAACAGCTTTGTGAGCATCATCTCTTCGCCAAGCTGGAAAAAAATTGTTTAGTGCTACAACTGTAGAATTCCTGGGATATGTGATCACTCCCGATGGAATTTCCATGGGTAGGTCCAAGGTACAGGCCATCCTGGATTGGGTAGCCCCAAGATCCATCAAGGAAGTGCAACAATTTTTGGGCTTCCCCAATTTTTATCAGAGATTTATACCCCACTTTTCTACCGTGGTATCTCCCATAACTCATCTCCAACGAAAGGGGGTTAAGTGCCTCTGGGATGCAGAAGCTGAGAAAGCCTTCCAACATCTTAAAAACACATTCACTGAAGCACCCAGTCTCCATCATTTCAACCCAGCTCAGCCATTTTTCATGGAAGCAGACACATTCCAAATGGCATTGGGTGGTGTCTTGTCCCACGAGATCCTGAGTCTGGGCATTTCCATCCAGTAGCTTACTTCTCAAACAAATTGCTACCCACAGACCAAAATTACATGGTGACGGAGAGAGAACTTCTGGCCATCAAGCTTGCCTTCCAGGAATGGTGTCACCACCTACTAGGAGCTAGACACACCATAACTATTTACACAGGTCACTGTAATTTACAGTTTTTTCAAGTGACTAAGGCCCTGACACCTCGTCAATTGTGCTGGCTTCTATTCTTTAACGAGTTTGACTTTGTAATCACCTATAGACCCGGTAGTATAACAACAAAAGGCAGACACGTTGTCTAGGATGGGTTTCTCCTCTGGTGTTGCGCTAGAACAGGTCAGAAGCATTATACCCCCTGAAAAAAATTGTGGCTGTGTGCACTTCACGAGTTCCTTGAGAAAATACGGGTAGCCCAACACAAGGTTCCCTGTTCAACTGATGTGTATGAAAAAGAGGCTTTACTATACCATGCTGATCAGTTGTACGTCCCTACCAAAGAATTACGGGATAAAGGGCCTGATTCTAACTTTGGAGGACGGTGTTAAACCGTCCCAAAAGTGGCGGATATACCACCTACCGTATTACGAGTCCATTATATCCTATGGAACTCGTAATACGGTAGGTGGTATATCCGCCACTTTTGGGACGGTTTAACACCGTCCTTCAAAGTTAGAATCAGGCCCATAGTGTTACATTGGGGACATGATTCTGTCTTCGCAGGTCACCCGGGTGAGAAAAAGATGTTAGATCTCTGTCAAAGATGGTTTTGGTGGCCCACACTTGTGCAGGATGTCAGAAGCTAGGTCCAGACTTGTTCCACCTGTGTTCGGGCTAAAACCCCACATACTCCAGCCACAGGATTGTTACTTTCCATGCCAATTCCGGTGGCCCCATGGCATACCATAAGTATGGATTTTATTTCTGATCTTCCAGCTTCCAATGGACACACTGTCGTATGGGTGGTTGTAGATTACCTAACTAAAATGGCTCATTTTGTTCCATTAAAATGCCTCCCTAAGGCTTCCAAGCTCTCTGATTTGTTTGTCCAACACTTTGTATGGCTTCATGGGTTGCCCACCACAATTTTTTCCGATCGTGGCCCCCAATTTATATCATGGTTTTGGCATAGCTTCTGTTCCTCTGTCGGTATGGACGTCTGTGTGTCCTCTGCATATCATCCACAAACAGATGGGCAGACGGAACGTGCCAACCAATCGCTGGAGCAAATGCTGAGATGTTACATTGACATATGGTCTACTGAGTGGGATACGGCTTTACCTGTTGTTGAATTAATAAATAACAACAGTGTCCACATGGCTACAGGAGTAGCCTCATTTTACTGTTTGTTTGGTCTGCACCAAAGAATGCTACCTATATAACTGGGTCCCAAATATCCACAAGAGTCCCATCAGTACAGAAACACCATAAAGAGTTACAGGAGATTCAAAAACAAGTACAACACCATTTAAAACTCTACTAAGCTCAAGTAAAAAAACAAGCAGACAAAAGAAGGAGACTTGCTCCCTCTTATCAGATAGGAGATCAGGTGTGGCTCTCATAAAAAAATCTCCATCTTGCAGGATCCAGAAAATTAAACCCCCGATTTCTAAGCCCCTTTCCTATTGCCAAAATCATCAATCATGTGGTAGTAGAACTGACTTTGCCAGATGATTTCAAGGTACACCCCGTGTTTCATGTGTTACTCTGTCCCTATTCCCCTGATACCCGCGATGCCCCACCACCTCCCCTGGTAAAAGTACATGGGCAATGGGAATTTGAAGTGGCCAAAAGTCTTGACTCCAGGCGCGTCTGTGGTGTTCTACACTATATATTGGCTTGGAAAGGCTATGGGCCTGAGGACAATTCCTGGGATCCCGCGTCCACTGTTCATGCTCCACGTCTTACTAAAAAACTTCCATCTCCTGCACCTTTCCCGCCATTTAAGAGGGTCCTTGGTGGGTAGGACTGTCAGGAATCCCCAAGGTGCCTCCTGCGTTATCTGTCAGCTTCCCCACGGATTAGGGTTAAATCATATCTCTGTTCTTGGTTAAACCTTCATGTTTGTAAGTAAACATAGGTGGTCATTCTGACCCTGGCGGTCTTTGACCGCCAGGGCGGAGGACCGCGGGAGCACCGCCGACAGGCCGGCGGTGCTCCAATGGGGATTCCGACCGCGGCGGTAAAGCCGCGGTCGGACCGGCACCACTGGCGGGGTCCCGCCAGTGTACCGCGGCCCCATTGAATCCTCCGCGGCGGCGCAGCTTGCTGCACCGCCGCGGGGATTCCGACCCCCCCTACCGCCATCCAGATCCCGGCGGTCGGACCGCCGAGATCCGGATGGCGGTAGGGGGGGTCGCGGGGCCCCTGGGGGCCCCTGCAGTGCCCATGCCACTGGCATGGGCATTGCAGGGGCCCCCGTAAGAGGGCCCCTACAAATATTTCACTGTCTGCTGCGCAGACAGTGAAATACGCGACGGGTGCAACTGCACCCGTCGCACAGCTTCCACTCCGCCGGCTCGATTCCGAGCCGGCTTCCTCGTGGAAGCCTCTTTCCCGCTGGGCTGGCTGGCGGTCTGAAGGCGACCGCCCGCCAGCCCAGCGGGAAAGTCAGAATTACCGCCGCGGTCTTTCGACCGCGGAACGGTAACCTGACGGCGGGACTTTGGCGGGCGGCCTCCGCCGCCCGCCAAGGTCAGAATGAGGGCCATAATGTGCTGTGTTACACAGATGGTTTTATCAATGCTTGTTTTACCAAAGCTTTTTTGCTAATGTGAGCAGGTGTAGACATATGTTTCTAATTGGGTGTGGTGACTCATCCACATGTGGAAACTCAACTGCTTTCCTGATTGGCTATAAATAGCAGAGTGAAGCATGCCTTTGGCTTTGTTTTGCTTCCTGATCTTAGCATCTGACTTGGCAGTCCAGTCCCTGCTGTCATCCTCGTATTCAGGACTTTTGAGGCAATTCCTTTCTTTGTTCCTGTACCAGCTGACACCAGTTACTCCGGAAAAGACTGCAGCTAATTAACTAGTTTTCTCCAGGGAGTTTGTTCTTTGAGCGCCGTGCTTTCCTAGAACAGCTGGTGTATTTCATACCTCATATTTTAGCAGAGTGCTTATCTTGAAGAGACAAATGCATTTCTGAACATTCTACATTATTAATGTAGTTACTTACCTAAATGTGCTTCAGGAAATCTGCTTGAGCTCAGGTACTATAAAAAGTGACAGTGCAATTTTAAAAGAGTATTTACGTGACTTTTCTTTCTCTAATAGCATAACTCTTGGATTTAAATTGTGTCATTCATGCCTGTGTTTCAGATTTGAGGAATTTCCTTTTTGAAGGGTTTTTCACACACACAGTGAAACCAAACCAAGCTGTGCCATCCTAACTGTTTGAACCCAGAGTGGACATCTGTATTTCTTGGATTGTTTTTCTCCCTTTTAGTTTAACCCTATGCATGCAGTAAAGTTATATGTGAGATAATTAGGCCCATATTTATACTTTTTGACGCAAAACTGCGCTAACGCAGTTTTGCGTAAAAAAAATTAGCGCCGACTAACGCCATTCTGAAGCGCCATGCGGGCGCCGTATTTATTGAATGGCGTTAGCCGGCGTTAGCCGCCGGCGCCGTCTGGTGTGTGTTAAAAAAAACAACGTACACCAGGCAGCGCCGGCGTAGGGGAAAATGGAGCTTGGGCGTCAAGAAATGGGGCAAGTCAGGTTGAGGCAATTTTTGCGCCTCAACCCGATTTGCGCCATTTTTTTTTCACTCCCATCCCCCATAGAAATGACTCCTGTCTTAGCAAAGACAGGAGTCATGCCCCCTTGCCCAATGGCCATGCCCAGGGGACTTCTGTCCCTTGGGCATGGTCATTGGGCATAGTGGCATGTAGGGGGGCACAAATCAGGCCCCCTTATGCCACAAAAAAAAATAAAAAATATACTTACCTGAACTTACCTTAATGTCCCTGGGATGGGTCCCTCCAGCCTTGGGTGGCCTCCTGGGGTGGGCAAGGGTGACAGGGGGTGTCCCTGGGGGCATGGGAGGGCACCTCTGGGCTCCTTCAGAGCCCACAGGTCCCTTAACGCCTGCCTTTTGCAGGCGCTAAAAAACGGCGCAAAAGCGGCCGTACGTCATTTTTTTTGACCCGCCCACTCCCGGGCGTGATTTTTGCCCGGGAGTATAAATCCGACGCACATGCCTCGGAGTCGATTTTTTAGACGTGAACACCTACCTTGCATCTCATTAACACAAAGTAGGTGTCCACGCTAAAAAATGACGCTAACTCCATGGACTTTGGCGCTAGACGCGTCTTACGCCAAAGTATAAATATGGAGTTAGTTTTGCGTCGAAATTGCGTAAAAAAAAACGACGCAATTCCGGCGCAAACGGAGTATAAATATGCCCCTTAATGTTCTTGTTTGTCTTTTTTGTGCACGATAAGTTCAACCACAGTTCTAATTGTAGTGTGCAACAGTGAATCTCTGTGAACCCAGCCCTAGTGCCGCAGTACTTATAGTTATGGTACTCAGTTTGGGTGTTTGGTAATGCAGTGTTAGTAATTGTGCCAACAGTTATTATTATCCAAGAAAAGTGCTGGAGCATCCCGGTATTCTTCTACCGCTCCTGTGCCCATATTAGAAAAAGAGATTCAGTTTCAAGGAAGTTGAGTGCACTAACTCTACTATCACTCTGTCAACAACGACCTGCCCCCCCCCCGAAGATACAGGGTGCCTGGCTGGACCGGCAAGACGTGGCAGTGTTTTGTCTCTTTCTCTTCCACTACCCCCTTTCTTTTTGAAACACCTGCCGGGGTTTCTGTGTCCACCAGGAAGTACAGAGAGGTGTTCCAGGAGGACGGGGGGCCTACCATCGCCCCTGCAGACATCCTGCTTTTCAGGTGAGTGCCCCGTCTCAACAGTCTTTCAGTGCAAGAAGTCAAAGCCCCTTTCTGTCTGTTGCTCTGTAGCACACCCATGGAGTCTATAGATGAGGTCCTCAACGGGACTAGAGAACACGGTGCAGGAAATGCTGTACTAGGCTGTTAGGTATTCCAATTGCAACCAAATCCAGGACCAGGATGTCTGCAAAGTCAGTAGAACAGGAGTGCTCCTCAGTGGAAATGAATCTGCAAGAGCCAATGTGGGCGCAGAACACCTCCAATGCTCAAAGAAAATTTTAATCACTCTGTACAGAGAGAGTAGGAATGAGTGCAATTCACCATGCGTAGATTTCAGAGCCAGGCAGATTTGACCCTTTGCTCAGACCTTTCATCAATTGGAGTAATCAAACTTATTTAATGGCCCACAAATAATGGAGTCCAAAGATGCCGGTCATCACCACACTGCCAGTTAATTCTCTCCCCCTCCAACCTCACCTCTGACACCGCTGGTAAACACCATATTTGAAGGCCTGCACCAATCCCTGGTCCGCTCTCCTGCATGGGTCTGGGGGAGTGGGGAGCTGTCCATTACGCAGGTCACTCACAGCAGCTCTTAAATAGCTTATCTGTGCCCCTGGGGGCTGCTGCTCAGGATGAGGGGTAGAGCAAATTCAGTCAAGTAGGGCTGGCGCACTGATCTACCAGGTCTCTGATGCCTCCTTGCAGCAAGTGGTGCAAGGAGGTATTGTTCCGGCCCTGAGCTGCTGCGCACCCAACACCCTTGTGGTTCAGCTGATAATGAAGGGGATAGCAGGTTCAGTCATGGAGGGCTGGCTTGCTGATCTACCAGCCCTCTAATGCTTTGCAGCAGTGAGCTGTGCATGTGGTTCATGCCCGACCGGGCCCACGAACTACCTTGCACCCAACATCCTTGCGGCTCCACTTACGTTGAGGGGGAGAGCAAATTCAGCCAAAGAGAGCTGGAGCAACACTTCACCAGCCATCCTATGCCTCATTGCATCTAGCAGCATGCGTGACCTAGGCCCAATAGGGCCTCCAAACTGCTGTGTGTCTGACACCCTTGTAGCTCCGCTGCGGGTGCCCGGCCAGGATGCGCTGAGGCAGCCGGGCACCAAAGAGACATTCCTTCATTGTGGCCCCGGTGTCTGAAGGCTAGGGGGCTGCCACCGTCCACTCTTGCTACTCACCTGCTGCACCAGTGGTCCTGCCCACGCTCCACATCTGCCTTAAGATGGCCGCCACCTCTCCTCACGCTGGGCATTCACCTTCTCCACCACTTATCTCCTGCCCACATAAACATCACGTTTGCCCTGCTTTGTCCATGGGTGGGGTGTCTTGAGAGAGGCGGTTTCACTACCAATAACCAGCTGTTATGGGGTGATTGGGGGCCTGATGCACAGAGCTCAGAAGAGACGAGTTTTGTCAGGTCTCCTCCCTGGTCACGCCCCGTAAGTATCAGTGTTTAATAATGAAACTTGTATGTGGCTTTGTAGTCGAGCGGCCATAGTGTAACAGCAGTTGCAGATATAAGTGAGCCAGCTCCCCCCAGTAAACCCATCTTTACGTCATCAAGGTGGTTGTGCCAGCCTTTCAACCTAGGCATATCCCGCAGTGTCACCGCCGAACAACTTGTGCTCACTCAGTTGGGAGTTTAAAAAGGGGACAGATGCGGCTAATAAAGTGGCATCAGGGCATGGTAGCGCTGGAATGTCCTGATGCCCTCACACACTGGGCCTCTTGGGAAGTGTAGTCTTCCCCTTGCTCACATTTGTGGTAGCTGCGGACTAGCTTGTAGACAGAATTTAAAAAAATACTTTTTATGTCTTGCTTTCATGAGCTTCAAAAAGGAATGAAAATGGGTGTGGTTTATTTTTGATCTCGCTAGTGAAATTCTACAATATCATAATCTTATATTTCCTCTCTAATGTTCACCAATAAACTTAATGGCTATCTCACTTTAATTGGAATCTGTTGTTAAGATGGATCATGTTAATAATATAGTAACACAAACTGCCTGTCAATGTGAGCTAGTGTGTTGATATATGTGTCTTGTGGTGACCCCAATGAAATTGGGTTCTATAATTGTGCAGTTTCTATTGATGACATGATATCATCTACACTCATCACATCAATTTTATTTTGGTTTGAAGAACCATAAAAGCACACAAATAAGACAAGTATAAATTTCATTGGACATAATAAATATAATGCTTAATCTAGTGAAATATAGTTATTAGTCTGGTATAAATAATAAATGCGTCCTATAGCAAAGATGATTGATAGAGCAAGTGGAGTGTCCCCAATAAAATATCTACATACTAAATAAAAAGGCAGTAAAGCAAAAAAACTGAAAAGGAAGCCTGAGACTAGCTCCAAGAGGGTCTGTCATGCCGACTGGCTTTGATAGTACCAACAGGAGGCAACTCAGACACTCTGGCACTCTTTACGAGTCTGGCGGTGAGCGGACCACCGCAGCGGAGTTGGTAGCCGCACTGCCGCGGGCCCGGCGGTGGAGACCGCCATATGACAGGTATTGTTGAGGCACCTGCAGAACACAGCCAAGTTACAGTTTGGCCCGCCACAGTGGAGGGGCTGGTGCGGCTGGCAGCAGCCATCTCTAGGCCGGCAGCCAGGCATAATCCCACGACCACATTATGAGGTTGCACACTGCCAGGATTTCTGGGGCGGATCCACTGTTACAAAAAGCCTGGCAGAAACAAACAATATAAAAGGGAACACCCACCTTCAGGAACACAAGCACGCCCATAGACGCCATGGTACGCGTATTGCAACTCCTCCCAATGTTCTACCTGGCCATCCAACTCCCGGACCAGCGACAGCGACCAAGACACCAACCGTAAGTATACCAGCCTAGCACACACTGGAGGGAACGACGTTAGTACACACACACGACACAGGAAGCCACGCCCACACACACACACACACACACAAACAAACACCTGTACCAACACACACATATACACATGCATACACTCTAATAGCCACAACCACCACACATACAGGTGGAAGGAAAGCCAGGAGTAGGTAGGTAGGTAACATCGACACCAACGGTGTTGTGGTGATAATATATTATAAATCTTGCAATCTGAGATCAAATGAGGAACACACATGCCCAAGGGCCAGTCCAAAAGTTCCACAGTGCCCCCAGCACACTGGGCCATGATGCCCCAACTTGACTCCTGACTGCAAAGTGCAGGCATCCACAGGGCAGGGGCATCAATGGGGTATGCAAGCACATCAAGGGTGGGGGGAGGAGGGGCTTTGGGCTTGGAGGGGAGCCTTGGGGTTGCCCCTGGAGGGGAGCTTGTGCCAGGAGGGGGGGGTTTGAGTTTGGTCTTGGAAGTGGAGGGAGAGGGCTTGGCTTTGGAAGTGGAGGGAGAGGGCATGGGCTTGGGTTTGGCAGGAGGAGCAGTGGACGTAACAGGGGCAGAAGTTGCAGGTGGTGGAGGGGCATGGCGAGGGGCAGTGGTGGACTGGGAGGCGGAAGGCAGGGGCCTTGGAAGGGTAGCAGGGTTCTGGGGGAACAAGGACTGGGGCAGTGGTGGGGAACAGGGAAAACACTCTGAGGAAACATTTCTTGGGGAAACAACAGAGGTCAAGGTAAGGAAATTTGTGAGTGGGTATGGTTGAGAGGTGTGTACGTGGATGTGCCTTGGGTTCAGGTGCATGGGCGTATGAAATGTGTGAGCTGGGTGGGTGAGTGCGGGAGTTTAGATATACTGGTAGGAGGTGGAGAAGAGATGAAGGGATATAGCAGGGTGTGTGCTGGAGTGGTGTCTGCAGATAGGGTGGATGTGCTGCATGGGGTGTGTTGACAGTCATGGTGTGTGTGCCAGTGGTGTATGGGGTGCATGAATGGGGGTCAGATATTATGGTGACCGTGGCAGTGAGGGCACATGTGGCAGGATCAGTGACTGATGTGGTGCTGACTGCAGGTGTGAGTCATATACTGACTGTTAGGGGAGGGAGAGTCGGTGCAGGGTGTGGATGTTGTCATGTTTGCATGTGTCTCTTGTGTGTGCATGGCGGTGGTGGCGTTTGTGGTGCTCATGTCTCTCCTTGTGTACTGTGTCTGTTGCTGTGGATGGATGTGGGTCAGTAGGTTTGCCTTGGATGGCTAAGGGGAGAGGGATGTGGGCATAGGAACAGGTAGTTGGAGGGGGACAGATGAAGAAAGAACACTGGCTGCCGTCAAGGAGGAGGCCAGAGCCTGAACCGATCTCTGTAGACCAGACAAGGCACAGTGAATGCCTTCCAGGAACGCACTGAGTCCCTGGATGGCATTCACAATAGTTGTCTGCCCCACAGAGATGGACCTCAGGAGGTCAATAGCCTCCTCATTGAGGGCAGTAGGGCTGATTGGGGCAGGAACAGAGGTGCCTGCAGCGAAGGAGATGCCCCCCCTTGGGTGAGCGGGCACGGGCAACTGGGTGGGGAGCTACAGGGAGGGCAGTGCTATAAAGGATGGTGCTAGTGTGGGCCCAGATGGGTCTGCCACCACCAGGAAGCCACCAACGGTGGAGGAATTTGAGGATGATGTGTTTGAGCCTGTCTCCCCTGTGGCCCTCCCCTCGCCCTCCGTCCCACTGGTCCCACTCGGCTCCACTGGTGTCAGCCTCCTGGGTCCCGTGGGCTGCAGCTTCCCCACTAGCCACTGCCCCTTCTCCTTCGCCAGATGATGCTGACGCACACAAAGACAGAGGAGGACAGGGAGGGTGGGAGAGAGAGAGGGAGACAGGATGCAATCGGTCAATGCCAGCACTACAGTAACACAGGGTAGACCATCAGCATTTGATGCCATGCCATGATACACTATGCCCACCCCTGCAAATCCTACAACTAGGGTGCACTATGGGGGAAACCACATCAATGCACATGTCAACTGCTGATGGTCTGACTGCTGCAAACATGTACATGAGGAGTGGCATCCCACCATACCTGTCCAATAGCTGCCCACTACCAATGGCCGTTGAGACAGGCATGTGATGGACTGCACACCCAACAGAATCCTGCATGGCTAGTTGCCAGGCCTTCTTGGCTATTGTCAATTAGCACTGTGACCACCAGGCACACCTGATCCCGCTACGCATGCAGTGCCCGGGATCCACCCCTAGCACCGTGGTTGGCAAGGACTGATCACAATGGTCTGACACCCCAGGTCCAATCATCCTGTTGCCATGAGCTGGCAAGCACATCTATTTAGTAGATGGCCACACTGTTTCAACATTGGAGGTGGCTGCCCCCTACCACTGACTGCATAGCATTACCCACACCTGTGATGCCAATCCTGCCCAGATAGACACTATCCATAGTGGACATCATTGCACCAAGCACCCATGCCACAGTTACCCAATGATGCCCACCCAGAGCCACTATGGCAACACATGTAGCAGGTGAGAGTGGGTACTTACCCCCATGTGGCTGCTGTGCTGCCCTCAAGCACCCATCCACCTCAGGGTAGGCCACTGCCAATATGCGGGCCATTAGGGGGGTCAGGGTCTGACACGCACTCCTCCCTTGTTGGGAGGATGTCCTCAGCTCACGGTCTTCCGGGCCCAGCGTCTCAGGTCCTCCCACCGCTTTCTGCAGTGGGTGCTCCACCAGGCTAGGAGCCCCAGGGTTTGCACTTGCTTGGTGATGGCACGCCAAACCCCCTTCTTCTGATGGGCGCTGACCTGAATGGGAGACACAGACAGAAGGGCACAGTCATGTAGAATGGCACCCCTGGGACAGCAGTGGACAGCACACATCACACTTCTACACCTACACGTCGTCACCCAACGTAGCCTTAGGCCCCTCACCCATGTCCATGCTCCAGACACACTGCCACACGCCAAGGCCCCATCCCCATGCACACAACTCACATACAGGACAATGAAATCGGGCTCACCTGCTGCTCTGGTGACCCATACAACTGTCCATACAAGGGCAGGACCCCGTCCACGAGCCACCCCACCGCTTCATGAGTAAAGGCTGGGTCCCTATCTCCTGCAGGACGTGGCATCTCGGCTACCAGAGTCAGAACACAGCAGCACATGCAGTGGAGGTCTTCAGTGCACAAGGTTCAGGAGTTAATTAGGCATGAGCACATGAAATGTCGGTCATGGCTGCCGTGGACATCACCATCACCACCGGCGGCAATCACCATTGGCTTCTGCATCCCGTAGGTCACAGTGTTAACCGCCTACCGCCATGACATGCTATGCTGCGGGATGACCTCACTTCCACCTGTCCCATTCATGCAGGACAGGCGGCTGCCATTTACATGTCCAATGTGTGTTGTGGGTGAAATGTTGTTGCGTCATGAGTGACATTTAGTGACCTGTGGCCACATCAACACCGTCACATTCTATGGTGCACCACATAATACTCACTCTCTCCTGTTCCCAGGAACGATGTAAGGTTGAGGATGAGGAATGCACTGGTGTCCCGGCCCCTAGTCGAGCTAGCCACCTTGGAGGAGTGTCACGTCACCCAGACCTATCGCCTGAACTGTGAGACCATCATGGAACTGGTGGCCCAGTTAGAGCCTGATCTGTTACCTGCCATTCACCATCCCAATGCCATCCCTCCCACAGTGCAGGTGTTGTCAGTCCTCCACTACCTTGCCCTGGCTCCTGACACCCTTGAGGCATCCAACTACAGATGCAGAGGACCGTTACAACGAGGCCCACGGTCGTACCAGACTGGTCATTGAGAAGTGCTTCAGCCTGCTGAAGGTCAGATTCCAGTGTCTGCATATCTCCGGGGGTACCCTGCTCTATAACCCACAGAAGGTGTGCCAGATCATTATGGCCTACTGCATGCTGTACAATATGGCACAATTGGCCCTGAGGCGTCACATCCCATTGCTGGATGCAGAGGAGGGGGTAGCTGTAGCAGTGGCTGATGAAGGGGACATGGGGAGTGAGTTAGAGGAGGATGATGAGGATGCAACTGAATCCAGGGCAGAGCTGATTAGACACTGCTTCGACTGAGATGCAGGTATATGTCAACTGTCTGGTATGTGTCCTCTACGACTGTCTGCCTTGTCTCTGCTACCACCTGTTATCTGTGACCACTGACGGAATTGGTTTCAGCTCTGTCTTTGGGTGGGTTGGGGGGTGTCACTTTGCCCATGAACTAGGTAGTCCCAGTGTACGGGTCAGGTCTATAGTCAGGCAGTTGTTGTGCTAGTGCACTAGTGCCATCAGCGTGTATGTACTGAAGTATCTGAGCTGCCAGTGCAAGTGCTATGTGTGTGCCACACATGGTTGCTGCATCTGTGCAGCATCTATCCTGGAAGTCGACATTGGGTGGCAGTGCTACATTGTTGTTGGTGGCAGTGGGTATGGGGTCAGGTATGGCGCAGGGTGCTGTGAGGGCAGTACCATTAGGTTGGTATGTGTTGTTTTTGTGTGTTGGTACTGGCTGTATGGTTGTGGACTTGACTGCCATATCTGGCTTGGATACCTGTTCCTACAGTGCATTTTTGTTTGGTTGGTGTCTGTAACTCCTACGGTGATTGTTGTCCCTGTCTTGCTCTACTTTCAGGACAATGTAGTGGTGTTCTCTGGTCCCTGCCTGACCTGTTGCCTACCTTGACACATATCTCCAGCCATTGGCTGCTCCATGATCAACCTCCCTGCATTTTTCTCCCTTCCCTGTCACCCTCCCATGCATGTGCTGGGTGATGGGTTGCCATTTGATCGTGTACTGGCAGTTCCGTTTGTACTAATGACAAATAAAGACGTAGGCAGCAACTGTGCTCAATGGTGATTATTTGGATGGGACAAGTACAAGGGGTAATGAGTGGGGTAATGGTGGCTGAGATAATCAGTGGTGAGGCCAGCTGTGGTTAGTCCAGGTCCAGTATGCTGGCCATGGGAAAATGGAGACATGAGAGTGGAGAGCGGACAGGGTGTCTCAGTCACACACAATGGAGACTGTTCAGGAGAGGGTCACTTCCAGGCGGTGGTCATTGTCTTGGCATCATGTCCGGCTGGATGTCTAGTTAGATGTCCTCGCTTGCCTGGGGGTTCCTCAGCCACAGGGGTAGGGGTGCTGGAGTCCTGCGGGTTCTGTGTCGGGCCTCCATACCACTGGCTGCCACTGACGTGGAGGACTCTGATGGGATGTGGCCAGTGAGCGGGCCTGCTGGTGGGTGGTGGACTCGCATGATGGTGGTCAGGTCCATGAACGCACCTGCTATGGAGGTCACGGTGGCATTGTGGGCCTGCCACTGTTGCATGGCCTCCTGGAGGTATTCCTCCTGCAGCCTCTAGGTCTCCTGCATAGTAGCGAGGATCTGGACCACTGTGTCCTGGGTCTGCTGGTACACAGCCAGGACTTGGTTGAGGGCCTCCTGGGCAGTCAGTTGGTGTGGTGCCCTGAGCCTTGGACCACAGTTCCCCTCCCACTCCCCCTGTCACCCTGCACCCCTGCCCCTGGCACAGTGTGCCCACTCCCAGTAGCAGCAGGGCCTTCATTGTCAGGGGTGTGTGCCCCTGACTGTAGCCCCTGTACTATGGGGCACACCTCTGATTGTAAAGTCCGTGGAGCACAGGTTTGGGTTTCAGGGATGGCTGTGGTGTTGTTGCCACATGGATAAGGGCGTCCAGGGTGGGTAGGCTGTTGGTGGACTGTCCACTGGCCCCAGATTGTTCAGTCATGTCGTCCCCATCCAGACATCCAGTGGGGCCTTCATCCTGGGGAGGGCTGCCTGAGTCTGGCATCCTCTGCAGGGTGGCAGGTGCAGGGGTACCTGTGGATGGGAACTGTAGAGATTAGATGTGTAACTGTAGTTGTCAGGTCCCTGTTGTGATGCATGCAGTGGCTCGACTTTCTTCCCAGTGATGGCAATGCCAGCTTCTGCACTGCAGACATTGATTTGGTGTAGGGGTTTGCAGCATGCTTTCCATGTGGCATGGGGGGTTGTGGATGGTGTTTAGCATTGCTGTTATTGCCATGTGTTGGGAGGGAGTCGTGGCAGGCAGTTTGTGTGAGGTGTGGTATGGTTGTCCATGCAGATGTTCCACTGTGCAGTGGGTCTGTGGTGTGTTGCTGTGTAGGTTGTGCAGGATTGTGGGAGCTTTGGTTCTCCACATTGTTGTTGTCATTCGTGCATTAGGAGGTAGTGCGTTGGGATGGTGTTTCATGCAGAGGAGGGGCATGGGGTGTCTGGGACGGGTGCAGTGGGGTGCTTTGTAGTAGGTTGGAGAGTGATAGTTGTTGGGGTGGCATGCTGGGCAGGGGTGGTTGGTCGTGGGGGGATATTGTTGACTTACTAGAGTCCAGCCCTCCGCTGATGCCAGTAAGGCCCTCGGGTTACATGATGTCCAGGACCTCTCCTCCCAGGATGTCAACTCAAGGGGAGGAGGTGTTGGCCCACCGCCAGTCTTGTTGATGGCTATGCCTGGACGCCACAGAACGGCCATGGAGCGGACCTTCCCCCTGAGGTCGTTCCACCTCTTCCTGATGTCCTCCCCAGTGTCTGGGTAGGTGCCGACTGCATTGACCCTGTCGACGATCCTCTGCCATTACTCTGTTTTCCTGCATATGGATGTTTGCTGTACCTGGACTCCCATGAGCTCTGGCTCTATTGTAATGCTCTCGTTCACCATGACCTGCAACTCATTGTCGGTAACCTGTGATTGCTTCTGGCTTGACATGTTGTGGGATGGGTATGTGGTGTGCGTGTCGGGTGATGTGGGAGTGTTTGGCTGTGGGTGCTGGTAGGCTGTGGTGATAATTTGTACAATGTGTGCAGTGTGATTGTCTTTGTTGTGTTTGGGGTGTGCTTCGTGTGTCCACTCGTATTTGTCGCTAGGGATTGTGGATGTATGTGTGTGGGGTGTTATATGGTGGCATGTGCAGGTGTGCATGGTATGTGTATGTGTTTCAGGGGTGGGGTACTCAAACTGCTACTTTCGGCGGGCCTTTTTGTACCGCCGCAGTGCGAACCGCCAATGGTTTACCACCGTGAATGCACCACTGTGCTGGAGTTTGTCTCTAAATATGACAGTCGGAATGGTCTCGGCGTGGCAGGCCAGTGGCTGATCGGTCAGTCTTTCGCCATGGGTTGGCCTGGCGGTGTTGGTTTTTATGTCTGTTTTTGAGCGGTTTGCATTTTGTGACTCGTAATCCGGCAGTTGCTCTACCGCCACCACTGGCGATATGGTGGCACCATTTCGCATGGCAGTCTTGCCCGTAAACTGCCAAACTCGTAATGAGGGGCACTGTCCATCAATAAAAGTTAAAGTGCATAGTGCATAAACCATTAAAATTTAGAATAAAGTTTAGTATAAAAACAAATTGAGCGTAATGTTTATACTGGACATAAAAAGGATTTCCAAAATACAGTATGTAGAAGACACAGGCTAAATTGGGTTTGAAGCAAGGATAAAATTCTGGTGTTTAAGGCATTCCTTCCAGAGGAGTGTTATGAGGTGTTCTAGCATCTGTAGCACAGATGCACTTGGACCGCCAGATCCAGGCTTGCCTGTAGGTATCTTGCAGCTTCAAACAACACCAGCCTTTAGTACTTAAGATCCTTGTGGCAACCAGGTAACTCCTAACACCCAGCGATCTGCACAAAGATAGTAACCATTTTCTTTTCTGGACTTCATACGCTGGACAAACAATAAAATGTGAGGGAGCTCTTCTAGAGGCCCCTTACACACTGGGCACTCAGTATTCTGTTGGTGCACATTTACCCACTTAGCACAGGGGGACTTAATGGGTAGGGACTGTGGCGGTCATTCAGACCCTGGCGGTCATGGACCGCCAGGGCCGGGAACCGCGGGAGCACCGCCAATAGGCTGGCGGTGCTCCCAAGGGCATTCTGACCGCGGCGGTACAGCCACGGTCAGAAACGGAAAACCGGCGGTGTACCGCCGGTTTTCCGCTGCCATGGGGATTCCGACCCCCATACCGCCATCCTGTTCCTGGCGGCTTTGGCCGCCAGGAACAGGATGGTGGTATGGGGTGTCGTGGGGCCCCTGGGGACCCCTGCAGTGCCCATGCCAATGGCATGGGCACTGCAGGGGCCCCTGTGACAGGGCCCCACTGAGAATTTCAGTGTCTGCCTAGCAGACACTGAAATTTGCGACGGGTGCAACTGCACCCGTCGCACCCTTTGCACTCCGCCGGCTCCATTCGGAGCCGGCATCCTCGTGGAAAGGGGTTTCCCGCTGGGAGGGCGGGCGGCCTTCTGGCGGTCACCCGCTCGCCCAGCGGGAAACACAGAATAACCGCGGCGGTCTTCTGACCGCGCAGCGGTATTCTGGCGGCTCCCGCCGGCACCGCAGTTACCGCGGCCGGCGGGAGTCAGAATGACCCCCTGTATCTAAATTGTAGCAACTAGTTCCTGACCAGAGTGGGAGTGATTTCGTCAAACGTATCCTTGTAGCTAGGGGCCAGCTTAAACTCCTGAGAATCCATGGTCAAAGAACCTCTGCTGCTCCCTATTGCTTCTTGGTGTACTATCTGCCAGTATGCCGATTTAAACAAGCTTCTGAAACAGAGCGTGAGGGCCTCAGGTGCTTCCCAAAAATCTTTGAATCCCAACTTCGTATGCAAGGACCTGATGTGTATGACCCAGGGTATCCGCTGAATGCCAGTAGGGCTAATACATCTTTGAGAGTTGCTCTGTAAGCATTCAAAGCAGATGAGAACCATATCCAGTGCCAGTACAATAAAAGTCGAAACTCAACTTTCCAGGCGATTGTTTTGAATGGCAAGTCGAGGTACAATGGGACTAACTGAGTGGTCTTTGAAAGTGCAAATAGTTGCCTGAGAAACCTGTTCTTGGAGAGAGAGAGGACATTGCAATTGACATGACCCCAAATCTCTGCTCCGTATCAAACTGTACTCAGAACCTTGGCATTGTAAATTTCTATTGGTGGTGTGGCTTGCTTGGAAAAGGTTTTGTTATATAATGTTAACAGCTGGGATTAATTGCACAATAGTGTACAGTCAGCCTTGGAGATCTGCATAGACCAGTCTAGATTGCATGTTAGCCTTAACCCTAGGTAGTCAAAGTTAAATACTTGCTCGATCTTTATCGACAAAGAGCTTGCATTTATAATCTCTGGCTAGGTTGAAGACCATAAATTTGGTTTTTGCTCTATTGAGTTCTACACCCTGCTCCAGACAAAAAGTGTTAAAATTGTCCAACAGCTGCTGCAATCCATGTAACGATTTGGAGATCAGGAGAGTGTTGGCTGCAAAGAGCAGAGCGTGCACTCTCCTGGTCTCCATCATAGGAGCATTACAGCCATCCCTGTCCAGAATTCCCACAACACATTTATATAGAGGGAGAATAAGGTGGGGGCCAGTATGCATACCGGCCTAACTCCCTTCTGAATACTTATGAGTGGGCCAAATGCCCCTTGTCCCTCCATCTTACACAAGCATAGTTCTCCTCTTGTAGCCTTACCAGAATAGACAATAGGTTGGGCGGGATGCCCATTTTATCCAGAATTGTCCAAAGCATGGCCGGGTGAAGTTCTCAAAAGCGGCAAACTCTGCACAAGGGGAATGTAAGGAGAACTACTCACAAGGCATATTGAGCCTCATGTGCAAATCCAATTTTTCTCTGCCTGGAAAACATTTTGCTCATGGAGAAAACCCTTCCCTTGCACCCCAGCCACATCCTGGGGTAATCTGTTTATTTTCCCTTCTAAAAGTGCAATTGCTACAAACCTTGGCTGGAGCAAATCTCTCACCATTTTCTGGGTGTAAAGAGAGGCGTTTATAAATACCCAGAAATGTACGTTTGTGGACATTCAAAAACGTTAAATTCAAACCACACCTTGGAAAGGCCAATTCCAACCCCTGGAGTGGGATCTACGGATGGAAACATCTCTGTTTTTAGTAATTCCTCAATTCTAAGAAGAACTTCTGGGTCCTACTTTAATTACTTGGATTTCTCTCACCCCAAGAGATAATGATACCCTCTGTATCGCTAACTCGTAGGATGAAGAAAATCCTGGCCATTTCTGGGCTACTCTCAATGACTCCCTAGACTGCAGGGCCATAAACCAAGCACAATCAAGTAGCATTCGGCAAGGCATGCCCAAGAAAAAATGGCAACTGGCTAAGCAATTGCACCTTTTGGAAAGAAGGGCTAGTGAAGCAGTGGTTCGAAAGAGAGGAAAAGCCTGTCTCAACATGAATCCAAAGAAAATGGAAGCACAGGCCTATAGTGGTCTGAAGAGAAGCCATGACTGCTATAACTACGAACTGCAGAAACACATTGCCATGTAGTGACCAAGGACAGAAGAAAAGCATGGTCCTGCAGGATAAAAGAAGAAAAGAGAAGGATGGCCCGTAGTGTCCCAGAATTAAAAGCATATTCATGTCAAGGCTCAGGAGAGAAAAATATGGCCCAACGGTGGCCCAGAAAAAAAGTGCCGGCCCCAAAACTGATGTTATTGGGCTAGCTGTGCAATACAATAATCCCACACACACAAGGGACCTCTCAGCTGCATTCTTCCTTCCATGAACAATTGGGAATCTTAGGGATTTTATTGTAATGTAGAACGATGCAATGCAATGGCATACGTTTCCCAGGCTTGTGTCCCTCGACTTCCAATAAAGAGATGAGCCCACCTTTATCAGGCAGATTCCCATATTGATGTTCCTTTGTGCGACGTCCTCTCACTGTTCCATCACATATTACCTCAAACCACATAATGAACTATTGACATTACACATGCTCACATACGCTGTGCCTGTGCACTGCTTTCCTGTACTTCACTGCCATCTTTCTGTCAGGCTAGCAGTGTAAGTACACCAAGCATTCAAGAGACCTCCAGCTCCTTTTTTCCTTCTTCATCAGGGTACCACCCGTGCTATTCTGCTGGAGGAGCCTCTACATCCACCAACTGTGTTGCAGAGGTCCATCCAATTTACACCTATATTTGAGAAGCTAAAAAAGAAATACAAAAAATAACTGATTACTTCTACCTTTTGGTCTCTTTGTCACATGGAATAGAGTGATGCACAGTATTGCCCTGCATTGCTTGCTCAAAGATGGATTTATCTCACACCCTTTTTTAAACAAAATGGAATAAGAACCTGCAGAGAGGCTATGATATATATTTACTCAGCAGTGAGTGCAAAATACCTGGTCCACATTAGCAAATTTATGCTCATGGCTGGGCGGAGCCTGTATGATGCCACGGTGTCAGATTAAAGTCAATGAAGGATGGTATGCATTCCCATGTGTGTCAGTTTTAATGCTGTATCGCCTTTCTGACCCATTGTACAACTAAGCAAATAGTTGAGGGGGCTTATGCCAGCAGGATATTGCTTGCAGTATTGCTATGTATGTCAGTTTTTAACGCCTTGTTGCCTTTTGACCTCAGGTATTAGTAGCAGAACTTTGCTTGTAGTATTGTACTCTGTCGGAGCTTGCATGTTCTTAAATATTATGGTTATATTCTGCACAGTAGGATATTGTTCATTCATCATGACGTTTTTGACACCTGCTTCTTAATTTACTTGACGACACTGTTATCACGTCCCTGCTCTGAATTAAAGTCTCTGGTTTTAACTGCCGGACATGTAATCGCTGAGGTTGCATCCTATCTTAACCTAAGGGTCCCTTGCACTTTAAATTGTGCTTTTTGTGCACGCCCCCCCCCCCAACATGACTGTTAACACTTCCTTCTTAACTTACCTGGACAACATTTCTACAGAACCTTGATAAGTAAACTTACAAGGGGGCACGCCTAGGCCGATGAACCTTTTGACCACGTTCGAAGACTTCCCAGAACGAGATAACTTTTTGACATCACAATCAATATAACAATAAGTCAATCAATATTCGCAATACCTAATCAACAATAACATTCAATAAGAATCAAAAAAGTGAACACACCATGACCTTGCGGCCAAAGAATAACTACGCAAATCTAATTAAGTGTTAGGATATTTTTTCCATATTAGTTACAATCTAAAGTCATTTCTGTTAATCTTATTAGCAATCAATCTCATTAGTAACTCTTCAAACTTGTAATTTGAACACACTTACTCAATTCATAGAGAACACTTATTCAACATTATCACATCATTAATAAGAAGCAGTTTAGCAAGGTACCATTATGCAAGATTCAACAAAGCAAGAACCCAGTCATTTGTCTATTTGCGTCAGATTTTAGTGAACACCTTAACTAACCTTGAATTAGCATTAGCATGTTGGGCTTCATGCAAAACAATTTAGCAAACACAAATTTGGAAAACATCTAACTATGGCCTCTATCAAAAGAGCAGTTGGTACCTAGAAAGGAAAGGCAAACAGACAATTACAATTTTCATCAGATAGTTACCCCTCCAACGAATCAGAAATCAGCGACAGTCTTCGTCCTCGGGACATCAGTTGATTCAGCATCAGCAAGGAAAGGACAGGGCAAAGTCTCAGTATGGCATAGCTAATAATAAGGCACTTCCCTCGTAAGGAGGAGAAGTAAGTATCAAGTAAGTTTTCAATAGGGAATAGTTAAGATATCAGAACAAAGGGCCAGATGTAGGTAGGAAAAAATTAGCGAGTCGGAAATTGCGAGTCGTTGCGACTCGCAATTTCCGACTCGCTAAATGGTATCCTAGAAGAAAAAGCGACTTCATTTTGCGACTCGCAAATGAAGTCGCACCGCAGATTGCGAGTCCGCTGTTTGCGAGGTCGCTTTTTGCGACAGCGCTAAAAACGAAAACGCAAATTGAGAGTGGGTGTCGCAAATTGCGACTGTGCCGCAAATTGAATGCAGGTGCAGCAGAACACTCTGGAAAACACTTCCTGGCTCTTGATGATGACATCACAGCCATGAAGTTTACTAATACACCTGGGAGGAGGGAGGACCACACCCATTTTAAACTGCTGAACAGCCAACAGGAGGAACAGCAGCTACAATGGCAGAAACTCCTAGAAAGAGAAAATTTAAATTTGCTGAAAAAGAACTGGAGGTGCTGACTGAGGAATGCTGCCAGCACCACAAACAACTTTTTGGGAGGGCAGCCCTCAGTGTGATAGAGGTGGAAAAAAGACGGATTTGGAGTGACATACAGGACAAAGTCAACTCACTGGGTATGAGCCACCGGAGTATTGAGGAACTGAAGAAACAGTGGTATGACCTGCGCTCCCGGACCAAGGAGAGGGTGGCAGAGCGGCTCCAGGAGATGAGGGGCACTGGAGGGGGACCATCCACCATACCACCACCCACACCGTTGGAGGAAAGAGTGGAGGAGACCTTGGAGCCAGAGGCAGTGTCCGGGATAGGAGATCTGGACATGTCAGCGCCAGGACCATCAACCAGTGAGTACCATGAGACATGCATCTACACCCATATCTGCCTTACCCCCACCCACCTAGTACACAGCAGCATGCACAACCAAAATAGTTCCATTTCAGAGTAGCAACCACCTGCATGGTACATTATGGGCAATGTAGTCAAGTAGGCAGTTTATTAGGAAGCTGATAACAGATGGTAGATACTGACAGTGTGTTCCCTATGTGCCACAGGTCTCCCACACGACACCACCTCCAGCCACAGCGTCCAGGGGCCACAGGTCAGCCACCAACCAGCACAGGACCCAGGACCAGCCACCACAGGGACCTGCACCGCCCAAACACAGTCCCCTCCTGATGCACCAGTGGCCATACTGGAGAGTGAGCCAGCACCCGGTCCCAGCCACAGTGCCAGTGTTGAGGACACGGAACCTCCACTGCGTCGCAGGCAACATCTCAAAGTCCCTCCAGTGCCACAGGGTGAAGCAGGGGATGCCTCCATGTCCACCGCCGAGGCTGCACTCCTACATGGTCAGCGCCTGCAGACAAGAGAGATAAGGATTTTTTCAGGGGCCATGCGGCGCATGGAACGCAACCAGACCACAGGGATGCAACTGGTCCACAGTGAGCTGCAACAGCTAAACACCCATGTTGGTGACCTTGCGCTCTCCATGAGACAACTGGTGTCAGAACTTGTCACCGAGAGAGAGGGTGCAAGGCGCCGTGACCGGCAGCTCATCCACCGGCTGGACCGCATGTCTGCCTCCATCGTCCGGCTGGCTGTTAACACCACTGGGCCGTCGCGGCGCAGGGTCAGCCTCCAGGTGGACATGGGCCACTTTGCCAGCGATGTGGCACGTGGGCTGGGACGTATTAGCCACGCAGTTGATCTTATGGAGGCACGACAGGTGGCTAGGGGCGCGGCAGACACGCCGCAGGACAGTAAGGAGGGCTCTACCGTTAGCAGTGTCTCTGCCACAGACACCAGGGTGTTGCGCAGTGGTAGCGCACGGCAGGGCACTGCAGACGCACCAGGAACCAGCCATGGTGGGCGAGCACGGCGTAGGGTGTGAGCTACGCACTGTCATTGACTTGAGGCACATGACGTTAATGTGTCCTCATGGCAGGTGGACTATTACAGCCCCTGAACTATAGTTTGTGTAAATTGTTTTTTGGTGCACATTATTAAATTCCTTGTTTGTTCCACTTCACACCTGGACTCTTTGTGTGTGACATTCGTGTGTGTGGTGACAGTTAGCACGTACCATCCAAAGTATTGGTTTGCAATGTGGTCCTGTCTCTCTCTGCCTTGATTTGCAATGCTTCTATCCCCATGATGGCGATGTGGTAGCTCTTGCTCGTCATCCTCCGAATCTGGGTCTTCTGGGGTGAGAGGGTGAGAGGTAGCCCACGTCTGGTGGCAATGTTGTGCAGTATAGCGCATGCGTCAACGATCTTGAAAGCTGTTATTGGGGCATACTGGAGGGCACCTCCACTTCTGTGGAGGCATCTGAATCTTGCCTTCAGCAGTCCAAAGGTCCTTTCTATAATATTTCGGGTCCTCCTATGTGCACTGTTGTATCGCCTCTCTGTCTCATTGCTGGGTGTTAAGTACGGGGTAAGTATCCATGGTCGTAGTGCATATGCACTGTCACCTGTTTGGCACAAAATGTACAATGTTAGCTGGGCATAGATGGATTCCACATTGACCTGTGTGTATGCCTTCAAGGTGTGTTCAGCTATACCTAGGAGGTATCCGTCTCCAAACTCCCCACGTTCTAGGCGTTGGTGTATCCCACTGTGCCTGAAAATGTAGGAGTCATGTGTACTCCCTGGAAATTTGGCAACCATGTCAGTGATAACATAATGGGCGTCACATACCACCTGGATGTTCAGTGAGTGGGTACACTTCCGGTTGCGGAACAGATATTCCAGATTTGCAGGAGGGCATATTTGTATATGTGTCCCATCTACACACCCTATTACATGAGGGAAGTTGGCAATCCTGTAGAATTCCAACTTGGTGCTGTTGATTTCTGCCTCATTCCTGGGTAGGTATATGTATCTGGACATGTGTGTGAGTATGGCATCTAGGAATGCTCTGAAGAACCGTGAGAGTGCACTTTGGGATACCCCACCTGCCACAGCAATGACCCCCTGATAGCTACTCGAGGCCAAGAGTTGCAGTGAGCATAGCACTTGCACATGTGTGGGGATGGCGCTGCCGCGCACAGTCTGGTGTTGAAGCTGCAGATTGAGTAGA
This sequence comes from Pleurodeles waltl, assembly GCF_031143425.1. NCBI lineage: Eukaryota > Metazoa > Chordata > Amphibia > Caudata > Salamandridae > Pleurodeles > Pleurodeles waltl. Next base: position 865,426,424 of record NC_090439.1, on the reverse strand, counting down.
TCTATTAAATCTAGTATTGCTGCAATGCTAAGTCTGTATTTATCATATATCTCCTCCTCAGTTTGTTGGAAAAGTGTCTGTCTGGTTCTGTATATCTTCTCCTGTCTCTGGCTCCTCCTCCTCATCTGCTGTGTGGCGTGGGCTCTCCTCCTCCTTGCTATCACATATATCTCCGCCATCTTGAGTAACCCAGGTGCCTTCTGGGTCTCATTTTATACTTTGGTTATGGTTACCATCTGCTCTGAGTTAGTGGTAAATAGGAAGTGCAAAATGGGCTTTTTGCGACTTGTTGCAATTTGCGAGTGGCTATTTCATATGGTTTGCGACTCGTAAATTGTGACTTCCTATTTGTGGGTCGCAAAATAGGGTCGCAATTTTTGCGAGTCGGTAATGGCTTGCGTCGCATTTTGCGATTCGGAAATGGGATTTTTGCATCCCATTTCCGATTTTGCGTGGTCGCAAATTGCGATTCAGGCCATTTGCGACTCGCAAAAGTTTGCTACATCTGGCCCAAAGTCTCAAAGAACAGTGGCAAAGTATAATAATTTCTCGGTAGAATGGCAAGGGATGGAGAAGAATGGCCGATTTCTCCTCGGGTCACGCCGTTGTATCAAAACTGTCAAACTAGCCCTTAATTCCTCATTGGATCGATTTTGGTGCATCATTATCTCTGTCCAATAATTCTCCACGCACCCTACTAGAATTTTCCACAAGACACAGTTCTCATGCAGTTGATTGGCCCACGTTGTTGACGTCCTCATCGGTAGGAATGTCAGGTAAGAAAGTTACACTTTACGCTCCAGTCAGTAGTCCCATTGTCGTCTCCTAGTCTAGACAGCCTTGTACCTGTTACGAATTACACTGTTACATTCGGCAAGAATGTCTCCTTGAGCAAGTTGAATCCTATGAGAAATAATTTACTACGGCTACACACATATCTCTAGCTTCTGGAACAATACAGCTTCGTGTCCTTCAGGAAAGCAGCACATTGCAAGTTAGAAAAACACAGTTTAATATGAGACCAGGCAGATAGGCCCAGACCCTCGCTAACTAAGGCCTAGTGATTTAAGTAGACAAACCCCTAATACATGACTCTAATTAAGATACGCTAATACAAAACCATACATTAGTACATTATTAATTCATCATTAATTAGTCTCATTAGTCTTCGTGTACATTGGTGGCCACTCCCCGTGGGCACATTTCAAACGCGTGTATTATTTTCTACATTTACACATTTTCTATGCAGCATCATTACAGAATATATTGCAAGCTTTTTATTTTAGTATTAATTTTAAAAGTCACACTGCAACAATCCCTCCTCTGATGACTCTTGTCATCACACAAACCTTTCCCCTTACATTTTATGTTTTAGAATTCCTTCATCTCAATTTCCTCTCTCAATCTTTCCTCCTGTGATTTTGCCCTGAACAACTTTTACCTTTGCTTTTCTTCCCTCCTCTTATTATTTTTTGACTTTTTCAATTTAATTCTTTTACTAATTTTACATGACAGCCATAATCCAAATTAGCAAACTATAACAATTAATATTCCCTGTATTATTTTCGCCAATATCCCATGCCAAATACTACTAAACCAACTTCCCACTGAAGCAAGTCTTTTTCCAACCTTTTCCCAAACGCCTGGCTCTTTTAGTTCCTTCAAATCTGTACTATCCTCAATCAAGTTAGTAAGCATACTTCTAATCTCATTACTATTGTCAGGTATGTAAGCACAACAATGACACTCATTAAGCATTTTACAAACTCCGCCATTTTTCGCTAAAAGAATGTCAAAAGCAAGCCTGTTTTGAAGAGTCATAGCCCTCTCCGCAGCAAGTTCAGTATCCATCAGGAGTATAGCCCCTGTGAAATTTGTCAGCATGTTATCCACAATAGTAGACAACTTTCTAATCTTTATGGAGTTTAAGATAACTCCCACTGAAGGAATTATCACCCCAAATATGCCTCCTACTACACCAGCAGCAGTCTCTCTCCTTTGTCTAGTACGATGTAATTCAGACAATTTCAGAAACCTTTTCAAATCCTCTAGTTGATATATCTTTGGGAAAACTATCCCCAAATAACATGTCCCATACCATCCCTTTGGAAGACAGTGATAAGCATTAATTCCACATATATAATAGATCCCAGGGCTTGCTGGATCCTGTCCATTTAACATGAACGTCCACTTACTCTCAAACAGAAACACATGCTTACATTCACTCATTCCCACAAACACAATGTCATAGTATGACTTCGGCCTAGATATGCAAAGCTTCCCTACGTCTAGTGCATCTAAAGCTAACTTCCCCTGCTCCCTAACCGCACTGTAACTCTCACTAGTAGCAAAAGCTTGCTGCTGCAATCCTTTCTCTAACTTTCCCTTCAATGCCCTCCTTCTATCTTCCTTGTGATCTAAAAAGCTTTTCTCTACAGGTGTAGGCAAACATGTCAAGTTATTGCGGTGTGCATAAGATGTACTAATCGTTAGTGTCCCCTCAAAGAATCCCTTAACTAACTTGATACTTTAGTATTTAGCCACACTACTCAAATCCTCTATGATAGGCACATAAGAAAACACAAGGTCATGATTGGAGTAAAAATATTGAATCTCTTCCTGGTTATAGAATCTTGTTAGTAAGATAGTAGACTACAGCGTATCCCATATGTCAACGTCAAACTATGATAGGTAACCCCTTCTTGTACCGAAACAGGAATCTGTGTACACACATAACAATCTTTTGCATCCATCATGTCAACATACTCACTCAGTAAACGATAGAAAACATTAGTTGATAATTCCCTTTTTGTGTTAGTCCCCTCATGCAAATATTTAATATCCTGCTCAAACCTCTCCCAAGCTGTTAGTGCAGTGGCGGTCTCAGGAATTGTAGCATTGTTAGTTCCACTCTTATCCACTAACGGCATACCCACAATCACAACTATGATGAATATTACACACGCGACACCCAAACCAACACCAAAACATTTACAATGCCTACTTCCCCTATTATCATCTCTAGTGTTAGCCATGATCTGTAAAAGAATCAGAAAGTGAAGGATGATTAGTTCAAACAACAACAGAGGATGGTTGAAACTTATTATTATTTTTTCTTCAGCACAATTAAAGCAAGCGATAAGTCTTTCTTAAGCAATTATTTACAGCTTTCAGTTTCACTCCCAGGATCCTTGTCAATTTCGGTGAGTAGCTTGTCAAAATCATTTTTCAAAAGTCAATTCTGGTTAACAGCATCACATCTGGTAAGTTATCAGTCTCTTTTCTCACTTTTTCTTCTTGAACTCAGTTTTCATGCCAATTCAGTCTCTTTGGCCAAACTCAATTGCCAAAGTACTGACCTGGGACTTCCAGATCAAAGCAAAATGCCAAGGACTCTTGTTGCCATTCAGCTGATGTTGCATACACCCATTCAGGACCTGCGTATCTTCTGTTTGCTACTCTCTTTCTTTTCAATTTGCGATCACCTTGCAACTCTCCATCACACAGATCTTGTCTCATCTTCGATGACCACTTTCCCTTTCTTCACTTGCAATTCCGGCCACTTATCTCCTTTCAGCGTCTCTCTGGTCTTTGGTCTTTCCTAGGGCAACCCTTCGCCCTCCTTTGACTCTATGGTGTTCTCACTTGATCAACCTGAAATTTGCTCAGGAGGAGTCTGGACACTCCGACTCCCTTCCGCCTCATCTCCTTCGCCTTCTGGGTCTGTCAGGGGCAGTAGCTCAATTCCATATTTGTCTACTTCTGGGAGAACCTCCTTCTGACTTGGTCCTCCTGGTGCCTCAGTTGAGATAGGCTCACGGTCACCCCTCTGGGTCTCCTTTCCTTCGTCTCTTACTGGAGTGACCAAGCCGTCCTCAACAGGCTCTCCTTCTGTCACAGTTCTCCTTCGATCACTCTCCGGCCCTGAGACTTCCTTCTCTGTTGTTGGTACTTTCAACAGCTCAACTTCCTCATCAGTTGGACACGTCACCTTTTTCATGTGACTGGCATGGATCCAGTTCGGAATTCCCGCACACTTCACAGCAGTAGTAGTCGTTAGTATCACTTGATATGGCCCCTTCCAACGTGGCTCCAAACACAACTTCCTTACGTGTTTCTTGATGACAACCCAGTCACTTGCCTTCAGATTGTGCCCTGGATCATTTATCGGTGGCAGGGTGGTAGCTTCCACCTGGTGAGAGAAAAAGCAGACCATGTCAGCCAGACCCTTGCAGTAGTCCAACACCATATCATCCGTGATATTCACAAGAGCATTCACAGGCACTGCGGGCAGTCTCATGGCTCGGCCCATGAGTATTTCATGAAGACACAGTCCTGTTTTTTTGTTGGGTGTATTTCTCATTGACATTAGCACCAAGGGCAACGCATCAGGCCATTCCAAATTCGTGGCTGCACACATTTTTGCCATTCTCGACTTCAGGGTACCATTCATCTGCTCCACTAGTCCTGATGCTTCAGGGCGGTAACTACAATGCAACTTCTGTTCGATGTTAAATACTGCACACAATAGCTCAACCACCTCGTTGTTGAAGTGACTTCCCCTATCTGATTCTAGGGAGATCGGAAACCCGAAACATGGTATCAATTACCTAAGCAGCAGCTTCGCTAATGTGAGACTGTCATTCCTACGTGTAGGGTATGCTTCAATCCAGTGACTAAAGATACATCACCAACACATATCTCAATCCTCCACACACAGGTATCTCAATAAAATCCAATTGCATTCTGCCAAATGGACCTCCTGCTCTCCCGATCTGGCTCAAATTCACCACGGTCCCTTTCCCCGCATTCATCTGTTGACAGATGATACACCTATGACAGATCACTTCTGAGGCTTGTCTAAACTTCGGGTTAAACCAGTCAATTTGAACAACCTGATCATGGCATCCCTCCCAATGTGTGCTTGACCATGGTAAAACCTTGCAAACTGTGACAGGAGACTGTTCGGCAAAACCATTTTCCCTTCATCTGAGGCCCATAAGTCATCTGGCCTTTGTACACTTTGCATCCTTACCCAAGAATGCTTCTCATCTTTGCTGGCATGTCCCTGCAACAATCTCAGTTCTTCTAAAGTGTCAATCACCCTTAAGGCGTAACCTGTGAATGTCTCATTTTCTGTCTCAGGTAACAATTCCCACTGATCTTTAAACGATATACAGTTCAATGCGCAAAATCTTGCAACTTGATCCGCATATCCATTTCCCATTGAAACAAAGTCTTGTGATTTCAAATGAGCATTGCATTTTACCACAGCAATTTCATGAGGAAACTGAATTGCGTGCAACAACTCCTTAATTCTTTCACCATTTTTAACTGGAGAACCAGAAGAGGTAAGGAAACCCATCTGTGACCATAGTTGGCCAAAATGATGGACAATTCCAAATCTTTAACTGCTATCAGTATAGGTAGTTACTCTCAGCTGGGCAGAAGCATGGCAAGCTCTAATAAGAGCAACCAATTCAGCCACTTGAGCAGAATATACTCTCTCAAGCCAAGACGCTTCAAGGATACCAGAGATGGTACATACAGCATATCCAGCTCTCAGCACTCCTACTGAGTCTCTTAAGCATGAACCATCAACAAAGATAATTTTGTCATTTTCTTCCAATTGGGTATCTTTAATATCGTGCCTCGGTTTGGTGCACATTTCTGTTACCTCAAGACAATCATGTTCTACATCTTCAACATCTTCAACTTCTGTGTTTTCATTTGGGAGCAAAGTTGCCGGGTTCAACACTGTACATATTTTCAACGTTACATTTGGTGACCCCAATATAATCATTTCATATTTTGTCAGTCTTGCGTTTGTCATGTGTTGCGTTTTGGTACAGGTTAACAAGATCTCAACTGAGTGAGGGACCATAACTGTTAAAGGATGTCCCATCACTATGCCTTCACACTGTGTGAGGCGTTGACCAACTGCTGCCACTGCATGCAGACAACCCAGTAAGGCTGCTGCAACTGGCTCCAAAGTAGCTGAAAAATATGCTACTGGTCAGTTTACACCTCCATGGACCTGTGTCAGGACAGACAAAGAACATGCATCACGTTCATGACAAAAAAGAACAAAAGGCTTTGTTTAGTCAGGCATACCTAAAGCAGGAGCCCTGCACATGCTCTCCCTTAACTCAGTGAATGCCTTCATTTCTTTTTCTGACAGTACTATGACATGTGGCCCATCCTTAACTGTCAGTCTCACCAATGGCTTGGAGATGACTGAGAAATTCGAGATCCGCTGACGACAGTAGCCCACCTTTCCCAGAAATATCATAAACATCTCTACGTGTCGTTGGGGGATTCTTCTGCAACAGGGCAGTCACCCTGTCCCTGGATAACTTTCTTGACCCTTTCTCAGTTTGGTGACCTAAGTATTTCACCTCTTTCTGACAATATTGCAGCTTCTTTGGGGACACTCTGTGTCCGTTCTTTCACAAATGGTTCAGTAAGGCAATTGAATCATACTTGCACTCATCCCTCGTTTTGGATGCGATAAACAGATCATCAATGTACTGCAATAGAGTTGATTGAAAAGACAATTCCAATGACTCCAAATCCTTCTTCAGTATCTGACTGAATATGGAAGGTGATTCCAAAAAACCTTGAGGAATTCGAGACCATTTGTAAACCTTATCCAGGAATTTGAAACTGAAAAGAAATTGGCTGTCCTCATGAAGAGGCACAGAAACGAATGCTTGTGACAAATCAACCACTATGAACCATACTGCATCACATGGAACCTGTAACATGATCACAGCTGGATTTGGCACCACTGGGCAACATTGCACTACTATGTCATTAATTTTCCTCAAGTCTTGGACAATTCAAACTTTACCACAAGGCTTTCTCAATCCCATTATTGGTGAATTACATGGGCTGCTCATCACTTCTTTCAAGACTTCCTGTTTCACAAAGTCTGCAATTAACTGCAACACCTTTATAAGGACATCTTGCACCATATGGTACTGCGGTACCTGGGGGAACACAGCATTTGGCTTCACACTGACTTTAACTGGTTCGACTCCTTTTATCAGTCCTACTTCTTTTCCCATCAAATCCCACACCTTCTCTTTTACTGCCCCCTGCAAGTCTGCTGGCAGATCAGTCACTGTGAACATTGGGAAGAAGTTAATCAGAGGGTATTCCTCATCTGTGGTCTCTGTCTCAGGCTCTGAAACCTGCCCGTCATCCCCTTCATCGTCACTTGTTGTCTGAACCTCAATTCCCTCATTGGAACAGGTGATCGAACACCTTGTCTTGCACAGTAAGTCTCTTCCCAGTAGGGACACGGGACTCAAATCGCAAACCACAAACCTGTGCAATCCCTGAACGGTGCCAAGCTCAACCTGGACCGGATCTGTGATCAGGTTAGTCAGGAGCTGATTCGCCACTCCTATTCCTTAACTGTACGTCCCGAAAGAGGCAGTTTCGGAACCTCTGCACTTCTGACTGTAGAACGTGTAGCTCTTGTGTCAACCAAGAATGAAACCTTTTGACCCATTACCTTCCCCTGAACATAGGGCCCCCTCTGATCTACTTCTAGGCACGCTGCAAGCCTGCACTCCTCACTATCTGAACTCTCATCTGATCATTCATTGTTTATTCCATTCTCACCACGTAATGGGAACTGTTGTACTGCGTTACTTTGATTCATTTTTTGACCTGTGACATGTTGAGGAAGCATCACCTGTTGCTGATCCATTGGCGCTAAGGGCAATTGCATTTGCTGTCTAGGTACCATGGGAACCTGCTGTTGCATTTGCTGCATCTGCATCGGTTGTATACGTGGCATCTGCACCTGCTGCATGGATTGCAGACCCTGCATCGGAATCATGTTATTATGAAAGTTCGGATTAGGACCCCTCATCCTCGGTGCCTTCACATTTTGAAATGCACTGACATTATTGCTTTGTTGAAAAACACCCTCCTGCACCATCATCGGGCACTCCCACTTCCAATGTCCAACGCCCCCGCAAGCATGACAAGGTAACATCTTCTTCATCCCCTGTACATCGTTTTGAACCACTACAGTATTCAAGTCTGTGCTTCTGTTCACAAAACCTCCTCAACCCCTGCCTCTCACTTGCGCCTGAAACATCCTGTTTCCTTGCTGCTGTTGCACCATCTGTTGTAGACAACCTCCCTGCAACCCTGACTGTGCTGCCTTAATTTGCATCACCATCGCTTTCTCCTTCAACTTCCGCTGCTTCAATTCAATCTCGTCACTACAGTATTTCGCATACTGCAACACCTCGTCAATTGGCTTCGCTTGCCAACAGATCAAATGATTCTTAATCAACTGACTAATCTCCGGTCTCAATCCCTCAATGAATCTGAACAGAAGGTGATTCATGTCCTTCGCCTCAACAACCTCTGTACCGCTGTAGTTCTTGAACGCTTTCAGCAACCTCTCATAATAGGCATGTATCGACTCCTTGGGTTCCTGTGCTGCCCAGTCAATCTTTTGCCAATCAACATTCTGCGTCGAAACTCTCTGCTTCAAAAATTCAATCACCTTATAGTAATACTTCATTACCTCAGGAGACGGTGCTCCTGTGACTCTATCCCTTGCTGGTTCCGCGGCTGGCCAATCCACACTCCTCTTGCACTCAAGCCACAAATCGGCCGAAACTATAATCTCAAAGAGAGTATTCAGGTCTTCCCAGAGACATTTCGCAAGCTTCACAAACCTATCCGTCGCTGATACCACTCTATTGGTTTCTCCCTTAGCCTGGGAAAGTCATTGGTGAATGACAGAATATCACCTCTAGTCCACGACAAATGGACACGATCCCCTACAGCCGTCTCTCTCATCTGTAACATCTTTACCGCACCCACATCCTGTGAGGCCTTGGCTGGCTGCTCTATGCAATCACTTTTCCTCTTATCTCTTTTCTTCGCCCATCTGCCTTCCCACTTCTCTAAGGCTCCCCAAACCTGTGCGCTTTGCAGTATTTCCTTAAGGTGTGCCTTCATCCCAGTAGATCTCATGTGTTCAAAATCTTTAGGCTCAAAGTCTAACCTGTAACTCCTCTTCAGATGTTTGGTATTGTCTAAGTCTATTCCATATTTGTCTCCGAAATGTGCCAACCTCTGGTGCACCCTGCTCACTTCTTTTGTTACTTTTGGACACAAATACCTCAATTCTGCTTTTGTGTATGATTCTAGCCTGTTCACTCCCATTCTCCCCTCAACTAGTTAATTTGCCTCCATGCCCAACCTCACAAAATTTAAGTACTCTTCTCCTTCTGACCTCCCTGCTGCTGCAGGAGTAGTCTGTGGTGACTTTAACTTGTCTAACCAATCGTTCAACTGTTGCGCAGTTAAACCTTACAAGGAGATATTCCCAGCCTGCACTATCGGTGTTTGTGGTATATTTATACTCGAGATCTGCAGAGTCAACAGGCCCAAACCTGATTGCCTCATGGCATCTGGAGGAGCCCCAATCGGACTGAAGTCTAACAAAGACCTAGACCTTTCAAATGTTGGTTCCACTGGAGTCATCCCTTGAGAGCTTCCTACAAACCCTCCTCTTGTCATCTCTTGGGTCATTATTCCTTGATCACATACACTAGGCTTCGCCTGTGCATACATTGATACCGGTGGACCAACTGTAATGGGCAAGGATATGGTGGCTGGTGTCTGCCTGTTTCCCAAAACCTGTGGAGCATTAACTCCGATATTCTGGTTTATCACTGGTGCCATGGCTGACTGCAGTCCTGTGACCAAGGTGTAATTCGGAACCATCTGTTGCTGCGGCTGGGGCAGTAAAGGTGGAGTTGGCTCAGTCTGTATCAGCTTTGGTCTCATATATGTGGGATCTAACAGCACCATCAAATTTGTGGTAGTCTCTAGTATTGGGACAGCGGGGTAAAGTCTCTGGACCTGCGGTGTCTGTAGCTGAGATTGAATATCTGGAGCAGTGGACATACTAATACTATTCTGCACCGGGCCTGGTGTTGAGACAGGACTAACCTGTACTGGATTCATTGTCACCTTGTTCTTAGTGGAACTCACACGGCCTGTACTAGTACTTGGTCTGTTGTCATCTATTGCATATGGCGGTGGTCGGCCATTCAATAACTGATTAAGGAACTCATCATCATCTGAGTCATCCATCTTTGACCAGGGCTCCTTAGCCTCTTTGTCTTTTGAGAACTCTTGACAGTCTTACAAGTGGCCTTTCCCCCCTTGTTTTCATTTTCTTAAGCTATTGCTGGGAACATCCTAACTCCATCTATTGTTTCTCTTCTCCAGACTCTCTGTGCACCGTCCCACCTAGCCTCTGCTAGTGTCTTTTTTGCCTTCCTCATTCTCCTCTCAAATTTCTGTTGTTGTTGTCGTATTGCCATCAGTTCCCAAATTGCTAACGCCTTGAACTGTGCTGGCCCTGGAGGTGGCTTTAGCTCATTTAACACCCTCCACAAATTTTCCAAAAGCCTTATATTGAACGTTCCATGCTCCGGAAACACCAAACACCCTTCTTTCTCTGTCGCTTTGCACCATTGCTTTAACCAAAGACATGGCGTGACTCCCCTCTCTTCCATTATGACATAAGCCGGTGTATCCTCTGGGGGTGTAACCTCCCCTACACTCGCAGTAATATATGTATACCCCTTCAAAGCGCTCTTTAAAGCCTTGAAAAATTTCATTTTTGCGTCTTTTATTTTGTTTACAATCGAATCAGGAAGTGACTTTAATTCCCAGAACTCTCTTCGCTTACCTTCTGAACCAATTGCCTCTCATAGACGGCTGCCAATCCGTGCACAGCCCTTCTTACTAACCGACCTATTCCAGCGTGGCTCCAATGACATCACACTCACACACACTGCGGCTGACAAAGTCTTGTGGCTTGTCTTCCTCACTCTCTATTCACACAAAAACTAATGCAATATATTGCGAGCACCAACAAAAACTCAAATTTGCCGGTTTACTACAGGAAAGGGGTAACACAATCGCTTCAGAACTTTACAGAGATTTTGTTTAGCCTCAGCCGCTACTCTCTCCTTCTCAGATCCTGACTCGCAAATTCTACTCTTGACTTGTCAATGGGTTTGTCGCGTGGGCTCTCACTATCCTAAATGAGACTACTGGATTTCTAGGCAGCAGGATCGATAATGGTGTGGGGGACTCAGTCTGACCCACGTGTAAGGAACTCTGTCACCCTAAATCCGGTTTTTGCTCCTGCTAACTAGCAGTGCCTCATTTCTCCCACGGGGAAGAGATGATTGGGCAGCCGAGCGCATGACATCTTTGGAACTTCTCAGGGAAGTCGTGGTCACTCAGATCCAACCCAACTCTCTCATTTACAATATGATCTCATATACAAATGACAAAGACAGTATAAGTTTTATATAATGATTTAATAAAACGACTGTATTTTAGATAATAAGGCATGAGCCGCAATAACCAGAACCATACAACACAGTAGGATTGAAATAGTTACCAGGAGAGTAAAACATAAGAACAAAGCGATCATCGTGTATAATAGTTTCTACTCTCCCTCTGCTTGTTCTATTTCGAGCACAGCATGTTAAGCTTCTAGCTTGCCTGTCTGTATCACTGGGGAGACATCAGCCCTCATACCTGAGCAAAGGCCTGTGATCTTGGTTCAGCATCTGCAACGAGGCAGTCAGCGTCTAGTTGTGGTTCCCTGGTCGGAATCTCCCTCTTGCGTGTATTGGGACAAGGAAGTGATTTTATAACTAACATGTCAGTGTGATCACAAAATGTCCCTACGCAGGAATGCCAAGTCTAAACTCCTACCACATCTATCGGCAATGTACCAGACTGTATCCTTGACTGAAGCACAGAGTGAATGTGTTATGGAGAACTCCAGTGCTGAAGTAGGCAAAACAGTGTGATATGAATAAAAAACAAAACCGTAGAACTGGCTATTTGAAAAATAACAGTACGAAGCCTAATAAAAAGCATTTAGGGCAAAGTGCACAGAGGCTCTAAGCTGCCAGCAAATGAATAAAATACATCCAGGGCAAAATGCACAAAGGCCTAAAGCCTGAAGCTAACGCGCAAAGGATACGTAAAACCAACCACACTACACCCTCCCCTTGTCGGTAGCAAGTGGTTCCAATAATATAAAAATATGCCCCAGATATAAACAATACCTTAAATTATATACATATTTCGACAAGGTCAGAAGACAACAAAGTCATAAATTTAGAAAACATGTGACAATAAAGCCAAATTCAATATAATGTCAATTTTGCAGGAGAGGAAAAAAATCCAATTGTTAAACAGAAGTAATAGAGAGTAGAAAGAATATGAGGCCAGATGTCCGCTACCTCCCTAATTTGAGTGGGGGGAAACAACACGTTCCCGCAGCACGTAACTGCCTTGTTGACAACGACAACGTAAACTATTCCGGCACGCATACCACAGCAGCGTTCGCTGTTAAGAACAATGTAACTGCCTTTAGAAAGCACCTGGAAAGTGTTTTTAATAACCGGGACTGGAACTCCCTTCAGATAACAAGCTAAGTTAGCAATCGAAGCATCACACGCTCTGTGCAAGGACAGCTGTTTACAAACCATAGAATGGCTGACAGAAGTTTCGCATTCACTACCGCTAAGAAAAACCTCCCTCAAACCATTAACACATCTGTATTGAAAGGGAAGCTCCAACACCTCGTGTATGTAACTGTCTCCCAATAGTTCATATCTACCCACCGGAATGTGCTTCAAACAAGAAGTAAATTGCAGAGTGGAGATAGGCAGATTAATAACCCCATGAATCAACCACTCAGCTGACGGAATCTCAGCCACCGTGAAAGGCAGTTTCTCCAATTTCTCAATATTCAACATAAAATATGTCGCTTCCTCAGGCTGGCGGTGCTTCCCTGCCCATTCTGACCGCCGCGGTAAAGCCGCGGTCAGAAAAGGGGATCCGGCGGTTTCCCGCCGGATTTCCCCTGTCTGGGCTGAATCTCCATGGCGGCGCTGCATGGAGATTCCGACCCCCTTCCCGCCACCCTGTTTCTGGCGGTTTTTACCGCCAGGAACAGGATGGCGGGAACGGGTTTCATGGGGCCCCTGGGGGCCCCTGCACTGCCCATGCCACTGGCATGGGCAGTGCAGGGGCCCCCTAACAGGGCCCCAGCATGATTTTCACTGTCTGCTTAGCAGACAGTGAAAATTGCGACGGGTGCAACTGCACCCGTCGCACCCCTGCAACACCGCCGGCTCCATTCGGAGACGGCTTCTATGTTGCAGGGCCTTTCCCGCTGGGCCGGCGGGTGCTCCTTTGGCGGGCGCCCGCCGGCCCAGCGGGAAAGCCAGAATGGCCGCCGCGGTCTTTTGACGGGCAAATGGCGGTGACCGCATGGTGGGCGGCGCGGTCAGAATGACCGCCCAAGTCTGCATCAGATTTTCCTGATCAATCTGCCTCAACCGGGCTGCAGCCTCCTGTTGTGAAAGCTTCCAAATCTCATTATAAACCTCGTATAAAAACCTTTTCTTCCGTGGTACCTTGGTACCTGACAAAAAATCTTGTAAATCAGTATCATTAGACAGTAACGTGAGATGTGACTTAACTGAATCCAGCGTGGATGACTTCAACCATTGCTGACAAAGCTTCCCCACGCTGTATGTAGTTATAATATCAGCATGTTCTGGTGAAATGTAACGAGGGTCTGCCCTACTAGTCCTGAACCCCCCTGAAGAGGTGACAAAATGTTGATGACACTTATTAGTGTCTATAGGCCATAATAACTACCCGCCCGGATGTTTCGATGAAGTGTTAAGCGTACCATTCTGGACCCAATGTGTAAAGTCACTAAAAGTAGCATTCACATAGTGCTGCCAGTTGTTTAATTTGGAAGGAACAGGTATACTAGGCAAATCTAACTCTCTTATTGTCGCCAAGCCCAAACAGCTAGTCTGTTGTACTGTGTCATTGAGGAAAATCATCTGCACAGGGATAATACATGCTCTAAATAATGTGTCCCTGCCTTGCATCTGCCAATTTTTCGTGCCCCAAACACTTTTCAAGTCAACAGTCTTAAACCAGTATTCATACCCCTCGACCGAAAGTTTAGATACAAACAAATTTGAATACAGTAATTTAGTATCGGTCAACAACATTTGCTTATTAGAATACGGAGTAACTTTAAAATAGTAAGACCTAGCATTTCGTTGATTATGCCCAGAAAAATATGCAAATTTATCATAATACGTTTTCGAACTCCCTTGTGGGGGAGTCGAGCAATGTTCCCATTGCACAAAATTAAATATGGACTTAGGGCTACTAGCTTTATGAATAAAGTGGTGTCCATAATAGTTGTAGCAAAACATGTCACCATGATTATCTCTAAATTGGTAAGCATCTTCATCGTCATAGACAGTATAATATTGCAAATCTGTCAGCATAGCATCTACTGTCTTCACATCCCAATCATCAGAGACAATGCCTGGTATAACAATATCATTCATTGATAACTTGAGGACATACGGTATTTGAATCAATTCAGTGGGACCATATATATCAAACATTACTTTATCCCACACAATCCCATCCGGAATTGGTATTGCAGAAATGTTTACATTGGACAAGTCTCTTCGAACCATATGAGACGAAAAATGTGGTTTTAACACAGTCTCCACGTGCTCAATGTCAGATCGATCAGGAAGAAAATTACCATGTATTACCAGAAAAAAAGTAACCACAAATCCCAACCATAAAAAAAGAGTCATTACAGCCGTAAAAAGCCACAAATAGTTCCAAGGAAAAACAAAATATGTGCGTTTAAGCCAACACAGCAGCTTACGTGGACCTCGGACAGAAGACATCGAGGACGAGGAGCTGGACACTGCATCATCAGTGTCGTTGAAGCAGCCAGAGGCAGTTCTTGCAAAAGGTGCAACTGTGAACAAAGAAGCAGATGGAGGCTCTCGCCTAGGCACGCTATAAACCACATGTTCAGAAACATCAGTAGAACGTACAGCAACTTGATCAAAAGATTCCATATTAATCGTCGTCTGAGGAACAATCGCAAGATCATCATCCACCCTCCCCAAGCTCGGAGAGGAAACAGCGTCGGTGTAAATCACCTGCAGCTGGACTTCTTCCCCAGTAGTGAGAGGGATTCCGGAACTACTGGGTGTCCCTCTTGGTCTGCTGTGCAGAATCGGCCACATGTTGTAACTTGACAATATCAATGGAAACAAAGCGATTTCCTTTGGCCCCTTGCAGCGGCGGTAAAATCACAGTTCTCGTGCCGCTTACCCCTAACACAGGGACAGGTGCTCGATAAGAAGGACCAAATTCTTTCTTTACTGCGACCTTTTCACGCACTAGATCCCCAATCCTGGGTATCCAACCAGTAGGTGTTACTGGCTCATCCTTAATTCCTGAGGAGGCAGCACTTGCAGAAGAGTTATCTTCACAGAATTGTTGTAAATCCTGCAAAACAGTGACACGATCATTTATGTCAAAGGGCGTATCTGCCGCCTCCACACCAGGACCATCTAGATCAGGAACATACATTTGTGTTCCAAACAGGCACTCATATGAAGTACGACCCCCCAGTGACCGTCTAGGCAAGTTATTAAGTGCTCTCTGTACTCCATATAGGTCGGCTAGCCAACTACGACCCGTACCTATAACCCTGGCCGTTAAGGACTGCTTTAAATCACGATTTAAACGCTCCACAACAGAATTTCCCTCTGGATGAAATGGAGACGAGAATTGGAGTTGGACCCCCAACGAAGCCATGGTGTCCCTGAATACCTTAGAGGCAAAAGCAGGGCCCTGGTCCGAATGAAAAGCCGCAACTGCAAATGTATCGACAAAGATGCGCAAATCTTTAATAACAGTCCGAGCGTCAGCCGAGCGTTGTGGCCAGACCCACACAAATCTGGAGCACGAATCTACAGCAACCAAAATATATTTGTATTCACTATCTGGTGTCAGCGGACCACAATGATCCAAGTACACACACTGTAAAGGTTTATTTGAAATCAGAAGGGGCGTCTGCTGCAGGCGTCTAGCCGATGAAGCTTTAATCTGTTGACAAACGTCACAACAAAGGACATATTGCTTCGTCTCTTTACAGAGTCCAGGCCACCAGTAACGAGCCTGTAAAAGTGAAATCGTGGTAGCCACACCAGCATGTGCAGACGCCACCCCCTCATGCCCTCATGTGCTGCAGAAATTAATCGAGGTCTCTCAATTCTATTGGGTAGTTCACGTACACCAATGCCTGGAATATTAACAACAGCATTCAGCGCACTACTCAAGCAGTAACTATATTTAGAAGGAAATCCTTTAGGAAATGGCGTGCCATCAGCCGTAATTTTTATGGCAGCCGAAATCTCTGTGTCTGGTTTGGAACTCGAACGAGTCACTGCGGCCACAGTGGCGACAGCCACTGCTGATTTCGCGGCTTCATCAGCCAAAGTATTCCCAACAACGTGTATTCCAACGCACTGGTGTCCAAGTGTATGTACAACATGGACCTTAGGAAGCGTCTCCTTCAGATCCGCAACCTTACCCCACAGCAATTTGTGTTTAATGGTGTTGCCTTTAGAATCTCTGAACCCATTCATCTTCCAATAGTGTAGATATTCATTGAAAGACTGTACACAGTAGTAGGAGTCACAGACCAGCAAGGTTAAAATCGCCGGATCCGCGTGCTCCAATGCTAACAATAGAGCTTTGAGCTCAGCCAGCTGTGCCATGCAATCTCCCAAGGTTTTAGTATAAGTATGTCGGGGGCAGAACACTTCCCCCTCCATCGTGCCGCTCACCACTGCACATGCAGCAGAATACTGCCGTTTAGTCCCAACCGCTGGTTGCGCAGAGCCATCGGTATACATGACCACCTGATATTGGTCAATAGGCAATGTGCCAGCAGGGACTGGGTACTCTATTTCATATTGAAGAAATTCTTGAGTCTGCAGCTTAGAGTCAAATATGTAATCTACATCAGTGGCTGTCAAAGACGCAGCCCATTGAATCCATCGCGGGTGTAAAGCTTTCGAATTAGGAACACTTGCTTTTGTAACAGCCTCTAAGGCTGGAATCGGGGAAACAACAACGATGCGTTGTCCCTGGGCAAGCGGTCTTTCTTTAATCACAGCCATCTGTACGGCAGTGAGTATTTTTTCAGTCTGTGCAAATCGTTGTTCTGCAGCAGAATACAAGTGGGACTTGTATGCAATTGGGACTGTCTCACCCTCATTAAAGGTGACATATGTAAACCCAACAGCCCCAGGTATCACCCTGATGACTAAATGTGTCTTATTGTCCCGTGTGTGTAAGTGTTTAACTGCTAAGAGATCAGTCTGTAAATCTCGTAGGATATGTGTATGCTCAATCGTCCAAAATCTACTCGAAAAATTCAGACGAATCAACTCGTATAAGGGTTTTATACACGTAGCATAATCAGGAATGTAAGTTCTGCCAAAATTCAGAAACCCCAACAATGACTGGAGCTTCCGAACCGTATTAGGAGGCTGCAACAAAGCACATTTCTCCAAAAAATGTGGTGCTAAGCTCTTGCCCTCACTTGACAACTCATATCCCAGGAAAATGACGCTGAGGAAGGCAATCTTCAATTTCTTAAAATTAAACTTATAGCCAATATCAGCAAACCCCACAACAATGCGCGATACACGCCTTAGATGTTGCAGAATCTCATCGTCTGTCAGATATATGTCATCAACATATGATAACGCTTCAGGGTCCAACTCGTGCAGCATTTCAGTCACACGAGCCGAAAACAGTCCTGGGCTATTCTTATACCCCTGAGGCAAACAACAAAACTTTTTCTGAGAGTCAAACGCACTGAAACTGGTATAGTCCCGACTTTCGGGCGCTATATTTTGGCAGAAAAATCCATTCGAGATATCTAACGTTGTTTTGTATTTCTTACGTACTATATTATTCATAAGCGCTGCGCTATGTGAATTCTGTATTACATATGTGCGTGTATGACTATTCAAATGTCTGTAATCCACCACTATCCTATATGAATGGTCTGGTTTAGCAACCGGAAATAAGGGATTATTCATCGGCGAGACACAGGGCTCAATTACACCCTGGTACTCCAATTGTGTAAGAATTTTCCTAACCGATGCCCTTGCCTCAAATTTGATAGGATACTGCGGCTGTGGCTGAGGTTCGCCCTTTATTGGAATTACATGATAAGGTGATTGTCTATCCCACCCCACGTTATTTCTATATAGGGCGGGAGCCTGTGCTAGAGCCCATGTTTTACTATAGGACTCCGCTAGTTCTCTCGTAACAAGTGGTGAGAAGGAAGGTGTAATAACCTCCTCCCCAACCGGACAGTCGCGAACAAAGTCAGGTGGCCAATCCTGTTCGGCCAGCAGAACATCATATGATTTTACCACATGGTCCCAAAAGATGGTGTGTACAATGCGGTCAATGTCCCCTTCTAATCGCAGAGTCACTTGATATACTCTATCAGGATCAGAGACTCGCATATCCGCCGTTTCGACTTGTATGAAGTCATCAGTTGCTTTCCCCTCCAGATGCTCTAGAAGACTCCGGCGAACTATTGTGACCTCTGCCGCGCTGTCTAACAGTGCTAACGCCCATGTCTTGTTCGTCAAGAGAACTCTCTTTTTGAGCGGCATGTCTAACTGAGACTGCTGCCATTTTCTTCTTTTTAAATTGTTGTTTTTGTTGCAGCGGTTTCTCTTCTTGTTTAATAGAAACCTCAGTTGAGCGTTGTGAATCCTGTCTCGGTTTCACGTACTCCGTCCTCCGCTCTGACCGCGCACCTCTCTCACTTCTCTTCTCTGAGGAGTCCTGAAAGGAACGAGATTGGCGTGTATCAGTATTTTGATATCTATCAGGCGTCTTCAAATTATCCCTATTCCTGAGATTATACCTATTCTGTGGGGTCTCCGGTTGCGGAGACTGTCCCCCATCTTTCTTAGGTGTTTGCTGTTTCTTTTCCCAGCGCTTTTTAGTACCCTCAGGTTGCTGCTGTTTCGCATTATCTTTATTATTTTTACCCTGTAATTGGGGTTTTTGGGGTCTAGCCCCTAGGCTATCGCGACCAATACTGGAATATGTCTCTGCTATTATTCTCGGAAGTTCCCGCTCCTGATTAATCTGCCGAACATCCCGAAGACGCATTCGCACTGCTAGTGCTACTGCCTCTCCCTTGAGATTACTCAAAATAATAGAAGAAACTGCAGCAAAATTGCCCATTAACTGCATGCCCAAATCTAAGGCAGGGGCAGCCCCATATTCATCCTGAATTTGTTTAAGCACTTCCGGTAGATTAGCTAATGTCGGTGTACCGTGTGCCGTAGTGTAGAGCGCGGCAAACACTGTGCCCCAGGTATTACAAAGGTCCACCGGAGGAACCATCCCATACGGCAAGCACATCGTCAATATTCTATGTTTATCCTGAGGTCCCGTATGGGGAAATACTGCTTCCAGCGTATTAATTTTTTGCGCCAGCCAAAATGGAGTTTCCTCACGTTTAGCCGGTACCTTACCCATAACTGAGCGTACAGTGGCCGGATTGACACCCGGAGCCACCGCCTGTGGGTGCGCCGGAGCAGCACGCGCTGCGTTTGTATTCAGTGTCTGCATTACAAACTGAACTAATCGTCTATATGTAGCCGTTAAGTCTGTATATAAACGACGAACTTCAACCACTGTCAATTGAGCAGCCGCAGGATGAGGTGTATATGTAGCCAATAACGGCCAGGTAGGTCCATCATTACTCAGTGGACCAAACCTAACTTTTGCTACTGTGTGTGTGAGGGCGTCATCAAGCCAATTATGGTGTTCTTGATAAGATAAAGGTATCTCTAAGTATGCATAAGCCCTGTATTGTCCAGGGACATTCGCAACAGTGTATTCGTGAAAAGTATTTGTACCCCCATCAACTGCTGGAAATACGACCCAAGAATAAAAAAGTTCTGTTCTATAGGCCGCATGGGCGTCCATCACAAAAGTGACCGGACCCCCCTGGTCCGTCAGTCCATGTGCTATCAGACGTCCTGTGAGCGGGTGACGCATATTGATTGCTATATTCACTACATTAGGATTCGCCATTTGTAAAAAATAGCTCTAGGTCAGAGAAGGCACACCAATATCGGGGTTTTTCCTTTCAAAGTCCAAGCTTGAATAACCAACCACTAAGTAATAGGATGTACCTATCCCGTGGTGGCGGAAACCCTCAGCCCCACGGACGTCTGCGCTTACGGAACCGAGGAGTCAAAATATATATGAGACCGAGAGAGTCAGTCGGACCTAAATATTAGAGCCAGACCAATCGTTGGCGGCGCCATGTCGCGTGGGCTCTCACTATCCTAAATGAGACTACTGGATTTCTAGGCAGCAGGATCGATAACGGTGTGGGGGACTGAGTCTGACCCACGTGTAAGGAACTCTGTCACCCTAAATCCGTTTTTTGCTCCGGCTAACTAGCAGTGCCTCATTTCTCCCACGGGGAAGAGATGATTGGGCAGCTGAGCGCATGACATCTTTGGAACTTCTCAGGGAAGTCGTGGTCACTCAGATCCAACCCAACTCTCTCATTTACAATATGATCTCATATACAAATGACAAAGACAGTATAAGTTTTATATAATGATTTAATAAAACAACTGTATTTTAGATAATAAGGCATGAGCCGCAATAACCAGAACCATACAACACAGTAGGATTGAAATAGTTACCAGGAGAGTAAAACATAAGAACAAAGCGATCATCGTCTATAATAGTTTCTACTCTCCCTCTGCTTGTTCTATTTCGAGCACAGCATGTTAAGCTTCTAGCTTGCCTGTCTGTATCACTGGGGAGACATCAGCCCTCATATCTGAGCAAAGGCCTGTGATCTTGGTTCAGAATCTGCAACGAGGCAGTCAGCGTCTAGTTGTGGTTCCCTGGTCGGAATCTCCCTCTTGCGTGTATTGTGACAAGGAAGTGATTTTATAACTAACATGTCAGTGTGATCACAAAATGTCCCTACGCAGGAATGCCAAGTCTAAACTCCTACCACGTCTATCGGCAATGTACCAGACTGTATCCTTGACTGAAGCACAGAGTTAATGTGTTATGGAGAACTCCAGTGCTGAAGTAGGCAAAACAGTGTGATATGAATAAAAAACAAAACCGTAGAACTGGCTATTTGAAAAATAACAGTACGAAGCCTAATGAAAAGCATTTAGGGCAAAGTGCACAGAGGCTCTAAGCTGCCAGCAAATGAATAAAATACATCCAGGGCAAAGTGCACAAAGGCCTAAAGCCTGAAGCTAACGCGCAAAGGATACGTAAAACCAACCACACTACAGGTTGTCCTAGTGCACTTTAGGACTCACCAAATCTCCATCGAAGTTATCATTCACTCACGTTGACTCAAACTCGACTCGTCAACCACGCCCAATTGACCTATTAAACCGCACAAATTACAACATAAACCAAGTGTCTCATACTCTTATCAATAGACTCCGGAGTCTTAGACCACGCAGGGTCCGTACATCACCAACAACCACGTGGACAATTTTTTAGCACAAAGCCCGACACTCACATGAAGTTCGCCGACTTCCCTACTCT
Organism: Pleurodeles waltl; assembly: GCF_031143425.1. Classification (NCBI taxonomy): domain Eukaryota; kingdom Metazoa; phylum Chordata; class Amphibia; order Caudata; family Salamandridae; genus Pleurodeles; species Pleurodeles waltl. The sequence goes on along the minus strand of NC_090439.1, from coordinate 865,404,845 downwards.
GATACTGCTGAGTACGCACACCCCTACTAAAACATTACCTGGCCTAAAATTCTCACAAACTCCACAGTTCACCTGTGGTATGCATAAGCCGTGCAAGCGCAAAACCCTACGTCATTCACACTATCACTAGAATGCCGAGAACATATCCAACTCACTTCAGAAGGCTCCAAGATTCCAGGAGTGTCATTCGGGATTTTAGGGGCACATCATTTCTCCAATTTGCATCATTGAAAGGACCAATTTTCCCAAAACCCAATTTTCCGATACACCTTGCTTACTTCAAACTACGCTCATCAATTTCTACAAAACCTTTGAACCAACAATTTCATCAAACTGTGGTCCCTCGTCCTGGGTCCCCAAAGGGCCAAACCATTACCTCTGCTACTAAAACTGATAGCGCGGCAGCACCTTGATAAGTAAACTTACAAGAGGACACGCCTAGGCCGATGAACCTTTTGACCACGTTCGGAGACTTCCCAGAACAAGATAACTTTTTGACATCACAATCAATATAACAATAAGTCAATCAATATTCGCAATACCTAATCAACAAGTTGTCAATAACATTCAATAAGAATCAATAAAGTGAACACACCATGACCTTTCGGCCAAAGAATAACCACGCAAATCTAATTAAGTGTTAGGATATTTATTCCCTATTAGTTACAATCTAATCATTTCTGTTAATCTTATTAGCAATCAATCTCATTAGTAACTCTTCAAACTTGTAATTTGAACACACTTACTCAATTCATAGAGAACACTTATTCAACATTGTCACATCATTAATAAGAAGCAGTTTAGCAAGGTACCATTATGCAAGATTCAACAAAGCAAGAACCCAGTCATTTGTCTATTTGCGTCAGATTTTAGTGAACACCTTAACTAACCTCGAATTAGCATTAGCATGTTGGGCTTCATGCAAAACAATTTAGCAAACACAAATTTGGAAAACATCTAACTATGGCCTCTATCAAAAGAGCAGTTGGTACCTAGAAAGGAAAGGCAAACAGACAATTACAATTTTCATCAGATAGTTACCCCTCCAACGAATCAGCAATCAGCGTCAGTCTTCGTCCTCAGGACATCAGTCGATTCAGCATCAGCAAGGATAGGACAGGGTAAAGTCTCAGTACGGCATAGCTAATAATAAGGCACTTCCCTTGTAAGGAGGAGAAGTAAGTATCGGGTAAGGATTCAATAGGGAATAGTTAAGATATCAGAACAAAGACTCAAAGAATAGTGGCAAAGTATAATAATTTCTCTGTAGAATGGCAAGGGATGGTGAAGAATGGCCGATTTCTCCTCGGGTCACGCCATTATATCAAAACTGTCGAACTTGCCCTTAATTCCTCAATGGATCGATTTTGGTGCATCATCATCTCTGTCCAATAATTCTCCACGCGCCCTACTAGAATTTTCCACAAGACACAGTTCTCATGCAGTTGATTGGCCCACGTTGTTGACGTCCTCATCGGTAGGAATGTCAAGTAAGAAAGTTACACTTTACGCTCCAGTCAGTAGTCCCATTGTCTTCTCCTAGTCTAGACAGCCTTGTACCTGTTACGAATTACACTGTTGCATTCAGCAAGAATGTCTCCTTGAGAAAGTCAAATCCTATGAGAAAGAATTTACTACGGCTACACACATATCTCTAGCTTCTGGACAAGTACAGCTTTGTGTCCTTCAGGAAAGCAGCACATTGCACGTTAGAAAAACACAGTTTAATATGAGACCAGGCAGCTAGGCCCAGACCCTCACTAACTAAGGCCTAGTGATTTAAGTTGACAAACCCCTAATACATGACTCTAATTAAGATACGTTAATACAAAACCATACATTAGTACATTATTAATTCATTAATTAGTCTCATTAGTCTTCGTGTACATTGTTGGCCAATCCCCGTGGGCACATTTCAAACATGTGTATTATTTTCTACATTTACACATTTTCTATGCAGCATCATTACAGACTATATTGTAAGCTTTTTATTTTAGTATTAATTTTAAAAGTCACACTCCAACACCCTTTACCAGAAGCGCATTTAGGCTTTCAGAATAAATACATGATTTTGATTCCTCTTGATTGCGGAAAAATAAAAACATTTGCCAGGTCTAAATACGGCATTTCGGTTAATTTCTATACCAGGAAAGATAACCCCTTCAATCGCATCCCAGAGCCTAATAAAAAAAGCGGAGTTTGAGAGAAACGGAACCGTTACAAATATTAGCAGAATTAAAATCCAGGTGCTAGTTTTAGAAATCTGGCTAAGTCACACTCTAAATTTGAACAGGAATAAAAATCCTCAAACAGTTTGGAAATTAAAGAATAGTATTTAAAATTAAAATAAAAACAATTCAGCTCCGAGCTAACTACGCAAATTATTAATTAAGCAGCATGGAAATGAAAGCAGCGATCCGTTTTATTCCAGGAACATTTAATTTTACAGTTAATCTATGAGAAAGGAAAAGCGCCATTAATTTTTATGCAAAAACATTTCTTTGCTCAATTGGCAATTAGTGGAACTAGTCTTGTGAAATGATGAAAGTGTTATGCTAATCTTTAAACTCCAGCAGAATGATCACTTGAACATCGTGAGCGTGGACATCAGGACTTTTAAATGCCGGGAGGCTCCAATAAGAGTGTGGCAGCAATATACAACATTAAGGATTAATTAGTTTGCAGCAGAGAGATCTATATGACATGGAATCTGCAAACAACGATTCTCAGATTAAACCCAGGACCAGCCTCAACCAACTCAGATGAAAATATGGTACACTATTCTGCAGTTAAGAAGACATTTTTAGGTTTTGCCTGGAGACAGATTCATCAGTCATATCTTATATGTAATAGAAAAAATACATAAAACACATACATGAAGTGGTTTTGGGTTACCTCTCTTCATCCATCTGTCCCTTTAACTTCTATTCAAATTTTACTGCTACCACTACAGCATAAAACATGGGGCAATGAGTTCTGATGGTACCTGTCGTGAACTCACAAACAAAGTTTGTAACTAATTCCCGATAGGCACTTGTGTATAAACCAGTATAAATTGGGTTTTGCCCATTTCTACACAACTGGCTGGATCCAAATCACTGCACCCGTACTGAATTGTGTATCAACATAAAACTGTGAAATTATGACTCAAGCTCTTAAGGATGCAAAATCAGCCCTTCAAATAAAACGATTTAGTGGAAACAGGCCCATGCTGGCCTGGGGAGCCATGCACAGAAGTCTTCGTCTTGATATTCAACTTCGTGTTGTAAGCTAGACAGATAGAGGCCTTTTTTCGGAAGTCACATGCTCATGAAATGACGCCATCCACGAGCAAAGCCAATGAAGCATCATTTTATGGCAACGTCTCCTTTAATTTCCACTTAGCAGTAGGTGGCACCACAAACAACCCAGTGATGTCAGACAATAAGGCTGACTACAGGGGCGGAACTTGGTGCTAAGGAACATGGCCACAATCTCGTAGAGCTACTTGATGTTAGTAGGCCCAGTGCCCAATAATGTATGTTCAATTACCTCCTGTTCGTGCCCAAGCGGTGGAGGAATAGTGTCCACAAAGCAGTGGTCGTGGAGATCAGTGCCAGAATGAGGGATGGTGCCTGAAACACCTGTGCTGTCGCTGTGCAGAGTCCCGTGAGCTGGTGGGGGGGGGGGAGTGGTTGTGGATTGCACAGGCAAACAGTAAGAAGCTCCTAGAAGATTCAGCTGACAGTGTAGTAGGAGTATAGCCCACATCAGACCACCACTCAATTCCTCCCAGCAACAGGCAGAAGTGGTCTGTGTGAGACATCAGGGAGGCAGGTTGAGGCCCCTCCTTTTCCTGGGATTTATACCACACAAGATATCCAGAAAGGTTGGACGACTTTGTCTGGTGAAGACTGCAAAATAGGCAGGACACAATGACAATACAAGTAAGATGTTCATTAGTTAGGAATGGAAACCACAATGGAACAAAGGTCTTGGTCCAAGATTTAGTGATCAACAAACATAGAACTCCCCCAATGTTCCACTTGCACATCACAATTCAGTGTTCCAAATTCTAATTTCTAACCCACATCCATTAGAAAGCAACCTTTCCTCTGTCCAAATCAAAGCCCTCACAAAATCTGCTCTCCTCAAAAGAAGTTGGGAACAAATCAAAGGTGCAGAGATGACTGGGACACCTACCATAACAGATTCAGACAGGGAGATGTTATTGAAGGAGCTAGCAGAGATTAAGGTTTCTTTCCATACTGTGGACACAGCTGTCTCAACTACAGTTTTAAATGATTTGATACTGACTGGAGGACACTGAAAAAAGAATGACAGAGGTGGAAAGAGGATTCGACAGACAGACAGAATGAGGCCCAGAAACCTGCTATCTTCCTAGAAAGACTGTGGAACCAAAGGATTGCAGTAGGCGAGACAATGTACGTAAAGTATACCGGAGATGTCACGCACAGGTCTTCTGGGCAACATGGATTATCTTCCTGATTCTAAACCAAGGCCTCTTATCTTCAGAGGCAGTGCCAGATGCCAGACTGAAACAGGATGTCTAGCAATGCTCCAGAAAATAATCAGGCAAAAAGGATTAGAAACTGGAGACCAGGAAAAGCTTGGTAACTGATCATGCTGAGCAGCAAGGCAAAGAACTGAGGAACAGCAACAGGAACGGGAGTGGGCAGGATGTCTACGGAGTACAGTGAGTTAACAATCATTCAGCAACAATTTTGATGCAACCTGGCTAACAGGGCTCCATTTCTAGTTGTTGTGGGTACATTAGCACACCCAAGAGCTTGATTACAGTAAGATGCTGTTGTATGCAACATTCATACTTATTTGGGTCTATGCATCACACCCTTGAATATTGCATTTGCAATATCCAATGCTTGTTAAATGTCTCATTTATTATAACCAATGTTGTTGATTATGCAAATTGTATTCACCTGCTCCAACTGTCACTCCAAAAAATGTGCTCTTCACAATGTGATCTGTATTGAAAATTTGCCACAACCAGAAGGATAATTGCTCATTTCCTTAACAAGCAATCAGCTGCCAAAAGGCACATGTGCACATTTGATTATTTAAGGATGCCTGTGAGTCTGACTCCTTGCTTGGTGTGGTACCTATTGCTCTGCTCATCTGTTTCCAGTCAAGTTCCTTGTTCTCCGGCATGCCTCCAGTTGAGTTCCAGTGCAAGTCAAGTTCCTTGTTCTCCAGCCTGACTCCAGTCGAGTTCCAGTGTTCCTGGTTCTCCTATCAGCTTCCAGTTGAGTTCCAGCATTTCTCGTCCTCCAGACAGCCTCCAGTCGAGTTCCAGTGACCCTTGTCCTCCGGTCGGCTTTCTGTGGAGTTCCGTCTCTCCTCTTACGTCTTCTGCCGACTATCCCATATTTCCTGTTAAAGAGATAAAATAAGAAAGGTGAAAAAAAAAAAGTTTGGGTTCTTCTAAAATTTTCAAACAAGTAACTTAATTTCAAAGAAAGATTATTCACTTAAATGAAACAAAACAGAGCTCTGTCTTTTAAATAATTTATGACAATAAGAACTAGTGTGATTTATCATTTGAGTGGGAATCCAAGATACTGCTAAACAGACATTAAGAAAGACGTATTTCCTGTAATAAGCACTGCCCTGAGAATTAGCTTATTGGAAATAGAGCAAGTTTATCGCAACTATTATTGGCAAGCAATTACACCAGAACACAATGAAGCCCTTTATTCAAGTTGATTGTTTTTGAGTTTTGAGACTATTGTAAAAAGAGGAAGAGACTTGTTCAGCCTTATAGAAATGTATGCACAATCTGTCAACAATAACTGACATTAGGCAATGCACAATAGTTTATGCAAGTTCAATGTATTAATGAAGTAATTAGCTTGCACCCCAGAATCCTAATAACCAAGAACCCAGTACTTTGAGAAATCAGAAGCCCTGATGTCCAATAGGAAATGCAGTCCAGGGTCCAGCAGTCCGATTCTGCAGTCCACGAAGCAGAAGCTGGTATTTTCTGTTTTTATCTTCCAAAACCCCCCTTCCCCTACAGGACCTATGAGAGGACAATGTACTCTTCATTGCAGTCATGTTAGTCCTCACCAAGATTGGGGAATTGTCATTGCCTCATCGCAAAACCTGAAATTCAGGTGAGTGGCTCACATAGAACAGGAATGTTTAAATTCAAGAGATTGCCTTTCAGGTTAAATGCAGCTGCATCATTATTTTAGAGGGCCATGGAAAATGTCTTGGGTGGTATATTGCGTGTTAAAGTTTACCAAGATGATTTTTTAGTCCTTAGTTCATCTCAGTAAAACAATGATGACAGTGTCAGGTAGGTCCTTAGTAGGTTTAAGGAGAGAGATCTTACCTTGAGGGAAAACAAGTACAAGTGTAATCTCTCAGGGATCGAGTATTTAGGTCACAAACTTACTAGAGATGGTGTTAAACCAAAGGATCAATTAGTGAAAACTATTGATGATCCTCCTGCTATGAAGAGCAGGGAGGACTTAGTCACCTTTCTGGACATGGCTGAATACTATAATAGGTTTGTTCCCAGGTTTGCTATGCACACACACGCAGCAGGAGAGCACTTTTAAAGAAAGAAGTCAAGTGTTCTTGGTGCACTAAGTGCAATTCCAAGTTTTAGGACATAAAGAAGGTGTTACGGTGTGTTCCATCAAAGCTTTGACACTAATAGACCACCTATTCTAGTCATGGACACTAGTGCCAAAGGGTTAGGTGCTGTTCTGAAACATGCTAAAGATGGGAGAGAAGAAACTATAATATTTTTGTCCGGGGCATTAGTGAGGCCTGAAATCTATTATTCCATAACAGAGAAAGAAACCCTGAATTTCTGGGCTACTAAGAAACTCATGACATTTCTCTGGGGTTGAACCTTTGTAGTGTGGTCAAATCATAAACCTGTGAAGGATGTATTCTGTAAGAAAGGTTTGGATGTCATCTCCTCACACATCTGCAAGTGATTAGTTGCACTGCAGGGTTATGATTTAAATATTGAGTATATTCCTGGTACTGAGAATTAAGTGTATGATTATTTGTCACAACTAGTTTCTGGAACAAATGTGATTGAAATTGATTCTAAGGAGGACCAGTGGGACTTGGAGGATTTTAGTGTATGTGAAATCACTGAAGTGGTAATTATTGAAAATGGTGGGAAAGAATCATTAGCCAATGAAGTAGCGTTACAAGACGTGTGATGAAGTTCAGGAGTATTGAATATTTACGATGAACTTTCTCTCAAGGGTGATGTACTGTGAGAGGAACAAGATCAGTTCCTCCCAGACAGGGCCATGACAAAATAGCTCAATTTGGACACCAAAGACATCAGGGAATTTCCAAAACAAAGGAAACAATCAGGTTATACTTCTGGTGGCCTGGGACTGATGTGCAGGTAGAGACGGTGGTGAGAGATTGTTTTGAATGCATCTCTGGTGATAAAGTGTGTAGGACTGGAACTAAACCTATGGTTATAAGGGACAAACCTAAGAGGGTCTAGCAGGAAGTTGCTCTAGACATTTCATAACATGCGACTAGTAAGACTGGACAGTATTATGTGTTCGTTTTGACTCATATTTTTTTTCAGGTGGCAGAAACGCAATTGAATTCCTTAGCAAAGTGTTCAACAGGGAGGGTTTACCTCAAAGTATCCTGACAGACAATGGTGTGCAGTTAGTATCTAAGAACGTGGAAGTATTTGTGTCTGAGCGTGGTATCAAACACAAGAAGTGACTAATGGAATGGTAGAGAGATTTGATAGGGGATTGAAGGAGTCCAAACAAATAGCAAAGTTTCAAAACAAAGGGGGTCATTACAACATTGGCGAAAAAAGCCGCTTACCGCCGTGCAGAAGACCGCCAATACACCGCCGCGGCCGCGGAATTCTGCCACAGCTATTATGACACACATCTCGGAATCTGCTGAAATTCAGACACCCACACAAGTCCGCCACACCAAAGGTCAGTGATAAACTGGCAAAAACAAATCCTCCATCGTCACGCCGACAGAAACACGCCCATGCTATTATGACCCACGAATCCACGTGGCGGTCTTTCAACCGCGGTATTCCATTGGCGGTACACACCGCCGCGCTCAAAATACAAACACATCTCCAAAACACCGCCACACTGGACAATTCAAAATACACACACCTGATACACATACAAACACCATTCCCACACACCCAACACAATATAAAACACACACCCACATCACCCACAAACCCCTATGACCACAAATTAGAGACGAAGGCGACAGAGAGAGCACAGCAATAGACAACCCCACCACACAGAGGCACACGACACCATCACCCACACAACATCCACGCACAAAACACCCCACACCACTACACATCAGCACACTCATCACCACATACACCACCCCTCACATCACCTACACCACCCAATGGCACGCCAAAGACACCCCAGGTTTTCGGAGGAGGAGCTCAGGGTCATGGTGGAGGAAATCGTACGGGTAGAGCCACAGCTATTTGGATCACAGGTGCAGCACACCTCTATAGCTAGGAAGATGGATCTACGGCGAAGAATCGTGGACAGGGCCAACGCAGTGGGACAGCACCCAAGAAATCGGGAGGACATCAGGAAGAGGTGGAACGACCTACGGGGGAAGGTGCGTTCCATGGTCTCCAGGCACAACATTGCGGTTCAGCGGCGTGGCGGCGGAACCCCACCTCCTCCCCCACAACTAACAACATGGGAGGAGCAGGTCTTGACCATTATGCATCCAGAGGGCCTCGGAGGAGTCGGTGGAGGAATGGACACTGGTAAGTCAAATCTCAACTATCATATCCCCCACTCTACCTGCATGCTATCACACACCCCCACCCTCACCCCCTCCCCTATCACTCCAATTCCTCACACATGTCCCAATATCACAAACCACACATTCCAACACCAAGCCCTGCATGCAACACCAAAGCATGGACACCCATCACCAAAGCATGGACACTGCACATACCCATAAACCCCCCTAAACCATCATCACACAAGGTCCTACACAGGAATGCAAGCACTGGGGTACACGGTCACCCACCCATTGCACACCATGGCACACACAGATGCAATAATCATGCTTTTATACCCCTGCAAGACCACTACCTAACGTCACCAGACAGGAGGGTCCAGACAACTCTACCCCACCCACAGAAGAGGCCCACAGTGATGACAGCAGCTCTGGCCAACTGGATCCACATGACCAGCCTGGACCATCGTGGGCCTCGGGACAGTCGGTTCCCCTCGCACAGGCACAGCCCAACACCCTCCACCCTCTGGAAACACCAGTACAGCACCCACCCAGCGGGCCCATAGCTCCGTACCCAGGACACGTCAATCAGCTGTGTGTCCACCACTACAGGGAGCCCAGGATAACCCACCACCCCAACAACAACAGGGACCTGGGGGCAGTGGCAGTGGGCACACAGTCCAGGGGACGGAGGCCCAGGAACACAAGGGAACTGGTAGGGCTGCTGTGCGATAGGGGGCGGACAGGCCAAGGGAACCCACTCTCCACGAGGCCCTCTCCTCCATCATGGGAGCATACCACCACTCCCAGGAGACGATGGCCACGGTCCTGGCCAAGTTTCAGGAGACCCAGCGCCTGCAGGAGGAACAGTATTTGGGGTTCAGGGAGGAACTCAGAACCATCAGCTCTGCCCTGGGCACCATCATAGGGGTGCTGAAGGACATACAGAACACCATGAGGGACACTAGCCTCGACGATGAACTGCCCACCACCTCTGCCGGCGCTAGTGGACAGGACGCCCCGCCACAGGACCACCACACCAGCACCCCACCCCCTGCAGACGAAGAACCACCCCGCAATCGGTCCCTGAGATCCAGGAACAGGACAGAGCACGATGGCAAGACCCCCGCCAAGAAATGAGACCACCCTGATTGTCATCCCACTATCCCACTTTGTAACCCTGTTCATAATTAAACTGCCCCAGCTCCACTTCCCATGCCCATATAGGCAGTGCACCTGTGAGACTAATAGACTGGACTCTGCCATGGACATTCCTCCACCATCACCCATCACCATTTTACCACCCCCTCCAATAATTTGCACTTCAATAAACACCCTTGAACCACAAAACAATCTGGAGTCAGTCTGTGATTTATAAAATGTGTATTAGCTATGACAATGACAAAATCCGTTCTCAATAGTAATGTCAACATACCTATGTCACACATCACAAGTCCATGAAGGATGCAAGCAGATGACACACGTTGGTAACCACACCTGTGAAACCGTAATGGAAATGTACAACTCAGTTACCAAATACTGCTTGAAACTGACAGACAGGATAGAGGTAGAAGTGTGAAAGTAAATGTATTAGTAAAGAAAGTGTTCTCACCTGTGTGTCACTGGAAATATTGCTGTATGACTGAGTCCCTCTTGTCAATGTCTTCTTCCTCTGCTTCCTCCTCATCACTGTCCACAGGCTCCACAGCTGCCACAACACCGTCATCTGGACCATCCTCCTGCAGAAAAGGCACCTGGCGTCACAAAGCAAGATTGTGTAGCAGAGAGCAGGCGATGATGATCTGGCACACCTTCCTTGGTGAGTAGAATAGGGAACCACCTGTCATATGGAGGCACCTGACCTGGCCTTCAGGAGGCCGAAGGTGCGTTCGATCACCCTCCTAGTCCGCCCATGGGCCTCATTGTAGCGTTCCTATGCCCTGGTCCTGGGATTCCTCACTGGGGTCAATAGCCATGACAGGTTGGGGTAACCAGAGTCCCCTAATAGCCACACCCGGTGCCTCTGGAGTTGACCCATCACATAAGGGATGCTGCTATTCCGCAGGATGTAGGCGTCATGCACAGAGCCAGGGAACATAGCATTTACCTGGGAGATGTACTGGTCTGCCAAACATACCATCTGTACATTCATCGAATGATAACTCTTACGGTTCCTGTACACCTGTTCACTCCTGTGGGGGGGGACCAGAGCTACATGGGTTCCATCAATGGCACCTATGATGTTAGGGATATGTCCCAGGGCATAGAAGTCACCTTTAACTGTAGCCAAATCCTCCACCTGAGGGAAAACGATGTAGCTCCTCATGTGTTTCAGCAGGGCAGACAACACTCTGGACAACACGTTGGAAAACATAGGCTGGGACATCCCTGATGCCATGGCCACTGTTGTTTGAAATGACCCACTAGCTAGGAAATGGAGCACTGATAGCACCTGCACTTGAGAGGGGATTCCTGTGGGATGGCGGATTGGTGACATAAGGTCTGGCTCCAACTGGGTACACAGTTCCTGGATTGTGGCACGGTCAAACCTGTAGGTGATGATTAAATGTTGCTCCTCCATTGTCAACAGGTCCACCAGAGGTCGGTACAACGGAGGATTCCACCATCTCCTCACATATCCCAGCTGACGGTGCCTAGGAAGGACAACAGCGACCACAGAGTCAAGCTATTCAGAGGTATGTACCCACAGCTACACAGAACACGAAACAAAATCCAAAAAGTTGTCTGTATGTGTGTTGAGTCCAGGCCTAGGTATGTCTGACGCAGTTGAAAATGAAGCCATGTGGGCCCCTGAAATGGCGGATGCCTGACCTCTAAAGTGGGACAATGGGATGTGAGGTAACTGCGCTGGCATTGTACACCGTCGCGGTAGGCGGTCGTAGACCACGGCGCAATGCTGCATTGGTTAACATTGGACCCTATGGGTCCCAGGAGCCAATGACGAAGTGCGCCGGCGGTCATGATACGTACCGCCGCGGACGTCACCGCCGCGGACGTGACCGCCATTTTCTATCTGTTCAATCACTCGATAACTGATCTTCGACAAGAGAGGACCTACACTGTAAGTGCTGCTGTGACCTCGGTCTGGAAGAGACAATGGCTCGTGCGTCTGGGGAAAGGGCCCCTGCCTTCACTGCACAGGAGTTGGAGAAGCTCGTGGACGGGGTCCTCCCCCAGTACACGCTACTCTACGGTCCTCCAGACCAACAGGTGAGTACATAGGGTGCAAGTTGTATGGGCTATGCCTGGGTGAGGAGGGCTGGATGTAAGAAGTAAGGGGGCAGAGTTCTGCGAGCATGAAGGAGTGTGAATGCATGTGCCACATGGCAAGGGCAGGGATGTGGGCCACTCACTTTGACGGTGCAGTTGCTAATGACATCTCTTCTTCCCCTGTACATGTCATGTCGGTCAGCGCCCACCAGAAGAAGGATATTTGGCGTGCCATCGCCAAGGACGTCCGGACCCTGGGGGTCCACCAGAGACAGAGCACCCACTGCCGTAAAAGATGGGAGGACATTCGCCGCTGGAGCAAGAAGACGGTGGAGGCTCAGCTGGGGATGGCCTCCCAACGTGGGAGGGGTGCCCATCGCACAATGACCCCCCTGATGTTCCGGATCCTGGCAGTGGCCTACCCGGAGTTGGATGGGCGCATGAGGGCATCACAGCAGACACAAGGGGGTGAGTACACTCTCATTCTGCTGACTTTGCGCGCAGTGGAGGTGTCTGGGTGGGGGAGGAGAGCTGTGGGTTTCCCTAGGCCAGGGCGAGTTCCGTAGCCTAGGCCCCTCCGTAATGCAGGCCATGTGCCACTCCACCCTACCTCTGTAGAGTGCCAAGTACAGGTATACACGCCCCTGTGTCATCTATGCAGATGTCCACCATAGCCATTTAGGCCATATCCCAGGTACTGCATCTGTAGAGCTCAAGAGCGCGGCGTAGTGCAGGGGCCTGCTGTGTCTGTATTGTCCGCCAACGGTAGCGGTATGCCATGCACTCAACCTGTCTTTCTTCTGTTTCCCCACCCCTTTTTGTGCTCTCCCTGTTCTTTTGTGCATCAGCATCATCAGGCGGAGGTACAGTGGCACCGGAGCACGAGTGGGCTGCATCCCACATGGCCATGGAGGGCCACACCACGGACTCAGAATACACCAGTGGGACGGAGGGCGAGGGGAGCTTCACGGCAGTCACCGGATCAGCAACCAGCGACACGGACTCGTCCTCCGATGGGAGCTCCCGTGTGGTGGCGGCACCATCTGTGCCCCCCACTTCTACAGGTACAGCCACCACCCCCCCTAACAGCACCGCCCTCCCAGCAGCCCCATAGCCTTCGCCCCGTGCTCGCTCACCCAGGAGGGTGGGCATCACCTTCGCCCCAGGCACCTCAGCCCCTGCCCCTGTCACCCCTGCTGCCCTCAGTGAGGAGGCCATTGACCTCCTCAGGTCACTCACTGTTGGGCAGTCTACCATTGTGAATGCCATCCAGGGTGTAGAAAGGGAGTTGAAACACACTAATGCATTCCTGGAGGGCATTCATTCTGGTCAGGCTGCCCATCATCGAACCCTGCAATCTCTGGCCTCAGCACTGATGGCAGCCATTGTCCCTGTGTCTCGCCTCCCCCCTCCAACTTCCTCCACCCAGGCCCAATCCCCTGTACCTCAGCCTATCCCAAGCACACCATCAGCAAGCCTGCACACACCTCAACACACAAGGGCAGCTCAGGGAAACATAGGCACCACACATCCCACAGGCACTCACACAAGCATCACACACATACAGACACACCAACACCCACTGCCTCCACTGTGTCCCCTTCCTCGTCGTCTCCCTCCTCCCTCCCAGTCTCGTCTACACTCTCACCTGCATGCACTACCACTACAGCCACTAAGACTCGCACCAGAACACCCACCACCACACCCTGCTCACCTGCACTCACCACCCCCACTACCATTTACACGTCCCCTGTGTCCTCTCCCAGTGTGTCTGTGACGCCCCCTCCCAAAGTACACAAACGCGGGCACACACACACCCAACATCCATCCACCTCACGACAGCCTCCAGAGCATGCACCTGCACCCAAATCATCAAAAGTTACACCTCCTACAACCACCTCCTCTTCCTCGACTCCCAGACCCCCTCCAGCTACCCGTCCCAGTGTTCGTCAGAAACTTTTCCTGAGCAACGTTGACCTCTTTCCCACCACCCCCACTCCAATTCATAGGTCCCGTAGTAGCACCTCAGCCAAAAAATGTCTGGTACCAGTGGTGCCTGTTAGAGGTATGTGGAGTGCACCGGGCACCAGGGCAGCCAGTGTGACACGGAGCCAAAGCACAGCCAGTCCCCCCCTGTGAAGCACCAGAAGTTGGACAGTGCCTGACGGGAGAGGGTGAAGACTCCTGCCGGCAAAGCCGCTCACAACAGTCTCGGGGGGAGTGTTGAGCCAGCTGTGACTCCTCCCAAGGTGGGGAAGGGGCAGAGGAAAGCGCCAAAATCTGGGAAGAGCAGCACGGCGGAGAAGGCCGCCATCATCCCCGCTGCCCAGGACGCCACCGCCAGCCCCATCGTCACTGGTCAGGAGACCACCATCAGAGTCAGTGCCCAGGAGGGCAGCACAATCGTCACTGGTCAGGAGACCACCGCCAGAGTCAGTGCCCAGGAGGGCAGCACAATCGTCAGCAGCACAATCGTCACTGGTCAGGAGACCACCGCCGGAGTCAGTGCCCAGGAGGACAGCACAATCGTCACTGGTCAGGAGACCACTGCCGGAGTCAGTGCCCAGGAGGGCCCCGGCAGCCACAGCCCCGCTGGGCAATGAGGGACCGCCATGGCACACACCGCTGCACAGGTCAGAGACAGCAAAGTCAAGCACCACTGAACAGGGCAAAGACCGCCATGGCAAGCACCGCTGAATAGGGCAAGCACCGCTGAACAGGGCAAAGACCACCATGGCAAGCACTGCTGAACAGGTCAGGAACTGCAAAGTCAAGCACCGGTGAACAGGGCAAGCACCGCTGAACAGGGCAAAGACCGCCATGGCAAGCACCACTGAACAGGTCAGGAACTGCAAAGTCAAGCACCGCTGAACAGGGCAAAGACCGCCATAACAAGCACCGCTGAACAGGGCAAGCACCGCTGAACAGGGCAAAGACTGCCATGGCAAGCACCGCTGAACAGGTCAGGAACTGCCAAGTCAAGCACCGCTGAACAGGGCAAGCACCGCTGAACAGGGTAAGCACTGCCAACTCAATCACCGGTATCCCATGTGCGGCAGGGGCAGTGACGGAACTGGGACCGTCACGGGGAGAGTGATGCACTCTGGGCACCAGTCCCCCTCCAGAACCAGTGTAGACTGTTATCCACTTGAGAGTCTGTGGCTTTGCACTCCCCAGGATGGTACAGTGGGCAAACCACCCACTGTAGATACTTGTGAGACTGTGGCTTTGCACTTCCCAGGATAAAGCAGTGGGCAAACCACCCACTGAAAAGACTTGTGAGACTGTGGCTTTGCACTCCCCAGGATGGTACAGTGGGCAAACCACCCACTGTAGAGACTTGTGAAACTGTGGCTTTGCACTCCCCAGGATAAAGCAGTGGGCAAACCACCCACTGAAAAGACTTGTGAGACTGTGGCTTTGCACTCCCCAGGATTGAACGGTGGGCAAACCACCCACTGTAGAGACTTGTGAGACTGTGGCTTTGCACTCCTCTGGATACATCAATGGGCATGGAGCCCCGTCGTGGATCTGGCGTGGTGCTGTCATCTGGCTGAGGTGCCCCCCCTTCCCTTCCCCCTGAGGTGCCTGTTGTATTTCTATCTGATGCCCCAGCAGTGTTCTCTCCGTTTCTGGACAGGTATCGTGTGTGGGCCTCGCCCATGCATTTTGGGCCCAGTGGTCCACGGACATTGAATGGTGAATACCTGCACTACTAATCGTGGTGTATATTTTTGGAATGTGTATATATATCTGTATATATTAGCTTACTGTATTTTTATACATTACAATGGTTGTACTCATTTCCTTTTGTCTTTGCATTCTTCCGGGGGGGTTGGGGGTTGTTACTGTGATGTTTGGAAATGCATTGGTGTGTGTGTTGTAGTGTGCGAGGGTGGGGGTGTGGGTGTTGCGTGTGTGTGTCCGTGACTTTTGCCTCCCCCCCTCCCCTATGTCGTAGGTGCAGTACTCACCGTTGTCTTCGGTGCCGGAGTTGCTGATGTTCGTAGAGGAGCAGGAAGACAATCGCAGGGAGAATTTGGAGTTCCGGCTCCAGGGTGCCCTCCTTCCTCGTGGAGTGTGTTAAGGTGAGCGTTTTCCCATTGAAATGGCTGTTTTCACCGTGTTTTTATCCACTGTGAATCCGCCCCGGAAAAGGTGGCGGATTGGCCTGTTGTAATACTGTGGGCGGTACTTTGTCTTCCGCCTGTCTGTTGGCAGGGACCGCCGTGCTGCTTATCTGTACCGCCGTGGCGGTCGGAGAGTTAAAATGGCTGTCTACGTTGGCGGTTTCCGCCACGGTCATAATTCCCTTTTTTTTACCGCCGGCCTGTTTGCGGTCTTACCGCCGCTTTAACACCGTCCGCCAAGGTTGTAATGACCCCCAAAGACTGGAAGGTTGAAATAATAGAAAGGGTAAACCTCTACAGACTGGCTCACTATTCAACCAACAGCAAGATGCATTTTGAATTGTTTAGGGGTCATAGACTCATCACAATGATGTGCCCCAGGAGGATGAGGTGAAGAGATATAGGTAAATTCTCAACAACAGAGAGGTGGATAAACACTCAGGATGAATAAAAAGGAAGCTTCATTTTGATGTCAGATGTCAGACATGTAGGGCCATATGTACGAACACATTTTCCCATTGACACAGAATGGGAAAAACCCTTTGCTACATCTGGCCCGTAGTCTCTCCAACAAATGTAAAGGTGAGGGATTTGGTGAGGGTGAGACAGATTTAAAAAGGAGGTCCTTTAAAATTTTCTGCACCTTTCAAAGTGGCCAAATTGTTCCATTATGTGATCAAATTGAGTGATACTCCCATTTAGAATTTGGGAAGAGTGGCTGTTGTGCCAGAAGGCACTAGGAATTATGAGTACACAAGTGTTGAGAAACAAGTCTCCTCTAAATTGAGGTGGACAGAACAGTAAGTGATTTGTCCTAAACACTTTAAATACTTTGTTTAAGTGTCTCAATATGTATGCACTTTTTGCCTTTCCTTTTCGCTTAATTTTTACTTGCACTGTATTGATGATAAATTTGAGAATCTGATATGGATATTTTTAAGTTCTTTCATTTTTTTTTCTCCATGACAAATCTATTAACAATGTAATGTTTATAATTCATTTCACAGTATATTTTGTCAGGAAAGACAGAGTTGTTGTTTGTGTTTTGGGGGAGGTGTGTGGTATCTTTAGATGTTGTCATAATAGAATGTAAAGCTTAGCCTAGAATTGTATGATGTAATAGAATCCTGCAGGTCAGTTGCATGCAGCCGTTTTGGATGGGATCTTTCCTGTATTTCTAGAGACGTGAATAAAACCAGAAAACCCTTTACAGGTGAGTTTGTACTTGATTACAATCTCTCTGATGAACAATGGTGTAACTGCTATTTACAGACAGGTCAGATATCCTCCAGTATTAGGTTTAGAATCATTCACATCAAGCTCCTCAGAGGGCATACTATACTTCTGTCAGACTGCGTCCCTTTGGACTTATACCTGACCGCCCTCGTGTCCGATGTGGGGTAGATGGCACAGACTTTTTACACCTGGCATGGTCTTGTGGGTCGGTACATTCCTACTGGCTGGAGGTGCAAGAGGCCCTTTCCCTTAGGTAGAGAAAAATGTATCACTGACTCCTATTATGACTTTTCTGGAGTATATTAAGGACTTATCTACATCCCGCAGGCGGTATGTCACACTGCCTCTATTGCTTGCCAAGAGACGGGTCACTTGTCGCAGCAGAGGAGGGCGGGCACCTAAATTCAAAGATTGGATCAGAGATTCAATACACTGTAATGAACAATTAATGTTATATGCTGACCTTCTACATATTCCCTTGTGTCCCAGATATATCTGGCTCCCTCTCTAAACCTATCTACAGAGACAGCTCGTGTACTTTTAAATACTACCTGACGGGATAGCCTGTTTCAATGCACACATATAGAGGCTTCCGGTCAGCCCTTTTCATCCATTGGTCTGTCAAAGTTTTATTCAGGTTTGGTTCCTCCCACCACAGCAAACATCATGGGATAGTGGTTAAGCCTACTTCAGCCATTGTCTCTCTTCATTGTGCTTGTACACATTTGTACATTTGCCGTGAAAGTAGCCCACCTCAGTGTCAGGGCAGGTGGACCAATCTCTGCTTCCATTTTGGCCTTCATTTTTTTATTTTTTTATTCTTGCAATGGCTATACCTTTTACTTAATTATTTGCAAACATATGACTTCCACCTTTAGACAGTGGTATTTTATTTGTTACTACTTTAAAATTCATGATGCCTATTGCATACATACACAAAAAATGTGCATTCTTGCCCAGTTCAAAACTATTGGGTTTGCTGATGCTTGTTTAAATTAATTTCAAGGAGGGGGGAAATTATTCCTTTGGAATTTAGTTGCAAGTCGAAATGATTGTGTGACAAATGTGCCAGGTAAACATTAATTACGATTAATTATGATTATTGAAATCATCACTTAATATGAGGAAAAAGTAAGTCCGTTGCGGAGGTGGTGGAGGACTGGCAGCCACTGAGTCAGTACTTTCTAACCTTGTATGGTAGGGGCTACATCTTCAAGCTTCGTGGACTTAACACCATCACTGATCCATTGTGGGATGGCGTCTAACAGCTTTCACCTGATATTACGTATGCATGTCATCAAAGCAATTTAGAATAGCAGATTTTCATTCGAAGGTGCCATAAGTATAACAAACTCATCCAGAAACGCCAAAACGGTGCTTACCTTAATAGTATATTGTAACGTGTGACAGTGTAATATCACCTGCCCAGGAGTCATGCAAGAAAGGGACAGCGGGTAAACACATACAAAACGTTACATCTGTCCCACTGAACTTCACACACGTCAATATATCATTTATATATCACAATATACATCATTTCATAGACCTCAATTTAAATAAATATATTTAACGTTGGAGGGGTGAAGTTGAGGTCAAGCTGGATGCTGTTCTGATTGACCACTGGGTGTAGCCATGTAGAGGTTTCTGTCAGTCCCGAATACTTACCGCATCCTGAAGTGCTACAGCCCTTGTCTCGCCGGCGTCATTTGATTGGGGGTTGATAAAGGCCAAAATAATATTGTATATTACTATCAATTGGCTCCTCATTTGAAGCTACTTCTTAGACGATATCAAAGAACTTTGGTATATTCTGCCATAGCAGCGGCTTAGATAGTCTAATATATATATTTTGAAGAATTCATCTTTAAACATTGTGAGTGCGAAAATGGCAAAAGTATGTCGTGAGATGTCTTGATTATTTTAACGACACCCAAACCTTTTTTTGTGTTTCCCATGGGTTTGCATTCTTTTAGAGACTCGAGTTTTGTGTGTGATATGGCTATGGTGTTTGGGCCTGCTGAATAAGTCCAGAAGCTGTGGATTTGCGACTTCATCTACTCGACATATCTACATGTCTCATGATAAGCATTATCAGGAGGAATGGCAATGCCAACCTGGGCATGTTTGATCTTCAGTCACGTATGTTGACTATCAACCTGCATATGTATCAGTGGTGTTGTTTGGCAACTGTTTTGTCAAAGTCTGTTGGTGCGCCATTATGGGCCCTCGTAGTTTACCCAGCAGGACCAGGGAGCGAGTATATACGATAGTACCCAAATACTTACTGGTAAGCTTTATTAAACTTCTTGTACATCTCTTTTTCTTTCCAGACTTCATATATTAACTAATCCGCCTAGATTACTATCACATTTTGACAAGCTTGGGCAGGTGTTGTACGGAATGTCGGCCTATATGTGCTCTGCCCGGAGGCGGAGAGTGCGACACAGGAGGAAGAGTGAGGCGATTCCGGGGTCTCTGTGACTGTAGGGATGTGGGGGTCACTCTCGAGCTTTAAGGAATTAGATGAGGAAACGTTGACCTCAGTCTAATGAAGATTACTAGTAAAGAATTAGGACTTCAATCAATGCCCCCTTCCACAAGTTGAGGGTACCGCCAGAATACGAGAGGTCATCAAAATGAGACCAAATGACCCCAGGAGACAGTCAAAATTGATACCTTGAACAGGTCTTGCTTTGTGTTAGCAATAAGTGTCACCCAAAAATGTGTAATTATCATTGTAAATGGTATTTATATAGCGCTTACTACACCTGACGAGGCATTGAAGGGCTTTGTGGCAAGTATCACGCTACTTCTGAACCCAAGATTAGAGGTTAGTAGATTAGTCCATTGTTTAGGTTGAGCATAGCAGAGAGCAAGCGCTGCTTTTCTAAAGTCTTGGTATCTATGTGGGCTTTCTTTCACTCCCACCTTACACCCATCACGTTCACTCGTTCATGGGTTTACCTTTCAAAAATCCTTTGTTATCATTGGTAAATGCTTTACGTTTGTCCCTCCTTGGGGCGGTTTTGTTACCCACTTGTCCCGTTACATGGATAATTGCATGTCTTCCGATATGTTTGACTGCAAGCGAACTTCTTTTTCCTTTTGTGTGTTTTTTTCGTGAACACACTCATGGCAGCCATAGCGCTTTGAATCGGCTCGCTTATTCAACAATTTTACTATTCATTTTCAATTTAAGTGGCAAGAAAAGTCCAGTTAGGCAGTTTATAAATGTAGCCATCATGTGTGTTAGTTGCATATAAGTTTGTAGAGCTATCTGTCCTATCAGCCGTCTAGTTGCTATACGGTCAGTTGAGAGCATGTATTGTTCCTAAACGTCAATTGGTTCAATAATGCCTGGTTGTGGCTATTTTAAAGAGAGTCATAACCACTTTATTTATTATAGTGTAAAAGACGCACATGAACTCAAACTGAAAATTAAACAGTAACCCGCTGCCTGGAAGATAAATGGCTGCTGCTAGCGACTCTGTTACTCACACTGGCATGTGTCTATAGTAACCCGTCACTGTGTCTGAATTTGATCTGCGTCAGAGAATTTGTCCTTTTTGGCACTTGATTGTTAAGGCTATGTGAGATAAGGAAGCCACAGAGAAGCATCGATAATGTGGATTTTATCACTCTGGCAGGGGCCGGGCCTGTTTGAGTACAATGCGAGTACAGACCTCTACAGGTAGCTCTTCCACAACCAGACCAGGTACAGATAAACCTTAAAAAAATATATTAACGACAAAAGAGTTCCACGAGGGTTGAGAATTGTCATCTTCCCCTCTTTTGATGATCTATCATCTCAACATCTACAGGAATGGGAACAATTGCTATTTGAAGCCTCAAAAGGCATGATGAATATATTGATCCAACATGCCGGACAGAAAAGAGAAAAGCTATTGAAGGAAATACAAGAATTGGAAATAGAGATAAGCAATTTGAATCTTCCCGAAGTAAAGGAAAAGAATGATAAGATATTAAAAGAGGTCCTGGACAAACATCAAGCATATATTAGAGATAGAAAGATGACAAAAATAAAAAGAGATGAGAGAGACTATAAGGAAGGATGCATTTATACTTTTGCTAGGAGATTTGATGGCATCTCAATGAAATCATCAACAAATGAGACAAATTTGAATAGACAAGTCTCAGAGAGTGAGTCTGAGGTTTCAATAACATCTACAGATCAGGAAAGGGAAATACCAAGTGACAGCTCAAGTCTAGCCTCAGATACTAGTATTGGTGTCCCTTCTGGTTTTTTACAGGAGGCCAAAAGGTACAGACTAGGCAACAGGAGAAAGTTTTCTCCAACGGTACAACCAAATTTAAAAGAACCCGAAGAGGGAAAAGAAAGAGGAGCGGTAGGGTCCAACAAGGGAATGGGAATGCAAACCAGAGCTTCCAAAAACAGATACCCACAAACCTAGATCAATCACACTCTCAAGATGGATATGGAGAGGGTAATAGTGCATGTAATGGTGACATTTCAATTGTTAATTTGTCCAACTATGTTCTATCTAGTGATCAAATAAAAGTATTAAGCAAAGGTCTAGGATTTTGTCTGACAAAGTCATTGTAATATGACACAAGTACAGATTGACTTATACAAATTTTCCAGGCAATTGAAGCTGAAAAAATATTTTGCAGAAAAAGATAAGAATGTATATCAAGGAGGACTAGAGACATCACCCAGTACAAATACCATAAGGGATATTGAGGATATTCAAGTCTTACTCTCACTTAACAACATGGACTATGAGACTAGGGACACACAACAAGTCTTAAGTGATTTGAACATCAGACAAGATTTGACACTGAGTAGTGGGTTTAAACCAAAATCTACTTTTACACCTTTATTGGCTAGCGATAATGCCATTGACATCTTCCAAAGGTTGGTTGTGGAGGATTTGAATAAGCTTGAAAAAAAGATCGAGGGGGGTGGATCACATATCTCCTTTAATATAAGTAAAAATGAGAAAATGGCCTTGAAAAATCTAAGTGACAACCAGGATATAATAGTGAAGGAAGCAGACAAGGGAGGTAATATAGTCATCCTGAATAGAGTGGACTATATTAATGAAATAAATCGACAACTGACTGACAAGTCTTCATACATAGAATTAAAAACTAATCCCTTGTCTAAAATTGTGCAAGATTTAGAGACTTTACTACACAATTGGTTAGAACAATGCCTAATCTCTGATGCAGAATTTAAATATATCTTCAATGCTTATCCAAAGGCACCTTGCATTTACACACTTCCTAAAATTCATAAACATAAGACGACACCACCAGGAAGACCCATCATATCTGGTTTAAGCTCGCCTACTGAGACATTATCTAAGTATATTGACAGCTTTTTACAACCTTTTGTCAAGAATCTCCCCTCATATTTGCAGGACACACGCGATGTTCTGACCAAATTAGAAGACATCATATGGTCTCCAGAAATGTCTTGGGTAACCTTGGATGTGAGTTCCCTCTATACCTGTATACCGAAAAATAGGGGTCTGGAAGTTATTTGTCATTTTTTGGCAAATAGATCGGCCTCTTATTTGGAACATACCAACATGATAGTAGACATGATTCGGTTTATACTCGAAAATAATGTGTTCATTCATGAAGGGAAATGGTATAGGCAGGCACAGGGAGTGGCGATGGGTTCACATTTCTCGCCCTCCTATGCAAACCTATACATGGGACTTTTTGAAAAAACACATCTGTGGCTAAATGGTCCATCTGACTTAACGGAGCATATATTTTTTTGGGGAAGGTACATTGATGATGTACTAATGATCTGGACTGGTGATGAACCACAATTGATGAGACTTATTCACCATATTAATAACAATGATTTCAATATACAAATGACACACGAATATAATAAGGATCGAATCAATTTCCTAGATTTGGAAATATTTGTAGAAAATAATTGCGTACATTCTAACTTACATCGGAAATCAACTGCTTGTAATGCCTTGCTACATGCCAATAGTTCCCATCCCACCACACAGATTAATGCCATTCCTTTTGGGGAAATGGTTCGAGTGAAGAGGAATTGTAGTGATAACAGACTTTGTGAGATAGAGTTGGACAAACTAGAAAATAGATTCATTCAGAGAGGTTACTCTAATCACGTCTTGAAGAGTGCAAGAAAAAAAGTAAATAAGTTACCAAGATCATCACTGTTGATAAACAAGGGAAAAAAGAATATTCCATCCACAAGACCGTTATCCTTTTGTACCTCTTTTAGTCAAAACAGCCAGGATATTTATAAGATCTTGTTTAAACATTGGAATGTCCTACATACTGACAACACTCTAAAACACATATTACCCATCAAGCCTCATATGGTACACAACAAAGGTACCACCATTAAGAATTTAATATGTAAAAGTTTCTTACCACCGCAAAAAGAAAAATCATCAATTTGGTTACCTGAAAAACCTATGGGCTTTTTCAATTGCAGCAGATGTAATATATGCCAATTGGCGTTACATAAGATCTTCTCTTTTCAGTTTAATGGTAGTAAAGTATACAAGATCCAAGATTTCATTAACTGTAATACTAAATATGTGGTTTATGTGTTGATATGTGTATGTACCAAGATCTATGTAGGAAGCACTATTCGGCCACTAAAGGAAAGAATCCAGGAACATGTACGGGCCCTGAGAAATAATGATTCAATTTCTCCAGTAGTACGTCACATGATGAAGGAACATTCGACAACGGAGGTCCCGATGCTAAAATATATGGGCATCAGCCAGACAAGAGCACATCCGAGAGGGGGTAATCGGGAGCTAGAGCTCAGAAGAAATGAGTCAAAATGGATACTGAGATTGAAAAGTATACAACTGGGCATGCATTTAGATCATGAAATGCATTACTTTTTATGACTCCATTTGCTGCCGAAATATGTTATAAGAACTGTTAATACTATGCACTGGTATCTAATGTTATCATTTCTTCAGCTGAAAAAGAATCTGAGTTAATTGATCACATAACAAAGCATGACACACAAATGGTTTGCATGCTATATGCTCGTATTTACTAAATAACATATTTGTTACTGAAAAATTCTAGGTACTAACATCACTTTATATTAAGTCCATTGGTGATAAGGTGAATTTTTGTTATCCTATGATTTAGCCTAGAAGATGTATTAAAACAAAAATAGTCAAGCATACTTAGTTTTCCACTACAGCAAAATAGGCAGACAACCTTCTCCAAATGGTGCTCATGATATATGGGGCATAACAGTCGGTTATCCATTCAAAATTAAATGTGTCACATCAGAGGCTTGAGTAACTAGGCAAGGGTGTTCTGCATTGAATTCTGAATGCTCAGTGTATTCTTAAATGCAAATTAGGTTTCAGCAATCAAATGTCGGGAGCCACATACAACTTGCACTTACAACGTAGATACGATATCCAACGTCAAATTATATCTTGATTATTAAGCAAATATAAAACAATGCCATCAAAGAAAAGATTAAGTCCTTGCCAAGGACATAACAGAATGTGAATTGGGCCTTGTGGCTGTGGGCTTTCTGTTTATTGGTATTTTTGAATGAGACACATGGATTTCAAAGATGACGTACGCCGTCAAAGCTGTGGTGAACTAATACTCCGAAATAGTCAAGAGATAGGAAATCACTGTCGATGGATAAGCTTAATTCTTCCTTTATCTTGGCCTATATATCAAATTAATTAGTATATCGGAAACATTTGTCTCCCAATTATGAAATATATATAAAATAATGTTAGGAATGTAAGGATCAAGTCTTTTATGGGACGCTATAATGCGTCAATTTTTTCATGTAGTTTTAAGTTTTCCCTTAATCGGCATTTCCGAATCGGGACAACATACAATTCAAAGATGGCGGACAGGATTAACTCCACGGTGCACCAATATTTCGGAGGAGTCACGAGACAGGAAGCGATTCTCGAGGGATGAGTCCTACCTCTCTTTTTCCTCGACTCACAGAACTTATCTGTGCGAGCATCGGAGATAATTGGTTTTGCGGTTTCGGCACGAGAAGACGCTTTTCCCCAATGGGATTGCCCACACTAAGGTAGGATTCGACCGCACAGCGGCCAAGAGAATGTGAAGCTTTTCTGCATGGATGAGTCCATGATACACTAAACGCATCGGCTAATTGAGACTCACAGAGACATTTGGTAACATTTGGCGTTTTCTTTAGAGGTTATCTCTTTTACTTATGGAAACGCATTAATCTAATGCCATCGAGATTATCAAACCCTTTTCTTACTTTTTAAATATTTTATAGAACAAACAGTGTTTGGATTTTAAAGCGACCTGTTTAAAATACATGTCATCTTTTGCCAGGTTAGAAAATTACGTTTCATTGTGAATTCTTCCACTGGAAACGAAATAAGTACAGGTTGGTCTAATTCATATGTGGATATTCGTTATTAGACATTGCGGGTGCTTTGATAAGGTTATGAGATACTGCTTTGGTTACTTTACAGATGTGTAGCACCACAGTACCCGACTGGACAAACAGATTTTGAAAAGTTTATACCAAATGCGAAGGGATGAGGTACAAAAATTCATTTCCCTCGAAGATGAATATTAGAAATATCATTGGGTTAGATTTAATAGGCTGGTTTCCACATTTACTTAGGCTACACAGATTGGTTTTGAGGTTTGGTATATTTTGGTATAATGGTTCGATGTTCACACGATCCATAGTTTTTAGATTTTTGACACGCTTGTGGTGATTTTTATGAAACCTGGTTTAATAGCATGCTTTTTAGGCAATGATTGGTATTTGAATAGGACATTAAGTTGCAGTAAGTACCTTCACAATTTATTTTGTCAGCCTTGAGAAAGTCCCTTTAGGGACGAAACACGTGTCGGCTGAATTTGGTTCGGATTCTGCAGCGAATTGTTTCACATTGGACGGCTGAATTTGTTTCGGTTTCTGCAGCGAATTGTTGCACATTGGATACTAAGAAACTGCATTGCTTCAAGTCAACATATGGGACAATATACACCCTTGTCACGGACTATTTGGACTTGGGTGTCTTTTGACTTTTAAGTCTCTGGAGTTCAATGATATGGACTTTACAGACGAGCTGTGTCAAACTTGTGACATTTATTTCTTTAATTTTCTGTTGTCATTTTTTATTATTAGTTTTATTTGTATAGATGTGTTTCTGTTTGTATTAAATGTGAATTTCAAATAGTGTAGCCAATATGTAGAATTTATTATGTATTTGAACTGTACCATGGTTGTCTATTGAAGTCTAAATAGAATCAAAGAACTCAGGGTTTCAATTATTATTAGAAGTAAATCAATAATAGTGTGCTCCATTCTTCCTTTTGATTACAGATAAACCTTGACCACTATACATCTCAGTACTCCCACTTAAACTTGCTGTCCATTCTTTGTCCGGTGTGCACATTGCTCAGGAATTGTCACACAGCAGACAATGGGTAAATAAAAAGGATAGAACCCACATTGTAAACTTTGGTCAGGACAGATTTCCCTCTGAATACAGCTGAAATGAGCAGTTCGCAGCCACCCACACTTTTACATACAGCTTTGTGGTGCCAGACCCGTGCATCTATGATATCTGAATCCTGGCTCCGGCACTCACCTCGCTCTGTCGGACTGGCAGACTCAGTTTGACCCACAAACGCACTGCTTAGTGCTGCCTCTCTCAGGTTAGCCACGTACAAACTCCAAACACACTCCTGCTTGCCTATCGCAGAAAACGCTGTGCATAGTGACCGTTGCAGCATGACTAGTGGAGCCATTACCACTCTTAGTCTAACGTATTTGTAGACACTGCCCTGCCTATGTACTCACTTGCCTATGTAACCTGATTGACATGAACACTGCCCGCTGTAGTCTGACCCATACACTCTGTGCCCACTGCCGGTTACTCCTCCTACTAAACACAATGCCCAGGGTATTTGTCACATCGACACATTGACCAGTGCTGCATAGCTCAACACTGCTCAGGGCAGCCAGTCCAGTACTCCCATCGTATGCACAGTTTCGTCTTCAGTCTGCCTGCCCCAGATATACATTGCCCTCTGCGTCTTGACCCTTCTACGTAGAATCTTATGCAGTTTGACTATGCACACAAGCTGCCCTGTATAGCTTACTTCCTGTATCCTCACTATCGTCTGCAGACAGCCTTATGCCTTTGCCTCTTACTGCTAAGGATACCCTCCCCCATCCATACTCTGCCCCTGCAACATACCCTCTTTGCATACTTTGCATATGTTGTTCTATTTTGCTTACCAAATATTTACAATAAGCTGTGTAGACTACCTAGCACACGTTAGATAGTGCCATTGCCAATTTTATCCTGGCATATGTATTAACTATGCTATAACCAGCCTACCACATACAGTAAACTGTGCATCGTGCTCCGTGTCCAGGCACTGAACGCAAAGTACTGTGCAACCTACCCCGTGTACACGAGTTGTACCCAGTGGCATCGGCTGTGTGTTCAAACTATGACCAGTGTACATACAAATTGCTTAGTGCCTAGACTATGAAACACACACCTATGCAGACTATGCAGTCTACACAAGCGCACTGCATGTTCAATGTCCTGTACAACAATTGCATGGATATTGTCTACTCGCAAATGCACGACATGCACTGTACAGCCGTAGGGCACTACTATTCAGTTTGTATAAGCTGTGTGCACGCAATTCAAACTCTGCACCAGAATCCTCTTTTTTATGCTTTCATTGCACAAGCTCTTCCATGAATGAAGCCCAGTCACAGTCTGTACACGCAGGTAGCAGCTATTTTCAAATTCCTTTTCATTGTTCAACTTATCATGCAACAGGCCTATGTGGGTTGCTGTGGCACCTGGTGTAAACCACTAGAATCTAAACACATAGGTAAAAGACATTGTCATTTACAATGCCAATAGTTCTAACTCTCACAAATGCGAGACCTATTGCATTGTAAATGCTTGTTTTCTCCATAAACATGCACAGTATTTGCAAGTGAGAAATACAGTTTGACCCTCACTTGTGTACAATTTTATGCAGACACATCTTAAGGATTTTGGGGGCAGGGCCAAATGTATTTTGGGGACTGTGTTCGGGAACAGCTTTGGATTTATGATCCAATTGCCACTCTTTCATATCCTCTTTGACGAGGTCACTGACAGTACACAGTAACATTGTCCATTTTCTAAATGTTTCCATCTAATATTCAGGGACTGTACCACCTGTTTTTAATAGTGTAATACAGCAGCACCTCACTAATATTGTTGCAAGTAGTCTATGTGGCCCCCTCCCATTTTCCAAATGTAAGGTCCTGTTTCTATCTGAGGAAACCTTTTTATGGATGTTGCATAGTAATGAAAAACATAAACACAAAAATTTTCTGCAGAATGTTTGTAATATACTCCCACACATTACCGGTATTAAAAGACATTAAAGAAAGACATGTTTAATAATCATTCAAGATCATCATGAAATGAACGTCTGAAGAACAGGGGCTATCGAAGTCCCCTAAAAGGTTGGGCCAGCACCCACTTTGCCCAAGCCTTAAAACGTCTCTGACTTTAGTTGACCGAGGGGTCTCAAAGACTTTGTGATTCTTCAAGTCTTGCGTTGAAGCCATGGTGATCACCAGAGCTGGTGCCCCTGGAAGCTGAGCATCGGCACTTTATAATAGTCTGAATCAATATCAAATTGTTGAAAATGGCAGATAACTTCTAAGACCTGCAAAAAATGCTGACAAGAATAAACTTCACCGGTACAAAAGACAAACTTGGCTATATTTTTTCTTGTGTAAGAAAGCAAAGAGCAAAAAGAATATGGAAAATGCCAAGTAACATTCTTGTAAAGTTGAGACTAAAATATAAAATGGTGCCAAAGTACGTTTATTCAGATTTAATTCTTGTGAGACTTAATTTCGCTTAACCGCAGTCATTCCTAAGCACTTCACTGCAGAATATTAATAAAGGTGCCACAAAGCAAAATATGTTTCTTTGTTTTCTTCATAGATCATGAATGTCCGTTATGTAAGCAAAAAAAAGAAGGTACAGAGCAATGTACTTATACATAAAACTATTACTCGGCCATGTCGAGAATCATAACAGAAAACATAGCGATTGTTATGGTTTAAAAGAAAGCGAGAATATTCCAGGATTTCCCAGCTGCTGCTCAGATACATCTGAGCATTCTTGGTCTGCGTGAAGGGTGAACGTCTTCTTCCTCGATGCTCATTACCTTGGCAACATCTCTTCCATATCTGCTATTACATAGGAGACGACAGTCCACACAGCAGCGCAGAGATTCATCATGCTGGGGTCTTGGACTGTCATCGTGTCTCCCTGAGAGTGATGGAACCAGAAGTACTTACTGTAGTCATCCAGCAAACTGGCACCTGCCAAGAAAAAAAGGCCATGTGTGAGGTTGAAGCTGCACTGTATTAGTTATATTTATAAATGCTTGGGTACAGATCACTGTTCTTCCTCTACAAGACTGAGGGCCTGATTTAGAGTTTGGCAGACAGAGTAGTTTCCATCGGGATGGAAGAGGATGTTACCATCTTCCCAGTACTTCACTCACCAAATTTACAAATGACGTACCCTGCTGCATTCTCTGTGCATTGAAAGGATCCTTCATTACAGTATATCACATCTTTTCAATGTACTAAAAGTTCGATGTTTGGCTGCTGTTGGTTTGTACATCAAACTATTGACATTGCTTTGTTTTTTAAAAACAAACCCTCAATGTGGGATTTTGTTTTTGAGGGCCAGATGTAGGTAGCATTTTGCATGGTGCAAACTGCGAAAATCGCAGTTTGCGCCACGCAAAATGCGCATCGCGATGCTAATTCCCATTTTGCAAGTTGGTACCGACTCGCAAAATGGGAATGCGACTTGCAAATAGGAAGGGGTGTCCCCTTCCTATTTGCGACTCGCACCGCAATGCTAAATTGCTTTGAGACCACGAACGCGGTCGCAAAGCAATTCACAGTTACCACCAGTGTCACACTGGTGGTAACCCATTCACAAAAGGGAAGGGGTCCCCTTTGGACCCCTTCCCCTTTGTAAATGTTGCCAGAAATGTTTTTTCGGAGCAGGCAGTGGTCCAATGGACCACTGCCTAGGACCACTGCCTACTCTGAAAAAACGAAACCAAATGGTTTTGTTATTTTTTTTGTATTGCAACTCGTTTTCCTTTAAGGAAAACGGGCTGCAATACAAAAAAAAAAAAAACAGCTTTATTTAAAAAGCAGTCACAGACATGGAGGTCTGCTGTCTCCAGCAGGCCACCATCCCTGTGAGTGCAGGGAATCGCTATGGGGTCGCAAAATGCGACCCACCTCATTAATATTAATGAGGTGGGTCTTTGCGACACCATAGCGATTCGCAGACGGTGTCTGAGACACCGTTCTGCATCCGAATTTGCGATTCGGAAATTGCGAGTCGCACTGACTCGCAATTTCCAAATCGCAAATTCAGAGATTGCTACATCTGGCCCTGAGAAACAAAAAAACTAATGACACCCACATCCTTTGAATTTTCTTCCATGGTGTGGGTGTTATTTTTATTTTTTGCCTCTCCATCACTGACAGGTTTTTTCTTGTGATAACGGACAAGAAAAAAAGGCATTACACCATCAACGCTAAATATGCTGGACAGTGTAATTTCCTTCCTCCTCCGGGCCTTATTCCATCAGGAGGTTGGAGAAAGTATTCCTTCAAGGAGTAAATTGTGGCTCCACTGACGGAATACTTTAGGTACGCCCATCTCTAAATGAGGAGGGCAGACTGAGGGTTTGTCTGGTTGTGTACTTTGTGGTTTTGGGATGGAGTGCCCCATCAGTTTTAAACATACAGATTATACAATGTAAAACCTTGTCAAAAATGGTACAGTGCATACAGTTTAAAGTGTAATGGAAATTCTGTTTTGGAAACAATTTGAGAGGGTTCCATGAATGTAAGCAACCAAATTTCTCAACAGACTTTAACAGTTTCCAAGCAACCAGAATTCCTTAACCTTGCTCCCAGTGACTACCTGAAAGTATATACTTACATGTTTAGCGGATTTTATTGCATAAAAGTCTCTGGTTTCAAAACCGTTATTTCACAATGATGTTATATTTGTGAACTTCTAGTTATGATTTGAGACACTGGGTTAAGGAAGGCTTAGTTTCCATTATATTTATTTTAGCTAACTAGTCCATCATGATTACACTGCTTAGCTTCAATAGTCCTATTTATTTAATCAGCATCATCCTCTTCAAAGGTACACAAAACCTGAACATTCTAATTGCAACCATGGATCACTGTTAAATTTACCAAATAGGCAGCATATTTAATTGTAAGACTAGAGGCTCCGATTATGCTTTACTTGCTTGCTTTAATTGTTAGAGCAGCCAGAGAAGCATAAACATAAAGAAAAGACATCAACACATGTCATGTAAAGAGTTAAAAAAAAACTACACTACCCAGAAACCAAACTAGCAGACTAAGGCCCATATTTATATTTTTTAGCGCCGCATTTGCGCCATTTTTTTACACAAAAGCGGCACAATCTTACAAGTTACAACTTGTAACTTTGTGCTGCTTTTGCATCAAAAAACGGCATAAATTCAGCGCTAAAAAAATATAAATATGGGCCTAAAAGTTTAAAATGCAGGTGTGCAATTAGTCGAACACAACGTCACAGAACTTCATGTTCTCCTCTTTCTGGCGCAGTCAGAGATAATTACTTTTTCGTTAATCAGTTGTTTTATAACCTTGATGTTAGAAAGGGGGTCTCTAGTGGGCAGTGGTCTGCACCCTGTCCAAGTAGAGGCACTCACTCTAGTCAGGGTAAGGGAGCCACACAGCTAACATAAACCATGCTCACCCCCTTGGTAGCTTGGCTCAACCAGCCAGGCTTATCTCAGATGTAATGTGTAAAGTATGTGTACATACACACACACACACACTAACACAGTGAAAACACCACAAAAGTACCCCACACCAGTTTAGAAAAATAGCCAATTTTATCAGAGTAAAACAAGACCAAAATGATAATTTAAAGGTGTAGATGAGTCTTAGTCGATAGGAATAAACGGTTGTATCTTTTCAGTACAAAGTACCTGGGATGCATTGAAAACAAAGATGATGCGGGCCGCAGGGGAGGTGAGGCACCGAAAAGGCAAAGCAATGCGTTGGTTTCTTAATGTGCGGAGGAGATGATGTGTTGATTCTTTCCTCGCAAGTGAGGTGATGTGTCAGTTCCTTACTGGTAGGGGAGGTGATGCATTGATTCTTTCCTTGCAGGGAAGACAATGCGTCTATTACCTGACACGCAGCCTCGGTTTCTTACTATGGTGCGAGGTCGATGAGAAATTGACACCTAGGGACGATACGTGGAAAATCCAGATGCGCTGTGATGATGGAACTGTAGTGAAACAGGTGCTGCATCGATTCTGCAGGTGCTGCGTTGAGTTTGCAACCGCAAGACAGGTGCTTCAATATATTTTTCAGCCACAGCATGTCGATGCATGGATTTTCTCCTTCAGGTTACAAGCTTACACCACTAGGGTCCCATGGACTGGAGTTGGCACCACTTGGCAAGTCAGTACTCTCAGCAGAAGAGCCCAGGCACCGGTAGATGAAGTCTTTGATGTCCCTGAGACTTCTTAACAGGAGGCAAGCTCAGTTCAAGCCCTTGGAGAACCTTGGAAAGCAGGTTGTAGGCAGCAAAATCCAGTATTTTCACTGCCAGGACAGAAGCAGCAAGCAGCAGGCCAGCACAACAAAGCAACAATCAGAGTGGCTGTCCCTCCTATAGCATCCAGCTCTTCGTCCTGGCAGAATGTCCTCAGTCTAGAAGTTTTCTAATTTGGTGGTGTCAGAGGTCCAGTACATATACCCATTTCTGTCTCTGAAGTAAGAAAACTTCAAAGAGAAGTCTTTGTAGTGCACAAGACGCTGCCTTTTCCTGCCCTGACACACTCCAAGGGGTTGGAGACTGCTTTGTGTGAGGACAGGCACTGTTCCGCAAGTGTCAGCTCCTCCCACCATTGTAGCTGAGGTAGACCCATCAGGAAATGCAGGGCACACCTCAGCTCCCTTTGTGTGACTACCTAGAGTGAATTCACAAACAGCCCAACTGTCATCCGGACCCAGACTTGTATCTCACAGACAGACAGATGCACAGAATGGTTAAGCAAGAAAATGCCCACTTTCTAAAAGTGGCATTTTCAAACCTACAATTCAAAAACCAACTTCACCAAAAGTTGTATTTTTAAATTGTGATTTCAGAGACCCCAAGCTCCACATCTCTATCTGCTCTCAATGAAAAATTACACTTAAAACATATTTCACGGCAATCCCCATGTTACCCTATTGGAGAACTAGTCCTCGCATTAGTGAAAACCAAATTTAACAGTATTTCATTATCAGAACATGTAAAACACACCAGTACATGACCTACCTTTTAAATACACTGCCACATAGGACTGCCTTTGGCCTACTTTTGGGGTGACCTACATGTGCAAAAGGGAAGGTTTGGGCCTTACAAGTGGGTGCACTTGCTAGGTCAAAATGGCACTCTGAAATTGCCTACCCAGACACTGCAGTGGCAGGTCTGAGACAAATTTACAAGGCTACTCATATGGGTGGCACAATTAGTGCTGCAGGCCCACTAGTATCATTTGATTTACAGGTCCTGGGCACACATGGTGTACTATACTAATGACTCACTAGTAAATCAAATATGACAATCATGTATAAACCAATCACCAATACAATTTAGACAGAGAGCACTTACATTTTAGCACTGGTCAGCAGTGGTAAAGTGCTCAGAGTCCGAAAGCCAGTAAAAACTAATTTCAGCAAAGGATCAAAAACAGGTGGTCAGAAGCAAAAAGAGAAAGGAAACCACGGCAAGAGCTCACAGGTCTAACACTTGGCAGTTAGCTACATTTATATTTCTGCATTGGACAGCTGCTAATATTTGTCTCCACTTACCCACTTTCATTCTGGCTTTTCGCATACCTGCCATGTTTTTTCAAAAGAATGCAGTGGGTCAGCTTGGACTGCCGTACACTCAATGCAGGTCTCTTTGTCCTAATGTGCGGTGATAGCAGTTGCTTCTGTGGTACGTCCTCCTATTCCTGTCAAGATGTCAAGCGTGTTCTTTCTACCTTTGAAGCAGCATTAAGCCATTTGCTTTTTCATTACTTACTTACTGACAAAGAGACATTGGTTGCCTGACAGCAGTGTTAGTTCTTTAGGTTTGCATTAAAAGGTTATTGGTTCAAATGTAGGCTGGTATATCAGTGATTTTTTTTTACATATACATTAAAGTTATGTCTCACGCACGCAAGCACACACACACATATATATATGTATATATGTATATATATATATATATCTACATCTATTCACTAAAAAAACAAAGCTTACTGGGAAGTTATAGTTAGGTTTACATGTTGCACATACAAAACCATAGAAATTCAGCAGCTATAGTTATACTTAAAGTTATACTTATGTTAAGAAACTATAATTCATGCCTAAAGTTACTTACCAGCATGAGATATAGATTCCTCAGATAAATATAACTTTAATTGCTGAATTTCTATGGTTTTGTGTGTGTAAAATGTAAACTTAAGTAGAACGTCCCTGTAACCTTTGGTCGTTTCAGTGAATGTATGTTTTTTTTTTTTAACATAAGGTAATGTGTAACTACCATACCTTAATGGAACAAAGGTCGTGCGCGGCAGAGGTTGGCCGCAGGACATGGCCACAGGTCAGGCCCTGCAGCCAACCCCCCGCATGCACCCAACCCCTCACCATGTACAGCCTTTGTTTTTGTGCGGTGGAAGTTGCCCACAAGAACTGGCTGCAGGCCAGGCCCTTCAGCCAACCACCCTGCATGCACCCAGTCCCACTGTTTTTTTTTATTGTACTTTGGAGCCGTGGAACAATTGTAAAGTTACAGTGGGAGATGCAATGGCTTGCATAGGTAAAAAAAAATGTAGGGCAATTTCTTGCCCATGAGGGGTCCCTCAGGGACCCCTCCATTTGTCCAATGGGGTCAGGATACCTATATCCTGATGCTTTATATCATTTTTCTCTCCTGCCCCCTCAAACCAATGATGTTTCATCTCAGATCTTTTGTTACATTTGTTTTCATCTATTTGGACATATTGTCACCGTGCACAAAACAGGTCAATTCTTCTATAATAAGAAGTTTTTTTCAAGGTCTCCTTCATCACCAGGCTCTTCGCCGCCTACACGTTCAACATGCCAGACAAGGTCTTCGGTATGCATACTAGAAATACTTCATTAAGATTTAGAAATAAAGGAAGAAGCCTTCTTGTAGTTGCATCATCTTGATATCTTTAACAGCAGAGCCATTCTCAATTCTTAGAATCCAATGCAAGCTTGTCAGACATACAGAGTGTGCTTCTTAGCGCAGCAGATGTCTGTTCACTAGAACCTTGGCTTCCTAACAACATTCAACGTGCTGTTATCATCCTTCTTGACAGGAACCTTCTCTTCCAATTCCATATAAACACATTATTAAATGGACAGAATTCTATATTAAATTCCTTTGTGGCATCACATCATTCATATTCGATGAAGAATTCAAACAAGTGTGCCAATCGTTTGCCGGTTGAGATTAGACTATGGAATATTGAATCTAAATTTTACTTCCTTAAAAACTGCACTACATTGCCACTGGAACAATAAAGTATGGCCAAAAATTCAGATCTTCCTAGATGTGCTCCCTATTAAAGCAAGGGACACTATTAAACTGGCTAACTTCATCCATAAAACTCACTTGGAGACTCCTAAGGAAGAAACTATCCAAAGGAAATTAAGCACTCTTATGCGTGAATGCCCAGTCTGCAGAGAGAAAATTAACCTCTTTTCTTCAAACTGTGGAACTATATGCTGCCCGCTATTGGAACTAGCATCTCCTGCGAGAGCTTCAAAAGCAAAATCAAAAGGCCAGTATTCCAACAATATCTCCCAATTTTACTGATAGCCCTCACATGAAACAACCTGGAACATATGTACTGATATGACACATTTGTATGAGAGAAATGATGCCTTGAATGGTCTCCTTCAATCAAGAGAGACAATTGTTTTTGTATATTTTGTATAGTTCAATCTGTTACCTCCACATTTACCTTGTGCCTCTATAATTTATATGAGTTTTTGGTGCTGAACATTCTTTTTTTGATATTGGCCTTTATGGGCATCGATTCACTAAGATGTCAGGGGTATCAGAAGTGACATAACATACCCTTTGACTTTTATGGCATCACATGAAGTGACATCCTATGTCCCTTGAGCCAGATCTTTTCCAGGAAGACATGTCGCATGACCCAAACATCACACTCCCATTCTTTTACACCGTCCTACACTCATTCTTATTCAATCTCAAGCACTCTCTTGCATTTACTCGTAATTACAATTCTACTCCGTTTTACTTATTGCCGAGGTTCACTAACTTTTTTGCACTATGTGTCACTTTTGTGACGCAAACCCGGTGAAAGTGTTAGGGTGGGATCTACTATGCAAGGCCAATCCTTATTTGCATTGGATAGGTTGCTAAAGTAACCAAAAATTGTGATATGCATTGTGTTGCATTATTTTGTGTCAAGTGGGAATTCCATGGATGGTGTGTGTGCGCTTCCATGCAACCACCTATAGGTTTTGACGCAAGTTCCTTTCTACAAACTTTGGTAGAGAGGAATTTGTTCCAAAACCGTATGACTGCTCTAGTCAGGTATAACGAGAAGACATGTTTTTATTACTCCTTGTAATTTGCAACTTTGCATGTGTGCTACATTGCACAGCACACACGCAAAGTGGGAAAAGCCTTAAAGCATAATTTTTGCACTGGAATGTTTCCTTTACAGTACAAAACCTATGCTTCAGAGAACTCCTATACACTTGCACTATGGCCAGAGGGTGTGTGCGCTTGCGCTTGGCCACCCAAAGTACAATAGCACACAGGGAGAGAAATAATGCACCACATCCACGCAAATATAGTGAACTATTTCCCTCCTTTTGATGTATGGCAGCACAGCGTCTTTGGTGCAGCGTTGGCTTGTGTCAAAGAATAGTAAATTTGGGCATCAGTCTCACTCACTACCTGTCACTGACTCTCTCTCACACACACATGCTTACTCACACAGACATGCGCCCATATACACACTAGGTTCTCTCATGTAAACACACTGCCACCCGCAAGCACACACACAACATACATTTAAAAATAGTTTGACTTACTACTGCTGCAGCAAAAGGTTCAGTGCCAGCTAAGTGTGTTTCATACTTTATTACAATAATAGTAAATACAAGTATAATATTCACTATAATGTAAAATGTGCTGGAAATGTGGAATGTGGAGGTGCCCCTGTGTTGCTGGCACTGTTGTCTCCACCTCTGAGGCCAGGGTCGTGAATTCAGGGCTAGGGGTCGCAAGGGGCAAGCCTGGGGTCACAGCTGCGACCCCTAGCCATCCCGAAAAGACGTTTATGGGCCTTGGCATTTCATTTGAGTTTTTAAGAAGGTTGAGGCATAGAGTATTTTGTTTCTGGAATCTGAGTGTAAATGTAGAATAATCAAAAGAAAGTGCATGTTCTGGAGTAACACTGAACTAAAGAGACATTGGTGTAGGAACAAAGGTGCTCCTCTGTATGAGCTGCAAGGAATGGTCGTGGGACAGAGTACCCGCTAAATTACAAGGAGGGCTGTCACTACTTGACATGCATCTAATGTTCAGTCAAAGGTATGAAACGAAACAGAGGGGAGATAGTTTCAGAAGTGACGGAAGAAGCCTATGTATTATTATGTACACAGGGTCAGGCTGTGAACATGAGATTTTCAGTACTGAAGAACTCGGAGTAAAGATTGCAGTGGATCAGCAGTGCATTCTTGGGATTTCTGACAGGAGGTTGTCCGTATTTTTCCATATCCAAATAGATGAGAAGAAACTCTGGAATGGGATGTTAGCTCAGGAAAAGAGGGGTGGGGAAGTGGGTTTCCTCATCAAATTATGACCTTTTCGCGGGGGGCTCACTTTCAAGAAACAATGGAAACATTGAAAGGTGCAGTGAGCATGGAAAGCATGGACCTGGGTTAAACAGGTACAGTGATCTTTAAGTTCATGACAAGGCAGTTTAAGTGCCGCCAGGATGAATGTAACTTTTGGTGAGGTGACTGTGCATGTGCGGAAGGGCGAGTTTTCAATGATGCTCATCATATTGCCATCGAGGGAGTGGCGGTCCTGTTCTGGGGACAGGATTATAGAACTATGGCTGTTGGATGCTGGGTAACCGATCTGGTGGAGAATAAGGACCTCTGAAGGTTGACAGCTTTGAAAAGCGAAGCTTGTAGGAATAGGATTTTGAATGATTTCATGTCATTTCTAAAGGTATTTTGTTATTATTGGAGGTCATGTTTCTCTAAGGTATGTGGGTGACAACCCACTTGTTTTCTAACTTATATAGAAGCCATTGAGATATGGAGTGTATGGGAAGACAAGTAGGTTTTCATTCTTCAGTTCTCTTTGTTTTGGGGTTATTGTGTGTGTGAAAGAAACAGCGTATAATAAATTGTGGTTTCGCCTGAAAGCAGGATCGTAGTTGGGATTACAGAGTCCACAAGAGACTAATGTCACGTCAAGAGGAAGTCTGGTGCTCACTGTGGCAGGTGGAGGTGCACTTGTGAGCAAACCCAAATGCTAAGGAAGAGTAAGCATACTGCGATCTAATTTAAATTCTTGGTAAGGGTATAGATTTGGGAGGGTGGGGTAAGGTAATGACAAATTACTGCAGAAAATCATGCCAGTGAAATTGAAATTCGGATAAGGATTGCAGTGCGTTTTGGAAGCTATGATAAGGTAAACTGCTATGGTGTTGTTAGCTGACCAGACTAAAACCACTGAATAAAAAGATGGTTAAAATGATTTTAGAAGCACTGGCAGAATCAGGAAAACTGGAAAGTTGTAACAATACCACTTTTGAGTATGTATGCTATGGTATTTCCATTTGTAAGGGGCACGACCTGAAGTCAATTGTGTGACACCACTTTTTTCAGAGCTCCCAACTGGTCACCCTAAACCACAGCACTTCCGCAGCTGTATCGACCGTTCAAGGGTCCTGGAGGCATGCCAGATGTGACGGGAGACAATGGGACATTGGCATTATTTTGGCAGAACATGTTGCTGGTTCTAACACGGAGTCAACCGAGATGACGTGAAAACAAGATGACGACCTGGACAAACTAAGAGTGTTAATGATTGACAACCCTATTGCCTCAAGAGAAAGTGGACCAGGGATGACATTCAAAGAAGTTCACTCTCTGGGGACCCTGAGTGGGACAAAAAGAGGTGGTCCATAGTGTCTACAGATGTGCCATGCCAACCTGATGGCCACGGGCTGCATGAAAACACAGGCCTCACTGAGCATGAGTGCGGGGAGGCCTAGTGATCATGATTCTACCGCAGCTGATGCTGCATTCCTTCCAGAGTCCAAAGCACTCATCAGAGAGCTGAAGCAGAGAAGGGGCCAAGAGCTTGGGCTGATCAAGAGCCGCGGAAGAGAATGGCTGTGGTACTCAGGTCGGGGGATGACATTACAAACACACAGACAGGCTATAGTTGCAACAATGGCACCACGGGGAGAGACCGCTGTAGCACAACAGGCCCCACTACATGGCCAAGCTGGCACACAGACAAGAACAGAGACACAGGAGCCACACAGACCTAAAGTTTTAATTTGACATTGGACTGAGTGCGGAGGCCTAGCAGTACACAACCCAGCACTTCACTGCACAGTTAATGCCAACCAATGTAAAATCAAATACCCCCAATACGGCAAAATGAAATGGACCATTCCTGCAGGTGCTTATCAGTTTATCCAAAACTAGAATGAACTGAGGCCACAGCACGTTATCACCAACACAGGGCTGTAGGAGGATAAGAGTGCAAGGGGAACTGAAAAACAATTTTATCACCATGTGTAAATGTAAGGCAGCAAAAGACCATACACAGACTGGACAGAATAACATGCCTAGACAAAGGGCCTGAATTGGAACTCGGAGTATATATCACTCAACAAGACTTCAGACCAAAATGTGAACAAACTGGATACTCCATATGCAACCATAAATAAGGCCAATGACTTGTTGGAACATTAAATAAATTCTTTGGCAATCAAACTTGGCTTTCTCAAAGAGGATCAGAAGAAGATGTCAAAGTGTTTTGGCAAAACAGAAGCCACACTAATGGTTCTGCAGGTGACACATGAAGACCTCTGTAAGCAGAAATGGATCTCACCAACGGGGTCTGGTAGCTGGAATAAGTGCCAAAGACTTGGAAGAGCGCCCTAGAGGAATAATGTCTGGGTGATCGAGATTGAGCTTTGCCTGCGGACTGATGAAATTGTGAAATTTCTCCAAGACTGAATAGCCCTGATTCTACATGGTGAAACTGACACACAGGGTACAGGCAAATCCACCACCACCCCGGAGCACCTCCAAGACTGGTAGTGGCAAGAATACTGAATTTCTGCAATCAAGACTGCATACTTCAGCAGGTAAGGGAAAAGGGGTAGTTTGTGATGGACAACAGCATTGATCCTACCAGATCATCTCAGATCATGTACAGCATTTGTGCAGCAACACTGAGTGCCCTTTTAGAAGGTGAAATGGAGGCCAAGGGAAATAGGAGTGAACTATGCACTCCTCTTTCCCGCTACATTGAAGACAGTGGTTGGTAACAAGACCTAATTCTTCACAGGCCCACTTGAGGGATAAGACCGAGTAGAAGCATCTGCTGTGGGTTGAGACAAGTGACTTCCTCCCAATTACGTTTGAGCACCATAACAGCAAAGCCACAGGCATAGTATAGGATCCTACAAATGTTCTACACTCAAAAAAGCACTTCAAGAAAGGGAGTGGTGGCAGGCCTTTGAGACAACAATGCATAGGAGGGCTCCATGGATATGGCATGCAATGAGAGGAACTCTGACCTGGACTTATGACAATCCCCAGTAGGTGAAACCTCAATATTGTTAGTAGCACTAGCAACTGCATGTGATTTGCTCTGACCGTTACCATGAAAAGTTGAAAACAATTAAACAAATTGGGTGTGCCTCCATGTAGAGCTGTTGGGGGCTGAACTGGACTGCATGCATCTATTAAACCCAAATGAAGCTTTGGCAGCTGGCGGGAGCTGTGAGTAAGGAATATATAGGCAACAGCCCCCATTCCTCCCTCACTAGCTCCACTTCTGAATAACAGAAACCAATGCCTCTTTATGAACCTTTTTTCTCTTGTTGATGGATAGGGCACCATTGCCTTTCTGTCATATAGAGATGATGCTAGGGGTTAAATATGATGTTCTGTTGATTGGGCTGTCGCGTAGGCTCTCATTATTCTAATGAGACTACTGGATTTGAGCGGCAGAATCGCCTGCGGTGTGGGAGACTGAGTTTGACCCACTACAGGTGACATCTGTCACCCTAATCCGTGTTTTGCTCCAGCTAACTAGCAGTGCCTCATCTCTACCCAAGGGCAGGGATGATTGGGCAGCTGAGCGCATGACATAACTGGTTTCTCAGGGAAGCCGTGGTCACTCAGGTCTTATCCGTTTCTCTCAGTTACATTAGTCTCATATACACAATGACAAACAGAGGCAGTATAGGTTTCAGTAGTGTTTTTAATGAAGCGCCTGCATCTTAGATAGCAAAGTGTGTGTTGCATTAACCAGGACTATAAAGCATGACAAGATTAAAATTGTGACAAGGAGAGTGAAGCATAGAAATAACGCTACCATATTGTCACTACAGTCAATAGACTAATTCCTACCTAGGCTATAATAGAGCACAGCGTGTTAAGTTCTTATTCTGCCCTTCAGGTTCCCCTGGGAAGACATCATCCCCCATACCTGAGCAAAGGCCTGAAGTCTGTAAGAGCAGCTGTAGCGAAGCATTCAGCAATCAGCATACAGTTGTGGTTCTCTGGCTGGAATCTCCCTCTGAAGTGTAAAGAACAGGGAGGTGTTTTTATAATAAAACAACTGATGTTCTGAGAAAATGTCCCTACGTAAGGATGTGTATTTTCTATGAATGTCAGAGACTAAACTTATACCATGTTCACAGCAACCTAGCTTGCTGCAGCCTTGGAAGAAGCACAGAGTGAGCAAGAATGCCTTGTTTGAGAACAGAGTGCTGGCCTAGGCAAAAACAGTTAGATAGAGAGAAATAAAACAGGACCGTAAAAGTTGCTATTATAACAATAATAAAGCAAAGCCCAATAAAATATATCTAGGTTAAAGTGCACAGTGGCATGCCTAGTATGTTAAAATAACGTGCATGAAGTTATAACTAAAATGGCTACACAACAACCTCCCCTTGTCGGTTGAAGGTGGTTCAAAGCCTAATTACATCTAAAATGCCACTAAAAGCTCAACCTAAGATATACATGTAAAAGAAAAAGGTCAATAAGGACAAGTTAAAAGGACACATGAGCATATAAAAGGACAATTTAAAATGTTAACATGTGGCTTAAAAAGGACCAAATTTCAAGAATCAGAGTTATTTTTAGAGTTTCCACTCTGTTCCGGGACAACGGAGGACAGGAGATCTTCCACTTCGGCAGGTGTTAAAGTTGGAAAGGCATCGCCGAGAACGACCAAGGAGCAGTCGTGTTCCATAGCCTGAGCCTCAGCCAAGGCGGCATTCTGTGGCCCAATGATGAGTTAAGAGCCACATCCTCCAGGAAGTGCAAATCGTAAGTAGCTTCCCGAAGCAAACACACCCTCAATGCGCATGTCTGGTAATGAACTCTCAGCGGGAACATCAACAGATCAGCGTCTAATGAAAGCAAGCGCTGCGTAGAAAGACACACTTCCAGTGCTTGTTCGAAAGAGCACCAGAGGCACCGAAACACGGGCTGCACACAATGCAAAACCGGTCTGAATGACAGTGACTAGTCACACTCCAATTGCTCCAGGAGTGTTGCTCCAAAATACTGCATCATGCGTTTATGACACAGCTGCGCTGATGGGAGCACTTTCATTCCTCCTTGTTGCGGTGGGACAGCCATTGCACAGAAAAAATAACAACAGCAAAACGCCAATTATTATAGCCAAAGTTATTGGAAATTTCCCCAAAATGCTTGAGAAAATTGAGTGGATGGCTGATGCTATTAAACCGAATATGGAGGAGAAGGTGTGAACGAAACCAGAACCAACAGCCTTAAAAGAAATTGCAATTCCATTAGTACTGGACGCATTAAATATCCGTCCCACGAGTTCACCAGTGTCTTGGAAAATTAGTACTTAAAAGGGGCTGTATCTCTGCTGACGACCTAGCCACCTGAAGCGCTTAGGTCTCGCGTGCAGTTGTGAGAGCCACATGTTTTTGAAACAATAAAGCCTTGAGTCTGCTCAACTTGTCAAAATTCACATTAGAGGTAGCAATATGAGGCCAAATGTCTGCTACCTCTTTTATTTTAATGGGAGGAAAAAGTACGTTCCCGCACCATGTAACAATCTCAGAGATCGAAACAACATAAACTATTTTGGCTCGCATCCCACAACAGTCTTCACCATTGAGGATGGCATGTAGGTCTAATCAAGGAGATTGGGACTCTCTTCAGATAACAAGCCAAGTTCGCTGCAGATG
This sequence comes from Pleurodeles waltl, assembly GCF_031143425.1. Taxonomy (NCBI): domain Eukaryota; kingdom Metazoa; phylum Chordata; class Amphibia; order Caudata; family Salamandridae; genus Pleurodeles; species Pleurodeles waltl. The sequence continues at coordinate 865,360,809 of NC_090439.1, read as the reverse complement.
CGTTACACGCCCCTTGCAGGGACAGCTGTCTACAAACCATCGAATGGCTGACAGAAGTATTGCATTCACTACCGCTAAGAAAGACTTCATTCATACCACTGAGACATTTGTACGAGAAGGGTAGCTCCCACAGCTCATGGATGTAACTATCTCCCAGCTGTTCATATCTGCCTACCGGAATGTGTTTTAAACAGGAGGTGAATTGAAGTGTAGAAATAGGCAGATTAATGACCCTGTTTATTAACCACTGAGCAGATGGTATTCCAGCCACAGTAAAAGGCAACTTTTCTAGTTTTTCGATGTTTAGCATGACATCAATTGCTTCTTTCTCAGCCATTAGTTGTTGTTGTCGCTTTAAATTAAAAGAAGAAAATATTCCCCTTGCGCTGACATGTTGCCAAGGAACGCCACCCGCCTTCAGTGTTTGAAGTGTCCAACTCAACTGCATAATTGACCTTAGCTGACTCTGTCCATGATGTGAGGAAGACATATCTGTTTGTATAATGTCTATAGCAAAAGAGACAATGTTATTTAAGGTGTATATCCGATTGGACAGGGTATTAATCCCATTATCTACAACAGCTAATGCCTTCTTTAAATTTTCCTGGTCCATTTTCCTTAACCGTGCAGCGGCTTCTTGTCGTGAAAGCCTCCAGATTTCATTATATACTTCATATAAGAAGTGTTTTCTGCGTTGTTTTCTGGGGCCTAACAGGAAGTCCCACAAGTTGGTATTATTAGACAGGAGACTGAGGTGTTCTCTAACCGCATCTAGTGAGGAAGTCTTTAACCATTGCTGGCATCGTTTCCCTACACTGTATGTTGTTACTATACCCGCATGTTCGGACGATATATAGCGAGGGTCCGTCCCACTTGTTCTAAAACCCCGTGGAGTTTATAAAACATTTATGACACCCATTGGTATCTATTGGCCACAATAACCACCTGCCAAGACGTGTCAGTGAAACATTAAATGTGCCATTCTGGACCCATTCATCGAGCTGCTCTTCAGTTGTATTTATATATTTTTGCCATTTATAAAATTTTGCAGGGGCAGGTATACTGGGCGTATTCAATTCCTTAATCTTTGCTAAGCCTAAACAAATCGTTTGCTGTACAGTTTCATTTAAATATATCATTTGAACAGGTATCTGGCATGCTCTAGATAAAGCTTCCTTCCCCCGTATTTGCCAATGTCTAGTTCCCCACACACTTTTTAAGTCAATCGACTTCAGCCAATGTTCATAGCCTTCTATAGTCAACCAGGAAACATAGGAATCCGAATATATACATTTCGTATTTGTCAATAGTATGCATATGTTTTCTTTAGGTGGCAATTCAAAATAATATGACTCAGCATTTCTAACATCGTGCCCTGAAAAGTACGTTTTGGAACTCCCTTGTGGTGGAGTCGGACAATGTTCCCATTGTGTATAATTAAAAACAGTCTTTGGGCTGCTTGCTCTGTGGATGAAATGGTGCCCATAACAATTATAGCAAAACATATCACCATAATTCTCTTTAGATTGTTAAACATCTTCGTTTTCAAATACAGTATAATACTGCAATTCAGTCATCAACTGTTTTCACATCCCAATCATCAGAAACAACTCCGGGTATTATTATGTCGTTCATTGAAAGTTTAAACACATATGGTATTTGAATGACCTCTGTAGGGTCGTATATATCGAATGTTACTTTATCCCAAACAATCCCATCAGGAATTGGTATAGCGGAAATGTTCACAAATGATAAGCCTCTGCGAACCTTGTGGGGAGAAAAATGTGGTTTTAGGACCTCATCCACCAGTTCAACTGTTTATTTTTCAGGAAGAAAATGACCATGTATTAACAAAAAGAATGTGATGACAAACCCAATCCAAAGCAGGAAGGCTAGTACAGTCAAGGAAAGCCACAGATAGTTCCATGGAAGAATGAAGTAAGTTACTTTAAGCCAATTTATCAGCTACGTGTTTTTTACAGTTCAGGTGTCGAAGAGGTGAATGAGTCCGAGACGTCATAGTTGTGTTGGCAAAATATCCAGAAGCAGTTTGTGCAAAAACTGGAGCTGTGTAAGTTGGTGGAGTTTGTGTTTCCCGCGGCGGCACTGAATAAATAGCACCATCCGTCTTTGTCGAAGTTGTATCAAATCGATCAGTTATTTCTGTATTATTTGTTGTTAGTGGAACCAATGCAAGATCATTTTCCACCCTCCCCAAGCTCGGAGAGGTGTCAGTGTTGCTGCTTACAACTTGTAGAGGAAGTTCTTGACCAGTAGTGAGAGGGATTCGGGAACTACTGGCTATTCCTTTTGGTCAGCTGTGCAGGATCAGCCACATGGTGTAGTTTGACATTGTCGATTGAGACAAAACGATGTTCTTTGGCACCAGCCAACGGTGGTAGAATGACAGTTCTGGTACCGTGTATTCCCAAGACTGGGACAGGTACACGATAAGAAGGACCAAATTCCTTTTTCACAGCAACTTTTCATGTACTAGATCCCCTACTCTAGGAATCCAGACGGTAGGTGTTACAGATACAGCCTTAATTCCTATAGAGGCAGCACTGGCAGAAGAGTTGTTATCACTGAACTGTTGTAATTCCTGTAAGACAGTGACATGTTCATTTATGTCAAAAGGTTTTTCTGCCGCCTCCACGCCAGGACCATCAAGATCTGGAACATACATTCAAGTTCTGAACAGGCACTCATATGAAGGACGACCCTCCAGGGACCTTTCAGGCAGACTGTTAAGTGCTCTCTGGACTCCATACAGGTGATTAAGCCAACTACGACCTGTACCTAAGACTCTGGCTGTTAAGGATTGCTTTAAATCATGGTTTAATCGCTCCACAACACTATTTCCCTCAGGATGAAATGGAGACATGTACTGGAGTTGGACCCCCAACAAAGCCATGTTGTCCCTGAATGCCCTTGATGCGAAAGCAGGGCCCTCGTCCGAGTGGAAAGCCGCAACTGCATATGTTCCAATAAAGATTCGCAAATCTTTAGTAACAGTCAGAGCGTCAGCTGAGCTTTGTGGCCACACCCACAGAAATCTGGAGCAAGAGTCAACAGCGACTAAAATGTATTTGTATGCACTGTGCAGTGTTAGGGGACCACAATGGTCCAAGCACACACATTGTTAAGGTTTATTAGAAATTAGGAGGGGTGTCTGCGGTGGGTGATTAGCAGTGGAAACTTTGATCTGTTGGCAGATGTCACAACAAAGGACATACTGCTTGGCCTCCTTGTATAGGCGTGGCCACCAAAAACGGGCTTGTAGCAATGATATTGTAGCCACCACACCAGCATGGGCAGATGCTTCCCCCTCATATGCTGCTTTAATCAACTCTGGTCTTATATCTTTATTGGGAATTTCTCGAACCCCTACGCCTGATATTTTAACTTCAGCGTTCAGGCAGCCTCCCATTCGGTAGGAATATTTAGCAGGAAATGCTTTTGGATAGGGCGTACCATCAGCCGTAGCATTCACGGCAGCCCATATGTCTGCATCCTGTTTCGCTTCTGAGCGGGTTACTGCAGCAACAGCGGCCGTAGCAACGTCTGACTTTGCGGCTTCATCAGCCAGTATATTCCCAGCCATGTGTATTCCAACGCACTGGTGTCCAAGTGTATGCACAACATGGGCATTTGGTAGCGTTTCCTTCAGATCCGCTACTTTCCCCCACAGAAGTCTGTGTTTAATGGTGTTGCCTTTAGAATCTCTGAACCCATTCTGGCGCCAGTAATGCATGTAGTCATTGAAGGACTGGACACAATAGTACGAATCACATACAAATAGAGTGTGCTGTGCAGGATCCGTATGTTCCAGTGCCATCACCAGAGCTTTCAGCTCTGCTAGTTGTGCTGTGCAATCCCCTAGGGTTTGCGTAAAGGTATGTTGGGGACAAAATTTATTATACCCCATATAGCCACTTACGATGGCGCAAGCGGCAGAGTATTGATGCTTTGTGCCAGTTTCAGGTTGTGCAGAGCCATCAGTGTATATGACTCTATGATATTGTTCAATAGGAAATGTATTTGCTGGAACTGGGTAATCTAGTTCGTATTGCAAAAATTCTTGAGTTTGTAATTTTGGGTCAAAAATGTAGTCTACATCAGTGGCTGTCAAAGACGTGGCCCATTGTATCCAACGTGGATGTAACACTTTAGCGTTAGGAACGCTGGCTTTTGTGACAGCCTCTAGGGCTGGGATGGGAGAAACAACAATAATGAGTTTGCCCTGGGCTAGAGGTCTTTCTTTAATGACAGCCTTCTGTACAGCAGTGAGAATTTTCTCAGTGGGAGCAAAGCGTTGTTCTTCTGCTGAGTTCAAGTGTGATATGTAAGCAATCGGAATGTCTCACCCTCATTAAAAGTTACATAGGTGAAACCAATGGCACCAGCAATTCTCTGATGACAAAGTATGTTTTGTTGTCCCTTGTGTGTAGATATTGTGCTGAAAACATGTCTGTCTGCAGGTCTCTGAGAATACGTCTGTATTTGACTGTCCAAAATGTACTTGAAAAGTCCGGACGTATTAAGTTATATAAAGGTTTTTTGCATGACGCATAATCTGGAATGTAAATTCTGCCAAGATTTAGGAAACCCAACGGAGATTGGAGTTTTTAAATTGTATTTGGAGGTTGTAATTGTGCGAATTTTTCTAAGAATTGTGGCGCTGGGCTCTTTCCTTCAATCGAAAGCTCATATCCCAGAAACAGGACGCTGAGGAAGGCTATTTTTGTTTTTTTGAAGCTGAATTTGTAGCCAAATTCAGGAAATCCCACAACAATGCGGGCTACCTGTCTTAAATGTTGGAGTAATTCACCATCCATAAGATAGATATCATCTACATAGGACAATGCTTCAGGGTCAATGTTGTGCAAAATTGCAGTCACAGGAGCTGCAAACAGTCATAGGCTGTTCTTGTAACCCTGGGGTAAACAACAGAATTTTTTCTGAGAGCCTAGTGCGCTGAAACTTGTTAAGTCTACACTCTCAGGAGCTATATTCTGGCAGAAGAAACCATTGGAAATGTTCCGTTTTGTTTTGTATTTTTTGCTCACTATGTTATTCATCAGTGCTGTGCCATGTGAGTTTTGTATAGCATATGTGCATGTATGACTATTTAAGTGTCTGTAGTCTAAGACTATACTGTATGAACGGTCCAGTTTAGCTACTGGGAATAAATGATTATTCATTGGGGAGACACAGGGTTCAATTACACCCTGGTACTCCAGTTGTGTGAGAATCTCTCTCACGGGTGCTTTAGCATCATGTTTTATTGGATATTGAGGTTGAGGTTGTGGTTGATTTTTAATAGGAATTACATGGTAGGGGGATTCTTTATCCCATCCTATGTGGTTGCGGTACAACGCGGGCGCCTGGGCCAGTGCCAAATCGATGGCGTAAGATTCAGCGAGTTCCCCTGGAACAAGGGGCGAGAAAGAAGGTTTAATAACCTCTTCCCCATATGGGTAGGTACGGACAAATTCAGGTGGCCAATCTTGTTCGTCCAACAAGATATCATATAAATTTACCACGCGATCTAAAAAGATTGCGTTTATTGTGCGTTCAATGTCTCCTTCTAACTGTAGCGTTACTTTATACACTTATCAGGCGTGAGGACACGCATGTCCGCAGTTTCTACTTGTAGAAAGTCATCAGTTGCTTTCACCTCCAGATGCTCTAAAAGACTCCGGCAAACTATTGTGACCTCTGCTGCGCTGCCTAGCAGCGCTAATGTCCACTTCCTGTTTTTCAAGAGGACCATCTTCTTGAGCGGCTTGTCATATTGCAACTACTGACACCTTTTTCTTTTTAAATTGGGGTTTTTGTTGGGGAGGTTTCTCTTCCTTTTTAACAGAAACCTCAGATGAGTGTTGCGATTCCTTTCTCGGTTTCACGTACTCTGTTCTTCGCTCTGATCACCCAACACTCTCACTTGTTTTTTTCTGATGAGTCCTGAAAGGAACGAGATTGGCATGTATCAGTATACTGATATCTATAAGACATTTTTACATTATCTCTATTTTGGAGATTATATCTATTCTGTGGGGTCTCCGTACAGGGAGATTCTCCCCTTTCCTTTTTTAGGAGTTTGTTGTTTTTTATCCCAGCATTTCTTGCTGCCCTCAGGAGCTTGCTTGGAAAAATCTTTATTAGATTTGCCCTGAAATTGTGGTTTAGTTGATCTGGCCCCTAGACTATCTTGACCAATATTAGATTAGGTCTCTGCGATAATTTTTGGCAGCTTGTGCTCCTGATCCTGTTGAGGAACATCATGGAGCCGCATGCACACTGCTAGTGCGACTGCTTCCCCTTTAAGATTACTTAAAATAATTGAGGATACTGTGGCAAAATTGCCCATTAATTGCATCCCCAAATCTAGGGCCGGCGCAGCCACATATTCATCTTGAATTTGTTTCAACACTTCAGGCAAGTTGGCAAGTGTAGGAGTCTGACCCACTACAGGTGACACCTGTCACCCTAATCCGGGTTTTGCTTCAGCTAACTAGCAGTGCCTCATCTCTACCCAATGGTAGGGATGATTGGGCAGCTGAGCGCATGACATAACTGGTTTCTCAGGGAAGCTGTGGTCACTCAGGTCTTATCCGTTTCTCTCAGTTACATTAGTATCATTTACAAGGCAGTATAGGTTTCAGTAATGTTTTTAATGAAGCAACTGCATCTTAGATAGCAAAGCGTGGGCTGCAATAACCAGGATGATACAGCATGACAAAATTTAAATTGTGACAAGGAGAGTGAAGCACAGAAATAATGCTACCATATTGTCACTACAGTCAACAGACAAATTCCTACCTAGGCTATAATAGAGCACAACGTGTTAAGCTCTAATTCTGCCCTTTAGGTTCCCCTGGGAAGACATCATCCCCCATACCTGAGCAAAGGCCTGAAGTCTGCAAAAGCAGCCGTAGCAAAGCATTCAGCAATCAGCATACAGTTGTGGTTCTCTGGCTGGAATCTCCCTCTGAAGTGTAAGGGACAGGGAGGTGTTTTTATAATAAAACAGCTGATGTTCTGAGAAAATGTCCCTATGTAAGGATGTATATTTTCTATGAATGTCAGAGACTAAACTTATACCACATTCACCGGCCACCTATCTTGCTGCAGCCTTGGAAGAAGCACAGAGTGAGCAAGAATGTCTTGTTTGAGAACAGAGGTGCTTGCCTAGGCAAAAACAGTTAGATAGAGAGAAATAAAACAAGATCGTAAAAGTTGCTATGATAACAATAATAAAGCAAAGCCGGAAAAAATATATCTAGGTTAAAGTGCACAGCGGCAGGCCTAGTATGTTAAAATAACGTGCATGGAGTTATAACTAAAATGGCTACACAACAGGGCCACCAACAGGAAGAAACATCAAAAAGACATGGGCACTCAGGGAAGAAGTGCCCTAGCACATGCTCCCTAGGTCTCCTGATCACCAAGGTGGGAGAAAGTCAATACTGCACAGTAATATATACATACATACATAGGTTCCTTAAATTCATTTAAGTTCCCCACTTGAATTGTCAGGGAATAAATAAAACAGCAAAAATATACAAGATACATTCCTATGTCAGGAGGAAAGGGTCCACGTAGCCTCTTTACATGAGGCACATCTCACACAGATGAAAGAGCTAGCACCACGAAAAAGATGGAGGAGTCAGTTATGATTCAAGAGCTCCTTAGCCTATGTAAGGGAAGTTCTCATTTATGTTGTCCAAGGATACCATTTCAGCACAGCAGATGAATAGAGGATAAGTAGGGACAGCCTATCATAGGTAATGCATGCAGGACAGAAGAGATGTAGTGATGACAGACATTTACCATCCTAATTGTGACAAATTGACATTCCTGGATGAGATGTGACAGCATTTAGCTGGCTTAAAACACTATTGCATGTGGTATGTGATTACGTTAACTGTGCCACAGATGTAGAGTTGACAGATCACACCTACCACTGGCTCAGTCGACAATGGTGAAGACTGCTCAAATATTGACATACAGGCTAGTCCAATGATGAGTGATTGATGGAGGGCACTTTACCCTCATGTACTGAGAACAGTCCTTCCACTACCTACCTGACACACCATTTCCAAGTCAGATTTTCAAAATAACTCACTCTATCTCCCTGCTAATATTTCCTCTCTGATCAGAATATCTATACATAACACTTTCAGATCACAATCCCCTATCACTAATCATAGAATGGGACACACCGTGAATGCTGATCCCTACATGGAAACAGCAGTTTTAGAAGTGTTAGAGGATCAAGATTTCAGCTGTTCAATATGAACAAGAATTATTTCAGGGAAAATAGGGGTGCTGCTGGTTGAATGGGAGGGGTTTCAAACAATAATACACAGACACTGTAATAAAATAGTAGTGGGAGCAAGATTGACATTGACCCAATTTGTACTTTTTCCTGCCATCAGTGGTGACCGCCGTGGCCTGGTATCTGCTTGTTGAAGGATAGATGCATGTGTGTATGTATGAATGTGTGTGTATTTGCTTGTGTGTGCTGTGAATAGGGGTGTACGTATGTATGTCTGTATGTGCTTGTAAGGGGTGAGTGTATGTGTATGCGCTTACGAATGGATGAGAGTGAGTGTGCATGGGATAAGTGTAAGTGAGTGCATGTGTGCTCTTTTGAGTGGATGGGTGGAAGTGAGGATAAGCATGTATACTTGCCCCATTGCTCATCCATATTAGGGGCCCCCACGCTGGCATATCATGTTAATCATTGTATGAGACGCTGAGCTTGGGGGGGTTAAGAGTCAGTGCAAAGCAAAAGGAGTGCAGATTGTGAGGGATACTAAAACACAGTATTTTGTGAAATAATCATGCTTTAAGGCCTTCAAAACAGAGGTGTGTGTGTTTTTGTCTAAATTTTAATATCCCACATGAAATGCAGCAGACACTTTATCATACCCGACTGAAAGCTCATGCACCCAATTATCTATCACATAATCCATTCATTAGGGGGGTGTAACAGCCCAAACACCCCCTGAAGCTACGCTCCTATCTGTGCTTTATAAATGACCCCCAACTTGGTAGTCATTTATAAATCTGGTGGGCGATCCTTCCACCAGGGTGATGGAATAATTTACTCCATCACCCTGGTGGAATAATGAGCCGTTGGCCAGAAATTTAATCGGCCCCTAAGTCTATACCTGCACCCCAAACGCAAAAAAACACTAACAGTTCCATAGACCACGTTCATGTGCTAGCAAAACATGAGACACTGATAAGTTGGAAATCAACACGTGGGCCTATCTTAAATAAATGGAAATCAGAATTGCTAAAAAGGGACACATTTAAGAGTACACTGCTCCACATGGAAACTAAGAGGAGCAGGAAAAAAACAGATCTGGTCTGGGCATGGCACACGATTGTGGTGACCTTGGAATGGAATGCTGCAGACAGAAACCCCAGCTAGGCAAGCGTTTACCACAGCAACAGACTTAAAATGAAAAGTCTATTTCCGAAAAGCGCTGGGTTATCCGAGTAATCTTCCCAACGGGTGGAGGGGGGGGTGGGTCTCAACTTTACCACACTGAAACCCCTAGATTGAGCTTTTGTAGCAGTTGGGTCAACGATCAGGAACTGTCCACTTACACCCAGATGACCCAGTTTTCATATTTGCTTTTTTATTATCACTTTTAAAGGATATTGCAGCAATAAGGTCCTACAAATGTATGGTAATTCTGAAGTTTCTCTTCAGGTAGAATGCTGCTTAGACTCGCCTCCTAGTTTAGTGTAATGAACTATAAGTGAATAAAAACTTTAAATGAATCAGCTGAGTGGAGTGTCAGCTAGTGGATATACCCTAAGTGATTGTGGTTAAGTTAAAGCAGTTTATTATCATGCTGCATTTTCTGACTGAATTACTGACATTTGATATATTTTTTTTATTCTGCAAAATGGCAAACAAAATACACAGAAATCATTGGCATATCCATACACAAAGAATACATCCAATATTGCTCACACTGTCAAATATCAGGGATGCCAAATATAGGTTTGTATTTTAAATAACCTATTTATTTTTGCAATACATCGTACGTCAGCAGCTCCCAGATCCTCTTACATTTAGTGATTGGCTAAGCAACGTATGCATTTTGTGACCAACATCAGCTGTTTGATTTCCTTAACCATTCGGGAAATTTGGGAGCATTTGAGATGCACCACTGCTTCACAATAAAACATCTTGCAAGCGAAGTTGCAATGCACAAAAGGACTACCTATTCCGCTCTCTAAGCTATCTTGTGCCTCTCCTAAAATCAGCAAACTCAAAAAATGTATATGCATTGGCCCGAAATATAGGTTATCTTACTTATTACTCCAGACCAACATGCAAGCAATTCTAAACATGTTTCAGCCAAATGTGTTCAAACCCCCACAACTTGACAGTTTAAACATAAATGGGGAGATTTTTATCCATTTGCCTTGAAGAAGATTTTGTGCATTTATGTTAATGTGCAATATTAACAGCATGCAAATTGTGATTTCGCACTCAAATAGACATGTACAAACAGATATAGCATTGGTGCTTTTGAAACAAATTCTCTATGATGCGTAGAAGTCAGCTGCAGCTCCTCCGTTAAGGTGGAGGAGCATTGCCTCACTGTTTTCTCAGCACGAAAAACATGAAAAATAAAATAATAATAACACAAGTTATTATCATGTTATTTTTCCTACTGAGTCGAGTCAAGAGCAGGGTGGGGCGGGGTCAGGCCATTGCGATGACAGAGACTGCAGCAGGGGGAGGAGTGGTGGGCACTTTTGCATGTGTGCATGACGGTTTGGCCAGCCATCTTAGGACGGCCATACTGACATGCACACTTGGAGCTCTCCACCCCAGCTGTGGTGCACAACCAGATGGGGAGAAATCACAGGCTCCCAGGGCCTGCCTGAGCTCCAAACCAGACCACTCAGGCCGATCACAGCGCTGCTCTCATGCTTGTAAATAGTATTACCAGAACAGAGCAACATGTGGATTGGCATTGGGGACTGGGAGCCTTGCTCTGAACTACCGGGAAACGAGAGAAGAGGTGCAGAAGAGCACCAAGGCGGCGGCTGGCAGGTAAGTGTTTTTTTTTTTACGTATTTATTTTTTATTAGTTTTCTCCTCCCACGCTGCCCTCATCCTCCCCCTGCACTACCCCACCACTTTTTAGGTTGAGCTAGAGAGCACGCAAGCGCTGTCTTCGACATGTTGTAATCTACGTCTGTGGGTTTTAACCACACCCATCTCACGCCCATCACTTTTATTCATTCCTTGGCCTGCCTTTCAAAATTCTCTTGATTTCATAGGAAAATGTTTCACATTTCTCCCACCTTGAGGCTGCTTTGTTACTGCCTTCCAGACTGACCCTGTTACATGATGATTGCATGATCGGCCATACAGCTTAGTGTTGCACACTATTTTTTTTCTTTGGCCTCGCCGCTTCGCACTGTGTGGCCATATGTTGTTTCTTTTGCCTCAGCTTGATGTTTAGGATTGTTGTGTTTACTGGTGGCCTCGCCCCGGGAGCCTATGCAGCATTGTTAATGCTTCCCTGTGTCACTATGTGACAGGCCCTTCATTCTTTTTTCAATTTTAATGCGCTTCGTTTGTGGACTTCTACATGCCCACACTACCTATCTGCCTTTCAATTGCCATTGTTTATTCAATTTTATTTGTTACAAGATTATTTTTAGATCAGCATTTTCTTTTTTAAATAGAGGGGACACCAGACTCAACCCCAGTTCCCAGGTCCCAAAGTCGGCAGCTCTGTATGTTATGCCACATTGCTGTTTTCACGAGTATTCTTGCGCCGCACTGCATCGCTCTACCGTCCTCTCTAAAATCGCACAAAGGTAACAATAAACAGCAGGCTTTCACCATTGTTTTTCTTCTAACACGTGGTTTATATCCTTTGCGCCTAATGTTATCAATGTTGTTGACAGGATTAAACTACTTATTTTTTTCTTTTTCATCTTTTTTTTTGCTGAATAAAAAAACAAATAAGTAAAAACAAAATGTTGTTTTAAATGGCAATACCTCTAACTTTCACAAATGTAAGACCTACTGCATTGCAAATGCTTGTTTTTCACTGCAGCCACCACTGGTAGAAGTGTGCTAGTTGACCCTGACATACTTCACATGGTATTAAACCAAACGTTTTGCCTTCACCCCTCCTATTTCCTGAATTTGTTTTCTTGGCGTTGGGACTGTGTGCACTTTACCACTGCTATCCAGTGCTAAAGTGCTTTAGCTCACTCCCTAAAATATGGTCAAATTGGCCTAGACCTGACTGGCCCATTTAATTTACTTATAAATCCCTAGTATACGGCACTACCTGTACTAAGTACCTGTAAATGAAATGCTGGGCCAGCATCACTCATTGTGCCACAAACTGGCGTAGCCATCTAAAGCATGTCCCAGGTCTGCAAATGCAGCCTGTAGGGCGGTTTTAAACTGCCATTTAGACCTGGCAAAATAAACCTTTTTCCAGGCATAAACTTTCCCTTTCAATACATCAAAGTCACCCTTAAGGTAAGCCCTGAAGGCTCATTGGGTAGGGTGCACTGTATTAAAAAAATAATAAAATGTGGATTTAGGAGTCCTGGTACTTAAAAACTCCTAAATTTGTTTTTCACTACTCAAAGGCTTATATCCCTCATTGGAAAACATTGGGTTACCATACCAAATTTAATGAGTGCTAACTCTGAGTTGGGCGCAGATAGGGATATCATGTTTAAAATCCTTCATAATGGTAAAGTCAGATTTTAAGGCACAATTCTGAAAATGTCACTTTTAGAAAGTTAGCTTTTTTTTACCTAATTCTTTGGTGCCTTCTGCTAGTGGCCTGGGTCACTTAACTGTGAATTGCTTTGCTGTTGGGCTTTGTGTATTCCTCCGAGACAGGGACACAAAAGGTATTAGGAAGAAATACTGAACTCTCCTGGACCTGGTGAAAAGTTCAGAAGGACTCTCCTGATAACCAGAGGACTGTGCTGCTGCTTGAAGTACTTCTTTGCAGCTCGAAGGGGAACTGAACCAGCCCCTTGAACCCAGGTTCACCACAAGTGACTCCAAGGGCTAGGTGGCGGGCCTCCTGTGCGAACTACAGGGACACAAACTCCTGAGGCCTTAAACTCTACAGCTATCCTCTCTGGAGTGAGCCCTATCCCTCCCTGCACCTTCGAAGTGGTGCCCCTGCTCCCCAGGTCCTGGACTCTTGAAAGAGGTGTTGATGGTATTGCTCCTGTCTGAACCTAAAACCAGGGACATAAAAACATTTTCACCCAAAACTTTCTTAATCTCCTACTCACATTAAGAAATGTTTGAAAATAGAAACCCATTGACTTAAAACGAATTAAAACAATTTTAGATGGAGAGCATGTAATTAGTAAATTATCTCTCTGCTTCATTGCCTTATAAATAAACATTCCTTAACAGATGTGTAGGACAGCTGCAGTGGCCTTTCAAAAACCCACAAACACAACATTAAATCATCTATATATGATCAAGTGCTGACATTCCTAAACGTGTACTTTTGGTATTAAAATGATGTAAGAGATTCCAAAAGCAAAACAATCAATAAAAGGGAAAGGGAGCATCCTTACCCAATATCCAACGATATATGTCAAACACCGGCAACAGTAATTCATTAAAAAGAATAGTGGCTCTTGGAGACTGAAATAATTCTGACGTTCCTGTTATACTTAGTACTGAAACCAACCAGAGAAAACTCCACTCACACAAGGTTTTTAAGCATCCAAGCTCATAGTAGCGATCAGGATTTCCTCTGAGGGGCAACGTGAATCTGGATTATAAGCAAATGAGTTTGAAGAAAAAATAAGCTTAAAAACTAAAACATTGTGTTGGGGATGAAATAAATTCATGGCATGCTGTAAATTGCAAAAATATTCGTTGCTCTCTCTGCCTTTGAGCTACACACTTTTTTTGAACTGTGACTCTTTGAAGATTGCCTCGTACGCATGCTCTTATGTAAGTGCAACATAAGTTTCAGAAGTCAAGAGAGATTCAGTCACAAAGGTACAAGTGTTCAAAAGTATACCCAGTACAAGATTAAGGTGCTTGTGTGCATTAGGCATACTATTTTGCAGGCCTTCCTCCCTAGCTACAGATTTTGTGGTAATTAATTAACTAATTCATTATAAACAAAGGTCCAATGTTTAAGGCGTGAGAAAATGGAAAATTAGAAAATTGTACTTTTGTTTAGATAGAATGATGCACAATAAGTTCTTGATTTTGCTTTATTTAGTTGATTTTTTTATTTATATTGTGTTTTTCTAAAGTATTGTACATAATAAAATAACCTAATTATCTCATGCTATACATTAGGAACCTAAACTTTGAGTAAATTCCTTAGACATTTGGATAATAAGTGCAGTCTGCTTTTCAGTCTCGCCTACCACGCAACACAAACTGTTTCTTGACGAAAAGACCTACTGTCTGCCTACAGTGGGCTTTGTGTCCATTCATTGCATACCACTGGTTGGCTTCATTATCACTTTAATTTGCTTACTTTTGATTCATCAGCATGTGGGGACATTCCTTCCTCATTCTCTTGTACTGCTCTTTCCCCCTCTGCCTCACTCCATGTTGTGCTCTCTCACCCGTGTGCTTCTCCCTCACCCTCTCCGTGTTGTCTGCCTCCCTCCTGAAGTGCTTTCTCGCTCATGTGCTTTCCCCTCAAAAGCTCCACTTTCCTCTCTCTAGCCATGTGCATCTCTTCTTTTCAGTTCCATGTTCCTCTCAGTTGTCCATGTTGCTTTCCCATGTCCTTGTGTTGCTTCTGTCCCACCCTCTGTGTTGCTTCTGCCCTGTGTTGCTTCACCCCGTATTGCTTTCTTCCCCATCTTCAACCTCCATGTTGCTTCCACCTACCCATGCCTTTGGTATTGCTACCCCGTAACTATGCCTTACATAAAGGAGGAAATCACTTTAGTGCAACTTTCTTGATTTTTTTATGTATCAATCCAACTCAGATCTGTAAATCGAAGGAAATAAAGTGCCTACATTATTTTGTGTGTGCACCTGCAAAATGAGACAGGCCAACATGTCAGTGTGCCTTCTTTTGTTTACTCAGCCATGCCGCATGGCATCAGAGATGTAGGTAAATACAATACATCCTACAGTGGTTCTATATAGAGACTACAATAGACAGGTAAAAAAAGTTAAGAGAGCGAGTGCTTAAAATGTGATGCTGATGTATAAATGTACTGGAAGTCATTAAAACATTTCTAAGATATGAGGTAAAAAAAGGACCAGATAAAATTTGAACATAAGAGTGATGATAGATTAGAATTATAAATTAAGGAAGACGAACTTATGGTATGCAATTTTGTTTTGATCACCAATTCATTGGCCTCTTGCATTTTGGGTTCTTGTTGGAAGATTGATGTTTGCAACTGTAGGTTTACCCAAAGAAGGGACTCTGTGGGGGCAGAGGCACCCACTCTTATAAAGTGTGTGTTCTCCTAAAATGGTGTTTCTTAGGAGGCACTGTAAGAGGGAATTATGTCATTGGCTATCCCTCTAGGGTGCTCAGTAGGGGGGTTGGGTCTTCCTGACCTCCAGCAAACCCTTGTCAGCAGTTAGAGCTTTGTCATGTAGGTGCAATGGATCTTGTGTCTTGTAAGTGACAGCTTATTGCGTGTCTGTGTATTCACTGTGACTCCATTACTCGCCTGGGGTGCATTCTTCCTGATCTTGCTTGTAAAAGACCCATATGACTTCCTGGTTCTTGTTTCCCTGTCTCCTTGTTGATGTGAGGATCTATCCCTATATAGAGTGAATAACTCTAAAGCAGGTGTCAAAGATTAAAAGTCTAAAGCAGCAATGCTGGTGATAATTCCCTAACGAAAACGTATTCCATATACTACAGAGCAGAAAGTGGTAAAGCAGATATTTGGTTCGAAATGAGGGAAAAGGCAGAAAAATGAGCCGAGATTGTGAGCAGTAACTGTTACCCGGAAAAAAATAAATGGAGGTGTTACAAATGAACAGGCTGCGAACAAAAACAGAATCATAACTTTGAATCAGTTATTGTGAAGATAACACGTATCTATCCTACATCAATGAAGGTTCAACATTCAGACAAACACCAGTTAAACAAATCAATAAAGGTAGAAAAAAGGAAACCTAATGGAGCGTAATCTGCACTGGGCTTCAGAATAAAACCAAAAGATTAAATGACTGATGCTGCAGACATAATGGCAGAATAAGAGAGAGCCAGGAACAGAACCACGATAAACTAAAGCAGAAGAAGAAGCTGAAACAGAACCATACCAGATGGTTCAGACGATACAGGCAGAGGGATGACACTGCTTCCAATATAGGAAAAAACAACAATATGCAAGAGCTAAGGACACAAATATGGCTAGAGTCATGCTATCTGTAAAGCTGTAGACAAAGGGAGGGAATAACAAAATACAAGAATGACTTTGATGATGTGCTTGGTGAACTAAGACGCAAATGAAAGTGCAGTCTCTATTGAGTCAACAGTTGGTCTGAAGAATAGAAAGGAGAATGTAAAGATATAAAAGGCAAAACACTATCAATGTCCAATTAGCTCGAGAAGCTTTGAGCACTAGGACGGAAATATTTTATTACTGGGCAAAATCAGTGCCAATTTGCGTCAATCAAGATAAACCCATAGTGGATTTGAAGGCGGAAGAGAAAATGACAGGGAGGAATGGAACAAAGTCAACTGTGGAAATAACAAAAGGCAGACAGGTTTCTTAATTTCGAGAGGCAGTCTGTCAGTGGTGGGAGCAGAAGGAAAGGCTGAGGTCAGAAAGCGTTGAAAATAACGGACTATGAGTGGGCCCCTCATAATTCACTTTAATGCCATGCTTTCTTTAGAATTATGGCGACTTTAATATATGTTAATCAGTTGCGTATACATTCGTGGGGGGGTTACATTTAACCTTACTTCTTCATTTAATGGTTTGGCCTCTGTGGATATGGATTGGATACTGTGCCAGGTCATACTGTACCTCAAAAAAGCTTGTCCCATTTACAAAGAGATGAAGATGCCCGATAAACACCACGTGTCACAACTAGTTTGCCATTTCACCGTCTCAAGTAACGTTTCATTACTCATTGTTAGTGTATGAAAATGGAGTACAATTAGCTCGAATGCAGCCTTCCCTGGCAGCTGAGGTAATCAAAAAAAAAAGTGCTTTTAAATGTATGTTGTGTGCATGCTTGCGTGTGAGTGTGTGTTTATGTGAGAGAAAGTATGTGTATAAGCGTACATGTGTATGTGTAAGAATGTGTGTGTATATGTCATTAAAGGACAAAGGTCCTGTAATATCACTTCCACTACCCCTAGTATTTTGGTGAATTGACATTCGTGGTGTCGGGCAGAATTTATTGTTGATCACCCTGCCCTAAATCAGAAGTGACGAGTGCCATTATGACCTGGCAGCAAAGTAGTGGACAAGCCTCCCTATCAGGGGTTTCCACCGGTGGAGCCAGCTGAGGGTCTGCCGATAAAAACCCTGCACTTCTACCTCTAAACGAGGTGGGTGAAACACGAGTTTGGCAGGTAGAGTCTCGCCATTTCCACCGGTACTCCTAATCCCCCTACTCTAAATAACTCTCTTTGCCTCTCACAGTGCATTTTTATCATGATTTTCCATAAATACATAGTTAAATATATAGCACCGCCAAGCACACCGATTTTCATGCTTCCTCCACCTCTTTGCCTCTACTCAGACCGCACCTCTATCTCTCTTCTGGCAATAAAATCACAGTGTACATATGTTTGAAATATGCATCAACACTGTCTTTGCTTTTACACTATGATTTCTTTAGATACGGAGAAATTGCATTTGGGATTCTGAGGTCAGACATGCACTGGCCCGTCCATCTAGTAGACTCTTCATCTCCGTGTCTAAAACAATCTCACAGGACCCACATTACAGATACTTGAGAAACGAGCATGACATTAGGTATGCAAAAGTCTTCATTTATGACTCCTGGTATTCTCAAAATGTGAACTTCAACTCATATGTGGCGGTGATAGAGCGGAACGTGGTAACAATTTACCTGCGTTCGGACGCTCTCTAGGTCGATGAATCTTTTGACTAAGTGGGAACTCTCTGTACTCTTAATTGATCAATCACCTCTTATCGATAATCAATATCGAACATAAGCAACACCTTGAACAACATAACACTTAACAATTAATCCAGAATACATTTCGGCGAACCCTGACCTTTCAGCCAGGAATAACCACACCAGTTTATTGCAAAGTTAGTGAATTTATTTCCCTATATTAACAAAGCTAGCACAATATAAATGTGTCTCAACACCAAATGATAAACATAAATGAACATTAATAGCTGTCCATATCGTCGAAACAAGTGTAATCTATGTAGCATTTGAATCACAAGGCATTCGATAGTGGCAATGCAAAGCACTAATACGATAATCTGTAATGGGCTAATTGCGTACATTTAGTCAGCATAACAAGATCTCCAATTGCATCGTGTGACATATGGAATCCTCGTCTAACCTCAAATTAGCATCAGCATGTGGGACTTCATGCAAAAACGATTTGGCAACATCAATTTAGAAAACTCCTAGCTAGGGTCTTTATCAAAATCAGCAGTTGGTTACCTAAAAGTAACACAATGCAATTTTACAGTTTCCTTTCATATTTACCAATTCCAATCAGCAATCAATGAAGTCTTCGTCTCACAGGTACCGTTTCTCGATCAGCATGGGACGGGACAAAGGGGCAGGGGTGAACGGGGCAATTGCCTCACGGCGGCAAGTTAAGGCTACTACTTCATGCAAAGGGACAAATCAAGGTTAAAGTCTCTAGGGCAAGAATCATTAAAGTCTCTTTCTCTCGACTAGAGAAAGCATCAAAGTCTCTCAAAATGGCGTCGCAGCAAAATGGGTCATAGTAGCTACGAAGTCAAAATGGCGGGATGTCCGAAGATAGAGAGAGAGAGCTTCCCTCTCGTGCACCTGGGTTTTATAGACAACAATTCAAGTCCTGTAGGGTCTCCATTGGAGGGTTCATAGGTTAGCTTCAAATTGACCAATCAAAAACAACAGTTCTCAAGCTTTTACTTAAGCATACATTATCCTTGGAGATGGGTACACAAGTTGCAACATTGTTTCTCGATTAGCTTACTCTCAGAGCCTCCATTGTCCGCACCTGCAAGCCGACCTTGAATTTAAGAGAAAATATGCCATGCTGGCACCAACTTTAAGATAAGCATGTGAACAGTCTCTGTGGAAAAGTACAGCTTCAAGCAGAAATACACGTTTAATAGCACAGTGGAAAAATACGAACATTTAAACCGTGAGACCAGGCAACTAGGCCAAAGCCTCCGCTAAAGTAATGCTAAGCTAAGGCATTTCAAATAAGCAAATCGTAGCACACGTTTATGATTATGTCGGATTAGTGCAATTCTAATACACCACGTTATATAAAGCACGCGTATAAATGATGGCAAACTACTCTGAGGGCACATTTTGTCCCCGTACAGTCTTCATTAATTCGGTTAATGTCACACATGATTATTTCAGCACTACGTTTATGCGTTAATAAATCAAAACCTTCATTTTCTGCTTCATCAATCCCTCCTCTGATGACTACTTGTCATCACACAAATTTAGCCCACAAATTTTATCCCATTAAAATTCTGTCAGCTCCCTTTTCCTTTTAGTTCCCCTAGTTTGCTCTTTGTATTCTTCTGCCATTCTTTTCATTATTTTCTCCTCCTTTTAATTCTCTCCATAATCATTATTATTCCCCTTTTTATTCCCCAAATTCCAAGTACACAAATTATCACTATTAATATCCCTTCTATTATTTTCAATAATATTCCATTCCAAATTCCCCCAATCCAATGTCCCACTGAAGCAAGTCCCTTTCCAACCTTCTCCCACACTCCTGGTTCTTTCAGTTCCTTCAAATCTGCACTTTCTTTTGTTAGATTAGCAAGCATAGTTTTAATTTTCACACTATTATCAGGTATATAGGTGCAGCAGTGACGTGCACCAATCATTTTGCAAACGCCTCCATCCTTTGCTAAAAGAATGTCTAAAGCAAGCCTATTTTGAAGAGTCATAGCTCTCTCCGCTGCAAGTTCAGCATCCATCAGGATTATAGCACCTGAAAACTTTGTCAACATGTTATCCACTATAGTAGACAACTTTCTTATTTTGATAGAATTCAGCACAACTCCTAATGAAGGAATCATGGCTCCAAATATATCACCTACCACAGCAGCTGCGGTCTCTCTTTTCTGGATACGATGGGATCCAGGTGTCTTTTCAATCATCGATATGTCATCCAGTTGATAAACCTTTGGAAACACTATACCCAAATAACATCTTCCCCACCATCCCTTTGGAAGACGATAATAGGCATTATGCCCACAAATGTAATATACCCCTGGAATGACAGGGTCAAGTCCGTCCATCATGAATGTCCATTTGGCCTTAAAGATAAACGTATGTTTGCATTCACTCGCTCCTACAAAAATATTGTCATAGTAAGATTCCCCTCGATATATACAAAACTTCCCTACATGCCAAGCATCTAAAGCTATTTTCCCTTGTGTCTTTATAGCAGCAAAATCATAATTATCTACTGAAGTCCTCTTATGCAGTTCTTTTTCTAATTTCGCCTTCATTTGAGCCCTTCTATCATCTGTGCGATCTAAAAAGCTTATTTCTACAGCAGAGACGGAGCAAGTAAGGTTCTCCCTATGAGCATGAGCCGTTTCAAAAGGTTGCATTGGCTCGAAAAAATCCCTCATGATTTTGTAATCCCAATATTTTGCAGTCTCGCTTAGCTGCGCTATTATAGGAACATAAGCAAAGGTAACATCATAATTTGAGAAAAAATACTGTATGTTAGATTGACCATAAAACCTAGACATTACTATACTACATGTGATCCCATATGTAAGAGGCATGTGGTGATAAGTCACCCCTTCCTTTACTGATGTCGGTATCTGGGTACACACATAACAATCTTTCGCATCCATAGTCTCAACATACTCTGTTAATAAGCGATAGAAAACGTTATACGAAAGCTCTTTCTTATCATGCAAGAGCCTCTCATCCATTGCTAGTCTTTTCAAAGGTGTTAGTTCAGTGACAGTAACAGGAACAATAGTAGAAGCAGCAATAGTTTCATTCTCACCCTTTCCATGCATTCCAAACACAATTGCCATTATTATTAGTACACATGTTAGTACTAAGCCTATACACACGTATTTACAATACTTCTTTCTATTGTTTTGCATAGCGTACCCAGGCATGATCTGTATAGAATCAGAGAGCTAGAAGCACCTATAAATGAAACTACTTAGCAATTCAGTTACAAAGCTGAACGAGCACAATGTTCACACCGTCTTCTTCAAAAGGCCAGTCACTTATCGGTTAGCAGCATTTGTCTCAATTCGGTTTAGCAATGTCTCAGCTGGTTGTTTGTCTCACGTTAGATTGCAGCAAGCAATGCCATTTACTACCGTTTCAATCAACAGAGTCTATGAAACTTTTCTTTTCTATTGGTATCTCTTCTTCTTCGTTCTCGATGCTTAGAGATACAAACTCATCAGTCCAATCATCATTGACTGCATATGCCCATTCAGGACCGGAATACCTCTTGTTTGGTATCCTTTTCCTTTTCAATTTTGCTTCTCTCTTTGATTCTGCTTCGCTGGCACTCTCCTCCTTCGCCAAGTCTTTTTCTTCACTTGACGATTGTTCCACGACGGTCACTTCCTTTCTTTTCTCTTTCACTTTCGGCCTTCCTCCTTCGTTCAAACCTTCTTTACCCTTTTCTTTTATCGGTGAGATACTTAGTCTTCTTTTTGCACCGTGTCCGTTTGATGGACCTGCGATCTTTTCTGTAGAGGTTTGAACTCTTTCGTTCTGCTCTTCTTTGTCCCCACCTTCAGGGGAATCAGTCACGTTTTCCTTTTCTTTTTCTGTATCGTCTGTTTCTGGGAAAGCCCCCTTCTGCTCAGACTCTCCTGCCTTCTCACTCTCTTCGAGCCCTTCGTCACCGTTACCTTCTTCAGGCTCTGTATCACTTTCAGCTGCTTCAGGTTCCTTGTCACCTTCAGCTGCTTCAGGCTTTTTGCTACCCTCAGCTGCCTCAGGTTCTTTGTCACCTGCAGCTTCGTCGTCGCTGTCTGAACTTTCTCCTTGGTCTTCCCCAAGTGAGTCGGACTCTTCGTTCTCCAATAATATCTCTTTTTCTCCTGCTGTTGCTTGTTCGCTTTCAGTTCGCTTTTGTTCTGTCTCAGCACTTGGCACCGTTTTATCAGGCACTGGTAGTTTCAGCGCTTCAACTTCCTCATCTGTGGGACACAACACCTTCTTTGTATGACTGGCGTGAATCCAGTTGGGAACCCCCGCGCACTTCACAGCGGTAGTTGTTGTCAGGATCACTTGGAAAGGGCCTTTCCAACGGGGTTCCAGACACGACTTCCTCACGTGCTTCTTTATCACGACCCAGTCACCTGCTTTGAGGGCGTGTCCTGGACCTTGGATCGGTGGCAAGGTGGTCGCCTCCACCTGGTGAGAAAAAGAGCGAACCACGTCAGCCAGACCTTTGCAGTAGTCTAACACCATATCATCTGTAATACTCAAAAGCATGTTTGCAGGAACTGCAGGAAGTCTCATAGCCCTGCCCATGAGAATTTCGTGCGGAGACAATCCAGTTTTTCTATCCGGAGTGTTTCTCATTGACATTAGCACTAAGGGCAATGCGTCAGGCCATTTCAAATTTGTTGATGCACATATTTTTCCCATTCTCGATTTCAGCGTACCATTCATCTGCTCCACCAGTCCTGATGCTTCAGGGCGATAGCTACAGTGCAGCTTTTGCTCAATGTTCAGTGCTTCGCAAAGTAACTTCATTACCTCATTGTTGAAGTGACTTCCCCTATCTGATTCTAAAGAGATCGGGAATCCGAAACGTGGTATTAACTCCCTCAATAATAGCTTGGCAACTGTAAGACTGTCATTTCTACGTGTGGGGTATGCCTCAATCCAATGACTAAAAATGCACACAATCACCAACACATATCTTAAACCTCCATGCACAGGCATCTCAATGAAGTCCATCTGCATTCGGCTAAAAGGACCGCTTGCCCTACCAATGTGGCTCGCGTTCACAACTGTTCCCTTTCCTGGGTTCATCTGTTGACAAGTGACACATCGATGGCAAACTGCTTCCGCAGCTTGGCGAAATCTGGGGTTAAACCAATCAGTTTTGAACAATCTTATCATGGCATCTCTCCCTAGGTGAGCTTGCCCATGATAGAACCGCGCAAGCTGTGATAAGAGACTATTTGGCAAAAAATTTTTCCCTCATGTGAAACCCATAGCTCGTCTTGTCTTTTTATGCATTGTGATTTAATCCAGGAATCTCTTTCATCCTCCCTGACATTACTTTGGAGTGCTTTTAGTTCTTCTATTGTATCTACGACCTTCAAGGCAAATGCTTCAGCTGGTTCGAGTTCTGGTTCACTTATTGTATTCCAATCATCCCTTAACAATATACAGTTCAAGGCACAAAATCTTGCGACTTGATCTGCATAGGCATTTCCCAGAGACACATAATCCTGTCCTTTCGTGTGAGCACTGCACTTTACCACTGCAACTTCAGCTGGTACTTGAATGGCATGTAACAACTCCCTTATTCTCTCCCCATTTTTCACTGGGGATCCTGAAGAAGTCAGGAAACCTCTCTGTGACCACAGTTGTCCAAAGTCATGCACAATCCCAAACCCGTATTGGCTATCAGTGTAAATGGTGACTTTCATCAATGCAGACAATTGACATGCTCTAGTAAGGGCTACAAGTTCTGCTACTTGTGCAGAATAGACTCCTTGGAGCCATCCCGCTTCCAAGACCCCTGTCACAGTACATACAGCATATCCTGCTTTCAAAATTCCCACCCCATCTCTTAGACATGAACCATCAACAAAAAGAATTTGGTCATTTACATCAAGTTTTGTATCCTTGATGTCCGGTCGGGGTTTTGTGCAAAATTCAGTCACCTGAAGGCAGTCATGCTCGACGTCTTCAGCGTTCTCAATTTCAGCATGTTCTCCAGGAAGCAAGGTAGCTGGATTCAACGTAGTGCACCTTTTCAGCTGCACATTCGGTGAGCCCAGAATAGTCGTTTCATACCTTGTGAGTCTTGCTCCAGTCATGTGCTGCGTTCGGGAGCGGGTCAAAAGTATCTCAACTGAGTGAGGGACCATGACTGTTACTGGGTGTCCCATCACTATTCCTTCACTCTGAGTGAGGCTGATACCAACTGCTGCTACGGCGCGCAAACACCCTGGGAGTGCTGCTGCAACCGGATCCAGAGTAGCTGAAAAATACGCTACTGGTCTGTTTACGCCACCATGGGCTTGAGTCAAGACAGACAAAGAACATGCATCACATTCATGGCAAAACAATATGAAAGGCTTCGTGTAATCAGGCATACCTAAAGCTGGAGCCCTACACATGCACTCCTTTAATTCAACAAAAGCATCCATCTCATCCCCTTTCAGTTCGATCTGATCCAAGGCATCCTTCTGGGTCAATTTCAGTAAAGGCTTTGCTAGAGACGAGAAGTTGGGAATCCACTGGCGACAGTATCCCACCATTCCCAAAAACTTCCTCACCTCCTTCCTTGTCTTTGGTGGACTCATTTGAAGTACACTTGTAATTCTTTCCTTCATTATTTTCCGTGACCCTTTCTCTATCTGGTGACCCAAGTATTTCACTTTCTTCTGACAGAACTGCAGTTTGGAAGGAGACACTTTATGTCCATTCTCTCCCAAATGGTTTAACAGAGCAATGGTATCGGCTGTGCAGCCACTTTCTGTTTTTGATGCAACCAGTAAGTCATCAATGTACTGTACTAGGGTTGACTCGAATGGCAATTCTAACTCTTCCAAGTCTTTCTTTAGAACCTGATTGAATATGGACGGTGACTCAGAGAACCCTTGAGGAATTCGACACCAACTGTATACTCTGTCTAGGAATTTGAAACAAAAGAGGAATTGGCTGTCCTCATGAAGAGGCACAGAAAAGAATGCTTGTGACAAATCGATGACTGAGAACCACTCAGCTTCGCAAGGGATCTGAAACATTATCACAGCCGGATTCGGTACGACAGGGCAGCACTTGATTATGATGTAATTTATTTTTCTCAAATCCTGTACAAGTCGGACTTTCCCACTTGGCTTCATTAGTCCCATTATCGGTGAATTACATGGGCTGCTTAATACTTCTTTCAGTACTCCCTGCTTCACGAATTCGTCAATAAGTTGGGCAACTTTCATGAGGGTATCTTGTGGCATGTGGTATTGTGGGGTCTGGGGAAAGATCGCATTGGGCTTTACCATCACTTTTACTGGTTCTACTCCTTTCATCAATCCCACCTCTTTCCCTGTCAAGTCCCACACTTTCTTTCCGACTGTTTCCCGTAGTTCTGCTGGGATATCTTCTTCAGTTATCATTGGTAAAAGACAAATCAGAGGATACTCTTCGTCAACTGTTTCTATTTCATCGCCCTCTACACTGTCCTCTTCTTCCCCATCACTGCTCGTCTGTATTGTTATTCCCTCGTTCGAGCACATTATCGAACAACCCAACTTGCACAATAGGTCTCTTCCTAACAGTGCAATCGGGCTTGAGTCACATACTACAAACTGATGTACCCCTTGATAGTTACCAATGTTGACTGGTATCGGATCTGTTATTGGGTTCGTCAGATGCCTGTTTGCTACTCCCACCACTTGAACTGTCCTCCCTGAGAGTGGCAAATTTGGTACTTCACTGCTCTTAACAGTTGAACGTGTGGCTCCCGTGTCAACCAGGAATGAGACGCGATGACCCATTACTCTTCCCTCTACGTACGGACCCTTTTGATCAACTTCTAGGGATGCCGCAAGCACACAATCTCCTTTCTCTTCTGAGCTTTCACTCTCCCATACATCGTTTATTCCACTCTCACTGTGTAATGGGAACTGTTGTACTGTGCCGTTTGTGCTCATTACCTGACCCGTTACCTGTGGAGGAACCATCATTTGCTGCTGACTCATTGGTGCCAAAGGTATTTGCATTTGCTGATTAGGTACCAAAGGTAACTGCTGTTGCATCGGCTGCATTTGCGTCATCTGCACACGGGGCATCTGCATCTGCTGCGGCTGCATAGGTTGTAATCCCTGCAATTGATTTATAGTCTGAAAATTTGGGTTTGGACCTCTCATTTTTGGTCCTCTCATTGTCTGAAATGCATTGACATCATTGTTCTGCTGACCAACACCTACACCTGCACCTGCACCTTCCTGCACCACCATCGGGCACTCGCGTTTCCAATGACCTACGTTTCCGCACGCGTGACACGGCATCACTTTCTTCATTGCCTGCACACCTGTCACAACAGTGTTCAAATCCGGACCATTATTCACAAAACCTCCTCTACCTCTGCCTCTGCCCTGTGGCTGAAACACCATGTTTCCTTGCAACTGCGGCTGCTGTTGCTGAAACACCATGTTTCCCTGCAACTGCGGCTGCTGTTGCGGTACCTGCTGTTGGAACCCTTGCATCCCTGGCAACCCTTGCAAGCCTGTCTGAGCCGCCTTAAGCTGCATCATCATCACCTTCTCTTTCAGCTTTTTCTGTTTCACCTCAATTTCGTCGCTACAGTATTTCGCATAAGTCAAGACTTCATCAATCGGTTTCGACTGCCAGCAGATCAAATGTGATTTTATCATCTGACTTATATCTGGTCTCAGCCCTTCCACAAATCTGAACACAAAATGAAGCATATCTTTCGCCTCGATTGCTTCCGTGCCACTGTAATTCTTGAACGCCTTCAACAACCTTTCATAGTAACTATGAATCGACTCTTTAGCCTCTTGGGCAGTTCGATCAATTTTCTGCCAATCCACATTTTTGGCGGCAACCTTCGTCTTCAAATGTTCAATCACCTTATAGTACAGACACATCACCATAGGTGATGGTGCACCCGTCTCTCTGTCTCTCTCTGGTTCACTTGTCGGCCAACCTACAGCTCTTTTGCAATCCTCCCACAAATCTGCCGGAACCACAATCTCGAATAAAGTGTTCAGGTCTTCCCAGAGACATTTTGCAAGCTTCACAAACCTATCAGTCTGTTGATACCATTCAATCGGCTTCTCTCTCAGTTTGGGAAAATCATTCGTAAAAGACTGAATATCACTCCTGTGCCATGGTACATGTACTAATTTTCCCCCTGCTGTCTCCCTCATTGGTAACATGGTTACTGTTTCGCTGCTCTGCGGTCTTTTCTCATTGTGCTCTGTGGCACTGTCCCTCCTCTTATCCTTCCTCTTTACCCATCTACTTTCCCACTTGTCTAAGCACCTCCACACTTGGGCACTCTGCAACAATTCTCTAAGGTGTGCCTTCATGCCTGCTGATCTCATGTGTTCAAAATCTGTGGTCCCAAAATCCAACCTATAGCTCCTGCTCAAGTGTTTCGTCTTGCCTATGTCAATCCCGTTCCTGTCTGCTACTTCCTGCAAACTTTTATGTACCTTGTTTACCTCTTTCGTGATCTTTGGACATAGATACCTCAATTCCTCTTCCGTGTAGGATTCTAACCTGTTCACACCCATATTCCCTTCCACCAATTCTTGTGCTTCCATGTTCAGCCTCATCCTGCTCAAGTAATCGTCTCCTTTCCCACTGTCTGAACTTTGTGTGGAATTTAGACTGTTGAACCACTGTGTCAGCTGTTGCGCATTTACCCCCATCAGTGTAGCATTCACATCGACTGCCATTGATGGTTGCGGCAACTTTTCAGTGTGCGATGTTAATGGTATTATCAATGGGGGGCTCGACCTCACCAGTGTTGATTGAGCGCATACAGGACTAAATTCCATCAAGGACCCAGACCCAGTTGGCTGAGTCGCTATCGGAGTTATCCCTGGAGTGTTTTCTATGCACCTTCTTTCCGCCCCATTCTGCAGCATTGGTCCCTGACTGCTCATACCTAAGTTAGGCTGATTATACAAAGGTACCACTGGACCTACAGTAATGGGCAGTGATATCGCATCTGGATTTTGTCCATTTCCCATATTCTGAGGCATGTTCATCCCCATATTATGGGCCATCATTGCCGGCATGCCCATCTGACTCCCCGTCATTTGAGCATGAACATTTCCTCCCTGCATCTGCTTTTGAGGCATCATAAACTGAGTTGATTCAGCTTGTGCCATTGTTGGGTTGTAACCATTCTGTACGCCCCTTACGGTCGGATCTAGAATCATTCCTCCACTGTTATCACTGCTGTAGTACCCTGGCATCTGCGGCTGATAATGTTCTGCTGGTTTCAACACGGGCACATCTGGATACATTCTCCTAACCTGCGGTATCTGTGGGGTGAACAGTAAGCTCGGATCCTTAGATCCCGATGGTACTCCTGTATTCTGCGTTTCACTGTTCTGTACCGATGCCGGAGGGGCAGAACTGGTACTTGGACCTTGTCCATTCTCTGCATAAGGTGGTGGACGGTCGTTCAACAACTCCATTATCAACTCCTCATCCTCTAACTCCTCTTCTTTTCTCAACTTTTCCTCGTCCTCTCTGTCCTTGGAACACTTCCTGTCCGTCTTACAGGTAGCTTTCTTACCTGTCTCCTCTTCATCTTTAGTAATTGCGGGGAACAATTTTATTCCCTGCAATACATCTGACCTCCACACCTTCTGCGCATTATCCCACCTAGCATCCGCTAGTGTCTTTTCTACCTTCCTCATCCTTGTTTCAAACTTGTTTTTCTGTTGCTGCCTAGCCATGAGTTCCCATATTGCTAGAGCCTCAAACTGTGCTGGCCTTGGAGGTACTTTCATGTCATACATCGTGAATCTCAAATTCTCTAGGACCCTTATATTGAAAGTCCCATGTATCGGAAATGCTACGCTCCCATGTTTCTCTGTCCATTTGTGCCATTGTTTTAGCCAAAGGCACGGGGCTACCCCTTTTTCCTCCATTACAATGTAAGCTGGTGTACCCTCGGGCGGCGTCTCCTCTCCTACGCTCGCTTTAATGTAAGTCTCCCCCTTCATCGCACTCCTAAATGCTTTAAGGAATTTCATTTTCTCGTCTTTTAATTCACAAATTTTATAATCAATAGTTCACTGTTATTCCACAAAATTTGTAATCAATAGGTGACTTTAATTCCCGGAATACTCTTCACCTGCCTTTCCCCTTCCAATCGAGTGCCACGGACTGCGTCCAATCCGTGCGCGACCCTTCTCTCCAACCAACCTATCCCAGCGCGGCTCTCAGTGACGTCACACTCACACACTCTGCGGCTGACAAAGCCTCGCGGCTAGTCCTCCTTCACTCAGTTCCTCCCGTAACAACTTTTTGCATGTATCGCGAGCTACCAAAAACTAAAACAGATCTGTCGGTTTACTACAGGAAGGGTAACACAATCGCTTCAGGACCTTAGGGACTTTTCACTAACCTCGGCCACTATTCGATCTCTTTCACCAGCCTCGGCCGCTATTCCGTCTTTCTCAGTCCCCACATTCGCAAGCAAATCTGACCCGCAGACCTACTCTCAACTTGTCAATGATCTGTTCTAGTGCACTTAGAATCTTGTCAAAGCCCGAAGTCGAAGTTCCTATCACTCCCTAACACACGTACCCACTCGTTGACCACGCCCGATCAACCTACTAAACCGTCCAAACCACAACATGGATCAACATACTCCGGAGTCTCTTGACCTCGCAGGGCCCGTCTCAACAACAACAACCACGTGGACCTTTTTATGCACAAAGCGCCAGACGCACATGAAGTTCGACGACTTCCCTACTCTCACACTCGGAGCCGCACCTCCGCTAACTCTATGAAGTTCGACGACTTCTCTAGTTCTACACTCGGAGTCGCACCTCCGCTATCCTTAAAAGAAAACCCTCGCAACCTTTTCACACACTCTGCGGCAATAAGCTGTGCAAGCGCAAAACCCTAACTTCACTCATACCATCACTAGTACCGCCAACGCTGTTTCCACATCTCCTTTCTCTTCATTCGCAAGCTTCGAGATCCCGGGAAAGTCGCGGTGGACCTAGCCCATCATCATCTTGTCAATCAGTTTTATCCAAGAAAATCTAATTCAACTTCTCGAATGAGGCCTCAAAATGCGTAACCGTTAGTTCGACACCATGTACTCTAATGGTACAGGGTCCCAAAAGACGTAACCGTCCTCTGCTACCATCTACTGATAGAGCGGAACGTGGTAACAATTTACCTGCGTTCGGACGCTCTCTAGGTCGATGAATCTTTTGACTAAGTGGGAACTCTCTGTACTCTTAATTGATCAATCACCTCTTATCGATAATCAATATCGAACATAAGCAACACCTTGAACAACATAACACTTAACAATTAATCCAGAATACATTTCGGCGAACCCTGACCTTTCAGCCAGGAATAACCACACCAGTTTATTGCAAAGTTAGTGAATTTATTTCCCTATATTAACAAAGCTAGCACAATATAAATGTGTCTCAACACCAAATGATAAACATAAATGAACATTAATAGCTGTCCATATCGTCGAAACAAGTGTAATCTATGTAGCATTTGAATCACAAGGCATTCGATAGTGGCAATGCAAAGCACTAATACGATAATCTGTAATGGGCTAATTGCGTACATTTAGTCAGCATAACAAGATCTCCAATTGCATCGTGTGACATATGGAATCCTCGTCTAACCTCAAATTAGCATCAGCATGTGGGACTTCATGCAAAAACGATTTGGCAACATCAATTTAGAAAACTCCTAGCTAGGGTCTTTATCAAAATCAGCAGTTGGTTACCTAAAAGTAACACAATGCAATTTTACAGTTTCCTTTCATATTTACCAATTCCAATCAGCAATCAATGAAGTCTTCGTCTCACAGGTACCGTTTCTCGATCAGCATGGGACGGGACAAAGGGGCAGGGGTGAACGGGGCAATTGCCTCACGGCGGCAAGTTAAGGCTACTACTTCATGCAAAGGGACAAATCAAGGTTAAAGTCTCTAGGGCAAGAATCATTAAAGTCTCTTTCTCTCGACTAGAGAAAGCATCAAAGTCTCTCAAAATGGCGTCGCAGCAAAATGGGTCATAGTAGCTACGAAGTCAAAATGGCGGGATGTCCGAAGATAGAGAGAGAGAGCTTCCCTCTCGTGCACCTGGGTTTTATAGACAACAATTCAAGTCCT
Source organism: Pleurodeles waltl (assembly GCF_031143425.1). Taxonomy (NCBI): domain Eukaryota; kingdom Metazoa; phylum Chordata; class Amphibia; order Caudata; family Salamandridae; genus Pleurodeles; species Pleurodeles waltl. The sequence continues at coordinate 865,329,529 of NC_090439.1, read as the reverse complement.
GTAGGGTCTCCATTGGAGGGTTCATAGGTTAGCTTCAAATTGACCAATCAAAAACGACAGTTCTCAAGCTTTTACTTAAGCATACATTATCCTTGGAGATGGGTACACAAGTTGCAACATTGTTTCTCGATTAGCTTACTCTCAGAGCCTCCATTGTCCGCACCTGCAAGCCGACCTTGAATTTAAGAGAAAATATGCCATGCTGGCACCAACTTTAAGATAAGCATGTGAACAGTCTCTGTGGAAAAGTACAGCTTCAAGCAGAAATACACGTTTAATAGCACAGTGGAAAAATACGAACATTTAAACCGTGAGACCAGGCAACTAGGCCAAAGCCTCCGCTAAAGTAATGCTAAGCTAAGGCATTTCAAATAAGCAAATCGTAGCACACGTTTATGATTATGTCGGATCAGTGCAATTCTAATACACCACGTTATATAAAGCACGCGTATAAATGATGGCAAACTACTCTGAGGGCACATTTTGTCCCCGTACAGTCTTCATTAATTCGGTTAATGTCACACATGATTATTTCAGCACTACGTTTATGCGTTAATAAATCAAAACCTTCATTTTCTGCTTCATCAGCGGTACACATACATAATGTGATGTATGTACTGTGCACCGATCTGTATTGGCGAATCTTCTAACAGCTGCAGGTTGGGGGCGTTTTACAGTGGGGTGGCTGACCAAACAGGTGAACATCAGCCTCACCCTGAATGTTGCAGAGATTTGCTCGTTTCAGCGTTAGGTTTAAGTCCCGAACTATGGTGGGAATGGGGAGGGAATGCCACTAAAAGTGGTGGGGTGCTGGGAAGAGGTTCCTCCAGTGGGAAAATATATCCCTGGTAGAGAAACAAAATGAGCAAGTGCAGCTCGTGGTATATATTGTTCAAATTTCTTTATTGAGGATTTTAAACGTAACGAAATGTCGAAAGGGATAAAGACACAGGAGGGTGTCGCAGCATCCATCATTCCCCAAGGAGAAACAGGCAACAGGCCGGTTCCCCCCCTTGAACTTCCCGCTACTCGCCCTTTCCCCCAACCAGGAGCGTTAGCTTGTAGTCGTGGCTGTGGGACAGATAATGGGACCGCGAAGACTCCCGCCCCCTGCTCACACATCAAGGAGTCTCCTATTCCTGTAAACGAAGAAGTCTCACATATCTAGGGCATGTCAAATCCCTAAACTCGCCACAAAGCAAAGTCAGAAATGGGTTCCATAGCTCTCTATAGGAGTCCCCATGTGATGCAAGGGATAGGGTGATCCGCTCTATCCCCAGGATCAGCCAAATTCTCTGTAACCACCCCAGCTGTGTAGGAATCCGAGACGTTCCCCAGTGAGTCAGTATATTTTGAAGAGCTGCCCCCAGCACTAGACCTATCTGTCGGCCCCGTATAGATTTGAGCGGAAACATTAGGGGGTTTGGAAGACCCAGTAGGAAGCGTGGAAGTTGGGTGTTCATGTGAGTGTTGATGTCATGTAGGATTCCTGCCCAGTACCCAGACAGCTTCGGCATTCCCATAGTAAGTGGGTCAAAGTGCCTATACTATTGCATCCCCTCCAGCAGAGGGGTGATCATGTGCGGTCCATTTGGAAGAGTCGGGCCGAGGAGAGGTACAAATAAGTGGCTAGCTTTATCGCGGTCTCCATGCTCACGGCGCAACGCGCTGTGTGATGTGCCCTGTAGTGAATCACCTCCAAGTCCTCCGGCGCCAGGGATTTCCCCAGTTCTACCTCCCAAAGAGCCTGACTCGGAATGCTAGGAATCGGGACTGCGCGCTGTGGTAGGTCATATAACTCCGATATAATGTGTTTTTCTCATTTCCTGGTCAGCAACCATTTTTCGAACTGTGTGAGGGGGCGACTGGCCTTCTCCCTGTCCGAGGGGTGCAACACCCAGTGCCGAATCTGGAGGTAGTACATTCGCTCCGTCTCCGGGATAGACTGGGACCTTCTAAGGTCTTCAAAGGAAAGTATGCCCGCTCGTCGAACAGATGTCTGACGGAGCATCGGCCAGACCCATCCAGTCCCAGTAGGCACGACAGTCCAGGCCAGGAGAGAAATCCGTGTTCCCCACTATAGGCGTCAAGGGGGACGGAAAAGAGGTCAGACCGCCCAAACGAGTTGCCTGGTCCCACACCTTCATTATGACTCTGGTAACAGGGGATGAGTACAAAGCCCCTGGTCTATGATGGCGCGGGAGGAATGGAATCCCCCACAAAGAAGCGCCCGCCACCGCCCGGTCCATGAACAGCCAGTGCTTGTCCGATGCCGATCTGGGCCACTCCACCAGGTATCTTAGCTGCGTGGCACTATAATACTGTCACACATCTGGGACTCCCAGACTCCCAGGCCCCCCCTCACCGGGGCCTGACTCACTAGGATACGCTTGTGGTATTTAATATACATAGATGTGTGCCTGTTAGGTTTATGTTTGTGTAACTGTCTACACAAGTGAGAAGTACTGGAAAACGGCCACAGTCGCAGGGATGCCAGAAAGTCTCTGTGAATCTTAAAAGGTAGTCCATTTCCATCAGAAGTAAGCGTGAGCCTGTGCAAATACATATCCATTTGTGGTGTGAGCTCTAACTCCATCTTTAAGTTAAACTGATAAACAGCATCACGGTTCTTTATAGTGCAAAGCATGCTAGTGGCTAGAGAAGGAATTAGGCTCGCATCAGGGAGAGGGAGAAAGCGCTGCAGGCCAACTTGAATGTAAAAAATACACAAGGTTGCACTCAGCAGAAAGTCAGTCTGTAGGAAATAAATAGTGCATATTATTTTTTATTCCAGGTTTCTTGTTCCGTGAAGGTCCTAATGGAGTTAAATGGAAGGTTTATTCTGTGTTCACATTGTAAGTCTTTTCGAATCATCATTTTCAGATGAAATCTCATCATCAAATTGCAATACTTAAATGGAAATTATGTCAATATCTGACTAGTAGGCACTTTACAATTAACCAAGAAGAAAGAATAATAATACTTTACTCACTATAAATACCAATTGTTTCTTCATCGTAGGTTTTTTAAAAGTTGTTTTTATTAACATTTAAATGAACAATACATTCTTCTTCGAAAGTTAATGACTTATAATGAATGATCACGGAAGGAAGAAAAGGTGAATTAACTAGAGCCCAACCTGAAGGCTGCTCACGTTCAGCTCATATAACTCACGGGCGACATTTCGAGCTAAGAAAACAACTTTAAAAAAAAAAATGTTGCGCCTCAGAACGGCGCTGCTTGAGAACATTAGGATGTGAACAGAATAAAGGGCCAGATGTACGAAAAAAGCAATTTGCGACTTGCAAATTGCGAGTCCCTGCGACTCGCAATTTGCAACTCGCAAATTGCTATGCAGTACGGTGTCTCAGACACCGACTGCAACTCGCAATGGGGTCGCAATGACCCACCTCATGAATATTCATGAGGTGGGTCGCAAATTGCGGCCCCATTGCGAGTATAGGCACTCGCTAACATGGAGGCCTGCTGACGTCAGCAGGCCTCCATGTTAGCGACCTGCTTGTCAATAAAGCAGGTTTTTTTTTTTTAAAGTGTAGCCCGTTTTCCCTAAGGGAAAACGAGCTGCACTTTAAAAAAATCCGAAACCTTTAGTTTCGGTTTTTCAGGGCAGGGAGTGGTCCCTTGGACCACTCCCTGCCCTGAAAAATTTATATCTGGTCCAGTCACAAAGGGGAAGGGGTCCCACGGGGACCCCTTCCCGTTTGCGACTGGGTTACCATCCACTTCAAGTGGATGGTAACTGCGAGTCCATTTGCGGCCGCTTTCGCGGCCGCAAATGGAATTGCATACCAGTGCGAGTCGCTAATAGGAAGGGAACACCCCTTCCTATTAGCGAGTCTGAAATGCATTTTGCGAGTCGGATCCGACTCTCAAAATGCATTTCTGCATAGCAAACCCACGTTTGCGAGTCGCAAACGGCGATTTTCGCCGTTTGCGACTCGCAAACGGGTTGCTACATCTGGCCCCAAATGTTATAAAATGAAGCAAATTTCACATTCTGTCCTATTCAGTCGCAAAATATTACATTCAATCAACTATGCAGGAATGTGTGTACAGGTCATATATATAAGATTTTCCTTAGAGGTATTATAGGTTTTAATACATTTCGTTAAGTACTCAGGTCATTGCTGTGTGTGATCTGCAGGTTAAAGGTTCAAATACCAACATAACCCCAATGTCAATGAAATGGGTAACAATTTAGAATGGCTAATTATCATTTCATGCAAAAGTACTCTCTAATTGTAAATTAGATTAATGAACTTTCTAAACAGCAGATTTGCTTTCTTAAAAACTAATCATTCCCCCCTCCCTGCAATTAAAGTGTGATTATATTTTGACTGGCATGACAAAATGTGTCAAAGTCAGGTAGAAATGTGTCACTGGGGTCCTGCTTAGTGTTTCTCATCTCTATGGTCTCGAGATAGTAATTACATGGAAAAAGAAGAGAAGGCCGCTGTCTAAGGTGGTGGATTCTCAAAGGTGCCCCTCTGACGCACTCATGAAGTGGATGCAATCCGGGGGTTAACGTGCACTTCGCGAAGGAATATCAAGAGTATGAGAAAGTAGAAAAAAATATTTATCAGTAATCTTTCAGGCAACTGAAGTGTGTCTCTGAGCTGTGTCCGCTGGGGATTTCTGCCCTCAGTGGGACTATGAATCCCTGAATATGTGCTAATGGATTGGTACACACAGTAGGAAACAGTGCTCAGCAGCACACAAAATAAATAAACAACGTTCAAACAGCCTTTAACCCCTTCGCTGCCAGGCCTTTTCCCCCTCAGGTGCCACGCCTTTTTTTGGCTATTTGGAGCAGTTCGCACTTAGACCCTTATAACTTTTTGCCCACATAAACTACCCAAGCCAAATTTGCATCTTTTTTTCCAACTTCCTAGGGATTCTAGAGGTAACCAGATTTTGTGGGTTCCCCTGAAGGAGACCAAGAAATTAATCAAAATAGAGCAACAAATTTTGTTTAAAAAAAAAAAATGAGAAAAAAGGTCTGCAGAAAAAGGCTTGTGGTTTTTATCTCCTGAAAATGGCATCAACAAAGGGTTTGCGGCGTTAAAATCACCAGCTTCCCAGCTTTCAGGAACAGGCAGACTTGAATCAGAAAAACACATTTTTCAACACAATTTTGGCATTTTACTGGGACATACCCCATTTTTTACTATTTTGTGTGCCTCTAGCCTCCTTCCAGTTAGTGACAGAAATGGATGTGAAACCAATGCTGGATCTCAGAAAGCAAAACATTTCTGAAAAGAAGACAAAATTCTGAATTCAGCAAGGAGTCAATTGTGTAGATCCTATAAGGTTTTCCTACAGAAAATAACAGCTGAAATAAAAAAATAATGAAATTGAGGTGAAAAAAACAGCAATTTTTCGCCATGTTTTACTTTGTAACTTTTTCCTGCGATGTCAGATGTTTAAAAGTAATATACTATTACCGCCCGCTGTACTCTTCTGGTTGCGGGGATATATAGGGCTTGTAGGTTCATCAGGAACCCTAAGTACCCAGAGCCAATAAATGAGCTGCACCTTGCAATGGGTTTTCATTCTCTACCGGGTATACAGCAATTCATTTGCTGAAATATAAAGAGTGAAAATAGGTATTGAGAAAACCTTTGCATTTCCAAAATGGGCACGAGATAAGGTGTTGAGAAGCAGTGGTTATTTGCACATCTCTGAATTCCGGGGTGCCCATACTAGCATGTGAATTACAGGGCATCTCTCAAATAGATGTCTTTTTTACACACTGTCTTACATTAGGAAGGAAAAAATGTAGAGAAAGAGAGGGCAATAGCACTTGTTCTGCTATTCTGTGTTCCCCCAAGTCTCCCGATAAAAATTATAGATTGTGGCCTCTAGCACAGCTGGCATCTAGGGAAACCTACCAAACCTGTGCATTTTTTAAAACTAGACACCTAGGGGAATCCAGGATGGAGTGACTCTCATCAGGTTCTGTTACCCAGAATTCTTTGCAAACCTCCAAATTTGCACAAAAAAACACCTTTTCCTCAAATTTCGGTGACAGAAAGGTCTGGAATCTGAGAGGAGCCACAAATTTCCTTCCACTCAGCGTTCCCCCAAGTCTACCGATAAAAATTGTACCTCACTTGTGTGGGTAGGCCTAGCGCCCGCGACAGGTAATGCCCCAAAACACAACACAGGGCACACACGCAACCCTCTTTTCTCTGCCAGCAATCATGTCTCCTTCAGCCAAACCACTGAACTCCACTGGACAGATCACCACTGCATGCACTTCTCCTTCAAGAAACCCAAAACACACCACCAACCACAACGGATCCCCCACCGCAGTTGGAACAATGTCACCAAGGACCAACTTATCGCAACCCTCTCCCGGAGCCCACCCTTCGACACCACCACCGAATCAACAACAACGCACACAGCCACAAGGAGCTCTTCAACGTCGTGAAGGAACTCTCCAACCCCAGCTCCAACGAAATCCCGCCATACCAAGACCTCTGCAACTCCCTAGCCTCCTACTTCCACTGCAAAATTGCAGACATCCACGACAGCTTCAGCACACAGACCCCCCCGGCAACCACCAACACCACAGAATCACCTCTGACCAACCTCCGGCTCTTCTGGTCCCCCGTCAATGACAACGACACCATCGTAATTATGAACACCATCCACTCCAGGTCTCCATCTGACCCCTGCCCTCACCACATCCTCAACAAAGCAAACTCTGTCATTGCACCCCAACTATGGAAGATCATCAACAGCTCCTTCAAGTCTGCGACCTTCCTGGAGAGCTGGAAACACGCTGAGATCAGCGCCCTCCTCAAAAAGCGCAAGGCGGACCCAAAGGACCTCAAGACCTTCCGGCCTATCTCCCTGCTCCCCTTCCTGGCAAACTTAATTGAGAAGGCTGTCAACAGACAACTAACCCGCTTCCTCAAGGAGAACTGCACCCTCGACCCTTCCCAATCCAGATTCCGCAGCAAACACAGTACAGAAACCGCCCTCATCACCGCCACCGACGACATCAGAACCATACTGGACAATGGCGAAACCACGGCCCTCATCCTCCTGCACCTCTCGGCTGCGTTCAACACTGTCTGCCACCACATCCTATGCTCACGTCTCAGCAATGCAGAAATCCGCGACAGAGCCCTAGACTGGGTCACCTCCTTTCTCACCAGCAGAACCCAGAGAGTCCGCCTTCCCCCATTCCGCTCGGAGGCCACCAAAATCATCTACGGCGTACGCCAGGGTTCGTCCCTCAGCCCGAACCTCTTCAACATCTACATGGCCCCTTTCGCTAACATCACCCAATCCCACAACCTCAACATCATCTCATACGCCGATGACACCCAGCTGAACCTCTCCCTCACCAAGGACTCCGCCAAGACAAACCTCCACGAAGGAATGAAGGCCATCGCCGAACGGTGGAAGAGCAGCTGCCTCAAACTCAATTCTGACAAGATAGACAGCTCCGGCTCGAACCGACCACGCATGCACATAGGATTCATCTTTGACTCCTCATTATCCATGACCCAGCAAGTCAACGCCATCTTCTCCTCCTGCTTCAACACCCTCTGCATGCTCAGAAAGATCTACAAATGAATACCCACTGAAACCAGTAGAACAGTCACCCTAGCCCTCATAAGCAGCAAACTGGACTATGGCATTGCCCTCTACGGAGGAACCACGGGCAAACTCCAGAAGAGGCTGCAATGCATCCTGAACGCCTCTGCATGCCTCATCCTGGACATCCCCTGCCACTGCCACATCACAGACCACCTGAGAAACTTGCACTGGCTCCAAGTCAACAAGAGAATCACCTTCAAACTCCTCAACCACGCTCACAATGCACTGCACAACACCGGACCAGAATACCTCAACAGACGGCTCTCCTTCTACACCCCGACCCAGCATCTCTGCTCCGCCGACCTCGCCCTTGCAACTGTCCCACGCGTCCTCAGAACTACAACCGGCAGTAGATCAATCTCACACCTCGCCACCAAAACGTGGAACACTGTTCCATCCACCTGTGCCAGACCAAAGACCCCCTTACCTTCAGGAAACTTCTCAAGAACTGGCTGTTCAAGCAGTAGCAAAATCCTCCCCTTTCTGCCCCCCCTCCTCAGCACCTTGAGACCCTCATGGGTGAGTAGTGCGCTTTACAAATTCCTGATTGATTGAATGTGGAAACATCACATTTTCCCAAAGAAAACAGAGCTGTATTTTGGAAGGTACCTAGCTGTGGATTTTGGCCTCCAGCTCAGCCGGCACCTTAGGAAAACTACCAAACCTGTGCATGTTTGAAAACTAGACACCTAGGGGAATCTAACATGGGGTGACTTGTGGGCCTCTCACCAGGTTTTGTTACCAAGAATCCTTTGAAAACCTCAAAATTTGGCCAAAAAACACTTTTTCCTCACATTTCGGGGACAAAAAGCTCTGGAATATGAGAGGAGCCACAAATTTCCTTCCACCAAGCGTTCCCTCAAGTTGTTGGTCCTGGGCTCAGAAGCCATCTAGGGAAACCTACCAAACCCAGACATTTCTGAAAAATAGACACCAGAGGGAGTCCAGGGAGGTGTGGCTTGCGTGGATCCCACGATGTTTTCTTACAAAGAATCCTCAGCAAACCTCAAACTTAGCTAAAAAAAAACAATTCCCACATTTCTGTGTGGGATCACTGTATCTGGACAAATTTCCTACCACGCAACGTTCCCCTTAGTCTCCCGGTAAGAATTATACCTCGCTTTTATAGGTGGGCCAAGTGCCTGTGACAGGGAAGAGCCAAAAACATGTCGAAATTGAGGGAGAACCAAAGCGGGTCCAAAAGGGCAGTCTAATGGCCCAAATGTGAAACCAAAACCCAAAATAATCAAATGTCCTCTTGCTTGCCGTGGGATAAGATGTTTTAGTGTGCGGGTGGGAGAGCTGAAAGATTGTTACCCCCTTCAGTTGTGGTGGGGGCATAACCAGGCCCATACTGGTTGGTAGCCACCACCCCACTATTTTTTGTTTGTGCATCTATTAGGCTTGTGGATCGGGGGTAATTGCCCCATCTAGCCACTGGTGGGCAGAACAACTTTGCCCCATTTATTTGGGGTGGGGGTATGGCCATACCCCCACCCTCTTATTTTGAAAAAAAAAATCTTCCCAGGTCTCTGGTGGGCTTTCTGCCCCCTTGGGGGCAGATGGGCCTTCCAAAAATATATGGCCAACAGTAATGTGCCCCCATGGGGAGTGACCCTTGCCCAAGGGGCTGCCCCCCCAAACAAAACACACACACACCAATCCCTGTTGCCTAAGTGGTTTCTGCCCCCCCCTGGGCAGATTGGCCTAATAGAAATAGGCCGATCTGCCCCCAAAGGGAACGACCCTTGCCTAAGGGGTCCTTCCCTTTGCGTGAAATTGCCACAAAAAAAAACCCGGGGCCTAGTGGTTTATGGCCCCCTTGGGGGCAGATCGGCTTAATAAAAATAGGCCAATCTTCCCCCAAGTGGGGCAGAAATAGCCTAAAATAAATTCCCCCCCCCAGGGGAACGACCCTTGCCTAACGGGTCGCTCCCCTTGCGTGAAATTGACACAAAAAGTAAAAATCCCTGGTGTCTAGTGGTTTCTACCCCCCTCAGGGGCAGATTAACCTAATTAAAATAGGCCAATCTGCACCCAAGGGGGGCAGAAATGGTCTGAAGACAATTTGCCCCCCAAGGAAGTGACCCTTGCCTAAGGGGTCGTTCCCCATATATAAAAAAAATTAAATAAACAGAAGAAAAAAACATTCCTGGTGTCTAGGGTTTTCTGCCCCCCGGGGGCAGATCGGCCTAATTACAATTGGCCGATCTGGCCCCGGGGGGGGCAGAAATAGCCTAAAAATAATGTGGCCCCCTGGGGAGCAGCCCTCGCACAAGGGGCCGCTCCCCTTATTCAATAATATCAACAAAAAAAAAATCACTGGTGTCTAGTGGTTTCTGCCCCCATTGGGGGGCAGATTGGTCCAATAAAAATAGCCAGAAATGGCCTAAGTGTAATTTTGTCCCCCGGGGAGTGACCCCTGCCTAAGGGGTCACTCCCCACATATAATAAAAATAAAATAAAAAAAATTATCCCTGGTGTCAAGCGGTTTTTGCCCCCACCCCGGAGGCAGATCGGCAGATCGGCTTAATTGTAATAGGCCCATCTGCCCCCGGGGGGCAATATAAATTGGGTCAACACACAGCACTTTCCACTAGGCAGTAACTAAACAAAACATATTCAAAAGTGCTTCTTTTACATGAAACTTTACATCCACCACAATTCAACTCACTTTTTGTCAAAACTGAAAATTATACCACTCCTAAGCATATGTAAGATGAGATGTGCTTTGGAGTTAGTTCAGTAGTGGATTTCGCACCAGCAAACTTATACACAAGAAAGTCACAACATTACTGCTGTGGCACATTACCCAAACTGGGATTGAAAGTTAGGCCCCTCCACTTCATTCATCAAAATCATATGAAAACTAACATTATCAACAATTTACGGCTTGATATAGATCTTGGCGGAAACGGTCCTGCCGTTGGTTTTTCAACTGAAAAGCAGTCCCCCGGTTTGGCGGTCTACCTGCCCTACTGAGATGTTGGCGGTCCCATAGACGATAGATGACAAAAGTCCTTGTGTCGCTGTCAAGAAACTCAACCCACATCGATGCCACCATAGGAAATAGTGGCTGCCGGTGGGACTCCAGCCACCCTTACAGTCGAGCAGATTTGGATGTGCCTTACGAGTAAGCCAACTGTGGCAGTCCGACCTCCACACCTGATTTAGTGGAAGGGTAATGAGGTCAAAACGTACCTTTTCTCACAGATCCACTTCCATTTTTGATTGGATATGATGGATAAGACCTTTTGTCGGTGCTGCCACTGAACTATGGAGAAAACACAAACCCCCTGTTGCCGGACTCGAAAGTTAGGAACCCGTATTGCCTGTGTAACTTGTCTGGTCAGTGCACATGAGCTAGGGAACACTGCAGTAATTCTTTTAAATTACTGTGACATGCATATGTTGGAAAAATATCTGTATCAGACACGGATGGGGACACACTGGTACAAAGCCCATACTACACACATAAACAACTGTCATTATGGTGTCAGTATTTATTGCCAAACAAATGTTGGCACCACAATGACGTTACTATTGCACTTGTCAACTATGTCCATATGTGCACATTGTAAGGGGACCTCTACCTGTGATGTAGTACTTCCAGTTGTATATGTGAGTGAGTAAATGTATGTGTGAGGGCAATTGGTTTGACTTGTTGAGGCGGAGGGAGCTGAAGTGGGTGATTTGTTTGTGTCAGTGCATGTGGGTATGATGTGGTTGTGTATACTGGTTGTGTGTTGTGTTCCTGTGTGCAACACTCAGGTGAGTGTTGTGTGGTGGGGATTGTTGTTGTGATATGTGTAGCTCTGCCTTTATTTGAGTGTGTTTGTGAAGATGAGTATGTAGTGGTGCTGGTTGTTGTGGTTATGTCATGTCTAGGTGGTGTCAATAATGTGTGTCTTCTGTCATCAATGTATGGCAATGTGTGTTTTCAGCATGTATGTGTTGTGTGGCGTTGTTCTGGCAATGGATAATTGTGTGTATGTGGTGTGTTGTGTCATGTATTGTGCAGGTGGAGACATATGGCCATGGTGCAGTGTGTCTGGGTAACTTAGCTCCATTCCACTGCCATTGTATGATGTCAGACGGGCTCCCTGCATCAGCAATTAGCCGGCAGTACACCACTTGTAGAACTGTAATATCTAAATATGGTTGGCGGGAACCCTCCAACCTGACGACTAGGAACAGCACTCCATCATGGTTGTCTTTGGCTCACCTGCAATATATTTAAATACGGCCTACTGAACACCATCTACTTGACAGAGTACTTGTGTCCACTGCTGCTGGGGACTGGCAGTAATACCATCAAGATCTGGAGAAAATCAGTTTAACATTTTTTTACATATGAGTGGAGCATGCATGTCTGAAGTCTTTGAACATTGCAAAATGCAAAGGTGAAAAAGCAACACAAAGCTATCCTCATGTGAAAGTTAGAAAAAAAAGATGTATGTGTGTGCATCCTCTAATACGCCGCACCCTTGAGCAAGACCCCCTAGCCAGGGACTCCGAAGCAGCATGGTCCCAGTTGAAGAGTATAAAGAGCAGTCTTTTCTTCACAGTATGGGTTATGGAAATATGAGAAGGACCACCACTATGCTCAAAGGGTTTGCTGTATTAGTGATTCTTCTTCAGTTTTCAAGACCTTAGTGGACATGAAAGATTGATCGATATGCTGTCTCCTGCAGCAGACAGAAAACAGGGCAGTGGAAAGGTGGTATGGAGTCATAGTTCCCTGAAATAAATTTCGTGGTACCCACTGGCAACTATGGCACTCTATGGAATGTGGAAGCAAATAAGCACTTCAACTCCAAGGACTATGTTGGAATGTCTGAAACTGGATAAGTCAACAAACGAGAGCTAAAGTTATTAACCTTAACGATTCTTAGAAGCATTAAATGTAAATGCCTTGAACTGCTTTAAAATATGGTGGAAGCAAATTAAGTTACTTGGTGGCCAGTGCACAATGTATGATTCTCTTCCTAATGAAGGATGATTTCCCAATGAACTTCAATACTTAACTAGCTGTAACTACTCTCATATTTGTGGAGATCGAAATTTACCTCTAAGGATTCTGCATTGGCTCTTTGTGAATGGTTTTTGGTGAAAAAGGTTCACAAGTACTTTGAAACACTCAAAAACCAGGAGTTCACGATTCGTGGGTGTGCACAGATTTCAGCGAACTGAGTCAAAGAGAAGTGTGAGAAGGTTTGTGAGTTTGATTATAAGCATGCACAGGACATCAGGTGAAGGCTTTGAGGTATGCAAACTTACTGTTTGCATGGCACGGTCTACACAGAAAGCTGGAGCAGCTGTCACTAGTGGCTGCCTGTGATGGCTCCCACGTTTGAGGGCTGGAACTCATGTTGTGAATATCTCATGAGGAATTATGAGATCATTTTCAAAGATTTAGGATGCATTTGGGGTACATTTTGAAGTAATGAATACAAGAAGTCAAAGTACTTTAAACAACATCTCACAGTGATACCGAGTATACTCTGTCATGATTTGTTTCAGTTAACTTAATTATACTTTTTAAAACCTGGAATAATTAGAGGAAATGCACTGGTTCAAAAAAATCAACTCACTGTGCGTATTTATTCATTAAGATGTTCTACGTGCTACGTGGCTGTATTCACAGTGTTCTGTAGACTAATATTCATGGCTCGTTCCTACAGCCTTTAACTTATATTATTTTTGCTTAACAAGAAACGTAGGAGAAATGATATGCATTTACTAAATCCTTCATACTTACCACGAGGGGCCATTATGATACTACTTAAGTGATGGAGACAAACAGACGGGAAAAACTAGTCGAGCAGAGCAAATTAGGAGGGAAGGATGAAACATAATGGATACTAAATCCTAAGTGGTGCCAATGAAGCTTTCCACTATAATCCAGTTATTACAAATGATCTGGGAAACAGGCAGAGTGCACCCATTCAAACAATTTAGGGACGAAAGCAGCAGCACTTTCAACAAGTTCCTACAAAAATAAAACCTCGAACAGGCTGCCAGAGATTGATTGTCGTGTTAAAATATGAGAAGCTATCCCAGATGAAATATGCTTGCAGCCAGTTCATAATAGGAAAACGGTTTATCTGTACTGCCTCTGGGCTTCTTCCATTCATCCTCACAATCAAGAAGTCGTTCATTCTCCTCATCGTACACGTCGACAGGGAAGCCAAAATATATGTCCTAGCCTTGGACTGTGTTTGTTGCCTGTACTTCACATATGCGTAGAGCTCCTTTTTTAAACCAGCATTTAAAATGATCTGATCTCAAAAGGTACGCAACTTTACATTAGACAAACAAGTGGAAAATAATTTTCCAATGAAAAATCATGTCCTCTGACTGTCAAGTCTTCCAGGCACACAAGGAAATACTGGCTGAAAAGGTAAATACACATGGGCAAATCTGAATAGGTAAATCTAGAGGTGAATATTTCCACACATGCAGATTTACACCTGGGCATAAAACTCCACCTATATGCAATGTAGCACCTCTAAGCAGACATTGATGCCTCTAAGTGCCCACCGCCTTATGGAAGGGGTAGGGATAGTACAACTCAAAATAGAATGTAAATTTACTATTGGGAAGTTTAGGGCCCATTGTAGTATACATCTGCTACATATATCTCTACATATCATAGTCAGCGATCTCTGCCCACACGATGAAGAACTACAAACCAATATCAATGTGAGTGTGTTTGGGACATGCCCTGTTACTTACCGGTAATTTTCATTACTCTGAGTCCATATCTTCCTCATCACAGTCCTTACGTATGAGTTTATGTCCATTCATGCAGAACCTAATTACCAAACTTAAATTTTCCTTCCCAATCCAAGATGGCCCCCATTCTTAGCATACCTCACATTCTGGGAAGGACTTCCTAAAATCACAAAGCAGAGAAAGACATCAGTTGAGTAATCAGGGAGAGGCGGGCAGTAACTCAGGACTAAGACAAGGAAGACATGGACTCAGAGTAATGAAAATTACTGGTAAGTAACCAGGCATTACTTCATCATCCGTCTTCGTCTCACAGTCCTTGCGTATGAGTACGTAGCCAAGCCAAAACTGATTCCAAACAAACCATACCACGAGAAAGCAAAAGCAGGAGTATTGTAGGAAACAACGACCCGAAAGTGTACACTGCAAAACAAAAAAACACGAATCAAAGCTCTACCAAAAGCCAGCCTAAGAGGCAGAGACACTCCAGTAGATCCCACAGGAAAAGTCACTGGGACAGGACAGCCAATCAAAGAAGAAAAACAAGAAATGACCAACTTAATCCAATGGGACAAAGTAGAGAGAGAAGGTGACCAAAAAGCCAAACACCTGCAACAGCGTGACTGTCCACAGAACCAACACTGGGGCCCGCAATGGCAACAGCTGGGGAAACGTGTGAGGCGGATGCCAGCCCAAAGGGCAGGACCCAGAATCGGTAGTGGCTGACCAGGGCAGGGAACCAGAGAAAACGCTGAAGAGACAGATGCAGAGGGGCATGGAGGTAGGCATCCAAGAAAGTAAAGGAGGGTAGGCAGGTAGGAACTCCCGCAGGCGAGGCACAATTAACAGGAGAAACACTAAATTGAAAGACAGATGAAGGACAAAAGCGAAGGCCCCCACAGCATAGGGTAGACCTCACCAGACACCTTCTGCACCAGGAAAAGCAGGGAGTAATAACCATGGAACTGACCCGGGAGGCACCATAATAAGGGCATCCGTCGGGAGCAGTAACTGAATTCCCAGGAAGAGGTAGCAAACACCTCCAGAGAGCGAGGAGTTGCAAAATGCAAAAAAATGATGAGAAGGAACATTGCGGAAAGGATTCAACACCCTCCACAGTCCCTATGGATGGCCCAAGCATCCAGAAGGGACCAAGCCAAAACATCCCAAAAGAACAGTAGATGGCCCTCCCACTGGACAAAACCAGGAGCAGTCATGCTCAGGGAAGTGTGGGGACAACAGTGGCAGACAAGCTGAACAGATCCTGGAACAGCTCCACCAAAGCACCCTGTGGAACCAGGAAAGGACAGATCCAAAAGGACCACCCTCCACATCCAGGAGCACATCCAGTGCTGCCCGGTCTACAATGGTAGCACAATATGCTATCGCAGATGCACAGCAGAAATGTAGGAAAGGATCAGCTCTACAATTCCTTCTGTGCAGTGGTCAACACCTGTCTAACTGAACCATGCAAAGGAAGGGATTCAGGTTCAGTCTTCCTATTAATGTGCCAGAAAAATCCACCACAGCAGGTGCCACCACAGTAACTGAAAACCCTGAAATATTCCTTATGTGAGCAAGTACCACCACCAAGCCCTTCCCCCACACAAATCTACCAGTGACAACCACATCTTTAGTGTCTGGCAAGGGATCATGCAAGGCACCCTACGAGGCACTGGATCAGCCACACTGGCCCACAAAGCAGCCTATATTGATGCACAAATCATAGAACGCAGCAAACCCATAGATGGCAGGGCTGAGGAGCACCCAAACCTTCTCCTAGAAACCCATAGAATCAACCACCCCACAAGCCATAATGCCGCTCTTTTGCTAATCTGGCTTCAAACTTTCCCTAAATTGGCTTTTTTGCCAAGCAACACCAACTAAACCTGCCACAAAACATGCGACATGAGACATCCAACTCAAACATGGGCAAAAGCTCCTGAAAGTAAACATAGCAATCATGCGCCCAAACATAACAGGGGATTTTAAATAATGAGCATGTGGTGTGCCGCATGCCAATACCACAAAGCGGACCTCCCAGCATGTCCAACATCCCACATGTGAGTCTCGAACACCCAGCATGTCAGTGAGACTCCATAAATAAGAAAAAAATGCTACAGCAGGTACTCTAAACAACAAAGCACATAAGGAAACAATGTAGTAGAACACTCTTACTGCGACTGACTGGTGTCAAATATCAAGGCTTGTCAAAGAAAAAACAAACAAACCATCTGAGAAAGCTGGCTGGTTTCTAAGGCACTCCCACCCTCGCCACAGCATGCTCCCCATCCATTTCAGAGGGCCAGGTGGAAGCACAAGTGAGCGCCCTATTGAAAACATGGAGGCACCATCTTGGAGTCAGGCAAACGCTGTGTAGAGGCCGATTCAAGTGAAGACTGGCCTACACCAAAGCAGATCAAGCGCCATGCACCCAACTATAGCGGAGGTGGCTACATACAATAATATGGGAAATACACAAAAAAGAAAAGAAAAAGGCTCAACACAAGCTGCCCAGCAAACCACAGATGTACCCTGTAATTTCGTATGCCATGCATACAAGTGTGAAGTAGAAAAACAGCTAAACAGGTTGAAAAACAAAAACAAAATATAGATAAAAGCACACAAATCTGTAGCCAAGATGGTATTCGGCTACAGAAAAAAGAAACAGTAAGTCCTTTACAGGATATGAGATATTTGTACTCCTAAGTATGGGGGCTCTCTTGGATTGGGAAGGAAAGGTAAGGTTGGTTATTAGGTTCTGCATGAATGGAGATAAATTCATAGGTAAGGACTGTGAGAGGAAGACGGACGAGGAGGCAATGTAGCCTTATGAATGATGTGTGTTTAGAGTAGTGTTAGATGTAAAATGATTAACTTGTTTTATAATTTATTAACAATTTCCAAATTTGCAATGTTCTATGCATGTGTAACTTTAGGTTTGCATTTTTATAAGGTGATTCATATAAATATCTGCTATTACAGTTATGTGATCGTTTGGTTTAATTCATTTGATTTTTTGTTACTTTACTTTACAGATTTTTTCACATTTTAACAATGTCAAGAATACAGTAGTTTGCAATATCTAAAGGTATGTGACAATTATTTTTCATTAAGTATATTTGAAGGTGTAGGTCTTTCTATTCGTAGTGTTATTCCCTGTCTCCACCGAGCTGGTGTCACGTTTGTGAAATGCAACTGGCTTACTCTTACAACAGGTGCATTTTTGGATGTGAATGTCCCTACCTGTGCCTCTTCTTAAATGTACCTTTACTCCATCCATTTTACAGTGGATATTCCATATTTTCCAGTCGCTCCCACATTCACTCCTAAAAACAAAACTACATCTACAGAATGTTATGCATTCCTAATTGAAACCTATTTACATTAGATAGGACTAGTTGGGAGTACTCCACCATTACTCATAGAATTAATGAGTAAGATGGGAGTACTAGCAGAGTAAGTCAAACCTCCTTATGCCAATTACTTTGTGAAACAGGTTTATTATGTGCATTCTTGCTTATTATGATTAAATACCAAGCAGGTAAATGTCAGTCCATTCACTAGACATGAAAACGAAACTAGATTGTTTTGTGAACTTTCACAGCACAAAGAGTTGTTGGAGTGACTCAGCACAGGCTGCTGGACACCGTGAAATTAAATAGGGCTGTTGATTCGGCATGCTATTTATGTTGTTTTTCAATTATTGCTTTCAAACCTTAGTTATCTGAATTGTTTAACATGAAATAACCTATATTCAATTTAGAAAAAAATCTTGGGGAGTTATTTTGGGTGAACGGGAAATCTGCTTTATTAAGAGATATTGGTATCTCTAATGAGCACCATCCAAGTTTTAATAATTACCGCATATGTGTTGGGGATTGCGGAGATAATCTGATTAGCGATTCCCATTGTTTTACATGTTTCTGTGTGGTTAGTTAGTGTAACAGTTTTTGAAATGTCAGCAATAACAATAGAATCTTTACTGCTTCTTGCTCTGCAAAAGAAAGTCACAGATCATATGAAAAGATATCAGGAGATAAATTGCTGCTTAGATCAATATACAAAAATAAGTGAGCACTGCATAATAAGGACCTTAAAAAGAGCACAACTTTTTACAAAAGTGATGTTATTGACACGTGTTTGGATATTTGGAGATCAAAGTCAAAATAATGAGAAGCAAATAGTTATTACCACAATCAAGCAGTACCAAAGAAAAATACTATTAAATTTTGAAGCCTTCCAGAATTCATCAATTAGGTACTTTAGGCTAAAGCAGAGAGATGGAATTAGTGATGTAACCAGCAATGGTGTCTGTGTGTGCAATAGAGCTTAATTGGAGGAGTAAAAACAGAGAGGTGGGCACAAGAAGAAAGCATGCTATTTTGAATTCACTAGAAAATGTAGTTATAAACACTTCAAAATGCCAACCTAAACTAATGGAGGAGAATGTTTAACGAAGGGCCACATCTGTTATGCAATTTCAAACGAACTGATTTCACAATAAAACTGTATTTTACAAGTTCATGAAAACCCCTGTAAATACATTACATTCAAACTGAGACCATCTTGTATGCGTCCATCTGGCATTAAAACGTTAGAAATAAATGGTACTACTGGGCTTTGAAGAACTACAATGTAACACATAATTGAAAATTCCCAATGTTACAATGAAGAAGCAAATGATGACCGAAAAGTTATGTTGCAACAAATATCTAAATGCTGGAGCCATAGGGAGTGCACTAATTGTAATGCACATACTTATGTATTCAAAAGTAGAGAAACAAGCAGAGGATGACCATACTTCTTTAGATATTATTGCAACTATCCTCTAAAAAGCATTACAACAAGGCTGTATCACTAAACCCACTAACACATCTCACAAGAACTACTAAAAATTGTAAAAACGTTATATAAGCCAATTATTTATAGAATATGTACAATCTTTCAAGTAATAGCACAGCATATGGATTATTACATGTTGCAACTTTAGTCAAAATATGAGTACTTTGTTCGGGATTCCCTTCTGAAAAATTGAAATACAACAAACAAATCACTATTACGCATGATGGACGTAACAAGTCTCTATGACCCAGTTTCACACTCTAAGCACGTAGGCATCATAGATGGGGTGATACTTAAAAATTGCATAAGTGGTGATGAACACCTGTTTATTTTCTCCCAAATAAGGATACTGTGAGCTTCAAATACATAAAGAAATATTTCAATCATGTGTTGGTCAGGAAGCAAAGCTAGTGTTATCATGCACTAACAAAAAGGAAATGGTTACCCAGTATAATGTTTAAATATCAATATGAATAATGTAGGTGATCTCTCATCTTATATACTTCAAATCCTGTGTCTATGAATTAGTACCTTCATAACATATTCCTTGTTCATATTTTTATTTCAAATAAAAATAATATGCCAAAAGTATATGTTTGATCTGTTTAAAATTTTCAATCTGTCATGTTAGGTTGGGCCAAGATGCATCCATAACTTGTCCATGGTGTATTTATCAGACAGCTAAAATACACATTGTAAGAAAATGAGAATAACATTTCCTCTGAAAAAGTAACTACAATGTTAGATTTTAAAATACATTTCTTGATTAAGAATTTTCTTTAAAAAAGTGTGACAAAATTAAATGCCTCTGAGATACAAGATAAACATCATGCTCTTTGAAAGATGTATTCCTTGCACTCTTATGTTTCCACTGTTGCATAATCAAAACTGTTATCTCCTACAGGATGCGCTCCTCTAATGTTTTTAATTGTTTTAAACGAACTTCTTCACTAGAATCAAAAGAGCACTGTATAAGCAGACTGAAATGAATATTATTTCAAATTTTCAACAAGCAAAAAAATATTGTATTATATCTACAAAGAAGTCTAGATCAGAACTGTTGAGTTCCACTATTAACAAGGTGACCAAAGTTTTGCTGACCTTTATGCATCTTTTTAACCAGAAAATTGCAGATCTGAGACAAAAAATTGAAGATGATTTTTTTCATCAAATCCGAACACTGGCAGAACCTATTTTGTTGCATTCAATTTGCTTGTGTCTAAATTTAAGCGTTTTTCATCTAATATCTTTAAGTGATGTAGTAGTTGCAGTTCAGAAACTGCCTCTTTATAGTGAAATAATACCATATTTTTAGTTGCATTAATATGGCTATGATACCAAATGAATGAGATGCAAGAAGGACCCGACTGCTATTCAGTTATAGAATGGTGCTAAAACATGAAGCTTTGGATGCCTTAATGCTGGCAAATGGGAGGTTCTCTGAGAGGGGACATTTTTCTTCATTAAGCTACCTTTGGCTTTCTATGATGGGTCCTCCTCTTCAGGACTAATCTGTTTGTCCCACAGAGACATAGAGGGTCATTACAACATTGGCAAGTTGTAACCGCCGTGAGGCCGCCAATGCGGCCGCACTCCAGCGGTGCCCATAATGACATCCCCGCTGGGCCGGCGGGCGGAAACAGAGTTTCCACCCGCCGGCCCGGCGGGGATGTGGGCCGCAACATGGGAGCCGGCTCCAAATGGAGCCGGCGGTGTTGCGGCAGTGCGACGGGTGCAGTTGCACCCATCGCGCTCTCATAGCAGACAGTGAAAAGCTGCACGGGGCCCTGTCAGGGGGCCCCTGCACTGCCCATGCCAGTGGCATTGGCAATGCAGGGGCCCCCAGGGGCCCCATGACTCCCGTACTGCCAGCCTTTTCCTGGCGGTTCAAACCACCAGGAAAAGGCTGGCGGTAGGGGGACTCGTAATCCCCTGGGCAGCGCCTGGAGGATTATCAGCGCCGGGGCAAATGTGGCGGGAAACCGCCGGCCCCGGCGGTGCGACCTCTGAAGCACCGCCAGCCTGTTGGTGGTGCTTCAGCCAAAACAGCCCTGGTGGTCTTGGACCACCAGGGTTGTAATGAGGGCCATAATGTTGATCAAGGTTGCTGATTCCTAACTCCACCTGTGCGTTCGAGCACTGCCTATGACTTTTACGCTACTAGCACAATGATGCACCTAGGGAAAGGGGATGGGATGAGAGAGAGAGAGATGTTGGTTCCACTCGGCCATGGAATGATGAGCTCCAGACACTCACTGGACTGGTGCACAATGATTGGATGTCTCCTGTAATTTAGAGTGACTGGTTATTAAGCTATACTCACTTATGTGAACGTGCATTAAGACAACTAAGATCACTGTTATATCTGTGATGATCCTCTTACCCATTTCAGTAGTCCCCTCTCTCCAAACATGGATTCTAGGAACTTGTTAGTGGATTCCTATAAATGAATGGATGTTTTTACCAAACCATGTATCTAAGTTTAACCCACACGTACCCCTATATTTACCTATGGTCAATCTAAATCACCTACCCAACTGTGGAATCCCTGGCAACTTCAATACATTCTACTGTTTTTGTTTTGTGTAGTTCACAAAGGAGATGCTCATACAATTATACAAACTTTAGCCTACACTGACAGATTTGGAAGCTGTGTTTAAAAGTACCCCAAGGATTATTATCAAGTTCCATTTTCACTGCACCTTCAACAAATTATGCCATGTCATAAATACAGATAGTTCACAAGGTTACATGCACTGTTTAATCACAGTATGTGTCAAATATCTACTGTTAGACCTGTCAGCCTCAGGGTGGTCTTCCCCCAAATGTTTGCTTGCTTGCTTCCATTTTGTCTGGCTTTTTGCTCTGTTGGCCTTAGGACTCTGGGCATTTTATCACTGCTAGCCAGACCCAAAGTGCTTGTGCTCACTCCCCTAAACATGGTTTGATTGACATATACCTGATTGAGATATTTAATTTACATGTAAGTCCCTTGTAGAGTGGTATGCCATATACTCAGGGCCTGTAAATTAAATGCTACCATTGGGCCTCCAGAGCTTCTTGTGCCACCCATTTAAGTGGCACCATAAAATTTGTCCCTGGCCTGCCATTGCAGCCTAAAGGCAGTGTCCCACTGCTGTGTTGACTTGGCAGTTAAAACCCCTTGCCAAGCCTTAAACTCCCCTTTTATTACAAATGTCACTCCTAAAGTAGGCCCTAAGTAGCACATAGGCTAGGGTGCTGTGTAAATAAAGGTAGGACATGTATGTTTTAGTTTTACATGTCCTAGTAGTGGAAAAACTCCCAAGTTTGTTTTCTCACTACTGAGAGGCCTACCCCTCCAGTAGGGTGACATTGGGGATTCCTTATCAAAATTAATAAGTTGTAATTCCTAACCCAGAGGTGGTAGATATGTCATGTTTGGTACCCATGAACTTGTAATGATAAACTCTCTTTAATGATAAAGTTGGATTTATCATCACAAGTTTGAAAATACCACTTTTAAAAAATTGACATTTTCCTGCCCTTATCCCTCTGTGTCGGTAACCTGCCCTAGGTCACGGGGCTGGGTGCAACTGACAGTTGGGACTTTGGGAATTCACACCAGACAGTCACACAATAGGGGGATTAGCAGAGCCTGAATGGGCCATTGACTGGCTTGATGGTGGGGGAAGGGCAGAGCTCAGCTCAGCCCCACTAGCAACTCAATAGGCTGGACTCTGAAACAACACAATAGGCTTAACGACTCTTAATTATCAGTGCAGCCAGCTAGGAGCCAGGGCAGGGGAGGCAGGAAAATTTTTGGAACTTCAGAGAACCCTTCTGGAAACTTCTCCCAACTTCTAGGAGCAGAGCACCAGGGTGTAAAAAGAGTGTGCTCAAACCTGCTCCTCAGTTCACTACTGGACCTGTGGACTGCCTGCTGCTGTGACCTGCTGTGCACTCTGCCAGACTGCTGCTGTACCTTGAAGGACTACTTTGCTGCCTGGTGTCTGCTTGGGACCTGCAGAGACCAGCCCTGCTACGGAGCCCTGCCTCACCACCCACACTCAGGACTGCAGAAGTGACTCCAAGGGCTAGTTCAACTGGTCTCCTGTTTTGAGCCACAGAGATGTAACAGGCTCTTAAAGCTGCACCTGGTCATAGGCTGAGTGAGTCTTGCATCCCAAAAAGGTCACCCTCGATACCTGGACCCTTGGTTGTGGTACTGAAGGTGCTAATGTGACAATTTTCTAAAACTGAGGACTTGCAATTTTGAAACTTAAACTTTCAAAATTCAGAACTCTGATTCTACTAATTGGATTTTCATGGTTTTTGTGTCACACAATTTAGTAAAATCTTCTCTATTTTACTAAATTGGTTTGGGATTTCTATTTTGTTGTGTTTTCACTGTGTTGTTGTTAGTGTGTTAAGTTTAGCCTGACTGCTTTTTGCGTCTGCGTGCAAGTGAGTGGCACATAAACCTGAGAGGACT
The DNA here is from genome assembly GCF_031143425.1 of Pleurodeles waltl. Taxonomy (NCBI): domain Eukaryota; kingdom Metazoa; phylum Chordata; class Amphibia; order Caudata; family Salamandridae; genus Pleurodeles; species Pleurodeles waltl. Next base: position 865,305,840 of record NC_090439.1, on the reverse strand, counting down.
GATGAAGGGCTGAACCCAGAAACATGTGTCCAGAGATTTACAGCACTTGCTACACCTACTACGGGGAAAAACTACATTTTACTTTATGGATAAAGAACAAACTTTTACTGCATTTACCATGATGCATTGGGGCTGACTGCATGCTGGAGTGTGAGGCAGGGTGCTCCCTTTCTGGTTTTCCTGTTTAGGAAGGCTCCCTTTAGCCAACTAGCTGATGAGCTCTGGTTGAGCACAAGCGTGCCAGTGAGTGGTACGTAAACCTGAGAGGACTTTTGGCAGCATTTCCAGCAACCCCACAGACAAGGCTGCTTTCTGGTGATGAAGGGCTGAACCCAGAAACACGTGTCCAGAGATTTACAGCACTTGCTGCACCTACTAAGGTGAAAAACTATAGTTTACTTTATTGATAAAAAACTAACTTTGACTGCATTTACCATGATGCATTAGGGCTGACTGTATGCTGGAGTGTGAGGCAGGGTTCTCCCTTTCTGGTTTTCCAGTTTAAGAAGGCTCCCTTGAGCCAACGAGGTGACGAGCTCTGGTTGAGCACCTGCGTGCCAGTGAGTGCTACATAAGCCTGAGAGGACTTTTGGCAGCATTTCCAGCAACCCCAAAGACAAAGCTGCTCTCTGCTGCTGAAGGGCTGAACCCAGAAACACATGTCCAGAGATTTACAGCACTTGCTGCACCTGCTAAGGTGAAAAACTACAGTTTATTTTATGGATAAAAAACAAACTTTGACTGCATTTACTATGATGCGTTGGGGCTGACTGCATGCTGGAGTGTGAAGCAGGGTGCTCCCTTTCTGATTTTCCTGCTGTTTGTGCCTAGCTACCCGGAATCAAGCACAGGTTAATTTAGTGACTTTTTGTGGTTCACCCTGCAAGGGATTGTGGCTGTTGCTGGACCAGAGTTCAAACCCCAGTCAACCAAGAACCCGATTTCTCACATCTACATAGCATACAACAGATATTTACTGAGTGCTCTACCAATTTACATTGTTACCACATGTATGCGCTAAGTCCTTCTGCTGCTAAGCACTGATGGATCTGGTAGTTACAATGTCATCACCATTTAGGAAATAAGGCACTCTCTGAAATATTGTCAGTAAAACGAGCATGCTGAACCAGGGATTGTTAGCACAATCATCTAACATACACACCACATACATCGTTCCATAATTAATTCAAACTTGTATAATGATCATGTATGCACTGCAGTTTAGTAAGCATGCTAAACATTGTCACGGTCTACAGAAACAGATACGTAAAACATTCTCTCGTGCGCGGGAGGCACATTACTGCCTTTGATTAGAATAACTGCTCTCATCTTTCTTGTTTTCAAGTGCGGTACTGAAGATGCCGAACAGCAGGCAAAACAAGGCATGGCTCCTGGTTTCGAGCACGGAGACCAGAGTCACAGGATCGCAGGAGCTGAAGAGCGCTGTACAGAAGTCGTCTGACAGCAAGCAGTGTAAATGAGAACGGGCATCGCTTAAATACCTGTTGCACCTGACCATGCCCATTCAGATCTCACAAGGTTGCCACTCCCTACCTAAAATAACAAGCATAGGTAAAAACAAGCCACATTCCAACAACAAGCATTGGGCAATGAAATGTGCACATAGTGGAATTTGTGCACTCCTCAGTACAGTATTATTTATCACAATCGGTGGGGGCATTCGTTGCGCATCTCCTGTGTGCCTGGACGTATGCACAGGCCCACAGGCTTGAAAAAGATGTTCAGTATCTGAGGAACCGGAATGTTATATTTAATACGTAGTTGTCTATTATTCTACAAGGACACAATGACATTAAGAATACCCATTATCATCTATATAACCGCTTCTCTCACACTGACTGCTGATGCAAACAAGTGTATCTTCTTATTTACTTTACTATTCAGCAGTGCCTTTAAATACACCCCAAAATTAAATTGACAACGTTCAGGCTGTTCATTATCATGACATCCAGACCATTTTTATTTGAAAAAACATGGCCATTTTACAACGTATTTTGTTCAAATAGGCTGGTGTGCCTTTGAAGACCAGCTCAATTTTAGATCTTGTACGCATTGCTTGGAAAGCTACTCATGGTGTTTTGCAACATCACCTCACAAGAGGTGTGAGTTTTATCAAGGTGAAATAGTAAAACAACCCACTTGAGATAATAAGTGGGTAATTAATTATCCCAAATGATGTCACGACAAGTGAGGAGAGAAGCTCCTTACTGTTGCAAGGATTACACTATAGAATTAATAACCTGCCCAATGAAGTTAGCTCATGTAGCTTTGGAGTTTTAAATTAATCAAAAAAAATATCTGCTAACGACCTGGTAATTGCAGTCTTTTTTCTTTTTTTAGGTCGAGCCTAGACAGTGCACATGCGCTGTCTGCAAGACCTGTTGGATGGAGTATAGGACTTGCTCCCGTCTGCCGCTGCCTGCTGCTTACCACAGGTTGAAGGCAGTGTCGCTCTTGTTTTGCTGCCTCATAACTGGTTTGGCAGCCTATACATCACTTCCTGTACTTGGCTGAGAAGCACCGGCCAAGTACAGCTTAATTACGCAGGGAATGTTTTTCTGTTGCTTGTAGAGACTATTTTTCTTTGTTTCCTGCCCCTCGTGTTTGTCAAAAAGCACTTGTGTTCACATGCGCATTTAGTTTTCCACATTTGCTCTCCACTTGGCCTTTACTTTACATAAGCAGTAATTACAAGTAGTTGTGTCGTGCATGTGTTTTGTACATTTGTTTGTGGCTTTATATAGCATGAAATTGACCCAGGAATGAATCCTCACCAGTGGCTCTCCCCACACAGTGTGGGTCACACTAGGTTAGAGGGGGCCCAAAAATCATAACTTCTTCCACCATTCAATGCATATTTAAACTCTCTTATAGCTGAAATTTGTTTTTACAGCTGAGCGAAGTTTGTGTTTGTGTTACTAGGACCTTGATTGCAATAATATTCTGACAGCCTTGCTCGGCCTGCAAATGTGTAATGCACTATGCTCTCCAAGGGGTGAAGGATGATAATTGCCCCAAGGCACTACTAACTCAGTAGGCTCCACAGGGACATCTAGCCACCACCAGCGTTATTGCACCTTCTGCTAATGCACAAACACAGTTTATTTCTGATAAAGGTTTAATATATGCATGGAAAATCCCCCTAGAATACTTTGCAGGCATTCCTTTTACAAAACATTTCTGCCCATAATTCAGACTGTGATGGTCCTAGAGCAATGGGACTATCACCAAAACATTCAGCACAGTGTGCTATTGCTGTCTAGACCATCTTGTGGGTCCCACTAGGTTAGAGGTGGCACACACATCATAACCTCTTCCACCATTCGATACATATTTAAATTCTCTTCTATCTGGAACTTTTGTTTTTACAGCTGAGAGGAGTTTGTGTTATAAGGGCCTTGTTTGTAATAATATTCTGACAGCCTTGCTCAGCCTGCAGATGTGTGATACACTATGCTCTTAATCTGCATCATTGACCACAAAGTTTAAACATAGAGTACATTTTCAGTATTTCCTTGTTCACTAAATGGAAATGACTTACACCAAACAGGCTTCCCAAATTGTTTTTTGTTGCTCGCCTACACCCCTGACTCCAGCTGAGCCACTGCACAAACACAATCTCAATGGATCCCAACAGTTCACTTACCAAATGAAGTATCATCTAAAGGTTTTTTGGGGCCCTGCACCAAACATATTTTGGGGCCCCCCCTTTCAAAAAACTTTTGTATTATATTATTTTCTGCTAAAGTAGGCCTGCATGATGCAAAGCAGTATTCAATTACATATATATTGGGGGTCCAAGAGTCACAGAGTCAGATATTGGCATGCAGAAAGAGAGAAAAAGGTGCTAATAGACAAAATCAACAAAGATAGAGTTAAAGAAAGGTTACATTTCCTGGGAGAGGGGTGGGAAAGGGAGGGCCCTGGGCAATGCCTTGAAATGTTTCTGACCAAATGCTCCAAATGGCTCTTTGTAAACCAATTACTTTGAACAATAGAGTGCACTGTTCTAGTTTGTTGTATTAAACTAGACAAGAACATTTCAAAGGTGTGTGCTTCAAATTGGTGGAGCACTACATTTACCAGTCAGTGGCTATGGTTCTTAAGATGGTAAACAATATATGCTGCCCTTTTGTCCGTTTAACTGTATTTAGCGACCGGGTGACACCTTCATTGTGGCATTCAATGACATTTATGCAATCTCCATTGCAGGAACTTCACTAAGACACAAAGAAAAAAAAACGATTCACCAAGAGTTGACTATGTTTGAAAGAAAGCGTCATAATTATTGTTGCTGCACTAGTCCATCAACAGGCACCTAGCTTCCAGAAGTAGAAGGTATAAGGCACTTCTAAAAAAGATGGTGGAAAAGCACCAGAAACCAGTGAAAATATAAAGAGACGGACTCTGAAATGTAGTTTTAGCTTGAGCTATATGTCTTTATTAATGACTGAAGTGCATGTAGTCCTAGTATTACCTAGGGTTGAAAAGCTCTCTCCCAGACAAACACTTAGGGCCTGATTATGACCTTAGCAGATGGGCTACTTTGTTACAAACGTGACGGATATCCCGTCCGCCGCCTTAGCCAATGGGTTACTCTGTTACAAACGTGATGTATATCCCGTCCGCTGTGTTATAACTTTCATTAAATCCTATGGAACTTGTAAATCGGCAGCCGGAATATCCATCACATTTGTGACAGAGTATCCCATCCACCAAGGTCGTAATCAGGCCCATAATGTACTGGCACATGAACAGGAAGTCTAATGGGTAGAGCACAATGTCCAAAATGTGGCATTAAACATATTGGTTTGGAATTTGGTTTGAAACTTTGTGAATAAAGAGGGATGTTGATACTGTATAAAGAACTTTGCATTTTCAGGGACCTTTTCCCCTTTTCAGGACTGTCCAAATGGTATACTTTGCCTTAAAGCTAAGGTCAGAATCTGGTAGATCCCAATAAAGCTACTAAAACATGCATCTCTGCTTTCCATTTGTGGTGCTACTGACCCAGGCTTTCTTCACCTAGTCAGATGAAGTCTCATGAAGTACTGTTAACCTTAGAGCACAGTCAACCAACACTTCTGCTGCCTTCATGCACTGCTATTACTTGTTTGTGTAAATAAGTGCAAAATTAAGTGGTTTGATACACCCCATGCCCCTGTCCCGCTCCTGCAAATGCTCTCTACAGAAATGAAGGCAACAGAGAGATTCTTTCTGGGAGCAAATCTATCGGTCAACCTTACAGACTAAGGCTGATCTGTGGAATTCTGAGATGTGTTACTAAAAGCAGCATTTTATTGATAAAAACCCATGGGGGGTTGCAAAAAAGAAGGCCTCTGAGATGGTAATTAAGATTCACAGAACAATAGGTAGTTTTAATGATTTACAACAAGTCTTTTTCATTGCACGTGGAAATCCATGAAAATATTTTATTCCCATAGATATGCCTAATCATAATGCAGTGGGTTTTTAACTAACAAAATATGTCTGTTTAGGGAAGGTGCAAATATCAGCTTAAACTTTTGAAGTGTTTTTCTTCAGCAGGAAACTATGGCCCATGTGTAAGGAAACTTAATGCTGCCTTTGTGCCCTGCATTTGTACGCAAAAGCGGCGATAACCTAGTGCCATATTTATGTTTTGTGGCTAGACCTGTCTAGTGACAAAATATCTGAGTCTGCGTCATTCTTTGGGAGCACCACCCCACCTTGCGTCGTTTACAGACAATGATATGAATGGTAGGCATTCCCTCCCAAAAAAATGAAGCTAACCCTCCAGCACCATATTTACTGTCCAACGCACATTAAGGAAACGGTCCCAAAAAATGATGCTACGTCTGATTTGCATCAAATATTAATGCCTGGGAAGACCAGGCGTTAAAATGAGGCCTGTGAGCAACTACATAAGGAAAACATACAGAAGGAGTATTGGCAACCCCCTGGAAAACATGGAACTGTTGATGCTCCATCTTGGCACATGCCGCAGATGACAGCGACGACAACAGGTCCTACCAGCACCACTGCAGGAACCCCAAACACCACCACAGCAGCCACAAAGGCAGCACAGAAGGTGGGAGAGGATATTTCAACAGCGCACAAAAATCCTTGCACTCAGGGAACAAGATGTCATCAGAACCAACCGTCTGAAGCGGGAGATCATTGTACGTCTGCTGCACCACACTGCACCAGACATCACTGCAAGGGTGGAAACTCCAACAACTATTCCACCCATTACCAAACTCCTGGCTCTCCTCTATATGCTGGCATACGGATCGTTCCAGACAACTGGCGCACAAGTGGTTGGCATCTCCCAGTCATCCTTCTTGGCCTTCCCTCAAAAGGTTCTGGACATATTCATACGCCTGACACCCCACCACATCTGCTTCCCCAACACCCAGCAACTGCAGCAGGAGATCAAGCAAGGTTTCTACCAAATTGGTGAGTTCCCGCATGCGCTGGGTGTAATGGACTGCATCCATGTCCAACTTGTGCCACCTGCTGCAACCGAACACCTCTACAGGAACCGCAATCACACCCATTATTATATAAATGTGCAGGCCATTATGGGCCACCGTGGGGTCATCACAAACATCCTAGCCGGCAGTGTCCATGATGCCTACATATTCTGGCACTCCACCATCAACGAGTGGTTCCAGGATGGACAATATGGCAATGGCCTATTCGTAGGTAAGCCACTATACCAATCATTACACACATAGCACTCCAAACTATTAGGGTAAACAATACATACACCAACCCTAAACACACATGGACAGGGGAACACATATGTCAGACAACAGTACATATGCCACACTATACCGCATTCAATGCACATCACACACACATACAAAATCGGATAAATCAAGTAATGAATCAAGGTCAACTGATAATGAATCCAGTGAAGGAGAATCAAGCTCCCCCAATACACAGGGAGCAAAACTAACTTTGTTAAACGAGATGCGCCTCGCCCTCCAACAACAATTCAAAGATCAGCAAGTGAAAACAAGAGGGAGAGGAAGAGGACGGGGCGCAAAAGGAATAAACCCACACGAAGGGGACAAAGAGGGTAGACAAAGAAAAACCAGGGCACAAACAGCGGCAATTTTCAAGAGTTAAACATCATTAATCTTTCTACCAGAGAAATGTCCCAATCGGAGGAATCTGTCCTAAAAAAGGGGTTACAATTCTGCCCATCTACTGATCTGGATTTAGTACAAGCATGAATAGATTTTTACAAGTATATACGTAAAATTAAACTTGCAAAAACATTTGCAGAAGCAAAAATGAAAGAGAAAACTGACCCACTACCATATGAGCATGATTTAACTGTGGGAGATAAAGATACTTTGATGACTTTGGTGAACTTAGACCTAGGAGACAAACCAGTGGAAGCAAGTGATATAGTGAAACCTCTTGGGGTTGGCCTGACAGATAAAAGACCACCTTCCAAGTTTTACCCAGTTTTACCAGCAGGGAACAAAATAGACCTATTCGCGGAGATGGTCATTCATGATCTTTATAAAAAGAACTGGAATAAAAAAGTGGAGAATCTAACGATACCAGAGAAACAGGCGCTGCACAGACTTCAAATGGATACAATGGTGGAAATCAAACCCGCTGATAAAGGTGGAAACATCGTAATACAAAATAAACAGGATTATGTGAAAGAAGCCATGCGGCAATTGTTAGACAAAACATGTTATGCACATGCTATTGGGAACCCACTATTAAAATTGAAGGAGGAGATAAATCTGTGTATTGTAAGGTGGGAAAATCTAGGTCTCATTGATCAAGTAGAGGCCAAATACTTACAAGTGGAACATCCTGTAATTCCAACAATATACTTCCTCCCTAAAATTCATAAAAACTTGCAACATCCACCGGGCAGACCAATAATATCAGCCAAAGCATCCTTATTAAAACCTATGTCAGAATATATTGATTTCTTCTTAGCACCTTTAGCAAGAAATTTGAACTCCTATTTGCGTGATACAGGAGACCTATTGTTGCAACTGGAAGGCATACCCTGGCAGGATACCTACAAATTAGTAATGATGGATGTGGTCTCACTCTACACAAATATTGAACATCATGTAGGGATCCAGGCATGCAAATTTTTCCTTGACCAAAGGAATATACGTTTTTATCAACATAATGAGATGCTGTTGGAAATGATCAACATTTGTTTAACGAATAATTATTTCCTGTTTAATCAACAACTATACCTGCAAATAAAGGGCACTGCAATGGGTTTTTCTTTCTCCCCAAACTTTGCTAATTTGACAATGGGTTGGTTTGAACAGCGAATAGCTTGGGCAGAAGAGAATGAGACTTATCAACAAAAAGTAGTGATCTGGCTGAGGTTCATTGATGACCTTTTTCTGATCTGGGATGGCACTGAGCTAGAGTTTGATGAATATTTTAAGATTTTGAATTCTAATGCAGCAAAATTGAATTTCACCTATGACATCAGTGCAAAACGTGTGACTTTCCTAGATACAGAAATTTATGTCAAAGAGGGGACAATTCAAACCTCATTACATAGAAAAATAACAGCCACGAATTCTATACTACATGCTAATAGTTTTCACCCACCACGAACAAAGTGGAATATCCCTTATGGTGAATTCTTACGAATAAAGAAAATCTGTTCAGAACCAAAAGAGTGTGAGGAGCACTTAAAATTATCGGAGGAGAGATTCCTGGCAAGACAATGCCCGAACAAATGTTTAGCTGTAGCGAAGAAACGTTTGAAACAATCATCAAGAGAACAACTAATGCATGGTGGTAACCAAGTTACTAAACATTCCAAACAACAGCAGTTGAGGTTTATAACTACATACTCTCAGAGTGCCACACAAGTTCGAAACATTTTGGAGAGTAACTGGGCAATTTTACTTATGGACCCAACAGTGGGAGAAATTATGGGACAATACCCACAAATGACTTTTAGAAGAACAGCAAATCTAAGGGACAAAGTAACACACAGTCATTTCCAAATAAGAAAAACAAACTGGTTACAGAAACCTGGTTTTTGGAAATGCAGTAGCTGTAAGGCATGTAAAATTGGTGTGAACAAGAAAGAGTACTCTACAAATACTGGCATGGAAAGAGTGATACGCAAACATTTGAATTGTAAAAGTCGTTTCACAGTATATGTGATTGAGTGCCCTTGTGGGCTGAAATATATTGGCAGTACTATATGTGAAACTAAAAAGCAAATTTTAGAACACATTCGAGCAACTATCAATACAGATAGGAGCTATGCAACGGCAAGACACATGGAACAAAAACATGATAGCAAGTGGGGACTCATGACATTTTATGCAATTGATCAGGTACCAAAACTGGAGCGCGGTGGTGATAGAGAAAATAAATTACGCCAGCTGGAATCCAGATATATACTGGATATCCGATCTCTCACTCCGTTAGGTTTAAACCAGGATGAAGAGTTATTTGTACACCTATAAGGGTTAAAAAGCCTGCCATTTATCTAACTGAATTTCATCATTTTTAAGAGGCTTCTCCTTGGGGGGTTTGTTTTGGCCTATATGTTAGTAAAGAGAAAAGAGAAGAAAATATTTTTCCATTTTTTATTTCTGAGGGAAGAATTACAGGCTTTTGCTTCACCCTTCACTTTCCCTTCACTTTCCCACCCGTCATACTCTCCTCCTCTCCCTCTCCCCCTCCCTCCATCCCCTTGTTCTTTCTCACCTCCTCTCTCTGTCTTTCTTAGTTATTATTATGATGGACATATATATATTTTTGGCACCAAAAATAGAAGTTTATTGCAGTAATAACCTCAAAATATACTGACATCAGAGGTGTAGGATTAAGTGTGGGCCATTGTTAAAATAGATTTTTGGGGATTGTGCTATTACAGGCAAGAAATGAATATGATCCTTATTCTATTAATTAAAAATTAATGAGGCTCCATGCAGTATGTTAAAACACCTCTAGAACTGCTCTAATATTGTTTTTCAATCAATTCAAGAAACAAAATTTAAAATAATACATGTTAAAATAATTAAATTTATTTGAGGAGATGTTATAAACTACATCTACCAGAAGACATAGCAAATGGGAAATTTAAGAGACAAACATCTCGGATTTTTGTAACAATATTATTGCTGGTTGAAGAACATTAGTAAAAAAAGTTTTTGTTTTTTCTTGCTAAAGTGTATATATTTTGTGATGTTAAGGAGCACTTTTTGATTTTTTGATGTTTGGGTGCAATTTTAGTAGTATTTTTTCTGTTGAGTCTAGGTAGTTTATTTAAAGCGCTAAATGAGTACACAGGAAACACCTGTGAACAAGGTCCGGTGTGACCGAAACGCGTCAGGGGATTCCTGTCTTGTTTGTTTGTAATCCCACGAATGGAATAAAAGTTTAATTATTAATTGCACAACGACAGAGTGCGGTTCTTTTCTCTTGACAAAGTGAAAGAGAAATCCCCTTCTTTTGAAATACGGACGTCCTGCCTTCAATCAGCACCACCGGTGAAATAAGTGCGCCACAACACGCTTATCAGGACAATTCTCCTCTTTTCACACATACAACCATATGTACATAATATAGCCACAACCTGACTGGCACATCACATGAAGGACAAGTGGAGGTATGTCCCCTTTGCATACAGAAGCTGGGCCTAAACCACTACAAGTGTCCGCTGGTTGACAACTAAATACAGATCCCACACACATTACACCGAACAATGAATAGCTCAGCAATGTGAATGCCATTGGCCATGTCAACATAAATAAAGTCTCATATAGGCACAACCCCACATTTGTCATGGTGTAGAAGCCTCCAGTGGCACCAAAATCAAATGCCATCCAAGTGTTGCTATCACCAACAACATATCACAAAAACATAGAAGATGTACCCATTGTGTCCACCTTCACCTGTATGGTACATGGTGCTGCACACATAGGAATACAACATCACCAGCCATGAATGACCATGTGTAGGAATGGACATCTCGCAGCACTCCTACAATCATACCTGGTAATTCCACAACTCCCTAACATGATACCAGGGTACCAACAGGGCACTGTGGGAGCTGGATTACTGGCAAAGTACTGGGAGAGGCGAGAGATGCATGTGAATGAGGAGACACGGGACATAGCAGGACTGGTCATGCAATACAGGGCATTGCAGAAAAACACATCATTCCCTCTCCTGCCACCCAGGTGTCTCAAAACACGCGCATACATCACTAAACAAACCATACAATGGTGCTACACTGTGCCCATGATCCACATGCAGATACGTATGGCAGCCAGCAATTGCCAACAACTAAACTGTGCACGGGAGCATTTCCAAGGAAAAAGGGGTGGGAATCACATGCTACACACAGGGCACAACACCTGTGTCATGGCATACACCACACAACATAGCTTTAAAGTCCCAGAACATCACTCATCTGCAGGTCAAAAGTGAAAGGACTTAGGGCCACCTGTCAGGAAAGTGGCAAAGCATCAACAGCAGCGCCACTTTAATTGTGGTGTACCCCCTCCTAACACCTGCTCTGTGAAGGTTTTGAATATGTCTGTGATACGTCATGTCTAGGAACCTTGGAGATTCCTCTGCACCAAGTTTGTTAGTCCTCCTATTGTGTGAATCTCACACTTGTACACATGCTGGGGGGCACAGGCATAATCTATCCCCAAAGGGTCACTAACTGCCGCACTGCATGCGTAGTACCAGATGGTAACATGGTGGCCTGAGTTTGGCCTTGTGGGGCTACCATAGTGTCAATACAAATTACGTTACTGTTGTGTAAGGATACAGCCTCAAATATGGACACACCAAATAATTTGCATGGTCCAACTGTCAGTCCATATTTAATATGACAATGACCAGGTTACTGATCTACAACCCATGATAGCAATGTCCACCACCCCACACCAATGCACTAATTCTACAAAACTGACACATACACAATACAGGTTCCAAGTCTAAGTCACCACTCTACCTAAAACTAACATCTGCCATGGCACATAAGACACCACAAATATGCATAACAGACACATGTTCTCACATTCGTTTGCAGCTGACCAACGTTATGGCATCAAGCCATGGGTGATGACTCCTAACTACGGAGGAAGAGCAGTCATACAATGAAGGGCACAGAACAACACGAAATGTGGTGGAGAGGACATTTGAACTACTGAAGACAAGGTTCAGGTGCCTGGCCCTGACATGAGGAAGCCTGTTGTATGCACCACCCTATTATGCAAGATGATCCTTGCATGTGCAATCTTGCATCACATATGTATTCGGACTAATGTCCCCTGGGATGAACTGGTAGATGTCCCCAATGAAGCGGATGATGACACTGGTGCAGCACAGGCAGAGAGGGAACAACAAAACACTGCTGCAGGAGTTCGCAGGAGACAACAAATAGTACTGAACTTCTACACCTGGACACTGGTACAAAAAAGATCATCCTGTAAATATCAGCATTAAATCACTTTGCACCAGATTGTCCATTGTGTATTCATTCTCTGCTACATATACTATTGGAAAGCTGCTCATACCTCAGAGAGCAGGAAGATCCAACAAAGGTTACAAAGAATGTTGGAGCATAGGTTGTGATGTAAGAGGGTCTAGCACCTCCATGCCGCATATTAGCATCACCTAACTCATGGACATGTGGGTGTCGAAGGCCTAGATCCATGCACCAGAAATACTAAATGGTGGAATGTAAGCATAGCGCCAATTCCAAACCCTTGCACCACATAATGGCTGTTAGAAATGGGGTATTTGGTTGGCATTCAGGTTAACCCCTTGTCCAAGCAAGGACCCTCACTCTAGTCAGGATAAAGGATAATCACCCTCAGTTAACACCCCCTTGGTAGCTTGGCACAAGCAGGCAGGCTTAACTTCAGAGTCTAAGTGTAAAGTATTTGTACCAACACACACAGTAACTCAGTGAAAACACTACAAAATGACACAACACAGGTTTAGAAAAATAGGAAATACTTATTTAAACAAAACAAGACCAAAATGACAAAAATCCAACATACACAAGTCCAGTTATTAATTAAAAAGCAAAAAAGAGTCCTAAATCCTTGAGAAAACAGTAAAAACAATGTTAGCGTTGAAAAGTACTTGGGTAGCATCAAAATAACACGCACGAGCGAGGGTGCATTGAAAAAGGTTAGCGATGCATCAATTTCTCACCCGGAAGCAAGACCGTGCATCGTTTCTCCTTCTCTGGTCGTGTTGGCGTGCATCGTTTCTTCTCTCAGCAGGAGAGCGGTGCGTTGTTTTTCTGCGCCCAGCGTTGTTACATCGAAAATCCGGGCGCACGGTATCAGGAAACCCACGCTGTGTGGGTTGTTACATTATCAGCTTTCCGTCAGCGGGTGTGGCGCATCGTTTCTCCAGCTGCGTGCATCAATCTTCCAGCCGCAATGCAGGTGGAGCATCGATTTCAGCCACAAAGCCGGTGGCGCATCGTTTCTCAGCCACAGGTGCTTCCCCGCACAGCAGTCTGTGAGTGGATTTTCAGTCTTGGTCTGCCAGCTTCACTTTCCAAGGCCCCAGGAACAGATAGGAAACCACTTGGCATGGCAGGAGTCTCAGCAGGGAGTCCAGGTGATGGCAGGAGAAGTCTTTGATGGCCCTGAGACTTCAACAACAGGAGGCAAGCTCAATTTCAAGCCCTTGGAGATTTCTTCACAAGCAGGAATGCCAACAAAGTCCAGTCTTTGTCCCCTTGCACAGGCAGAAGCAGCAACTGCAGGATAGCTCCACAAAGCACAGTCACAGGCAGGGCAGCACTTCTCCTCAGCTCTTCAGCTCTTCTCCAGGCAGAGGTTCCTCTTGATGTCCAGACGTGATCTAATTTTCTGGAGTTTGGGTGCCCTTCTTATACCTAGTTCTGCCTTTGAAGTAGGCCTACTTCAAAGGAAAGTCTCTCTTGTTTGTGAAATCCTGCCTGGCCCAGGCCAGGCCCCAGACACACACCAGGGGGGATGGAGACTGCATTGTGTGAGGGCAAGCACAGCCCTTTCAGGTGTAAGTGACCACTCCTCCCTTCCCTCCTAGCACAGATGGCTCATCAGGATTTGCAGGCTACACCCCAGCTCCCTTTGTGTCACTGTCTAGAGAGAGGTGCAAACAGCCCAACTTTCAAACTAACCCAGACAGGGAATCCACAAACACGCAGAGTCACAGAATGGTTTAAACAAGAAAATGCACACTTTCTAAATGTAACATTTTCAAAAAGACAATCTCAAAACCAATTTTAGTAAAAAATGTATTTTTAAATTGTGAGTTCAGAGACCCAAACTCCACATGTCTATCCGCTCCCAAAGGGAATCTATGCTTTATTCAGGTTTAAAGGCCCCAGGGATAGGCCTTGCAACAGTGAAAACAAAATTTGGCAGTATTTCACTGTCAGGACATAGAAAACACATTAGTATATGTCCTACCTTATACATACACTGCACCCTGGCCATGGTCTACCTAGGGACTACCTTGGGGGTGTCTTACATGTAATAAAAGGGAAGGTTTAGGCATGGCAAGTGGGTACACTTGCCAAGTCAAATTGGCAGTTAAACTCTGCTCACACAGACACTGCAGTGGCAGGTCTGAGCCATGTTTACAGGGCTACTAATGTGGGTGGCACAACCAGTGCTGCAGGCCCACTAGTAGCATTTGATTTACATGCCCTGGGCACCTCTAGTGCACTGTACTAGGGACTTACCAGTAAATCAAATATGCCAATCATGGAAATCCAATTACACATACATTGTACATAGGAGCACTTGCACTTTAGCACTGGATAGCAGTGGTAAAGTCCCCAGAGTAACAAAAGAAGCAAAAACAGAGTCCAGCACACATCAACAACCAAGGAAACAGAGGCAAAAAGTTAGGGGAGACTACACCAAGGATGCCAAGTCTAACAATGGCTAAGCCAGGCAAGATGTATGCAAGGGGGGAGTACATACACTAGGGGCTGTATCAAAATGGTGTACTTTAAAAAAAGGAACTAAACTGTGTCATGTCTCAGGCAGGTAGCTGTAACGCTTGCACTGAGCAGGTGTGGCAAGGGGGAACACCATTGGTATCAATGGATCATGAAGGACTGGTCAGGGTTAGGGGAGAATAGTTTTAGCCTAAACATGCACCGTATATCAATGATGTAACATACCGTGAGCGCTATTGGCCCCAACCCTGCCACATGGTTTGCTGTCTCACAAACATAGCACACACATGTTGGCTGTGGAATGCCCTAAGGGTCGCAAGACAAGTGTAGCAGCAATAGGTGCTGATCCACTCTCCATACAAATGGCCCATAGTCAGTAATGATCAATAAAATGGGAGAATACACCACCACATGAATGTGTTGGTGGAATGTAGGCAGAGTCTGTAGCACTTACAATGTACATTCTTAGACACATGTCACAAAATTGTGTTGTCTTGACATATGCCTGCAGCTAATCTGGAAATACATGTGTAGACCGATAAGCTGGTGTATGGCATATGTAGGAAAGGGCTAGCAATTACCTACAATGGTTGATATATGTCTGCAAGGTCCCCAGTATAGTCTGCATGATATCATCAAACACCACATATGAAAACACACCTCTCATTGACACTCACATGCCTGATCAACAGAAAGTGACCTACTGGGACCAATACCATAAAATGTCTAAGTCTCCCACAAGGCAATCAGTTTTGGGATGTGTATGTAAGTCTAGCAATGTTCAAACATGCCACAGACCCATCCTAAATTGTATGGGTGAAGAAGGAGACAGAAATGTTGCATGTGGCAAATCAAATATTCATAGCTGACATGAGTTCACACAACAATATATTCTCATGGTGAATGTGACATAGGATGTGGAATGCAGATGTGAGTGAATGCCCATGTACACCAAGCAATGTGGAAGAACAGCTGACAGACTCCCTTATACACTTGGAGATACAACATGGGGAGGTCACTTAGACACTATACATGTGCTGTGGCTGGTGTACTGTCATGTATGTGTGGAAGTCATGTAATCTAGCAAAGCCTGGAAATAGGAGGGAAACTATCACATAGCCAGTAGAAGAAGATGTGTAGATCTTCAAATTACACAAGTCACACGTAGCATCCTGTCCATGTATGACCGGACAATGTTGCAGTGTAATATGTGTACAAAGGGTAAGCAGCCTAAAGAATGGCAGCTATGTAGGACCAAATCTGTTCCAAACAAGATATGCCGGTAATTTTGGAGAGTGTATACACATAGACTAATACTGACTGTGCAACACAACAATGTTACCATGTGATCACCCAACAATTATTCACAGAGGATATCTAGGTTAGTATATAGCACATTCATGTTTGCAAAAACAACAATAATGTAGTTGCCCATCACATACTATTCTGACAGAAGGCAGTGACAGATGATATCATCTGTCCCCTGGGTCAGAAAACATAAACAAGTTACACTAGAGATACATGCTCTAACCAAGCTGCATATTGAAAATACAAACAATGTATAATCATTTGTGTCAGACCATGCCAAATGATGAGACATGTCCTACTCGAACGAGCAGCCAGTCTCCTGTACACGACAGGGCAAGCCTGATGTCAAGTACCTCAAAGGATATTGCCAGGGCATGGGATCACATTTGTGCAGGTGTCTGTCTGCAAGGGACTGCGCATAGCTCTGCTGAAGAGCTATCATGATGAGGAAAGATCCCCGCCCAACACCCCCTAACTCCCATGGTGAGGCTACATTGGCTCATGACACAGTCAGGGGTCTGATTGCATGTGCAAAGTGGACTGACCTGAATGGAGCACCATCAACCTGCATCAAAACATGCAACCATGGGCCTGTGTGGGCACACAAAGTCCCACAGGAGCAATGATGACTAGGGTGTCATCATTGCTTGACTGCAACCCTGCTATACCCTTGTATGCCAATGTATGTAACAGTCATAACAAACATGTTGTGGTTGATTGTATGTACCAAGTTTGTGGCTTGCACATATATGTCTGAATTCTCAGCACACATGTACCACTTCAATGCTAGGCTTGGTATTGTGAATTTGAATATGCACAAAAGTCTACTTTACACTAATGAACATGTATTTGCATCACATGATCGTACATAGGCTTAAATTATCTTCAGATATGTTACCATATAGGGAAACATAGGTGGCACTGATATGACTACACAGCCATGAAACTATGGCCAACATATGTGCATGCTGGAAGATAGATTTGTGTGGTTTCAAATCACATTAACACACAACTTTGGGATTCATTACACATATTACACTACACATGTAATTTCACACACATCACATAACAACCTTCATTGACACATGTGAGGACACCATCTCCTACATTATAGATGCATGGGGAACCATTTGTTGCACAAGCATAGCATCATGAACCCTGAACCATACAACACACAACAGTGTGGACACACATGCACTCACATCAGCCCAGCTGTAGTCCTCTGCATCCTCTGAGTATGATTTGTCAAGGGTATCACATGAATGAACCTCTATTGGACATAGTCCATCATATCTAAATTGGTATCATTAAACATACATTTGAAAATCATACATGACAATGTGGTAGACCCACAATTATGTGTTACATTACATATGTACACTCCCAGTACACACGTGGTAAAAGGTATGTGGAAAAAGACTACCAACACATGCACATATGCAAACAGTATCAGTCATCGCATGCATCACACACACATGCAAACATATGGTAACACATTCTGATGTTCCTGTTACAATATGAATGCACATGCACACACACACACGTGTGTGTACATACTGACTACATACATGCATAGCCCCTGTAACAAGGTATGTGAATCTGGGTGCACTGTCAGCCTTTCCAACAAAATCCACACATTCCCATCATCCACCAAAATATTTGATGCAAACGCCAATACTCCATACTTAGCTATTCAACAAAATGACGCCTGGCCCCTGCGCGTCATTCGCAAGTCCACAGGCCTTGTCAGCCTTAATGGAAGAAAAAAACACGCATGACCGTCATGCATCAAAAAAACGACGCATATCAGAAAACGTGATGCACATGCCCAGGAAGTGATCAAACAGGACATGCTAGCTGCATACATGGTACAATGATTTCACTTTCACTTTTACTTTACAGTCTTTCTGTCTGTGATTGTGAGAGGGTGTGTGGAGCTGGTGCTGGTTGAGGAGTGGTGGATGTTTGAGAGTTTTGTCCTGTGTCCTGTTGCTGTCCTGTGCATTTTGTGATTTTGCTGTGTCCTGTGTAGTTTATTTGTCCTGTCATTGTTATTGTATTGTCGGGTGTATGTCTTGGGGTAGCGTAGTCTGTTGGGATATTTGGGGTTGTGTGGGGTAGTGTGTTATAATTTTTGGGGCTATTGTGATTGAAGTGGAGGGACACTGCAACATGTCGGGAAGGGGAGAGCGCAAAGGATGAGTGGAGATGAACTGGGAGGGTTCATCTGGCTGGTAAAACACTACCTCGTCATGATGTTGTGATTGAGTGGCCGGGTCATTCAGGCCTACCCAACAGAGGCACGAAATCTGCAGTGGGCCAAGGTGCTCCACCACCTATGCCAGATATTCGCAGTTGTATGCACCGACCACCGAATATAGCATCTTTGAGTAGACCTGATAGCATAAGAGTGAGATCTCCTAGATCACCTGTTGATTTGTACTGGTGGACCTTTTGGTAAGTACCCCTTTTTCATTGCAACATCCTCACTTCCATGTGCATGACAGGGAGACATAAGGTTGACTGCAACATGTTTTGTCAAGGGTCAGGACAGGAAGTTTTTTGTCTTAAGCAGAGAGCTAAGCTATGCACCGGGTGCATACTACTTGCACATTCCTCTTTGTGCACATTGTGTATCACATATACCCCATAAAGTGTCAAATATCAGACACAAGTGTGCAAGGGTACATATTTCATAAGCATAAAAGTACATGTCCATCATATACATTACAACTGTGCAAATGGGGTAAGTAAAGTTGAAGTGATGGGAAACATGAAGCAGGAGTATTGTCAGTCATGGGTGTGGGCATGGGGAGAGTCATGTATGTGCAGAGTGATATGACATTTACACATATGTAAGCAGGAGTGAATGCCTCATGATGCTACATCTGTGTCTTAGTTTTGGTATAGGTAATGTTACCTAACCATATGTAAAATATTTGACGAGTGCAAGCACTGTGGCAGTGTGAAAGGCTGGTGCCATATGATGGCAGAACCAGGCCTGAGGAATGGAAGGTGTGTATTCCTGCTGTAGGTGGCACCTAAAAAAATTTGATTTAACATCAACTTGGTAACACTATTCCTTCATTGGAGGAAAACATATATATCTGCATAAGGCTGGTTTATTACATGACTGTTCTCATGTCATAAGTAGCCAATTTCATCTTTGCTTTGTAGCATATTCATGTACGGCACCAAGCATGCCAAGTGCAACCATACTGACAGGGTTCCCAATATCAGTGTCCTGACATACACCATGTGGTGCCATATGTAATATATGGCATGCACATGATGGAGGTATGTGTTGGTGCTATGTGTATGAAAATAGGTAAGCATCTGAGTGGTTGGCTGCTTCTTCACATAAATCAACTACAAGAGTCAATATTTTAGCCAATGGCCAGTATCCTGTCTGCTTATATTGCTGAAAAACATGCATATGTCTGGCAGCCAAATCTGTGCATGCTTTTGTGCGATTACTACGTGCCACATTTGTGTCAAACAGGTGCAGCACAGTGCTGTGCCAACATCAGCAGCACTGTGCTGCGCTGCGCTGAATTTGTAACACAGCCCTGCCCCGTATTACTGGGAGTCTGAGGCAGACCTGCATCTGTGCCTGCACCGGCACATAACTCAGCAGCCTGCACCAATGCAGGCATACTTGGACCCCAGTGCAAGTGTGTCTGTGTTGAGGGGAGTGTCTATATGCAGGTAGGTATCCCTTACTGGACATAAACAGTCTACAATGGCAATATGCCACTTCTATGTGTGCTGCATAATGCAGCCCACATAGTAGTGCCAAGACATCTGTTATGTTATTTCGTTAATGTGCAGGAAGGGACACCTACGTGCACATAAGCAAACATCCATGGCATTTTACCTCTGGTGTATGTGGCTTCAAATGGGGCACATATATAAGAACCAAGAAACAAGGAAGTATCAATGCATTCCTCAACACTTTGCTATGCTTACACCACCCCTGGGCTGTCGTTAGTCTTTCACCACAGCCACCAAGTGAGATGTCTTCAATATCTGGGACAGAGTCAAAAGCAATGGGTGTTACAATGGGACGGCCACTGCAACAACCATTGCATGCCCTGTGATGCAGAATACTGTCATGCTGACCCATATGTACATGGAGGTGCTACTCTACAAACAGCTGCATAACATATCCTTTTACATATGGAGCAGTGAAAAGCACCACAGGGGCGTCAGGGAAAGTGACACTCTGGTGGTGCCAGTGCCTCAATTATCCGGCCCTATGTCTTACAGACAGATTTGTAATGTTTGGAAGTTGTTCAGCCCTAACACAGAGTTGACTTGCTTACTCAGCTTAACAAGTTGAATGTGTAACAGTTGTCCATGCCCATACATGTTCAAAAATCACTGAGCTATGTGTTCCTGTCATGTCTTACAGGTGGAAGATCACTCTGCACAATTGGAGAGGTGTCCCAGTTTGAAGACCCTGATGCAGCCAGTGTCACCTTGTGCGTCACATGTGTCATTCCAGGGTTTTGTGTGAGAAGGTATGATGAGTGCAATGCAATGTTGAAACTGCATGTGTGACTAATGAGATGACATCATCTGAGTTACGATATAGACATCATGTCTGATGGAATGTTGAGGATGTAGAATATGTAGATTGTTGCACAAGTGCCAACCTGTGCTGCAATAGAATTGTGGGCATTAGGAAAAAGGAAGCATGCCCACATACACAGTGATGTCAGTCAAGATATGCGCCAGCGGTGCTGTTTATCTGATTAGCATGCCTGTTGCCAACATATTTGTCACAGCATTTTTTATAGCACTGTGTGCCACACATTGCTTTAAGTTACTCAGGAAATGGTACAGATCATGTACATGTGTTGAGGTCTCTATGGGGCTAATGTAGGAGACACTTGCATGACTGGTGCCTCACTACTCTTCAAATTTAAAGTGAGACACC
The DNA here is from genome assembly GCF_031143425.1 of Pleurodeles waltl. NCBI lineage: Eukaryota > Metazoa > Chordata > Amphibia > Caudata > Salamandridae > Pleurodeles > Pleurodeles waltl. The sequence continues at coordinate 865,284,628 of NC_090439.1, read as the reverse complement.
AGCTGTGCAAGTAGCCTTATTGTGCTGGCCAACAGTCAGTTGAGTACACAATGAGAATACAACTCTGCTCCAGATGGATGTGGGACATGTCTATGGATTGTATCAACCTAGATGTGTGCAGATTTACCAACATGATGATTATTAGTGAGCTTGGTCACATCACGTGTGTATAGAATGTGGATGGTGAGTGTATACTTGGTAGTTAGGCGATGTTAGACATGCATGCACAGGTAGTTCAATAGGAAGGAATGCTGTGAATACAGTTGAAGGAACCACGGCACATCCAAGCATTCAAAATGTTAGTCCTTTATTCTTCTTGGGTATTCATGGAAAACAGCAACCGTTTTAACAATCCATGTACATACAGCCGACACGTGTTTCGTCGTAACAATGACTTCTTCAAGGCTCATTAAAAGCTGTAAGTTATTTAATCTGTGTCACGATATGGCCATCTTGTAATATTCAGTGTAGAAGTTGCTTATCACATGTGTGAATATATCAACATATATTTAACGGTACACCTTGATAATGAATCAAGGTTTGTACCCGGACCATGATAAGTCCAACAGTCGTATCTACGATCTCGTGTCTTGTTTGAGATGGTCGTGCAATGCTACTCTTCCTGTGCACCTTAGGGCAGCCATACAGCCACCATGTGTGCAGCGCATAAGAGATTTTGAACACCATACCAAAGGGTAGGGGGCAAGAGGTACAAAATATATAGACAATATAGATGTACTATTCAGGCTTAGGGCAAACGATATGAGCACTAACCCTGAACTGTACATAGGGGCCCATTGTGCAATGGTGTGGCCCCTTGTAACGCCTGCTATGAGCAGGTATTGACCCAATGACACATGATTGATGCACTGGCATTCCTTAGAATTCCTGGTGCCAATTTTTCCCTTCCCCCTACTGGGTGACCCCCACCTTGTATCCATGATGCCTGCCCAAGGCTTGATGTAGCGCAATGGATGCCAAAGTGGTAGAATGCATGCATTGGGCTACTTGATGATTATGGCACAGGGATTTGGGACTTGTTGGGCCACATGATCCTCGCTAGTATGATGACACAAATGTTGCGCAAGGAGGCAGTAGTCCACTTACCTCTGTGCCCTAATGGTCAATAATGGATAGCCTTTAACCCAGTGACATGCACATGATACGTTAGACGGTTGGTAGGAAGTTTAGTCTGGAATTGGAGATTGACATTGTTGTAGAATGTCTGGTGGAGATCATGTGTCATCTGAGGATGCTGTGTACATTGCATGTTTGGTCTACCTCTACCCAATGCAGGTTCTGATGCCATGTTCTCCTCATGTTTTAGCTGCCACTATGACCACAGCACAGAAGCATGCTTTTAAAAAGGGAGCAGAGCATTTTCGCCACATCATGAGGTACAGGCAGGGTACCAGAAGGCGGCCAGAAGGTATCAGCATGACAAATCTTCTGGGGCTTGTCTTGCCTTTCAAAATGGGGACCTCCAAAACAGGCCACAACTATGCAGGGCACATCAGGCCCAACATCTGGGATCAGTTGGCCCTCAGCTGGTCCAATCCCCTTAACATCATCAGCACCTATGCCCGCTCAGCCACTGCAACAGCCACCTGCAGCAGCCACTTCCTCAAACTTTGTGGTGGACATGAGGAGGGATATGGCAGTCATACTGGCAAGGTTGGACCAGCTAGAGAAGGACAATGCAAGGAATTACAGGTTGCTGAGGTTCAGTAGGAAGAAGCTGAAGAAGCTCTGAACATGTTGTTGCACAGCCTCCCAGCTCCTTCCCTTCTCCCGTTGTATATTGTTATCAATTTTAGAGGGTTTTAGGTGGGAAGGGATAGGTTAGTTAAATAGATTCGGTTAGTTGTAGGATAGAGTAAGTATAGTTGGGGGGTGTATAGTATTGTTTTTTTGGGGGGGGTTAGGTGTGGGGTTATGTATGGGTTCTATGTTTAGAAAAATAAAATAAGAACAAATCTTTAAAACAAATCACCCAAAAATATATATTTGTTTAGGATATAGCTTAAGTTATTATATGTGTAGCCTTAATTTATGTTGTCCTACTCGTATCTTGTCTCTTAATGGGGGCAGAGGAAACTGTTTAGTGTGTGGCGTTAAATGTTTAAGATACATTTAGGTTGGGATAGATAGTGGTAGAGGTTAGTTTAGATAAGTTAGTGTAGATTAGTTTAGTATAGGATAGTGTATAGGTTAGGTTTTAATAAGGTGTTGTTTTGATGTTTCAATACGTCCTGTAAGTTTTAGACAATTAGGTCTCTATGTTGATTGCGTGTCTGGGTGTTCTCATGTGTGCACTGGCCAAGTTAGATGAATGCCTTAGGGTATGTTTTCTGTATTTATTTACATGTATGAGTATCCCCTATGACCAAGGAGCTGACAGATTCGCTGCATCAGCTACTCAAAACATTTTCCATCCGCAGTTCCTGACATTCACATTGTGTATGCATACACATGCATGAATCTTTGACAGTTAAGTATGGAACCTCAATTGTCATCGGTGAGGTTTGTCAGAAGAAATCTTTTAAAGTGTGGCACATATTTCTGGAACTTATTTGGGGTATGTATCCTAGCACACTGACAGCCGCCCGTCACTGATCAAATTTGCCTCTTCTGTTCCACACATATTCATTGTACTGGTGCTCTCAACAGGGAAAATTCTAGACACTTGGTTCTGACCAAATAATCCCATACGTCAACTTGCATGGATATCTGTACATTACATGCTTTCAAGGCTCTGCAAGTTGGTTGTAGCCCATAAGAGTCACCTTTTTCATGTTAGAATCCTACTGTGTGGCGTTGTGTCTGACTGTAAACCACACATGTAATTAGGTTCTGTTCTCATTACCATAGCTTCACACAATGCATACATTTAGATGAATTGATGGATCACAGTAAAAGTTGACATGATACATGTGTATATGGAGATTTATTTACATGTGGAAGTGTATTTTCCAAAGCAACACAATGTCCAGTTCACATACCCCATGAGAGATCCTGAGCCATTTGTTGTACATTCAGAGTCCAAAGGTGAGCGATATGTCATGAGACATGGGTAGGAGAAGTGTGCATTCGTGAGGAGGTGTCCAAATTGACCACTGGTAGGAATTGAGATAAGACAATCTATAGCAGATAAGTCAACAGTGGATGAGTGAAGAGGGCACACTGCCAGCTGTCACAACACTTGTATGATCTTAAGCATAGAACTAAGGAGATACTGTCCATGTGGCACAGACTGGTGCTAACAGGGTTGTTTTCCCTGTGAATGTAGTTCCTTCCACATAGTCATCCTCTGATGTTTGTAGTTCATCCTGTGGCATGGGTGGCGTTGTTGTAGAAGTTGAGGGGGCCACACACACATCAGGGGATAGAGACATGGAATCAAAGGTCCCAACAGCTGCCATTTGTGGGAACGCATAAGGCATCAATGCAGAAAGGAGGAACTGCTGATTTCTCAACTCCACAGCAACATCACAGTGGTAGGCAGCCATGTTTTCCCCGAGGGAGGCCACTCCCCACTGTATGGACTCCAAGTATTTTGTATAGCCCCCAGCCTGTTGTCTATCATGCTACTGCCACTTTGGGAGCACAACTGTTGAACTCTTTGCCTCATGACAGCAGCTATGTCGGCCAGGCGAACCTTTCAAAGTATTTTGTGCATTGATCCCACACCACCATCTTCCTTGCAGGCCCCTTGCCCCTGCCACTGACACCATGGTAGCACGTGGTCATTTACCTTCCTATTCACCATGGTGGACATTCCCACAGTAGTGTGATGTGTATTGTCAATTGTGATGCTTTACTGCGTTGGAACCATGAATGATGGCACTAATGCAGCAAAGCACAGGTAGGTCCACTGCTTACAATGCTTGTGTTACTTTGTCATCTGCCTTTAGCTTACTGCATATCTGTCACAGGCATATGTTGGTGTAAGGATGTACAATGTGGATCAATGCCTTAATTTTTAGACTTTCTTGATGTGGCACAAGGGGAATGTGCAGATCCACATGGGCAACTATTTGTATGATGGTACAGTTGCATTACGGGCTAGTGACATTGTGCCCATAGTGCAACATTGATGACACGTGCCAGTTCTTACGCATTAAGGTGTCCCTTTATGCACAACACCAATCATTCACACAACACAGACAACCTTGTTACATAGTGAAATTGAAGCTACTTATACAGCAGGAAAAATGATGATCACAGACATGCCCCATGTGTTGTATGAGTTCACTTTTGTAACCATTCCCAAATGCATTAAGGTGTGTGAGAGTTGTTGTTGGACCACCCTGTGCAGGTTGTGTTCCACATGTAGCACACTAAGGTCCAGATGTTTTTCCTAAGTGGTGCAACAGCAATAATAGTTGAATCACGCTGCGCCACAAGAGTGCCACTAAAAGTGAGGCTTGAGTGCCAATGGGGCCTTTTGATTCTGTCCCTGTGTGTCCAGATGTGACCCTATACCATGCACTGCGTGTGCCCTATGTGCTTCCCCCTTCTACCATTTGTGAGACTCCAAATACTCCCCCCTGCAAATTACAATGCATGTGTGGTAGTTCTTGGTAGTCTGCGTTGTCCTGTCCTGCGATTCTAGTGACCAGCTCCTCCAGGATGACCGCTGCCACCATCTCCTCCAGCTCATCCAGGTCCTCCTGGGGTGCCCAACTTCAACCTACAGTCTGCAGTGCTGCCTTTCTTTCTGTTCCTGGTCAATTGCTCCTTAGTTCTGCGCTTGCAATCGTGCCAGCGCTTCTTGCACTCAGTGACAGTCCTCTTCACCTCTGCCACGCTGTTGCCTTTATCTACTATTGCCTGCCTGTAGGAAAATGCCTCCCTGTTGTAGCTACCTGTAGGAGGCTGGCCTGGCTTATAGTGGGTACCTTGTGGTACTTACACCTTGTGCCAGGTCCAGTTATCCCTTATTAGTAGAATAGAGGTGTTTCTAGCAGCTTAGGCTGATAGAGGTATCTATGGCAAAGCAGCTTAGGTTGAACTAGGAGACATGCAAAGCTCCTGATATACCACTTATATCATATAGCACAATATCATAAGAAAACACAATACTCAGAGTTACTAAAAATAAAGGTACTTTATTTAGTTTCAATGGGGGTGATTCTGACCGCGGCGGTCTGCGGTCGCCGCCCGCCAAGCGGTTCCCGCCGAAAGACCGCTCCGCGGTCAAAAGACTGCGGCGGCCATTCTGGCTTTCCCGCGGGGCCGGCGGGCGACCGCCAGAAGACCGCCGGCCGGCCCTGCGGGAAAGCCCCTACAACAATGAAGCCGGCTCGGAATGGAGCCGGCGGAGTTGCAGGGGTGCGACGGGTGCAGTGGCACCCTTCGCGATTTTCACTGTCTGCTTTGCAGACAGTGAAAATCTTTGTGGGGCACTGTTAGGGGGCCCTTGCACTGCCCATGCCAGTGGCATGGGCAGTGCAGGGGCCCCCAGGGGCCCCACGGCACCCGTTCCCGCCATCCTGGTTCTGGCGGTGGACAACGCCAGGAACATGCTGGCGGGAAGGCGGTCGGAATCCCCATGGCGGTGCTGCAAGCAGCGCCGCCATGGCGGGTTCCCTGGGCCAGCGGGAAACCGGCGGAAAACCGGCGGCTCCCCTTTTCCGACCGCGGCTTTACCGCCGCGGTCAGAATCGCCCAGGAAGCACCGCCAGCCTGTTGGCGGTGCTTCCGCCGCACTCCGCCATGGCGGTCATGGACCGCCAAGGTCAGAATGACCCCCAACATGCCAAAAGTATCTCAGAGGACACACTCCCTTAGGAGGTAAGTATTATACACAAATTATATGCACACAAACCAAAAACAGGTAAGTAACAGTTAGAAAAGTAGTGCAAACAATGTAGAATCACAATAGAATGCAATAGGGAGAAAGAGGCCTAGGGGCAACACAAACCATATACACCAAAAGTGGAATGCGGACCACAAATGGACCCTAGTGTAGTGTGTAGAGGGTCACTGGGAGTGTAAGAAAACACTAAGGGTGTCCAAGATACCCCACCCCAAGACCCTGAAAAGTAGGAGTAAAGTTACCCTACTACCCCAGAAAGACAGTAAAGTCGAGATAAGGGATTCTGCAAGAACCACAAGCACCAGCAAAACACTGAAGACGGATTCCTGGACGTGAGGACCTGCAAGGCAAGGGGACCAAGTCCAAGAGCTTCGATAGTGTCCGGAGGGGCAAGAGCCCAGGAAACCCCACATGGAAGTGCAAAAGGGCTGCCTCTGGGTGGAAGAAGCCAAAGATTTTGCAACAACAAAAGGAGCCAGGAACTTCTCCTTTGGATGGAAGATGTCCCACGGCGTGCTGGAGGTTGCAGAAGTGTTTCCAGGCAGAAATATCGCAAACAAGCCTTGCTAGCTGCAAGAGTTGTGGTTGAGGATTTTGGGTGCTACTGGGGCCCAGGACGGACCAGGATGTCGCCACTTGGAGGAGGAGACAGAGAGGGCACTCAGCAACTCAGAGAGCCCCTACAGAAGCAGGCAGCACCCTCAGAAGTACCAGAGCAGGCACTTAGAAGATCTGAGGACCGCGGTTGACTCAGAGTCACAAAGGAGGGTCCCACGACGTCGAATTTCAACTCAGTGAGTTGGGCAATGCAAGACGGAGGGCTGGGGACCCAGGCTAGGCTGTGCACAAAGGAATCCATGGAAAAGTGCACAGTAGCCGGAGCAGCTGCAAATCACTCAGTACACAGGTTTGTCTTCTAGCGTGGGGAGGCAAGGACTTACCTCCACCAAACTTGGACTGAAGGACCACTGGACTGTGGGGGTCACTTGGATCCAGCTCCTGTGTTCCAGGGACCACGCTTGTCAGGATGAGAGGGGACCCAGAGAACCAGTGATGCAGAAGTTTGGTACCTGTGTTAGCAGGGGGAAGACTCCGTCAACACACTGGAGATTTCTTCAGGATTTCCAGAGCAGGGTGAAGGCAGACAGCCCTCAGAGCATGCACCACCAGGAAGCAGTCGAGAAAGCCAGCAGGATGAGGTGCTACAATGTTGCTGGTAGTCATCTTGCTACTTTGTTGCGGTTTTGCAGGTGACCTGGAGCAGTAAGCGGTCGATCCTTGGCAGAAGTCGAAGAGGGAAGTGCAGAGGAACTCTGGTGAGCTCTTGCATTCGTTATCTGAAGAATACCCCAAAGCAGAGACCCTAAATAGCCAGAAAAGGAGGTTTGGCTACCAAGTAAGGAGGTTTGGCTACCAAGAGAGGTAAGAGCCTATCAGAGGGGGTCTCTGACGTCACCTGCTGGCACTGGCCACTCAGAGCAGTCCAGTGTGCCCCCAACACCTCTGAATCCAAGATGGCAGAGGTCTGGGACACACTGGAGGAGCTCTGGGCACCTCCCCTGGGAGGTACTGGTCAGGGGAGTGGTCACTCCCCTTCCCTTTGTCCAGTTTCACGCCAGAGCAGGGCTGGGGGATCCCTGAACAGGTGTAGACTGGCTTATGCAGAGATGGGCACCATCTGTGCCCATCAAAGCATTTCCAGAGGCTGGGGGAGGATACTCCTCCCAGCCCTTCACACCTATTTCCAAAGGGAGAGGGTGTAACACCCTCTCTCAGAGGAAATCCTTTGTTCTGCTTCCTGGGACTGGGCTGCCCAGACCCCAGGGGGCAGAAACCTGTCTGAGGGGTTGGCAGCAGCAGCAGCTGCAGTGGAAACTCCAGAAAGGCAGGTTGGCAGTACCCGGGTTCTGTGCTAGAGACCAGGGGGATCATGGAATTGTCCCCCCAATACCAGAATGGTATTGGGGTGACAATTCCATGATCTTAGACATGTCACATGGCCATGTTCGGAATTACCATTGTGACGCTACACATAGGTAGTGATCTATGTGTAGTGCACGCGTGTAATGGTATCCCCGCACTCACAAAGTTCGGGGAATGTGCCCTGAACAATGTGGGGGCACCTTGGCTAGTGCCAGGGTGCCCAAACATAAGTAACTTGGCACCTAACCTTCACCAAGTGAGGGTTAGACATATAGGTGACTTATAAGTTACTTATGTGCAGTGAAAAATGGCTGTGAAATAACGTGGGCGTTATTTCACTCAGGCTGCAGTGGTAGTCCTGTGTAAAAATTGGCTGAGCTCCCTATGGGTGGCAAAAGAAATGCTGCAGCCCATAGGAATCTCCTGGAACGCCAATACCCTGGGTACCTAAGTACCATATACAAGGGAATTATATGGGTGTACCAGTGTGCCAATGAGAATTGGTAAAATGAGTCACTAGCTTGCAGTGACAATGTTAGAAAGCAGAGAGAGCATAAACACTGAGGTTCTGGTTAGCAGAGCCTCAGTGATACAGTTAGGCACCACACAGGGAACACATATAGGACACAAACTTATAAGCACTGGGGTCCTGGCTAGCAGGATCCCAGTGTCACATATCAAACACACTGACAACATAGGGTTTTCACTATGAGCACTGGGCCCTGGCTAGCAGGATCCCAGTGAGACAGTAAAAACACCCTGACATATACTCACAAACAGGCCAAAGGTGGGGGTAACAAGGCTAGAAAGAGGCTACCTTTCTACACTACCCCCCACTTTTTGTCTGATATTGATGCTGACTTGACTTAGAAGTGTGCTGGGACCCTGCTGACCAGGACCAAGCACCAGTGTTCTTTCACTAAAAAGTAAAAATTGTTCAACAATTGGCACACCCCTGACACAACAGATAAGTCCCTTGTAAAAAGTACCAGTGGTACCGAGGGCCCTGTGACCAGGGAAGGTCCCTAAGGGCTGCTGCATGTGTTGTGCCACTCTAAGGCACCCCTCACCTAACACATGCACACTGCAATTGCAGATTGTGTGTGTTGGTGGGAGAAAAAGGCAAAGTCGACATGGAATCCCCCTCAGGATGCCATGCACACAAAATACTACCTGTGGCATCGGTAAGTCACCCCTCTAGCAGGCCTTACAGCTCTAAGGCAGGGTGCACTATACCACAGGTGAGGGCATAGCTGCATGAGCAATATGCCCCTACCGTGTCTACGTCTATTCTTAGACATTGTAAGTACAGTGTGGCCATATTAAGATTATGGTCTGGGAGTTTGTCAAAACGAACTCCACAGCTCCATAATGGTTAAACTGAATACTGGGAAGTTTGGTATTAAACTTCTCAGAATAATAAACCCACACTGATGCCAATGCTGGATTTATAAAAAATGCACACACGGGGCATCTTAGAGATGCCCCCTGTATTTTACCCCTATCCTTCAGTGAAGGACTGACTGGTCTGTACCAGCCTGCCACTGAGACGAGTTTCTGACCCCAGGGCTTGAGACCTTTTGTTCTCTCTGAGGCCAGAAACAAAGCCTGCACTGGGTGGAGGTGCTTAACACCTCCCCCCTGAAGGAACTGTAATACCTAGCAGTGAGCCTCAAAGGTTCAGGCTTGGTGTTACAATGCCCAGGGCACTCCAGCTAGCGGAGATGCCCCCCCCCCTGGACACAGCTCCCACTTTTGGCTGCAAGTCCAGAGGAGATCATGAGAAAAACAAGGAGGAGTCACCTACCAGTCACAACAGCACCTAAAGTGCCCTAAGCTGAGGTGACCCCTGCCTTTAGAAATCCTCCATCTTGGTTTTGGAGGATTCCCCCAATAGGAATAGAGATGTGCCCACCTCCCCTCAGGGAGGAGGCACAAAGAGGGTATAGCCACCCTCAAGGACAGTAGCCATTGGCTACTGCCCCCCAGACCTAAACACACCACTAAATTTAGTATTTAGGGGCAACCCTGAACCCAGGAAATTAGATTCCTGCAACTTACAACGAGAAGAAGGACTGCTGACCTGAAAGCCCCACAGAGACAACAGAGACGACAACTAACTTGGCCCCAGCCCTACTGGCCTTCTCCACACTCAAAGAACCTGCACAGCGACGCATCCGACAGGGACCAGCGACCTCTGAGGACTCAGAGGACTGCCCTGAACCTGAAAGACCAAGAAACTCCTGAGAACAGTGGCACTGTTCAAAAACTGCAACAACTTTGCAACTTTAAAGTAACTTTCAAAGAACTCTCCCTTCCCACTGAAAGCGTGAGACTTCACACTCTGCACCCGACACCACCGGCTCGAGTTCAGGAGAACCAACACCACAGAGAGGACTCCCAGGTGTCTATGATGGCGTGGGCACCCTGAGTCGACGCCCTGCAACCCTACAGCGACGCCTGCAGAGAGGATCCAGAGGCTCCACTGACCGCAACTGCCTTGTAACAAGGAACCCAACGCCTGGACCAAGCACTGCACCCACAGCCCCCAGGACCGAGAGGAACCACCCACCAGTGCAGGAGTGACCAGAAGGTGGCCTCCATCGTAGCCCAGTTGATGGCTGGCCCGAGAAGCCCCCCTGTGCCCTGCCTGCATCGCCTAAGTGACCCCTGGGTCCCTCTATTGCTATCAATAGCAAACCTAATGCCTACTTTGCCTACTGCACCCGGCCGCCCATGTGCCACTGAGGGTGTGTTTTGTGGGCTTGTGTGTGTCCCCCCCAGTGCTCTAAAAAAAAAAACATGGTCTGCTCCCTGAGGACGCAGGTACTTTCCTGTAAGCAGACTCGGGCCGGAGCACCCCTTTTCTTCATAGGCGCCTATGCGTTTTGGGCACTCCTTTGACCTCTGCACCTGACCAACCCTGTGTTGCTGGTGTGGTGGCTTTGGGGTTGCATTGAACCCCCAACGGTGGGCTGCCTATGCCCAGGAGACTGACTGTGTAAGTGCTTTACTTACCTGAGAAACTTAACCAAACTTACCTCCCCCAGGAACTGTTGATTTTTGCAGTGTCCACTTTTAAAATAGCTTATTGCCATTTTAACCTAAACTGTGTGTACTACTGTTTTAAATCAAAGTTCTATACTTACCTGTGTGAAGTACCTTGCATTTTATGTACTTACCTCAAATCTTAAATCTTGTGGTGCTAAAATAAATTAAGAAAATATATTTTTCTATATAAAAACTATTGGCCTGGCGTTAAGTCTTTGAGTGTGTGTTCCTCATTTATTGCCTCTGTGTGTACAACAAATGCTTAACACTACCCTCTGATAAGCCTACATCTCGACCACACTACCACAAAATGGAGCATTAGTACTATCTAATTTTGCCACTATCAACCTCTAAGGGGAACGCTTGGACTCTGTGCACACTATCTCTCACTTTGAGATTGTACATACAGAGCCAACTTCCTACATTGTTGGATCATCGGTGGGGTCTAAGACTTTGCATTTGCTGGACTACTCAGCCAATACCTGATCACATGACTAAATTCCCAAAATTGGCATTAGACATTGTTTTTTGCAATTTGACTATTTTTCTAAATTTTTTAAAGTCCTGCTAGGGCCTTGTGTAAGTCCATGTTAGCATTTCTTTTAGAGTTTAAAAGTTTGTAAAAGTTTGGATTTAAGTTCTAGAAGTAGTTTTTAGATTCTTAAAAAGTAATCCCAACTTTTAGAGTGATAATGTCTAGCAAAAATGAGATGGTGGTGGAACTCAACCTCACCCCTTACCTGCATCTAGGGATGTAAGAGTTAAGGACTCTCTGTAAGATAAAAAAGATAAAAAACTGGGTCCAACCCTACCAAGGTAAAGCTCCAGGAGCTCTTGGCAGAGTTCACAAGGGACCACCCATCTGAGTTAGAGGGTACTCCTTCGGATGGGGAAATTAGTGAACAGGAGGAAGAACTCACCCCTCCTGTCCTAATTAGGGAAGACAGGGTTCCCAAAACCCTGACTCCTCAAATCATAGTAAGAGAGCCTGGTTCTTCCACTGGGGATACCAGTACTTCTGGAAGCATTGAGGGCATCCTCAGTGAAGAGGACCTCCTGTTAGCCAGGATGGCCAAGAGATTGGCTTTGGAGAAGCAGCTCCTAGCCAGAGAAAGGGAAAGAAAAGAAACGGGTTTAACTCCCCTAAATGGTGACAGCAACTTAAATAGGGTCAGAGAGAATATTGACATCCTAAAAATCCCCAAAGGGATTGTAACTAAATATGAAGATGGCATCACCAAGTGGTTCATAGCTTTTGAGAGGGATTGTGCAACCAGAAAAGTAAGCAGAGTCACTGGGGAGCTCTCCTTTGGGATGTGTTCACTGGAACGTGTAGGGATAGACTCCTCACACTCTCTGGTAAAGATGCAGAATCGTATGACCTCATGAAGGCTACCCTGATTGAGGGCTTTGGATTCTCAACCGAGGAGTACAGGATTAGGTTCAGGGGGCTCAGAAAACCTCGAGCCAGACCTGGGTTGATTTTGTAGACCACTCAGTGAAAACACTGGATGGTTGGGTAACTGGAAATTAAGTGCATGACTATGTTGGGCTTTATAATTTGTTTATGAAAGAACACATTTTAAGTAACTGCTTCAGTGAAAAGTTGCATCAATATCTGGTAGACCTAGGTACAATTTCTCCCCAAGAATTGGGAAAAAAGGCAGACCACTGGGTCAAGACTAGGGTAACCAAAACTTCCACTGGGGGTGACCAAAAGAAAGGGGTTACAAAGCCTCCCCAGGAGAAAGTGGGTGGCACTAGAAATAAAGAAAAGAGTCCTCTGTAGGCCCCCAAAAACCTGTCCAGGTGGGTGGGTCCCAAGACACAACCGAAAACAAAGGTGGGTACCAGGGTAAGAACTGGGATGCCACTAAGACATGGTGCCAAAACTGTAAACAGTTAGGGCACCATACCATGGACACATCCTGTACCAAACACAAACCCCCTACAAAATCCCAGGGGTGACCAGTGTAGCCATTAGGGATGACTCCTCAGATGAGGAGGTCTTCATAGCCTTCAACTGGAGAAAGGGCCCAACAGGTGAGTTGGAGATTTCAGAGGGAAGTAGACACTTCCAACACCTACTGGTGAATGGAATCCCAGCCACTGCCCTGAGAGACACTTGTGCCAGTCACACTATTGTGCATGACAGGCTGGTGTTCTCAAACCAGTACATCCTAGGTGAGACTGCCAGAGTAAGAGTTAGCTCAGACAAGGTCACTGATAGGCCTGTGGCTTTTGTGCCCCTAGAAGTGGGTGGGGCTCTTAGCTGGAGAAGGGTGGTAGTCAGTACAGACCTCCCTCTTGATTGTCTCCTTGGAAATTACTACCCAGAGGTCTGTCAGAGCCAAGAGAGGAAGTGTTCCAGTGCCTGTCCTCTCAAAAGGATTTTGAAAGTGCTGCCCCTGCAGTAACTGCAAGTAGGCCCCAGAAGAAAAAGAAAAGAAAACAGTGCAGGAATGGTGGACAACCTTTAGCCAAGGTTCCAGCAAGCCAAGGAGATTCTGCTCCAGTAGGGGAGAACTATAAAAGTTGCACTGGTCAAGTACAACCTGACCCACAAGAAGTCCTGGCTAGTCAGGCAACTGTTAAGCATGAGTGAGTGGCTCCTCAGCTAACAGAAAAAAAGTGGAAGAAGGGTGTTTACTACAAGATGTAGCAAAACCCACTCTATCACAGCAGACAGGCACCCTGAACCCAAAGAAGCCTATAACTTTGCCCTTTCCCTTGGTGGTGAGGAACTAAAGGTGTGGTTCTGGGCACTGGCAGCTGTCAGTGGCCTCTGCTGGATGGTAGCCTTCATGGCTGCACTGTCCGTGGCATGGTGGTCTGACCCCATGCCAAATATGAAGCTAGGCCCCCTGAGCCTGTTGGTCATGGTGGGGTTACTCCAGCTTTGGGTAACCTCTTTGGGTAGACTAAGGGTGACCCTGGCTAATATAAGATTAGCAGAGGTGAATACCTCTAACCCCCAAAATAGAGCAAATGGGTGAAGACATTAAACACACAGACAAGAGGCAATTCAGACTAGGTCCTATCACTGTGGAAGTGGGTCAGTTGCCCAGAGGGAATGACCTGAACAGGAGGATGTAAGGCAGAGTAGGCCCTGCAACAAACCAGCCTGTTTTCCCTACTCTTCCTCGTCTGACAGACTAGGAAGACTCTCCCTGCTTTGGCTGAATCTCCTAGCCTGTGGGCGGGGGGGGGGGGAGGTTTGTGTAGGAAAATGGCTCCCTGTTGCAGTTACCCCCACTTTTTGCCTTATATTGATGCTGACTTGACTAAGAAGTGTGCTGGGACCCTAGTAACCAGGCCCCAGCACCAGTGTTCTTTCACTAAAAATGTACCATTGTTTCCACAACTGGCACACCCTGGGACACAGATAAGTCCCTTGTAAAAGGTACCAAGGGCCCTGTGACCAGGGAAGATCCCTAAGGGCTGCAGCATGTGTGGTGCCACCCTAAGGGACCCCTCACCTAACACATGCACACTGCCATTGCAGATTGTGTGTGTTGGTAGGGAGAAAAAGGCAAAGTCAACATTGCATCCCCCTCAGGATGCCATGCACACAAAAAACTACCTCTGGCATCAGTAAGTCACCCCTCTAGCAGGCCTTACAGCCCTAAGGCAGGGTGCACTATACCACAGGTGAGGGCATAGCTGCATGAGCAATATGCCCCTACCGTGTCTACGTCTATTCTTAGACATTGTAAGTACAGTGTGGCCATATTAAGATTATGGTCTGGGAGTTTGTCAAAACGAACTCCACAGCTCCATAATGGCTACACTGAATACTGTGAAGTTTGGTATCAAACTTCTCAGAATAATAAACCCACACTGATGCCAGTGCTGGATTTATTAACAAATGCACACAAAGGGCATCTTAGAAATGCCCCCTGTAATTTACCCAGTCCTTCAGTGCAGGACTGACCAGTCTGTACCAGCCTGCCACTGAGACGAGTTTCTGCCCCCTTGGGTGAGACCCTTTGTGCTCTCTGAGGCCAGAAACAAAGCCTGCAATGGGTAGAGGTGCTTAACACCTCCCCCCTGCAGGAACTGTAACACCTAGGAGTGAGCCCAAAAGGCTCAGGCTTTGTGTTACAATGCCCAGGGCACTCCAGCTAGTGGACACAGCCCCCACTTTTGGCGGCAAGTCCAAAGGAGATAATGAGAAAAACAAGGAGGAGTCACCTACCAGTCAGGACAGCCCCTAAGGTGCCCTGAGCTGAGGTGACCCCTTCCTTTAGCAATCCTCCATCTTGGTTTTGGAGGATTCCCCCAATAGGTATAGGGATGTGCCCCCCTACCCTCAGGGAGGAGGCACAAAGAGGGTGTAGCCACCCTTAAGGATTGTAGCCATTGGCTACTGCCCCCCAGACCTAAACAAACCCCTAAATTTAGTATTTAGGGGCAACCCTGAACCCAGGAAATCAGATTCCTGCAACCTACAACAAGAAGAAGGACTGCTGACCTGAAAACCCCGCAGAGACAACGGAGACAACAACTGACTTGGCCCGAGCCCTACCGGCCTGCCCCAGACTCAAAGAACCTGCACAGCGACGCATCCGACAGGGACCAGTGGCCTCTGAGGACTCAGAGGACTGCCCTGAAACCGAAGGACCAAGAAACTCCCGAGAACAGCAGCACTGTTCAAAAACTGCAACAACTTTGCAACTTTAAAGTAACTTTCAAACAACTCTCTCTTACCGCCGGAAGCGTGAGACTTCACACTCTGCACCCGATGCCCCCGGCTCGAGTTCAGGAGAACCAACACCGCAGAGAGGACTCCCAGGTGACTACGATGATGTAGGCACCCTGAGTCGACCCCCCTGCACCCCACAGCGACACCTGCAGAGAGGATCCAGAGGCTCCCCCTGACCCCGACTGCCTGGTTAAAAGGAGCCCGACGCCTGGACCAAGCACTCTACCCGCAGCCCCGAGGACCGAGAGGAACCACCCACCAGGGCAGGAGCGACCAGCTGGCAGCCCCCATCCTAGCCCAGTCAGTGGCTGGCCTGAGAAGCCACTCTGTGCCCTGCCTGCATCGCCTAAGTGACCCCTGGGTCCCTCCATTGCTTTCAATAGCAAACCAGACGCCTACTTTGCCTACTGCACCCGGCCTCCCCTGTGCCACTGAGGGTGTGTTTTGTGGGCTTGTGTGTGTCCCTCCCAGTGCTCTACAAAACCCCCCTGGTCTGCTCCCTGAGGACGCAGGTACTTACCTGTAAGCAGACTAGGACCGGAGCACCCCTGTTCTTCATAGGCACCTATGTGTTTTGGGCCCTCCTTTGACCTCTGCACCTGATCGTCCCTATGTTGCTGGTACGGTGGCTTTGGGGTTGCCTTGAATCCCCAACGGTGGGCTGCCTACGCCCAGGAGACTGACTGTGTAAGTGCTTTACTTACCTGAGAAACTTAACCAAACTTACCTCCCACAGGAACTGTTGATTTTTGCAGTGTCCACTTTTAAAATAGCTTGTTGCCATTTTAACTTAAACTGTGTACTACTGTTTCAAATCAAAGTTCTATACTTACCTGTGTGAAGTACCCTGCATTTTATGTACTTACCTCAAATCTTGAATCTTGTGGTTCTAAAATAAATTAAGAAAATATATTTTTCTCTATAAAAACTATTGGCCTGGAGTTAAGTCTTTGAGTGTGTGTTCCTCATTTATTGCCTCTCTGTGTACAACAAATGCATAACACTACCCTCTGATAAGCCTACTGCTCGACCACACTACCACAAAATAGAGCATTAGTATTATCTAATTTTGCCACTATCAACCTGTAAGGGGAACCCTTGGACTCTGTGCACACTATCTCTCACTTTGAGATAGTATATACAGAGCCAATTTCCTACACTGCCATATAGTCTCTCTCCTAACTATTGGCAATTTGGAGGTGATGAAGAGCTGGTGTTGGTGCTCCATCACCTCTCTGACCAAGAAGTCATTCTCCACCTCCTCACTAAAGCGACACTTCCGCTTCCTCTTCTCCTTCTCCTGGGACTTTGCTGGACCCTCCTGGTTGGTACTTGGCTGATTGGGATCTCCCTGGGGGTCTCTCCTAGCCTGCATTCTCCATCTTGTCTTCCCCAAAACATTTTCTTGCTCACACGTTTTTTTTTCTTCAATGCCAATTGTTAGAAATGGGGTCTTTGGTTGGCAGTCAGGTTAGCCCCTGTCCAAGCATGGCCCCTCACTCTAGTCAGGATAATGGAGAATCACCCTCAGTTAACCCCCGCTCACTCCCTGGGTAGCTTGGCACGAGCAGGCAGGCTTAGCTTCAGAAGCAATGTGTAAATTATTTGTGCCAACACACACAGTAATTCAGTGAAAACACTACAAAAAGACATAACACAGGTTTAGAGAAATATATTTATCTAAAAAAAACAAGACCAAAACAACAAAAATCCAACATACACAAGTCGTTATGAACTTTCAAAGAATAAGAGTCTTAAATCCTTTAGAAAACAGTGAGAACGTTGTTAGCGTACAAAAGTACCTGGGTAGCATCAAAATAACACCGCACGGACGAGTGTGCGTCGGAAAAGGCCAGCGATGCTTTGATTTCTCACTCACAAGCGAGACCGTGCATCTTTCTTCCTCCCGTCGGGTGGGCGTGAGTAGTTTCTCCTCTCCCGCAAGACAGCGATGCATCGATCTGGACAGGCACCTCAGGTCCGGGCAGGCTTTGTGTTGTTTTTACGCACCCAGCGATGTTTCATCGAAAATCCGGTGGCACTGTATCATAAAACTGCGCTGCGTGAGGTTTGCATCATTATCAGCCTTCGTTAGCGGGTGTTGCACGTTGTTTCTCCAGCTGTGTTGCATCGATCTTCCAGCCGCGATGCAGGTGGAGCATTGATTTCAGCCGCGAAGTAGGCGGCATGCCATTTATCAGCCGCGTCACGGAAGGTGTGTTGAAAATTTCCCTGCACTGTGGTCTGTGCATGGATTTTCAGTTCTTGGCTGCCAGCTTTACCGCTCAAGGGCCTAGGGGCTGGATAGGGCACCACTTAGCAGGGTAAGAGTCTCAGGAGAGAGTCCAGGTGCTGGCAGGAGAAGTCTTTGATGGCCCTGAGACTTCAACAACAGGAGGCAAGCTCAGTTCAAGCCCTTGAAGATTCTTCACAAGCAGAAATGCACAACAAAGTCCTGTCTTTGTCCCCTTTCACAGGCAGAAGCAGCAACTGCAGGATAGCTCCACAAAGCAGTCACAGGCAGGGCAGCACTTCTCCTCAGCTCATCAGCTCTTCCCCTTGGCAGAGGTTACTCTTGATTCCAGAAGTGCTCTTCTTATACCCCTTTCTGCCTTTGAAGTAGGCCTACTTCAAAGGAAAGTCTCTCCTGTTTGTGAAATCCTCCCTTGACTAGGCTAGGGCACAGACACACACCAGGGGGTTGGAGACTGCATTGTGTGAGGGCAGACACAGCCCTTTCAGGTGTGAGAGACCACTCCTCCCCTCCCAGCAGAGATGGCTCATCAGGATATGGAGGCTACACCCTTGGTCCCTTTGTGTCACTTTCTAGAGAGAGGTGCAAACAGCCCAACTGTCAAACTAACCCAGACAGGAAATCCACAAACAGGCAGAGTCACAGAATGGTTTAAGCAAGAAAATGCCTACTTTCTAAAAATGGCATTTTCAAACACACAATCTCCAAACCAACTTTTCTAAAAGATGTATTTTTAAATTGTGAGTTCAGAGACCCCAAACTCCAGATGTCTATCTCTTCCCAAAGGGAATCTGCGCTTTAATAATATTTAAAGGCAGCCCCCATGTTAACCTTTGAGAGAGATAGACCTTGCAACAGTGAAAACTGAATTTGGCAGTATTTCACTGTCAGGACGTATAAAAAACATTAGTACATGTCCCACCTTAAACATACACTGCACCCTGCCCATGGGACTACCTAGGGCCTACCTTAGGGGTGTCTTACATGTAAGAAAAGGGATGGTCTACGCCTTGCAAGTGGGTACACTGGCCAAGTCGAATTGGCAGTTAAAACTGCACTCACAGACACTGCAGTGGCAGGTCTGGGCCATGTTTACAGAGTTACTAATGTGGGTGGCACAACCAGTGCTGCAGGCCCACCAGTATCATTTGATTTACAGGCCCTGGGCTCCTCTGGTGCACGGTACTAGGGATTTACTAGTAAATCAAATATGCCAATCATGGAAAGCCAATTCCACATAAATTTTACATATGAGCACTTGCACTGGAAAGCAGTGGTAAAGTGCCCAGAGTAACAAAAACAGCAAAAACAGAGTGCAGCACACATCAACAACCTGGGAAACAGAGACAAAAAGTTATGGGAGACCACGCCAAGGATGCCAAGTCTAACACCAATGCTGTTAAATAACCCGTTTTGTGTAAAAAAAATGCCACAAAACGTTCTAACGCCACTTTTGCAGCATTAGCGTCATTTTTATTTACGGCTTGTCACAGTGGTTAGCGTCATTTTTTTGACATTAAACATTTCTTAGCGGCATTGTGCATCATTTTATAAATATGGCACACAGATGGCGCTAAGGAATAGTGTTAGCTCACAGTAATTTTTTTACACAAAGCCTAATTTTTCATTTGTAAAAATATCTTCCCTTCAGACCATGAACAAATGGAGGTGATCGTGTGTTTTTTCACACACAATTTACTTAGTCAAGTATTTTGCGATTAATGGAAGTATATCAATTGTCTGAGACTCTCTTTGAATACAGAGAAAAAAAGACCTTTGAGGATTTTCGTCACATTCACAAAAGCCATTTCCAGTCCCTCCCATGGACTGCTCACGTAACACTTCATCCTTGAGGTTTAAACTTTTGAAGTGATACGTTTCATAAATGTCCTTGTTTTGTCATGAAAATACGTTCATTTGATTGCTATGCATTGATAGTCATGCACTGGATCTCCAGGGAACCAAGGCAGAAAGTGATGGCCCGCCTTCTCCACAGACTCCTACTGCTTCTCTTGGGTCTCTGAAGTCCAGAGAAAGGCAGGGAAATGACTCCTACTGCTTCTCTTGGGTCTCTGAAGTCCAGAGAAAGGCAGGGAAATGACTCCTACTGCTTCTCTTGGGTCTCTGAAGTCCAGAGAAAGGCAGGGAAATGTGGACGGTGATCTGGCGCTGCCATCCCTTCCTTTCCCTTCCCACTAAAAGCCTCTACATACCCGCAAGTGACGGTAAATTGCAAGCTGTGCTAACGCCAAATAGACAGTCGGCGGGGTATCAGCTTTCAATTCTGTCCTTGAGAGTGGGGAGTACCGCAGTTGTAACGGAGGGAGGATTGGACAGGACACCACATGTGATAGTGGAGAAATGTGCAGTGGTAAATTACTTTACGCCCGCTATGAACCATTTTGTAGATTTCTGGCAGGTGTAAAAAATTTATTTTCAAGTGAAACTGACTTTTGCAAATAGAGCCCAATGTGTTTGCATAGGTTATGCTTCACTCTGGCTATCTGTTCTCTGAAAAAGAGAAATGGATCACTAGTCAGTAGAAGCTAAAATAAGATTCCCCCCATGAGCGCAGTTTTGTTTTAAAATAGACGTCTGCAGACAGTCTTCTGGAAGAGTCTTTCCCAGTGTTACCACATAGAAACCTTCAGACAGACCCCTTTATTAATAAAAGAAGCACTGCTCTTCTGGCCGCCCACCACAACATAATCTGCAGCAAATTGAATTATTTTGTGCTTCATTATATGCTTCTTGCAAAGGAAAAATCAACATTCCTCTGCAATTTTAAATGCAAACAAGTCACATGTTTTTTTAAAGAGTACTAAAACATGAAGATAGCACTGCTCATGAACAAAAATAATAATTTGTTCCTAAATAGCACGTTAATTCTTCAAACCACAATAAAAATACAGGATATTGTAAATGGAGCTTAATTATTGCTGCTCACACTGAAATAAGTTACAGCTCAAAGTTTGCAGATACCATCGTCACATATCCAGCTCTTTTCCCTTAGTCATTTGCCTTTGAAAAGAAAACTATATTTAATGACTTGAAACGCGTAAAAATACCGACAGTGAAAAATAATAAAATCCTCCATGCCCTATTAAATCAGCAGAGTGAATGTCGGGAGTGGGAACGCACAATATTTTTAGTTTTAATTAATGTGTGTGAATGTGAATCTTAATGCCAGGAGACCTGGCAGGCGGGGGCAGGACTAGCTCATGAGCATCTCTGATGCACCCGTTTCTCAGCCTGTTCCACTGTGAAACAATGACAGCCTGAAAAAAAACACACAAACAAGGTACTAAGAATGTAGAAAACATTATATAAGTTGACGTACCTGCTTGTGGGTCACAGTCCTAAAGATTTGCCATGGAGCGAGCTCACTGTGCCAGAGGTCTCAGGCTGAATCTTTACTGACACTCAGAGGTCGCAACCGTTCCGGGGTTGCTTGGGTTCCCATTAAAACAGGACCTAAGCTCGTTGCTCCTACTTGAGCAGTAACAAGGCTGATTTGCATAGGGCTGGGTTCTGTCTGAAGAGTCAAGGTGGACAAAAAATGCAATGGACTGGTTTGCGGCTCAAAGTAATTACCCTGATATGTGAATATATGTGATGCTTGGAATTTGTTCCCCATAGGTAAATGTGAAGATACATAGAACTTAAGAATCTTTTTCAATATGGGGGGATAGAGGCATTCATCAAAATATGGTGGATGCCGCATCAACCTTTCAGTTTTCAGGATCATTTAGAGGTGTGGAACTGCAGGGTTTCCACTGGCAAAATCTTAGCTCGTCTCATCAGTGGAAACGCTTGACCTAGCAGCATGTTATCTGCAAGGTCGCAACATCACAGGATGATTAGCCTGCCCTATTTGGGGAAAGACATCTGTCACTGGATTTCTCGGGCCAGAAATGACATTTAAGGTATGGTGATAGCATGTGGGGAAACCAATCAATCACATGGCACGAAGGGAGGAAAATCCCTGTACATCCGAATCATTATTATTTTTTTTTTTCTAAAACAAATTTGTGATTTGGGAGTTTGCCTAAGAAAATAATAAAGGATGCTGCTGGGACCAAAGCAGCATGGAAACCAACAGTGGCCTGACGGTACAGGGTGAAGGGGCACGCTACATTCCTTTTTCCTGATGTGAAGAGTATCTGTCAGGTTGAACAAACGTCAGCCTGACAGATACTTTTCTGATTCAGGTCAGGCAGATTCCTGGCTGCCTGAGCTGAATTTTGTGGGGCTGAAGAAGTCACAGCCCTGTGCGAGTGACTTCTTTAGCCTAGCAAAGGTGCCTCGAGGAAGGGCGTGGCCGGGCCACAAAGGAAGATGGCCGCCTAATCCCGGAGCTCCGCGCTGCAGCGACCCTGGGGAGGCGGCGGGGGCCTTGCTGTGGCCACACCGAAGAATCTGTCCGGCGGCGGAGTGATCCAGAGGCCTCTGGGCCCCTGAACCGGGGGTGAAATGGATCGTGGCCGAGACTTGGAGGGCCAGCGGCCGCCCGACAGGAAGAGGCTTACTCGGGGGGCGGAGCAGCGCCATCCTGGTCCCGCGGTCGGCCCACTGAGACAGGGCTGAAAAAGAGGCAGAGCTGTGGGACGGCCCGGTGAGGGGCCTCGGGGACTCTTACCACGCTCCGGGCCCTAGACACCCTTAGCCCCCGAAAAAGGATCAGTGGTGGATCACGGAGGGACCGCGACGAGACCCGCGACGAGACCCAGCGCCGGAGGCCTGACCGAGGGGGCGGAACCGCACCCTCGAGTCGGAGAAACAGCAGATATCCCGGCTACCACGGACCGGCAGCGCCCGGCCCCCTCGGCGGGTATCTTCGAGCCTACTCCTACATCGGAGGGAGAGCGGGGATCGGGCGGAGGAGGAAGGGACATCGACCATCGAACTGCAGGAACAAAAAAGGGACATGCAGCAGGTAAACAGATAAAAGAACTATCATCTACAAAACCGACAGAAACAAGTAAAAATTTAAAAACCAGGAGGACAGAAGAAGAAACTAACAAAAAAAAAAGAAGTAGAAAGAGAGTGAAAAGAGACAAACGGACCACTATTGGATAGGGAAAACAAATAAAAGAACATTGAAACTAAATATCCATTACCTACTTCTGCTTCTCCAACACCAGCTGTTTGAACTCCGAGACAAGAACAAAGGGTCCCCACTAATGCCAGCACTAGAGGTGGGAGAAGGAGATCAACGGCAGATACAGACAGTGACGGCGGTCAGGAGGTAAAACACCGTAGAAAGGGCCTCACTCACCCCTCCTTCGACCCACCCTAAAAGGAGAACCATCGGGACACTGACAGGTGAGGGGCCAGGGACAAAGACCTACCGACT
Source organism: Pleurodeles waltl (assembly GCF_031143425.1). NCBI lineage: Eukaryota > Metazoa > Chordata > Amphibia > Caudata > Salamandridae > Pleurodeles > Pleurodeles waltl. Next base: position 865,261,518 of record NC_090439.1, on the reverse strand, counting down.
CGCGAACCCCTATCCCAAAGAAGACCTCGGGTCCAATCAGGTAGCCTTTGCAGACTAGTAAGGGGATGTCTGGCAGCAAACCGAACCACAAACTGGCAGGCAAGCCGGCAAGACAGTTACTATTCTCAGAGGCGCTCCACCAGAAACGAACAACCCCCATGACAATGGAGACCTATACGTCATCACCCTCAACCCAGCCTGTTACGACATCGGACAAGGAACAATCCACCACTATGGAACAGATACTACACAAGATCACTGCTGTTGGGCGCCGAATAGAGGGAATAGACACTTCCATATCCTCATTGACCTTAGAAACCAAATCCATTCGGTTAGACATTGCAAGCTTTCAAACCAGTGACAGGCCTGGAACATCGCATGGGATTATTGGAAACACAGATGGCCACATCCCAGGATAGAGACCAGGACCTCCTCTACCTCAAGAGCAAACTCACAGATTTGGAGGACAGAAGCTGAAGAGACAACATTCGCCTACTGGGAATCCCGGAAAACGAAGAAGGCACCGACATACAGGCCTTTCTGAGCTCTACCCTCCCTAAACTGACTTCTCTGAACTTTGATCCACCTCTAGAATTCCAACGCGTACATAGGGTGGGCCCGAAACGTTCCGATACATCCCTTAGACCTCGTCCGATTATCGCTAGCCTCCTACGCCACAATCAGACCCGACAAATACTACAAACAGAGCGCAACCACGGCCCCTTTCGGATAGGCCAACACGACATACGGATAACTGCCGACTACTCAAAGGGCACTAATGAGCGTAGGAAGGCCTTTCTAGCTTTAAGACCTCGACTTCGCCAACTAGAGATGAAATACGGCCTCTTTGACCCCGCCAGAATGTGGGTCACCAAAAACGGAATATCCAGGGACTTCTACAACCCAGAAGAACTGAAACAATTCCTTGACTCCTTCCACCGTCAACCTACGGACTCTACAAGCACAAACTGTCCACCAGACGTCTCGGGGGGCAACGAGGACGACAGAACCTTTCTCTTAGGACTAGAGAATGAAGGCGCTACCCGCCATGACACCGACACCGGCCAAAGGGGCAGAGACCTAGAGAGACTAGCTAAATCGTATGACGATAGAGGACAGGTCTTACACGCAGTGGCAGTCCATAGCCAGCTATCGGAGAGAGATAAATCCCGCTCACCTCTGAAACCAGCGGCGCACCCTCCTGAGACGACTACCTACCACAGTGCTCACAAGAAACAACTATGATAACACCGAAGGTCAACCGGCGGCAACCCTATGGACAGATGAGTACACATCTGGACTCTATAATTGCACCTATCCTATAGACAACCACAACTACCTCCTTTAAAGATAAATGTTTAATAGACCTATGCTCTCTATAGCATACTGTAAGGTTCTATGTTGCAATAACACGGTATGAACTGTCTGCTAAAAGGCGCAAGGTACACATATCAGTGCACACACCAGGCTTCACCGACATACACAGGCCACACACAAGCTAGGATCTCACTCTAAGAGGCTGCAACTAGACTCATAACCAAACTTCTAACAAATAAGAAGACACCCCTCTTACCCAACTACAGAACAATTCACAATAACCATGCCACATAGTCACACATGACATAATATGTAAACCATATCAATAAACCTTTCTGCTAGATTCAACTAATTTCCGACCCTTATACGGAAACCCAAAATAAACGAAACAAGCCATACACAGGGACACAAACACTGACACCCAACAGGGTAATAGACCAGTGGGAGATGCCACAGTATGAGATATCACATTATATTATACTATGCAAAACAGGGCGTCGCACGATCATGATCTTACCACCGGGCTTGTTAATAACCTAACAACCCCTAGATGCACTACACAGTATTATGACGCAATAATACATTACAAGACGCATAGGCAAAGGTGAGAAGACCACGTTAGACACGTATGGACCAGGACCTATTAATACTCCCTATCAACCACAGGGTATGCCCCAAGATACGCGATCTAAACGATAATGACATGATAACAACAAGGAACCCTATTGTACTATGTTATGTTATGTTATAAGAAGTAATAGACTAGATGCATGCCATGATATATATTGCAGTGTAACTATATGAGTACAGAAACTTCTAATTTGTAAATTTGTACATTGCAATTTGTTAATTATTATTATGTTCAGATATATTCCATAGCCCCTACCCGGCCCTACACTGCAGCGCCTTACACCCCCCCCTACCCCGCATCCCCCGTCTCGTCCTATCTATTCACTTCCTCCCTTATGCTATATATTATATGTTATATCTCACTATATTATATTATATTACACTGTAACTCATTTCTTACATTTCGTCTGTTAACACACTTTCCCCAGCCCCTGCAAACTCTTCCCTTCCCTCCCTTCCACCACAGCATTCCATAATGCAGAACCTAACATGATGGCATAAATCGAGCACAGAGGTTATCCAGTACCCCACAGGCACGAACACACCAACCGTATGATACATCATATTAGACAACGATGGACGTAAGAGCCCCAATAATGCACGGCCACATACATCTATATCACCATACTAGGCCCTCTCAGTTACTCGCACGTTGTCCTTCCCTACTCCGCTATCCTGCCCCGTACCCCTCTCCCTTCCATCCAGGACAGCAAACCCCGATCATAACTACCAACATGGCAACTGTCCCCCCTCGGGTCCCTCCCACCGCGCGGTTGAGACCCGTCCCCTCCCTTTTCTTTAAGAATTTGGAGCCAGCGCACCTCCCTACCATAAACCAGAACCGGCTGACCTCTGCCCATCCGCCGCCTCCCCGGCAGAGAGATCGCTCTGACGGCACGGAAAGCTCCGATAGGAATCGGACTCGTCGTCTACAAACCTTCCCACAGGAGGCTTCCAACCCCTAGCCCCTATTTGTATTTGTACCCGTCCCCCCACTCCTTCCCTCTTTCGACCCTCCTTGTTATTTTATTTTATTTCATCTCACTTCACTTTATTTTGTCCTATTTATTAACACCAATACCCTTCCTTCCCTCTCTCATCTATAACCCTCTCTCAATCTTCTCCCCCCCGAATAATTTTCTCAACTCCCCACCCCTCCTCCCTTTCCTGTCGGAGTGTTCGGACCTCACCAGTTGATCCCTCTTCCCTCCCTACCTAACATCACTCGGCGAACACAGACCCTATTTAATTGGCAAAAGTACCCCCCTTATCCTACATCTACCATCCACAGGATCGCTGAGATCTTGTTCTACCATCGAGAATGCCAGGGAACGCCCCCCCCACACGATGTGCCCACTACAAATCCTCTCCTGGTACGTTCATGGCATGACGAACTACATCAAACGGAAAAAGATTCTATCCTATCTCCAATCCAAGAGAGCGGACATAGCCCTGATCCAAGAGACACACCTAGATAATGCAGAATCCAGCAAGCTTAAACGCGACTGGGTAGGAAGGGTTGTCTTTAGCTGCTGCCCAACCAGTCGGGAACCCGGGGGCAGTACGCCTCGCAAATGCGGTGTAGCAATCCTACTACGTAAATCCCTCCCGGCTACGATCATTAAAACATGGAATGACACGGAAGGGAGATATGCATTCACTAAACTGAAAATAGGAAACACCTTCCTATGCGTGGGCTCCGTTTATGCACCAACGGGCACAAAGCGCCCCTTTTTTCTGCAACTAAACCGTCTATTGACTGAAATAGGAGCGACCCGCTACATTATATGGGGAGACTGGAACCTTGCCCGAGACCCCATAATGGACAGGACAGGCCCTATAGATGCGAGCAACAACCAAGATAGAGCACTTTTGACAGATATAACCACAGATGTAGGTTTAGTCGACTGCTGGAGGCTCGCACACCCAAAGGACAAAGAATACACCTTCCTATCATCCATTCACGGCACCCAATCACGCCTGGACTATTTTCTAGCATCGCATACCATAATCCCCCAAATACAAGACACTTGCATCCTAGATAGTGGACTCTCAGACCACTCCCCGATCCTTCTCTTGCTACAAGCAGGGCTGGCCTCACCCGGTCGTAAGCCATGGCGCTTTGCTATACATAGATACCGCTCCCCACAAGGGAAGGAACAACTTAAGGCCCACATATCCACGTTCATGACTGAAAATACGGGCTCCGTTGTGTCCAAAAGGGTGCTATGGGCAGCGGCGAAGGCTACCCTGAGAGGGAATGTGATGCGGCACTAGCCAACAGAGATATGAAGACACGTCAGCGTACCTTAGAAAACGAGATCCAGAGTCCTACCAAACAATATACCACTCATCCGACCCCTGAGCTACGCCGCTCACTTGAACGGGCCAGAATGGCACACAACGAGCTATACACAACACAGGCAGAACACGCGCTACAAAGACTGCGCAACCGCCACTATGAGCAAGGAGAAAAGGCGGGTCGCCTTCTAGCGGCACAGCTCCGGCAAAGAGAAGCCGCTTCTGCCATCCCGGCCATTACGTCCTCCTCAGGAGCGGTACTGACCAACCCACAAGACATTGTGAATGAATTCGCTGCCTACTACCAGCATCTCTATACCCCTGAAATACCGACCGACCACGCGTGGGTTGAAATGTTTCTCACTGCGGCCAAAGTACCCCGCCTATTGGAAGCCGGCCGAGCCCGGCGATATAAGCAGAGAAGAAATAATACAAGCAGTCGCAAACCTCCCTTACCATAAATCCCCGGGAGAGGACGGGTTCCCTGCCGAATTTTATAGATGGGCCGGGGAGGAGGCAATCGCTGCAGTACACGAAGCACTCTCAGAAGCATGCCAGGAAGGTTCTCTGGGCGCCCTTTCTAATAGAGCCACAATCGTCGTCTTACCCAAACCAGGGAGAGACCCCTTGCTTTGTGGCAGTTACCGCCCTATCTCACTCCTGAACGGAGATGTCAAATTACTAGCTAGCGTCCTAGCAGCACGCCTGCGTAAAGTGATCCCATCCTTGATCCACAATACCCAGGTAGGATTCGTGCCGGGTCGCATCTCCAGAAACCATATGCGTGCCCTGTGCCATACACTGATCGAATTGCTACACTTACCAGAGGAGGCACTGGCCTTATTACTAGACGCAGAAAAAGCATTTGATCGTGTCGAATGGCCCTACCTATTCACCACCATGAAACAATTCGGCCTCGGGGACCAATTTATTTCCAAAGTCCGACTATTATATGACCATCCAACGGCACAAGTTAACTGCGGGGGCTTTCTATCAGACCCATTCCCCATTGGAAGAGGCACCCGACAAGGTTGCCCCCTTTCGCCACTTTTATTCTTACTGGCGATGGAACCCCTGGCAGCCACCATACGGAACTCCCAACAAATAAAAGGTATCCCGCTACCAGGGGGTTCCTCCAAAATCTACCTATACGCAGACGATATTCTATTAACCCTGTCCGATCTGGAATGATCCTTACCATCATTGCTCTCTGTCATAGAGAACTTCGCACTCTTATCTGGCTACCGGGTAAACTGGGACAAGAGCGAATCGCTGCCCCTATCTCGCGCTACTACGAGGGCCGCAATCCACGGCCTCCCATTCAAATGGACCCCGACTCGCCTCAAATATCTTGGAACATACATTAACCGAGGCCTAGAACATATGGTTAGGGACAATCTTGATCCCCTCACATCCCGGATGAAACAGGACTTCGCCAAATGGTCACTATTGGGTTTATCCATGTGGGGCAGGACACAGGCGGTCAGGATGGTTACACTACCACGCTTCACATACGTATTAGGTATGCTCCCTTTGCAGGTACCCCTCTCCCTTCTCCAGATGATCGATACCTCAATAAGATCTTTTGTCTGGGGCTCTACACGCCCAAGACTGAAGCCCGCAACACTATTGGCACGACGTCCCTACGGTGGATTAGGCTTACCCTCAGTAGAACAATATTCCTTAGCACTACAACTATCGCAACTGGCTTACACATTACCTGGCACACCGGACCCTCCACAATGGGTAACCACAGAAAACATACTCCACGGACAGCATATAGAGTTAGGTGAGGTATACACTGACTGTTCCCAGTCGGCAAACCCTATCCTTAAGGCCACAAACACAGCATGGCGCAGAGCACACCGCCTGTTAAGTACACACCCTTTCCTGCACGCTCAGGCTCCTATAGCAGGAAACAAATGCATAAAAATAGGAGGAAACACCTTGCAGTGGCCCCAATGGAACACGGCTGGAGTCCATAATATATCCCAAATAGTAGATGATGATCACCTTAGAACCTTTGACTCTCTACGGGAAGAATTCGGCATTGACAACAAACAAGAGTGGCGATATATGCAGCTTAAACACTGCATGCGCAAAACACTAGGTTCCCCCATGTGGACGATTAAGATATCACCCATCGTGACTTACCTGCAAACATGGGGTCTACACAGAGGCGTCATGGCTGGCCTATATGCAGAGATAACGAACCACCTAAACTCACAGCCCCTCCTAGAGCGGCTGCGTTTAAAATGGCAAGAACGACTGGAGACAGATTATACTGAGGAAGAGTGTCGGATGCAATGGAGGCCCTAGACAGGGGGGTCCGAGAGGCCCGATTGAAATTCTGCTTATTTAAAATCCTTCAAGACTGGTACTGGACTCCCATGAAACTCTTTAAAGCAGGCCTGATACCACACGCGAAATGCTGGCGATGCGCGAACCTCCAATGCGACCTTCTTCATATCCTGTGTCACTGCCCAACTATACAACCCCTATGGGACACAGTACGTCATACACTACTGGATATCATACCGATCCCAGACCCGATACCACTACCACTTATTTTCCTACATGATATGCGCCTGTACCCCTCCCTATCACAACCCCAAAACCGGCTGATTCACATGGCAATCGCCACAGCCAAAATTTGCATTCTTAGACACTGGAGGTCTAGCGTAGCCCCAAAATCAGCAGAATGGATGATAGCTATGTTCCAAACTGCCACACATGAACGCGTAATTTACAACCTACAAGACCAAGCAGCTCTGTTTACGGAAATCTGGAGTCCCTTCCTGACGGGACCATGATGTAGAGGGAGGAAGACTGACGGACAGGGACAGCAACACCAGCGGCCGACACTCCAGGACCCTCTCCATCCCCACTTCTCTCTTACCCCCCTCCTCCCCCCATCATTAACATCACCACTATTTTTATTAATATTTTTCCTCCTCTCTCATCCAGATTACCCGTTTCTGGAAAAGTTCACCTACCCAACCCATCCACTCATACATCAGAGGACTTGCTCCCCCTTACCCCATCTGGCCAGTCCTCGAACATTTAAGGTACCTAGAACGACCTAGACCCCTGATATACCCAATCCTAGGCCCCTACGGGCATTCCCTTGCTCACCATCTTCCATTCAGTATCTTATACCTCTCCCAGACAGGAAATACTCAGAACACCCAATTACTAGGAAGCACTGACTATAGTACCCTTCCACCCCTCCCTCTACATATCCTCCCCTCCCTCTCCTCCCCTCTTTCCATTCTCTCTCCCAACTACCCCTCTTCCCCCTATCCCTCTCCCAAATGGTTTCGCCTCCCTCTTCCCCCCCACGTCTCTCCCCTATGTTCCCACTCCCCTCTCTCTCCCCACCACCCCGGGCTGACATCTTTACACCCATCAACCAGTATATTCAGCAGATTGTATGCCCACATATATACACAGAGTAAGGATTTGATGTAAAGTGGAAAGTTGAAAAAATGCCTATATATACACATATATTTTGTAATGCTTTATGTTTCCCATCAATAAAAACTATATAAAAAAAAAAAAAAAAAAAAAGGTGCCTCGAGGCCCTCCCCCTCATGACGAGGGGGAACATCACCGATTGCTTCAGACCTGAGTGCTTCAATTTTAAGCCCTGACATTCCCCGGGTCGAGTGCCAATCAGTGACATCTTGTCACAGAGTGGAGTGGGGTCAGCAGTCTCACTGAACCCATCTCACTCTGTGATGAGTTGGGACTGTTGCCTTCCCTCATTGGCTGACCTTAGGCCAGCAAATGAGGGAAGGCAGCAGTCCCAACCCTTCCGGGACCTCTGAGGCTTGGGACTGCTGTCTTACCTCATTGTCTAACCTGAGGGAATGCATCAGTCCCAACCCTCCTGAGACCTCCAAGGCTTCCCCGTTAGAGCTGCTGGGGTAAGTTTTATTTTTTTTAATGTTAGGTGCATGCATACATGTATGAATGTATGTGCATTTGTTAGTGAGTGTTAAGAATGGGTGTGTGACTGCATGTGTGAATGAATGGGTGTGAGTGAGGTGTATGGTGCGTGTGTAACCTACCCCCTCCCCAGCACCCTTTCCTCTTAAAATTGACGGCCGCCACTGATAGAAGCCACTGGACATACTGTTCAGAGCAACAGCAGCCTCGGTGGGGAGCAAGGAATCTAACATTATGGCTGAAGAGCTTAACTGGGGTGCCAAATCGGGGCCTCCGCTGAACAAGGTCCCTGCCAGAGTCTACTTTACATTACCTTATTAGTCTGACCTAATGCAAATTACTTGGTCAAGTAAATAAACTTTTCAAGGCACCAACCACAGGATAGGCTGTTTACATCTGTAGCTGTCAGGAAATATAAACCTCGTAGTTACTATGTCAAAATACCACCAAAATATCCAAGGACCAGGTGCCTGACTTTGAGGTGGGGGATGACATAGGCAGGTGGTTCAAGGCATATGAGGTAGCTCTAGAGGTACAGAGAATCCTTGAGACGGACTTGGGATCTAACCTTTGGAGGCATATTACTGGTGATGGTAGGGATGCCCTACTCTGCCTAGAGATGGTGAACAGGCTGAGGCATTTCACCATGAAAGAGTCCCTTGTAAAGAAATATGGATTTACCCCAGAAGAGTACAGGTTGAGGTTCAGTGGCAGTCGGAAACTTCCTCAGTAGTCCTAGGGGAATTTTTCCAAGGCACTGAGTGGCTGGGTGAAGGGTAGCATGGAAAACACTTTTGATGGGCTGTACAATTTGATTGCTAGAGAGCACATGTTCAGTCACTGTTTTCCATAGCTATGCCAACACCTGGCAAACACAGTAAGCTCACTGACCCCAGGAAGCTTGCAAAGGAGACAGGCCTCTGGGTAAGTACGAGAGTTTCTGGGAAGGCATTGCAGAGTGATCCAAGGGTGGGTGGCTGAGGTTCCCACTATAAGAGTGAGGGGGAGGTACACAGTGACCGAGACAGGTCCCAGTGTAGTGTGGGGGAAAGAAGTACCATTTTCCTTCCAATGGTAGGAGGGGAGGCTATGGTGGTCTGAGACCCATGATGCCCCATTTTCAACTCCAGTGCTTGGGCTGCTCCCAGAGGGAGGGCAAGCAAGGGGACCTGGTCTGTATCAGGAAGGCATCCACTGATGGGACCTCCACAGTGTCAGGAGAAATGGGTGGAGGGCTGCCAAAGGCGCATTGCCAGTTCAGTTTTCTGGGGATACCACTACACAACGGAGGGTACAGAGACCCAGATTAAGGCATAGGGGGAGGGCAGGCTCACCCCTGACTCCTGTTCAGTTTCATGGTACAGATCTTGGGCTGAGTGGCCAGTTTCAGGATACCACCACTGAACTGGTTGGACGGAGAGTGGAAAAAGGGTGCAAGTCACATGGGACTACTGCCCCCCACTCTGAACAATTTCAAAGGTCAGAAACCCCAGCCAGGGAGGACTGGAGCCTGGCTATTAAACCAGAGCTGTCAGTGGCCTTTGTTGGTTGTTGTCGTTATGGACAGAGGTTTCCTTGGGTTGAGGACAGATGTTTGATCCAAGGGGTGGAATGGGCCACATCACTTTGTTGGCCATGGTGGTACTGTCTGCCCACTGGGATGCATCTGTTAGCAAGTTAGGGTTAGGTGCTGCACTGATGGGACCCACGGATGAGGAGAAGGGCTCCCCATCAGTCAGTTTGGTGGCTCAGGAGAGTGTAGACAGAGGGGTCCAACTGAATTCGGCGAGGCCTAGAACTTACAAGTGCCCCTGCTGTAGAAGGTCATTGTCCACGTTCATTCACCTAAGGAGGGCAGTCCATCAATGTATTGATTAGTCTACCCTGGCCTTACGCTGGGTGGGGGTGGTCATGTTGGTAATCGCTGTCTCTGCAAGGTCACCACCAAATGTTTTCCCTTCCTCCTCCTACCTTTTGCTGGATTTTTATTAGTTGGCCTTAGTGCTCTGTCCACTTTACTACTGCTCACCAGTGCTAGAGTGCTTATGCTCTCTCCTCTGCCTAATTGGTATATTCAATTTACATGTAAATCCTTTGTGGAGTGGCATACAATATACCCAGGGCCTGTAAATGAAATCCTACCAGTGAACCTGCTGCTCTCATTGTGACAACCACTTAAATAGCACTTTAAAGCATCTGCCAGGACTGCCATTGTAGCCAGAAGTGCCATGTCGACTTTGCATTTAAAACACCTTGTGTCCCAGCAAGGTTTTGGGCAGTAGTGCAGCACAGAGTCAACAACTACTCAAGTTTTTGATGAAACACCTTGAATCATTTTAAGCATGATCCCTGTCTACTAGACCTGCTCACGTCCGCAGCTTTTGATACCATCAGCCCACAAGCTCAGTTTTCCACCTCTTCAGAATGGGCTTTTATGATGTAATCCTTTGATGATGAAGGGCATCATACTCCATGCCCTACATAAAGAACAAAGCCTAACTTATCTAGATGACCTTTAACCTACCCATGTTGCATGTGAAATTTTGCAAGGTTCCATCCTTTCACAGTTATCATGTATATGCATAAGAAGCCCCCTGCTGACCATCAAGGACAACAAAAACAACAATATGTGGATTAAAGGCATCTTTACTGTTAGAAATGGGGTCTCTGGTTGGGAGTCAGGTTACCCTCTGATCAAGCAAGGACTCTCCTTCTAGTCAGGGAAAAAGAGAATCAGCCTCAGCTAACCCCTGCTTACGCCCTTGGTAGCTTGGCACGAGCAGTAGGCTTAACTTCAGAGTGCTAGGTGTAATGTATTTGTACCAACAAACACAGCAACTTAATGAAAACACTACAAAATGACACAATACAGGTTTCGAAAAATAGGAAATATTTATCTAAACAAAACAAGACCAAAATGACAAAAATCCACAATACACAAGTCAAGTTATCAATAAAAACCAAAAAGAGTCTTCATGTAGTTTTAAACATACACTAACACTGTTAGCGTGAAAATGTACCTTGGGTGCGTCAAAAATAACCCCGCACGGACGGGTGTGTGTCAAAAAGGGCTTGCGATGTGTCGATTTCACTCACGAGCGAGACCTTGCGTCATTTCTCCTTTTGCCTGCCGTGTCATTTCTTTGCTCCGCCGGAGACCCATGCGTCTATCCGGTAAGCACTCTCGGGTCCGGGCAGGCCTTGTGTTGTTTTTACATGCCCAGCAGTGCTTGCGTCAGAAATCCAGCTGCGCGATGATCCGAAAACCACACAGCGCGGGTTGCGATCTCACCAGCCTCCGTCAGCGATGCTGGGTGTCGTTTCTCCAGCTCCATGCGTCGATTCTTCGGTTGCGCTGCAAACGAGTGTCGATTTTCAGCCGCGAAGCCGGTGGCGCGTCGATTTTCCAGCCGCAGATCGGAGTTGCGTCGATCTTTTCCCTGCACGGCGTTCTGTGCGTGGATTTCTTCCTCTTAGGCTGCCAGCTTCTCCTTTCAGGGTCCCAGGAACTGGATTGGCACCACAGGGCAGAGTAAGAGTCACTCCAGAGACTCCAGGTGCTGGCACGGAGAAGTCTTTGCTGTCCCTGAGACTTCATACAACAGGAGGCAAGCTCTAAATCAAGCCCTTGGAGATCTTCACAAGATGAAAAGCACACAAAGTCCAGTCTTTGCCCTCTTACTCTGGCAGAAGCAGCAACTGCAGGATAGCTCCACAAAGCACAGTCACAGGCAGGGCAGCTCTTCTTTCTCAGCTCTGCAGCTCTTCTCCAGGCAGAGGTTCCTCTTGGTTTCCAGAAGTGTTCTAAAGTCTGTGGTTTTGGGTGCCCATCCTATACCCATTTTCTCCTTTGAAGTAGGCCTACTGCAAAGCACAGTCTCTCTTGATTGTGAAATCCTGCCTTGTCCAGGTCAGGCCCTAGACACTCACCGGGGGGTTGGAGAGTGCATTGTGTGAGGGCAGGCACAGCCCTTTCAGGTGTAAGTGACCACTCCACTCCTCCCTCCTAGCACAGATGGTTCATCAGGATATGAAGGCTACACCCCAACTCCCTTTGTGTCACTGTCTAGTGTGAGGTGCAACTAGCCCAACTGTCAAACTGACCGAGACAGGGAATCCACAAACAGTCAGAGTCAGAGAAATGGTATAAGCAAGAAAATGCTCACTTTCTAAAAGTGGCATTTTCAAACACACAATCTTAAAATCAACTTTACTAGAAGATGTATTTTTAAATTGTGAGCTCAGAGACCCCAAACTCCACATGTCCATCCGCTCCCAAAGGGAATCTACACTTTAATCATATTTAAAGGTAGCCCCCATGTTAACCTATGAGAGGGACAGGCCTTGCAACAGTGAAAAACTAATTTAGCAATATTTTACTAAAACACATTATTATATGTCCTATGTTAACCATACACTGCACCCTGTCCTTGGGGCTGCCTAGGGCCTACCTTAGGGGTGCCTTACATGTAAGAAAAGAGAAGGTTTAGGGCTGGCAAGTGGGTACACTTGCCAAGTGGAATTCACAGTTAAAACTGCACACACAGACACTGCAGTGGCAGGTCTGAGACATGATTACAGAGCTACTTATGTGGATGGCACAACCAGTGCTGCAGGCCCACTAGTAGCATTTGATTTACAGGCCCTGGGCACCTCTAGTGCACTGTACTTGGGACTTACTAATAAATCAAATATGCCACTCATGGATAAACCAATTACCTACAGATTTGTAAAGGAACACTTGCACTTTAGCACTGGTTAGCAGTGGTAAAGTGCTCAGAGTAACAAAAACAGCAAAATCAGAGTCCAGCACACATCAACAACCTTGGAAACAGAGACAAAAAGTTAAGGGAGACCACGCCAAGGATGACAAGTCTAATACGTGTCCCCCCCAGCTGAAAGTGGGGAGCAACTACCCAACCTCATGGGAGTTCTCATCACTAAGGCGGGAGAACCTGGACAGACCATCAGCATTGGCGTGCTCTGTACCAGGACGGTGTTCCACAGTAAAGTCCATCCCCTGTAGGGAAATTGATCACCTCAGCAGTTTTGGATTCTCACTCCTCATTTGCATTAACCATCTGAGGGGCCTGTGGTCGGTCTGAACTCGGAAGTGAGTCCCAAACAAGTAGGGTCTTAGCTTCTTCAATGCCCAGACCAGAGCAAAGGCATCACGTTATATGGCACTCCACCTACGTTCCCTGGGAAGTAACCTCCTGCTAATGAAGGCTACAGGTTGATCTAGGCCCTCTTCATTAATCTGTGAGAGTACTGCTCCAACACGATGCTCTGAGGCGTCTATGTGCACAACAAAATCCTTGGGGTAGTCAGGTGCCTTCAGCACAGGTGCTGTGCACCTGCAGCCTTTAGGGCATCAAAAGCGTTCTAGCAAGGCTCTGTCCAGATCACTTTCCTGGGTTGCTTCTTCAAAGTCAACTCAGTCAAGGGGGTACCAATGGTACCATAACCCTTGACAAACCTCCTGTAGTATCTTGTGAGACCTAAGAGATCTTGGGAGGCTCCCAAGCCAGAAATGTATCAATTTCTGGCGGTAGGGGTGCCACCTGGCCACTCACCACCTGGTGTCCCAAGTACACCACAGAACCCTGCCCTATTTGGTACTTGCTCGCCTAAATAGTGAGGTCTGCCTTCTGCATGGGCTTTAACACTCTCCAGAGGAGCTGCAGGTGTTCCTCCCATGTGGAACTGAAAACAGCAGTGTCATCCAGGTAGGCGGCACTGAACTCATCCAGCCCAGCCAACACTTGGTTGACCAACCTCTGAAAGGTGGCGGGGGCATTCTTCATCCCAAATGGCATGACTTTAAATTGAAAGTGTCCATCTGGGGTAGGGAATGCTGACCTCTCCAGTTAAGGCAATCTGTCAGTACTCAGATGTTAAGTCAAATGTACTGAGGTACTGAGGTACTTCGCAGCTCCTAACTGGTCAATGAGCTCATCAGCTCGGGGGATGGGGTGTGCATCAGTCTTGCTGACCGCATTGAGCCCCCGGTACTCCACACAGAACCTGAGTTCTGGAGTGGCACCAGGTGCAGCAGCCTTTGTGACCAATACCACTGGGCTGGCCCAAGGACTGCTGGAGTGCTCAATAACCCCTAGGGTAATAATTTTGGATACTTCATTCTTAATGCATGCCATGACCCTGTCAGTCACCCTGTAAACTCTTTGTTAAATAGGTGTACTGTCCCCAGTGTCCACATCATGTGTGCACAAGGGTGTGACTCCTGGGGTCAGGGAAAACAGTGAGACAAACTGTCCCAACACGTGGCAATAGTCACCCTGCTGCTCCTCGGTCAGGGAGGGGGAGAGGATCACTCCCTCCACTGACCCATCTTTTTCTCATGCAAATAGGAGGTCAGGAAGAGGCTCACTCTCCTCCTCCATCCCATCATCTGTCACAAGGAACATGGACAGTTCAGTCCGCTCAAAGTGCGGCTTGAGGCGGTTGACATGCAGGACCCTTAAAGGGTTCCTTGGAGACTGCAAGTCCACCAGGTAGGTGACTTCACTCTTGCGCTCCACCACCTCAAATGGGTCAGTCCACTTATCCTGGAACGCCCTAGGCTCCACTAGCCATTACCCACACTTTCTGACCAGGTTGAAACTCGACCAGAGTGGCATTCCGGTCATACCACTGTTTCATATCCTCATGGCTTGCTTCCAGGTTCTCCTGTGCGAGACTCCTGAAGTGTGCAGTCTGGTTTCTCACAGCCATCATGTTGCTAGATACATCCTGGTGTGGTTTACTGGGAGCTTTCTCCAAAGCCTCCTTTGCCAGACTCAAAGGTCTCCTCATAGGGTTGTCATAGATAAGCTCAAAGGGACTAAACCCAAGTCCCTTTTGAGGCACCTCCCTGTAGGTGAAAAGAAGGCATGGCAATAGGATGTCCCACTTCTGCCGCAAGGGCTCTGACAGGCCCTGAATCATGCCTTTTAAGGTGCCACTGAATCTCTCAACCAGACCATTACTTTGAGGGTGGTAAGGTGTGGTGAACTTGAAGGTCACCCCACACACTTTCCACAGGGACTTCATATACTTGGATATGAAGTTGGTACCCCTATCAGATACCACTTCCTTGGGGAACCCCACGCAGGTAAAAACCCCCATCACTGCACGACCCACTACAGGGGAAGTGACTGATCTCAGAGGAATGGCTTCTAGGTACAGGGTGGCATGGTCCACCAAGACCAGGATGGACCTGTTGCCTAAGGCTCTCCTGGGTTCCAGAGGCCCCACAATGTCAATACGTACCCTCTCAAAAGGAGTACTAACCACAGGTAAAGGTTGGAGGGGAGCTTTACATTTCCCCCCACTTTTGCCACTTGCCTGGCAAGTCTGACAAGACCTGTAATGTGCATCTGAGTGCCTGTGCATTAGGGGCCAGGAAAAGTGTGCGACAAGCCTCTCAAAGGTCTTGTCCTGCCCCAAATGTCCAGCTAAAGGCATATCATGAGCCAACCCCAGTAGGAAGGCCCTGAAGCACTGGGGTACCACCAGCACACGGGCTGACCCAGGCTCAGGAAGCTTAGGCTCGCTATACAGGAGGTCCTCCTCCCAATCAATCAGGTGTGATCCTGGCTCCTTGCCAACCACCTGGTCTGCAGCCTGCTACCGCAAACTCTCCAGAGTAGGGCATGTCTTCTGTGCTGCACAGAATGCTTCCCTAGTGGGCCCCCCTTCCTGCTGCCACTGCGGCAGATCAGGGACCTCCCCCAGTTCAGCCACCTGTTCCCCTGTAGGCTCCGGGGTGTCACCCTCAGGCTCTGCCTCCTCCCGGACTGTGGGAACTCCTGGGGCCGGTTTCCTGTGCCCTCTGCCCTTTCTCTTCTTGGCAGTCCCCTGGGCCACTGTTTCAGGCTCCAGGGGCTCTTGACTACCCCAACGGGCTGCCATTGACCGGGTGGATATGCATACCCACCCAGGCAGACCCAACATCTCCAAGTGAGACCTACGTTCCACCTCCTTCCAAGGGGAATCCTCCAGGTCATTGCCTAGCAAGCAATCAACAGGCATGGTTGGACTCACAGCTACCTTCAAGGAACCTGAGACCCCACCCCAATTCAAAGGGAACCTGCACCACTCTGCACAGGCCCTCTGAGTTGTCCATGGCAACTACATGGTGAAGTACCCGGGGATCTATCTGCTCTTCAGACACCAGCTGACTCCTCACTGTAGTCACGCTGGCTCCTGTGTCTCTCAGAGCCTCCACTCTCTGTCCATTAATGGTCACTCACTGCCTGTACTTCTTAGTGTTCTCAGGCACGAGGGTTCTCTGGACCATCTCACTGTCCCCTAGTGAGACAAGGGTCATCTCAGCTGGCTCCCACCCACCTGGAACCAACTCCTCCCCAAGCTCTACACTGGCCAAATCTTGGGACGGCGCACCAATGGCTGCCAGTGTACTTTTGGGGCATTTGGGGTCCCCCAACACATGACCCACCTGGTCACATGCATAGCATTTACATGGGGGACCACCTGCCACTGGCTTCCCTTTGAAGAACCATGGCTTCTTATCACCGGGGGGTTGGGAATCCTTACCCTGGGAATCAGTTTGGGGCCCTTTAGAGAACTACCCCTGTTTACCCTTACTCCCCCTTTCTTCTGAGAGGGACTCTGCCCACCCTCGGCATGGTCTCTCCCATACCTATTTTGGACCCTGGTGCTATCCCAGCGGTCCCCTTCATATGCAAGCTTCCTGGGATCAGTCAGCTTGCTGTCTATCAGGTGCTGGCGCAGCGCTGGAAAACAGAAACTGTACAAGTGCTCTCAAGCAATCAGATTGTAAAGCCCCACATACGTAGTTACCTTACTGCCCTTCACCCAACCACCCAGTGACCTGCAATAACAATCAACACATTCCAACCATGTTTGGGATTCTTTCTTCTTGTTGGATCTAATCTTATCCTTGTACTGCTCAGGGGTGAGACCATACCTTGTGAGTAGGGCATCTTTCATGCTAGAGTAGGTGAGATTCTGAGCATCCCCTAGGGCTGTCAGTGTATCCCTCCCCTCTACCTCAAAGTGCTTCCACAGACCCACCCCCAATGAGCTTCAGGGACCAGATTCATATGGAGAGCAGACTCATACCCCTTAAACCACAAGTATATGTTGTCCTCCCTTTTATAATCCTTCACAATATATTTAGGAATGTGCACCCTCCTTTCAGGCTGCACTGTGATGTGGCTGCCACCATCCCTACTAGACTGGCTTTTCTGATCTAGCTCCCTCAAGCTGAGCTCATGAGCCAACAACAACTTTTTCTCTTCAATGGCTATCATCAATTTCTCCAACTCCCTCTGGTGCTCCCTCTCTGCCCGTCTGTCCTGCAATTCTTCAGGGGTCAGCCTCTTTTATGAGACACTGCTACCTGCCCTGGAGACCCTCTCCCTGGACATTACAGGCCCACCTACAATACCATTGTGTGTGGACTTCTCTTCCTCCTCTTCATCCTCCTTATCCTCTGTGTGCCCTTCAGTGCTCTTGGCTGTCACTCAGGCCCTCAGCGCCTTTTGCAGCTCCTCCTTCTTAGATGAGCTCTTAATGGGACAGTCAAAACTTTTACAGAAATGCTTTAACTGAGCCTTGGTATAGCTATCCAATCTCGCTAGGTCAAAAGCAGCTCCAACTGATGCATCTCCAGAATGGGACATGATGAAAAGTCAAAAAAAGTGCAAAGTTCCAAAGGCAGAAAACAAGTTCCCAAATGAAGTTCAGAATTCAATCAAAGATTACCACAAAAATTGATGTAGGGAAAAATCCAAACAAAAGAGAAAAATCAAAGATCACAATACAAGCAGTATGTGGTCACGTAGTAGTCAGCACTCAAAACAGTAGTGCACACTTAATTGCTGTATGTCAAGTACAAATACAAGTCTAATCCCACCCGCTGATCACCAATGTTAGAAATGGGGTCTTTGGTTGGCAGTTAGGTTACCCCCTGTTCAAGCAAGGACCCTCACTCTAGTCAGGGTAAAAGAAAATCACCCTCAGCTAACCCCTGCTTACCCCCTTGGTAGCTTGACACGACCAGAAGGCTTAACTTCAGAGTTATAGGTGTAAAGTATTTGTACCAACACACATAGGGGGTCATTCCGACCCCGGCGGGCGGCGGGAGCCGCCCGCCTGGAGGGAACCGCCAAATGACCGCACCGTGGTCAAAAGACCGCAGCGGCCATTCTGGCTTTCCCGCTGGGCCGGCGGGTGACAGCCAGAAGGCCGCCCGCCGGCACAGCGGGAAACCCCCCTCAACAATGAAGCCGGCTCTGAATGGAGCCGGCGGAGTTGTAGGGGTGCGACGGGTGCAGTGGCACCCGTCGCGATTTTCAGTGTCTGCATGGCAGACACTGAAAATCATTATGGAGCCCTGTTAGGGGGCCCCTGCACTGCCCATGCCAGAGGCATGGGCAGTGCAGGGGCCCCCAGGGGCCCCACGACACCCGTTCCCGCCATCCTGTTCCTGGCGGTAAAAACCGCCAGGAACAGGATGGCGGGAAGGGGGTCGGAATCCCCATGGCCCATGGAGGATTCCCTGGGCCAGGGGTAAACCGGCGGGAAACCGCCGGTTGCCCTTTTCTGACCGTGGCTTTACCGCCGCGGTCAGAATGGCCCAGGAAGCACCGCCAGCCTGTTGGCGGTGCTTCCGCGGTCCCCGGCCCTGGCGGTCATGGACCGCCAGGGTCGGAATGACCCCCATAGTAACTTAATGAAAGCACTACAAAATGACACAACACAGGTTTAGAAAAATAGGAAATATTTATCTAAACAAAACAAGACCAAAATGACAAAAATCCACAATACACAAGTCAAGTTATCAATTAAAAAGCAAAAATTGTCTTTATGGAGTTGTAAACACACACTAACACTTTTAGCGTGAAAATGTACCTTAGGTGCACCAAAAATATCCCCGACCGGGCGAGTGTGCGTCAAAAAGGGCTTGCAATGAGTCGATTTCACTCATGAGCGAGACCTTGCATCTCCTTTCATCGGGTCGGGCGTGTTGTTTCTTCGCTCCGCAGGAGAGCGATGCGTCAATCCGGTCAGCACTGTTGGGTCCGGGCAGGCCTTGCGTTGTTTTTATACACCCAGCGGTGCTTGTGTCAGAAATCCAGCCGCACGATGACCCAAAAACCACGCAGCGCAGGTTGCGATCTCACCAGCTTCAGTCAACGATGCTGCATGTCGTTTCTCCAGCTCTGTGTGTCGATTCTTCGGTCACGATGCAGGCGAACTTCGATTTTCAGCCGCGAAGCCGGTGGCGCATCGATTTTTCAGCTGCAGATCGGAGTTGCGTCGATCTTTTCCCTACACATCGTTCTGTGTGTGGATTTCTTCCACTTAGGCTGCCAGCTTCTCCTTTCAGGGTCCCAGGAACTGGATGGGCACCACAGGGCAGAGTAGGAGTCTCTCCAAAGACTCCAGGTGCTGGAAGTCTTTGCTGTCCCTGAGACTTCAAACAACAGGAAGCAAGCTTTAGATCAAGCCCTTGGAGATCTTCACAAGATGGAAGGCACACAAAGTCCAGTCTTTGCCCTCTTACTCTGGCAGAAGCAGCAACTGCAGGATAGCTCCACAAAGCACAGTCAAAGGCAGGGCAGCTCTTCTTCCTCAGCTCTTCAGCTCTTCTCCAGGCAGAGGTTCTTGGTTTCCAGAAGTGTTCTAAAGTCTGTGGTTTTGGGTGCCCTTCTTATACCCATTTTCTCATTTGAAGTAGGCCTACTTCAAAGCAAAATCTCTCTTCATTGTGAAATCCTGCCTTGCCCAGGCCAGGCCCCAAACACTCACCAGGGGGTTGGAGGCTGTATTGTGTGAGGACAGGCACAGCCCTTTCAGGTGTAAGTGACCACTCCTTCCCTCCCTCCTAGCACAGATGGCTCATCAGGATATGCAGGCCACACCCCAGCTCCCTTTGTGTCACTGTCTAGTGTGAGGTGCAACCAGCCCAACTGTCAAACTGACCCAGACAGGGAATCCACGAACAGGCAGAGTCACAGAAATGGTATAGGCAAGACAATACTCACTTTCTAAAAGTGGCATTTTCAAACACACAATCTTGAAATCAACTTTACTAAAAGATGTATTTTTAAATTGTGAGTTCAGAGACCCCAAACTCCACATGTCCATCCACTCCCAAAGGGAATCTACACTTTAATCATATTTAAAGTTAGCCCCCATGTTAACCTAAGAGAGGGACAGGCCTTTCAACAGCGAAAAACGAATTTAGCAATATTTAACTGTTAGGACACATAAAACACATTACTATATGTCCTACCTTAACCATACACTGCACTCTGCACTTGGGGCTACGGAGGGCCTACCTTTAGGGGTGCCTTACATGTAAGAAAAGGGAAGGTTTAGGCCTGGCAAGTGGGTACACTTGCCAAGTGGAATTCACAGTTAAAACAACACACACAGACATGATTAGAGAGCTACTTATGTGGGTGCACAACCAGTGCTGCGGGCCCACTAGTAGCATTTGACTTACAGGCCCTGGGCACCTCTAGTGCACTGTACTAGGGACTTACTAATAAATCAAATATGCCAATCATGGATACACCAATTACATACACATTTTGTAAAGGAGCACTTGCACTTTAACACTGGTTAGCAGTGGTAAAGTGCCCAGAGTAACAAAAACAACAAAATCAGAGTCCAGCACACATCAACAACCTGGGAAACAGAGGCACAAATTTAAGGGAGACCACGCCAAGGATGAAAAGTCTAACATTTACCAATAGGCCTCCTCAGAGCATGGCATTGATAGTTCAACGGTCTGCATGGCCATAATTCATGTGTGGATGTCAGAGGTCTACCTCAAGCTCAATCTGACAAAGATGGAATTTATGCTCATGGTCAATTACAGTGAGCAACAACAACTTCAAGGTTGGCTCTTAGCAATGAATCTCAAGTGGTTTCACTCCATAACTGTTGACAGTGCTACATTTCTGCTTTTTGCCTACACATCAACCTGAACAACCACAAAACTGCAACCTGACACCACTTACCTAGCTCTACAATTGAAGTTTCAACCAACTTCAGAAAATCCATCTACTCAATGGCCCTGTGCAACCTCAGCGGAGCCTGTGCATTACTCACAATCATCCATCTAGCACAACTGAACTGCTGCGCTCGGAGCTGCCGAAATACCGCCAGTGATGGCAGTCTCCTGACAGCCGCATTACGAGTCACACACAGGAGACTGCTCAAATACAGTTGGATTTCAAAGACTGCCAGTGCGGGAGAGAGGAGGTCCCACCACCAGCACCGCCACAACGTCATGACTCTGGCTGCAATATTACGAGGCAAATTACTGTGAACCGTTGGCGGTTCCCACTGCTGTACACCAACCAATGGGGTGCCGTCGCTGCCAATGGAGGACTGGGGCCCATGATGACAATCACCGGTGGTGACGATCAGGTTTGCGGCGGCCGTCACCGCCGTCATCTGCCCCTTATCAGATGGCCTCCTCGACAGGGGCCGCTGTGTGGTCCAGACAGGTAGATCGAACGACTGTAATGGAGGGGAGGTGTTTGCGAAAAGAGTATGTTTGTGGTGTGTGTGCGGGCATGTGTGTGTGTCTGCATGGGTGTGGGTAGGTATGGGGGTGCGTGTAGGTGCAACAGGAATGCTTTTTCCTGTTGACTGGTGCACTACCACCAGGGTTTTCGTGGCAGGGAGACTGCCGCGAAAACCCTGGCAGTTTGCACCCTCGTAATTCGGCCGGCGGTCTGAGGCATGCCCCCAGCCTGGAGAAGGCCTGTGCCGGCTGCGGTGGTCCGTCCGAAGAGTGTGACTGTTTCCAGTCGGCCAAACCGCCAGGCTCACCGCAGCGGTGAGACTGCCACTTCCACCACGGTGGTCCTCGGACCACCGTACACGGAATGAATGCCTTAGTGTTATCTCTCATTCAGGATAGGCAGATCTGTTTGTCATGAATAATTCTGCTTTACACGTTGATAGTTGTGTGCCTAAGCAGTCTGTACTTTGTAGCCACTGAAATGAGGTAAGGCAACAAACTACAGTGGGAGTGAGCCCAAAAGCATGTCTGGTTGTGTTAATCATGGGGATCAAGTGAAAAGATGCTCCAACTCTCCTTCATTTACAAAGGCAGTGAAAATCGATCTCTTCCAACATTTTGTCTCACTGTGGACATTGCTATGAGATTTCCCTCGAAAGGACTTACTGTGCCTCATCCACCTATGCTAGGCAACACTTAACCAGCCTCAGTAGCTGCCTAAAAAAATATTGTATACTCTGCAGCTTCTTGTTTCACTCATATTTCCCCTTCTTAGTTCTAGATTGCACACATTCATACCTACATACCTTCAAGGAAATAGATTTATGGACACTGCTGTTTGGCCAGACCCACAACAAATGTATCATAGAAACCAACACACAAGTCAAGAACAAAAATAGTAATTTGTATGAATTTCCCCAGGCCAATATCTCTCATTATTGCAACTAGCACCCCCCACTCTCCCTTTGTGTGTTCAGTCTTGAGCTCTAGTTTATGTTTTGTCTGATCCTCAGTTACAAGTAATTCTTCATTCTTGTATCTCTTCCACCTTATGTGGAGAGCCAACCTGTCACATTATGTGCTAAGTCCAACTCCCAAACGCCCTTCTGCAGCAAATCTAGTTTTGGATCTACTCTTGTCCATATCAAGCACAAAATGTAAGCATGAACAATGTTAACCAAAACTCCAACTGTGCCATATCATACCATATGCAGAACCTCCCTATTTTCACCCCACCTGTTTGTGTTTGTGAGATCCTCTTTTAATACCCGTTTTTCGGGTAGGTTCACATCCATGCATGGTAAGAATGCTTTAATGCCTCCTGGGGAGGCAGCTCTCTCATCAAACAAATAGTCAGTGGTAATACAGCTGCCACATACCATTATGTTGCAGGCACTTTCATGACCCATATACATGTGTCTCTGGAAGGGTTCTAGACTATACGTATGTCAGGTCCTTGCATTGTGTGGCAGATTCTGCTTCCCTTCTTTAGCATCTCCATTGTACACAATCTTACATGTAGGGCTCCCTCATAAACCCCTAGTCCTTGTGTGGTTGGCCAACAACCTAGACCTCAACATTTGGTTGATAGGACATCATTCGGTAGTTAAACCATTTCAATCACTTTAATGAGTGGGGTGTAAGGTATACCTATGGCCGTACCTGCTCTTTGGAGGATGTGAGCATCAAGAAACTCTTTATGTATCAAAATTAATTTAGACGTTTCTAGAGTCCTTGTGGTTTCATCCAACAGATTTGAGGGACTAGTGTGTTAGAAACTGTTATAATCTGCTCTGCTTGTAATGCATTCTGTGCACGCTTCCACTGTTCTTTCCTCTGCTCAGCCAGAGTGTGATGCCCTGGAATGTTGGTGAGTGACTGGAGAGTGTGACAGAGAGTGGGCTGAGCAGAGAAGATGCTGCTGTTGGTGGTGTTTCCTTATAAAGTAACTTGTAACTCATCCTGTAACCTTTTGAATAAACCCATAACCTCTATCCAACGTGAAGTAGCTACCTGACTTCAATTTGCCAAGAAGGAATCTTAAAATACAACATTGGTGATGAACTGGAAATTAACCTACACGTAAGGAAACTCATGAAACAAAGAAGTGAAGAAACACTGAAGATGCAGGAGAAGAAAAGAGACGCATGCAGAGGAAAAGTAGACACCCCTGAACCCCACCAGTGTCTTTCCCAGCAGACAGCCTGCAAAGTGAGAGGCTGGTCTACTTAACTGTACACAGATGAACAAAGATGCTGTCAAGCAGTCATTGTTTTTGAGTCAGGTCTGCTGTGGCTCGTAGGAACTTTGTCATATGCAGATTTAATTGGTTTGATATTAAACAGACTACGATACCAAATGCTGAAATTCGCATGCAAACAGCTGGACAAAATTCAGAGTTGATCTAATCTTTGGAGTGGAGTAGTTTGCAGTCAGCATTTCAGGTGGTGAGTGAACTGGCAGTGAGTATAACAGTATAACAGAGGAGGGCTGCATGTGTCACCTAATTTGGGAAGTTGACTCGTATAGCACGTTGGTATTAGTGCTAAAAGTGAGGGACTCATCACGAGTCTGGTGGTCCATGGACCGCCGGACTCGTGGTGGCGCTCAGACTGCCGCTGGAAGGGGCAGTCCGACTGCCCTATTATGGCTGTGGCAGAGCCGCTACCATCTGACCAGTGGCACCGCCAGGTTGTCACCAGCCGACAGCCTGGCGGTGCCAGTGGTCTCAATCCATCAGGGCAGCACTGTCAGCAGCGCTGCCCTCCGGATTACAAGTCCCCTTTCTGCCAGCCTTTCCATGGCAGTCCAACTGCCATGCAGAGGCTGGTAGAAAGAGGGTGCTGAGTGCCCCATGGGGGCACCTTGCACTGCCCATGCATTTTGCATGGGCAGCGCAGGTGCCCCCATGGACAGCCACATTATGCTTTTCGGGCAGTGAAAAGAGAGACAGGTACTCCTGCACCTGATGCAATGAAACATTGCCACCAGCTCGAATAAGAGCCAGCGTCAATGTTGTGGTGTGTTGTGTTTCCTTCTGGGCCGGCGGGAAGAAACGCTGTTTCCGCCGGCCGGCCCAGAAAGAAATTCGTTATAGGTAGCGCGGAGGGTGGCCGCATATGTGGGTCATCCGCCGCTCGTGAAAGTCAAAATGAAGGCCTGAGTGTTTACAATTGATTTACTGCGAGCCCTGGTGCGCAAGTGACTTAATGTACTGTTATTTGGAGGCACAATCTGTTGCCTATGTCATTAAATGAGTTGCCATGGAAAGGTGGTTACTCCCATACACATGAAGAGAGATCAGCGTGTGCCATCTGTTGAAGGTAGTGTGTGTCATTAAGAGTGCATGCCCATCTACTATGTGAGATATAGTGGAGGCGTGAGCACCTGCCTATTAAGTCTAATCCTCTGTCATCTGTGGGATTACAAGTGCAAGCTTTGAGGCGCGAGGGAACATAATCCTGAACATGCCCACATTGTGATCAGTGTTGCCTGGCAACACGTCAGAGCGAAGCGTGACATATCAGCTAAAGACTAAACCATATTACAACTGTAAGTCAATTCAATGTGGGAATCATTGTCATCGGCATCATAGTTTTTTTAAACATGTCAAAGCGGTGTGCAGCATACTTATTTGGAGCCAGCCCGCACTGCAGGATCAATATAAGAGGCATACAGTTTTTTGAGGATAAGCAACATTCAACAGTCCTTCAACTGAGCACCTAGGGAACTGTAATATGTCTATAAGTATTGAATCTATGCCATGGGTATTGTGTTTAGTTCTGGCGAGATGTCGCTCACCAGGGTGGAGAACTTTGTGTTACCTGCCATGATTATTGTTTTTTTTAATGTCATTCTGATTTTGCTGCCAAATATACTATCATGGGTTCTGTGTGGCATATTTGGGTGAGATATAGCTCAATACAGTGGAGGACTTTGGGTTTGCCATTTTTTGTCATGCTATCTTTGCTTTTTACAATTTGTTTCTTTTGCTCCAGTATGAGTGAAGTTGCCAGTAGCATGTTTTAAATAGAGGTTGATTGCAATGTAATGCGGAATGGTTATTTATGATATGTAGTTGTATTGTGATGATTTTGGGCAATGTTATGCTGAAATTACACTGATAATCTCAATTGGAAAATGTATTATGATATTTTTTTAATTTGTGCTCCTGTAGGAGTAGGCAGGATTTTTGGTGAGTGGAAGTGGCTATTGTTGAGTCTGTGTTTTGTGTCCCTGGTTCTGTGGATGGTTACACAGTAGAGGGTGAGTGTATGAA
Source organism: Pleurodeles waltl (assembly GCF_031143425.1). Classification (NCBI taxonomy): domain Eukaryota; kingdom Metazoa; phylum Chordata; class Amphibia; order Caudata; family Salamandridae; genus Pleurodeles; species Pleurodeles waltl. The sequence continues at coordinate 865,235,506 of NC_090439.1, read as the reverse complement.
ATTTGACCTTGGTCCTGCGAGAGTGCGCAGTACAACATGTTATGTTGTTTTGAGATGAGTGTGGGTTGAAAGAGACCCATAGCTAAATTCAAAATATGCTCTGTTGTTTGGGATGAGTGTGGGTTGAAAGAGACCTGTTGCTAAATTCACAAAATGCCCGGTTGTTTGAGAAGAGTGTGTGTTGAAAGAGACCCATTGCTAAATTCACAAGATGCCCAGTTGTTTTCGGATGAGTGTGGATTGAAAGAGACCTGTTGCTAAGTTCACAAGATACACAGTGTTCTGGGTTGAGTGTGGGTTGAAAGAGACCCACTGCTAATTTCACAGCAATCTCTGTTGTTTAGGAAGAGTGTGGGTTGAAAGAAACTTGTTGTTACATTCACATGATGTCCTGTTGTTTTAGGATGAGTGTGGGTTGAAAGACATGTTGCTAAATTCTAGAATTAGCCTTGAAAGACACCTTTGCCTACTGCTATAGTGAAGGTTGAAAGACACTCATTGCGTTATGAACAATTTGCCCTGTTCTGGGTTGAGTGAGGGTTTAAAGATACCCACTTTGTGGTTTCATATTTCATTTGATTGTTTCTGCTTGGTGGAGTAAAGTGAGGTGTGTTATAGGTCCAGTGGGACCTGAATATGGATGTGCTTTTGGTTTTGTGCGGATGGGGTTGGATGCCACCACTGTGTGAATAATATTATAGGGTTGAATAATTTACAGGATTTATTGAAGCTAGAGTGTCTTACATTTTATGCTTGTATTTTATTATTTTCTATCTTATGTTTCTTGTTTGCATTTTATTATTTTCTAATCGAAGGAGATGTGTTATTATCTGCTATGCTTGTAATGAATGCATTCTGTGCACACCTCCATTGTTCTCTGCTTTGCTCAGTCAGTGTGTGATGTCATGGAATGTTGGTGAATGACTGGGGAAATGTAACAGTTAGAAAGAGTGGGCTGAGCAGAGAGGATGCTGCTCCTGATGGAGTTTCCTTATTCAATCATTTGTAACTTATCATGTAACCTTTTAGATAAATCTACAACTTCTATTCTACGTGAACTAGCTACCTGACTCCTACTTGCCAAGAAGGAATCTCTGGATAAAACAGAAACATTTCATTCACACATACACTTTTTATGAAAAATACTAGTATGCAAGCTTGTCACATCAAGAACACCGCGAGGGCTGAAGTAATGGCAATACAGTGTTTTACAAATGTCTATTGACATAACATTGCATAACATATTCAAACCAGTGTGTAGGAGTCAAAAGTCAATGTTGTAATCATCTAGAGAAATCACATATCTTTCACAAGAAGGGAAATACAGTAACAATATGACTGATAGACAAATCCTTACACAGAGACACTTCCTATGTCAGACTGCTTAATAAGGAATTAGTAGGTCTTCCTTTTGATATGACTTTTTTCCTAAATGTTTGGTAGCACATAAAATACTGGAGTAACAAGAAACTCAACATTCAATACTTAGAAGCTTTTTCCAATTAGGAAGGCTTTGCCTTAAAATCGTTTTAACATTTAATAAAGCCTATTTTGTATTTTTCCGTGAAACTATCTTCCAACCGAAACAGTCAAATACCTTATTTGCACATCTCTCTATCCACCATCAACATCATCCTTCCTGGTAGGTTTCATTTATGATGGCAAAAACGTAGCTTATGCTTTACAGCAATTCTGTTTCCCTTCTAAACATATTCCACAATTTGGGTTGCTTAACTTGAACATCTCTCATAATTAATTCTAAAAAGTGTCAGTACTGTGACCAACAACATACATGTGGAAACACTTCGAAATAGGACAGATGCCTTTCTCAGTACTCAAAGTGAGTTGCACTCCATAATGCCTCACCTGAGCTAGTAGTGTCCAGGAAAAGCAATGTCCATTTAGCTTCAGAATCTTGTACTCTTATTTCTTAAAAAAAATGCATTGGTGGGGCTCCCAGGAATCAATGTTTCTTAATTAAAACAAAACATAGTCCTCCTCTACAGTAGAATCATCTCAATCAGATGAAATGAGTGACAACTTGAATTTCAGAATTACAGTTTGCCTCTCTTATATGCTCTTCCGCATGGAGCTCGACATACATATTGTAAACCAACTAAGCAGGCGCGGTTCCTCTATATGGGTGGAGGAGCGTCACACCCCCCCCCCCCGCCAGCAGCAACTGCTACAAATCCTTTTACATGGAAAGGATAACAAACTCCATTGGGGGATATTGGGGGTGACGAGCTGAGGGGAGTGCACTGTGCACCGTTTTGCACTGGCCAAACACACATGCACACAGGGCTCTATTCAGCCCAGCAACACAGTTGCTGGGCTGGAGAGAGCCTGCACAGGCTCCCAGTCAGCCTGGGAGCACCCTGGCTGGTCATTCCAAGCCAATCCTGATGCTGCTCTGAGCAGCATCAGGATTGGCGCAGGACAGGCTGGGAGCCTGTGCCTGCAGCAGCGACGGGAGAGGAGCGCAGTGCGGGACCAAAGCAGGTAAGTTTTATTTTTTTTATTATTTTTTCCCGCACCCTCCGCGCCCCCCCAAACTCCTGCACCCCTGCCCCGCCCAGACCCATCCACACAAGCCGCTCATGCAACTAAGTCAGATTACATGGAGTGAAAATAAACTCTTGACTATAAACCGAGAAACGCTTACCAACACACATTTTATAGGTATTCATAAACATTTTCACTGTACTTTTCATCCTTGGGAAAAAACATCAATGTACTTCTGTCAAAGGCATGTGTATATGTGTTTCCAGTGTAGAAAAAGGAAGGGGAAGTGAAGGGAAAAATCACATGTTTAATTGGGAAGGGGAAAAACGCAATATAACGTGATTTAGTCATGCAGTTTTTCCACCCAGTGAGTAAATTAGGCAAATTCGAACAGTCTTGGATCTCTGGGAGTGTTCCTGTGAAAGTTTGTGAACCTCATAAACTTGGAAATCTAGCCTAAACATAGATAGAAACCTACAGAGGTAGATTGCCACTTCTCCATGCTTAGCATTATGAATGAATTACCCTGAGAGAACCAGAAACCATGAGTACATATTCAGTTAACGGCAACTCAAAAGGCACATTACAAAAGTGACAGAGAACTGAAGAACATGCATGACACACAGGGTCTAATACAAATATTGTACGGATTTCCAAGTGAAAACTTCGAAATATAACTAACCATTTCAACACTGAGGGTAAACAACCATGCGCTATGTGTCGCTTCTTATGGCAGACAAAGCATTTTTCGACACCTTCTTTCACTGTGATCATAGCAGTAATATCTGATGGCACTTCCTGGTGGAGAACAGCCTGAAAACACCTATCAATCCATGACAGAAGAAAAGAAGAAAGGTATGAATTGGCCCCAATGTAAACATAAATTGTCGAAATATTTTCCCAGAAGGAGACTTCAGTAAGCAAAAAAGGCCAGAGATCAACGGTCTAAGTAAATGCTGAAAGTCTAGATGAGATAGAAAAAAATAAACCCATTTGTTCAATCCTTTTATGATTGCAGATTTAATTTCAGGCTTACTTCACTTATCAGGGTCACTTGAATTATGCGGCAGGGGAGGACCAAATTATGTGGCAGAATTGACTATATTAAAAGTCAAGTAAAGACAAACTATGCTGCGTAATGTTGCGTATTACTTAATTATTTTGTTATTTTTATTCACAGTAACTCTGTATGTATAAAGATTTCCCTCTTCATTACCAATTCAACACCTAAACATGCCATTAAGCAACAGAAAGGTGACCAGTCAATTTACGCCACTGCAAGGCAACGTGTGTTGTTGTAATTTTAGTAAAACCATTAGAGCTCGAAACAATTTTTAATGTTGAATTCTGTAGATCATGCAGCATATCATGGAACATGTGGCAAATGCAACCAATCCATATTTATGCAGAAAACGCCACAGCCACTGAATTTCATGATTACAGTGGCCCTGAAAAATAGTGCACCAACCTGTTGTTACTCAAAGACCCATCCTCAGTGTGTTTTACTTACATTTGTATAAATCCACCTTAGCTGACTCCAGTCATCCTCTGTACTTTATACACAAGGGCAGCTCCTCAGTTATGGCGGAAGAGTGTTGCCCCGCTGCTGAAAGGCAGCAGAAAAATAAAATTATAATACAACCATTGTATTATCATTTTATTTTTCACTTCCACCTCGTAGGGCAGGGCGGGGCAGGGGGATCCTCGTCAGCAGCAGGGGAAGGAGGAGTAGTGTGAACTCCAAGTGTACAGGTCGGTTTGGCTGTCCATCCAAGGCCAGCCAAACCGACATGCGCACTTAGAACTCTCCACCAGGGCTGTGTTGCACAGCTCAGGTGAGGAACCAGTGCAGGCTCCCAGTCCACAGTTGAGTGGCATTTCAGGCTGCTCAGACCAATCCAGGTGCTTTTCTCATGCTGAGTAACAGCATGAGAGAAGCGTCTGGATAGGGTGGGGAGAGAAGAAGCAGAGAAGCACCAAGGAGGCAAGGAACACAGAGGCACCATGCGCCAGGTAAGTGTTTTATTTATTTATTATTATTCCCACCCCACTGCCTGACCTCCTCCACCCGCCCCACCGAGCGTTATCACAAGCAGCCGCCGCTGTTTAAACGTACAGTAAAAAAGTGAAATCAAAACCGAGACAATGGTAACAATCTCCTTAATCTCCTATATAGTCAAATACACAGCTGTGACCATGGCTTTTGCCTGAAGGCAAAATAAGAGGGCCTCGTTTGCGAGACAAAACTATCACCATCATCAGACTCACCAAATGGTGCTCCCAAAACGAAATATTTTCCCTCTCCTGCAGCCCCTCCTTTGAGCCCTTAGTGACCCGCCTTTCATAGTTTTAACTTCAGCGCTATCACAAAACACAAACTCACCAAAGAAATCAAGGAATTAGGAAGTAATGCAAAGTCTTAAAGTCAAATACAGGAAATTAAAAAAAAGGCTAGGATTACCAACCTATATTTAGACTTGAAAGGGCGCTTGCGTAAACCCTGAGATGTCTAAGGAAAAGAAAACGGGCAAAACACATGGAATGTTAATACATCTAAAACGGTACCAGATTACGTACATATTTCAGCAGCAAAGGCAGCCAAAAAAAACTTTGGATCAAAGAATCCGCGTACGGTATAGGGGCACGGAGAAAAATATGGAACATTCAGTCACTACCATGCAATTTAAAAATAATAAAGGACCAACTGCATAAAACAAATTTCAAAAGAGAAATTTAAACAAAGTATCCAGCAGAGAATGCTGAAGCAACACTTTGTAGCTAAGAGTCCAGATCTTTAAAGAATAAAACCATGAAAAATGCTAAAGCATATGCATTCCATTAGGCTACATTCTGAATGCAGAGATGCGATTTAAGTGTGTGTGTGAAGCGGGAGTGGGGGCGCGTGTGTGTGTATTTGTGAATACGCTGTGTATAATATGCATGTTTAACCTGGAGATGTGAAAGAGGGCGTTCTAGGCGGTATCTAAAGAGTGGTCCTATAAATACAAGGCAGCATATGCGAATATAAGCAGATTGTTATTTCTGAGGACATTTGTTTTTTACTGGAATAAACCATGCATAAATTCAACACGTAGTAATACATGAAACATATAATGTCCACATAATTCCAGTGTCTATGCTTGTGAGTGGCTTTAAGGAAATAGAAAGAAATCGCCTTCCTTTCCGAAAAGCATGCAGTTAAGTTATTTAATTTATGCTATTTTATAAACTATGCCTTTTATAATCAGTGACAGTTTTTGATGAAAAAAGGTCCAAAGGTGATACATGTTATTGGTGTCTATCATTCGATTGCACTAAAAAGGAATTATTTTACCATGATATGAATTATGCAGGAAAAAGGTAGTTGAACTAATTTCTTAATTAAAGATAAATTGATGCAATTTGGGCACGTTTTAAGCACCATTCTTTCGGCTGGCATTTGCAGGCTGTATTAATAATTTGATTGAAGAAAAAGTAGAAGGCATGACAATAGTGCAGCTTGCTGGTACCTATGGGATTAACAGAGTTTGGGCCTCCGGAGCTAGGGATATAAACAATGTTGAAGTTAATGTAGGTTCTCGCCTGCACTAAACAAGTAAACATTAAGTTAAAAAAGTTTAAAGGTGGCAAAAAGCTTCGAAATATAACAGGCTATTCCTGAGAATTACAAGACGATGTCAAGAGAAAGAAATGTCAGAAACTGTGTTAGAGGAATGTGACCGTCTGTGAAGGTGACCAGGTCATTCAGTTAACCAGATCAGTTACACACAAGGAAGTTCCGACCCAGTGGCCAGAGCACTTCTTTGGGAAGGTACAAGTTGTTTAATGGTGAAAATGTGCTCAACATTGCAGCTTCTTATGCTCTTCTTGCAGGAAGGTTTGGTATTTGTTAGTTGCTGATTGTGCAGTCAGCATTCCAGCACTAGATCTACGTCTGTCAGGAAGGCGAAGCATATTTTTTTTGGTAATGGTTACCTCAGCATTTCAGCTTTCTATACATGTGTTTTCCCTCTGCATCTCAGGAAAATGCATTTTAGTATAAACCTTATCTGTTTATGTCATGTGAATAAAAACTGAGACTAGGATGTTTGGATGCATTTACTGTGATTTCTCTATTCCAAAGCACCTTGAGGTAGCGTTAGGGTCACATTAAACTGTTAGCAGTGCACCTTTCATCTGCCGCTGCCCTACTGTATCTGTTTGCATAATGCCTTGTATCTGATAATGCTTTACCTTGTATCTGTTGCACTTTGCATGTGTTAACACAGCACATTCTATTAATTAGTGCATCACCTTGCATCTCTTAGTGCCCTTGCTTGTCCCGCCCCACTCCACTCCCTCTCCTAGGTTGATGCTTCTACCACCGTCTCCTATTAGTAAAAAAACAACTGATACGAGCAGCACGGGCTTCGCCATATCACACTTTTTTTCTATATTTTCCAATGTGTTTCTTGCCCTGTATCACCCCTTATGCCCCCTCAAACCGTTGTTGTTTCCCCTCCCTTCCTAGAAAAAAAAGCACTATTCTTGCCCGATCCTACCAGAAAAAACTTAATAATGCGGCCAGTGTTTGTCACGTTAAATACCTTTTTCCTACCTTTCTGCCATGCTGTCAAGCTGTGCAGCAGTCATTTCTGCTGTACAACATGTCTAAAAACAAAGCCAATGTCAAACACTAACCAGTTCTCATGGGGACACAATGCTGACCCGAGTTGTTTATTCCCAACTCCACCTAGACATGGCGAGTACATACTTGTATTACTTGTATTTGGTCGTCATAGGAACATTCCGGGGAAACGGGGATGGATGAGAGAGAGCGAGAGAAACACAGACGTTGCTTGGCAGGATCAGTATTGGTAGAGTTGGTCTACGAAGAGTAAATTTCTCTTATGGTGAATTAAACATTTAGTCAAATAACACTTTTCATGTAACCGATATTAATAAAATTACTGTTCGCCAATTCCCACAAACTAGGTGTGCCTCTCTCGGTCCCCTTTCCCGCTTTTGTTGGCTTTCCCCTCTCTTTAGGGATTTTCAAGTAACAGTATGAAACCTGCAACCAGATACAATGCTTAGCCTTCTATGCTATCTACAAATATTCCCACCTTTTTCCCAAGTCAATGTGGCCCCACTGGAAGACCTACCTAAAGTGTTCCAGAGATTCAGTGTATGTCTTGCTCGTTGGGTCTTGATGAGACTTTCTAAAAGACAGTCACACTCCAAATCATAGACATATGACAGGTGATGAAGAATGAAAATCAATTCTTAAGTATTTAGATTTCTGAAACATTCACGGATTAATCAGTGCAGCAAATTAGTATTGGAAAGAACACAGTTCAGTGTTTTAACCACACTGAGAGCATAGGGTTAATATACTAAAGCTTAATTTTGTATGTAATTGATGTCATCACTGTTACATCACAGTGACAAATGAACATCAATATAACAGGCCTTTAATTCACATTTTGAAACTAGCGTTTGCCAAGCACTGAGTGTTCTTTATTATAGGCAATGATTGGTATCACTCAACTATAACAAACATGTTCATAGTACATAGTTAAAATATTAATAGTCCAACACATGGTCAAATATGTACTGTCATTGCAAGCTAACAAAAATGAGCATTATTTGTTGGCAGACAGCAAGTATTCAAGTAAACAAGGACACTGATAACATGCCCTTCTAGTGCGCGCTGCACGGCTGAACATCCGGCAATCAACTATCAAAGGCAACTGGTAAGAAGTCTTTCAAGCACGTGCCACGTGTTAGCACCTTTTATGATGTTAATCTTTTTTATCTCTTCTTTTCTAGGATCAGCATCCATAGCGCTGGGCTGTGGCATAGACAATCCAAGAACAAGTGCAGAGGAGCAGAGAATCCCACTCTGCATCTGAAGTCCTCCGACAGCAAGCAATCAGCTCAAGACTGGTGTGGCTTTAAATACCTGTTTCACCTGGCCACACTCGGCCTGAGTCACCTGGCCACCCCCAGACTAAGTCATGAGGATGCCACAAGCTCAGGCAACAAATTGATACGTACCCCAGATTCCTAAACAAACTCTAAAACAAGCAGTGGCTCAAGTAAACTTTTCTCAAAGGCAACAACAATCATTGGCCCATGCAAGGGCATGTGATGTGTATGGGGGCACACTTTACTAAACGCCAGATGCTGGTTCTGGAGCATATTCAGGTTTGCAGGCCCGGCAGTCAATAGCTCTTGCTTACACAACACCTATTGGCTTTGCCAATACTTGTTGGAAAATGGCAGCATTGAGCACCACGAAAGGGCTTTGTGGAGGGGAGTTTACATCTGTGACATCTAACTTCTGGTTCAGAGCAGAGTTGAGTGCAGATCAGACTCTCTAATAATCCCAACCCCCCAGAGATCCAGAGATTTTCATGTTTGATTTGTGTTCTTGGATCATCAGAGAAGTAAGTTAGCTTTGGTAGACTTTCCTGATCAGAGCCGAATTTATCTGGACAATATTTTTAAAAATGACGGATGTGTTGCAGTGAGGATGTAATATTTCAGGAACCATGATAACTATATAATACCTATATACTTCATTTTGTTGTCAAAACATAGGTTTTGGGGGTCAAGTAGTTTTATAGAGACAGAAAATAACTCCTCAGAGCAACCCTTCTGCCATTTTCCAAAATGGTGGCTGTAATACAGGAAGAAGATACATATATCTTCATATATATATAAATATAGATAGATAGATAGATAGATAGATAGATAGATAGATAGATAGATAGATAGATAGATAGATGAAACAAATAATAATGTTTCTAAACCTTTTATGTACATATCAATGTTTCTTTGTTTCGGCAATCGCTCGTGGTACATTTGCAGAATGTTAAACATTTGAGAAAGCATAAAACAGGAACATCTTTTTGTAGCACAGGTTTTGCAAGTGCATGTACGTGTAAGTTCTGTGGGTAGTGGATTTAGAAATGTTGTAGGTTTTAGCACTCATCATAATATTCCCAACCAAATTCACACAGATCTTTATCTACATATGCATGATCCAAAATATTTACACATCTTCTGATCAAGTAGAACGCTCTTTGAATGTGCCCACACATAGAATATGACATATGTGAAAGGTAACCTAACAAGACTGATCTCTTGTACTCACTGTACTGAAGATCGTCAAATGTGTGACAGTCAGAACAGTTTTCCACACGTGCTCACAATATTTTTCTAAATCTTTAAAGTCAAATTCTTTTAGAAACTTCATAAGTTCAGCAGTTAAAGCTACAAGCTTTGTTTCAATTTTGCTCACAGTGTCACCACCTGTAGGAATATGTGCCTTGATAAGAACACTGTGCATCTCTGGGTCAAGTTTCTTGTACAGAATATGAAGAAGGATTAAGTGTCTTTTCTCACCTAGTCCATAATATATACATAACTCTGACAATCCTTGACTTATGAACATTGCAACAAATCTAAGTAGTACAATAATAACATCTGTCTCCTTTGCCAGTACAATGACTCAATTAGAACCGTTACAAACAGACCCACTCACCATGTGGCACAACACAAAGGTCAGCTCCCTCCAATGTGCTGTTAAGTTCATGAACAACATGGCCCGTACCTTTAGAATATATTGCTGCAGGCACCAACTCCTCATTGCCAATCATTCTACTTGCAATATTTGGAAATTCAGTGGTCACTGAAGCATCAGCAATGTTTTGGCAAGTTAACATCTCCAAGTTCATCTTGTTCAATGTTGATAACCAGTGTTTATCAAGTTGCACAGGTATAGGTGCCGATCTTTTGATGCAGGCAAGATCAATTGTTCCACTTGTAAACATTTGTCGGATTCTCTGACAGATAGATCAAGATAACTGTCAAAGACAATGTGCAGTTCTTGCAAGGTGCACACTGGCTTTGATATCTGTAGAACAGACTGAATGACCTCTCCAAAGTTTTGTATGGATGAAGTCTTGACCATTCTCAATTGTGACATATAGTCCACAACAACAGCAGTTTTCAATGAGGACTCCTTTTCAAATTAAAATTCTTCAGGTGAAAGGTTTTTCTTTTAGCTCTTGTATGAGTTTGTGCTTCACTGGTTTGCTTGCAGCATCTCCATCAAGTAATGCTTTTGTTGGAATAAGATTATACAACAGAATGCCCTTGATAAATTCACCCCTTTCTTTTGCTACATCGATCCTTCTATTTGCTTGCAAAAGTTGTTTTTTTGTAACCTGTTTTGTAGTGCCGGGTTGGACGAAACGCTTACTATGACAATTAAAGTGTGGAAGTTTAGCTTTAGTGATTACGTCAAATAACTTTTTCTCCTGCCTCAGATCTGTGTATAGTTTCAATCCATGTTCCAAGACATCTACTATACATTTAATTATATCGATAACCACATATTGTTTGGTCATGAAATTTTGTAGCTGCAGAGGCTCTTCAAAGGGGTTTCCTTGATGCTGCATAAATTTAAGAAGGCTGTCAACATGTTTTCTAAAATATTCCCCTCTCTTGCCCACAAGCTTGTGGTGAGGAACAGTTTCAATATGGTCCATTAATTTTGAATTTGTCATCTCTCTGAAAACATTGCAAATAGAAAGGACTTAATGGTAAACTAGCTGCCATTGAGCAACATGTTCACTTTTATGTGGCTGACCAACATGTCCCTTGGAGTTTTCTGTGATCTCTGGATCATCTGTTCAGTTTCATATCTGGAGCCACAACACTGAACCTTCCCACTCTGTCTTTCACAACAAAATGTCTTTGAATGAATTTTCTGTAAAAGTATGTTTTTTTCCACCTCTAGCTTCTTCACTCTTTCCAAATACCAGGCCCCATATCTCAAGTACTTTATGCAACTGAATTCACAAAACAGAGTAATGAGTGACTCCACAGTCTTCACGTGCATCTCCAAATCACCTTACTGATCAGCATGTACCATATTTTTCATTAGAACCATCATGTGTAAAACATTTGTCCAGTGCTTTTAAATTTCTGATTTTTCTTCACATTTTTGATACACTCTACGAACTTGGTAATCAGGTTTTTTGATTTTTAATTGAGTATGTTGAACATTGCCTGGCTTTGCATTAGTCTAGAATGAAGTGCACCCTGTGCCTTGTTTACTTCTGAGATAAGATATGCAAAACCTAATTCGTCATTCTTGTTCCAGGAAGCATTCAAACTCAATTTTTCTGTAGCCTCAGATATGATGAGCATACCTTGTAACAAAGTAACATACTGAGTTCCGCTGAATACTGACTGGACAGTTTTGCTTCCAAAGATTTCAGCCTCAATAAGTGCATTGTCTATGCCTTATCCAGTGACTTAACTTCCTGCACACCGCAATGCACCTTCTGTCATGTGGAAAACACACATCATTTGATAAAGATCATCAAATTCTACTGGATTGCTCATGAAAATGTCACTTACAATCCTGAAAACACCTTCAGCACAGAAAACTGCTCTTCCAGCTGAGCACGTACATTTTGGAATTTTTTTTTATATCTGTGTATACTGTTTTATAGTTTGTGACTGGTATTACTGGTAAAAACCCAACAATCTTCAGTGTGGCAGTATTCTGGGAGATAAGAGCATGAATTTCAGCCCACGGAGGAAATGGCTTTTCCTTATCCATCAGTCTGCACCGTAAGAGCAATATGGTAAATTCAGTTAAACCAACTTTGCTGGCCGCAGCATCAGGTAGAAGAAGATCCCTGTCCTCACCCACTTTTAAACTTTCTTGTAGACTGGGACATGTTGATGGCTTGTAGTGATTTTTCCCATGTTGGCAAGGCAGTTGGGTTATAAGTTTGCAGCTTCTTTTGTTTATGCCTACAGCTGACACAGCTTGTTTTCCATCAGCTACTTAATTGGTACAGTCTTGTAAAAGCACCATGGCAGTATCATGTGTGCTGGATGTTCCAGACAAAGAAGAGCTGTCTTAAAAATCAAAATTATCAAGAGCAGCAATTGTAAATCCTTTCCTGGTAAAGTGACTTGGAAGTGTTTGGCTGTCCGATTCACAAGATTTTACAGCATGAGCTGCAAACGAGTTCCTGCTCCATACTATGTCATTATAACTTGTTGATACACCATTCCCATTCATTGAAGTGATTAGCTCTCTACTTTTGCACTTGCCATAGATTGTGTGGGCAGTGATCATATGTGTAGCAGAGTTTTCTTTTTGCTGTGTGTTAGAAATGGGGTCTCTAGTTGGCAGTCAGTTTGCACCCTGTCCAAGTAGGGACCCTCACTCTAGTCAGGGTAAAGGAGATACATACCTCAGATAACTCCTGCGCACCCCCTAGCCCTAGGCAGGGAGGCTTATCTCAGAGTCAATGTGTAAAATAGTAGTACAAACACACACAGTAACCCAGTGAAAAATCCCCAAAAGGACTCCACACCAGTTTAGAAAAATAGCCAATATTTATCTACATCAAACATGACCAAAATGACAAAAAAACAACATACACAAGCAAAGACATAAATGTTCAAATTAAATGGAGTCTTAATCCATAGAAATCAGTGGATGTATTGCTTTAGCACAAAGTATATAGTATGCCTCAAAAATAAAGCCACACGGACAAGCATCAATTCCTTACTCGAAAGGGAGGTCATGTGTTGATTCTTTCTCCGACGGGCAATCAATGCATCAATTCTTTCTTCATAGGGAAGAGATGCATTGATTTCTTGACAAGCAGCCTCAGGTCCATGCGGTGATGTTGAAGAATTAAACGCCCAAGGTAGGTGCGTGGAAAATTCAGGCACGCTGTACGAAGGGTCTATGTTGAGAACAGGCCCTGTGTTGATTCTCCAGCCACGAGGCAGGTGCTGAGTCAAATTGTCTGATGCACACACAACGGTGCATGGATTTTCCCCCGCAGGTTACCAGTTTCCACTTCTAAGGGCCCAGGGAGTGGATGGGGCACCACTTAGCAAGTCAGAACTCTCACAAAAGAGCCCACGCACTGGCAGATGAAGTCTTTGATGTCCCTGAGACTTCAGAACAGGGGGCAAGCTCAGTCCAAGCCCTTGGAGAAACTTCACAAGCAGGTAGTCAGAAGGCAAAGTCCAGTACTTTCCCTCTTCAGGCAGAAGCAGCAGCATGCCAGCACAGCAAAGCAACAGGTGGAGTGGCAGATCCTCCTGAAGCATCAATCTCTTCTCCTTGGCAGAGGTTCCTCTTGATCCAGAAGTAATCTAAAGTTGTGGGGTCAGCAGTCCAATACTTATACTCATTTATGCCTTTGAAGTAGGCAAACTTCAAAGGAAAGACTTTGTAGTGCACAAGACCCTGCCTCTTCCTTGCCCTGCCCCGAAACACACTAGGGGGTTGGAGACTGTATTGTAAGAGGACAGGCACAGCCCTTTTAAGTGCAGGTGATAGCTCTACCCTCTCACTCTAACCCAGGAAGACTCATCAGGAAATGCAGGACACACCTCAGCTCCCTTTGTGTCACTGTCTAGAGTGAATTCACAAACAGCCAAACTGTCAGTCTGACCCGGATGTGTATTCAGCAGCCAGGCAGAGGCACTGAATGGTTAAGCAAGAAAACACCCACTTTCTAAAAGTGGCATTTTAAAACAGACAATCTAAAAAACAACTTTACGAAAAGATGTATTTTTAAATTGTGAGTTCAGAGACCCCACGCTCCACATCTCTGCCTGCTCTCAATGGGAAACTGCACTTAAAAGATATTTAAAGGAAGTCCCTATGTCAACCTATGGGAGAGCTAGGCCTTGCAATAGTGGAAACACAATTTTGTAGTATTTCACTATCAGGACATGCAAAGAACACCAGTACATGTCTTACCTTTTAAATACACTACAACCTACCCATGAGGATGCCTTGGGCCTACCTTAGGAGTGAGTAGTAAAAGGGAAAGCTTGGGTCGAACTGGCAGTGCAAAACTGCAGACACAGACACTGCAGTGGCAGGTCTGAGACATGTTTACAGGGCTACTCATGTGGTTGGTATAATCAGCACTGCAGCACCACTAGTAGCATTTGATGTACATGCCCTGGGCACCCGTGGTGCACTTTACTAAGGACCAGTAAATCAAATATGCCAATCATGGATAAACCAATCACCAATACAATTTAGACAGAGAGCATTTGCCCTTTAGCACTAATCAGCAGTGGTAAAGTGCCCAGAGTACTAAAGCCACCAAACACAGGTCAGAAAAAAATAGGAGGAAGGAGGCAAAAATATTTGGGGATGACCCTGCAAAAAGGGCCAGGTCCAACACAGTATTGTAATTCATAAAACATGATTTGGAAAAGACAGTACATTTGCACAGCATAAGCATGTCGGTTCAAGGGATTTTCTTTCACTTCTTCACTTATATCTTCAAAGCTATCATCAATGTTGTTAGCTTCTGTTCCGAACTCAAGAACTTTTGTTTGTAACAGTTTTGCTTTGCTGATATTAAACAATGATGTAAAAAAATGTTAAGACATCATCATGCATTCTTTTTGACTCCCATGATTGGCAGAGCTCTGACACATCACAAAATTTGTCATTAAGTCCAAATTCTAAATTTTTCAGGACATTTCTTAAAATGGTTCCTGCTGATTTTACTGCATCCTGTTATCTTATTTTGGAAGCAACAATTTTAGGAGTCAAATCAGCTGAGAACACCATAAGTGGTTCATTCTTTGTGTGTGACTGACAAAAATGAATTCTGTCATTGTACATTCTCATCAGAAAAATCTTAATTTCATTATTATGGATCAATAAAGTTTCATCAATGTGAACCATTACTTCTCGGATCTCACCGAGTTGTGAACCCATAGCCAGTACTCAAGAGTGGCTTTAAAACTTCATTTGCTTTTTCAAAGAGTGCAAACCTAACTGAAGGCTGGAGGTTACATTGCTGCTAGGAGCTCAGTGCCCATTCATATTTTTGAATGTATGCATGCATGCAGCTCAGGTGGGCCTACAAATCCACTGCAAATTAATTCATTTTGCTGTTTAGATTAGCTTCTTGGCAGAAAAGTTAATCTTGGAAGAAACTAGCTGCAGATAAAAATAAGTTTGCCCTTTGCGATTCACATATTCACAATTCATTTGGTCCTTGCTCTGGCTAACCCACATAAAACACATTGAAGACCCACTGCTTTCAGATCAGTTGTTGGAGGTGGGCAAGGGGTAGCCATCGATCTTCAAAGTGGATGGGCATTGGGTTTGGTTGTCGCTGATTTCTCAGAATACTCCGATTCTTATTGTGATTCACCGGTTTCTGCTATTTTTTGACCATTTTTCCGAGGCTTCTTTCCATTGTGTACGACTTGTAGCACCTGTTGTACAAAAATAATTGATCCTCTTCAACCACCAGTTTCAATCTTTTGTGAATTTAATCTTGCTGTATTTCTGTAGCATCTCAAACTCTCTTCTGTCCAGCCACAGTTGATGTTAGCTTTTCTTTTGGATTAGTTTGGCATATGACACATTTTTTTTTGTTGAAGGAGTCCTCAGATTTTGTAGTTAGCAACACTCTGTTAGGAGGTAAAGATCCCCTGCTACCACCTGTTTTGCTCATGTTTACAAATTTGAATCAATGGAAAACCTGAAACAAAAACAATATAAAAATAAATTACCGATATGATGGCTAAAACAAATCATTTATAGAGCCGCCATTTTGGAAAATTGCAGAAGGGTTGCTCTGGGGAGTTGTTTTCTGTCTCTATAAGACTACATGACCCCCAAAACCTATGTTTTGGCACCAAAATAAGTACATAGGTCTCTTGGTTTCTTAAATATTACAATGTCACTGCAACACATCTGCCATTTTTAACCCCTTCGCTGCCAGGCCTTTTCCCCCTCCTGTGCCGGGCCTTTTTTTGCCTATTTGGGGCAGTTCGCGCTTAGGCCCTCATAACTTTTTGTCCACATAAGCTAACCAAGCCAAATTTGCGTCCTTTTTTTCCAACATCCTAGGGATTCTAGAGGTACCCAGACTTTCTGGGTTCCCCTGAAGGAGGCCAAGAAATTGGCCAAAATACAGTGAAAATTTCGTTTTTTTCAAAAAAATTGGAAAAAGTGGCTGCAGAAGAAGGCTTGTGGTTTTTCCCCTGAAAATGGCATCAACAAAGGGTTTGCGGTGCTAAACTCAGCAGCTTTCCAGCTTTCAGGAACAGGCAGACTTGAATCAGAAAACCCAATTTTTCAACACAATTTTGGCATTTTACTGGGGCATACCCCATTTGTGCAATTTTTTGTGCTTTCAGCCTCCTTCCAGTCAGTGACAGGAATGGTCATGAAACCAATGCTGGATCCCAGAAACCTAAACATTTCTGAAAAGTAGACAAAATTCTGAATTCAGCAAGGGGTCATTTGTGTAGATCCTACAAGGGTTTCCTACAGAAAATAACAGCTGAAAAAGAAAAATATTGAAATTGAGGTGAAAAAACCATCAATTTTTCTCTACGTTTTACTCTGTAACTTTTCCCTGCAATATCAGATTATCGAAAGCAATATACCGTTACGTCTGCTGGACTCCTCTGGTTGCGGGGATATATAGGGTTTGTAGGTTCATCAAGAACCCGAGGAACCCAGAGCCAATAAATGAGCTGCACCCTGCAGTGCGTTTTCATTCTATACCGGGTATACAGCAATTCATTTGCTGAAATATAAGGAGTAAAAAATTGCTATCAAGAAAACCTTTGCATTTCCAAAAAGGGCACAAGATAAGGTGTTGAGGAGCAGTGGTTATTTGCACATCTCTGAATTCCGGGGTGACCATAGTAGCACGTGAATTACAGGGAATTTCTCAAATAGATGTCTTTTTTACACACACTCCTATATTTGGAAGGAAAAAATGTAGAGAAAGACAAGGGGCAATAGTACTTGTTTTGCTAATCTATGTTCCCCCAAGTCTCCCGATAAAAATGGTACCTCACTTGTGTGGGTAGGCCTAGCACCCGCGACAGGATATGCCCCAAAACACAACGTGGACACATCACAGAAAACAGAGCTGTTTTTAGCAAAGTGACTACCTGTAGATTTTGGCCTCTAGCTCAGCCGCCACCTAGGGAAACCTACCAAACCTGTGCATTTCTGAAAACTAGAGACCTAGGGGAATCCAAGGAGGGGTGACTTGCGGGGCTCGGACCAGGTTCTGTTACCCAGAATCCTTTGCAAATCTCAAAATTTGGCTAAAAAAACACATGTTCCTCACATTTCTGTGGCAGAAAGTTCTGGAATCTGAGAGGAGCCACAAATTTCCTTCCACCCAGCGTTCCCCCACGTCTCCCGATAAAAATGATACCTCACTTGTGTGGGTAGGCCTAGCGCCCGCGACAGGATATGCCCCAAAACACAACGTGGACATATCACAGAAAACAGAGCTGTTTTTAGCAAAGTGACTACCTGTAGATTTTGGCCTCTAGCTCAGCCGCCACCTAGGGAAACCTACCAAACCTGTGCATTTCTGAAAACTAGAGACCTAGGGGAATCCAAGGAGGGGTGACTTGCGGGGCTCGGACCAGGTTCTGTTACCCAGAATCCTTTGCAAATCTCAACATTTGGCTAAAAAAACACATGTTCCTCACATTTCTGTGGCAGAAAGTTCTGGAATCTGAGAGGAGCCACAAATTTCCTTCCACCCAGCGTTCCCCCACGTCTCCCGATCAAAATGATACCTCACTTGTGTGGGTAGGCCTAGCGCCCGCGACAGGATATGCCCCAAAACACAACGTGGACATATCACAGAAAACAGAGCTGTTTTTAGCAAAGTGACTACCTGTAGATTTTGGCCTCTAGCTCAGCCGCCACCTAGGGAAACCTACCAAACCTGTGCATTTCTGAAAACTAGAGACCTAGGGGAATCCAAGGAGGGGTGACTTGCGGGGCTCGGACCAGGTTCTGTTACCCAGAATCCTTTGCAAACCTCAAAATTTGGCTAAAAAAACACATGTTCCTCACATTTCTGTGGCAGAAAGTTCTGGAATCTGAGAGGAGCCACAAATTTCCTTCCACCCAGCGTTCCCCCACGTCTCCCGATAAAAATGATACCTCACTTGTGTGGGTAGGCCTAGCGCCCGCGACAGGATATGCCCCCAAACACAACGTGGACATATCACAGAAAACAGAGCTGTTTTTAGCAAAGTGACTACCTGTAGATTTTGGCCTCTAGCTCAGCCGCCACCTAGGGAAACCTACCAAACCTGTGCATTTCTGAAAACTAGAGACCTAGGGGAATCCAAGGAGGGGTGACTTGCGGGGCTCGGACCAGGTTCTGTTACCCAGAATCCTTTGCAAATCTCAAAATTTGGCTAAAAAAACACATGTTCCTCACATTTCTGTGGCAGAAAGTTCTGGAATCTGAGAGGAGCCACAAATTTCCTTCCACCCAGCGTTCCCCCACGTCTCCCGATAAAAATGATACCTCACTTGTGTGGGTAGGCCTAGCGCCCGCGACAGGATATGCCCCAAAACACAACGTGGACATATCACAGAAAACAGAGCTGTTTTTCGCAAAGTGACTACCTGTAGATTTTGGCCTCTAGCTTAGCCGCCACCTAGGGAAAGCTACCAAACCTGTGCATTTCTGAAAACTAGAGACCTAGGGGAATCCAAGGAGGGGTGACTTGCGGGGCTCGGACCAGGTTCTGTTACCCAGAATCCTTTGCAAACCTCAAAATTTGGCTAAAAAAACACATGTTCCTCACATTTCTGTGGCAGAAAGTTCTGGAATCTGAGAGGAGCCACAAATTTCCTTCCACCCAGCGTTCCCCCACGTCTCCCGATAAAAATGATACCTCACTTGTGTGGGTAGGCCTAGCGCCCGCGACAGGATATGCCCCAAAACACAACGTGGACATATCACAGAAAACAGAGCTGTTTTTAGCAAAGTGACTACCTGTAGATTTTGGCCTCTAGCTCAGCCGCCACCTAGGGAAACCTACCAAACCTGTGCATTTCTGAAAACTAGAGACCTAGGGGAATCCAAGGAGGGGTGACTTGCGGGGCTCGGACCAGGTTCTGTTACCCAGAATCCTTTGCAAACCTCAAAATTTGGCTAAAAAAACACATGTTCCTCACATTTCTGTGGCAGAAAGTTCTGGAATCTGAGAGGAGCCACAAATTTCCTTCCACCCAGCGTTCCCCCACGTCTCCCGATAAAAATGATACCTCACTTGTGTGGGTAGGCCTAGCGCCCGCGACAGGATATGCCCCAAAACACAACGTGGACATATCACAGAAAACAGAGCTGTTTTTAGCAAAGTGACTACCTGTAGATTTTGGCCTCTAGCTCAGCCGGCACCTAGGGAAACCTACCAAACCTGTGCATTTCTGAAAACTAGAGACCTAGGGGAATCCAAGGAGGGGTGACTTGTGTGGCTCGGACCAGGTTCTGTTACCCAGAATCCTTTGCAAACCTCAGAATTTGGCTAAAAAAACACATGTTCCTCACATTTCTGTGGCAGAAAGTTCTGGAATCTGAGAGGAGCCACAAATTTCCTTCCACCCAGCGTTCCCCCACGTCTCCCGATCAAAATGATACCTCACTTGTGTGGGTAGGCCTAGCGCCCGCGACAGGATATGCCCCAAAACACAACGTGGACACATCACAGAAAACAGAGCTGTTTTTAGCAAAGTGACTACCTGGAGATTTTGGCCTCTAGCTCAGCCGCCACATAGGGAAACCTACCAAACCTGTACATTTCTGAAAACTAGAGACCTAGGGGAATCCAAGGAGGGGTGACTTGTGTGGCTCGGACCAGGTTCTGTTACCCAGAATCCTTTGCAAACCTCAAAATTTGGCTAAAAATACACATGTTACTCACATTTCTGTGGCAGAAAGTTCTGGAATCTGAGAGGAGCCACAAATTTCCTTCTACCCAGCGTTCCCCCAAGTCTCCCGATAAAAATGATACCTCACTTGTGTGGGTAGGACTAGCGCCCACGAAAGGAAAGGGCCCAAAACACAACGTGGACACATCACATTTTTTTATAAAAAGCAGTGCCTACCTGTGGATTTTGGCCTGTAGCTCAGCCGACACCTGAGGAAACCTAGCAAACCAGTGCATTTTTGAAAACTAGAAACCCAGGGGAATCCGAGATGGGGTGACTTGCGGGGCTCTGACCAGGTTATGTTACCCAGAATCCTTTGCAAACCTCCAAATTTGGCCCAAAAAACACTTTTTCCTCTCATTTCGGTGACAGAAAGTTCTGGAATCTGAGAGGAGCCACAAATTTCCTTCCACCCAGCGTTCCCCTAAGTCTCTTGATAAAAATGGTACATCACTTCTGTGGGTAGGCCTTGCGCCCACAAAAGGAAATGGCCCAAAACACAACGTGGACACAACATATTTTTTCACAGAAAACAGAGGTGTTTTTTGCAAGGTGCCTACCTGTGGTGTTTGGCCTGTAGCTCAGCCGGCCCCAGGGGGGGGGGGGGGCAGAAATGCCCTAAAATAAATTTGCCCCCCCAACCCCCACCCTCCCCCCCCCCCCCGGAGCGACCCTTGCCTACGGGGTCGCTCCCCCTGCGTGACATTGGCGCCAAAAAACAAATCCCCGGTGCCTAGTGGTTTCTGCCCCCTTGGGGGCAGGTTGACCTAAACTCAGCCAATCTGCCCCCAAGGGGGGCAGAAATGGCCTAAATACAATTTGTCCCCCAGGGGAGCGACCCTTGCCTGATGGGTCGCTCCCCATCTCTAAAAAAAGAAACAAAAAAAAAAAAAAACACAAAAAAAAAATTGCCCTGGCGCCTAGAGTGTTCTGCCCCCCCCCCGGGGGCAGTTCGGCCTAATAATAGGCCGATCTGTCCCCCTGGGAGCGACCCTTGCCAAAGGGGTCGCTTTGTTGCGTGACATTCGCGCGCAAAAAAAAACTCCCTGGTGTCTAATGGTTTCTGCCCCCCTTGGGGGCAGATTGGCCTTATCAAAATAGGCCAATCTGCCCCCAAGGGGGGCAGAAATGGCCTAAATATATATTGCCCCGTAGGGGAGCGACCCTTGCCTAAGGGATCGCTCCCCACCTAAAAAAAAAGAATTCATCACAAAAAAAAAAAAAATGGTCCCTGGTGCCTAGAGGTTTCTGCCCCCCCTGGGGGCAGATCGGCCTAATAATAGGCCAATCTGCCCCCAGGGGGGGCAGAAAAGGCCTTCCTAAAAAAATGCCCCCCTGGGAGCGACCCTTGCCCAAGGGGTCGCTCCCTTTTGCCAATTTCAAGAAGAAAAAAAAAAATCCCTGGTGTCTAGTGGGGTTTCAAAAGCCGGATTGCAAGCAATCCGGCTTTTGAAACCTGTGAGAGACTTCGAAGGGAAGGAAATACATTTCCTTCCCTTTGAAGCTTCTCGGGGCCTCCCCATGGGATTGAAAAAGAAATGCAAAAGCATTTCTTTTTCAATCGCGCTGGAAGCTCTGCTTCCAGCGCGATGGGGGAGACCCTGTGACTAATCAGCGCGCACTCGCGCGCTGACGTCACAGGGGGGGTTGGGGGGGTCGGGGGTGGGAGGGGAAGGGCTTCCCCTTCCATCCCTGACTTGGGGGGGTGGGGGGGAACCCTAGAGAGGGAGCGAGAGCGCTCCCTCTGGGCTCTGTGCACAGGACGTAATGGTTACGTCCTGGGCACAGCAGCACTGTGCCTCAGGACGTAACCATTACGTCCTGGGCACAGAAGGGGTTAAAAACGTCACCCAGAAAAAACTTTCCCAGGTTAGCAATGTCTACCCAACCTAAATTACTTCTTTAATGATATAAAAACACAAATCAAAAATGACAATCTCTGGACAATGTTTTTCTCAGAGGTATTTCAAGGGGCCAGGACTAAAAAGTGCATACTGGAAAATTCTCCAAATTGGTCCATGAGCTGCAAACAGCAAAACGCAAGAACAGAGAGGGGTTCCATCTACTCCATGCTTCTTAGCTATGTGGTGTACAGCTCATGCACTAACCAGGAGAATTTCCGAGTTAACTGAATGCACTTTAAACAATGCAATGTTTTAAAAACAGGTGCACAGCTCTACTCTTTGCCAGTGCAGCCGTTTGTGATTCGATCCTGGCGATTTCACCCTTAGACCTTTTTACATTATGTGAAATATGAGGTATGTTAACAGGAAAGGCTCTTAAGAAAGCCACAGGGTTTTTAACTTTATATCTGTTGACATTTATAGGTTTAATGCAGATTAAGGGGTTCTGTATATTTGATGAATTCAATACTTTAGACAAGATGGTTTTCCTCTGAAAGGTAAAGAGCAGAGATTATTCTAATGTGTTAGAAAATAATACTCCAATTCCAGCTAACTGCTCCCCAATTTATATCATCAAACTATTTGGCTAACGCTTTTCCTCCAAATAATGTTGGCGTGGTTAATAGAAGCAAGTGTTATTGGAGTCTGCCAAAATGTACTTAGAAAAGGTGTCAATAACATAGGCCAAATCTACTACATCCAAATGTCATCAAATGTATCTGCTTAAAAATGTCCTTGTCAATCTTCAACAAAACCCACAGAGTGCCACTCATGGGTATCTGGTTGTGCTGGATGGGGTCTAAGACACAAGTTCAAGCCGACTGCGATAGAGTGTGGATTAGATACAAGGACCAGGATTCTCATTGGGAGAGAGATTTTGTTCTCACAGTCCACGTCAATGTGAGGAGCCTCTGTTGGAGTTTTGCATTAGTGAGGGCCATGAGTAGTCTGTTGTTGGCATAAGGAACAGGTAGTCAATGGAGCTTCTTGTTGGTGGGTGTCCTGGACTGTCATTTATTTTAGCAAAGAGTTAAGCCTGCTTGTGGTCGTGAGGAGTGCAAAACATCTGGATCTTCAACTTTAATGGGGGTTTGAGCAGTGCTTAGTTTGCGCTTATTGTTTCCAGTGCTGAGACCAGCACTTATTTTTGAGGGCCGGGGCTTATTCTTCTTCCTCAAGCATTTGCTGCGAGCAAAAGACACATACAGAAAAGACAGAGGAAGAGAAAAAGGAAAAAGTGTCACTAAGGTAGAAAGCAGAAAGCTGCCAAAGTCAGCTGAAGGGGCAGGGAGTGGCTTTTAATGGATTGAAGAGGCCCGAGAAGGCTTCAGGATTACACTGCCTCAGTATTCTGTGCTCGCACATTTAAATGCAGCATCTGCGTGTTTAAGAGGAGGGTTTTGGGCACCAGCACATTTTTATTTACAAATTAAGCAGTGGGTTTCAGGCAGTACACACTAATGCCAACCAAGGGTCCTGGACAATGGAGCACCTCTTGGGGATGGGAACTCACTCCACCAGAGGCCAGCAGCAAGGTGCAGACAGGCCGAGTTGGTGCTTGCCAGCTGGGCAGTTGCCCAGGCAGGCCTCTGAAAGCTTGTTGTGTCCCTGTAGCTCAATGAGTAGGACAGGCAACTGGCTCCAGGGGTCACTCCAGGGGGGTTGTGTGTCGGAACAACGCAGGTCTTTAGCATGCCTGCCTTAGGAACGCGCCCCAAACCACAAATGCGTCTCTGCAACGCATTCTTTTACCACGCAGGTCATTACAACAACTTGCCTTGGGGAAGGCGCTGGACCTTGGAATAGTATAGTTTACTATTCCAACTCCAGTCAGCGCCACAGTAGGGAAAGTGTTGGACTTAAAGTCCAACATCAGTCCAACAACACTTTCCCTAGGGCAAGTCGGAAAGGAATGCATTGTAAAGACGCATTCGTGGTTCAGGCCGCGTTGTAAAGGCACAACATGACTCAAGCCGCGTTGTTAAGGCTGTTTCCCCTCCTGGGGATCCTAGGTTCAAGTCAGGCAGGTCCAGTCTTCCTTCTTCAGGCAGCAAGGCAGTCCTTCTTCTGACTCTGTCACAGGTCCAGAAGTGTTCCCATAGAAGGTTCTGAAAATGCCACATTTATACTTAATTCCAAACTTTGTGTGAAATTAAATCCCCGGTCTACTCCCAAACTGATTCTACAAAATTCTTGCCCTGGGTAATACTCCAAGCTGTCTAGTGTGACAGAGGCAAGGGCTGGCCTGGTGTGCGGTTTCTTTGTGTGTGCTGCAAGCAGGGATCTATGAAGTGTAATGAGGGCAGAACACAACTCCTTCCCAGACATAATGTCAGGAAGACCTGCTTCCTCTACACCCAATCTTCTTTTGTCCCCATCTTTGCAAAAAATACACACCACAGGAGAGTCAGTCACTGTAATGTGATTATGGACACTGGGAGAAAGGCACATTTGGTTTAGGTAGAAAAATGCCAACTTTTAAAAGTGTAATTTTCAGAATAGTATCTTATAATCCAACATTACCAGTAAAGAGTATTTTAAATTACAATTCAAATTAGTGGAATAAGTAATTCAGTATCGGATCCCAAATGTATGTTATCACTTATTGAGTGTACGAAGGGAATCCAGTGTTAGTCTACAAGAGCACTACGCTTACTACAGTGAAAAATTACTTTAGGAGTTATTCACTGTCAGGAGATGTAAAGGTTAAACGCATATGGTCGACTTTCAGAATACCATGTATCCTGCTGAAGGGCTTACATTAGGGGTGACTTATAAATATTAAGATTGTAGGGTTGAGCTTGCCAAAAGATCTATTTTGATGACTTGAAATGGCAGTTTCAAACTGCACTACAGGCTGCAATGGAAGGCTTGAGCTATGTTTTACAGTGCTACTTCAGTGTGTTGCACAATGAGTGATGCAGTCCACTAGTAGCATTAAAAGTAGAGGCCCTGAGTACATAAATTACCATTTCCTAGTGACCTATAAGTAAATTTATTGCATACCAATTTTACCATGTTTAAGAGAGAGACTGCAAGAACTTCACCACTGATTAGCAGGAGTAATGTACAGAGTTCTAAAAGCTAACTAAAACATGTTCAGCAAAGAAAGGTAAAGGGGTGACCCTGCAAAAAGGTCCAGGTCCAATACACCCCATGTCAAGCAAGACTGGTGGATGCATCATTTACCTCATGTGTCATACTAGAATAAAATTGATAATGAAGGGACAGTTTCATGGTTGCTTCTAATTATGTCTGGTTGCAAAAGTGTGTGAGCTTGATGATGTACAGTGTCTGTTGGCATTCAAAAAATTGCTATAAGGTGCATACCAAAATACGTGTCCTGCATATCTGCATATTAATGATCAGTGCACTGTGATAGATCAGCAAATGTGAGCCCAAACAAGGAGACTGAACCATAAAAAACACCAGAAATAAAAATGAGATGTATTAGTCATGTTGCTGCAGCAGAATGAATAATGATTGCCTAGAATTGATGCTTGATGAATAAAGGGTAGGAGATTCTCACTTCCAAATTCTTAGCCTTATAAATGCATAATTTTAAATAAAGAGAGCAGATGGAGGCTTTTAAAATCTTTCTCTGGACTGTTCACTTGCTATGATTGAGTTTCCTTGGAACACAATTTGGGTCTGCACATGCTGATTGTTGCAATGGGTTCCATCCATGTAGTACGCTGGGATTATTTTGCTCATTACTTAAGTCTCACTCATGGTAATTAGACTGTGTGTGTTTACCACCAGTTTCCACCTTTTAAGATGAGGCCACTATGACACAGCTATGGTAAAGGGTACTGGGCTGGATACACATGAAAGCATGTACACACATGTGCGGGATGCATGTGAGAGACTACAGACGTGTGCAGCCCTTCAGCTGCACACAGGTAACCTGCATGTAGCACTTTTAAACTGCATATTCGACCTGCTAAAACAACTTTATTTTACAGGTCTAAACCTTCCTTTTAAATATGAATAATTCACCCCTAAGTAGGCTTTATTGCCCATAAAGGCAGGGTGCATTTCATCTGAAAGTTAATGTGAAAGTTAATGATAAATATGTCCTTGTTGTATTGTTATTTTAGTGCTGTTTCTGGGCATGTTATTTTAGCAACTAGGCCTTCCGCTTCTGCCCTTTAGCCTAGAAACATGATATTCTGCATGATTTTATTATTTCAGAATCAGCCACATTCATGGTGTTATTTTCTTTTCTTTATCTAGTTGTTCTTTCACCTAGGAAAGCACTGCATCTCTTAGCAAGACATTCTTTTCACTTTGTGCTTTCCTCAAGGCTGCAGCGAGATAGGGTTGCCGGCACAAGTGGTACACCGCATCACTAACATTCATAGAAACACACACATCCTTGCGTAGGGACATCTTCTCAGACATCAGCTGTTTTTTTAATAAAAACAATTATTTGCCCCATGCACGTTAGAGGGAGATTCCAGCCAGATGACCACAACCACATACTGATTGACTTTACTACAGCTGCTTGATGAGACTACCTGTTCCCTAGCCTACATGGCGATGGTGTCTCTGTAGACAACAGGCTTCCTTGCTCAGATATGCGGGATGATGTCTTCCCGGTGGGGAATCCTGAAGGGTGGATTAAGACTTATCATGATGTGCTCTAACATAGTTTAGGTGTGAATCGCATATATTACGCATAATGACAGTATGATGGAACTTTTCCTGTGTTTCACTTTTCTTGTCACCATTTTGCTTCTATTATGTTTCATCACTCTAATTACTGCATTTCATGCCATTTTATCTAAGACACAGCTGATTCAATAAATCCTATTGAACCATTTTCTGCCCCTTTTGTCTTTGCACATGTGAGACTGATGTAACTGAGGGAAAAGGATGAGATCCAATTTACCACAATTTCCCTGAGACGTCACCTTGTCATGCATCTGGTTGCCACAAGTCATCCATGCTCTTGGGCAGAGATGAGGTGCTGCAAGCTGGCCAGAAACGGATTAGGTCGACAGTTGTCACATGGTGTGGGATTGGACTCAGTTGGACTCAGTTCCCCACAATTCAGGTGATGCTGCCACCCAAATCCAGCAGCCTTATTAGGATAATAAGAGCCCACACAACATGGCACTGCCAATGTTTGGTCAGGCACTAATTTTCGGATCCTCCTGAGTATCTTTGTCTCACTACGTGCTAAAGGCACCTCATTACTATATATGGAGATGTCCATGGTATTGAGGATTTCCTTCTCAGCTAGGTAGGTAATACCTATTGATCGCTGTATGTTGTTCAAGCTTGAACCTTAAAAGGATTAATCCCCATTTGGTGTCCTTATCTCTGAACCGGTACATCCACCATAGCAAACCCACAACGGGTGGTAATTACAGTAAATATGCGACCTTCCCTCACTCACTTTGTTTGCTAGTGGCCTCACACCCCAGGGGAGTCCTGTAACATTTGTATTTGAGGCTCATCCAGCCTACAAAACAGAAACATTCTATTACTGGGTCACCTTTCCAGCAGTCGATGGGAACACTAATGCATTTCATCATTATACACCTTCTAACATACCTGCACAATACAGAGCATATGCATACTTAGAGATACCTCTCTCTTTTCAAGACCATAAGAACTGGCTTGATGTCGTCCTACCACACACAATACTATATGTTACATTAGGTCCTATGAGCCTTAGTGGTAGCTGTGGTTCAACACTTACAGCAATATACAGATTGTTATTGCAGTTCGTTATGCAAACATTAAATACTAACCCAGTACGAGCTGCCCCACCGCAACAACATGCAGTCGCACCAGGCATTAACCCTGCAACTATACATTTGATCATGGGTAAAGTACCCATCAAACAGGAGGAGATTCCATTTTGGTTAGCTCAAAAAATAAATGCGCTGGAAGCAGTTTTTCCCCATATGGAACCTCAGGATAAACATAGAATTCTCACTATGTGCTTGCTATTTGGGATGGTTCCCACAGTACATAACTGTAATACTTGGGGCACGGTATTTGCCACGCTCTATACTACTGCACATGGTACACCGACACTTGCCAATCTTCCGGAAGTGTTAAAACAAATTTAAGATGGATAAGGGGCTGCCCTGCATTTGGGGATACAATTAATGGTCAATTTTGCCACTGTATCTTCAATAATATTAAGTAATCTTAAATGGGAAGCAATTGCACTAGCACTGCGCATACGGCTGCAAGACGTACCTCTTTAGGATTGAGAATGTGAGCTGCCAAAGATCATCACTGAGACCAACTCTACTATTGGTCGAGATAGTCTGGGAGCCAGACCTATTAAACACAATTACACTGTAAATCCAATAAGGATTGTACCAAGCAAGCACCTGAGGGTTTTAAAAAATGCTGGGATAAACAAAAACAAGCACCTAAAAATGAAAGGGGGAATCTACGCATTCGGAGACCCCTCAAAATCAATATATAATCTTAGAAATAAAGATAATATAAAAACACCTGATAGATATCAATATACTGATACATGCCAATCTCATTCCTTTTGGGACTCACCGGATAAACGCTGTGAGAGAGGTGGGTGGTAAGAGCAGCAAACAGAGTACAGGAAACCAAAAAAGGACTCACAACGCTCTTCAGAAGTTTCTGTTAGGAAAGAAGAATATCTTCCCCAACAAAAGCCCTAATTCAAAAAGAAAAAAGTGGCAGCGATTTCTATACCAAATGCCACTCAGGATGAGAGATTTACTGCAGAACAGAAAGTGGGCACTGGCACTGCTAGACAGTGCGGCAGAGGTAAAAACAGTTCACCTGAATCTTCAAGACCATCTGTAGTTGAAACCAACCGATGACTTCTTACAAGTTGAGACTGCAGACATGCGTGTCTCCACACCCAATAGGGTGTGTAAGCTAAAATTACAACTAGAAGGAGACACTGAGCGCACAATAGGTGCCATTTTCTGGGATCGCATTGTTACTATTTATGATATTTTACTGGCCGAAAAGAATTGGCCACCAGAATCTGTCTGTAATGTCCCATATGGGGAAGAGGTATTGAACCCTCTTTCTCGCCCTGTGTTCCCAGAGAGCTCAGGGAGGCTTATGCCATTGATTGGGTGAAACTGCGAGCACTCACATTATATCGTAACCATGTAGGATGGGACAAAGATTCCCCCTACCATATAATCCCATTTAGATCCCAACCCCAACCTCAACCCTAATGCCCAATAAAGCTTGAAGGTAGAGCACCTGTGAGGGAAATCCTCACACAGCTAGAGTGCCAGTGCGTAATTGAACCCTGTGTCTCACCAATGAACAATCCATTGTTCCCCGTAGCTAAACTGGACCATTCATGTAGAATAGTCTTACACTACAGAAATGTAAATAGTCATAGACACACAATTGCCATTCAAAATGTACACAGTACAGCACTTATCAACAGTATAGTGTGCAAAAAATACAAAACAGCCTTGGATATATCCAACGTTTTTTCTTCCAAAATTTAGTGCCTGAAA
Source organism: Pleurodeles waltl (assembly GCF_031143425.1). NCBI lineage: Eukaryota > Metazoa > Chordata > Amphibia > Caudata > Salamandridae > Pleurodeles > Pleurodeles waltl. Next base: position 865,205,816 of record NC_090439.1, on the reverse strand, counting down.
GTAGGGACTTAACAAGTGTCACTGGTTTAGGCTCACAGAACAAAATGTGCCTACTCTCACAAGGGTATAAAAACAGTCCAGGGTTGTTTTCAGCTCATATTACCTCAGTTTTACACAACATTGACCCTAAGGCCTTACCGATGATGCTCTCCTTCAACATGTAAAATGGGTGGGCCGCATTTTTGTGGGACTTGAAAAATGAGGCGACAAATTTAATTTAAAAAAAACAAAAATAGCCTTTCTTAGTGTCCTCTTTTTGGGATATGAACTATTAGATGAAGGCAAGAGCCTAGTGCCCCAATTTTTAGAAAAATGTGCACAACTACAAGCACCAAACACTATCAAAAAGCGCCAGTCACTGTTGGGCTTTTTAAACTTTGGCCGAACTTACATTTCAGATTATGCACAACATATTAAACCATTACACGACTTAATACATCCTGACTTTTCAAGCAAATAATGGACAGTCGAATACACACGCATTCTCAGAGCATTGCAACAAGACATGTTTGCAGCTAAACACACACAAGAGACAACAAAACACATTTGGTCATCAGAATAGTTGCTGGTGAAATTGGTTTCACCTATGTAACGTTCAATGAGGGTGATACCGTCCCTATTGCATAGAAATCACATTTGAATTCCACAGCTGAACAATGCTTTGCTCCCACAGACAAAATACTTACTGCTGTTCAGATGGCTGTCATTAAAGAGAGATCTCTGGCCCAGTGGAAATGCATCATTGTTGTATCTCCAATCCCAGCCCTCGAGGCTGTTACCAAAGCCTGCGATCCTAATGCTAAGGCACTACATCCACATTGGATTCAATGGGCAAAGTCTCTGATGGCCACTGATGTTGACTATGTTTTGACCCAAAATTACAAACACAAGAATTCCTACAATATGAACTTGAATGCCCAGTTCCAGCAAACACATTTCCTATTGACAAATATCAAACAATTATGTACACTGATGGCTCAGCCCAGCCCGCTGTAGGTACTAAACATCCATACTCCGCCGTCATGAGTGGCTACCTGAAAGATGGTGACTTCCATCCACAACACACTTACACGTAGAACTTAGGGACTGCACTGCAAAATTAGCAGAGCTCAAGGCTCTGATGATAGCACTATTGATTCAGAACAGTTAACATTAATAGTTTGTAATTCATACTATTGAGTCCAATCCATCAATGAATATTTGCATTATTGGTGCCAGAATGGGTTCAGAGATTCAAAAGGCAACACCATTAAACAAAAACTCCTGTGGGGGAAAGTAGCAGATCTGAAAGAAACTCTACCCAATGTCCATGTAGTTCATACATTGGGAAATTGACATGTTGGAATACATATTACCGACAATACCTTGGCTGATGAAGCAGCCATGTCAGCAGTAGCTAGGGCTTCTGTTACTGCAATAACTGGTTCACAGATGAGGTTGGATGATGAAACACTGGGTGCTGTGAAAGCTTTGGCTGAAGCAAGCTCATGCCATGGGCATCTCCTGCCAAATATTCCTACCGCATATCTAGCCTTAATACTGCCCTTTTAACAATACCATTGGTGGGTGATCATGTGATCCCCAACCAAGATCAAAGATCTGAGTTGATTAAAGCAGTGCGTGAGAGAGTTGCTTCCGCCTATGCTTGTGTGGCGGCTACTATTTCATTGTTACAAGCATGCTACTGGTAGCCAGGTCATACAAACAGACCAAGAAGTATGTCCTCTGCTGTGACATCAGTCAGCAAATAAATTGGCCCACCATTTAACCCCCCCTGCAGACACCCCTCTTAATAATTTCCAAAAAACCTTTACAATGTGTGTACTTGGACCATTATTGTCCCCCTGACACCAGATAGTGCATACAAGTACATCTTAGTCGCTGTTGACTCATGCTCCAGATTTCTATGGGTATGGCTACAATGCTCGGCTGATGCTCAAACTCTTATTAAAGATTTGCAAGTCTTTATCAGCACATATGCAGTTGCAGCTTTCCACTCAGACCCGGGCCCTGCTTTCGCCTCAAGGGCATTCAGAGACACCATTGCTTCCTTAGGGGTCCAACTGTATTATCCATCTCCATATCATCCGGAGGGTAATAGCGTTGTGGAGCGAAGAAACCGGGATCTAGAGCAATCCTTAACAGCTAAGATACTAGGCATGGGTCATAGGTGGCTTAGTCACCTGTATGGAGTCCACAGAACACTTAATAATCTGCCCGGAAGGTCCCTGGAGGGACTTACCCCATATGAATGCCTGTTCGCAACACAAATGCGTGTTCCAGATCCTGATGGTCCTGGTGCAGAGGCAGCAGATACACCTTTTGACATAAATGAACGTGTCACTGTCTTGTCAGACTTACAACAGTTCCGTGATGACAACACATCTGCCAGTGCCACCTCCTTGGGAACAATAACACCAACCAGCTGGATTCCAAAAGTTGGGGATCTAGTGTGTGAAAAGATTGCTGTGAAAAAAGGAGTTTGGTTCTTCCTTAATGCACCGGTTCCAGTCCTGGGAACACATAGGCCCAGAACTGTTATTTTACCACTGCTGCCTGGTTCTAAAGAAAACTGCTTTGTCTCCATCGACAATGTCAAGCTACACCATATGGCCAATCCTGCCCAGCAGACCTAGAAGACTCCTGGATAGTACCCACATCCCTCTCACTACAGACCAGGATGTTCCCCTACAGGTTTTGAGCAGGGAAGGCTGGAAAATGATCTTTCATTAGTCCAATTTCTTCTGCAGCACGCAATGTTAACAATATTGAGTGATTTTACTCAAATTCAACACAAACGGATGGAATAGTATACTATGAACCACTAAGGGAGACTTTTGCCAGCTCTCCTCTCCCTAGCACACCTCTAGTTTTTGCACAAACTGCTTCTGGATACTTTGCTGACATCAATGCTCTTTCACTGACTCATCTGCCTCTTCTGCAGAAAGACTGTCAAGAGCATGTAAGCTGAAAAATTGGCTCAAAATTAACTATTTAATTCTTCCATGGTACTGTCTGTGGCAACTGTACTTGCCTTATTTCTCTGGATTGAGTTTGTCATTGTCTTTCTTATTAATACATGGTAAATACCTTCCTGAACATTCTACAGTTGAACTGGTGGATGAGGTTCTAAAACCATATTTTTCCTCCCATAAGGTGTGCAGAGACTTATCCCTAGTGAATGTTTCAGACATATTAATTCCTTGGGATAAAGTGCCCTGTGACATATATGGTCTGACGGAGGTTATTCAAATTCCACATGATTTTAAACTTTCCATGAGTAATTTAATAACACCCTTGAGTTGTTTCTGATGATTGGGATGTAAAACAGTTGATTCTAACAAAAAAATGACAAATAAGGAGAAAGGAAGCTTTATTTAAAGCATGCCTGATACCTGTTTATGCATGATATTTTTAAATGAAACTATCCAACAGACAAGTTGTTTAGGCTTGGCAAAGATTAAGGACTTGAATGCGCCTGGTATCCCTGCCCATGCTAAATTTTACAAATGGCAAAACTACATTCATGCAACTGAAGATCAGCTCCATTAATGGGTCCAAAGTGGAACATTTAGTACATCACATTCACATCCTGGTGGGTGGTTATTGTGGCCAGTGGACACAAATGGTTGTCATGCACGTTTTGTAAACTCCCCGTGGGGTTTTAGAACAAATAGGCCCGATCCTTGTGTCATCAGAATATTCGTGTATGGTAACAACATACATTGTAGGTAAATTATGCCAGCAATGGTTAAAACATTCCTCATTAGATGCTGTTAAAGAACACCTCACTTTCCTGTCTAACAACAAAGACTTGCAGGATTTCTTGTTAGGCCCCAGAAGACAACGTAAAAAGCACTTCTTGTATTAATTTCATAATTAAATTTGGAAACTTTTTCAACAAGAAGCTGCTGCCCGGTTAAGGCAAATAGATCAGGAAAACTTACAGAAGACATTAGCTGTTGTAGATAATGGGATTAACACCTTGTCTGACTGAAAATACACTTTAAGCAACATTGTTTCTTCTGCTATAGACATTGTGCAAAGTGACATGTCGTTCTTACAACATGGACAGAGTCAGCTAGGGTTGATTATGCAGTTGGGTTGGACACTACAAACACTGAAATCAGGTCACGTTCCCTGGCAACATGTTATCACGAGGGATATATTTTCTGCATTTAATTTGATGCAACAACAACAAATAATGGCTAAGAAAGAAGCAAATCATGCTATGCTAAACATTGATTAATTAGAAAAAGGCCTTTTACTGTGGCTGAAATCCCATCTGCTGAATGGTTAATACACAGGGTTATTAATATGCCTATTTCAACACTGCAATGCACACACATGCTTGAAACACATTGCAGTAGGCAGATATGAAAGGCTAGGAGAGAGTTGCATCCATGAGGTGTGAGAGCTTCCCTTTTCGCACAAATGTTCCAATGGCGGTAGTAAATGCAAGACTTCTGTGAGCCATTTGATTGTTTGCAAGCAGCTCTCTTTGCATGGGGCATGAAACGCTTCAGCAGCAAATTTAGCTTGCTATCTGAAGGGAGTTCCAGTCCCCTTGATTAGACCTGCTTTCCAAGTGCTCTCTAATAGAAGCTATGTGTAAGAGCTGTTGTGGAATGTGAGCAGGAATTGCTTATGTCATTTCAGTCTCTGTTGCGGGAATGTTCTTTTTACCTCTACACAACAGACAAAAGTAGTAGATATTTGGCTTCACAAAGCAAACATGAATTTTGACAAGTTGAGCAGACTAAAGGCTTTATTGTTTCAAAAACATGAGGTGTTGACATCTGCACGTGAGACCTATTGCTCCAAGAGACAAGGTAATCTGCAGAAATACAGGCCCTTTTAAACGCAAACTTTCTGAGGCACTGTGGTGAACTCGTGGGATGAATTTTTAACACGTCTAGTACTACTGGGATTGTACATTTCTTTAAGGATGTTGGTTCTGATTCCGTTCACACCTTCTCCTCTATATTTGGCTTAATACCTTCAGTCATACACTCAATATTTTTGAGTATTTTCGGGGGATTTCCGATTACTTTGGCTATAATAGGTGGCATCTTGCTGTTGCTATTTTTATGCGCAATGGCTGAAACCATCACAACAAGGAGGGCTGAAAGCGCTTCCACCAGTGCAACTGCGGCATGAACGCATGATACAGTATTTCAGAGCACCTCTCCTAGTAAAACTGGAGTGCAACTGGTCTCTTTCATTCAGACCAATTTTGGATTGTGTGCAGCTCGTGTTTCGATGTCTCTGGTGCCTTTTCCACTGTGCACTGAAAGTTTGTCTTTCTACTCAGCGCTTACTTTCATTGGACGCTGATCTGTTGATGTTCTCACTAAGGGCTCATTACCAGACTTGTGCGTTGAGGGTGTGTTTGCTACTGGAAGCCGTCTATGAGTTGTCCTTCGTGGATCATGCAGCCCTTGACTTCACAGCAGACACAACATGGAATGCTGCTGTCTCAACTGAAGCTCAGGCTTTGGACTATGATTGCTCTTTGGTTTTCCTTGGCACCGATTTGGTCCCATTACCACCTGCCGAAGTGGAAAATTTCCTTGGTTCAATTGTGCCAGATATAATTGGAGGTTTTAAAAATGACATTGACTTTTAAATTTGGTTTTATCAACGTCACAGTTGAACATTTTAAATTGACCCCTTTCAATATTTCATTGACTCAAGTGTGTTTTAGCTTGTCATTAATTACATTATGTATATATGTTTTAAAGAATAGCCATTTAGTTGCCTTTATATTTTTAATATTAGGCTTCTTTACCACTTATGAACTGGCAAAGGGAGGGTGTATATTTTAGTGATGTCCTAGGCATGTTATTTTAGGAACTAGCCCTGCAGCTTGTACCCTTTAGCCTAGTAACATGGCAATCTGCTTGAGTTTATTATTTCAGAATCGGCCACATTTGTGGTGTTATTTTCTTTCCTTTATCTAGTTGTTCTTTCGCCTATGAAAGCATTGTGTCTCTTAGCAAGACATTCTTTTCACTTTGTGCTTTCCTCAAGGCTGCAGGGAGATAGAGTTGCCGGCACAAGTGGTACACCATGTCTCTAACATTCACAGAAACACACACATCCTTACATAGGAACATCTTCTAAGAACATCAGCTGTTTTATTATTAAAAAAACAATTATTTTTCCCATGCATGCTAGAGGGAAATTCCAGCCAGATGACCACAACTGCATGTTGATTGACTTTGCTGCAATTGGTTGCTGAGACTACCGGTTCCCTGGCCTACATGGGGATGGTGTCTCTTTAGACAACTGACTTCCCTGCTCTGGTATGGGGGATGATGTTTTCCCAAGGGGGAATCGTGAAGGGCGAATTAGGGCTTATCATGCTGTGCTCTAACGTAGCTTAGGTAGGAATCACATACTTTGCGCATAGTGACAGTATGGTGGGACTTTTCCTGTGTTTTCCTATGTTTCAGTTTTCTTGTCACATTTTGCTTCTATAATGTTTCATCATTCTAATTATTGTATTTCTTACCATTTTATCTAAGTCGCAGCTGATTCAATAACTCTTGTTGAATAATTTTCTGCCTCTGTTTGTTTTTGCACGTGTGGGAGTTATGTAACCGAGAGAAAAGGATGCGATCCGATTTACCACAATTTCCCTGAGAAGTCACCTTGTTATGTGCCTGGTTGCCACAAATCATCCCTGCTCTTGGGCAGAGAGGAGGTGCTGCCAGCTGGCAGTAAACAGATTAGGCCAACAGTTGTCACATGGCATGGGATTGGACTCAGTACCCCACAATTCAGGTGATGCTGCAGCCCAAATCCAGCAGCCTCACTAGGATACGGAGAGCCCAAGTGACATCCTTACAATAAAATATCCCTAAAAACGATTTTCACTGTAGCAAGGCAGTCTGTTTCCATGGGGAATCATTGGGCAATATTGTTACATTTATTAAATAATACATTTGGATTGGTAGTGGCTAGAGAAATATTTCAAATACTTATTTGAATAGTTATTCAAAATGCATTTAATGGGGAAATAGAATTTTGTCTAATTAGTAATGAGCCATTTTTTCTTTTTTTTTTAGAAAGTTGCCAGTTTTTAGCTTGTACGTCTTCAACTGTAACATGGCAGCTGGAAGGCTTCCCTGTGGTGAGATGTGTATTACTACCAGGCAGCGGGCAAAGGGCAGGTGCTGGTCTTTCCTTGACAGGAATGCCTGGCGGCTATGCTATAGGACTAATTACACTTCAATTAAACCTCCCCTGCCACAACCAGATGAAACTGAGACCAGGTCTGACCTCTTTCTTTGTGCCTCTAGTCAACTTGACTCCAAGCCCAGTTGCTGGAGCTACCCTAGAACTGATTTGAAGTGACCACAAGGGAGGAAAGTTTGCCCATTATCATATCCTTACTTTTGGGAAGGCACAGGAGCTCTGTAAAGGGGAAGAAGTGTTCTGCCATACTGGATTGTCCCAGAATGCTGTGTAGGAGAGGTGGGACAGAGGTGGAGGGATGATGTGACATCCGAGGATTGGGCAGGGATGCCTGACATCTAGAACTTTCTACCCACATTTATAAACCCCTGCACAAGGGAAAGACACAGAGCATGACTCAGGTCCTGGACAGCGACAACATCAGAATCATGGCCAGCTGGAAGCACCAGCCCCCTGATGCTTCTAATGGACTTAGGGCCAGATGTAGGAAGCCTTTTGCGCCTCGCAAACGGCGAAAAATGCAGTTTGCGAGGCGCAAAAGGCCAAACGCGATGCACAACCTCAAATTATGAGTCGGTACCGACTCGCAATTTGAGGCTGCGACTCGCAAATAGGAAGGGATGTTCCCTTCCTATTTGCGACCGCATCGCCATGCAGAGTTGGTTTGTGACCGCGAATGCGGTCGCAAACCAACTCGCAGTTACCATCCTCTTGAAGTGGATGGTAACTCATTTGCAAAAGGAAAGGGGTCCCCATGGGACCCCTTCCCCTTTGTGAATGCCCAAAAAAATATTTTTGCAGAGCAGACAGTGGTCCTATGGACCAATGCCTACTCTGAAAAAAACGAAACCAAATGGTTTCGGAATTTTTTCTTTTTGCAGCTCGTTTTCCTTTAAGTACAACGAGCTGCAAAAAGAAAAAAAAAACTGCTTTATTAAAAAAGCAGTCACGGACATGGTGGTCTGCTGTCTCCAGCAGGCCACCATCCCTGTGAGTGCCTAGACTCACTATGGGGTCGCAAACTGCGACCCACCTCATTAATATGCATGAGGTGGGTCTTGCGACCCCATAGCGAGTCGCAGAAGGTGTCTGAGACACCTTTCTGCATCTCGTATTACGAGTTGCAATTTGCGAGTCGCTATGACTCGCAAATTGCAAGTCGCAATTTGATACCTACCTACATCTGGCCCTTAGTACTTTATATGTGGCTGACCTCGAGACTCGATGGGTCTCTCCATGTCCAGTGGCACCGGGCTCTTTATTACCCCTGAAAACCAGCTGGAGGAAGACTCAGACTCCACTACTTTCCAGATGCCCTGCAAGACGGCCAGTAGGTCTTGGGATCTGTAGAGGGTTAAGCAGAGGAGAAGCCTGGTGCAGGGGGCAAGTATAATCAGCTCCCCCCAAGATGTGTTCATTTTGAGGTGAGGAGGTTAGAGTTTGCCACCAGGAGCAAAATAAGCCCAAAATTGAGAAATTCAGCCCAACAGGGCCCGAGTTACGTACATCTGAAGATTTGCCCTTTTGAAAGTGCCATATGGCAAAAACCAATTTGGGCAGTTTGGCGTGCATGAGGCCCCTTCCAGAGGCTCTTTTGGCCCCAGACACCCCACCCAAGGGACCCGATGCAAAAGGAATGCCAGGCAGGTCAAGAAGGCAGCTGTAGTACAGGGGCTAGAGTATTCCTGAAGGGTCCCAGGGCCTAAAACAACAAAAGATTTTCACCCGCGAAGACACACCTCCTAGCTCCTGTGCCAGCAAAGGAACAAGGCTGGCTCAGTGCAGAGCTGGCCAGGCAGTGAGGGAATGAACTCTGGTGCCACCCCAATATGATCCAAGGCTGCAGATGCCCTGGGTGGGGTAGGGGTGCCCAGGTAAAAAAAATAGAAAACAGAAAAGGAAATATGTGTGGTGGAAGACTGCTTAAATGAATATGCAGGCAATCCGGCTAATATAATATGCACTGGTCCTTGCCTGAGAGACCCCCATAATGTCCAGTTAAGCTTAACTATATGCTATTAGATTGTATCAATTTCAGAAGTACAAGTGTCTATGCACTCTCCTTAATTTGAGCTGGTGGTTACAGCTGGGGCCCACCACCACTCATGTTTTGGGGAAAAACACTTATTTTTCCTCAAATTACTTTGATCCAGAACAAAAAAGAGAAAAACACAAAAGGGGGAAAAGAAGGAGGAAGAGAAAGATTGAAGAGCAGTGTGTAGGGGAGAAACCAGAGATAAAGGGGAACATCCAAGAATAAAAGAAACAAGCATGGAGTGTCTGGTGGTGGATTAAAGATGCACTGGGTGGAATCGAGCCTATGCAGCCTTGGTATTCGGCACCCCGACCTTTGATAGCGCTGGACAAGGACTTCTGAGCTAAACTTTGGGCCTCACCCTTTATTATCTTATACATTAAGCATTGGCTATGAAATAAAGAAAATTGGTGATCACGCGGAGCCACATGGTAAGTCAGAAAATATTGCTGCTAATCGGTAAGGAAAGAAAGAAACAGACAGCCCCTAAAAATCTATCACGGAATAACACATTTTACTAGTCCAAACCACTGTTTCGAATGCTGTCGTTGAGCATGGTGCTACATAAACATTTTAAATCAATACATAAATAATAAATAATGAACCATGATTTGACATTCTATTGCAATGCAGTTAGAATATGATTGCGACTTTATAAAATTTAAAAGTCTTTCGGGGAATAAAAGTTGTGTTTCTTAAATATAAATTTAGAGACTAAAGATACTCGTCTTTTAATTAATACGCTGACCTTTGATTCTGATGAAACAATAACCCTTCATAAATCATACCCCATCATAACAAGCTTGATCTCCCCACATTCGTGGCAACTCAAGGATTAACTTGGCTAGTTAGGAGCACAGGAATGTTGCCTCAGGGGCTCCTGAGGCAAGCGCTGACTTATTTTACAAATCACACAACACTGACGTGATATTTGACGAATACTGTTTTGATTAATAAAGTTGCACTTTAAAACTGGCTATCCACAAACTTAGTCAAACTGCAGTTTTCTATCTGCTGCATTTTCTTAAAATGATTTACGTAATATTTTTAATGATGCATCTTCCTGTGCAGTTAAAAACATGATATGTGCAAAGACGTGTTTTAAGTGCGTTTAGTTCTCCGCATGGCTTTCCTCTATCATTTGAAGCAACGTGTCTCAGTATAATCTTCTATGCCTTCTTGGGAAATTGTAAGAAGCTGAATACCTTTGTCAGCTGAGCTTTTTTCCTGCAGGAAGATAATTGGAAGGATAAAAAAGTTTTTAGCACAAAGTTATATTCTGCAAAACTGGGGAGCCATTAAATTAAACTAGCCTGCCAAAAGAGTCACTTAACTGCAGAATAGTGGCAGAAAGAAATACACATTTTAAACGTTCCTTGCATTTGGAGGATGTTCTTTAAACCTGTTGCAAAGATTGGCTTAATCCGCTGAACGATGTATTAGTGACGTTTGCGAAGAAGCTTTCCGGGTTGCATTAATTGGGCACATGTTGGATCCCCTTTTTGAAAAGGACTTCATAGCAATGGATGCTTAGCATAGCCACTGCTTGGAAATTAAAAGATGTCAACAGCATTGGCACTGCCAATAGGTCTAGCTTTAAATGAATGTTGTATGATAACATGGAGCATTACAAGAAAATAGCATGGGAATAGATATGTATTTGTGTGGAATCAAGGAACTGTAGAATAATATTGCTGTAGGTTAAAAGGTCAGGTGACAGTTAAACTGTGAAGCCTTACTTAAAAATCCATGTAGTATAATGACTGATCTCAACTGTTTGTGCAGCTACCAGAGAAAAACAACATAATTATCTAGTAGCCTGCTGGATAAATAAACCAAATGATCACATGTACCCCTGGCTCCCAACATGTGGGAAGAGCCAATGCCCCTCTCTAGTGATGCACACATAAGTCTCTGGTGACAGCTGTGCTGTGAAGCCATAACAAACATTGGCAAAACATATAGGTTTGACCTTTGTTTTCTGTTTTGTATTCTATATTACTAACTGGATTATAAATATTAGTACAATTTTATGATAATGTTTGTTTTAAATTTGATAAACTGTTAATTGTTGTTTATGTTGTGATGTATGTTGGATTAATATCCCAGGGTTCCAAACTTGTAATTTGTACCTTATTTAATAAGTCATTGTATTAGAGTACAGTAATGTGTGGTTAGCAAAGAGCCACTGCACCATTCAAATCATGCCCCTTTTAACTGCAAGATAACCGCAATTGTGACTGCCTGTTTAGTAGTAAAATATAGCAATATTTGGTGTTTAAAGGAGCTATGACAACGTTTGGCCCCAGTGCCATTGCACCTGCTGCACCATTCAAATCATGACCCTAGTACCTGCAAGACAGCTGCATGTGTGACTGCAGGTTTAGTTGTAAATTATAGCAATAATAAGTGTTTTATGGGGTGCCTAGAGCTTTTGTTCCTGGTGCCATTGCACCTGCTGCACCATTGAAATCATACCCCTAGTGCCTGCTGGATAGCTGCACTTGTGACACCCTGTTTAGTAGTAAAATTTAGCAATAATCGGTGTTTGCACCATTCAAATCATGACCTCAACGCCTGCAAAGTAACTGTCCAAATGACTGTCTGTTTAGTAGTAAAATATAGCGCTAACTGATGTTTAGAGGAGTCCTGACAACTTTTGGCCCTGGTGCCACTGCACCTGCTGCATCACTCAAATCATGACCCTAGTGCTTGCAAGATAACTGCACGTGTGAATGCCTGTTAATAAGTCACTGAGAGAATAACAATTCTAAATGAAACATTGCCCAATTATACAAATGACTTCTCTATAAAAATGAGTAAGTGGTAATTTAAGAAACGAACATGCAAATAATTTTAATATTTACAACTGTTATTCATCAGAAATGTAATTATTAAGTAATGAAAAACACATGAGCCCACTCACTGCTTGTTTTACATCTGCACTCGCTACTCCATTGCAAAATGGCTGACATGTTTACACACATTTCAATGCAAATTGACTTGCGTTCAGTTAATCTTTTCATGTACAAACACTAGCAAGTACCCAATCACCAAAAACCGGAAAGTGGACATTGGCCATGCCCTACATGATTGCAAAGGCAGAACAGAAAACAGAGCAGACGAGCAGGAAGTGACCTGATACTCAATAAAAAAAGTAAATTCAAGCGACATTGGAGCAACGTTTGAGTAAAAAAAACAGGAAGTTCAGGTAAGTAAGGGGCAAAGTAGGGGCAGGTTTTAAGTCCGGCGAAATAATTTTTTTTAAGTAACATAAGACTTCACAAGCACAGCGCAAGCTCCGTGCAGGTGAAACCTAAAAAGGGAGTTTAGATCGCCTCGACTTACAGGAGGTTTCTGAGTTGTGTTTATATTTTGACAAAGATCAGGGTAGGTTATTCACCATGAATAACATAAAGATAAACATGTTTCAGCTCTCTTGAATCTACTTATCGCTGCTCACAGGATCTCTGAGTATCAAAACATACAGAGGAACCGTGGATGCCTATCTCCTTTCCAGTATGCACCTCAATCTCATGAAGGTTTGTTAACACACCTTATTCTTTTGTCTTCTCTAGTCTGGTCAGAAAAAGAGGCCAGGGAGAGAAATGGTGATAACTTCTGGGTAGTGAATCACTGTGAATATTTGTAATGTTGAGAAATCAGATGCAGAGGAATAGCTTCAGGGAGGGGTGTAGGGTGTTACACCCCCGTAACAATTGTAACTTGTGATAAATAGTTGGATACAGGGGCTTTCAGTTGGGTATGGTGAGGTGTCATGTCGGATTTTACCAGGAATTTTACAGTCACAAACCAAAACGCACACATACTCTCCCTTAATCTGTTAGGGAATACTTAAAAAATGTTGGCTACTTAAATAATGTGCTTTCTCTCACTTAGCGCCCCTACCAATCTGCATTCCTCTCCCTTTCCACTCCCCCTAAACCACTCTCATGCACCAGCATGTATAATGTATTTCAACATTGTGTCAGTGTGATTGTTGGGAAATTTAAAACTCACAACCCCCCTTCAACTCCTCCCCTGATCGTACAGTGCAAGCTACGCCCCTGATCAGATGATTGGGTATGTAAATGCCTCACCTAAAATTAATGTGTGGAGCTCTACAACTTTGCGGCAGGGCCATGTCAAATGTTCCATAGTCATTGCCACCAGTTCTAGTATCGCATGATTGTATTGCTACAGAGTGCACCTGTTAGAAATGGGGTCTTTGGTTGGCAGTCAGGTTAGCTCCTGTCCAAGCAAGGACCCTCACTCTAATCAGGGTAAAAAAGAATCAACCTCAGCTAACCCCTGCTTTACCCCCTTGGTAGCTTGGCACAACCAGTAGGCTTAACTTCAGAGTGCTAGGTGTAAAGAATTTGTACCAACACACAAAGGGCCTCATTATGACCCTGGCGGGCGGCGGAGGCCACCCGCCAGGATCCCGCCCTCCAAATTACCGCGCCGCGGTCAAAAGACCGCGGCGGGTATTACGAGTTTTCCCCTGGGCTGGCGGGCGGTTCCAGTTAAACCGCCCGCCAGCCCAGGGGAAAACGACCTTCCCACGAGGATGCCGGCTCGTAATCGAGCCGGCGGAGTGGGAAGGTGCGACGGGTGCTACTGCACCCGTCGCGTATTTCACTGTCTGCAAGGCAGACAGTGAAATACATTTTGGGGCCCTCTTACGGGGGCCCCTGCCGTGCCCATGACATTGGCATGGGCACGGCAGGGGCCCCCAGGGGCCCCGCGACCCCCCCTACCGCCATCCTGTTCATGGCGGCTTTCCCGCCATGAACTGGATGGCGGTAGGGGGGGTCAGAATCCTCATGGCTGCGGAGCGCGCTCCGCAGCCATGGAGGATTCCAATGAGCAGCGGAAAGTCAGCGGGAGACCGCTGACTTTCCGCTTCTGACCGCGGCTGAACCGCCGCGGTCAGAATGCTCATTGGAGCACCGCCAGCCTGTTGGCGGTGCTCCCGTGGTCGGTGGCCCTGGCGGCCACCGGCCGCCAGGGTCAGAATGACCCTCACAGTACCTTAATGAAAACACTACAAAATGACACCACACAGGTTTAGAAAAATAGGAAATATTTATCTAAACAAAACAAGACCAAAATGACAAAAATCCACAATACACAAGACAAGTTATCACTAAAAATGCAAAGAGTCTTCAAGTAATTTTAAACACACACTAACACTGTTAGCGTGAAAATGTACTTTTTGTAGGTCAAAAATAACCCAGCACAGGTGAGTGTGCGTCAAAAATGGATTGTGATGCGTCAATTTCACTCACGAGCGAGACCTTGCATCTTTTCTCCTTTTGTCGGGTATAGGGCACGTCGTTTCTTCTCTCCGCAGGAAAGCGATGCGTCGATCTGGTCAGCACTCTCGGGTCCGGGCAGGCCTTGCGTTTTTTTACACGCCCAGCAATCATTGCGTCAGAAATCCAGCCGCACGATGATCCGAAAACCACGAAGCACGGGTTGTGATCTCACCAGCCTCCGTCAGCGATTCTGTGCATCGTTTCTCCAGCCCTGGGCATCGATCTTCGGGTCGCGTTGCAGGCGAGTGTTGATTTTCAGCTGCAAAGCCGGCGGCGCATCAATTTATCAGCCGCAGATCGGAGTCAGATCGATCTTTTCCCCGCATGGCATTCTGTGCGTGGATTTCTTCCTCTTAGGCTGCCAGCTTCTCTAATCAGGGTCCCAGGAACTGGATGGGCACCACTTGGAGAAGTAGGAGTCTCTCCAGAGACTCCCGGTGCTGGCAGAGAGAAGTCTTTGCTGTCCCTGAGACTTCAAAAAACAGGAGGCAAGCTCTAAATCAAGCCCTTGGAGATCTTCACAAGATGGAAGGCACACAAAGTCCAGTCTTTGTCCTCTAGCACAGGCAGAATAAGCAACTGCAGGATAGCTCCACAAAACACAGTCACAGGCAGGGCAGCTCTTCTTCCTCAGCTCTTCAGCTCTTCTCCAGGCAGAGGTTCCTCTCGGTTTCCAGAAGTGTTCCAAGGTCTGTGGTTTTGGGTGCCCTTCTTATACCCATTATCTCCTTTGAAGTAGGCCTACTTCAAAGCAAAGTCTCTCTTGATTGTGAAATCCTGCTTGCCCAGGTCAGGCCCCAGACACTCACCAGGGGGTTGGAGACTGCATTGTGTGAGGGCAGGCACAGCACTTTCAGGTGTAAGTGACCATTCCTCCCCTCCGTCCTAGTATAGATGGCTCATCAGGATATGCAGGCTACACCCCAGCTCCCTTTGTGTCACTGTCTAGTGTGAGGTGCAACTAGCCCAATTGTCAAACTGACCCAGACAGGGAATCCACAAACAGGCTGAGTCACAGAAATGGTTTAAGCAAGAAAATGTTCACTTTCTAAAAGTGGCATTTTCAAACATACAATCTTAAAATCAACTTTACTAAAAGATGTATTTTTAAATTGTGAGCTCAGAGACTCACAAACTCCACATGTCTATCCACTCCCAAAGGGAATCTACACTTTAATCATTTTTAAAGGTACCCCCCAGGTTAACCTATGAGAGGGATAGGCCTTGCAACAGTGAAAAATGAATTTAGCAATATTTCACTGTCAGGACATATAAAACACATTACTATATGTCCTACCGTAACCATACACTGCACCCTGCCCTTGGGGCTACCCAGGGCCTACCTTAAGGGTGCCTTACATGTAAGACAAAGGAAAAGTTAGGCCACTTGCCAAGTCGAATTTACAGTTTAAAACTGCAAACACAGACACTGCAGTGGCGGGTCTGAGACATGATTACAGAGCTACTTATGTGGGTGGCACAACCAGTGCTGCAGGCCCACTAGTAGCATTTGATTTATAGGCCCTGGGCACCTCTAGTGCACTTTACTAGGGACATGCTAGTAAATCAAATATGCCAATCATGGATAAGCTAATTACATACACATTTTGTAAAGGAGCACTTGCACTTTAGCACTGGTTAGCAGTGGTAAAGTGCCCAGAGTAACAAAAACAGCAAAAACAGAGTCCAGCACACATCAACAACCTAGGAAACAGAGGCAAAAAGTTAAGGGAGTCCACGCCAAGGATGGAAAGTCTAACAGCACTTTTACTACACCAATGAATTATATTGTAGTAAGAATACAGATTTTCTTTCATTATGAGTTTCAAAATGTGAAATATTTGCGTTTTATCCCACATGATTTGTGGCAGTTTCTATCTGGTGAAAATCTTGTGGGGAAAACACATGCAGGTGTTCTAAGTACATCAAAAGCTGGAATTGCAATTGCCCTTTGTGCCTGGATCAGGACTTCCTTGGAGATAAAATGAGGCAATTAGTAGGAAAACAACTGTAATACTAGGCCGAATGATGCCCTTACTAATTTATAACCTCACATTATTAATCACACAATTCAGGTAAACATTCAAACTAATAAACACGTGAAATCATCCACAAACGGGGTGCAAAGTGCACCTGGGACCGGTGTTTTTGTCATACAAGTTTCTGAAGGCTTCCCCTGTTTGAATTGTTTGAGTGTGACAGTGCAGTAAGTTGGAAAATTAGTGTTTTTATTGGTAAGCAGCCTGAATTGCAGGTTATTCACATTTCAGCTTGTGAAAGTTGGAACTGGGTGCAAACAATGCCCAAGGTAAAACCGTGACCGTGAGGTAACATTATTTACCATTTAATATTCAGATCCATAAAACTAGCATGACTTATTATTATTATAAGGTATTTTCTATAAGCTCATGTATTTTGCTTGTATTCTTACTCTTCAATACGTCACACTCTGTAATCAGACCTCACATGGTAGAGAGGTTTTGCAAAAAAGTAGTTCAAACTATGCCTTGAATAGTAATGATTATAGAGAATGTAGTGGGACAAGCAGATGGCCGTTCTCTAGACCCCAATAGTTATCTCTTGATATTGCTAGTGAAGTGTCAGCATTCCTGAATAAAGAGATCCCTGTGCAGATTCTCATCATAGCAGAACTAGGTAAATGAGCCTTTGGTCACTTTATTAAAAAAGATAGAATCTCAATGGTTTCTCAATTTTGGCTCACTAAATCTGTACATTGTTATAGACAGCCACCAATTCAGGGTCTTGGAGAACCTTCATAATTTTTTGGTGCACATTTGGAGAGCCCGTCATCTTCTTGAGCTACACAAAAATGGCAGATCACGTCAAGACCTGGAGTAAATGCTGATACTTTGCAACAGATTGTGATTGCTTACTTGTCACTCAGGTGCCATCTTCTTGGGCTTGGTTTCATGAACATACCTTAGAAAGTATCGTTTCTATGTGCCATTTCTGAGTCTGCCCAAGTTTTTTTCTGATTAGAAGGTTTGGGCTTTTGTTGATATTCAGGCCCTCTCCACTTGTATCTGGGTTTCCGTGAGAAATTGGATTGCATCCTTGAGTCATTAAATTGGACTTTTCTCTTTCTGCCAACAGAGTGGTCTCTTTTCACACTGCAATGAGACTACTGGGTGTCCCCTCCTTGGAATAAACTCCATTCAAATTCAGGATCCCCATGGCATCTTTGGTTGATAGTTCTCTTGTGGATCCTGATTCTCCAGATTACTTATTCTCCGGGGATACTTTGGGTTTACTTCCATTAAGTCACAAGACTGTCTCTGAGGCAGCCTCTGCTTTTATTATGAGATGGGCATTTCTCAGGTTAGGCGACAGACACCCAGGAGCTAATTGCACTGGAGAATGGAACTGTGGAGGCTCAAACGGGCTGGAACACTAGACGGCCAACACCCTGGGAATGCACACATACTCACTCCTGGGTTGGGACTACTTCAAGGTCAAGAGGGGACCTTTGGACCTTAGCGCTGTGCTTGGAAGTGAGGTGCATGGTTGCATCTTTTTTTCTGATCCTCACTAAGGTCCATACCAATCCCACACTTTTGTTTTCTCCCTCTCGGTTCCCTTGGTTCCTTCGTTAGTCTCATACTTCCCTTGCATCCTTGTTTTTATTGTCTCTTGTACGCCTTTTTTATAAAGTCTTACCTGTGTGTTTCCATCCACATCCTTGGGCCGTTGCCCAATTCCTAGATGGCACTGGGCTTTTCATTGCATCATCTGCTGCTTGAACCGGTCAGTCTTGGTTTAGTTCTTACCTGTATTTTACATCCAGCTATTATCTATTTTGACCTTCTGCCCTGTGTCTTACAGCTGCCCAGATCTACTCAAGATACATACAGTCAACGCAGAATGGTGTTGTCCCTTGAAATAGAAGAAATCACAGAGAGTGAGCCGCAGTTCTGTATTTCTCTCCTACTCCTTTTCCTTTTCCTTGTTTCTCCCTTGGCTTCAGTGTTTGATGATACATATCACTCTGTATATCAGTACAGAGACTCAGGGATGGTAAAGGCTTCCAGTGAGTCCATTACATCAAACCTTGACATTTTGCTAAGGTGAATATTGACCTGTCAGAATGTCCTGTTTAGATGATGGCTTTAGCTATTACTAAGACCACCTGCAAGAGATAGCCCTTTTGAAGAACTGCTTAAATCAATTAATATCTGCTTAAGGCTATACTGCTGCTACCTGGTCACGTAATGATAATTGAATGATAAGTCCTATGAAAGCCACCAGCAATATGGGTAGCGGTCCTAGAATAGACCGAAAGGAGATTGTTACCCATGATTTGGTGTTACCCCGCTTGTGAAATTCAGAGAGTTGTCCTGGAAAATGTTAAACTTAAGGGCTCAGTGTCATTTGCACTTTTTAGCAAAAGCCCACATTTCTACCACGGACACCTGCAAAGTTATGCATTGTACATTCATATCGTACAAAAGACTCTTTAATAGGGGCTATGCCATTAATATTAAATCAGAGTTCTTTATTGCCCAGCTGGACTCAATTCATGGCTCGATTTTCTGCTATCTTTGATCAGAAACAGATTTCCCAATCGACTCACACAGGCATAATCCTCAAGCAGAGGATGCAGGATCTAGTGATTTACTTCACACATTGCCAACACCTGGCATCCAAGGCTACATGGATGGATGAGTACACAGTTACAGTCTTTGAGATTATCTAAAGAATGCCGGTGGTTACTGGTAAACCGGGCAACCACATTGGCTACCTTAATCGACCTAACCCTACAAATCAATGCCCAACAATTATTTAAGAAGTCTGAGCACCTAACCTACAATTAAAAGCCCTGGCCTAACACTGTCCTGGATGACTATGGTTATGGCTGGCAGAAGAACACATGCAGGTTGGGGAATTGTAAAAGACCTTGTCAATCAAAGACGGCAAACACTGTAGGAAGACAGGATTGTGTTTCTACTGTGAAAAGACTGGACATTTGGTCAGAACCTGTTCTCGGTTACAGGGAAACGACTCTGCCTCTTCATGAGTAAGGGATTCCAGACAGTATTACCAATTACAGAAATGTTAATTATTGAACAACCACATTTCTTCTTGCAAGTTATTGGTGCTACCTCTCCAGGATCCATGATTGTCCTTGCGTTTGTAGATTCTGGAGCACCCAGATGCTTTATGAACAATAAATTTCAAGCCACGCGAAAAATTCGTAGCAAGATTTATTCCATTATGGAAAAAGCGTAGAGTCAAGACATGTTGACAGCACATGTTTTGTGTGGCAGCCTAATTCTTCGGAAATCACTAAAGTGAAGATGGATGAAGAGGTAGTTCCTAGTCAGTACCAATAACTCATAGAGGTATTCAGCAAACAAACAGCATTGAGAGTACTACTGTTGAATTGACCTTTTGCTCATAGAACCTGTTCATCATAGAAAAATGTACATAGTGATAGAGAAAAAGGGTGAGGTTTTGCAACAATACCTGCATGAAAACGTGTACAAAGGCTTCATTTGCATCATTGGACACTCCACCTCCCCAGCAGGGGTGTTAATCTTCTTCAAAACAAAGATGAATAGAGAATACAGGCCATGCACTTACTATCGCCAACTGAATACCTTTAACTTAGGAAACCGATATCCTCTTCTCCTACTATCTGTAGTTCTTGAGCACGTTAAATCCACCACAATATTCTGCGAATTAGATCTAAGAGGCACATTGGACGCAGTAGAGATATGCTAGGAGGATGAATGGAAGACAGCATTTTTCTCTAGGTAGTGTAATTAAAATTTATATCGTGCTTACTAACCCTGATGAGGCATTGAAGCACTTTACTCCAGGAGTTGGCTGCTCCGAGGCCCAAGGTTAATGGTGAGTCCAGTGTTAATGTTGGTTACTGGGATTCGTCTTCTGCACATAAACAAACCATTCCATGCATTCACTCCAGTTTCATTGTGGTAGTTGACATTAATATGAGGTAGGTGTGATCCTTAGTGGGGGAGGGTGGGAGCATGTGAGTTTATGTAGGTGTTTGGTGGGGTTGATAGTTGCGCTAGGCGAGATTCGTTTTTGCTGGGTTGTAGGGGTAGGACTCAAAAAAGGGAGAGGTTGTGATCTTTGAAATGAGTTGTGGACAGTTTCAGAAATACATTAATAGAGATTAGGGTATAATGCATTTACTTAGAAATGATTCTGCTGAGGGAGGTAGCATGCTGCAGATTGATTGTAAGGAGAGGACAGTTTTAAAGAAAAAGAAAAGGTGAGAATCAAAAACAGTAAAGGTCAGTTTTAACGATGGATTTGACTAATTTCGAGGACACTTTTTGAGATAACATGAAATTTGATGATGTAAGGCAGTGAAATGAAACAACATCATTTTCATGTGAGGACAGTGCAATAAGGGTTACATTTGGTATAAACTAGAAGAAGGTCAATGCCTCTCCATTTCTACACTACCACTAAACAACATCTTCAGCAAGGAGAGCTATTCAGCTCTGAGGTTGGAAGTGTAAAGTAATGACTGGACATAGGCACCAAAAGGAGAGTCTGCACATGCTGGACTGATGGATTCTTATGTTCATCCTCAAGTTTAACTTTCAGTATTAATTACGAAGCAAAGTGTGACCCATTATGGATGCCTCTGAATTAGCATTGCACAAGATGGAGAGGAGCAACCCCAGAGAGTGGATGTGTGCTGCATGTATTTCCATGGCTGGTGGTTGAGGTGAAGAGGATTATGACAAGGATCCCTTTGGAAATTCAGTGAAGACTATGTTAGCAAGGCACTGATGATTAACCTTCTGAAGCACTGCCCTTTGGTAGATTATAGGAGTGAAGGCTGTAACTACAGATTCTGTTGTGCAACTCAGTTGATATCCAGGTGTAGAAATCTCACGCCTCTTTGAGTCTCTGTTTTAGGTGCTCCAGGCCGAAAACTACCTCGCTGTTATGGGCATCACAAAGGTAGTGTCTAGACAACAGTCTGGAAAGGACATTTGAAGGGAGAACTACTCCAAACTGGTTCTGCAGCATATCTGCAAGTTACGTGGAGCAAATCTGGGTGCAGATGAACGTCCAATAAATACTTATATTGCATTAAAAACACAAGAAGCCGCAAATGAATTTAAAAGACTGGTGACACTCAGTAAAACAAAAGACGTGGTTGCTAGGAAAAGTATGCATAGTCTTTCACTGCTGCACAGGAATAAGGGTTCCTGAAGCATAAAGAAGACCGTAGACTGGCATATGCAATAGGATAATTTCAGAAATGCCAAATCAAGTATTTTCAGTATTTCAATCAAATCAGCTTTTTTTATATACTGAGCAATGCAGCATATAAGTGCAGTATGGTTGCTCTCTGAATGACTTTCTACTTAGATACTAGGACACACTCGATAAAGAACATCAAAACCACTTTAGCTGTAAAAGTACATTATACAAATACTATAAATTAGGACAGAGGTGTGTTTTGAAAGCTCTGTGTTTGTCTTGGTACTGGGACGGAACTGCATGGTGTCTTTTAGATGTGAAGTATTTTATCTATGTAAATAGTTCAGAAATGGGATGATATAGATATCCCATTGCGTTGGCTCTAATGAAGCTGTGCAGCAAGACTTTGTTAGGCTTTGAGTTTCGTTGGTTCCAATGAAGCTAACAGCTGGATGGCAAGGCTTTGTATCCCTCGGTGTCAATTCCGTTGAGGTGAGTAGCTGGATGGCAAGGTTTTGCGGGGCTTTGTGTCATTCAGAGTGAGTTCTCATAAAGCTTGTGACTGTGTGGCAAAGCTTTGCGGGCACGCATCACTACGCACTGGATTTGGTGAAAACCACAACTGGGCTGGCACAGCACCTTCAGGCCCACCTCCAAAGGTCCAGAACTGGAAAAGCACCACTTGAGGAGTTAGGACTCACAGCAGGCAGAGTCTTGGTGCAGGGATCAAGGCGGGTGGAGCATTTTCTGTCCATGAGCCTCTGACTGGGAGGAAAGCTAACTAGTCCTTGGAGTCACTCTGGTGGTCATGGGTTCAAGATGCAGGTCCAGCCCTTCTCACTCGGGCAGCAGAGCAGCTGAGTAGCAGGACAGCAGAGTAAAAGTACTTCTAGCAGCAGAGTAGCATCACAGTCTTTCTTCTGAGTCTTCCACAGGAACAGATGTGTACTAAAGATTTGGAACTAAGGGTTCATTATTTATCCTTGGTGCCAGCTTTGAAGTAAAAGAAGCTTCTGGAGTTTTCCAGCTCCAAATGTATCAGGAGTTTACTCCCTGCCCAGGACCCAGGTTATTTTATGGCACAAAGGGCTAGCATGAAACCCTTTGAGACTGTGCTGGGGCAGAATCTTCGTGATGTGCAAGAGTGGTAGGTGACAGCTCTGCCCCCCTATCAAGTCAGAGATGGCATATCCTGCTGACACCTATTCCCTCTTTTCTTTGTCTCACTGTCTGGGAATAATTCACAGAGACCAGCTTCCAGCTACACCTAGTTATGTGATCCAGGATAAAGGCTACAGGCACGAAATGGCTGGGACAAGAAAATTACAACTTTCTAAAAGTGGCATTTTCAGAATTGGGACTTTAAATTCAACCTTACCATTAAAGAGGGGTTTCAATTACTATTCTTTAGACAGCAAACTCAACATTCCTACCTTTTCCCAATTGAAAGTTATCACTAAATAAATGCAATGTGGTAACTCCATGTTATCTTATAGGAGAGGCAGGCCTTGCAGTAGTGAAAAACAAATGTAAGGATTTTTCACTACCTAGACATTTAAAACTTAAATGTAAATGTATAACTTTTGAAATACACTGCACCCTTCCCTCTGGGCTGTGTAAGTCCTACCCTACGGGTGACTTTCATGTATTATAAAGGAAGGCCTAGGCCTGGCAAAAGGTCTATTTAAGCAGGTCAAAGTAACAGTTTAAAACTGCACACATAGACTGAAGTGGTAATCCTGAGACATGTTTAAAGGTCAACTTAAGTGGATGACACAATGAGTGCTGCAGGCCCACTAGACGTATTTAATTTACAAGCCCTGGGTACATGTAGTATTATTTTACAGAGACTTACAAGTATATTAAATGTGTCAATTTGGTGTAAGCCAATTTCACCATGCTTAAAGGAGAGAGTACAAGCACGTAGCACTGGTTAGCAATGGTAAAGTGTGCAGAGTCTTAAAAGCCAACACACAAGGCTCAGAATACCAGTGGGTGGTGGCAAATTGTTTGGGCTAGAAGTGTTAAGGTGAAGGAAGCATTAAAGCATTCCTTGTAAGCTAAAGACGAGAAGTGTCTCTTAGAAATGTTTTACTAGGCAGTGCTTAATGTGAGCCAATTTTTGCAGTGGGGGCACCAAGCACTTATTTTTGTGGACTGACATTTTCTGTGGAAAAAACACACACATTTGAAAGGCGGGCAGGGGGAGAAAGATGGAAATCTGCCACTATGGGAAAAAGCAGGAACCTGCAAGAGTGAGTAGTTACAAGATGCATGAAGTTTCTAAGCAGACCTTAGGGCACTGGCCCTCTATGAGGAATGTAAAGAAAGATCAGAGCTTTATTGGTTTTGTCAACTATTTTCAAACAAATCACACAAAAATTCTCAACAATCATCCAAACCATTGTTCAATTAACCCACAGCGGGTGAAGTTCAAGTGCGAAGAGCAGAAACCTGCCTGTGACCAACTCAAAATAACCTTTACTTCTGCTCTGGTACTGAGATATCTCAGTGACTTACCGCTGTTTGTAGTAGAAACAGACAAATGTAACTTTGGCACGGAGCTGTACAATCACAAAGGGATCTAGAAAATGGTGAGTGCATCCTGTAGCATTTTACTCTTGAATCTTAAAAGATAGTGAAAAGAACTATACTTTTTACGATTGGGACCTTCCAGCAATCAAAGAAGGATTTTCTCATCGGAGACATCATCTGGAAGGAGCTGGATGCAAGGCTTCTGCATGAACAAATTACAAAAACTTTTATATAGCTCACTAGAATGAAATATGCTAACTCTCGGCACGCTTGATGGACTCTCTTCTTTTTTCATTGTCACTGTCTTCACAATCAACCCAGGAAACAACATGAAATAGTGGGTGCAATTTCTTGACAGATGGACTCTGAATCTGAGATACAGGAACAGTCACCCTATATTCCAGTTTTTTCTGCCTCTCCCATTATACTTACATCAGGACATTCGAGTATCCCAAGGGATAGAAGAAGAACCACTGTGAAGACCTCCACTGGCCCCCTATCTAAAAGAGAATTAACTTAAAGCTCCTCGTCCATGCTTACAAGGTCCTCCATGACCTAGGACCCACCTACCTCAACCACTGCATCACCTTCTACCCCCCACCAGACACCTCCGCTCCGCTTAACAAGAACTAGCCACCGTACCCTGCATAAGGAAGACCTTGGCTAGTTGGAGATCCTTCACCTACCATGCAGCAAAGAGCTTGAACACCCTGTTCCTGCACCTCAGGCAGTCACCATCTCTACCCCAATTCAGGAAGGACCTTAAAACTTGGCTCTTCGACTGAAGTTCAGAGGACAACCCCCTTTAGCGCCTTTAGACCCCTGTGGGTAAGTAGTTGTGCTTTATAAACCCTGATTTGATATGATTTGATTTGATTTGACCAGTTCACAAGGATTTACTGTACTGAGATGGAGCCCTGTAACATTCTAGCAAAGGATGCAGCCCAAATGTCTTAAATGGCACCAGGAATCTCTTGCAACAGGTCAGCCTGGTCAGAAAAAGATGAAGGAGCTCACCACCAGAGAGTTATGATGACCCAGTATTATGAAGACCATCAAGAGTAATATTGCCAAGTGTTCATCAGTGCAAAAGCGAAAAAGCCTTTGACCGCAGAACGAATTAAACAAATAGGGGTGTGCGAAATTGTAGTCGTTTTCCTTTGCATAATTATGTGAAATGACAAAGGAAACATACAGCCATATCATTCATTCCAGCCTGCTCCTGCATAGCTATAACTCATGTTTAACTGTTTCTTAGACTCATCCACCTCCATCCACCCCATTCTTGTCCATCTCTCCCCTTTTTCAACTTCATTATCGCTGTTTTCTTGCTTTTGACTGTCCCGGTACGTTTTTTTCTCTTCATTTTTTGCCCTCCATTTGTGATTTTTGTTTGTCGAGCTTCTTTTTTCTAGGGCTCAGCTAGAAAGGGCCTGAGCTGTCTCTTCGAGAATGTTGTTATCTTACTGTGGGTTTAAAACCCACCTATTACTTACCCAAAGGTTGGCTTAGTGTCAGTCACATCACTTTACTTTTTATTGGTTAGCTGCTGTAGGCGTCCTTCCTTTTTATGCGTGTATCCCTCTTCCTTTATGTGTTTCCCTGCCCAGGAGCATGGGTGCATTACTTGTGTCCCTCCACTGCTCATTTTTAGGCACTATTTATTTCTTAGTGTGTAAGCACTCTAGCACAGTGCACCTTTTTCAGCAGGCTCCCTCAAGTACTTTCCTACCTCCATGTTCCTCTCACCCGCCCTGCTCCTGTTGTCTCTGGTGCTGTCACCTCTCAAGCACCCACCCTCTTTCCATTTGTTTGTCTGTGGTGTTGCCCCCGAGATCACTGTAATTAACACAAGTGCTCTGTGGTCAGATGAAGCACAAAAGCAGTGCATCTGTTCATCAGGTGTTAAATAGAAGGCTCTTGTTATTAGGAGTGAACACAACTTTAACTGAGAGGACATTATACAGAGGCGGACTCTCCGCTATGGTGGAGAAGTGTCGACTCGCTGTTGAAAGCAGAAAAATAAAGTGATCAAATTATTTTATTATCAGTTTATTTTTCTGCGTAATGGGGGTCAGGTGGGGCAGGGCCAGCCACTCCCACGTCTCCAGGTAGGAGGAGTGGTGTGTGCACTTCTAAGTGCGCATGTTAGTTTGTCCGGCCAGTCAAACTGACATGCACACTTAGAACTCTCCACCCGGGTGGTGACCAAGCACAGGCCCCTGAGTGGCATTTCTGCCTGCTCAGCCCAATCCCAATGCTTCTCTCATGCTGTTAACAGCATGAGAGAAGCAACAGAATTGGGTAGGGGGAGGAAGAAGAGAAGAAGAATCGAGACGGGAGCAGCGGAACACCAAGGTGGCAGGCAAGTTTTTTATTTTTATTATTATTGATTCTACTTCCCGCTCCATGCATTGACCCCTGCGCCCCACCCCTTCCTGGAAGCAGCAGCTACTGACATTATAACATGCAAACTAAGGCTTACATAACTCAACATATATGTATGGTAAAGTAAATGTGATATGAGAATCCAAGGGAGCAGAGAAAGATGGCAACCTTGCACGAGTGTCTCATGCGGTCACAGCATTATCCGCATGTGAAGAGAGAAGGGTAAATCATAAATAGCAAGTTGCACCTCTGTGCCCATCTCACTCCGTGTCAGCTTGGGGTAAACCTTGCTTCAGCTATATCACCCTCTTCGTAGCCACTGAGAGAGAAGACTGGACTGTGTGGGTAATTACAATCTTTTAGAAGTTTTCAGACCGGGAAATGCTTTGCCCAGTGTTTTTTCTTTGTTTTGTTTAAATAAATGGCGCCCATGGATCAAGCTGGGCTGATAGTTGTTGTATTATGCACATTTGTATAGCCCTTTACTGCTGCTTGCATGCCCTAGTAGCGCTTTCTGAATCTGACCACTTGAAATAACATCTCTGTAAGAAAGTGGCTGGGCTTTAAGTGTGTCATATGTCCAGCTGCTATTTCTTTGGTGAGCATGGTCCCTCCTAGCTAGGGGGTCTAGCAGGTCTATGCGTGCACCAGAGAACTGCCTTCCTGGCATTCAACACAGGGTTCAAAGTCTACTGCACTTAGAAATGTACATTCATACTGGAATTTGTTAGGGTTGGGTGCATGGGAGAGGGCAAGCGTCTGAACCCTGGAACTAAAATACAATATTTCAAATTTTATAGAGTGCACTTATGACAACACAAATTTGTGTTTTGTGCGCGGCTGGCCACTCCCTGTACCCTCCCCTGACCCACCCTCACTGTGGAACCGTGTAGTAGATTTTTTATGGATTAATGCGGTCTCCATCTTAGATGCACAAGGTTTGTCCACTAATGGGAGCTTTGGAGAGATTAAATATCTGTCACTAAAGTGGTGGGATCTGCGATCCCTTGGGTTGGGGACTGTGCTGAGCTCGTCCCTGTTGCACTTTTAAACGTGAGTGATGCGTAACCAGAGTTAGATAGAGAAAAGTGTGGTAGAACCAGGAGCTAATCGAGACTAGCAAAGTGGGTCGTGCGCTTGCTGCAGCCATTTGTGTGTAACTGGTTCCAGACCAGGAAAATAGCTCTGTAGGTGTATACACCTGTGTAGTGATCTATGTGTAGCCGTACTCCGGAAGCAAGATGATCTCGTTCAGTCTTTCATTATGCTACGAAAGATTATGTGAAGTAACACTCTCCCCTGTACAACACATTAGTTATCATTTATATATTATCAAGAGTAATTATAATAGGTGGTCCCATTTCATAAGCCTTTCTTTTCTCCAGAAGTCGCATGTTTATTCTTTCTCCATTAATTTTTTCCGCTATTTGTATTTCTGTTAATTCTGTTGCAGATATCTAAACAGAGATATAGTTTAATGGCAGAAAGGTAGACTATCCGGTGAATGTACCTGTTACAAAGATGAGTGTACAACCTGCAGTACACAAGTTTCAATATCACAAGGGTGGGATATGCCTGTTGTACCTTTTTACTGCATTAGACGGCAAGTGGTTACACACACCAAGGCCAACTGGTATAACAGTGAGTTCAATGTTCCCCAATCACAACTTTTATTTTACTCAAACAGGGACAGAGTATCCATTTTCCTTGTTTGTGGTCAAGGGCACACTTGCTACAACTCTGGTCGATGGGCTGGTCAGTAAATAGACAATTCATTTTTCAGAGAGGCCTGTCCATTTATAACACTGATTCATCCTCAGAGAGCCAGTAACATCTTAAACCATGCCTGTCTTCCGGGCACTATACCATCAAAACATCTCCAGAGCACTCAACCGGCCAGTCTGACCCTAGCCACCGCACTAGTTTGTTTTTGTTGTGAATGAAAGAGTTAGCACTCTGAGAACTCAGCCTGCACAGATGCCTTTCTCATTTGCTTATTTCAGGGTTATTAATAGTAGTATAAAAATGTGAGCTGAAAGGGGTGTGCGCTGAGATGTAAAACTGACTGTGTGAGACAAAAATCAAACCAGCCAACAGATGAACTCTAGTGTCAGACAAAGAGGCCAAACTGACTGCTCTGCCCTGTCACAGAACGTTTCTCGCTCTGTGCTTCATGTCAAATTATTCTCCTTTGTCCTAGTCACCAACCACACATTCTTATAAGCATCTTCATTCATTTTCAGATTTCCTGAAGTTGTCTTACATTCCTTGATTGAACCCAGACTAACATGAAAGTAGTTTTTTTTTCAATTTCGTTTCATAGTTTTTTATTAGAGCACACATTAGACTGATTTCACAGTATAGTACACCATGGTACCCCATAATGTGGAACATAATACACAGTTTTACCCACAGTTAGTGGACTAAATAAAAGCGTTGTACTATTGATATCCATTTCAGTTGACAGTGTACAGTATGACCACTTGTCAAAAACAGTTTCTCTTAGGTGATTTTACTTGAAATAACTGTTTCTCTTTGTTTAAATCTTCTATATTCAGGTCTTTGAAAGGTATTTTGTTCTTTTTATAATGTCTTTCTTATTTAGTTGTTTATTTTCTAGTAACTTTCTGGTAACTTTATTTTGTCCATTGTGAATTATTATTAATATTCTTTCTTCATTGCATTTTTCCGCTATTTGTATTTCTGTTCAGTTAATGCCTCTTTCTTGTCTAGTATTTTTCCATTATTGTATATAGGCTCTTTCTGATCGTTTTCATAATTATTTCTATAATTCCTTGTATTATTTTTCATTCCACCTTTCTTTTTTTAACTATTTAGCATATGCTTGTGAAAATGGTGGTGGGACTTTGATCAGCCGTGGCTCGCAGGGGTTGTGGGCGGGGGAATATTAATATTATAAAAATAGAAAAAACTTACCTGCATGCCATGCCGCTGCTCCTCCATCTCCTCAGTAGGCAGCAAAGGCTCCCAGCCTGCCCTGCGGCCAATCCTGACGATACTCAGAGCATCGTTGGGATTGGCTGGAGTGCCCAGCGAGAGTGCTCCCAGGCAGCCTGGGAGCCTGTGCCTGATCTCTCCAGCCCAGCAACACAGTTCCGAGCTGGCTAGAGCACAGTGTGCATGTGTGTTTGGCCAGCTCGAGACGGCCGGCAAAGCGCACAGTGGACTTCCCTTGTCCCAGTCATCCCAAATGTCCCGCCCCTTTAACAACGAAAGGATAATAAAGTTTCTGCTTCCTATGCAGCACTTGGAAATTTGGACAATACACTTGGTTTATTATCCTTTCGTTGTTAAAGGTTTGCAGCAGCTGCTGCTGGCGTGGGGGGCGACGCTCCTCCACCATAGCAGATGAGCCGCCACTGATTATGATATGAAAAGGTTTTGGCCGCTGCAAACATAACGAGCAAAGCTGTGAATGCGACATAGCATCGAGGCATATGTTAGGGCGAGTTCCAATATGTACTATGCATCTTTTAGCTACACCCCGTTTGTTTGTTTGTTTTTTTAATCCATATTCACTCTTGAGGTTTTTGATTGGATAATGAAAAACATGTTCCTTTAAAAGTCCATGAAGAAAGCAGGCTGCCATTGAACCATCCTCATCTGCACCATAGCACAGAAAATCGCCCCTGCCTAGTAACATCGAGATCTGGGCTTGGGTCTGAGCACCTTATGCTTGCTGGGGTTAGGTATCTTTATCGACTCACTGATCCTCTCTGAATGTTAGTAAACCCTTGTAATTAAAGGATGAATTGAGGACTCGTGTGACTAGCTTACTCCATTTAATAAGGATTTCCTTCCTGGGACTCATTAACTTAGTGTTGTGTTTTCCTGCTCGGTGACAGGCTCGGCGTAATGTGCTCCTGTCCTACCTTGTGGCAACTTGTCTGACGTGGAAGAGCTTTCATTTCTTAAAACTCTATATTACATCAGCAATAGAATTCGATCAAAGCGAAGATATAACCATAGATTATAATAACTACAACTTGTTTTTATACAGCACGTAGTCCCCAATTAATGCCGTTTTCTAAACGCTGAAAACATTGTATATCATTTACAGAGCGGAGGAAGTCACACATGAAATACACAGTGAACACATTCACCTGCCAGGACTGTGCTGTCACTCTGCACATGTATAAAATGGCCACCCTCTTCAGAAGGCAATGGTTACTTCCTTCTAATGTGAAACCGAAGCAGTCGGGAAATCCTTGTTTTAATTTTCCGTCAGAAAGGGCTCAATCAGTGCACCTCCCTGGTCTACTTGTGCGTGACACCAGTCCACAGCCCAGCAATGAAGAGACTTCTTTTCAGTGAAATATTCAGATACTTTTTCATCTCTTTTTGTAACACGTAGACTAACTTCTTGTAATTAGTTACTAATGAAGAAGTCATGGAGAGAGGACAGCATACACTTAGAGGGAGTCATTGGATAACTGCAAGGAATTGGAAGCAGCGTCATAGCACTTTTTTCCCCTGACTTTCAGCCATGATGAACAGCAGCCAGATCCTACATAACATAGCTGAAAGACAGTGGCATTGACAAAGTCAATAGGTCTGGCATTGCCAAGACCTATTGGCTTTGCCAATGCTTGTCTTTAATTCCCCTAGTGGTGGCAGGCAGGATTGCCCCCTCAAATTTCCTTTGGTAACAGCAAGGCAAAGGGGTAATTTCCTGCTACATTTCTTTAATGAGGAGGAAGTGTCAGCTCTAATTTGTTTTTGAACAGAGCTACCTGTCTATCATACGGGCAGAGCCTGGTGGAATGCAATCTGCGGTGGGGAAGAGTGTGACACACTGGGGGAGTGCAATCTGCGGTGGGGAAGAGTGTGACACACTGGGGGAGTGCAAATTGCAGTGAAAAAGAGTGAGAACACCATGGTCTCCTGCAACCAGCAGCATGTTCCGCACTGCTAAGCTGACGTCATTGACCGGCAGCAGGACCTGTGTGTCGTGGAAGTGGCGGGCAAGGTGATGTTTAAAATCTTCTACTTTTATATGAATTACTTTTCAGTAGGCATTACTGACATCACAGGTAAATTTACATATAGTATACACACACATATCTATATATATGTATATATATGTATAGATATAAATCTATACATAAATGTGTACTGTACATACCTATTTTACATAAACAAATACATCAAATATATACATTTACTATACATCTAAATAAATGTCATATATATTTCAAATATACAAACACAAATAGGTGTATAATACATATTTGTATCTATCATATATAATTAATTGTGTATGTGTATTTAACTATATCTACAGAGTGGCTACCACCACTTGGTATCTATCTATCTATCTATCTATCTATCTATCTATCTATCTATCTATCTATCTATCTACCTATCTATCTATCTATCTATCTATCTAAATATTGCTGTATCTATATAGATATATACAACAGAGTGGTTGTAGCCACTCTGTAGTTATAGTTAGGGTTACTAAAAATAGGAATTCCTCAGATTTTTCACCATTAATAACTTTGCATCCGTTTGACAAATCTCACCACACTTTCAAGAACTATAGATTTGTCCACATTGGTGGATGATGGAAAGTTTTGCGGCGATTGGTCAAGGGGCTGCAAAGATAAAAGGGGTTTCCCAAAATTTATTTTTCCACAAACTCATTTTCCATAGACATATCTCAAACAGTACGAAAAAGGCTGGACAGATTTCCATGAAATATGCCATGATTATGGTGGACTTTATGATGGCCAGATGATTATTTTGGGAACTACAGGTAAGTAAGATGAGGATTTATTAAGTTATAAGTCATTTTTTTTAACTTAGTGATATCTGTTGTCACTGTACTTTTGTGAAATTTTGTGGCATTTCACATTAGTGACTTGTTTGTGCTTTTAATTTATTCAGGGAACAACAGACAATGGCTAAAAGGGAAGGGAGTTTCACCATGATTCATATAGAGAAGTTAGAAAAGTTGCCTTTCACAGTTGCAGAAAGTCCATCAACAGAATGCCTCATACATGGCATTATAAATCTGCCCATTTCCACTTTTCGTTTTTCGAAATGCTTGAAACATCTTGCCTTGGGCAGATACGAGCGGCTAGGCGATAGCTCTATTAAAGAAGAGTGGGAGTTGCCCTTGGAATATAAATGTTTGACTGGCAAAACAGAGGTCTTTCTTAGCGGAAACAAATGTGAGACTACTGTTAGTCATTCAATGATTTGCAAACAGTTGTCCCTTCATGGCCTTTGTAATGCCGGGGTCGCGAACTTGGCCTGTTTTCTGAAGGGTACTCCTGTCCCTTTGATTTGTCCAGCATTTTATGTACTTTCGAATGAAAGTTATGTGGTCCTGAATGAACAAAGCTGTTGTGGTATGTGACCAGGAATTGCCTACGCAATTTCAGTCTCTAAGATCGTAAGATGTTGCGGACATGTTTTATTCCCTCCTCAAAAGAGATAAGAGTATAAAAAATGTGGCCTCACATTGATACTACTAATGTAAATTATGACAAGCTGAGCAGACTAAAGGCGCTACTGTTCCAGAAACAAGCTGCGTTGAGATTGGCTAGAGAGAATGTATGCTCTCCAGATAGCAAGACCATCAGCCGAGGTACAATCTCTATTAAATACCAACTTCAGCAAGCACTTTGGAGAGTTGGTGTGCAGAATTTTCAATGCCTCGAACACTGCATAGATTGTGCATTTCTTTAAGGCTGTCAGTCTGGATTTGTGTCCATCTTCCAGACTGTCTTCGGAGTCATTCCTTCAGCCATCCATTCACTTTTTTCCAGAGTGTTTGGCGGCTTCCTGTGACTTTGGCATTGATTGGAGGGATACTGCTGCTGTTGTTCCTGATACGCAGCCATTGTGCCTTCTGAGCTAAGTGGAGTAATGGAGCTACTACCACCAGCCCAACTGTGTCGTGATCGCATGGTGCAGTTCTTTGGTGCTCCGTTGCTGGACGAATTGGAGCATGATTGGCCATTTTCATTCCAACCAGCCCTATGGTGTGTGCAACCAGTCTTTCATTGCACCTGGTGCTTGTTTGAACATCTACCCTTGGTGTGCCTTGCCGTTCAGCCAGTGCCTCCTGTGGACAGAGAACTGCTGATGTTCCTGAAGAGGGTTCATTCACGGTCATGCCCCATGAGACTGAGGCTGATTTGCGAGGCCACTTACGAGTCGCCCTTGATGGACTGTCTGGCTACTTTGGGCACTTTGGTTGGTGCTGTCCTCGTGGGAAATCCTGTGCCTGAGACTGCTGCACACTACTGCTCTGTGGATCCGTCTGCCAATCCTGTCATTGATCTAACATCTGACGATGTGGCTTCTTTCCTGGATGCCTTTTCTTTTGATGGCTTCAAAGACATTCTTCAAGATCCTGACTACTGTTAAATAAATTTGACCACTGACTTCTTATAAAGTTTCAAAGTTTGTCAACACTGCCTTTAACTTTGGCCTGCTGTGCTTGTTGTGGCCGACATTGTGTCTCTTTGTATGTTTTAGCTAGTTTTAACAAGTTTTAATTAGATTTTAGTTATGCTTTAATATGATTTTAGCTTGTTTTAGTCCAGAGCATTTTTAGTTTGGGTTCATTCACTTTCTCTGGCATCATCATTATGACATCAGGCTTGTTCCAGCAATGGGGACGGTGCAGTGGAACCTATTTAGTTTTAATTGAAATCAGGAGTTTTGCTTAGCCTTTTGGCTTGCAGGCCTGTGCCCCCGTCACTTAGTGACTTTTAATGTACTTAGCTTGCTCTGTTTTAGCACATTTATTTCATTATTTCTTCCAAGATAGCTGCCATGTTTATAGTTAGGAAGGTGTTTTAGTTTCATGTTATCAGTGCCACTCTGTAAACGTGTCACTATCAGCATCAAAGATAAATGAGATACGTAGGTATTTACATCATGTACTTTCCCACTTCCGTGTGACAGTAACATAATGTACCTTTTCAGGGAAATGTTTATATAATTGCTGTCTAAAGTTTGCCTTCTTATCTTCTGTTTGGGAACATACCTGTGTCAGGAGTCCTACAAGATCTGTATAAATACATCTCACACAGACATGATTATCAGAGGGATTTCTACCAGAGGCCATCAATGCTATCTATGCAACAGTTCACCTTGATGCAGACCCAGCCTTCGTGAGTCTGATCTAGAGACCTCATTCCAAGGTAACGAGGATTGGGGGCTCTTCTCATTGACCTGGTGTGGGCAGATTAGGTTCATCACACCTAGCTCTCTTTAGTTTAGAGATTAGGTTCATCATGCTAGGGTATTAGGACCTATTTCTCATCTATTCCACATCTCATGTTATTATGTATGTATGATTCTTGTTTTTACCATTCTGTCTTTTGCATTGTTCATTATCCTAATTATTGCAGCCCATGCAATTTATAGTAGATTGAAGACTTGGTAATAAAATCTGTTGAGAACTTTACTGCACCTCCTTCATTGCCTGTGTATGGCTGAGACATGTTGCTCATGTGAGAAAAGGGTAATCTCTGTTTAACCACAATTCCCCTGAGATGTCGCACTCTTGAGACCATGCGTAAAGGCTGCAACAAATCACCTTTTACTGTTTGGGTTTTTGGTGAGGTACTGCTTGTGAGCCGGGAGGGTTGGGCCAACAGTTGCGATTTGTTGTAGGATTGGCCTAGTCACCTACAAACAAAAGTGCTGTCATCCCTAAACCAGCAGGTTTGCGTAGAGCAGGAGTCCACCTATGACAGTGCTGCAGTCCACTGTGATGACAAGTCATTACGTGATTGGCTGTTGACTGGCTTTACCAAAGGTAGAGTCACCATGTTGTTTTTAGGTATACTTTGGCTGTGTTTCACATTATGCCTTCAGATATAGGTAAGTTATAAGGTTGACAATTTTACCCTACTTATTACCACTTTATTAGAGTGGTAATAGGTAGGGAAAAATATTGATAATTTGCTATATATTTTAAAAAAACATATACAGACTACTGTGGTACTTAAAATAAATTTAAAATATTAGCTATAAAAATACTCTGTAATACACTCCATTTTAGAAATATAGGGCCCTATGTACGAAAACTTTTTCCCATAGACACAGAATTGGTAAAATCCTTTGGTACATCTGGCCCATAATGTATACAGTGTATTTTTTTACATATTTAAATATACACAAAAAAGTCAATGGAGTAGCGCAGTAATATCTATAAATTACTTAGCTACTTAAAAACTTTGTGAAAAATGTTGCATTTCTTCTTAAACTGCTGTAAAAATATATAGAAGATTTACAAAAACATTTCTCTACCTATTACCACTTTAATATAGTGGAAATAGGTAACAACAATAAAACCTATTACTTACCTATATCTAAGACTGTTACCCAGAACACAGGGAAACATAGGATGCAGCTAAAATGTGCTAAAAACGACATGGCTGCCTTTTACCTTTGGTAAACACAGACATTAGTCTTTCGGACACTGTCTTCTCATCTGCATGTACCACAATATACTTCAAACTTACTGCAGTATACCGGTGCACAACATATAACAAAGTATTTAAAAACTTATCATTTTAACACTATTTAAACATATTACTAGAACTTACGATTTACTCCTCATCATGTATATTCCCGCCATATTACATCTACATACCTTGACACACCTTCACACTACATCTGTTTTAATTACCATACTTCAATCTATGCCACTCCACTCTATCCAACTCCACTCTATGCTATTACACTCTATGCCACTCCATTCTGCATCACTCCGCTATAAGCCACTCCATTCTATGCTAACCCACTGTATGTCAGTCCAATTTATACCACTCCACTATACACCACTCCACTGTACACTATTACACTCTAGGCCACTTCAATCTGTGACACTCCAGTCTAAGCCACTCCACTGTACACTACTCCACTGTACTCTACTGAACTATACACATCTCTACTCTATGACACTACATGCTATTCTACTCTATGCCACTCCACTATACGACACTTCAGTGTACACCAATGTACTATACGCTATACCACTGTACATCACTCCACTCTATGCCATTCCACTGTATGCCCTACCACTCTACGATATTACACTCTACACAACTCCATTCTATGCCACCCCACTCTACACTATTCCACTCTATGCCAGTCCACTGTCACTACAATCTAAGCTACTACACTATGCTATTCCACTCTA
The DNA here is from genome assembly GCF_031143425.1 of Pleurodeles waltl. Classification (NCBI taxonomy): domain Eukaryota; kingdom Metazoa; phylum Chordata; class Amphibia; order Caudata; family Salamandridae; genus Pleurodeles; species Pleurodeles waltl. The sequence goes on along the minus strand of NC_090439.1, from coordinate 865,168,933 downwards.
CTCCAGTCTATGCTATTCGACTGTAAGACACTACATTGTACCTCATTCCACTCTATGCCATTCCACTGTACTTTACTCCACTGTACGCCACTCCACTCTATGCTATTCCAATCTATGCCACTCCACTCCACTCCAGTGTATGTTAGACCCCTGTATGCCACTCCACTTTATGCCATTCCACTCCATGCAATTTGACTGTGCACTACTACGCTGTACCTCACTCCACTCGATGCCAGTCCACTCTACACCACTCCACTCTATGCACTCCACTCTATGCCACTGCATTCTATGCTTTTTCTATGTATGTCACTCCACTCTACCATTCTCCACTCTAGACCACTGCACTATACACCACTATACTGTAATCTATTCCCCTGTATGCTGCTCCACAGTACAACAATCCAGTCTACACCACTCCACTGTAGACCAATCCAATCTACACTGTTTCTATTTTATGCTACTCCACTCTATGCCATCCCCCTTATACCACATCACCCCACCCCACTGCACACCACTCTACTATATGCTATTCCTTAGTATGCTACTCTACATCGCTCTATCTCTAATTCACTTTACTACACTTTGTGATATTCTAAGCAACTCCTTCTATGCTGCTCCACTCCACTTAATATACTCTATGTGCACTACTCCACTCTATAACACTTTACTCTATGCTATTCCACTGTACATAATTCCACTCTACCCCACTCCAGTCTATGCTATTCCGCGCTATGCCACTTCACTATAGGCCACTTCACTGAACATCCCTTCACTGTACGCTACTGCACTATACAACACTACAATGGATGCCACTCCATTGGATGCCACTCCACTCTATGCTACTCCAATGTGCTCTATTTAGGTGTATGCTAGTCTACTGCACACTATTCCACTGTATGCTCTTCCACTGTATGCCACTCAACTCTACCCCTCTTTACGCCAATCCACTCTGTGCCATTCCACTCTACACCACTCCACTTTATGCTATTCCACTGTACACCACTCCACTCTATGCTTATCCACTCTATGCCACTACCCTGTATGCCACTCTACTGTATGTCAGTACATTGTACTTCACTCCACTCTACGCTGCTCCACCCTACGACACTCCACAGCACCCTACTGTATTCGATTCTACTTTATGCCACTTCAATATGTGTCACTCCAATGAATGTTATTGTGAATGCATAATGGCACATTGTCTAATTTCTCTGGTTCTGACAAATCTTTTTATGTGTTCTGAGGGGTAAGGAAAAACAAACCAACACTTTCAAATCAAATAACAGTGTAGCCCATTTGGTCACACATTAAATCGAGGAGGTGGAATTCAGGTTCAAACGTTTATTACAAGTTAAAGGCCAGACATATAAATGAGTCTCAGAAACATACTATATAAGTACAGAATGAACAAACACAAATTTAAGCATCAAATCAAATTAAATTGTACACACATCAGGCATACAAGGATCTCTGTCCTAGCAATACAAAAGATAAGAAACAGAACTTGGTGTTCAGAATCTAAATTACGATCCTCCTGTCTAATTATCTGAAAGCTAATTAAATTTAAGTATTCTAATTAGGATATGGGGCAACCTAAAGATTGCTCCGTAAATGCAGGAAATGAGTAATATTCAAAAGTGTCAGTATAAAAGAACCTCAGTAGAGGTTCTGCAAGAGAGAGATGTGCATAGCATAAAACTACTCAGCCTCAGAATAGAGACGCTGTTGCCTTTGTTTGCCCTTATTTTTGCTTTCTGTGTGTCTGTATAGTTATACTGGTTTTAAACTGTTGTTCATAGTCCATACAGTAACCTGTTTAAGTCACATCAGATGCATTAGTTCTCTGAAGCACTCTCTCGTTACCATATAAAGAGACAGCTTTCTCCTGCTCATGAAATTATCTGACAATCTATGTGCTGTGCCTCAGCGGCTTAAGACTTGATCCGAACTCTCTTCTCTTCATCTGGCTCTTCCAATACCTTCTTCGCTAATCTTTCTTCCTTTTAGTCTTCTTGCAGTGGGGGATTTAGTAATTACACAATACACTTCTATGTTGATTAGCAGATTTATTAGTGACTGGGTGCCGTAACAGCCTCCTTCAACCTGATCAGCTTCTCCCCTAGCCACCCCACATTCTGTAAGATAAAACACATCTTGAAGTGCCTCAAGATTAAAACTATATAATCATTAAATGTATGCTAACAAACATATTTGTGTACTAAGATGCCACACCACTACCCACCTCCTCCCCTCATGAACAAAACTCAACACGGGGAACACAAGAAGGGTATGCAACACACCAACAAAAGGTAAGACAAGGAATAGAGATATGGAAAAACACTATCTATAAATGAAATCATCAAATATTTTTGGTGATCTGCCTACCCTTTTAGGGCAATCCTGGGTTTACTTTTGACTTGTAGGGAGACCTCCACTGGTTATAATGCATATCAAGGCTTCAGGCTCATCACCTTCTGGCCCATTGCTACGAATTGACTCTTCTAATTGTGGAATCTTGCACTCTGTGTGCTCACTACAGTTATTGCTACTGATTAGGGCTTTAGACCAATTAACTTGTTGCACACTGCCAGGTAATGACCATTCCAGCTGCAGAAACTTATGCAGAATGTACTCATGGTTGTTATCAGCAGAACCACTGAAAGCATATCCAGATGATCCCTCAACAGGCACATTAAAGGTAACAGGCTTGACTGCCTAATCATCACATGCATCCCAGTCAAAACTTGGAACACGTTGACAGGCTTCCACCTTGGGCTGATTAGACAATGCCACTCTGCTGAGATGACAACACCCTGCATCAATCAAATGTACGGAATTTTTTATCCCTTGTACGGTATAGAGAAAGCACTTTTTCCTTTCTGCACTCTACCGGGCCTCTTGATTTAAACCGACTGTCAAACCTAAGCCCAATATTTTTTTGTCAAAATACGTTTTGTAACCGTCATGCTTGATGGAGCACTGAGCCATTCTCTCATCACATGCATCCCAGTCAAAACTTGGAACACGTTGACAGGCTTCCACCTTGGGCTGATTAGACAATGCCACTCTGCTGAGATGACAACACCCTGCATCAATCAAATGTACGGAATTTTTTATCCCTTGTACGGTATAGAGAAAGCACTTTTTTCTTTCTGCACTCTACCGGGCCTCTTGATTTAAACCGACTGTCAAACCTAAACCCAATATTTTTTTGTCAAAATACGTTTTGTAACCGTCATGCTTGATGGAGCACTGAGCCATTCTCTCAATATTGGTTAACTGATGGACCTTTCTTGTTGAGTCGAAAGGTGGAAGCAGTTAGTATTAGTCAAAACAATTTCTAATTAACTGTGTAACACATTAGGGTACATAATGAAGCCCAGGAATCAGCCTAAAGTTAAGGAATTTTATTACAAGTTAACATAGATTATATTGCAAGTTAATATAAATTAGTCTAAAAAACAAGCTGTAAAGATACAAGATTAGAATATGATAATCAAATCCCCTGAAGCGGTTTAAGAGAATCAGCATGAGACAAACCAGAAGTTCAGTTACATCAATGCAGTATATTAGCAATACAATCTAGTGCTCAGAGAAAAGTCTTTAATCTTCTCTCCTAAACAGGAGTAATGTCTAAAGTCATCTAGCTTAGGACTTAAATAGATCAAAATGAGTAAATCAAGAAAAATCTCAAATAGATATCGAGAAAGCAGAACAAATTATATGCACATGCATATCAGGAAAGTTGTTAGCATTTCAGAAGCTTGGTCAAGAGTCTTCTAGAGAAAAATATGTCTTAGCTTAAGAGGCAAAAAGTCATGGAAGTCTACACCTCTCAAAATCCAAAAGAGTAGTTTCTCTTCTCAACCTGTAACGGCACTAGTTAATACCATGGAAATCTTCTAAGCAACACTCCTCATTCATGCCCTCGGAGATTCTATTGCCCTCCTTATTCTCACATTGTGAACTGCAACAATTGTGGATTCTCCCAGACTAGTCCTGAGAACGATGTTGGCCTAGGACACCTGTGAAGCTTTGATATATTACTATATAGAGACTGTCAGGTAACACTCCATTTCTCCATTTTCCTCATCAAGCTCTCTTTCTCAAGCTCTCTATCAGTAGTTTAGTGTAACTTCTATTCTCATGCTAACAATTCATGTGGACATTCTTGCAAAGCAAAAGACATATAACCAGAAATGGAAAATAAAATGTCATGTAAAAAAAAGAACTCGGGCCTAATCATGTCATGCCAGGTTTAAACGTATAATACAATGGTGCACATTTTATTTAATACTTAGCAGTTGTGTGAAGCCCAATACAAATATATGAGAATGTCAATACATGAATTCAAATTAAACTCATATTAGAGTTTTAGGTAAAAGCAATGCGACTTTGAATACACAAATGCAACTGAGAGCTACATTTTAAGTGCAAATGTGAAAATATTACTGCACAAGTTTACATTAACTCTTCTTGTTTCTAAAGTAAAAATAATTGAGGAATGTAAGGATGGTTTCTATCTCAGTTTGAAAGACTACATTTTATTTAAAAAAAAAAGTCTATGGCACACAGAATATATGATTTTCTATTCCTACAGTGAATGCACTCCAGTATTGAGTTCAAGTGCAACACTTTACATTAATAACATTAGAACACACAACGTTTGTAATGCTAAGTGCACATATATATTGCTAATGTGTGACATTTAAGGGTGGAGGCAAAATTTCACTGCTCCATGTGTTTCATGAATATTCTTTCTGACCTTATCCAGGGACCACTGAATGACAGCATACTCCACTGACCATTGAGAGTTGCATTTAAATCTAGCCTCTCTGCCCTGCATGACCCTAAAAAGGGGTTAAGTCAGTGGCATCTACAAACATAGTCCTACATAATCATAAAGTTTTAGGAACCGTTTGTTCCTAGTTACTATTACCTCTTATGGAAATATGGACAGCACATTTTAGGATCATAGCATCACAATAGGCTTGTGTAACAAAGTAGTCCTGTTCATAACGCCAGCATCCTCAATATACTTCATAGCCTTTTTAATATGTGAATTGCACAACATTATCACTTAGTAACACTGAATAAATATACTGATATCCTACAGCTTGCAATACCTCATCCAAAAACATTAGGACATTTCCAGTAGCATCTTTGTTGACAACTTTAACCCAAGGGTAACACGAAAATACATCCATTAAAACAATAATGTATTTGTCTTCTTCCCCAGTAAGACCCAGAATAGCAATAGTTTCTGCTTCCTGTGCAGCACTTGGACATTTGTACTTCTCTAAGGGTACCCTCAACGTTTTCAAAGATTTATCAGCATAAACACAATTTCTGATGACTCTCTTAATGTTGACATGAATTACTGACCACCAGTACACACCCTTAACAGCTTTTCTAATTTTCACTATTCCTAAAAGTACTTTGTGGCACAGAGATATAGTTGTGCACTTTATCAACTCAAAAGGAACCATCCTGGCACCCCTCACTAGCGGTTCCACCCTGGTCAACCCACAAACCAGAACACAAAACAGATCTTAAAGTTGCACAGGAATACAGCTAGATAACCAACAAATGTATGCTATCAAACGTGTGTGTTCAAAGATACAACTATGCTACAGGAGGATTGGCAAAAGGGTTGTGGGTTTCAGAGCACCTGTTGCTTGGGTGCCAGGAGGCCACAGGTTTGAGATGCGGCTGGACTGATGATAAGGGTTCACATGGTTGAGCATTGATAAGGGTGCAGGGACTTTGACCACTGGTGAATGATCAAGGTTGTGAGATGCAAACTTCTGCCAGAAGTAACAACATACACATATGCAAGGTCTAGTCCATCCAGTAGGTTTTGAGGGTAGTACCCACAAAATATTCCCAAAAACTACTGAATGGTGAATGTTGCAGCACATTTTTCAAAGAAATGTACTAAGACACTGGCCATATCATACCCAAGGCACAATACTTAAAAAACCCACAATCTGTTTCTCTCTACTTTATCAGTTGGTTAATGCAGAGGCACTTAGGTCACTGTTTAAGTCAATTAATCTTGATGAATTTGGATTGATAAAAAAAGATGGTTAGAGAGAGTATAGCATTTTACTTTTGCACTGCTCTTGTTAGACCTACTGACAGCCTACAGAGAGCTGGCATTGATGTGACAAAATGTGGCTATCTACATCTGACTGCAGATAGATAGCACCTGGTTTAGAACAAGGCAGAGAACTTAGTGGCCGACCACGAAAAGTAGAAAACTCTCATATATGATCAGAGGGATCATGGAGCAAGAACATGAGTATGCAAGAGGAGGGCATTGTGCAAAGAACTGTCACCAGAGCTCAACTGCATCAAAGAAAGCTGCAGGTTGCTTTGGGCCCCTGTCCCTGAAAAGAGCCTTCAACCTAGTATACTGCCTTCTCTGGTCCTTTGCCTTGTACCCTGCTGTGCTGCGGGCCTATTGTTTCTAGGACAGATGGAGTTGGGAAAGCACTTCATCAGCTACTGAGGCAAGACAGTTTTTCTTCAGCTGATTTCTCCTCCATGCACGGTCCATACTTTCAGGATGAAGTAGCTGGATTCAGGGGTAGATGGCAAACTGCTGGCAAGGACTCCTCTAACTGACAGCAGAACAGGAGTCACAAAAAGTAGAGTTGTAGCCAACTGATTCCTGGGGCTAGGCCAATCGTTGGCTGAGTGTGCATGCTTAACTACTCATTACAGTTATTTTAAGATGTGAGCACTGGCTATGGTGGATTGTGGCTGTGAAGTAGGGGCTGTCTGCATCCCGAGGGACAGGTCGAGGTGGGGTAGTGGGAAAAAGACTGCTGATTTTAAGATCTGGGTGAATAGAGTGAGTGGTTGTGATGGTATATTGTGGATACTGTCTGCTAGACTTTGGGTGCTGTGAGAGTTAACTGAAGGCAAAGGTATTACATAACTAAAATTTAAGAAATAAATTCTTAAAAAACTGAATGCAAAGGTAGAGGCTGCCTAGTAAGTGGGCATTATGTGCGTTTATGAAGTTCAAGATGTGCCTTATGGGGAGATCGGGCTGGGAAGAGGGAGGGGTTTCTGGAGGATTAAAGGTGACTGGAAGACAGATAGCCTTGCTTCATGGTAGAGAGGTAAGTAGTATCAGGTCTGTCCTTATAAAGGCCTATCAGAAGCCATAGTACAATGATAATATTACACTGCTGAGCACTGGCCTGCAAATTATGAACATAGAAGGTGGTACCGGAGTGCTTCACTTTACCCGCACTAGGCATCAGATGCTTGCTGTAAGGGCTGTTTGCAAGCCCTCAGTCATATCAGCACTTTTCACATTAAAATGGCTGATAAGATGGATCAGAACTATGTGTAGGTCCCTAAGGATATGTGTCTTAGACATAAGAACAAATTATAAGCAAGCCCAGAGAATCTCACATAGGCATGTTAACATGGGTCAAGGTGCCAAGATGTAATTAATTAAATTGAGAGTTTTTAATAACTATGAATCAATACAGATGCAAAAGGCAAATCTCTATCAATTCAAATCAATGGAGGATCACCATAAATAGCAACAACACACTAAAATAAATAGTCAATGATTTATGTCTACTTACATACATGTGGAATTGACATCACAGTGCTAAACAATAGCTGTTTGAAAACATGAATAGAATGCAGTTTAATTAGTAAGAAATCAACCTTGAATGTTGAAACGTTATGTGTGTGTTCCCGCCGCAGTAGGCAGTGAGTCTCTAAACGGTTGTAACAAAAAATAACTATTTCTACAGGACAGGGCACATTTTAACTATTTACTAAATTAACACTGCATGGATGAAATGAATCCGCTACACAGTGGAAATTTTAAAAGCCATGATTTCAATACAACCAATACAACCAGGCTAGGTAGGCCCAGTAAAATAGTGTTGTGGCCAACTTATGTCAACTTAGACAGTATTTTGCAAATTATAATTCAAATGCATTATTTGCAATCCATCCATGGTAAACATTCTATTTTATTAATTTAAATGCTTCACTTAAACTGATCATGCTTTGATAGACCATGTACAATCAGAATGGCTATGACTGAGAGAAGGTACATTCGAACACCACTATCTTATGGTCAGGCACAGGATCCATTGCAAAAAAACTAATAAAAACTGCACATTTTTTTCAATTTAACACATTTATTGTGTGACTTATGTTTGTGCACTTGGATAGACCTAGGAAACCGCATAATACTGTTCAGATTATACTCCTGAATATCAAGTACAAGAATATCGTGCCACACTGATATGGTGAAAAAAATATTAATGGACGAAATATTGAAAGTTTAGTGTACAGAGGGGGTATAGATTTACTATTCTTCAAGTTGAATCTATGTACCTTGACAATATGCATATATCGCCCAGGTACATAGATGTGGAGTTAAGTATAGGAATTCCATGTCCATCGATAGTTTGTCCACAATATCAGTGTCCCACAACACCCAGGACTCGATATTCAGCCACCACATCTCTTGTTTAATATTATCTGCAAACGTCATTACTTCTACAGTATGTATAAACCTATAAAATATTACACTTAGCCTGGGCCAGCCTGAAACGTAGTCACAGAAACTCATGGAGACTGCCCTGCCATTCCTTGTTAAGCATCTGCTCTGAGATTTCTCTCAAAGTAAAGCTCTGGGGATCAGCTGCTAAGGAGTAAAGTAATTACTTATTATTTATGATTGTTCTGATGTACAGAGATGGCCAGATGCATATCAGAATTGGTGTAAACCGATCAAATCAATCCGCAGAGGAGGGCCCATATTTGTATGTACCCAGAGGACCAGCCTTGGCTATCAGTGTTTTATCAGTGGGGTGTTTTTAATGCCCATTCTCGTCGGTACTGCTCTGAGCAGGGAGCCTGCATGAAAGCAGACTGCTTATTCATGAAGCCTGCTGTTTGGAGGCCACATCACACCATGCTACCAAGGACACTATGCGTAGTAATGGACTTTTAACCTGGAAACCACAGCTATCAGGTAAGTTAGACTAATGAGTTCAATCCAAGCACGACATAACACATAATGCATTACTTTGTCCCATAGAAGCTCAACACTGGAAACAGTCTCTTTGTTGGGTGTTGACAATCCCAATCATGCCTCTAGGAGGCAGCACAGGAAAAGAATGTATCAGTGACCCAGTCCTGAATGTCCTCTGGACCACGGAAGGGACAAATTCGTACTGTCTGCGAGAGTAACAGAAAATATGACTACTAGATTTCCAGAATATGGATTGCATCTCATTAAATTCTTCAAGATACAAATTTGAGCCTTTATTGTGAATGTAGGTTCCATCTTGTTTGTGCCTGTGTGTGGAGCAAATAAAAATAGACTCCCTACCATAACTGAGATGAAGAATTAAAGAGCCCCTAACGACAGGCAAGATTTTATTAAATTGTGCAAAAGGTAATATATATTCGTCCGAGCCCGGACAGTCAGCCAAAATAGCGCGCGCCTCTTGCGGGGAGGGGGTCCATAAACGAGGCCAGCTTAGCCCGTACACACAACTATATCCCGGTCACTTTATGAATAAAAAACTCAAGGCATGGACCAACTCTTTTGCACCGTGATTATTTGTTAGTGCTCAGCTATGCCGTTACGCGTTTCGGCCACATCCCTGGCCTTGTTTTTGTCCCTAATACATGTGTGCACAAATATAAAAAGAAACACACTTCTATTCTCCCAGGTTTTGTATTCCTTCAAAACGGGTTTTGCCATATTTCTAAAGACTGTATCCTGTTTCAGGTACAAGTGAAACACCATTCGCTCACTAAAATCATTTCTACGTGTGGCACCTGCAGATTAGTTCATGTCAAGAAATTGTTTAAAAAGAATCATAGTCAAGTTTGTATTTCTGCCCGGAAGCACCGGATACTAGTACAGTGTCCTACATTTTGGTTCAGTTCTGGACATGATGGCCTTTCCCAATTACCTAGGTATCCAGTCCTGTATAATTCCTTCCATATTTTTCTTACCTTTGCGCCTGTCACGAGAAATACACACACTTTACACCAGCTCTGTAAGCATAATCACCATGAGGTCAGTGGCCTACGCTGCCCCAATGCGTGACATCCCGTGGTTTCCACAGTCCACCTTGGCCAGTATAGAATTCTGTGGGAAGCCCCTCTGACCCATCCTTCTTTCATCCTATGTGTTCTTAACGCGGTCAGATATCAAAACCAAGTTCTGCAAGTGGAACCATCTTTTCAAACGCCTTTCTTGATCGCTGCTGGGTTTGCCAGGGTGGTCATCTGTCTCGCATTTTAATTGGCAGTGATCTGTCCATGTCCTTGCGGGAAGGGGATTTAGACACAGTGCATTAATTTCCTTTTATGCCTCTCAGTGGTTGTGATGCTCCCTTGCTCGGAGCAGGAGCAATCATTTTCTCTTTTCTCGAGAGATTTGGACCATAAATGCTAACAATTTGCCGGCTTTATTATGGGATGCACAATTAGTATTGGCTTTTCTAGCGCTAGTTTGCCTAATGATTCATTAAAGTTGATGCAATTATTACAAGGCCTCATGGGTCTTAATAGAGAAGTAAAAAAGCAATCTGATTTACCGAATGTTGTCAGCTCCAATATGAAACACAATTCTTGTGCAAGGCTATCGAATGATTCTGTAATTTGTAATTACCCATGGTAAAGTTTTTCAACTCTTCGGATTTGGTGATCCGTCTTTATCTATTATCGTACTGAGACTTTTTACACAACTAATTGAGGCTCAGAGAGGAAAGGGGTCGACGTTGCTAACTTTGTGCTGTAAGGTACTGTGGGAGGTTGTACGTAGTGGCAGATCTCCTTTCTCCATGGATGTCTTAATCACTTCATCACTTTAGAGATCCTCTCTCCAATCTTACAGCAGTCCTTCCTACATGATGCATGGGAAGCCAGCACAGCAAGGGAGAAGCTAGATGGTTACCATATATCACGGAAATACATATATCATCGAAATGCTTGATGGAATACATTGGTTGGACCACTATCTGTACTGGTACAGTAAGTGGCCTTTCCCAAGCACTTAATGCAAAACTCTGCCATATGCTGCATGACCTCTTCTGCTTCGAAATGCACAGTAAGTGTATCATACAACCGAGGCATCAATATGTGAATAAAAGCCTGTTTCTAATTTCCTCATTACAAGCAGCTTGTGATGTCTCTAGTTTCCCCTACTAAAGAAACGGCATAGCTGCTCAACTGTAATAACTTATTACAGATGAGTTCTGATCTCACAATACCTGCTGCAGAGCCAGCAGCCACAGTGAAAGGCAGAACACGGAACATAAGTAAAGCTGCAGTTTTAACAATAAAAACAAAACCTTGCTTATCCTCCTCCAGATCCTGATGCAGTTTTCTAAATGAACAGTGATGGTCAGAAAGGAGATATTTATGGCATTTATTTTTATGCCTCAGGTCATTTAGGAAAGCTGGAATATCTGCATGTTTCTAAACATTTTGAGCTGCAGTGTTTTTAAAACTGACTTTTATTAAACTGATCCTAATATATCTTTGCAACTCCTTTTTGATGCGTTTAGTTTTGTGCATCAGATTCTACTTTTACTCGTCATGACTGCAAACATACTATGCCTTTCATATGAAAGAGCATCATTCCAATAACTTAAGGTGTTTAAGGGGAAGGGTGATAACATGGCCATGTATTATAAGGGATAAGGCACCCGCCAGCACACATTAAAAGGATACTGGAAGTAATCTCAGAGTTTGGTGACCTTATCAGCCATCGGCCTCTGTCCTCTATATGGTCACAGAACTCATTGGTGCCTTACAATATCCTAGTAATGTATGTCACATGGTAATTTATAATGAAGATATAATCACAATCACATTGAGAAAGGCAGTGCTTGCTGAAACGTGTCTGTGGGCGAAATTAAATGGATCTAACTTACCCGTGAATGCTCCCAAAACTTTGCTGGCATATTATTAGTGTGATTCCACCAACACGTATGGGTAGCACCCATTCGTCAGAGTTCAGCATTTTCTTTGGTGGCTTTGTTGGTATTGATTGATATATATATATATATATATATATATATACATACATACACACACACATATATATATATGCAGCGCAGTCTTGTTGCATCATGGGTTTATAATTTGGAAATGCACTTGAAACCTTGCCATGCGGCGGAAATTATCTTATGGGATTGTTTGTAGTGCAATGTTAAACCGCCTATGAATGAGTACTGAGCTGTAATGGGATTTGAAATGACAACGAAGGCAGGTGCTTAGTTGAATTGGCACTACAAATCCCAGAATGCCCTGGACTATATAAAAGGCATGGCTGGGTGAACGATCAATGACTGTAACCATTTGATAAAGACTAAAGTGTTGAAACGCGTCGTGGTATTAATTGCTGCATTTCCACTAAACAACACTGGCTATTGAAGTCTCCAGGTGTGTAGCACTTTCTTTTTCTTTGGCTGTAAAATATATATATATAGCTGCTCAACTGTAATAATTAATTATAGTTGTGCTGTGATGTCATGATGGCTGCTGCCAGAGGCAACAGCCAAGAGCCAAGGAGAAAGAGAGAAAGAGAGGCCTCATCAAACCAGCGGTTTAAACACTTTTTGTTCTGATGATCTGGATTTCTAACACAAACAATGACCAGCACAAAGGTGAGATTTATGGCAACATGTTTTTTCACTTTACAGTTTGTTACAAGAAAGATAGAATACTTGTGGATGTTACAAATTATTCTGGGCTGCAGCCTTTTTAAATCTGGTTTACATTTAACTGATTCTCATTTTTTCAATAAATCACTAACCACATTTTGGTGTGTTTAATTTTGCAATACAGATTCCTCTTTTAATCTTCATATTTGCAACCTTAGTATCTCTTTAATATGAAGGAGCAAGACATCAGGGGCCTGGTTACGATTTCAGCCGACAAAAAAGTCCATCTGCTAAAATTCCGATGGGGAGGTAGCCACCCTTGTGGCTGCCTCCCTGCGGGCCCATTACGAGTTTCCCGCTGAGTCAGCAGGCAGACACCTCAGTTTCCATCCACTGACCTAACGGGAAACGGCCAGCTTGAAATAGAGCCGGCGGCAATGCTGTAGTGCGCAGGGTGCACCAGAACCATTGCAATGTTGCTGGCCAGGGAGGCCCCTGTACTGCCCATGCCAAGTGCATGGGCAGGGAAGGGGCTCCAATGGGGCCCTCTGCACCCGTTCTCCACCAGCCTTTTCATGGCGGGGCTACTGCCATGAAATCACTGGCATGGAACAAAGTTGTAACCCCCAGGGCAGTGCTGCCCTGGTGGATTAGGACTGCCATATCCTCCAGACCACTGGGACAACTAATCCTGATGGTGTTGGCTGTCCGACTGAGGTACGACCGTTGCGGTCATAATATGTTGCTCGACCACTGCACTGGCAGCAGTTCAACCACCACCGCGAACCTGGCAGTCATGAGACCGCCAGGTTCGTAATCAGGCCCCATGTATTTAACCCATATGTGAGATAGGTGATGGTGTGACCATATATTATAAAGAATAAAAAGTCATCTGCTGTACGTTAAACTGATATTGCAAGTCACATCAGAATTCATGACCTTAAAAGAAAGTCAGCCTTTGGCCTCGTTCATCTATATGCTCATAAAACTCAGTAAATTGCAATGTCTTTATAATTTACGGCATACTTTATACCATATAGAATATTTTACAAATGGATTTACATTCTGCAAAAAGAGCTTAATGTCTGATCTGTCTCACTATCTTATGGATCATTCCCCACAATGTCCTACTGTATGTTTTTTAAACTCCTAGGGTTGATACTTCACAATTTGCATATAGCCACACATATGGTAGTTTGCACCATTTGGCTAAAGTAACCTCTGTGGTAAAACAGATAATCTTACTCCATAGGCTCTTCCCTATTCCCAACCAGAGGGTATGTGCTCATTCTCTCTGGGTTACTCTTTAGAAGTGGATCCAATTTGTGTGATAGCTTTGATGATGTAGGTGAATCCGAAAGGCACTGGCATTATGAGAGGATGCAGAAAAGAAATAAAAAGTTAACAAAAAGCTAATTTTACCCTGCCCTTATGTTCTGGATGTCCACTGTGTCAAACCGGTGTGTAGATTCTGCATAACAAAAAAAGAAGAAAGACAATGAGAATGTAGCACCTGCCACAGTGCTTAATTTGAGCTGATGGTTGCCGGTGGGGGGCACCTGCACTTATTTTTGAGGGCAGGCACTTTTTTTGCATCAGGCTTTTACTGCGAGCAAAGGGCGCAAAAAGTGTCACAATCAGAGAAAGAAGAAAGCTGTAAGAGTGAGCAGAGGGGGTAGGGAGCGGCTGTAAGTATATTAAAGAGGCACAAGATGGCTTTAGAATTACACTGCCCCAGTACTCCGTGCTTGAACGTTCAATTGCAACTGCCGCGTGTTTAAGAGTACAGCTTTGGGAATCGCCACATTTTTATTTATAAATTAAACACTGACCTAGCAGCCAACAACTTAAGCAAACATGTTTCTTACGACCTGTTGTCCAGGACGACACTATCCCACATTTATGGTGGAAGAGAGTGGTGCTTGAACAATTAATTTGGGTTGACCCATATAGACACCTTCTATACCATGAGCACAGATACATGTTTGAAGAATAACATCCAATGCAGCCCTCACTTTTGAGGAATGTGGGTAAACAATCAACATCAGAAGATTTCATTTTTGGATATTATTTTTGTCTGAACCACTGCGGGCTATGAAGATGTGGTTAAACAAACACTGTCCAGACCGAAATAAAGAGTGCATTTGACACTGTTGTTGTGTGGCACCTTAGAAAGAGGAAGACAGTGGAAAATACTTAGAAATACATGTCATGATTTATGTAGGAGACTTTTAGCTGATATTTTTAAGATTAAAATAGGTGAGTCCCAAGTAATAACTTGTATTTTACCAGTGTCGGAATGGTCTGTTTCCAGGAGAATATTTTTGCTGTTCTGACTTATTCCCATTTCCTCATTACACCCCTACTAGTGTATTTTTTAAACTAAGACGATTCTTCCATTAAGTGTCATTCGGAATTGGTGTGTATACATCTTTAATCAATTCTGTTTAGTTCCTGCCAATCCAAAGTACTCAAGCTGTTTCCTTTTCACTGGGGAACACCAGAATAACAAGGTGATTGTGCTCCCTTCCAGAACACAATTACTATAAATGACCAAACCATACATCGAGAAAGGTCTACTACCACCTATCATTCTGCCCTGTGACACCAGTACCACACTAACTGCAAATAACTGTATAGGATTACTTATTCATATAGTGTGTGCAAAAAATCCATTCTTTACCCAGGATCTGACAACCAGTTAATTAAACATAAATATCTACCAATGTTGCTGGGGTCCTGCCTTGCTTCTTAACTACCTTAAGAATAAGACATTCTCATTAACCAGTTCTCATCAACTGCTCATCCCCCAATAAGAGTCATGCTGTGCTTCAACATGTCCTATATTTCGGACAGTGCCACACAATACTTGAAAGCTGTGCCACTTCCTCCCCACATTTAGAACAGTTAGACACAAGATGTCTTCAAACAAGAGCTCATCCTTGGCAACAGTCATAAACCAGTCATGAACCACTCAATCTGAATTAACTCTGATATTGAACCCTTAGGCATTACTCCCACAAGGATCACCCATGTCTGCAGTCAGCGTAGACATTGACTTAATAAACATTCAAATGTATTATGCAAAAGTACTATTGTATTGCCATTTCATATGTAGTGGTGACCGAGGAAGGGTGAAATACAAAATAAACCGCTCCTAGTCATATTGAATAGAACAATATGCTTAAAAAAATAAAAAACTGAATGCTATATAAGTGAAAAGTACCACCTGCCTTCCATTATAAGGATGTTGTGAGTCACCAAGGAGTTCCGTAACTTCTGATGTGAGTTGCAATATCCTTACCATGTAGGCAGGGAGTACTTTAATCAATACAATACATTTTCACACTACCACCTTTCCCACACACAACTTAAACCCTTGGAAATTAGCTCTTTTATATGAAAGAGCGAACATGTTTGCAAACATGAAAAATAAAATACAACCTCTAGTGCAAAATTAAACACATCAAAACCCGTTAGACATTTGATTCAAACAGCTGCAGTAGCTCAAAATGTGTATAAACATGCAGAAAGATTCTTGCATTTCTCTAAGGAGTGCAAAAAATAAACATGTCATTGGAATCTATTAAAACAGAGCAGGAGAAAGAAAACAATGTTCCTTTTTTTTGCTTTAAACAAATGTTTCAATTATGCTCCATGGCCTGACTTGCTCTTCACCTTGCTCTTACAGCAGGCATTGTGACCTCTGAATTTGACTGTCATAACTTTGACCTCTGTCTTTTCTCATCAACAGATGAGTGTGCCATTAGACACCTATTATAAAGATAGAGACGTGCATTTTTACAGGGATTACAGAATCCCATGTACTTTAAGACTATTTGGATCAATGTGCTTGATCACTG
Organism: Pleurodeles waltl; assembly: GCF_031143425.1. NCBI lineage: Eukaryota > Metazoa > Chordata > Amphibia > Caudata > Salamandridae > Pleurodeles > Pleurodeles waltl. The sequence continues at coordinate 865,152,393 of NC_090439.1, read as the reverse complement.
AATATATTTTAACTACACGTTAGGGGTAAATTATACTTATATCTAGCATGTATACATTCATGAAAGATAAAACGATGGCTATTAAAAATGAGACAATGAAAGCTACCTTTGACAAAAGTTATAGGAGCCTGGAAAAATATGAATATATGAAAAAAAGACAGTTGTCAATGCAATCATAGTGTTCAAACTTTCCTCGTGTTTAATTATTATCATTATTATTTTTATAAAAAACTTTACTCAGTCCTACCTTTAAAAATCTGCAAATAAATGAAGTTATCTGCCAGATAATGAAATGTGAGAATGTCGGTCTTTGTAAACAAACAGCCCATTTTTATAAATAGTTTAAGCATGTAACAGATAATGCTGTAATAACATAATTAAGGTACAAGAATGTACATTTTGCTAGGGTAGTTTTCATTTCAATAGTACTATAAATTGTATCTATGGTGATGTTGATTATATGAATTTTGGTGGTACCTAATGTGAGATGATTATTGTTAGACCTGACAATCTTAGGGGGGTCACCCCTAACTTTTTGCCTGCCTCCCACCACTTTTTAGATACTGTTTTTGCTGGTTTTAAGACTCTGCGCACTTTACCACTGATAACCAGTGCTAAAGTGCATATGCCCTCTCCCTTTAAACATGGTAACATTGGATCATACCCAAATGGACTATTTAATTTACTTATAAGTCCCTAGTAGAGTGCACTATATGTGCCCAGGGCCTGTAGATTAAATGCTACTAGTGGCCTGCAGCACTGATTGTGCCACCCACTTAAGTAGCCCCTTAGCCTTGTCTCAGGCTTGCCATTGCAAGGCCTGTGTGTGCAGTTTCACTGCCAATTCGACTTGGCATTTAAAAGTAGTTGCCAAGCCTAAAACTCTGCTTTTTCTACATATAAGTCACCCCTAAGGTGTGCCCTAGGTAACACATAGGGCAGGGTGCTGTGTAGGCAAAAGGCAGGACATGTACCTGTGTAGTTTACATGTCCTGGTAGTGTAAAACTCCTACATTCATTTTTACTCTGCTGTGAGCCGTGCTCCTTCATAGGCTAACATTAAGGCTGCCCTCATACAGTGTTTGAGTGGTAGCTGCTGATCTGAAAGGTTTTGGAAGACCATATTTAGTATGGCCAAAATGGTGATACAAAATCCTGCCCACTGGTGAAGTTGGATTTAATATTACTATTTTACAAATGGCACTTTTAGAAAGTGAGCATTTCTCTGTGCTTAAATCTTTCTGTGCCTTACAATCCACGTCTGGCTGGGTTTAGTTGACAGCTCCTTGCATACATCTGCATTTTGAATGGGTCTTCATGGGCTGGGAGGGTCGGGGCCAGACACTTGCATGTCAAAGGACAGTAGCCTGCCCTCACACAAAGGACTGCCACACCCCCTACTGGGACCCTGGCAGACAGGATTGAACTGAAACGGAACCTTGTGCACTTCCAAGCTACTCTTTGAAGTCTCCCCCACTTCAAAGGCACATTTGGGTATTTAAACAGGGCCTCTGCCCCTACCAGCTCAGACACTTCCTGGAGGAGAAACCTGAATCAGAACCTGCGTTCTGCCAAGAAGAACTGCCTGGCTGCCCAAAGGACTCACCTGTCAGCTTTCTGTGAAGGAGTGCTGCCTTGCTGTTGCCCTGCTACCTTCCTGCTCTCTGGCTGTGGTGAAGAAATGCTCTCCAAGGGCTTGGATAGAGCTTGCCTCCTGTTCCCTGAAATTTCAGGACCAAAAAAACTTCATCTCTACAAGAAGGATTCCTTGTGTGGCGAAATTCGATGCACAGCCCACCAGATCGCCACACAGCTGAGCCGGAATGACGCAGCCCCACTTCCAGAGAGGAATCGACGCAGCGCCTCCCAAGCGGTAGAAAATTTGACGCAATTTACACCGAATTGACACAGCTCCTGTGACTTCATCCTGCCAGCGCAGGAAATCCATGCATTGTCCCCGGGGCATCCAAAATCACCGCAACCCGAAGAGGATCCACGACCGAGCACCTGAAATAGACGCACAGCCGTCCCTGCATGAAAACTAAACTACGTATCTGTGGTTCTTTGCAGAGATTTTGCACGCAAACCAGGTACTTTATGCTTGAAAGATACTTTGTTTGCTTTTAAAAGACTTGAGACACTTTATATCACTTTTACAGTGATATCTGAACATATACTTATTGCATTTAAATCGTTATGACCTGCATCTTACCAGATAAATATTATATATTTTTCTAAACACTGTGTGGTGTATTTTTGTGGTGCTATATGGTGTTATTATATGATTTATTGAACAAATACTTTACACATTGACGTCTAAGTTAAGCCTGACTGCCCAGTGTTAAGCTACCAGAGGGTGGGCACAGGATAATTTGGATTGTGTGTGACTTACCCTGACTAGAGTGAGGGTCCTTGCTGGGATAGGGGGTAATCTGACTGCCAACCAAAGACCCCGTTTCTAACAATTATGATCTGATAAATTATTATTTTTTATTTTGATTATTCAAAATTATTTTGTTTGTTGTATGTCAAATATGTATGTGCTTCCCTTTTATGGTCAATTATGTGTCTTATAACAAAACTCTGATCAATAAAAAAATTAATGTACATTGTTGGTATTAAATTTGATGTTGCTGTTAAGACCACATGCTCTCTAGCAACAACATAATGTTAGTAAAAGCCATACACTGTACATTAACCCCTTCCCCGCCAAGGACTACGTTCATGACTGCAGCTCTCAGGTGCCAAGAACATAACCGTTACGTCCTGGGAGTGGCTCACGGGGGAGGCGCTAGCGCTCCCCCCCATGAGCTCAAGGGGCAGGGATGGAAGGGGAATCGTTTCACCTTCCACCCCGCACCCCCACCAGCCCCCCCAATGACCTCATCAGAGGCCACCCCCATCGCGATCGGAAGACAAATGAAAGCATTTCTCTTCCGATTGGGGGGGGGGGACAGCAGAGAGGCATCATAGGAAAGGAAAGGCCTTTCCTTTTCTTTGATGTCCCTCTGACCATTTCCGCAGCCTGATCGTGAAGCAATCGGGCTGCAGAAATGCCCACTAGACACCAGGGATGTTTGTTTTGGTGATATAAACAATAAAGTGAAGCGACCCCTTGAGCAAGGGTCGCTCCCCTAGGGGGATTTTCTTAAAGCCCTTTTCTGTCCCCCCTGGGGGAAGATCAGCCTATTGTAATTAGGCATCTGCCCCCGGGGGAGGAGAAGGAAATCAGGGGTCATTTAAAAAAAAAAGAATTTCATTGTTTACACGTGAGGAGCGACCCCTTAGGCAAGGTTTGCCCTCCTGAGGGGGCAAATAGTTTTTAGGCCGTTTTTTTTTTTTTCAGGTCAGTTTCATGCAAGGGGAGTGACCCCTGGGGCAAGGGTCGCTCCCTTGGGGGGGCACATTTATTTTAGGCCATTTAAGGCACTAGGGATTTAAAAAATGTTTACAGATGGGGAGTGACCCCTTAGGCCAGGGTTGCTCTGGGGGGGGGTTGCTTTAGGGGACTTTATTTTAGGCCATTTCTGCCCATCTTGGGGGCAGATCGGCCTATTTTTCTTACGCCAATATGCCCCCAAGGATTTCTTTTGGGGGCCAATTTCACGCAAGTGGAGCAATCCCTCAGGCAAGGATCGCTCCCCTGGGGGGGGGGGGTAAATTTATTTTAGACCATTTCTGCCCACATTGGGGGCAGATTGGCCTATTTTAATTAGGCCGATCTGCCTCCAAGGGGGGCAGAAAACACTATGCACAAGGGATTTTTTATTTATTTATTTTTTACAGATGGGAAGCGAGCCCTTAGGCAAGGGTCGCTCCCCTGGGGGGCAAATTTATCTTAGGCCATTTCTGCCCCATCGGCCTATTTCTATTAGGCTGAAACCACTTAGGCACCAGGGATAGGGGTGTGTGTGTTAAGTTTGGGGGGCTGCCCCTTGGGCAAGGGTCGCAATGGTGATGCCCCACCCCAAAACAAGGGGGTAACAGTCTTTCAGCTCTTCCCCCACACTCTAAAAGATCTTATGCCAATGGCAAGAAAGAGGACATTTGATTATTTTGGGTTTTGGTTTTACATTTGGGCCAATCAGAGCTTGGCTAACTCTCAAAATTGTCCCACTTGAAATGGTGACGGTTGCACTTTCTGGACTTCGGGATGCTGCCATGTAGAAACATCTGCGAGACCTAGACACATCTGAAAACTAAACATCTGGGAGAGTTCATGGTAGTGTGCTTCACATGCACACTGCAAGATTTTCTTACCCACAATGTCCTGCAAACCTCCAACTTTGCTTGAAATCACATATTTCCCTACATTTTTGTGATGGAACCTTCCGGAATCTGCAGGAATTTCTACCACCCAGCATTGTCACATCTCTATCGATGAAAATTCTGCCCTACTTGTCAGCCTAAATTTTTTATTTTTTCTACCTGCCCTTTTGGACCCGCTTTGGTTTCCCCCTCTATTTCAACATGTTTTTGCCACTTCCCTGTCACAGGCACTTGGCCAACCTACACAAGTGAGGTACCATTTTTATCAGGAGACTGAGGGGAATGTTGGGTGGTAGGAAATTTGTGCCGGTGCAGTGATCCCACACTGAAGTGTGGGAAATCTTTGATTTTTTAGCTATATATGAGTTTTGCTGAGGATTCTGGTTGGAAAACAATGGGGTATCCACCCAAGTCACACCTCCCTTGACTCCCTCAGGTGTCTAGTGTTCAGAAATGTCTAGAATTGGTTGGTTTCCCTAAATGGCTGCTGACCCGGGGGACCAAAAAAGCAGATGCCCCCCACCCCGGCAAAACAGGTAGTTTTGTATTTGATAATTTCGATGTGTGGACATAGGCCCTCATTCTGACCTTGGCGGGCGGCGGAGGCCGCCCGCCAAAGTCCCGCCGTCAGGTTACCGTTCCGCGGTCGAAAGACCGCGGCGGTATTCAGAATTGTGTCTACTTTTCAGAAATGTTTAGGTGTCCGGATCCAGCATTGGTGTCATTTTCTGTCACTAACTGGAAGGAGGTTAAAAGTGCAAAAAATATTTAAAATGGGGTTTGCCTTTGTAAAATGCCTAACTTGTTTTGAAAAGTGTGGTTTTCTGATTCAATTCAGCCTGTTCCTGAAAGCTGTGAAGATGGTGATTGTAGCACAGCAAACCCTTTGTTGATGCCGTTTTCAGGGGAAAAAACACAAGTTTTCTTCTGCAGCACTTTTCCCCATTTTTGGCGAAAAATGACAGGTTAGCTGTATTTTGGCTAATTTCTTGGTCTCCTCCATGGGGACCCACAAACTCTGGGTACCTCTAGAATCCCTGAGATGTTGAAAAAAAGGATGCAAATTTGGCACGGGTAGCTTATGTGGACAAAAAGTTATGAGGGCCTAAGCGCGAACTGCCCCAAAAAGCCAAAAGGGGTTAAGCAGTGCATATATATCCAATACCCAATCAAATTACAGCAACGACCCTTTTTAGGTCTTGCTGCAGACAGCTTTAGTTTACCTCATATCATGAATAGTTCATAAAAGTAAAATAAGAAGTGTAGATGGAAAGTGGGATTTCAGTCAACCCCTTTAGCTCTATGGGCTTTCCAAGGTTCACTCATTCGGTCCCGCGCTGATCACACACTTTTCACTAAAATGTCTCTATAAGAAACGTAAAAGGTAGATGTTTTTCTACAAACATGTAACTGGGAATACAAGTCTTCCAGAACATATAGAAGGTACATCTGGAGCCTTGATAATGGCTCTCACTATATTAACACAGCACTAGCATATTTATTAGGGTCATAGAAAACAAGCAAAAATCATTAGACTTGTGAAAGTGAATATGCATATTTATTTTGAAACAGCATCCTCTCTATGATGTAGTCTACAGGAAATGAAAGCATGGTCAGGCTTTTTCTATTACCTCTTTCCACTCGTAACAAAAGAATATATAGGATAGTAGAGTCAATTGTAGATGCATGTGGGGCCTATAGTGGCAGCATAAAGTACTGAAGCCTGCTTACAGTAAGAACTTGTGTCTGACTCGAGGGACATTAGTATCAACAAAGTACTGCAGCCTGCTACAGCACGGACTTGTGTCTGATTCTGATGCCTCTAGTACTGAACTTAGGTACTGCAGCCTGCCAAAGAATTAACTTCTATATTACTCAAGAAGGCTTTAGTAGCAGCCTAATATACTACAGCCTACCACATCATGGACAAGTGTTTAACTCGATGGACCTTAAGAAAAGGGACAGCAGCCTAGGTCACATAAGTACCAATTGCAGCTTTGTTGAAAGCTCTAAGTGCATGTAAATGTCACATTGGCTAAGTGGTTTTTGTGTGTTTTCTGCTTATGTAAATCTCATGTCTTTGGTTCTGTTGGATTGAGTGTGCAATATCAACAAACAATGTCAAAATCAATATATCTGGCTATCATTTTCAATTTAAGGCCAGACATATTGGCTTGTATAGGACTTGTTTGAAAAAGACCAGACCTATTGATGTTACCGATGCTTGTAAAAGATTGTTTATTTCTGTATATTCAGTCCTCAGCCGTATTCTCATATTCCAACAAGTGTTTTCATCAAGAGAGCTGATCATCTGGACCTATTTATTTTGGAATGTTATGAAGCTCCATAATCTCACTTTAGGACTACAACAGAGCTTTGAAGAAGAAATTGAGCTCTGCCGCAAAATATGGTAGGTTGAGTCCACGTGGATGTAATATGTAGCAACTATTAAGTATTCTTCGTTGATGTTTCAATGTCTGGGGGGAAGCACGAACCTTGTACTCTGGATCCTTGCACTCCTCTGTACCTTGGACTCTTCCATCTCTTACCACAGCCACTACGGACACCACATAATATGATACGTGAAACAAACAGTATGATCAGAGAAAGGGAAATGCGATGAGAGAGAAAACAGGGATGCTAGAAATCACCCTCTGCTTTGCCACGGGGTAGGGATGGGTGTCAATTTGGAATGGATGTCTAAAGATAAGTGGAAAACTATAAGTAAACCGTTACAAACATCATGCATCCAATTTAAAAAAAGAATGTACCTATGTAACCAACCAACTCTATGTCCTGTAAAGTGTAGTGAGCTTTCTTGAAAAGTATACATGACAAAATATACGTAACCAATTAAGTGCTGACTCGACTCCCTTTGTAATTACACCTTGATAAGACTGGAAAGTAGTTATACATTCATTAATACCCTGCAATCCTTCATACTAGGGAGCATCTGACTTCTGACGAGTATCTCTTAACAAAACATTGATTGAGATGCCTTGACGCACAAATATGTACGATGTACTGAACCGAATTCTTCTGTTCTTTCACAAAGAATTCAAGTTTAAAAAAATGTATGTATTCCAAAAGTCTTTGACCACTGAAGTCTTTAATAAACAGTTCAAAGTGTGTTTCCCAATAATGAGTTAAAATTGAATGTATCCGAAAACAACTTGGCTCTCAGATCCCTTTGTTGCAAGTTAACGTCTTCAGAAACTCTCAGTGAAGAAGACGTCAATACCAAATTACAAAACACAAGATTTTCTGCTGCAGCAACACCAGAAGTCGACTCCCTAGCAACGACGGCATAAAACAGTGGCTGTTCCTGATCATCCCACTTCTGGAGTTTGTAGTTCAAGGGCAAGGCACCATTGCATAATGTGCTTTTCATGGGCACAACATCTTCCTCCCGGTGGCACCTGCATTTTGCACACACTGCCAGCCTGATTTGTAATTACAGGTGACTGTATAGTACCATTCCCCTGTGCCCGCGATACCTAAATGGCCTGTCCTGCAACCTGATCCTCTTTCTGAAGCTACTCTTTTGGTCCCAGGTGTTTACATAAGGTCTGCCTAAAGAGTTTGTGGTTTCAAACGTTTTGTAAAATGGAGATGGTTTGGTTCTGCCCTAAGACTAGAATTCAAGGTGTTGTAGAGCCTGGAACTCTCACATCCCACTTTCGCACAATGTAGAACTGTGATACCTGCCGAAGCAGCTGTTTGTGCAGGCACGGTAGTTTAACAGAGAGCTCGCAATGCTGTTAGTAAGCCTGAGCTTTTGTGAATCGCAGGCCTTGGTACTCCATACCCCTTTAATGCATCAGGCATCTAACATGTGCATAGCTTCTTTTATAATTGAATCACTGTTTCTAACTGGGTTTGTGTTGCATATATGAAGTGCATGAAATGGGCAGGTACTGATGACGCAGAAATGAAGGTTTTACATTTATTAGCGCATAAAACGTAGTGCTGCAATAATCAAGTGTGACTTTAACCGAACTAATAAAGATTGTACGGGGACAAATGTGCCCTCAGAGTAGTTCGCCAACATTTATAAGCGTGCTTTATATAACGTGATGTATTAGAATTGTACTAATCTGACATAACCGTAAACGTGTGCCATGATTTGCTTGTTTGAAATGTTTTAACTTAGCATAACTTTAGTGGAGGCTTCGGCCTAGTTGCCTTGTCTCACGGTTTAGATGCTCGTGTTTTTCTAATGTGCTAATAAAACGTGTATTCTTGCTTGAAGCTGTACTTTTCCAGTGAGATCGGTTCACATGCTTATCTTTAAGGTTTTGTGCCAGCCTGGCATCTTCTTCTTTGCTCCAAGGTCAATCTGCAGGTGCAGACAATGGAAGCTCTGAAAGTGAGTTAATTGGTAAAATATGTTGCAACTTACGTTCCCGACTCCAAGGATAATGTATGCCTAGGTAGAAGCTTGTGAATTGTTGTTTTTGATTGGACAATTTGAAGCCAACCTATGAACCCTCCAATGGAAGACCCTACTGGATTTTAACTGTTGTTTATAAAAACCTGGTGCACAAGAAGAAAACGGACATTATTGCACATTGCAGCCATTATGGCCCATCTTGCCGACCTCGTCATTTTGCCATCTTCTACGATGCCAATTGATGTTCGACGCCATTTTGAATGAGACTTTGATGCTTTCTCTAATCGAGAGAAAGAGACTTTAAGTAATTCTCGCTCTAGAGACTTTAACTTTGATTTGCCCCTTTGCATAAAGTAGTAGTTTTGTCCTTTTATCTTGCCGCTGTGAGGCAATTGCCCCGTCCACCCTGCCCCCTTTGCCCCCGTCCCATGCTGATCGAAACCGGTACCTGTGAGACGAAGACTTCCTTGAATGCTGATTGAATTTGGTAAATATGAAAGGAAAATGTACAATTGCATTGTGTTTCTTTTTAGGTAACCAACTGCTGATTTTTGATAAGAGCCCTAGTTAGGAGTTTTCCAAATCAATGCTGCTAAATTGTTTTTTTGCATGAAATCCCACATGCAGATGCTAATTTGAGGTTAGATGAGGATTCATTTGTTGCACGATGCAATTTGAGACCTTGTTATGCTGACTAATGTATGCAATTAGCCCATTACAGATTATAGTTTTAGTGGTTTGCGTTGCTATTATCGAATGCATTGTTATTCAAATGCTGCATAGATTGCATCCTTTTCGCCGTTATGGATAGCTATTAATGTTCATTTACATATATCATTTGGTGTTGAGACACATTTATATCGTGCTAGCTTTGTTAATATAGGGAAATAAATTCATTAACTTTGAATGAACTGGTGTGGTTATTCATGGCCGAAAGGTCATGGTTCGCCGAAATGTTTTCTGGATTAATTGTGAAGTGTTATGTTGATCAGGGCATTGCTTATGTTCGTTATTGATTATTGATTTGATTAAATTGACTAATCTCGGGTGAAGAGAGCCCCACTTGGTCAAAAGATTCATCGACCCAAGAGCGTCCAAATACAGGTAATTTATTAGGACGGAACGCTCTATCAGTACTCACGGGTACTAAGTACCTGCACATTTTGAAAAATGTAATGGGAAGTACCTGCACTTCTTTGCTGGGTTGTAACACTTAGTGGGGCGTACCGTCACTTCTTAGCAGTAAACAGGTACTCTGGGATTGCAGGTACCTGCCTTTTTTCGATTTCCATTTCAAGCACTGAACTTCTCTGCAGGGGTGTAACACTTTTAATATGTAAGAAACGGCTCTCCTTAGTAGAAAACGGATACCCTGGGTTAGTGAGTACCTGAACTTTTCGATTTCCATTGCAAGCACCGCATACTTGTGCTAGTAATATACAAAAACAAACTTTATAGCTAGTTCTCCTCCTCCTTTCATAAAAGGAGGGCTAGTTTACCATCCCTGACCCACTAGTTCTTTTGTCTGATTGCCTAAGTCTGTAGCTCACTGCGAATTCACGTCACTTAAAGATGGCATATGTATTTATGACTGTTTCCTTGTGTTTACCGGTGAGAGGACGGAAACAGATACGCCATGCCTAATGACTGCCTCTGCAGCCTTAATATAATTAGAATTGTTCTTTCCATTAAACGAGGAAATAGGTATTGTAAGTGGCACTGATTGGTTCCTGCACAGACATTTCTTAAAGTGAGGACGCGGTTCCAGGTCGCTTGTGGAGACGGAAGCTCCGTGCGTCCTTTCGGTATAAATGCTCGGGCTCGCTTCATGCAATCAGACTGTCTAATTCTCTCACGGCTCCCAGCACAGTGAACCGACACAGCGTGTACCAGGAATAATTGTCATCACCGCCATCTCCTCAGTCTCGACAGATCTTGCATGCCGGAGGAAGTGAAGCATCAATTTAAGCTATCAGCCATTGCTTCCTATTGATTAACATAACAAAGCACCGACAGATGAAGACATTTAGGGCAGGCCCACGTCAACCGCCAAGCGTGTATTTCGCAATCAGCCTCCACCTGCCACATTAAAGAAATAGTGAAAACGTCTGGAGATAAAGCAATGCCGGACATGAGGCACCTACATTCTGTGGGTACTCAGCAGAGTGAAGGGTCATATATAGTAAAAGGGGGTGCAAATGTTACTGGAGCTTCACAGTGAAAATGCATAAATATTAGCATTGTTTCCAAAGGTGGGAAAATATAACAGTGACTGCTAAAAGCTGAACAGCGACATGAAAAAAAAAAATCATTTTGAGCTACTCCGAAACATTGTAATGCCCTGGTTACTTACCGCTAATCGTCATTATACCGAGTCCTAGTATTTACAAAATGAGGTTTAGCTCCCGACAGAAACTATCAAGTCAAAAAAAGTTAGCACACTAGTTTCTCATCCATCCAATATGACGGACACTCCCCCTTTCCTCATGCATAAAGATGAATTCAACCCAAATCACATTCTGTATTCCAAAGTCCCACAAACACAATGAAGCCAGAACATCCAGGGCAGGGAGGCATGAGAAACCATACTGGGGCGAGGAATACCAGGACTCGGAGTAATGAAGATTACTGGTAAGTGTTACCTCGTCGTCTATCTCCCTCGCCTCAGTATTTCCAAAATAAGCAGATACACAGGCCAGAAGTGGCTGCATTGTCAAAAAAATAGGACACAGACTAACCTGTCAGACTCTTAAACAGGATGCTTTAATATAAAGATATCACAAAAAAGAAAAATACAGAAACATATGAAATCAAACTAGTGACGTGAACAGATGTGGCAAATGACACAGAAGCAGCACCCCAACCTCCAGCCAATGGTATTCCATAAAGGTATGGGGAGTAGCCCATGCTGTTGCACTGCAGATTTCCTTCAAAGAAACCCCATTACATGCAGCCCAAGAAGGGAGCAAGGCTCTAGTGGATCTCCCCTGAACCTTACACCCCAACACCTGTCCCTGAGATTCATAAGCCAACTGAATGGTCCACCGACTAAGCTTGGAATTTGAGGGCTTCAGACCATTTCTCACAGGGCCAAAGTTCACAAACGGACTGTCTGTCTTCCAGAAACTCTCCGTCCGTGACAAGTAAATCAACAAGGCCCTCCTAACATCCAAGAGGTGAAACAAAGCCTCCTCATCAGATGTAGGAGCAGGGAAAAAACAGGAAGGACTACCTCCACTGACCTGCAAAATAGGAAGAAATCTGAGGGAGTAAAGTAGGGTCAGGTTCAAAATCACCTTATCGTCCAGCACCTTCAAAAATGGCTCAGATCGCATAAAGGATTTACCAATCCTCCTAGCCGAAGAAATTGCCACCAAAAAGATAACTTTGAGTGTCAAGAATTTAAGGTACCCTAAGTCTAGAGGTTCAAAAGGCTCCACTTGCAGGGCTTTCAACACCAGCGGCAAGCCCCATGAACGGGCTACCACCAAAGGCTGAGATCATTTCAAAGAGCAAGGCCACAACAGTCTGGCTATCAACTGCTCCAAATGATCAAACCGAGGAGAAGCAAATGCCCGAAGTGCCGCCCACTGTGCCCTACGAGTAAAAGGGGCCAGACCCAATTCAAACCAGTCTGAGAAGATGTCCAGAACCTTCACAGAATCAACAATGTCTGGATCAAGACCCCGATCAACACATCAAGGAACAAAGTGCGCCCAATGCTTAGCATAAGCCCGCAAGGTAGAATGTTGGTGAGACTGTTGAATCAAGTTAGCCACCACTGAAGAACAGCCTGTAGCCATCAGACCTAACCTTTCAACAACCAGGCCTGAAGGTGCAGGCTGTGAAGGACCAAGAGCAGGACACCTGGACCCATCAGGGGAGGCAGCTGGCAATGAATGTCCAAAGGGGGCTGAACTGTCAGCTCCAATAACGGGGGAAACCAAGGGCGCAGCTGACATCCTGAAACTACTAGAAGAACCAGAGCCTTCTTCTGCCTGATTTTGTGTAACACCATGGGAATATTAGGGATCGGGGGAAAAGCATAAAGCAGCCCCTCTGGCTATGGTAACGACACTGCATCCAAACTTCAGGTCTCCCGGCAAGGAATAATTGTGCAAAAATGTGGAAGTTTGGCACTGGCTTTTTAATCAAACAGGTCTATCCTCAGAGTGCCAAACCTCTTCTATACTAGAAAAAACACCCCTGTTGTCAAAGATAACGAGCTCGTGGACGGGAATACCCAACTTATTGTGTCCGCCTCCCTGTTCTCCTTCCCAGGAAAGTAGATTGCAGTCAGAGATTGGAGTTCCATTTCTCCACAGCTAAAAACATCCAGACTCAGGTGATTGAGGGATGGAACACTGCAACTCCCTGCCCCCGGTGATTCACACACTCCATGACCACACTGGTGTCCTTCTCCACCTGCACATGATGACCCTTTAACTGAGGGGAAAAAGCCAGGAGACCCAAACGAACAGCCTTCAACTATCTGTTATTGGAGGAAAAATCCACCTGAACTTTCAACCATCTCCCATGTGCTGACATGTCCCCCAGGGTGGCACCCCAATCCTACTGGATGGTATCTGTGGTCACAACTCTGGCCGGTACTACCTGGAACAAGTGACTCCTTGACAGGATCACATCATCAAACCACCAGGCCAGAGACTCCCTCACAAGCGGTGTCACACGAACCCCCTGGGCATAATCCAGAGAACTTGATGTCCAATGGGACGGCAAATGGTTGATCACATTGTACATATGAAGACGTGCCCAGGGCAGGACCATCAGAGAGGTTCACATTAGGCCCTGTAACGCCAACTACTGTTTCACCGTGAGACAGTGGTGTACCAGTAAAGCTCGGACTTCCTTCACCAAAGTCCCTTTCCTGTCCATAGGTAGAAACACCTGTCCCACCAATGTCTGGAAACGAGCCCCGAAGAAAGTTAGGTCCTGAGTTTCAGTGAGAATTCGATTTTCTGTGACTGATCAAGAATCTCTGAACTTGCAACACACTGCAGACCTCCAGGAACCTGAATCTCCGCCTTGGAGAAAGAAGAGGTAGAAATCAGCAAATCTTGAAGATATGGAAACACCATAAAATCTTTCAAATGCATAATGCCAATAAGGGGGGCAAGAACTTTAGTGAAAACCTTAGGGGAAGAACTCAAGCCAAAGGGCAATACCTTTCACTGATAATGTCGTCCCATTACACAGAACCAAAGAAACGTCTGTGACTGCAGATGGACAGGGACATGCAGGTATGCATCTGTAAGTCCAAGGATGCCAGAAAATCCCCCGGTTGACAAAAGGAAGAATGTTTTGTAGTGCCATTATTTTGAACCTCACATGGGATATGAACTGATTCAACCATTTACGATCAACCACAGGCCTTAGTTTGCCCAAATGTTTCTCCACCAGAAAAAGAATGGTATATACACCTTTTTCCTATTGTGAAGCCTGCACCGGTACCACAGCACCTGTTTTTAAGAAGCATACGAACTCCATTGTGCAAAGCTTGCCTTTTCACACCGTCTCGTGGACAAAGGGTGGACGGAAAACCATCTGAAGGAGAAGAGAGGAACCCAATCCAGAAACCTTCCTTCACCACTTGAAGGACCCACTGATCTTACAATGACTCCTGCCAAATCTTGGAGAAGCAAGTCAACAGTCCTCCCACTGGGGCATGAAGACTAGTCATTAAGTTAGGGCTTGGAGGAAGGCTGAGAGGTCACTGGTCCAAAAACAAACAGGGAATGTCAGTGGAAAAGGCAACCCGGCCACACTCCCTACCACGAAAGGCCTGTTGAACTTTACCCTGTCTGCCCCCCCTCAAATGCTCATCTCTGAGCAAAAAAACATCTGCCTATCACCTTTCTCCAGGGCCATCAGTTTGCGGTCCTCACTTGATTTTTGTATTATTCCTCCCAAAGGGGGTCCAAAGAGCTTTACTCCAGAAAGGGGAATTTTCGTTAATAACGCCTTCTGTGCAGCATCTACTTTCCAAGAACGTGAGCACAAATGACATCTGGCAGCAACGGAAGAACCAGCCGAGCATGCTGCTGCCCCCAGGGACTCAAAGGAAATGTCTAAGAGCAGAAGCGCCTGCTGCTCCATAAGAGCCATCGTAGGAGTCACTTCTTCCCCCTGATCCATTAATTCTGCCAGAGTCTGAAAATCCCTTATTAAGGACAGAATGGCATAGGAGGAATATGCTGCCACCCCAATGGCAAAATCAGAAGCAGCAAAAGAACACTTCACCGCTACTTTAACCCTCCTATCTACAGAATCAGAGGGGGCAGCATCCTTGGAAATAATAGCCTTCTGGGACACAAGACCTGCCATCAAAGCATCCACTTGAATAGATGCAGGAACTAGCTCTGCAGAGTCCTGCAACGGATACCTCTTAGCCAGAAATCCAGGAAAAGTATGTTTGTCCACCTCCTTTCATTCATTTTCCATCACCCTTTTAACCAATCAAGAGTGTAGTGGCAAGGAGTCAGACTCCCTCATTTGATACCGGGAGAAAAAAATCCCCACTCTCCTCCTGTGCAACCAATCTAGGGAATTCCAAAGTGCACCTTGTTAGACCTGACAGCCTTAGGGTGGTCACCCCTAACTTTTTGCCTGCCTCCCTCCACTTTTTAGGCACTGTTTTTGCTGGTTTTTAGACTCTGCGCCCTTTCCACTGCTAACCAGTGCTAAAGTGCATATGTTCTCTCCCTGTAAACATGGTAACCTTGGATCACACCAAATTGGACTATTTGATTTACTTATAAGTCCCTAGTAGAGTGCACTATATGTGCCCAGGGCCTGTAGATTAAATGCTACTAGTGGGCCTGCAGCACTGATTGTGCCACCCACTTTAGTAGCCCCTTTACCTTGTCTCAGGCCTGCCATTGCAAGGCCTGTGTGTGCAGTTTCACTGTCACTTCGACTTGGCATTTAAAAGTACTTGCCAAGCCTAAAACTCCCCCTTTCTACATATAAGTCACCCCTAATGTGTGCCCTAGGTAACCCCTAGAGCAGGGTGCTGTGTGGGTAAAAGGCAGGACATGTACCTGTGTAGTTTACATGTCCTGGTAGTGTAAAACTCCTAAAATCGTTTTTACACTACTGTGAGGCCTGCTCCCGTCATAGGCTAGCATTGGGGCTGCCCTCAGACATCGTTGAAGTGGTATGAAGGAGATATGAAGGAGTCTTTCATTCACTCAGACTCATCCTTCTACCACCCTCTCTCATGAAATTAGAATGATAATTATCCTGTGCTCTACCAGCACCCCCTTTAGGTACCTCTTTCAACATCTCATACTTTGACACAAGATTGTTTGATTTATCTGAAGTCCCTTTCATCTTTACAACTTTATTCATGTTCCATGTTCTCCCACCACTAGTTTTGATTGTGGTTTTAAAATATTTCACTACTCTCTTTCATCTGTAAAATTTGACCATAGTGCACATCCGACAGGTGCTCTTCTATTTACCATATCACCAATCTGAATGGCATTATCCTTTACCCTTTTCCTCTCATGACATTAGTCCTTTCTTTTCAATTGTGTTTGTAGTTCCTTCTCTCTCTCCACTCACTGGGTACATTATACTTCACACCTTTGTCCCATATCATCCAGTTTGTGCTTATTTTAGTACTCTGAGAATGTCCTTTAAATAATTGAAAAGGTGACTTTCCAGTGCAAGGAGTCATACGATAAGCAGTTGTTAGACTTGGCATCCCTGGCGTGGTCTCCCATAATTTTTTGCCTCTGTTTCCCAGGTTGTTGATGTATGCTGGACTCTTTTTTTGCTGTTTTTGTTACTCTGTGCACTTTACCACTGTTATCCAGTGCTAAAGTGCAAGTGCTCCAATGTACAATATATGTGTAATTGACTTTCCATGATTGGCATTTTTTATTTACTAGTAAGTCCCTAGTACAGTGCACTAGAGGTGTCAAGGGCCTCTAAATCAAAAGCTACTAGTGGGCCTGCAGCACTGGTTGTGCCATCCACATTAGTAGCCCTGTAAACATGGCTCAGGCCTGCCACTGCAGTGTCTGTGAGTGCAGTTTTAAACTGCCAATTCAACTTGGCAAGTGTACCAACTTACCAGGCCTAAACTTTCCCTTTTTATACATGTAAGTACCTCTAAGGTAGGCCCTAGATAGCTCCAGGGGCAGGGTGCAGTGCATGTTAAAGGTGAAAATGTACTTATGTGTTTTACGTGGCCTAACAGTGAAATACTGCCAAATTCGTTTTTCACTGTTGAAAGGCCAAGCTCTCCCATAGGTAAACATGGGGACTACGTTTAAATATTATTACAGTACAGACTCCCTTAGGGAGCAGATAGAAATATGGAGTTTAGGGTCTCTGAGCTCACAATTTAAAAATGTATCTTTTAGTGAAGTTGTTTTTTAGATTGTGCGTTTGAAACAGCCAAGTTTAGAAAGTAGGCATTTTCTTGCTTAAACCATTCTGTGACTCTGCCTGTTTGTGGATTCCCTGTCTGGGTCAGTCTGACAATTGTGCTGTTTGCACCTCTCTCTTGGCAGTGACACAAAGGGACCTGGGCAGTAGCCTGCATATCCTGATGAGCCATCTGTGCTAGGAGGGAGTGGGGGAGTGGTCACTTACACCTGAAAAGGCTGTGCCTGCCCTCACATAATGAAGTCTCCGACCCCCTGGTGTGTGTCTGGGGCCTGGCCTGGGCAAGGCAGGATCTTACTAACACGAGAGACTTTCCTTTGAAGTATGCCTACTTCAAAGGCTGAAAGGGGTATTAGAAGAGCCCCCAAAACCCCTGAAAATTAGATCACTTCTGGAATCAAGAGGAACGTCTGCCAAGGAGAAGAGCTGAGGAGAATTGCTGCCCTGCCTGTGACTCTGCTTTGTGGGGCTATCTTCTTGCAGTTGCTGCTTCTGTCTGTGAAAAGGGACAAAGACTAGACTTTGTTGTGCATTCCTGTTTGAGAAGAATCTCCAAGGGCTTAGACTAAGCTTGCCCCCAGTTCTGAAGTCTCAGGGCCATCGAAGACTTCCCCTACCAGCACTTGGACTCTTTGCTGAGACTCCTGCTCTGACAAGTGGTGCCCTATACAGTCCATGGGCCCTGGAACGGAGAAGCTGGAGAAAAACCAAGAAAACTGACTTTGGACGACTCCGGACCAACGCCACTGCTGAATCTCATGATGCTGCCTGCAACTGACTCTGTGGTCCTTGCTGGAATGCGACGACCCTCGCAGGCCCGACACCGCTGCAGCCCAGCCGAAGTCCACGACTCTGTGAAGTTGTTGCACCACATCGTGACCGCTGGATATCGACTCCTTCCAAAGTGCTCAGATTCATCGCTTCGCACCAACACGCCTCACCTACATCACTCCGCAGCAAGGACCCGACGCCTCTTTGTGTCGCCTCAGCTTCTTCGTCCCACAGCACCGGAACCAACGCCACCTCAGATACAGCGATACAGCGATCCCCGACTTCGCGCACTGGCTTGTTTTCACACCTTACTAAGGTACTCTACGTCGGGGTCTGCGTGACTCCGTGCCCGGTGCGGTTGTCGGTTGATTGTTGGGAACGACTCAGTCACGATGCTGTGTTAACACCTCATCAAAGCATTTCATGTTTCTAAGTGCTATTTTTTAGTTTAATCTTTAAAAATTAATAACTTGACTTGAGTATGTTAGATTATTGTTGTTTTGGTCTTGTGTTCAGATAAATATTGACTATTTTTCTAAACCTGTGTTGAGTCATTTTGTGGTGTTTTTACCATATTACTGTGTGTGTTGGTACAAATACTTTTCACCTGGTCTCTGAAGCTAAGCCTGCCTGCTCGTGCCAAGATACCAAGGGGGTGAGTGGGGGTTAACTGAGTGTGATTCTCCTTTACCTTGACTAGAGTGAGGGTCCTTGCTTGGCCAGAAGGTAACCTGACTGCCAACCAAAGACCCCATTTCTGACAGCAGTTATGCAATCTTCCAAGACATCCTTTAAGTTCAAATTATTTGTTTTTGTCAAATGAATGCTCTCTTTCAAAGTCTTATTGCGTCTTTCTACAGCACCATTTGTTTTTGGCTGATGGACCGAACACCTTTTGTGCTCAATTCCACATTTATTCAGGTAAGTTTCAAATTAATTTGAACAAAACTGAGGACCATCATTTGTCAGTATTAATCTTGGAAAACTCTCTCTTGAAAACATCATCCAAGAATGTTATCATGATAGTGGATAATATATAATGCACACTACCTCTACCCATCTGGAATAAAGATCCAGTAGAAGAATTAGATAGGGAAACTGGTGTTCACCGCTTAATGGGCCTACTATGTGCATGGCTACCTCATACCAAGGATGACCAGGTAATTTTCTACAGACCATAGGAACTTGTTTGGTTGTGAGACTTTTATCACAGTTATCACACCCTACACAATCCCTCACAATCCATTCCACCTTCTTATTCATGCCAGGCCACCAAAAATTAGAGTGTAACCTTTCTTTGGTCTTTACAATTCCCATGTGTTCTTCATATGCTATATAAACTAGTCTGTCCCTCAATCTTCCAGGTGGCACTAATCTTGTTCCTCTCAATAGTACTCCTTTATCCACTGACAGCTCATCTTTTAACAAGGACCAAGGCTTACCAATAGTTCCATATCTATTATCGTTGATAGCCTCAATAGCCTCCATTAAAGTGCTATCTCTTTCTATGTCACTCAGCCATTCACTCTCTGAAATAATACCTGCAATGATTTCACACACAGCAATTTCCTCTTCCATTAGATCCTCTTCATTCTCTTCATCATCATCACCTGTTTTTATTAAATGAGAAAGACAGTCCGGCGAGTAATTCTTTGCTCCTGGAATATATTGTAATGTAAAGTTAAAATCTTGAAGAGAAATGATCCACCTTCTTATCCTTGCAGAAATTGCATCCAAGCCCTTTTTTAGGAAAACATCTTTTAGAGGATTGTGGTTTGATCTTACCTTAAGGTTTGTGCCCTGTACAAAATGTTTGAATTTATTTAAGGCCCAGTAAATACCTAGAGCCTCACACTCAATGACTGAATAGTTTATCACAGCCTCTTTCAAACCTCTTGAAGCACAGGAAATCAATTCTTCTATCCCATTGCTTTTCTGATTCAAAACGGCCCCAAAGCCTGTTTGACTCTTAATGGTACTTATGATGGTTTGATCTCCTGGGCTAAATGCTTTCAAACAAGGCACCTTCATTAAATCATTCTTTACCAATTCAAATTCTTTTTTACATTCCTCATTCCAGATAAAATCTACTTATCTCCCTACAAAGCTGTCAACTCGACTGTCTTTCCTGCGTAATTAGGGGCAATTTACTATAAACCTCTGTCATGCCTAAAAAGGACACCAACTCAACCCTATTTCCTGGCTCTTCTAATCTCATTGTAGTCTCCAGTAAATCCTTTTTGGTAAAATTCCTGACCCTGTGATCAGATGTCCCAGATAATTCACTTCCTGCAAACCAAATGTACACTTTATCTTTTTTAGAGTTAACCCAACTCTCATTAATCTTTCCAAAGCGAACCTTACTCTCAAGTCATATTCACAATCATCACTTCCATATATGAGTAAATCATCCTGATGGTATCTGACTCCTTGCAGGTCTTTCAGAACTTCTGACATTACTCTCTGAAACATCAAAACTGCAGACACAAGTCCAAAAGGTACCCTATAGAAATTGAATGTCCCCATGGGTGTTATAAAGGCAGCAAGATCTTGTGAGGCTGAGTCTAACTAGATCTAGTGATATGCTAATGTCATATCTAACGTAGTAAAAAAATTTGTTCCTGCCAGTGTAGATACCAATTCTTGAATGTTTGGAAGTGGGAATTTGTCTACCACAATCTCTCGATTCAGTGCTCTTCAATGTACACAAAATCGAATGTCCCCCCCCATTCTGCTTTATGTCCACAACCACAGGCGCTAACCACTCCGAGGCCTCTATTGAGTCAATCACACCCAGATCAGCTAATTTTTGCAACTCACATCTTACCTTTCCTTGTACACTCATTGGTATATGTCTCAGTGTGGCATTCACAGGTACAGCATTTCTCTTCAACTGGATATGATGTTCATAACCTTTTAGACAGCCAAGAATTTCTTGAAATAATTGTGAAAATTCCTCAACAAACGTTACCGGTTGACTTTGGATATTACTGCATTTAGCTTCTAATTGTTTTTGATGGAACCAACCAAGTAAATTATCACTCCTGTTTGCAACATAAACATTTCCTTCACACTTATGTCCTTTGAATTCTATATCAGCCTTGAACCACCCTGCCTTTCCAATCAGTTCACCACCATAGCAACTTGCATGGACATCTAACTCTGCAAGAAGTTCTTGATTAACAAATCACTCATCAAATACCTTTTGTTTTAGATTATAGTAAGGTAAGGGCATGAGTCAAATTTAATTTTAAGCTCAACATTGTTAATCTTAACCAACACAGAGGGGTGTTCATGAGTTGTATTTCCGCAGATCTGGTCTGAATCTATGGTAAGATCTATTTGAAACACAATGTTTTGTACTTCATGTACCGCTTTCTCTTTGTCACTCTTTTTCAACTTGCTTCTACAGCATTTTCCCAAAATGTTTTTTTTCCCACATATGTGACATGTTACCTTTATTGCAGGACACTATCATTGGCTCTAGGACCCTGTCTTCCACACCTAAAACGCTCCCACTTGAATTTACTCTTCCCACTTTCTCAGTTACACCCATTTTTACCACACGTACTGATTCATCTTTTGTTTCTACCACACTTTCATGTTTTGTATTATCTAATTCTTTTACACATTTCAACGTGTTCAACACATTTCGCTATGAGTATATCTTCTTCTAATGGAGGTTCATCTCTAAGCCATAGTTCCTCTCTAATTTTGTTGCTGCTACACCTCAGGACAACTGTGAGTTTGCTTAAACTGGTTACATACTCCTCAATGGTCTCTGTGTCACCCTGCACTCTCATACTAAAATGATAATGTTCCATTAGTGTACTGACCCGAGGAAGATAATGTCTATCTATATTTTCTATACATATCTTATATTCATTTGTGTTCCTTTCTTCTTCCATACTCAATTTGCGTAGATTCTCGAAATCTTCTTGGCCCTCGCCACTCAAACAGTGTAACAATAGAGAGCATTTCTGTTCTGCCCTTATGTTAGTTTCACAAACTTGTACATAGTTCACAAACATTTTCTTCCATTTGCTCATCTGATGGAAGCCTCTCCTGCACTACACAAAAAGAATGGTAGAGCAAGTATGTTCTGCATTGTTTTTTTTCTATTATACGCAATCTGTCTATTTCTTACTTTATCAATCAAAGGATAAACAGAATCCCTTTCTTTAAGGTATGCCTATCACCACAATATTATTTGTTGCAATGTAGGCCTCCTCACCTTCAAAGTGTGCCGGTCACCACCATATTTCGCACCGCAATTTAGGCCTTAAGATGTGCCTGTCATTGCAATATTATACTTTACAATGCAGGCTCGTAAGACACTGAAGTACAGTCTTCCTCACATGTTGCTAGTGGGCCTATCACTGTATGGTAGATCCAGCATAGGCTCCAAAATCAACACAGAGTCATCAAACACAGTTCCTTAAATGTGCCTGTTACCAAACAGGTACTGTATCATTTCCTCTTAAAATATAAATTTTCAGCATTTACCATATAATGTCTATGTTAAGTGAAGATAAATATGAATGTTGTTGACAAAATTTGCTGTCTAATATGCTTTAGATTGCAATTTGGATAGTACGTGTGTCACCTAAAATGGCCGCCACCACCTCCTACTTGTATTGTTGTTGGCCTTCCAATTGCTCTATGCTTATCTTCACTTCACATAAAATAGCTGCCACACTAAGAATAAATCACACCAGGCTCCTGAATAAAGCGCACCAGACTCCTGACAAAGGCCCTCCACCAGGGCAGCGTTGGCGATCTCAGTGCTGCGGGACCGACGGTGAAGACTGTCATATTACGACCGCAGCGGTTTGGCCACTGCCAAACCCCCGCATCTTTGCCCATCCTGCCGCGTTACTGCAGCATGCCAGGCTGAAGCTTTCCATCTCCAGTCCGTGAGAGTTGAGTAACCGCCGAGGTTATTTCAGCTAGGAACACTGCCAGCATTTTCCTGGTCGTCTCACTGCTATGAAAATGCTGGAGGAGAGGTATCCAGATGACAGAAACTTGTGTTCCTGTTGCTGGGATACCCCCCTGAACACCTCTGCACACACGCATACATACAATCACACACAGACACCCCCCACTCACACGTGCACTCACAACATTCACCCCCATATACACATGCATACATGCCCATACACATCACCAACGCATGTATACACTCTCCATCCCCCACCCCCTCCCTTCAACTTTATACATACATACACAACCCCATCCCCCTCACTCATCTTCAAACCACCACACCCGCCCCAATCATACTCCAGCGCACGCATACACACACACACCATATACACATGCAAAGATACATGCACCTGCACGCACTCACTCACACCCCTCTTACCCGTTACTCATTCACTCATGCACACACACCCACCCCATTCAAATGCATACACACATGCATCAACATCACCACATTTACACACAGACACACATGCACAAACAGTCCCCCTCCCCCCACACTCATGACACACATACACACACTCACACACACACACACACCCCTCCCTTTGCAGACAACACTTACCTCGCCCGACGAAGTGTCCTCCATGAGGGGACGGGACCCGGCGCTCCCACCACCAGCAGCGCCCCGCCACTAGAAGACCGCCACACAAAATTACTGGTTGTAATTCTGTGGATGGTCTTTTTCTGGTGTGGCAGTGCTGGCAGCGGAACTGCCTTTTGCTATCGACCGCCGTCGCAAATGCTGCCGGATATCTGACAGCCAGTGACGCGGCTGTCTGGTGGCAAGACCGCCAGCCACGACTGGGGCGGTCTTCAGAAATGACCGACGCAATCTTAATGAGGGCAAAAGTCTTTTTTTTCCCCAGTGTTAAATTTCCTCAACAAACACCGTGGAGCCGTCATTTCTGCTCTCCATACTCATCACGTGCAAACGAAGGTGCTCTTGTAACTCGATTAAGTAAGCCTATTTGTTGTTGCAGAGTAGCGGGTGTTGGGTTGTATACGTTATGGTTTGGCTTGTCGCCAAATGTGACGTTTTAAATAAGTTCGAGGGAACAGGTGGTCATTTCAGTAACTCCTGTTTAACCGTTACACATCCTAGCCAGTCCGCCTTGTTCATTCCACTCCTCTTTTCATCAACCGCCTCCTGATTCTCTACATTCTAGAATTCTAGAACCCTACAGCCCCATCCATTTCGTGACCGCACGCATGGTCACAGGAATATCACAGCTTCACTCTGAAAATGGATTAATATTAGCATTGTTTTCAAAAGTGCTATAAAAAAATGCAATCTCATTTTGAGCTACTCTGAAACATTGTAATAAAATATCTAAAGCATAGTAATGTCATGTGTATAGAACTTGGCAAATGGCTCCGAATGCTCTTTTCATAAGATGACAGGTAGATGGCCTCAAATAATTCTACAAATCAACAGGGTTTTTGAAAGGGTGAAAATGTAGGTAAAGCGTGTGAGAGCGACGATTTAGTTCTTCCCGTTGACATGTGTACACATACAGCACCACATGAGTAAGGAAGGCAGACGTTAGGGATAGAAGACTACAAGCGGGCAGCTATATAGTTCACATTTTGCTAATAAATCATCATTCTAGGCTCCTATGGTCATAGACAGAGGTACCCTTTGCAGAGCAAGGGTACAGAAAAAAGGCTGCGAGTGTCTACTGGATCCTGAATCTTTTTAATGTGCATTATCTTGTTGTAGAACGAAAAACATTTTGCATGTGTGTTAAAGTTTGTAAAATCCCCTTACTCTCCCTCTTTCTACCCTTTTGTGTTCTTCACATCTCTGCACATCTTTTTCCGCTCTGCACATATTTTTCCTCTTTGATCCTGCTCTGGCCCCCCTCAAATTATCGGCCATCCATTTTAGGTGTTCTGCTCCCCTTTGTTTACTCTGTTTTCCCTCTTGCAATCTCTGCCTTCCTCTGTTTATTCCTTTCTGCTCTCTATAGTCCCTTGACTCTCCAATCACAGGCTCTACTGGCTCCCTGAGTCTGACAATCAGACCAACAGCAATGTACTCCTTAACTAAAATCAAAGTGCATTTTTAGACCTATAGGTTAGCATTTGTGGTGTTAAACTGTGATTCTGTTTATT
Organism: Pleurodeles waltl; assembly: GCF_031143425.1. Lineage (NCBI taxonomy): Eukaryota > Metazoa > Chordata > Amphibia > Caudata > Salamandridae > Pleurodeles > Pleurodeles waltl. Next base: position 865,127,441 of record NC_090439.1, on the reverse strand, counting down.
TCTAAAAGTGACGCTGTAAATGTTTGTGATTTTTGTGCAATTACGTCCACCTTTATCAAAACTTTACTGCTAAAAAACTCAGTTCCATGTCTTCCCTCTCTCCATTTCCCTCTTCCTACCTGCTCTCTCAGGCACAGCTCGTGGATAAGAAAGCTGACAACACCCATCCACCAGGTGCACTCTTTGGCATGTTGTTGGGCATCCACTTGGCTGGGCTTCCAAATGAGACTAAGGGACTAAAAAAGGGTTTGCTGATCTCCCCAACAGCCTTTAGAAAACCTGCCAGCTAACGGCGGAGAGGACAAGCACATCACCTGTTTGAGCTTTTTCGTGCCGAGGGCCAGAGATGCTGCCTGTTTCACATTCTACATAAACACTCCAAGTCACAGCCACGTGCATAGCCATGCATACTAGCTTGCAACAAGCACACACTACTCTCTACCAATAAGCAAGTTTATTCCACGGTTCACTCACCAACCAAACACTACCCAGATATGTAACACATTCCTACATCCATTTACCCCTCATCCACAGACTCTTACATAAAACCAAACTGTACTAAAAGACAACCAAATACACATGTTGCTGACATACCAATAAAACAAAACACTCACACAATTAATCACACAAGCTTCCACACTTTCCAAACAAATCCCTTTCAATACCGCTACCTTCTCCTCGCATTCAATCAATCAATCAGGGATTCATAAAGCGCACTACTCACCCGTGAGGGTCTCAAGGTGCTGCCTTGACCTTGCAGCCAGTTGCAACCTTTCATCAACCATCTGTCATTCCACATTAACACATAGCCATCCTCTTCTTCTGAAACACAACCAATGACAACACTCTTTCAACACTCTCCTCCACCAATAAGGCAGATGCATGTCCGTATCAAGCCTATACCCATCTCTCAAAACAAAACTTTTTCCACTTTCAAACTACACAGGAACTCTACTCTCAAACATATTCTCACCCCTTATCTTCACCGTACTCAACTCACCAGTCCTCCACATTCAAATCCTACACCTAAAGTCACTAAGAAACACTCTGGATATTACTACCCCCCCACAAAAAAGAAACCACACACCCACACATACAAAATTTACCTAAACATAATCTCACACACAAAAAAACTCTACAATCCCAACATACTTGCACACATCCACTGTTACCTGGACACCAGCAAAATTAACATACAATTACACCCATCTCTACCTCAATATAAACATGTCTCAATCCAAAAACAAATGTCAACACTCACTCACATATCTATCATCTATTGCTCACTTCAGAGCAAAACTATGTGATCCTCATGCACAACCATCACCCCTCATCCACACACCTTCCACCTTCTACATACTCTAAAGAAAGGAGCTCTACAACCTTGCTCATAACCTTGCTTCCCCTTGTCTGTTGCAAAACAAATCTACCTTTCACACACAACTCCACAGCCCAACTGGTCAATTTCAAGCACACTCATCCACACAACCAGACTAAAAATGTCTTCTAAGCCTTTTGGAGGAAGATATTGACAAACACACCAGTTTCCCTGTCCTCTAGAAATTAACACCACCTACCAGAGAATACCATCCACAGCTTCAAAGGACATTACTCATCTTCCTGCAAAAACAATCTCACACCACCTCCAACAAAATAAATCTTTAGTCTACCTACTAATAATGTTTGTTCTATTAAAAAAAAAAAAACAAGTACCACATATTTGACCTATTCATAGACTCAAAAATTGACTTACTTTTCATAAGTGAACCATGGCTTGGAAATGGTATGGTACTGTTATTGCATTAGGCTGCTCTACCAGGATATGAAACTGAAACACAAAATCACATAGGCAAAAAGGAGGGTGGGTCAGCCATCATACTTAAGGAAACTGCAAATTTCCACAAAGCTGAGAATGTTTCTTTAGAAGTTTGTGATGCTGTCTTTGTCAGATCCAACCCTACCCCAACCTTTTTATGTTACTTTCTCCTTTTCTACAGGCCAACACCTAGCAAAGCAACAATCCTAGCCACATTGCTAGATACAAACTCTAACCATTTTACATCCTTGGAGACCTCAATAGATGGTTGGGCAAACCTAATGTGCCACATCTCAAAACCATTCTCACTGGCCTAGGATCAAACGACCTAAAACAGCTTTTTCCCAGCCCAACACACATCGCTGGGCACAAATTAGATATCATCTTTGCCAACACAGACCTAGTCATGTTCAATACAATTACTCCTGTCTCTTGATAAGACCACAACTGTGTTGGCTTTCAACACAAAGTACTTAAACTTACCCCAACTAACATCATATTGCCATTAACTATATATCAACCTTGGAACAAGCAAAATTTGGAGGAACTAGAAAAACTGCTTACCTCAAACACAGATCTGGTCACAACCAATTCTGTACAAACACTCTATGGATGGCTTAAGAAAGCTTTCGATCTTCTAATTCTGCTGAAAACATCTACACTTAACAAAAGAAATGCACATTCGGATGAATGCACAATTATAAAAGATCAAAAAAACTAATTGTTAAACTTCAATGCAACTGACTTAAAATAAACAACCCTCAGGACATAATATGCCTACAAAGATACAAGAAGGTTATAAAAGTCTTCAATCAAAAAGGCAAAAATACTATACTATTTGAACTGAATCCACAACGCAAAGTGTGCTAATAAATAACTTTATAAAATGCTCACAGAATTTCGCAATCCAACATGCACAGAACCAACCTTTCTCATTTTACAACACTTTTGTAACAAACTGGCAAATCATTTTACAACTAAAGCGAACATGTTGGGTTCTTACTTAAACAACAAAAAAGAAAAAAAAAAATGCACCAACCCATTTCCTACAAACCCCTCTAGGGAAAGGCAAGCACTGCCTCTACGCTACTTGAAATTGCTATCATGTGGTGAATTTCTAGACTTTGTCAAAGCGCGCACACCAGCAGGTTGCCCCTTGACCGTTGTCCACCTCAAATGTTGAAACAAATTCTACTATAAACCAGTCATCAACAGCTCCTTAACAGAAGTTTTCCCAGCAATACATATGCCTGTTATTAATACAAAAACTACTCTGGACAATAAAGGCCTGTCAACTACAGACCCACAGCACATTGACCATTCCTGGTCTAAACTATAGAAAGAGGAGCTTTCACACAGATGTCACAATTTACCAAGGAGAATTCCATACTTTCTGGCTTCCAAATTTCCAAACTGGATTCCACCCAGGAATAGGGATGTCCTTATAAACATGGTAGATCAGAACAGGGTTGCTGCCCTTTGTCTATTGGACCTTTCAGCAGCATTTGACACAGTGGATCATGACACACTAATACAAAGACTTGGGGAACCTGGAAAAATGGGAACAACTTTCACTTGGATCACATCATACCTACACAATAGAACACATACTATAAATACTCCTACGTTCCCTTCTAAACCATACAGAATTAAAGCAGGAGTCTCTCAAGGCTCAATAATCTCATCCATGCTTTTGAACATCTGTATGAAATAATTACCACTGTGATCAATGGATTTGACTACACTTGCTATAACTATGCCGATACTTCTGAAATTGGAAAACCGAAAGGAAATTGGAATTCAAAAATATTTTCAATTGCCTCCGGGCCATTGACCATTGGATGACATGCGGCTTCCTCAAATTGAATGCCTTCAAAATCAAATTACTCACTTGTGGTAACTGGAAAACCTATGGCCCTCTCTGTTATGTTAGGTAATGTTATGTAGATTTGTATGGTGCAGCTTATCACCCATAAAGGTATCCAGATGTTAGAGCAGGAGAATAGAGCCAGCGGTGTTCCTAGCTGAACAGTCAGGTCTTTAGCTTCTTGATGAATTTGAAGAGTGGAGTTGTGGGCCTGATGTGTAGAGGGGTTTAATTCCAGCTTTTGGCAGTGATGAAGAAAGAGGTTCCTCCTGTCTTGCTTCTGATGATGCAGGGGATTTGTGCGAGGGAGAGAGAGGTGGAACATAGTTATCTAGAGGGTTGGTAGCGTTGGAGTTGGTCATTGAGGTAGGCTGATCCTGCACTGTGCAGGGCTTTTTATCCGTGAATGAGAGCCATGAATCTGAAGCATTTCTGGGTAGGTAGCCAGTGCAGTTTTGCAAGGTAGGGAGTGGTGTGCGCTTCTGGGAACGTCTCGGATAAGTCTGGCAGCACTGTTCTAGATGGTATGGAGTCTTTGCTTGAGTTGGTTAGAGATGCTGATGTACAGTGTTTTGCTGTACTCAGGGCTGCTGGTGACGAGGGCCTGGGTGACCGTGATTGTGAGTGTGGGTAGCCATTTGAAGATTTTGTAAAGCATTCTGAGGATGTGGCAGCAGGATGCGATCACATGGTTGAACAGCTTGTTCATCGACATCTTGTTGTCAAGAATGATGCTGAGGTTCCTGACATGGTCTGTGGGGATGGGCATGGTACCCAGGTCATATGGCCACCATGAGGAGACCCAGGGGGAGTTCCTATTTCCAAAGGTCGGGATCTCCATTTTGTCCATGTTGAGTTTGAGGAACTTCTCTTCCACACGGTTGGCCACTTCAGACATGCAGGTGTTGAAGTTGTTCCTGGTGCTGTTTTTCATGTTGTGGAGGAAGAGGATGAGCTGAGTGTCATCGGTGTAGGAGATGATGTTGATGTCATGAGTTCTTATGATGCAGACAAGAGGTGCTATGTAAATGTTGAACCGGGTTGGACTGAGGGAGGACTCCACAGAGGAGCTTCCTGTGTTCAGAGGTGGAACTGGAGAGTCTGTGGCCTGTTGGAGAGGAAGGTGGCGATCCAACTTAGGGTGGGCCCTTGTATTCCTGATTCCTGATTCCCAAAGTCTGACAATGAGGGTGCCACAGAAGACCACGTTGAACACCTTCAAGAAGTCAAGCACAATAAGATCAGTGGTTTCTCCTCTGTCTATGATTGTTCAGATGTCATTGGTTGCTGTCAGGAGGGCAGTTTCCGTGCAATGGTTCTGGCAGAACTCTGACTCGGTGGAGTCCAGGAGATGGTATTGTTCAAGACGGGTGGAGAGCTGCTTGGTTATCTCGCTCTCCAGGACTTTGGTCGGGAAGGGTAGGTGCGAGATGGGCATGTAGTGACTGAGGTCTTTTAGGTTTGCCAAGGGTTTCTTAAGCAGACCAGTGACCTCAATGTGTTGCCATCTGTCTGGGACATTTCGCTGAGGATGGAGGAGTTGATGATGGTGGTAAGGTTGGCTCTGGTCAGTGTGCTTCACAGGTTGTATATGTGGGGAGGGCAGGGGTCTGATGAGGGCCCTGAGTGGATGGTCAGCATGATTCTGGTGGTGTCATCTGTGGTGAGGGAGATCCAGGTCATTAGGCAAATATGTGCTCCTGATGGTGTTGTGGGGGTGATGATGTCCTCTATGGTGAGTTGGCTCTATGTGCCTGGTCTGAGAATCTAGGATCACCGGCAAAAATATCTGAGGTGAAAAACCTTGGAATTACCATCTCTGTTCATATTGCCAAACTATGGAACTCACTACCCACACACATAAGATTCATTGACAACCATTTTACCCTCAGAAGATTCCTAAATACCTGGCACTTCCCTTCATGACAACTATACTCACTACCAACAATATACCCTGACATGACCAACTACGTTTCTCATGATATAGATTGTTGTTTATGTGTCATTGTACATTAAACAACGCCTCCTGTTATAAGCAAATACATTCATATAATGAGGAAATGTATATTACACCGCAAGATACATGTGTATATCAAAGTTCAAACAATTCTTTATTCGGTTAAAAAAACATAAAAGACATACACAAAATAAAATATTAAAAGGAATAAAACATTATTGAATAATCAAACACTTCAAATATGAATAGTCAGGCAGCAATTACTTCTCCACCACGCCTCTAAGTTTCACAGCAGTAGAACAGACCTATAAATGCTCATACATGTTGTTGGACTTTTGCTTATGCAGGGTCATCCCCAGTCTTTTTGCCTCCTGCCTCCTATTTTTTTCTGACCTGTTGCTGTTGGCTTTTCAACTCTGAGCACTTTACCACTGCTAACCAGTGCTAAAGTGCATATGCTCTCCGTGTAAATTGTATGTAATTGGTTTATCCATGATTGGCATATTTGATTTACTAGTAAGTCCCTAGTAAGGTGCACTAGAGGTGCCAGGGCCTGTAAATCAAATGCTACTAGTGGGCCTGCAGCACTGGTTGTGCCACCCACATAAGTAGCTCTGTAATCATGTCCCAGACCTGCCACTGCAGTGTCTGTAAGTGTATTTTTACACTGTAAATTCGACTTGGCAAGTGTACCCACTTGCCAGGCCTAAACCTTCCCTTTTCTTACATGTAAGGCACCCCTAAGGTAGGCCCTAGGTAGCCCCAAGGGCAGGGTGCAGTGTATGGATAAGGTAGGACATATAGTAATGTGGTTTATATGTCCTGACAGTGAAATACTGCCAACTTCGTTTTTCACTGTTGCAAGGCCTGTCTCTCTCATAGGATAACATGGGGGCTACCTTTAAATATGATTAAAGTGTAGATTCCCCTAGAGAGTAGATGGACATGTGGAGTTTGGGGTCCCTGAACTCACAATTTAAAAATACATCTTTTAGTAAAGTTGATTTTAAGATTGTGCGTTTGAAAATGCCACTTTTAGAAAGTGAGCATTTTCTTGCTTAAACCATTCTGTGACTCTGCCTTGTTTGTGGATACCCTGTCTGGGTCAGTTTGACAGTTGGGTTGTTTTTCACCTCGCACTAGACAGGGACACAAAGGGGGCTGGGGTGTAAACTGCATTTCCTGATTAGCCATCTCTGCTAGGAGGGAGGGGTGGAGTGGTCACTCTCATCTGAAAGGACTGTGCCTGCCTCTGACAATGCCGGCTCCAACCCCCTGCTGCGTGTCTGATGCCTTGCCTGGGCAAGGCAGGATTTCACAAGTAGGTGTGAGTCCCCTTTGAAGAAAGGTGACTTCAAAGACTAAAATGGGTATAAGAAGGGCACCCAAATCTACAGACTTGAGAAACACTTCTGGAACCAAGAGGAACCTCTGCCTGGAGAAGAGCTGATAGCTGAGGAAGAAGTGCTGCCCTGCCTGTGACTGTGTTTTGTGGAGCTTTCCTGCAGTGCTGCTTCTGCCAGAGTAAGAAGGCAAAGACTGGACTTTGTGTGCCTTCCATCTTGTGAAGAAATCTCCAAGGGCTTGATTTAGAGCTTGCCTCCTGTTGTTTGAAGTCTCAGGGACAGCAAAGACTTCTCTCTGCCAGCACCTGGAGTCTCTGGAGAGACTCCTGCCCCGACAAGTGGTGCCCTATCCAGTCCCTGGGCCCTTGAAAGGAAAGCTGGTGTAATCCAAGGAAATCGACTTCGGATGACTTCGGACCGACGCCGCTGCTGAATCCGGTAACGCCGCCTGCACCTGACGCCGTGACCTTCGCTGGAACGCGACGCTCTTCGCAGGCCCGACGCCGCAGCAGCCCCGCTGAAGTCCGCGACTCCGTGGAAGTCGCCGCACCACGTCGTGACTGACGCCGCTCGAAGTGCACGGATTCAACGTTTCGCACAGACGCCGCGATTCCCGACTTCGCGCATCGGCTTGTTTTCACTCTTCACCAAAGGTACTGTACTTGGGGGTCTACACGACTCCGTGTCCGGTGCCGCTGGTGTCGGCTTGTTGGGAAAGACTCCGCCACAACGCCGTGTTAACATCTCATTGAAGCATTTTTGTTTCTAAACGCTATTTTTGAGTTTAATCTCTAAAAATTCATAACTTGACTTGTGTATGTTGGATTTTTGTCGTTTTGGTCTTGTTTTGTTTAGTTAAATATTTCCTATTTTTCTAAACCGGTGTTGTGTCATTTTGTAGTGTTTTCATGAAGTTACTGTGTGTGTTGGTACAAATACTTTACACCTAGCGCTCTGAAGTTAAGCCTACTCTCTGCCAAGCTACCAAGGGGGTAAGCAAGGATTAGCTGAGGGTGATTCTCTTTTTCCCTGACTAGAGTGAGGGTCCTTGCTTGAAAAGGGGGTAACCTGACTGTCAACCAAAGACCCCATTTCTAACATTTCAGACCCCATTTCAGGCTGTAGAAGCTGTAGATAAAATAAAGCAGGTCTGCACCTCCTGATAGTCAAACATTGTTACATCAGTACTAAAAACTTTTTTTCTAGGGACAGAATATAAAGTGCACAAGAAGATAGAGTGCAGCAGAACATATGTTATAAATGCTTTTTCTATGTACATATATGTGCATGTATAGAAAAGTTTATGTGTGTTCCTAAAACTTAAAGAAATGTAATGGAAAGCTTGCATACATCATCACAAGATAAATGTGCACATCATACCATGTAAATATTACTGCTTCTGTGTAGATATGGGTATTTATATAGAAGGTTTTACTTCAGCCAATACAACATTACCAAGTGTCATGTGCATATGTGTTTCAGTTTTCTGATATAAAATAATGAAGAAAAGAATCCTCCTTTTAACCTTTGCCCCATTCCTCCTCTCTCTGACTCATCCCCAACCTTTCTGACTACTATGATCCCCAAAACACCCTTCTCAAATTGTCCCCTCCTTTTTAGCCATATCACCCAACTAACAGTTACACACAACCACTACTTTCAAAAATAACTCACTACTAATTCAGCTTTCAAATCCATTCCACCATTCTATCCTTATGCTAACTCTACTAAACACACAAGAAATGAAGAGCACAAACCTATCATAACTAATGCACAAAAAAGAAAACATTTTAATTTTACTAATCTACTAACAGTTAACCTCTAATCTTGGGCTCAGGAGTAGCATGTTACTCGCCAGAAAGTGCTTCAATACCCTGTCAGGCGCTATAAGAGCTATATAAATACAATTAAAATTTAAATTACATTTATAGTTACTGCCAGATGAGGCCGAGTGCTTGCCACAGCAATCAGGCCATTCACAGCATTTCTGCGCAAAATCTTCTCACTATGCACTGAACATTTAAATCTTTGCATCGGCCAATGGCGCTAATAGAAAGCATTTCAGAGCTGAAGCTTTCCAGTCCTCATGTAACTGTGCACTTGGACACTTGTAGATCATCCCATGCACTGCAGACTGTGCCATCTCCTTGAAGTTCACTTATTGTTTGAACCATGACCCTTAAACAGCACTATTGTGATGCATTTTTTGTCATGCTAACAAATATTTTAAAAAGCAACCTTTAGTCAGCTTTGCGCTCAGTGCAGGGATGACAGTGTTATTGCATTTCTAGTTTAGAGGACTATTTCACAGAGGAATCTTTTCAATGCACTAGATGGAACCTTTAGAATTATAGGTGTGCTTTAGAAATGGTTTGGACTAAATTGCCCCTTGTAGTTTATAAAAGAAAAAACACAATGGTCCCTACGGGAAAGTGTAAGCCTCAACTTCTGTGGAAACCATACAAAACCATTACTTGACTGGTTTGAACAAGAATCAAACCAAGATTTATTCAGTTCAGCAAAAATACATTTTTTAAAAACATATTGTATCATTATGTCATATCAAGGGACACATTTGTTGTTACACGCCACACTATCATAGTGTCATAATCCAAATCAAATAAAAAAACAGTCCACTAGGGTTTTTTGTCAATGTTTCAACCCATTAAAAGTCACTTATACTAAGGTCATCATCAGGAGAGGAAAGATCTTTGGAAGCACCAAAAATCGTGGTAATCCCTTGCAGAAATAAATATAGAAATACGGGGGCTAAATCCTAACCAACATCAGTGGCCACTTTCCTGATCACATTCCTCCCACGCCCAAAAAATACTTTCCCAGTAGGAGATGAAGAGTCCATATGCGAAGAGGTGAGCGGAAGGAGAGTTGTATGTACTGCTCCAATGGCCCTTATAAACCTTTGTTGTGTGTGACTGCATGTTTTAGATTGTACCACACACAAAAGAGCTTTTGGGACAACAGTGAGAGTAATAGTGAACTGCCTGGTCTGTATAGTTTTATATTTTGTGTTCAGTTTCATGGTTGCCACTAGTGTGATGTATTTAGTTGGATCTGTTGTGTTTGTAGCTTTGTATGTACTTACAATTGGTTTGTGTATTTGTTTTGGTAAAATAAAATGTTATGGCGTGCATGAACTGGTGCTTGGCTGGTTGTGTGCAAGGACTGGGGCTTGACTGACGGTGTGCGTGGCCTGGCACTTGGATGGTAGTGTGTGTGTGGACTGGCGCTTGGCAGACAGTGTGTGTGAGCTTATGCTTGGGTGGCAGTGTGTGTGAGCTGGCATTTGGCTGGTGGTATATGAGTAGTGACTTGCTGCTAGTCACTACACACACCTAGCCAAATGCCTGTCCACAAACACTGTCAGCTGGTGTGATTGCTGTGTCAGGCATGTGGATGTATGAATATGATGGGCCCTTAAATGGCGCTGTCTGTTGATGTGAGTGTGGTAATGTACTGGGCCCGCGGTTGGTGGCGTGAATGATCTTATGTGTGTCACGTATGAAAGCTGTGTGGCTGGACTGTAAAGTGGTTGGTGCTTTGATGCCACTTTGCAGCTCAGGAACTGTGGGTCATTGGTTCAGTTTTTTAACCTTTCAATTATTAACAACCTATTTCTTTTTTGTGAAACCTACTGTTAATAAAATGTTATGTTTTGAACCTTTACTCACCTTCGTGCAAAATCCAACCATGTTGTGCGTGTCCCAATAAAGAGAGTGAGTAGAGAGAGCTCTCTCACCTTCTCAAATTACTATCAACAACCACAAGAAGCCAGCCCATTAGCAAGTCTCTTCCTTCTGAGCAGTGGTGGCTCATCCGCAATGGAGAAGGAACGTCGCCCCACTGGCTAAGAACCAGCAGTTGAAAAATAAAACAATATTTTACTATTGTTTTATTTTTCAGCTGCTGGCTGAGCCAGCATGTGCATGGAGGGGTGGGGGAAGGGGGATGGGGAAGTAGCGTGGAGTGCACTAAGTGAACATGTCAGTTTGGCCGACCATGTTAATGACATGCACACTTACATTTCTCCAACCCGGCTGTGTTGCACAGGCGGTTTGGAGAAAATGCACAGTTTTCAGTGGAGAAATGTGATGTGTCCATGTTGTGTTTTGGGCTGTTTCCCATCACGACCACTAGGCCTACCCACACAAGTGAGGTACCATTTTTATACGGAGACTTGTAGGAATGCTGGGTGGAAGGAAGTTTGTGGTTTCCCTCAGATTCCAGAACGTTCCACCACAGAAATGTGAGGAAAATGTGTGTTTTTAGATGGATTTTGAGGTTTGCTAAGGATTCTAGGTAACAGAATCTCGTGAGAGCTACACAAGTCAAGTGAGGTACCATTTTTATTGGGAAACATGGGGGAACACAGAATAGTAGAACAAGTGTTATTACCCATTGTCTTTCTCTGCATTTGCGCCTTCCAAATGTAAGATAGTGTATAAGAAAGAAGTCATTTTGAAAATGCCCTCTAATTCACATGCTAGTATGGGTACCCACAAATTCAAAGATGTGCAAATAACCACTGCTTCTAAACTCTATATCTAGGTTTCCTTGATACCTATTTTTGACTCTTTATATATAACCAAATGAATTTCTGTATACCAAGTACACAATGAAAAACCATTGCAAGGTGCAGCTCAGTTATTGGCCTTGGGTACCTCTGGTTTTTAGTGAATCTACAAGCCCTATATATCCCTGCAACCCGAAGTCCACATCCTCCTCAATAGAGGGGAAGGCACTTATACATTAGTTGTAAATCTATATGTGTGTGTATATATATATATATATATATATATATATATATATATATATATATATATATATATGTTCTATGGCATGTGTAGCTGCAGATACACATGCTGTGCTGTGCATTACTCTGCCATCTAGTGTTGGGCTCGGAGTGTTACAAGTTGTTTTTCTTCGAAGAAGTGTTTTCAAGTCACGAGATCGAGTGACTTCTCCTCTTCAGTTCCATTGCGCATGGGCATCGACTCCATTGTTAGATTGTTTTCTTTCGGCCGTCGGGTTCGGACGTGTTTCCTCTCGCTTCGAGATTTTGATTCGGAAAACTTTGAAAACACTCTCTTTTCGACTATATTGTGTCGATCAGGTTTACATCTTCCATCGACACATCGGTACCGTTGGAGAAGACAACTTTACACGCCCTTCGGGGCGCGTGCACCCAACTCAGGCCTATTCGGGCCGACCGCGTGGAAGCCTCATGGATCGGACTGTATTTCGGTTCTGTCCTAGGTGTCACGCGAAATACCCGTATACAGACCAGCATCTGGTTTGCAATCTTTGCCTCTCTCCGGATCATCAGGAAAAAAATTGTGAGGCCTGTCGATCCTTCCGATCCAAAAAGACTCTTCGAGACAGGAGGGCACGAAGACTCGAAATGGCATTGAGAAGCAGTGAACATCTTGACATGGAGGAAGAAGAAATCATGCAAACAGCGGTCTCAGTTCGAGATTCCGACTCCGAACAAGAATCAGAGGAAGACAGACCGGTCACAGCAGGACAACATGTGAGTAAGTCTGTATGTTCCTGAAAGCTGGGAAGATGGTGATCTTAGCACTGCAAACCCTTCATTGATGCCATCTGCAGGGAGAACACCAGACGCTTTCTTCTGCAGCACCTTTTCCATATTTTCCCCCAAAAACAAAATGTAGCTATATTTTGGCTAATTTCTTGGTCCCCTCGAGGGAAATGCACAAACCCTGGGTGCAATTAGAATCCCCAGGACGTTGGGGAAAAAAGGATGCAAATTTGGTGGGGATACTTTATGTGAACAAAAAGTTATGGAGGTCTAAGCGCTAACTACCCCAAATAGCCAAAAAAAGGCATAGCATTGGGGGGGAAAGGCCTAGCAGCGAAGGGGTTAAATATGAACAATGTGTTAAAAACAAACTAAGGCTTCCCTAGGAGCCAGTGTGTTATATTCTAAGTGATTTTCTAGTGCACCTTTATGGAAGGTTGCTCTCTGCGGGTTCCGATGCCCGAGGTGATGGTATCTAATAAATCTTCACTTGAAGACAGCAAATTACCTGCCGCTCACCTGTACTCTATGTGGAATACCACACCTTTCCCTGTAACAAAGCTGCCATCTTGTAACATGTAAAGTCTTTCAGAACAGATACACATTTCTTGGTCTCATGTTCTAATTCCACATGCATACCAGTAAAAGCCCGTGCCAGCCGTTCTCCGACTGCTTCATGCTTCATGTCCTGGGCACTGAACTTATAATACAGACAAAGAACTGTAGTTAGTGCCAACTTTCTAAGAATTCTGAGGCAATCTCAACATTCCATAAAGAACACTAATTAAGGTTGTTGTCTACACCTGCGGGACAAAACGGTATTAATTACCCACCTCCCATCGCTCCCCTTTCCCCCCGGGCGATTATGGGAGGAGCTTGTCTGAGAGGCAGTACAGCTACAACTTCTTGCCTTGTCCCATTCATTAAACAAAAGCTCCTCCCTCTTCAAAGCAGGGTAGGGCAAGTCCATCTCCTCCTTGGATAAGACGAAAACATGGCTGAACGCGACGGAACTGGAGGAGAATAAGTAAACATCTTAATTTGTATTTTTATCTCCAGCTCTGTGGCCATCGGCCTGGTGCCCTTCAGTGAGGCAAGGGATAGAACTATCCTGCTCCCAAAACCCTGCAGCGGGTGCTACTTGTAGTTAAAATCAGATAACAAATAACAATCTAACAGTGCAGGTTTAGGAGACAGGAGGAGCCAGGGAGTGTGGGAGCATGAAAGCGGTGCGGCAGACAGAGGAGCAGGCCTGATGGGCAGAAAATTAAAGGGAGTAGGGAGAGGACTGAGGAGAGAAGCGGGTTGGAGGAGCTTGGTGAGGAAGATGAGTGAAAGGGTGAATAAAACCCTTTCCACATCATCATAGGTGCTGCAGGCCTACCGATCCTGATGAACGGATGAATATATTAGTCACCAACATTACTGTTGTTTTGGGGAAAACACAAATCGCCCCATATTCAGTAATGCGAGTTTGACTGTATTTAAATCTGCAGCAGTTATTTCATCTCTTACATGCACAGCCGGGCTTTATTAAATCTGTATTGTCATAATTTATGTTTACGGCACAGTCTTTCTTTAGAGGTGTAATACAATAAAAGCTAAATATTAACGGTAATAATAATAATAATAATGATTATAATGATGAATATTGTTATTAATATTATATAAGTTATATATGTAGATATATGTTTGAGCAAAAAAAAACTGATTTCTGCATTTGAAGTCACAACATCAAATCACTCTTTCTTTCAGGAGAACAGCACTGGTGAGTAGTCCAGCACTGCTATTTTTAAATCCCTGGTTTAAAGACGATTACTGCAAATCCAAAGCCTAAAAGGAGATTTTTCCCGTGCTCTTTCACAGATAATGTAAATCATAATTAAAGGCAGCTACAAATCCACTAGGCATCCTGCATCCCGTGCAGTACTTTAGATTTTAAATATGCGGGTTATAGATCAAACTACTGCGGTTAAAAAACGTGGCAACAGGACTGCTGTACAGTATGTGGAAATGAAATAAATATAAAAGTAGTAACAATGTAGGTAGAGATCTGCTTGGTCCTTGCCAAAAAGAAAAAACACTGACCAAGTCAAAAAGATAACTAAAAAAAGAGCCGAGAGGAGGCATTGGGTCACCATCACAGGCACTGGGGAACATTACGTTTTAGGCAGATGTGATCATGTAAAACGCCATCATTCACCGTGCAAGAGTCAGTGACTAAAGTAGTATGCACCAAGCTATATGCTGTGTCGAGTGGAAACAAAATGTGACAGAACATTTACCAACTCAACGGATGCAGAGGGCTGACAGGAAGTAACTATATACATATGTATTCTTATTTATGATTCTTTAATAATTTTAAGACATGATGGTGGCAGGGCAGCTAAAGCTCTCTATAGACCAGATATAAATATAAAGTCTCTCTCTCTTTCTCTATCTCTCTCTCTCTCCCCCCCGACCTAAAAATCTATAGACCCATATTTAATGTTAGCACTGAAAGAGAGAAGTGTGAACATCAGAAAAGCAGTACCAGTGAAAGAGAAGAAAGAGAAAAGCTAGAAAATAGAAGGGGAGAAAACAACACAAAAGAGAGAGGAGATAGAGAAAGAGGAAAGAAAGAACAAGGTGGAGAAAAGAGGAGAGAGGGAATAAGAAAGAAAACAGAGTATAAGAGAAAGATATAACATGAAAGCGAAGGGAAAGAAGAGAGAAAAGACAAAAATGAGAAGACTGGAGAGAGAGAGAGAGAGAAAGAGAGTGAGAGAGAGCGAGTTTGAAAGCAGATCAGATGCTAGCTAGAACAATTGTGCAGATCCCCCAATTCAGTGTAAGAAGTCTGTCCAATAGAGGGGCCCTCAATGAAGGAGTATACCCAGTGATTAACTTGTAAAGAAAAAACATTAAAATAATCACAGTGCCCCACAAATTTTCTTAGGCACTGCCAAATGTTCGGGGTGTATTATGACAGGGAATCCTAGTCTTGTTTCCACCTCATGCCTCTTTCAACCAGCAACCTACGCTTCCTTTATTCTTATCTCACTCTTGCAGGTACTTTAGTAGGGTAGCTACATACAGCTTAAGCTGTCTGTTACAGACTGCTATGTAAACAATACTACACATAATAAGTTTCCGGTCAGCCCCTTGTGCATGATAGAAGGCCTTCTTGTCTATTTGATTCCGCATGTGACTGATTTAATGATGTTCATCTCTATGCTTTGTTTTTGTCCAGTGCTTGAAGCATTTCAGCTTTACCCTGGTTTTAGATTGGATGAGTTGTATCCTACCACTGCTGCTTCAAGGAACAATTTCTCCTTTTTTCAGTTATATTATATCATCGCATTTTTATTGTGATTACTATTCTTATGTGGAGTGCTGAAGCACTAGTACACACAGGTAGCACCCTACGCTGGCTTAAGTCTATGTGGGAAGTGTTTCCATGTTATGTGTGATGACCACTGATGTGCGGATAGCGTTGGCACATAGGCTCTCATTATTCTAATGAGACTACTGGATTTCGAGTGGCAGAATCGCCTGCGGTGTGGGAGACTGGGTTCTGCTCCGGCTAACTAGCAGTGCCTCATCTCTACCCAACGGCAAGGATGATTGGGCAGCCGAGCGCATGACATAACTGGTTTCTCAGGGAAGCCATGGTCATTCAGGTCTCATCCGTTTCTCTCAGTTACATTAGTCTCACATACACAATTTCAAACAGTTCAGTATATATTTTAATAATGCTTTAATAAAGCGACTGCATCTTAGATAGCAAAGCGTGGATTGCAATAACCAGGACGATGCAGCATGACAAGATTAAAATTGTGACAAGGAGAGTAAAACATAAAAATAATGCTACCATATTGTCACTAGAGTCAGCAGACTAATTCCTACCTAGGCTACGATAGAGCACAGCACGTTAAGCTCTAATTCTGCCCTTCAGGATCCCCTGGGAAGACATCATCCTCCATACCTGAGCAAAGGCCTGAAATCTGCAAAACAGCTGTAGCGAAGCATTCGGCAATCAGCATACAGTCAAGGTTCTCTGGCTGGAATCTCCCTCTAACGTGTAAGGGACAGGAAAGTGTTTTTATAATAAACCAGCTGGTGTTCTAAGAAAATGTCCCTCCGTAAGGATGTGTATTTTCTAATGTCAGAGACTAAACTTATACCACGTTCACCGGCAACATATCTTGCTGTAGCCTTGAATGAAGCACAGAGTGAGCAAGAATGTCTTGTTTGAGATCAGAGTGCTGGCCTAGGCAAAAACAGTCAGATAAAGAGAAAATAAACCAAGACCGTAAAAGTGGCTACTGTAACAATAATAAAGCAAAGCCGAATAAAATACATCTAGGTTAAAGTGCACAGCGGCAGGCCTAGTATGTTAAAATAGATGGGCATGGAGCTATAACTAAAATGGCTACACAACACCCTCCCATTGTCAGTCGAAGGTGGTTCAAAGCCTAAATATACTTAAAAAGCTACTAAGCTCAACCCTAGATTTATATGTAAAAAAAGTCAATAATGACAGGTTAAAAGGACTGAGGAGCGTATAAAAAGACAATTTAAAACTGTTAACATGTGGCATATAAGGGACCGAATTTCAGGAGTCAGAGTTATTTTTAGAATTTCCAATCGATTCCCAGACAATGGAGGACAGGAAATCTTCCACTTCGGCAGGTGTTAAAGTGGGAAAGGCATCGCTGAGAAGGACCAAGGAGCAGCCCTGTTCCGTAGCCTGAGCTTCAACCAAGGCGGCATTCTGTGGTATGCCCCATGATGAGTTAAGAGCCACATTCTCCAGGAAGGGCAACTCATAAGTAGCTTCTCGTAGCAAACGCACCCTCAAAGCGCATGTCTGGTAATGAGACCTCAGCGAGAACATCAACAGATCAGCGTCCAAAGAAAGCAAGCGCTGCGTAGAAAGACAAGCTTCCAGTGCATGTTCGAAAGAGCACCAGAGGCACCGAAACACGGGCTGCACATAATGTAAAACCGGTCTGAATGACAGAGACCAGTCACACTCCAATTGCTCCAGGAGTGTTGCTCCAAAATACTGCATCATGCATTCATGACACAGCTGCGCTGATGGGAGCGCTATCGTTCCTTCTAGCTGTGGCGGGACAGCCATTGCTCAGAAAAAACAGCAACAGCAAAACGCCAACTATTATAGCCAAAGTTATTGGAAATCCCATGAAAATACTGGAGAATATTAAGTGAATGGCTGATGGTATTAAACGGAATATGGAGGAGAAAGTGTGAACAAAAACAGAACCAAGAGCATTAAAGAAATTTGCGATTCCAGTAGTACTGGACGCATTAAATATCCATCCCACGAGTTCATTAAAGTGTCTCGGAAAGTTGGTACTTAAAAGGGACTGTATCTCTGCTGACGACCTTGCCACCTGAAGTGTGTAGGTCTCGCGTGCAGATGTAAGAGCCACATGCTTTTGAAACAATAAAGCCTTGAGTCTGCTCAACTTGTCAAAATTAACATTAGAAGTAGCAATATGAGGCCAAATGTCTGCTACCTCTTTTGTTTTAGTGGGAGGAAAAAGTACGTTCCCGCAGCATGTAACAATCTTAAAGACCGAAACAACATAAACTATTCCGGCCCTCATCCCACAACAGTCTTCACCATTGAGGAGAACATAGCTGCCATTTGAAAGCACACAGAACATAGGTCTAATTAAGGGGACTGGAGCTCCCTTCAGATAACAAGACAAGTTTGCTGCAGATGCGTTACACGCCAGGTGCAAGGACAGCTGTTTACAAACCATCGAATGGCTGACAGAAGTCTCGCATTCATTACTGCTAAGAAAGACTTCTTTCATGCCACTGAGACATTTGTATGCGAAGGGTAGCTCCCACACCTCATGGATGTAACTAACTCCTAGTTTTTTGTATCTGCCTACCGGTAAGTGTTTTAAACAGGATGTGAATTGTAGTGTGGCAATAGGCAGATTAATGACCCCATGTATTAACCACTCAGCAGATGGTATTTCAGCCACAGTAAAAGGCAACTTTAAAAAAAAATATATGTTTAGCATGACATAAGTCGCTTCTTTCTTAGCCATTAGTTGTTGTTGTCGTGTTAAATTAAAAGAAGAAAATATTTCCCTTGCGCTGACATATTGCCAGGGAACGCGACCGGCCTTCAGTGTTTGAAGCGTCCAACCCAACTGCATGATGGACCTTAGCTAACTCTGTCCATGATGTAAAGAAGACATATCTGTTTGTATAATGTCTATAGCAGAAGAAACAATGTTATTCAGGGTATATATTCGGTCGGACAGGGGATTAATCCCATTATCTACAACAGCTAATGCCTTTTTAAAATTTTCCTGATCTATTTGCCTTAACCGGGCAGCAGCTTCTTGTTGTGAAAGCTTCCAAATTTCATTACATACTTCATATAAGAAACGTTTTCTGCGTTGTTTTCTTGGGCCTAACAGGAAGTCCTGTAAGTCAGTGTTATTAGAAAGGAGACTGAGGTGTTCTCTAACTGCGTTTAGTGAGGAAGTCTTTAATCATTTCTGGCAGAGTTTCCTTACACTGTATGTTGTTACTATACCCGCATGTTCAGACGATATATAGCGAGGGTCCGGCCAACCCCGGAGGAGTTAATAAAATGTTTGTGACACCCATTGGTATCTATTGGCCACAATAACCACCCGCCAGGACATGTCAGTGAAACATTAAATGTGCCATTCTGGACCCATTCATCGAGCTGATCTTCAGTTGCATTTATATATTTTTGGCATTTCTAAAATTTTGCCAGGGCAGGTATACTGGGCGTATTAAATTCCTTAATCTTTGCTAAGCCTAAACAACTCATTTGTTGTACAGTTTCATTTAAAAATATGAATTTGAGCAGGTATCAGGCATGCTCTAAATAAAGCTTCCTTCCCCTGTATTTGCCAATGTCTTATTACCCACACACTCTTCAAGTCAATCGACTTTAGCCAATATTCATAGCCTTCTATAGTCAACCAGGAAACAAAGGAATCCGAATATATAAACTTCGTATTTGTCAATAGTATGCATATGTTTTCTGTAGGAGGCAATTTAAAATAATACAACTCAGCATTTTTAACATCGTGCCCAGAAAAATATGTAAACTTTTCAGAATAAGTTTTAGAACTCCCTTGTGGTGGAGTCGGACAATGTTCCTATTGTGTATAATTAAAAACAGTCTTTGGGCTGCTTGCTCTGTGGATGAAATGGTGCCCATAATAATTATAGCAAAACATATCACCATAATTTTCTCTAGATTGATAAACATCTTCGTTTTCAAATACAGTATAATACTGCAATTCAGTTATCACAGAATCAGCTGTTTTCACATCCCAATTATCAGAAACAACCCCGGGTATTATTATATCGTTCACTGAAAGTTTAAACACATATGGTATTTGAATGACCTCCGTAGGACCGTATATGTCAACTATTACTTTATCCTAAACAATCCCATCAGGAATTGGTTTAGCAGAAATGTTCGCAAAAGACAAGTCTCTGCAGACCTTGTGAGAAGAAAAATGTGGTTTTAGGACATCATCCACCTGTTCAACTGCTGACTTTTCAGAAAGAAAATGACCATGTATTAACAAAAAGAAAGTGCTGACAAACCCAATCCAAAGCAGGAAGGTCAGTACAGTCAAAGAAAGCCACAGATAGTTCCATGGAAGAATGAAGTAAGTTACTTTAAGCCAATTTATCAGCTTATGTGGTTTTGACAGGTCAGGTGTCGAAGAGGCGAATGAGTCTGAAAAGTTATCATTGATTTCTGCAAAATATACAGAAGCAGTTTGTGCAAGGACTGGAGCCATGTTTGTTGGTGGAGTTGGTGTTTCTCATTGTGGCACAGAATAAATAGCACCATCCGTCTGTGCCGACACTGTGACAAAACGATCAGTAACTTCCGTATTATTTGATGTCAGTGCAACTAATGCAAAGTCATTTTCCACCCTGCCCAAGCCTGGCGAGGTGTTGTGTTGCTGCTTACAATATGTAGAGGAACATCTTGACCAGTAGTGAGAGGGATTTGGGAACTACTCCCTGTTCCTTTTGGTCGGCTGTGCAGGATCGGCCACATGGTGAAGTTTGACATTGTCGATACAGACAAAATGAATTTCTTTGGCACCTACCAACGGTGGTAGAATGACAGTTCTGGTACCGTGCATTCCCAAGATGGGGACTGGTGCATGATAAGAAGGACCAAATTCCTTTTTCACAGCAAACATTTCACATACTAAATCCCCAACTTTAGGAATCCAGCCTGTAAGCGTTACAGGTACATCCTTAACCTCTTCTGTGCCTTGGACGAGATCATCTCGTCCAAGGCTACAGTTCCCCTGTGCCTTGGACGAGATCATCTCGTCCATGGCACAGGGGAACTTGGGGGCGCGCTAGCGCGCCCCCGTGCACCCCCCTTCCCCCTCAAGTCGGGGATGGAAGGGGAAGACCTTCCCCTTCCACCCCCGACCCCTCCCACCCCCCCGTGACGTCAGCGCGCGCGCGCTCGCTGATGTGTCACAGGGGCCTCCCTCGTCGCGCTGGAAGCTCTGCTTCCAGCGCGATTGAAAAAGAAATGCAAAAGCATTTCTTTTTCAATCACTTGGGAGGCCCGGAAGGGCTTCAAAGGGAAGGAAAAGTGTTTCCTTCCCTTTGAAGTCCCTCCGAGGGTTTCAAAAGCCGGATTGCTTGCAATCCGGCTTTTGAAACCCCACTAGACACCAGGGATTTTTTTTTTTTCATTGAAATAGACAAAAGGGAGCGACCCCTTGGGCAAGGGTCGCTCCCAGGGGGGGCATTTTTTTGAAAAGGCCTTTTCTGCCCCCCCTGGGGGCAGAAACCTCTAGGCACCAGGGACCATTTTTTTTTTTTTTTTTCTTTTTTTTTTATTGAGGTGGGGAGCGACCCCTTAGGCAAGGGTCGTTCCCCTTGGGGGAAAATTATATTTTGGCCATTTCTGCCCCCCTTGGGGGCAGATTGGCCTATTTTGATGAGGCCAATCTGCCCCCAAGGGGGGTAGAAACCACTAGACACCAGGGATTTTTTTTTTTTTTATTGTTATTGACAAAAGGGAGCGACCCCTTGGGCAAGGGTCGCTCCCAGGGGGGCATATTTTCGGGAAGGCCTTTTCTGCCCCCCCTGGGGGCAGATCGGCCTACTATTAGGCCGATCTGCCCCCAGGGGGGGCAGAAACCTCTAGGCACCAGGGACCATTTTTTTTTTTTTTTTTTTCATTTTTTTTTTTTTTGGTGGGGAGCGACCCCTTAGGCAAGGGTCGCTCCCCTTGGGGGAAAATTATATTTTGCCCATTTCTGCCCCCCTTGGGGGCAGATTGGCCTATTTTGATGAGGCCAATCTGCCCCCAAGGGGGGTAGAAACCACTAGACACCAGGGAGTTTTTTCTTTGCGTGAATTTCACGCAAAGGGAGCGACCACTTAGGCAAGGGTCGCTCCCTGGGTGGGAGGGGAATTTATTTTAGGCCATTTCTGCCCCCCCTGGGTCGCTCCCGGGTGGGGGGGGGGGTTGTAGGGGCAAATTTATTTTAGGCCATTTCTGCCCCCCCGGGGGACAGATCGGCCTATTATTAGGCCGAACTGCCCCCGGGGGGGGGGGGCAGAACACTCTAGGCGCCAGGGCAATTTTTTTTTTTGTGTTTTTTTTTTTTGTTGTTTCTTTTTTTAGAGATGGGGAGCAACCCATCAGGCAAGGGTCGCTCCCCTGGGGGGGCAAATTGGCCAATTTTAGGTCAATCTGCCCCCAAGGGGGCAGAAACCACTAGGCACCGGGGATTTGTTTTTTGGCACCAATGTCACGCAGGGGGAGCGACCCCGTAGGCAAGGGTCGCTCCCGGGGGGGGGGGGGGGGGGGTTGGGGGGGCAAATTTATTTTAGGCCATTTCTGCCCCCCCGGGGGACAGATCGGCCTATTATTAGGCCGAACTGCCCCCCGGGGGGGGGGGCAGAACACTCTAGGCGCCAGGGCAATTTTTTTTTTGTGTGTTTTTTTTTTGTTGTTTCTTTTTTTAGAGATGGGAGCGACCCATCAGGCAAGGGTCGCTCCCCTGGGGGGGCAAATTGTATTTAGACAATTTCTGCCCCCCTGGGGGCAGATTGGCCAATTTTAGGTCAATCTGCCCCCAAGGGGGCAGAAACCACTAGGCACCGGGGATTTGTTTTTTGGCGCCAATGTCACGCAGGGGTAGCGACCCCGTAGGCAAGGGTCGCTCCCGGGGGGGGGATGGGGGTTGGGGGGGCAAATTTATTTTAGGCCATTTCTGCCCCCCCGGGGGACAGATCGGCCTATTATTAGGCCGAACTGCCCCCGGGGGGGGGCAGAACACTCTAGGCGCCAGGGCAATTTTTTTTTTTGTGTTTATTTTTTGTTGTTTCTTTTTTTAGAGATGGGGAGCGACCCATCAGGCAAGGGTCGCTCCCCTGGGGGGGCAAATTGTATTTAGACCATTTCTGCCCCCCTGGGGGCAGATTGGCCAATTTTAGGTCAATCTGCCCCCAAGGGGGCAGAAACCACTAGGCACCGGGGATTTGTTTTTTGGCGCCAATGTCACGCAGGGGGAGCGACCCCGTAGGCAAGGGTCGCTCCCGGGGGGGGATGGGGGTTGGGGGGGCAAATTTATTTTAGGCCATTTCTGCCCCCCCGGGGGACAGATCGGCCTATTATTAGGCCGAACTGCCCCCGGGGGGGGGCAGAACACTCTAGGCGCCAGGGCAATTTTTTTTGTGTGTTTATTTTTTGTTGTTTCTTTTTTTAGAGATGGGGAGCGACCCATCAGGCAAGGGTCGCTCCCCTGGGGGGGCAAATTGTATTTAGACCATTTCTGCCCCCCTGGGGGCAGATTGGCCAATTTTAGGTCAATCTGCCCCCAAGGGGGCAGAAACCACTAGGCACCGGGGATTTGTTTTTTGGCGCCAATGTCATGCAGGGGGAGCGACCCCGTAGGCAAGGGTCGCTCCCGGGGGGGGGGGGTGGGGGTTGGGGGGGCAAATTTATTTTAGGCCATTTCTGCCCCCCCGGGGGGCAGATCGGCCTATTATTAGGCCGATCTGCCCCCGGGGGGGGGGGGCAGAAACCTCTAGGCGCCAGGGGAATTTTTCTTTTTTTTCTTTTTTTTTTTCTTTGTTTTTTTTTTTTTAGAGATGGGGAGCGACCCATCAGGCAAAAGTCGCTCCCCTGGGGGACAAATTGTATTTAGGCCATTTCTGCCCCCCTTGGGGGCAGATTGGCTGAGTTTAGGTCAACCTCCCCCCAAGGGGGCAGAAACCACTAGGCACCGGGGATTTGTTTTTTGGTGCCAATGTCACGCAGGGGGAGCGACCCCGTAGGCAAGGGTCGCTCCCGGCGGGGGAGGGTGGGGGTTGGGGGGGCAAATTTATTTTAGGGCATTTCTGCCCCCCCCCCCGGGGCCGGCTGAGCTACAGGCCAAACACCACAGGTAGGCACCTTGCAAAAAACACCTCTGTTTTCTGTGAAAAAATATGTTGTGTCCACGTTGTGTTTTGGGCCATTTCCTTTTGTGGGCGCTAGGCCTACCCACAGAAGTGATGTACCATTTTTATCGAGAGACTTAGGGGAACGCTGGGTGGAAGGAAATTTGTGGCTCCTCTCAGATTCCAGAACTTTCTGCCACCGAAATGAGAGGAAAAAGTGTTTTTTGGGCCAAATTTTGATGTTTGCAAAGGATTCTGGGTAACATAACCTGGTCAGAGCCCCGCAAGTCACCCCATCTTGGATTCCCCTGGGTTTCTAGTTTTAAAAAATGCACTGGTTTGCTGGGTTTCCTCAGGTGTCGGCTGAGCTACAGGCCAAAATCCACAGGTAGGCACTGCTTTTTATAAAAAAATGTGATGTGTCCACGTTGTGTTTTGGGCCCTTTCCTTTCGTGGGCGCTAGTCCTACCCACACAAGTGAGGTATCATTTTTATCGGGAGACTTGGAGGAACGCTGGGTAGAAGGAAATTTGTGGCTCCTCTCAGATTCCAGAACTTTCTGCCACAGAAATGTGAGTAACATGTGTATTTTTAGCCAAATTTTGAGGTTTGCAAAGGATTCTGGGTAACAGAACCTGGTCCGAGCCCCGCAAGTCACCCCTCCTTGGATTCCCCTAGGTCTCTAGTTTTCAGAAATGCACAGGTTTGGTAGGTTTCCCTAGGTGCCGGCTGAGCTAGAGGCCAAAATCTACAGGTAGGCACTTCGCAAAAAACACCTCTGTTTTTTTCCAAATTTTAGGATGTGTCCACGTTGCGCTTTGGGGTGTTTCCTGTCGCCGGCGCTAGGCCTACCCACGCAAGTGAGGTATCATTTTTATCGGGAGACTTGGGGGAACGCTGGGTAGAAGGAAATTTGTGGCTCCTCTCAGATTCCAGAACTTTCTGCCACAGAAATGTGAGTAACATGTGTATTTTTAGCCAAATTTTGAGGTTTGCAAAGGATTCTGGGTAACAGAACCTGGTCCGAGCCCCGCAAGTCACCCCTCCTTGGATTCCCCTAGGTCTCTAGTTTTCAGAAATGCACAGGTTTGGTAGGTTTCCCTAGGTGCCGGCTGAGCTAGAGGCCAAAATCTACAGGTAGGCACTTCGCAAAAAACACCTCTGTTTTTTTCCAAAATTTAGGATGTGTCCACGTTGCGCTTTGGGGTGTTTCCTGTCGCCGGCGCTAGGCCTACCCACGCAAGTGAGGTATCATTTTTATCGGGAGACTTGGGGGAACGCTGGGTGGAAGGAAATTTGTAGCTCCTCTCAGATTCCAGAACTTTCTGCCACAAAAATGTGAGGGACATGTGTTTTTTTAGCCAAATTTTGAGGTTTGCAAAGGATTCTGGGTAACAGAACCTGGTCCGAGCCACACAAGTCACCCCTCCTTGGATTCCCCTAGGTCTCTAGTTTTCAGAAATGTACAGGTTTGGTAGGTTTCCCTAGGTGGCGGCTGAGCTAGAGGCCAAAATCTCCAGGTAGTCACTTTGCTAAAAACAGCTCTGTTTTCTGTGATGTGTCCACGTTGTGTTTTGGGGCATATCCTGTCGCGGGCGCTAGGCCTACCCACACAAGTGAGATATCATTTTTATCGGGAGACGTGGGGGAACGCTGGGTGGAAGGAAATTTGTGGCTCCTCTCAGATTCCAGAACTTTCTGCCACAGAAATATGAGGAACATGTGTTTTTTTAGCCAAATTTTGAGGTTTGCAAAGGATTCTGGGTAACAGAACCTGGTCCGAGCCACACAAGTCACCCCTCCTTGGATTCCCCTAGGTCTCTAGTTTTCAGAAATGCACAGGTTTGGTAGGTTTCCCTAGGTGGCGGCTGAGCTAGAGGCCAAAATCTACAGGTAGTCACTTTGCTAAAAACAGCTCTGTTTTCTGTGATATGTCCACGTTGTGTTTTGGGGCATATCCTGTCGC
This sequence comes from Pleurodeles waltl, assembly GCF_031143425.1. Lineage (NCBI taxonomy): Eukaryota > Metazoa > Chordata > Amphibia > Caudata > Salamandridae > Pleurodeles > Pleurodeles waltl. Next base: position 865,101,475 of record NC_090439.1, on the reverse strand, counting down.
GGGCGCTAGGCCTACCCACACAAGTGAGGTATCATTTTTATCGGGAGACGTGGGGGAACGCTGGGTGGAAGGAAATTTGTGGCTCCTCTCAGATTCCAGAACTTTCTGCCACAGAAATGTGAGGAACATGTGTTTTTTTAGCCAAATTTTGAGATTTGCAAAGGATTCTGGGTAACAGAACCTGGCCCGAGCCCTGCAAGTCACCCCTCCTTGGATTCCCCTAGGTCTCTAGTTTTCAGAAATGCACAGATTTGGTAGGTTTCCCTAGGTGGCGGCTGAGCTAGAGGCCAAAATCTACAGGTAGTCACTTTGCTAAAAACAGCTCTGTTTTCTGTGATATGTCCACGTTGTGTTTTGGGGCATATCCTGTCGCGGGCGCTAGGCCTACCCACACAAGTGAGGTATCATTTTTATCGGGAGACGTGGGGGAACGCTGGGTGGAAGGAAATTTGTGGCTCCTCTCAGATTCCAGAACTTTCTGCCACAGAAATGTGAGGAACATGTGTTTTTTTAGCCAAATTTTGAAGTTTGCAAAGGATTCTGGGTAACAGAACCTGGTCCGAGCCCCGCAAGTCACCCCTCCTTGGATTCCCCTAGGTCTCTAGTTTTCAGAAATGCACAGGTTTGGTAGGTTTCCCTAGGTGGCGGCTGAGCTAGAGGCCAAAATCTACAGGTAGTCACTTTGCTAAAAACAGCTCTGTTTTCTGTGATATGTCCACGTTGTGTTTTGGGGCATATCCTGTCGCGGGCGCTAGGCCTACCCACACAAGTGAGGTATCATTTTTATCGGGAGACGTGGGGGAACGCTGGGTGGAAGGAAATTTGTGGCTCCTCTCAGATTCCAGAACTTTCTGCCACAGAAATGTGAGGAACATGTGTTTTTTAGCCAAATTTTGAGGTTTGCAAAGGATTCTGGGTAACAGAACCTGGTCCGAGCCACACAAGTCACCCCTCATTGGATTCCCCTAGGTCTCTAGTTTTCAGAAATGCACAGGTTTGGTAGGTTTCCCTAGGTGGCGGCTGAGCTAGAGGCCAAAATCTACAGGTAGTCACTTTGCTAAAAACAGCTCTGTTTTCTGTGATGTGTCCACGTTGTGTTTTGGGGCATATCCTGTCGCGGGTGCTAGGCCTACCCACACAAGTGAGGTACCATTTTTATCGGGAGACTTGGGGGAACATAGATTAGCAAAACAAGTACTATTGCCCCTTGTCTTTCTCTACATTTTTTCCTTCCAAATATAGGAGTGTGTGTAAAAAAGACATCTATTTGAGAAATTCCCTGTAATTCACGTGCTACTATGGTCACCCCGGAATTCAGAGATGTGCAAATAACCACTGCTCCTCAACACCTTATCTTGTGCCCTTTTTGGAAATGCAAAGGTTTTCTTGATAGCAATTTTTTACTCCTTATATTTCAGCAAATGAATTGCTGTATACCCGGTATAGAATGAAAACGCACTGCAGGGTGCAGCTCATTTATTGGCTCTGGGTTCCTCGGGTTCTTGATGAACCTACAAACCCTATATATCCCCGCAACCAGAGGAGTCCAGCAGACGTAACGGTATATTGCTTTCGATAATCTGACATTGCAGGGAAAAGTTACAGAGTAAAATGTAGAGAAAAATTGATGGTTTTTTCACCTCAATTTCAATATTTTTCTTTTTCAGCTGTTATTTTCTGTAGGAAACCCTTGTAGGATCTACACAAATGACCCCTTGCTGAATTCAGAATTTTGTCTACTTTTCAGAAATGTTTAGGTTTCTGGGATCCAGCATTGGTTTCATGACCATTCCTGTCACTGACTGGAAGGAGGCTGAAAGCACAAAAAATTGCACAAATGGGGTATGCCCCAGTAAAATGCCAAAATTGTGTTGAAAAATTGGGTTTTCTGATTCAAGTCTGCCTGTTCCTGAAAGCTGGGAAGCTGCTGAGTTTAGCACCGCAAACCCTTTGTTGATGCCATTTTCAGGGGAAAAACCACAAGCCTTCTTCTGCAGCCACTTTTTCCAATTTTTTTGAAAAAAACGAAATTTTCACTGTATTTTGGCCAATTTCTTGGCCTCCTTCAGGGGAACCCACAAAGTCTGGGTACCTCTAGAATCCCTAGGATGTTGGAAAAAAAGGACGCAAATTTGGCTTGGTTAGCTTATGTGGACAAAAAGTTATGAGGGCCTAAGCGCGAACTGCCCCAAATAGGCAAAAAAAGGCCTGGCACAGGAGGGGGAAAAGGCCTGGCAGCAAAGGGGTTAATTCCAATGGGGGCAGCACTGGCAGAAGAGTTGTCGTCACAAAACTGTTGTAATTCTTTTATGGCAGTGACATGTTCATTTATATCAAAAGGTGTTTCTGCCGCCTCCACGCCAGGACCATCAAGATCTGGAACATACATTTGAGTTCCGAACAGGCACTCATATGAAGTACGACCCCCCAGGGAACTTCTAGGCAGATTGTTAAGTGCTCTTTGGACTCCATACACGTGATTAAGCCAACTACGACCTGTCCCTAAAACTGGCTGTTAAGGATTGCTTTAAATCATGGTTTAATCACTCCATGACACTATTTCCCTTGGGATGAAATGGAGACGAGTATGGAGTTGGACCCCCAACGAAGCCATGGCGCCCCTGAAAGCTCTTGAGGCGAAATCAGGGTCCTGGTCCGAATGAAAAGCTGCAACTGCATATGTACCAATAAAGACTCGCAAATCTTTAATAACAGTCCGAGCGTCAGCCGAGCATTGTGGCCACACCCATAGAAATCTGGAGCAGGAGTCAACAGCGACTAGGATATATTTGTATGCACTATCCGGTGTCAGGGGACCGCAATGGTCCAAGTACAGACATTGTAAAGGTTTGTTAGAAATTAGGAGGGGTGTCTGCGGTGGGCGTTTAACAGTGGAAACTTTGATTTGATGGCAGATGTCACAACAAAGGACATACTGCTTGGCCTCTTTGTATAGGTCTGGCCCAAAAAAATGGGCCTGTAGCAATGATATTGTAGCTGCCACACCAGCATGGGCAGATGCTGCCCCCTCATGCGCTGCTTTAATCAACTCTGGTCTTATATCTTTATTGGGAATTTCTCGATCCCCTAAGCCTGGTATTTTAACTGCAGCGTTTAGGCAGCCTCCCATTTGGTAGGAATATTTAGCAGGGAATGCTTTTGGATAGGGCGTACCATTAGCCGTAGCTGTCATGACAGCCCATATGTCTGCATCTGGTTTCACTCCTGAGCGGGTTACTGCAGCAACAGTGGCCATAGCAATTGCTGACTTTGCGGCTTCATCAGCCAATGGAATGTAAGTTCTGCCAAAATGTAGGAAACCCAATAGAGATTGGAGTTTTTTAATCGTATTTGGAGGTTGTACTTGTGTGCACTTTTCTCAAAATTGTGGCGCTAGGCTTGTTCCTTCACTCAATAGCTCATATCCCAGAACTAGGACGCTGAGGAAGGCTATTTTTGTCTTTTTGAAGTAGAATTTGTAGCTGAATTCAGCAAATCCCACAACAATGTGGGCTACCCGTCTTAAATGTTGTAGTATTTCATCATCCGAAAGATAGATATAATCTACATAGGACAATGCTTCAGGGACAATGTCCTGTAAAATTGCAGTCACACAAGCTGCGAACAGTCCTGGATTGTTCTTGTACCCCTGAGGTAAACAACAGAATTTTTGCTGAGAACCTAGTGCACTGAAACTAGTTAAGTCTCTACTCTCAGGTGCTATATTTTGGCAGAAGAAACCACAGGAAATGTCCAGTGTTGTTTTGTATTTTTTGCGCACTATGTTGTTCATTAGTGCTGTGCTATGTGAGTTTTGTATAGCATATGTGTGTGTATGACTGTATAAGTGTCTGCAGTCTAAGACTATTCTATATGAATGGTCTGGTTTAGCTACACGGAATAGAGGATTGTTCATTTGGGAGACGATGGGTTCAATTACGCCCTGGTACTCTAGTTGTGTGAGGATTTCTCTCACGGGTGCTTTCGCATCATGTTTTATTGGATGCTGAGGTTGAGGTTGCAGTTAATATTTAATAGCTATTACATGGTAAGGGGATTCTTTATCCCATCCTACATGGTTGCGATATAACGCGGGTGCCTGCGCCTATGCCCAATCGATGGCGTAGGATTCAGCGAGTTCCTCTGGAACAAGAGGCGAGAAAGAAGGTGTAATAAACTCTTCTCATTACGGGCAGGTACGGACAAATTCAGGTGGCCAATCTTGTTCAGCCAATAAGATATCATATATATTTACCACGCGATCCCAAAAGATTGCGTGTATTGTGCATTCAGTGTCTCCTTCTAACTGTAATGTTACTTTATACACCCTATCAGGGGTGGAGACTCGCATGTCTGCAGTTTCTACTTGTAGAAAATCATCAGTTGCTTTCCCCTTCAGATGCTCTAGAAGACTCCAGTGAACTATTGTGACCTCTGCCGCGCTGTCTAGCAGCGCTAGTGCCCACTTCCTGTTCTTCTAGAGGACCCTCTTCTTGAGCGGCATGTCATATTGCAACTGCTGCCACTTTTTTCTTTTTAAATTGTTTTTTTTTTTAGGATGTTTCTCTCCCTTTTTTACAGAAACCTCTCATGAGCGTTGTGATTCCTGTCTCAGTTTCACGTACTCTGTTCTTTGCTCTGATCGCCCACCTCTCTCACTGCGTTTTTCCAATGAGTCCTGAAAGGAACGAGATTGGCGTGTATCAGTATATTGATATCTATCAGGCGTTTTTATATTATCTCTATTTCAGAGATTATATCTATTCAGGGAGATTCTCCCCTTTCTTTTTTAGAAGTTTTTTTTTTTTTTATCCCAGCGTTTCTTATTGCCCTCAGGAGCTTGCTTGGAAAAATCTTTATTAGATTTGCCCTGAAATTGTGGTTTAGTTGGTCTGGCCCCTAGACTATCTCGACTAATACTAGAATAGGTCTCTGCGATAATCTTGGGCAGCTTGCGTTCCTGATCCTGTTGAGGAACATCACATAGCTGCATGCGCACCGCTAGTGCGACTGCTTCCCCTTTAAGATTGCTTAGAACAATGGAGGATACAGTGGCAAAATTGCCCATTAATTGCATCCCCAAATCCAAGGCCGGGGCAGCCCCGTATTGAACTTGTTTCAACACTTCCAGTAAATTGGCAAGTGTCGGCGTACCGTGTGCGGTAGTATAGAGCGCGGCAAATACCGCGCTGTGGGGACCATCACAAATGGCAAGAACATTGTTAGAATTCTATTTTTATCCTGAGGTCCTGTATGGGAAAATACCGCTTACAGTGCATTTATTTTTTGAGCTAACCAAAACGAAGTTTCTTCTCATTTGGCGGGTACTTTACCCATTATTGAATGCACAGTTGCAGGGTTAATACCTGGTGTCACTGCATGTGGTTGCGCTGGAGCAGCACATGCTGTGTTTGTATTCAATGTTTGCATTACAAACTGTACTAATCATCTGTATATTGCTGTCAATGCTGTTATGGGGCACGACGCTTGGTGGCATGACTTATGAGTACATTTGAAGCATGGACACACATTTTTATAGTTAATGGTATGTTGAAAGCTCTAATTAGCTCCGCATGTTCTGTTTTTTTGGGGGGGAGTTTTCTTATGTTCTCAATCCATGTTCCTATGCTAGCTGTGGCAGGAGGTCATCCACTCTGAGATCTTATGTAGATGCTGTGATTAAAAGGCATAGGGAAGAGGTGAGAGGGAACATGAGATCTGCATGGATAAACTAAGTTACAGTCCTCCTGATTTAGCACTCCATGGGAGGGCATGTCCTCCTTTCTCTTCAAGTATGCACTTGCATTATTTCACTCACTTCCTACTCCCCTACCCTCTTGCGGTATTCCCTCCTTCCAGTCATATAAAGTTAGTAGCTTCCTTCGACTCTCTCCCATCCTCAATCTGTCTCTCCTACAGAACCTTTCTCCTCCCTCCTGCAATTTTCTATACCCTACTATCAGCAGGTGAGGCTGGAAGCCTGGATTAATGCTGGTGGTGGACAACTGCAAAGGAGCAACTTTTCAAACTCACTTGACCTGAGTTTCCTTCAGTGAAGGAAGTGCTGACATTCATAGCGGAGTATCTGCATTGTCTGGATTGAGGCTGCGTACATGCATTGAATGCTCTATGCAGTAGTGTTCTGACAAAGAACTATATTTCACAGCAGCCATGAACTCTCTTGTATTCTGCATAGGTGGCAGTTATTTTGAATACCTGAGCATAAGTTCTCTCTTGGTCCACATCATAAATCCTAATTAGTATAACTTACCTCTTGGCCCACAGCATCATTGCTAAAAAATCATGATACATTGCTGCTGCAGGAAAGTCCTTGCTGGATGGCCTCAGCGGTCCTTGCCAACGCCTACTTCTTTCCTTTGGATTTGTACTAAAGGACATTGGGAATATAGGGTAGTATTCAGAAAGGAGAGTTGTTGATGAAAACAAACTCTGAGCTATTTTGTAACATTTATAAAAACTGTTTATGACTGGAATTGTTACATTTGCTGAGTTTTATCCTGGGCTGGAACGCAAAGGATTCTTAGACCGGATAGTTTCTCATGTTAAGTATTACACTTCTAGTACAAACAGATGAATTACAAAAACTAGGGCACAACAAACTATTAACATTGGTGATAACAACAGAATGCTGTAGAGGAAAGCATAAGCTGAAATACATCTTTCACAGGAGAGTGCACAATGTTGAAGCTAGAGGCAGCTATTCAAGTCATTGGAAGAAGTGCTGGTGAATATATATAGAAGTACTAATTATTTCTATATTTAGTTTGAAGCCTTTACGAGTTGCCCATAGAAATACAGTACTGGTTGCACAGAAATAATGCTAAGATACATTTCTTCACAATTCCATAAGACCTACCATGTCAACTCACTGAAGATATTTGTTTGCCTTGGAAGTCTCCACTACTTCCTGCAGACATCTTTGATCAACAGAAGTGGTGAATCACACAGTGGTGGAATCTGGTGTTTGTTTTCTCTCTTATCCCATTTCCCCTTCTCTCTTTGTACCACTTGCCTTCATATTCATTCAAATGCAGTTACTGATGTAGAAGGTTGGAGACGAATGAGTGCACCACTCCCTCTGGATTCCGCACACAAGTTGGTGCATCCTGATACCTAAATCACCTTTCTCTCCCCTCTACCACTCCTCTCACTGTGCCACTTGCTTGGGAGCCCCTCCTGCCTCACTGTGCTTTTCACCTTGCCAATGATGGGTGCATTAAAATGGGCCAACATTGACAAAGCCAATAGAAGCTGCTGATTGTGTCTGAATGTGTAAGTACAGAAATTAAAAAATTGTATGGTTTTATAATGGCCATTGCATTGCTTTTACAAGCAAAGTGGCATCCATATTACCTGTTTAGAAATTGTATAATTTCAGGCCCTAGTTGGGGGCCATGTTGAAAATAATATTTTGTACACTTTCAGTAGGTCCCGGACTTTTCATGTAGAGGCAACTTAACTGTCACCTTGGAAGTAAAGAACCTGATATTTTTCATACTTTCAAATTCTGGCTGCCACTATTGGCTTCACCAGTGAAATTTTAAAAGCACTGGGGTATGGCAAAACTGATAGGCTTCGCTAATTCTGGTTAATCTCCGCTTTCTGCTTTTGTCACTGTTTCCCCCCTTATTTCTCATTAATAAGTCAACCTCCCCGGTTGGACCTGGCCTTTTATTTGCAGAGTTACCCCAAACTTTTTGTCTTCCTCCTCCTATTTTTCTGACCTTCTTTTTGTTGGCTTTAGGACTCTGGACACTTTACAACAGCTAATCAGTGCTAAAGTACATGTGCTATCTCCTCTAAATATGGTATAATTGGTTTACACCCATTTGGCATATTTGATTTACTTTTAAGTCCCTTGTAAAGTGGTATACCATATACCCAGGGCCTATAAAGTAAATGCAACTAGTGGGCCTGCAGCTCAGATTGTGCCACCCACAGAAGTAGCCTTTTCAAACCTGTCTCGGGCCTGCCACTGCAATGCCTGTGTATGCAGTTTACTAACACTTCAACCTGGTATTTAAAACTAAGGTAGGCCGTAGGTATCCCTTTGAGCAGTGTGCTTTGCACATAAAATGTAGGACATGTATTTTTATGTCTTGCATGTCCTGGTAGTAACAAACAACCTGCTTCTCTCATAAGTTAGCACTGGGAATTCACCTAGACCCTTTTAAGTGGTATTTCCTGATCAGAAAGGAGTAGCTTTGTCATGTGTGTTATGTTTTGAATAGTGGTGATAACGTCTACTTAGTGGTGAAGTTGGATTTCACATTACTATTTTAGAAATGCCACTTTTAGAAAGTAGGCATTTCTCTCTGCTTATAACTCTGTGTGCTTTGCAGTCTGTCTCCAAAACACGTCTGGCCTGGGTCACAGCTACACGTTGTGCATACCTACTAGACAGCCGCAACACAGGAAGGGCTAGGTGTGACAGGGAATACATCTGCATTCATCTGCATACTGAGAGTCTTCCTGAGCTGGGAGAAGTGGTTCACACGTACATGTCAATAGGTTGTGTCCTGCCCTCACACAAAGGAGTCAGGGCTGGGCTGAAAGGAATTGTTGTGAACTTCTAAAGGTTCCTTTGAAGTCACCCCTTCATCAAAGACAATTTTGAGCATAAGTACTGGGTCTCTGACCCCATGTTTTTAGACACTGTGTGGAACTTGTAACCAGACGCTGCTGGCTGTACATACTGCACATTGCCAGAGGACTGTTGTGCTACCAGGAGGACCCGCCATTAGGACTACCTGCTTTGTGGTGCTGGCCTGCTGCCCGTTGGGCTGCTGGAGGGAATGCCACTTTGCCAAGGACCTTTATATGCTGGCCTGCCAGCCTGTTACTCTCTTTGTGACCCAACGTGTTCTCCAAGGGCTTGCTAGCTTGCCCCCTGTTTTGTGGGATATCTCAGGGACATCAAAGATTTCCTCCCTGTGGAACTGCTGAACTCTGTCAGCTGTGAGTCCTGCAGCTGCAATTTGAACTTCAGCATTTTACTGTAAAGTGCCAAGGAGCAGCGCTCTTTCTGACCATCAGCATTTTGAATTAAAGTGATGCGCTTCCTCGCTCAAACACTCAAAGAGCAAAACTTCCCTTTACACCAGCCTTTTAGTAATCAAACGCATGTCCTTCTGCCCCAGCATCTGAAGAGCAGCGCTTCCCACTCAACAAATGTCAACAATCTACAGTGATCTGTGTAATCGAAACCGAGCACTGCCTTTGCCATGAGCTCCAGAAGAGCAGAGCTCTTTCCTCACATGGTGTGATCAGCTGCATGCTGCCCTCATCCTAAGTGCTCGACGAGCACCACTCCTCCACCTGTAACAAGTGCTCCCCAATTGGCACCCCTCACTACATGAGGACACGCACTTTGACATACAGCAGTGGCGTGTGTGCCCTGACCCTACCTTGGATGTAGGAGCACAGCTGGTATCATGCCTCTCTATTATATCCTGGAGCCAAATGGTGGCTGCATTCGTCATCCTCAAAGGTACTGTGTACAACAGGGCAGTGCAGTCTTCACTGCTGTCTAGCAACATTGTGAGCAGCTGGAGGAAGAATTATTGGGCAGCATTCCTGTCCACCTTGAGACCCTTGAGTCCTGGCGCTAACACTAACACTGTTGTTGTGCCGTTCTGCAGAGAAACCATTATTGTAAAGCTTCTAAAAGAAGCCCAGTGAATTCAAGCATTCTTCTCGCATTTATTCCCTGAGAAGTAATAACTTTGAGATTGTGTATGTCCTGAACCATTTAATTGTTTTTTATCATTTTAGGCTTGTTTAGTGCCAGATAACGGGGGTTATCTGGGTATGCTTACACTGTAAAATATCTCTAAACTTGCGTGGAGTCTTTTTGTGGTGTTTTTATTGTGTTTCTGTGCGAGTGCGGTCTGCAAACGCTTTACACATTGCCTCTGATGATAAGCCAGCTTGCTCTGTGCCAAGCTACTAGAGGATGAGTACAGAATATCTTTGGTTTGCAAGTTACTTGCCCTGATGTACGGGAACTATGATCCTGAGTGCAATGGGGACAGAGTCAGTGAGGGTCAAAGAAGTGGCTAATAAGGACAAAATGTTCTGTCACTATTTTGATGGCCTTTCACTTTCAGTTAACTGTGTGTAAATGTACATAACAAATAAATGCATGTTAAACTAATCAATAAGATATACACTGTTTTCTGTTATGAAACCTCAGTTGGTTACTCCAACCACTGCAGATGTCTGTGTGTGTGACCAGGGTGTCACAAAGTTAAATCCTGGTTGGCGGAGTGGGGAATTAGGGACTTATGTATTTTATGGTGTTAGGAGGTCGTATCCTGTGACAGAAATCTCTAAGAATGTTTAAGTTATTATTTTTAAATTGTATTCCACACAGTACGAGATACACAATATGTGCAAAAAGATCTATGGCTAGATTATGAAGCATTTTTGCAGTCGCAAACAGCCTTATTTTACATCTGGTGGCAAAAATGCATTTTTGTATGTATTAATCCTAAATTGCAATTGTGATAACGTTACCAAATCGCAATTAGGAATTGCAAATGCATACTGATTCCGTATTTGGAAGGGGCGTGTTTAGGGAGTCCCTTCCAAATACGGAATCAGAATGGGATGTATGAATATTTTGTGACCGAAATGAGGGCGCAAAACATTTGCACTTTACTACCAACTCAAAGTTGGTGGTAACAAATTTGCAAATGGGAAGGCGTCCTTTTGGGTCCCCTTCCCCTTTAAGAATGTTTAAAAAAATATTTTTTAAGAGCGGGCAGTGCTCCCACGGCCCACTGCCTACTCTTAAAAATTAAAAATGAAACTTAATTTTTTTTATTTTTAAACACATCCAGTTTTCCTTCAAAGAAAACGGGCTGCATTAAAAAAAATGACTGCTTTATTTAAAAGCAACCACAGACATGGTGGTCTGCTGACTCTCGGAAGTCACCATCCCTGTGATGGCAGTGAATCCTAGTGGGTCACAAATTCTGACCTAACTCATAAATATTAATGAGCTAGGTCTATTTGCAACCCACTACGAATTGCTAATGGGCCAATAATTACTTTTGTACATTGGTAATAGCGATTATTAAATAACAATTCACTAAAACGTCGCTATTTGGTAATCGCTATTAGAAATCTTCATACATCTGGCCCTTAGTGTTTAAGATAAAAGCAAGTGCTTCTTTAGTAAGATGAAATCAGACTTTACCTAGAGCAAACATCTTTTAAACCTGTCCATTAAAACATACTTCAGAAATCTGCTGGTAAAATGCTTATTTGACCTCTAAAAATGAATAAATTATTGTCACCATGAAGCTTTGAGTGAGTCCATCAGCTAAAGCATATACTTGCTCCAAGCGCCTCTATATTTACTGATTAACCAGCTACATACATTTACATTTATTTCAGGTATCAGGCACCTTGGTGACAAGACGTGGTGTTTCTTTAATAGCTCTCCTTCTGTCCCTCAGCTTCAGAGAAGAGCAGTGGCAGCCCGCAATACTAATATATGATGGGGAGCGATGGAACCAAACTCACCATCTTTGCGGCTCTGCCCCCCACCCTCAAGCACGGCACTTCTCCCAAGTCCACAAGCAGGAATTGAAGGACTTCATTCCTGCTCAGTGGAACAGAAATTTAACCAATCCCGGAGCTGCTCTCATGCTGTTTTCAGCATGAGAGGAGCTCCAGGATAGGTGGGAGCAGGTTAACCCAGAGTTCATTTTGAGGCTGGGGGCCTGGGCCAGCAATCCTCCGGCTGATTGACAGGCCTGGGATAGCTGGGTCTACAGTGCACGTCATGCTGGCTGTAGCTAGACAGCCTGCCAACTTGACATGCGCGCTGAAAGGGACAGCAGTCATCCTGCAGTTGCAGGATTCAGCCCCACCCTAGGCCTTCACACTCACGCTGTACACAGCACGAGCTAGTGGCAAAATAAAATGCCATTATTTATTTGTGTTTGCCTGCTGCACTCGCAGCAGGGGGTACAACCCCCTTCCACTCTTAGGGAGGAACCTCCCCTGCAGAACAGCAGACCCAACCAACACACCCTCACCGTTTCGGTTTCGGCCTCACTCACCAGAAGGTGGACAGACAATAATCATCCAGGGACAGCTGTTTTTATAACTGTATTCATAAAATTAACATGAATGGACACGCTGTTCCCCACAAAACTGCCCACTTTTACCTCTTCCTACTGCTAATATGTATTCGGTGAAACACCATTCATCTCCAACGTGAGTGCAGCTTCCTGGCGGAGACTAACGATACACAAGAGTCAAAAGTGACCATGACACGCGAATCCTGCTGGTGCACCTTCACTCTTAGATACTCTGAGCGGGTCTAAATAAACGTGTTGTGGGGCTGTGCAATTGAGTTGCATTTAAGGAATTATTACAAATTTGCAATTTTTTTTGACATTTTCACAAGAAATGTTTAGCAAACGTAATGCTTTATGTTTGTGACATAAAATGTATTTGACATTGTGGAAATATCAATGACTTATCCTCGGACTATATGGCATTTCCCTCTTGTAACATTCGAAATAACAAAAGTAGATAGACATATCACAAATGGCAAAAGTGGCACATTTGTTGACATGAAGATGCAGAGGTTTCTATGATCGGCGGTAACAACACAGACCTGTAGGTGCAGCAAATGCACAGTGCTATCATTATTGATTTATTCATACATACCACAGAGTCAGCAATAGACTTTAATTATGTGTCGATCTAACTTCCTTTCAAATGGCTTGTTTAGGTCTGCTTATTACTTCGGTGCCCTTAGGCGAATCGGTACAAATAGAGGCATGCAACGAACACAACCGATGGTCTGGGGTGGTCAAAAAGGTTGCATTTTCCATTGTGTCTCCCATAGAACTCTTCACTGTGTGATACAGTAAAAGGGGAACAGAATTACATCTAACTTTGTATGAATCTAGAACTTTACGTAGAATAGCACACCAAATTTGATCTCAAAAGACCAGAGGTCTTCAAACTTTTGTGTGCCCCGCCCCCACCTTGAACAAGATATTTCAGCATAGCTCCCCCCTTCAAACCTTTATGGTAAAAAATGTGTTGGAGGGTGACTGGACAAGGCTTATTAAATTACTTTAAGGCTGGTAAAAAGAGGTAGTACTTCTGCATTAAAAAGGGTATCTTTACACAATTAACGCATGATGCATACCTCAGCCTTTTGAATGTGTGACATTTGTTTGGGAGGGAGGGTAGGTTTTTAAAGTTTTAAAGCAACTGAGCCCATTGAAGTGAATGGGAGGCATGTGTGTTACTTGGAGGACGATGATAATTGCATGATGGAGACAGCCCCACTGCAACAGATTTGGGTGGACAGAAAGAACAATCCTCAGAGCTGCATTTCTTTACAGATTTGTTTCTGGTTTGTAGCATTTTTACCATGTTTACAACAGTTAATCGAACAAGGTATTGTAAAAGGCCTTGGTAAAGAACTATGCTCCTAAGACCTGGTTCTTTTGTCAATTCAAGCTGCAGCGGCTTAGAGATATGCTTCTTGTGTCCTTATGCTGAAGCAGCAGATCTGTTGCTTTAGTCTTTTATTCTAAAGTTTTCCTTCAGTAGTGCTTGTCACTCTCAACTGAGACAAAGAAAGCAGACACACATCATACCCATCTCCAATCCTTTGAACCAGTGGTTCCCAACCTTTTGACTTCTGTGGAACCCCATTTTATCAATTCTGGAACCCAGGGAGCCCCACTGAATCATTATTGGAATCCGGGGACCCCCCCACTGAGTCATTACTTAAAGCTGGGGACCTAGTCTGTAAAATGATTACATTTTCCAAGCAGGTGTGGACTCCCTGAGGAGGCTTTGCGGACCCCTAAGGGTCCCCGGACCACAGGTTGGGAACCACTGCTTTGGACCATTGATATAAGGCCACGGCGGGCAGTCTCTTCTGCCTAGAGACCTCCCCCCAGATTCCTTCTCCCATGGGCCTTTGCTCTAGGGCCCCAGCAGGCAGAGTCTCCTGCCTTTATTGTAAAAACGTTACAGTGAGTTCACACTCCTCACCCCTCCCTCGGCCATGACTCCAAGGCCCTCAAGAATTTGGACTCTGTGCAGTTGTGCTCTAGATGGGTTCCAGCTAAACTTCCTATTACCGTTATCCCCTCCTTCCCATCACAAAAGGACATATACAGCCGCCAAATTGAGAAAAGTGCAGCTTTTACTCCGCAGGATCCACGAGCAACATGACAATCACTTGATATCTTGTTCTGTTTGTGGACCCATGTTTTAGCTGTGGAGACCTCAGACATTCATTTAGGAGCTGATAAATGTAGTTCTTGATCCCAAGCTAGAGATCTGCAAACCTCAAAAAGCCCCACCACAGGCCTGAGCACAGTGCTAGACCAAAGACCTAACACTGCTTTATCCCCTGCAACAAGTTGCCTTGGGCCATGTGCACAGGCTAGACAGTGTGGAAGGAAACATAGTCTTATAGTTCTGAGTAAATTTGAGGAGATTTCTGAAATCAGCAGGAGCATTTTTTGAAGACAGCAATGATTACTGGAGGGCATTTGGTAACAATATTCCAAAGCATCTCGAGATTTTACAAGTAATTACATCTTATAAATTCCCATTGGAGTGATGCAATCCGTAAGCAGCCAAACAGCTGCAATCGAGTAGATATTCTGAAATACAATAATTACTGTAAATTTACTGTAAGGAGTGCTGTTCACCAGCTAATTCAATCAATTATATTGATTATCTTTGATGCACAGAAAATGAGGCAGTTTACACCAGCGTAGCAACAACACATCCTTTCCACATTTAGATATCAAGTTGTACATTATTGATGTGTCACTCTAATGACCAAGTTCCAGTAAGACCTATTTATGCCTGTGCTCTAGGCGCGGCTTGGTTTCATAAAGGCCTTTTTTAACCTATTTACCAGGATCATTGGTTTAGAGCCAACCTCAGCTTCTTCTCACCTTGCTCAAAACCACTCATGCAAACAAGCAAAGCTACTGTTTTGTTCCTAGTTTCTAAGCACACCCTTCAACTTTGCATGCATCACTGCTATGGTGCTCTAGCTCAGGTCCTGTCAAGCTACAAGCAGCACAACAATTATCCTGTTCAAAGACATTTTACAACCTGTACCATGATTTTCCACTTCCGCTTGAGCCCACCAGGCCCTGCTCTCAACCCTGCTACCTATGACCAAACGCCATGTGTAGTGCCTAGTAATCTCAAGGGGTTTGACTGCAGTTCTAGGCCCAAAGGGCTCCTGAAAGCATTATGTCACCAGAAAATCTGAAATATTCACTGACAAAAACTTTGTTAAAAATAAACTATGGATAACTTTACACTGAAGGCTATTTTCTATTTACATAAACCTCAACATTTCACTGTAAAAACATCTGTCAATTTAAGGTATTGTTATAGTTTTCAAACAACATTCACAAGTTTTGGAAAACTAAGAGCCCAAAGCAAGTCCCAATTAACTTGTCCTGACCTCACAAGCAGTATCAAGGGTGATAACACAAATGATATGATCAATCACATCACTAGTGATTTGAGATATGACCTTGTGAAAAGCTACACGTGAGGCAGAGCAAATTAAATGAGGACACTAACTCCCACACAGGAGCAGAAAGGTAGAAAGGGAACATAGAAACCAATATACATAAGTTGGTACAGTATAGAAGGTATAGGGGCTCTCCAGTTGGCACTTAGCTAAATAACATTTTAGCGATGTTCAATTTTAAGGCACGGTGTTAAATATATCAAATGCAACTCACATATGATCTGCTTCTTACCAGCTGTTAACAGATGTATCAATATTTTCACCAGCAGGAGCCAGTGCATATCTGAATAGAGACAATTGTCAAGCAGGATGAAGCATATATCCACCCATAACCTAGACTAGAATCATGAAGGGTCGTATATTGAGCGTGTAGTTAGACTGGCTTTAGGACAACCCCACTCCTCAGGTATCCCTCAGGAAACAAGAGACAGTTTAGCTTCGATATGTCCAGAGGATAAATGGATGGGCTTCTGTTCCACCCAAAGGAACAAGTTACCCCTCATCCAACTACCCACAATCAGCTTTAGGTGCCAGAAATGCTAGTGGAATGAGTTAAGTCCCTGCTGCCAGACAACCTGTAGCACAAATGTCAACTGACCAGATGGTGGAGTGGAGAGAAAATGTTAACTAATCTCATGAGTGAACAGTATAGAGAGGGTAATGTGTTACTGAAAGGAAGGCCATTGGTAGCAACTGCTAACAGCAACATTAGTCTGAACCATGGCTATGATAGAATGTATCATCACACCTGAAATGATGGCAAGAAAGAAGCCTTCGCAGGTCATGGGCAAAATAAGATGGGAGTTGATAATAAGATGGGCCGTGTGGTAAGTGGTATTTACTAAAACAACATTATTACACACATACTATACATTCAGATAAGTAAGGAAATTGGTGGCCACCTGATAAAAAAGAAACAATACTGTATAGAAATATGGACTTTTTGAAACACCCATTAGTGTAATTGACTTCTGTGAGCTGGTTCTTGGAGCAAAAGGAAGTTACGTTTCCTTCATTAATGTAAACTGAAAATTTGGGGATTAGACTGCTATAGGTGCAGTGAGGAATTGTGGGTTAATATTGGCAGGAGCTACCTATGGCGACAAGGGAGCTAGCCATATAACACGGACTGCAGTGAACGGTGCTGATAGTAATGGTGCAAAGAACACTGATCTTTTCAAAGTATTTCCCAAACAAAGTTTTAGAGTATTGACTTTGAGAAGTCTAATGGGATTAATACAAGGGGAAGTGCTTAAGTTCATGAATACTAGAAGTGTAAAATCTGCTTTTTGTCAGTTCAGTACTTTGGCGAGCAAGGGTAAGGCATAGTAGATTGCATGCATTGCAATTGACACCGAAGCAGACAAGCATGGGAATCCCTTACATTGAGAGAATGTAGAAGACTCAGAAAGAGTCAACTCGCTTTGAGGATATTAAACAATCTATCAGGAAGGGCTTGAAATGGAAATATCAAAATGCAGATATGCATTATCCAAGGGTACCTGCCGTTGGGACAGGGTAACTGCCCTTGTATGGTATATGGGCATCTACCCCTGCCTTTAGTGCCCAACAGCATGTATATCTGGTATCTTGACTTTTATCTGACCCTGTCACAGTAATCTAGCATGTGTGCAGAGTACTAGGCCTGAAAATACAAGGCCCTGAAAATGCAAGGTCCAGGACCTGTCCTGTAACCTTGAGGGGTACACCAAGCCTACACTCGTAATTGTGAGAGGACTTTTGCCCTTGCCCTGGGTCCCATATATGAGTGGCTGTGGCATCATACCATGTTTTAGTTTCATATGTAGTTGGCCAGGCCTTTTTATCTGTGCCAGTGAAAATGTGACATATTGAGTTGTTATGTGTAACTCAAAGCCTTGCACCAATATCCTGTGTGTATGGAGAGTAGGTTCACATATATAGTAGTATGTGGTGGTAGGAGTCTGTGTATTTGTCTGAATAGTTAAGTGGGATCCATTTAGGATGCCCCTGGCTTAGCATAGCAGAAGATGGAGGATGAGGACAGTTTTTCCTAGACAGTAGATGGGCATTGCCTCCATTCCTGTGGCTGGAGGGCGAAGGCCCAGATACAAAGTGAGGAAGATAGAAACAGGCTCATCTTTAGTAATTCTATGAAGACTTTCTTAGCAGTGGGCTGCCAATTAGATGTTTCCGAGCGCTGACATTTGGTTGATAATAGGGGTACAAATTAGGATTACAGTTTTTGTTGTTTAAGGTGAGGATATGTCTCTCCCTGATTACCACTTAAGAAGTCTGATGACATATGGCTGAAGAAACATCAATTGCACACTTCATTATGGCCATGTAGACAGTGCTCCAGCCTGCAGACAGTTCCAGTGCTACCTGTCATGAGAACTATCATGCAAAAAATTGGTTATTGGTTGAGAGCGGTGAGAGACCCACTCAAAAAATAGCACAGTACTTGTCAGAGTGAACTACAAAAGTCACTAACTAAGCCAGTGCTTAACTCTCTGGTAGCTTGGCACAAAGCATTCATGCTTAATGGAAAGGCAATATGTAAAGTATTTATGCAGCATTCAAACGTTAATAAAGTGAAAACACAAAACAAGCAAAATTCCAAACCAATTTAGAAAAACAGAGTACATTTTAATAAATAAAATGACACAAAAGCAACAAAAAAACAACCAGTAGAACAGGAGTTATGAATTTAAAAATTATCAGGTGAAAAAAGTGCCAAAAAGCACATAGCCACTCCAGCAGTTGTCTGGTCACACTGGGCCAGATGAAAGTCACAAGTTCAGGCTGACTGATTTGGAGCGCGGATCAGGTACTGGGACAAGGTTCATACCAGGGAAGAATTTACCTTCTCAAAATCCAAGTCCGCGTAAGGAGCTTCAGATGGAGCCTGCTGTTGTGAGGGAAGTAAGCGTGTTGTTGTCAGTGTGAGAAGTAGGTTGCTCCTGGAGCTTTGCTATGGTGGGAGATGTGGGTGGTCAGTGTTTGGCGCAAAGAGAAGATCACCATTGGAACTTCGCATCTGTGGGTGACATGGTGACTGATGATGAAGTGAGGAGCTTGCAGTCGCTATTAGCCCCAAACGTCTGGATCTTCACCTGTAGCTGCAGTCTTGGATAGGAGGATTAACCTCTGACGTCAGCCAAGGCTTCAGGGCCCGAGGAGCAACTTTTAGGGATCAGGACTCATTCCAGTAGAGGCCAGCAGCAGGCCTCAGGCAGGTCAAAGAGGGTCTGGTTAGCTGGGCAGTTGTAGGGAAGGCCTCTGGAAGCTTGTTATGTCCATGTAGCTCAAACAGGAGGTCAGCCATCTGACCCTTGGAGTCACTTCTGAAGATCCTGGGATCAAGGCAAGCAGGATCAGTCTGCATTCTTCAGTCAGAAGGGTAGTCCTTCTGTTGAATGTTCCTCAGGTCCAGGAGTTTTCTGATGAGATGGTCTGAGTGTCTCATTCTTAAACTCAGTACCAGCATGTGGGTGGAGGATGCCTAACCTTCCGCCTCCCCTGGGTTTGGCTACAATCTGTCTAGAGGGACAAAAGCAGGCAGGCCCTTGGTGCGAACTTCATTTGTCAGAAAAAGTGCAGGCAGCCTCAGAGATCAGTAAGGCGGTGTGGGCACAGCCCTCAGGCTACACTTTGAAGCTCAGGAATCTCAGAATTATAAAGAGGATTTTAAATTACAGTTCAAATGAGTGGAAGAACTATTTTTCTATCTTTTCCCAAACTAAATTATAACTTATTCGGTGTAAAAAGCTAACCCAGTGTTAGCCTACGGGAGAGATAGCTTTGCTAAAGTGAAAACAACTTCAGAAGTTGTTCACTGGCAGGACATTTAAATTTAAATACACAGATCCTACTTTTTAAATACCATGCTCCCAGTGATATGAGCCTTTAGGGCCTACCTTAAGGTTGAAAAATATATTTAAAAAAAGAAAGATTAAGGTTTAGGAAAAGATTTATTTTGCAAGTTGAAATGGCAATTTAAAACTGCATTACAGGCTGCAGTGACAGGCCTGAGATATGATTTTCAAGCTACTTAAGTGGATGGTACAATGAATGCTGCAGCCCATTTGTAGCAGTTCATTTACAGGCCCTGGGTACATCTATTACCGTATGCTAGGGACTGTTAAGTAAATTATCTGTGCCTATTGAGGATTACCAGTTTTACTAATTTTAAGGTAGAGAGTGAAGCATTTTACCCCTGGTTAGCAGGGGTAAATTGCACAAAGTTCTAGAGCCAACAAAAAAGAGTTCAGCAAAAATAGGGGACTGAATAAAAAAAAGTCTGGGGGAATACCACACCCAGCATGGCAGGTCTAACACATCACTTTACATATAATGTGAGTCTGGAGAGAAGCTTGTGAAAGGAGCAAAGGAGAATCTTTTTAAACCAGTTGTGACGTTTGACACAGTAGAGTCACATATCTGTATAATAATATGTGTGATGCAATCTAACACATTTTGGCCCAGTTCCAAGTGCTTAATGTCAAAGGAAAGGAGTGCTCCGCAGAGTACTCAAAGGACTGCTGAATGACCATGGGTTGAGTCTGTTTGACAACCAGTCTTCCAGAGGTGAGGGCTACAGAATCTGAAGTCTATACTACCTGCTGGTGGAACTGTCTGCCTAGTGCTTAGAAGACTGCCTGCCTGCTAAGAGAGGGGACAGTCTGCTAGTCCCTGCAGGATGAAGAAGCTCTCCAAGAGAAGAGGTCAAGTGTGTTCCTTGTCTGAGAAGCCCCCTGATATACCTCTGTAAAGAAATTGTTGTCCAAGTTTTTCATTTTTTATGTGTGTTTTTGGATCATTAGACAAGTAATTTAGCTTGGGTAGACATTGCTGATCTGGCTGAATTTTTCTGGATGACATTTTTCAAAATGACAGATGTGTTGCAGTGATTATGTAATATTTCAGGAATCATGAAACCTATATACTTCATTTTGGTGTCAAAACATAAGATTTGGGAGTCAAATAGTCTTATACAGACAGAAAATAATCCCTCAGAGCAAACCTTTAACCATTTTCCAAAATGGTGGTTATAATACAGAAGAAACATACATAGAAATGAAAAAAATAATGATTATTTTTAATCTTTTAATATATACACCAAACGCTGTTTATGATCTGAATATGAAAAAATAATGTGTATCACTCCTGTTTTAGACAAATTTTCATAGTACATTTATTTGTTTCAGCAATCGCTTGTGGTACATTTACAGAATGTTGAACATGTTGAACATCTGAGAAGAGCATATCGACAGGGACAGTGACATCTTTTTGTAGCACAGGTTTTGTAACTACTTGTTCATGTAAGTTCTGTAAGTAGAGGCTTTAGAACTTTACTTTCGTAGGTTATAGCACCCCATCAATGTCTTCCCAATCAAATTCACAAGGATCTTTCTCTACATATGCATAATCCAAAACATTTACACATTTTCTGATCAAGTAGAACGCTCTTTTAATGTGTTCACTCACAGAATGTGACGTTGGTGGAAGGCCACTTAGTGGGACTTACTTCTTGAACTCACTGTACGGGAGATCATCAAATGTGTGACAGTCAGAACTTGTTTTCTACACACGCACAAGGTATTTTCCTATGTCTATAAAGTCACATTCTTCTTCTATCTCAGCAAATCCTTCTAGAAACTTCACAGGTTCAGCAGTTAAAGCTTGAAACTCTGTTCCAGTTTTGCTCATAGTTTCATCACCCATAAGAATATATACCTTGATAAGAACACTGGGCATCGCTGGGTCAAGTTTCTTCTAGAGAATATGAAGCGGGATTAAGTGTTTTCTTGCCTTTTCTATAACGTATCCATAACTCTGACAATCTTTACTTATGAACATTGCAACAAATCAAAGTAGCACAATAAGAACATTTGACAGTATAAGAACTTGATTGTAACCATTTCGATCAGGCCACTCAACATGTGGCACAACACGAAGGTCAGCTTCCTCCAATTTGCTGTTATGTTATTGAACAATATTTCCCGTACCTTTTGAATATAGCTCTGCAGGCACCAACTCCTCATTGACAATCATTTCACTTTCAGTGATTGGAAATTGGGTGTTCACTGAAGCATCATCAATGGGGGAATGGCCTGTAGACAGCTCCTGGGACATGTCACATGCTGCTCTCTGCCCTGCCTACTGCTGACCTGACCTGGATGCAGGGGTGACCGCGGCCTCCAAAAACCTCGGGGAGTGCCCACCGCCTGGATCATGAAGCCATGTTCGAAGGCTCCCAAGGAGATATTACACATCACTGTGTTCTGAAGAGCGAGCGGCTGAGGCTGATAAAGGCTGGCTGAGGTGGGGTGCAGATGTTTTTGTGATTGTGCCCAGTGTTAGCCTTGTGGCTACCGAAGCTATGGGCCACGTTTGAAAGACTAGGAACAGACCTGACCTGACATAGTGCACTGAGGAGTGGTGAGAGGCTATCAAATTGGGCGAAATCTGTGGCAATCTGTAATTGAGAACTGGGAATGTTTCATGAACCTGGGTAATCAGCAGTGGGTCTTCCATTAGCCACCAGTAATTTATTCACACTGTTGTAGTCTGGGTGCTTTTCCAGAGGCACTTGTTAGTTCAGCCTTCTGTGTGATTTTGGTGTTGACTATTTCCCATACTCCTGGCAGGGGGAAAACATGTACCTCTTTTTTTGTTGTTTTAGTTTACTGATTCCGGTTCATGCTGCTGTTAGAGTATGCCAGCGAAGCCTGCAAAGGGAGGCAACAGATCATCTGTAACCCCGGTGTGGAGACATACTTGATCAGGGGGCCTGAATAGTGGGCAGAGCCGATTCAGTGGCCACAAAGTGGGTTTGGAGGACTATTCAGGAATTGGGCAAAAAGCAGGCCGTGCTCAGAGATGGCTGATTCCAAGCTCATGAAAAGGGACCCTGGCCCCTGGTTTCTCATACATGCAGCTTCGATAGTGGCCAGGCTCACAGTCTGATTCCCAGTCAACTGCAGGACCCACTATCAAGAGGGGGGCCTTTGTCAGTAGTAGCCCCCAGGGAAGGAGAGGTTTTGCTTGGAAAGGAATTGTCAAGCCCACAGGACATGCAAAGGGGGCCTGCAACCCTGCAAAGCCAACCTGCACAAGGGCCTGTCAAGCTTGGCGGGCCAGAGTAAACCTTCTCTCATGGGCGAATAGAGCCTCTGACTTTTTTCCCCTCTTCCATAACACTAACAGACCCGCAGCACCTAGCAGCTCATTGATGTCAAGTTCAGAAGTAAGTCTAGTACCAGTTTCCCCCACACCTCAGCACATGGAAACCTCTACAAGGGAATTTGTCTGTGAGTCTGGGACTATGGTGGGGGTGGGAGATACTCACTTGCCTCCAGAATCTGCTTTGGAGCCTGATCATCTGGTCATCTGAATTAGGGGGTGGGTTACCCTCCGCTGAACATTTATTAGTTACAACCCTATACCCAGCCCTCCAAGGACACTTAAGCAAGATTTTAGAGGAGATCAAATTACTAAAATCTCGCAGCAAATAACTGCAAAACAAGTTGCCGATTGGCTGCTTAATCTAGAGGGGAAAGTCTCTCAGGCCCTTGACCGAATGAAAATGATGGAACAAGGAATTTCTGACTGTTGATGGGATCTGTACAGCAGTTGGAAAAGCAGCTAGGAGCCTTGCAAATGAAATATGAGGAGCTGGAAAATCACTCTTGGAGATCTAATCTATGTATGATGGGCATTCCGGAGCATAAGATGACACTGAGGGGCCGGTATTATTAGTGAACAATCTAATTAAGAAATATGTTCTTCCAGACTATATGGCAGATCTCACAATAGTACAGGCACATTATGTACACGCCCAGATGCTGTCAAATTCAAGATACCCTTGTACATTTTTGCTGAATTTTGATTAAGAAGAAAATCTTAAGTAGGACCATACAGGCAAAGGAATTTGACATTAATAAGGAGTTCTCTATTCGCATTTGCTCAGACATGACCATGGATTCTGTCTGACGTAAGAAAGAGTTCAAAGCCATGCTTTCTCTGTTTCATCAGGCTGGGGTTCAGGCCTCTAGCCTAGGCCTCTAGCCTCATCCAGCTAAATTGAAAGTCTTGCATAATGGTCGGCTTAATTAGTTTGCATGGGTTGATGAAGCTCAGGCATTTATAAAAACTGTTTTGCCGAAGGAATAGCTTTGTTGGTTTATTTGTTATAATTTAACTGAGCCTTTTTTTTTCTTTGCAGGAGGGTCAGCAGGGAGGCTGGGTCAGGGTGGTTGGCTTGTTTTCCTTGTGATTATGTTGGTGGTGGGGGGACATTTGTTGATAGTTGGTGTTGACACTTTTTTTAATGGGTGAAAATTGCTTGGGCACAGAAACTTTGTATAGCATGGATAGTTTTTCAGGGTCAAATAAAGAAATGGTGTGTAGTGCAGTAAAAGAGATTACATATTCAGATATTGGATGGTGAATAAGGGCTCAGATTTTGTAATTGTTATAATGTGAATGGGCTAAACAATAGATGTAAATGGATGCAGTCTTTCTGAGGTTATTGCAATATGGTCCCTCAGTTATACTATTACAAGAGATGCATTTAGTCTGAGGGAAAGAAGGCAATAAGCTCTGCTACCCCTGGGTGAGTCAGAGCTTTTTTTCTCAGAAGATTCAGTTCACAAGGGGATAGCGGTGGTGTTAAGTCATAAAACTCTGGTTAGATGGATCTGGCGGGCAATCGGGTTATAGTTCCTAATGTGGTATATAACATGTAAAACAACATTGTTTCCTTTTATGGCTCGATTTCAAATAATGTTTATCCTCTTCAGTCATCGTTATGGAAATTATGCAAATGTCTGGGGATACCGATTATAGGGGGAGATTTCAATTTTCCTCCTGTGCCAGAAGTGGAGTCTTCAAATCTTGGATGGGCTAACAGAAGCAAAATACAAATCGGATCTTTTTTTATATGTGCTCTAGACTGGGCGTTCCAGATGTATTGCGTGTGCTGAATCCCACAGCAAGCGTTTTTTTCCTACTAATCAAAGAAGTATCTGTCTGCTTCCTCCCTGATTGACTTTTTTTTAACCCCTCCAATATTTCTTCTTATTATCATGCCAGGGCCTCTTCAGACCGTTCAGTACTTGTTTTAAGATTTCCCACGTTCCGCTCCAGAGTATTGAGGAGATGGATAATGGATAAGTCTGTGCTGAGGCAAGACTCATACGCTCGGTCTTTGGCCATAGAGACTGCATATTTCTTTTCAATTAATGCTCACACTGCGGAAAATGCCACTGTTTGGGAAGCTTTCAAAGCTTCAGGGGTCCATGATTTTCTTGCTAGCTTTCCAAAGGAAGAAATTTAGGTGAAATTGCAAAGAGAAGCTGATGAGTCTTATTTTGAACCTTTCATAAGGCCGTCCCCTGATTTTCTTTATTTGTGGCAGGAGAAGAAAGAAGCTCTGAAGAATTTCTTTTTAGAGAGGGAAATTCTTAACAGCCATACCTATAATTGTCAGGTCTATGAAGAGGGGGAACAAATGGGTCACTTCCTGGCCTGGATGGCCAAGGAGAAAAGCAACTGAAATTTAATTACTGAATAAGGGATCCAGACTCAAAAGAAATAGAACGGGATAATGGGAAGATTGGGGTAATATTTCTACATCACTATGAGTCACTTTATAAGGCTGATATTGACTTATGGGACCCAGCTCTGGCAGATATGTTTTTGCAGGAAGTTCATCTGCTAGAGTTAACCTGCGAAGCTGTAGCTTTGATGATGACTAATAACCCCTGAACAGGTTAGGGGAGCCATAGGGGAACTTCCAGGGTAGAAGGCTATGGGAGAAGATCGTATCAGGGCTGAATTTTATAAGCACTTCTGCACTTTACTAGTTGATCCTCTTTTAGACTTATTTAATTCTATCTTTTAAGAAAGGCATTTTAGTAATTTCTTTAAATAAAGGAAAGGATGAGTTAGCCACATTATCGCATAAACCCATCACAGTTTTAAACACTGATTATAAGCTCTTTACAAAGATTTTATCTAATCGTATTAATGTTGTAATGAGATTATAATTACATCCTGGGTGTTTTCTGAAAGGCAAAGTTTGAGAACAAACACTTATTATTTGTTGAAATTTATAGATGTGGTTACTGGCAATAACATTCCTCTGGCAGTAATCTTGATGGATGCAGAGAAGCACTTTGACTTTGTGAGCTGGGATTTTTTGTTTAAAATTTTGAAGAAATGCAATGTTCCGTCCCAACTCTCGGGGTTAATAGCCAGACTGTACACAGGTATATCCACTCAAATATTAATAAATAATGTTAGTGCAGGGATAGTGTTTTCCAGTTGGGGGACCCACCAAATATTTGCCTTATTTATAGAATTTTTGGCTCAATATATATGATCACATGGTGACATTCATCTTCCTTTCCTGGGAGCGACAAAAATAAATCTATACGCAGATGATGGATGTGGCCATGTACCTGCATCCAGATAGGCTGAACATAGAGACAGCTTTCCAAGTGATTCAGAGGTATACTAGTCGGAGAGATTATAAAATAAATGAAACAAAAACTGAGGCATATTTGTTCAATACCTCTGCAGAAATATTACGCTCGGCGGTCATGCAAAATTATAATTAGCATCCGAAAAGATATTTGTGGATATTGCATCATAGAGGACAAGACACGGTGACCCAAGTCTGCCAGTCTGTAAGGACGAACAAAAGTAGAAGGAGAGGCCCAAGTAGCTGCCCTGCAAATTTCCACCACAGAAGCACCCTGTAACTCAGCCACCGTAGCAGCCATATCCCGGGTAGAACAGCCCTGGATCCCCAGAGGCGGCACAACCCCTTGCAAAGAATAAGCCATCAAAACCAGAGAGCGGACCCAACGACTCAAGGAAGCAGTGGACAGTGTCTCCCCCTTCCGAGCTGGACCAAAATTAACAAACAAGGAATCACCTTTCCGGAAAGGAGCAACCACCCGCAGATATTCCAACAATGCCCTACGCACATCTAAAGTATGCAACGAACCTCCTCAGCCGAGGAAGGATCGGGACAGAAAGCAGGCAGGATAACCTCCTGCTGAGCATGGAAAGCGGAATTCACTTTGGGAACAAACGAGGGAACAGGCACAAGCACAACCCGATCAGGAAAAACCTTACAAAAAGGAAAAGTGCAGGCCAAAGCCCCCAACTCCCCCAAACGGTGGGCTGAAGTAATGGCCGCCAGAAAAAAAGTTTTCAACGTCAGATGATGCAAATCACAGGACTCCAGAGGCTCAAAGGGAGGACCAGTCAAGCCCTCCAACACCAAACAAAGATCCCAGGAAGGAAAGGCCCGCACCTGATGAGTAAACAAGTTAAGAAGGCCCTGAAAAAATCTAGGCATCAAACGACACTCACCAGACAGATTATTCCATGGACCACAAAAAGCCTGAATCGCAGCCCACTGCACCCGCAGAGAAGCCACAGACAAACCCAACTGGGCCCCATCCTGTAGAAACTGCATCACCTCAGAGAAGCCGCCGCAGGATCCAACCGATGCCGCAAACACCAGGCAGAAAACACTTTCCACTGCCGACTATACGACAGCAACGTAGAACAACGCCACGAAGCCAGCAAAGTCGAAGTCAAAGTGACCGGAATCCCCAAGCTCGTCAATCCCCTCCGTTCAACTTCCAAGCCGTCAAGTTCAACTGCCGCAACGACCCTAGAGGGAGGCAAGGAAACTCCAGAGGCCGAAGCAACGGAAACCAATTTGTCCGTGTCCAATGCGGAGCGATCAAGAGAACCATGACATTCGTAAGACGTACCGTCACCAGAAAAGCACGGAACAATTGGAAGGGCGGGAATGCATACAGAAGACCCTGAGGCCAAGGACACAACATCCCGTCCACCGCCCAAGCCTGAAGACAATGAAACCAGGAGCAAAAGCGCCTCACCTTTATATTCTCTGGGGAGGCAAAAAAATCCAACATCGGAATACCCCACAGGCGAACCAGCCGACGGAACAGAGACAATCGGAGAGAGAAAAGTTGGGACAACGGAATGACCCGGCTCACCAGATCTGCCCGAACATTGACCACCCCCTGAATGTAGGTGGCCCGAAGAGACAGAACCCACTCCTGAGCCTAAATGAAAATGTTCCTCGCAATTCGAAACAGAGACCGAGACTTGTCCCACCCTGCCTGTTCACGTAAGATTTGGCTACCAAGTTGTCCGTCCGGATAACAACATCCAATCCCTTCAGGGACCCCTGAAAATGAACCAGACCCAGAAGAACCACATTCAACTCCCTCCAATTCGAGGAGTGGCTCACCTCCACAGTCGACCAAAACTCCTGGAACTGATCCGACCCCAGCCAAGCTCCCCATCCGGAGAGACTGGCATCGGTCGTCACTACAACCGGCCGTGAAGGAGACAAAGTCACCCCCAATCAAAGATGAGCCGGCACCAGCCACCATCCCAACTCCCTGCGAACAGGAATCCTCCTCCGAAGAGATCCTGAAATTGGAGACCAATGAGTGAGAAACCAGTTCATCAGGCAAAGAAGATGAAACCGCAGCCAAGGTACCAGAAAAACCACTGATGCCAAATGACCCTGCAGACGAAACCACTGAAGGACTTTGGGAGCATTTTGCGACAAGATCGACAACACCTGCGACTGGAGGCACAAAAACCGCTTCTCTGACAGTCACCAATCCTCGGAGAGTCAGAAAGCGGGCCCGAGGAAAACCAGATCCTGGGAAGGGACCAAATCTGACTTCATCCAGGTAACCAAAAACCAGTGATTTTGCAGGACCAACAGTACCCGGGCCACATGATTCCGTAACAGAACCTGATTGGGAGCTTGAATCAGAATATCATTCAAATACGGATGGACAAACACACCCTTGGAATGCAGAGGAGCTACCAGAGGAGCCAGCACCTTGGTGAAAATCCGGGAAGAGGATTTGAGGCCAAACGGCAGAACACAGAACTGAAAATGGTCCCGGCCTACTGAAAAGCTAAGGAACTTCTGAGAAGACAGGGCCATGGGAACATGCAGGTAAGCATCCTGAAGATCCAGAGACCCCAGGAAATCCCCTGGACTGACCAGAGGAAATATTATCTGAATGGCCAGCATTCGGAAATGCACAGTCTTTAGCCAGGAATTCACCCACTTGAGATTGAGTACTGGGCGAAAACCCCCTGACACTTTTGGAACCAGGAACAAGATGGAATAAGCGCCCAGACCCCTCTCCCCCACAGGAACTCGGGAGATGGCCCCTTTGACGAGCAAGTCCCGGACACCCTTTAACAATGCCCTCCTCTGAGCACCGTTCGCAGGCAGTGGCGTAGGATGAACCCCCGTATCTGGAGGAACCACATTGAAGTCTATGGCGTAGCCATTGTTCACAATGTCCAGCACCCAGCGATCATTGACATCCTCCTGCCAAACGTGAAGAAAGTGTCTCAGCTGACCCCCAACCGGCCCGCTGCCAGACCCACAGTGATTGTCAGGAATCCTTTTTGAGGCCACCCCGACCCAAAGGACCAGACTTCTTAGGAGAAAAACGGGGCTGAAAACAACGCTTCCTGGAAGAAAAAGATTTGGAATCAAACATGGGAGAAGAACGCGAATGCTTCCGCCAACCCTTGCCAGAAGAAGAACCACCTTTTTAAGGCAAGGCGTTGTACCTCTCCTTAAAAGCTTTTGAAAGCATGGAAGGCAACTGATCCCCAAACAAATCGCGACCTTCAAAAGGAAGCCGCAGGAGAGAAGACTTCTCCCCCCGGATCTGCCTTCCACATCCTCAACCAGAGGGACCGAAGAGTCCCAATCAAAGCCCCAGAAGCCAGAGCCGAAGTGCGAACAACATCAGATGACATGTCAGCCAGCAACCTGGCCTGTTGTTCCATAACCGCCAGCAGCTCCGAACACTCAGAACCCTTCTGGACAGCCACCGCAAGTTTGTCAAAATCCTGCACCAAGGACTGGGCAGAATAAGCAGAAAAAATACCAGCTCTGAGGGCTACATTTTCCGCAGCAAAGGCCCTCTTCAGACCCGAATCCACCTTCCTGTCAGTGGCATCAGCAGGAACGCAGTCCTCAGGATTGACTGCCGTCTTGCCAATCAAAGTAGCTAAAATGGAATCCAGCTTAACGGAAGGGGGCAACACCTCCTGCCCCTCCCCCTCCAGTAAGTACAATTTCTGAAGGAAGCGAGGAACCTGAGATTTGTCCACATACTTCGACTCACGGAAAACCATATCCTTAACCGGGCCCAGGAAAGGCATGGCAAACCACAAAGGTGTTTGATACTAAGAGAACATGTGGGAATCAGTCCCAGAAGGCTGAAAAACAGGAAACCCCAAATTGTCCCGAACATGTGTCAGAACATCCCACATCTCCACCCTGGAGACATACTTCCCACCAGAAGAATTAGAAGGGGCATCATCATCTGAGGAAGAGGACCCCTCCGCGGCCCCTCAAAGGACGGGAGGCAGGAGAACGTCCAGGCCTAGGAGCCCCAGCCTGAAGAGCACGAGACACAGCCACCTCAATTATGTCCTGAACCTCTTCCCTGGACATGAGAGGCGCATGAACCCCCAGCACAACCTGGTGCCCACCAGGACTGGTAAGGGGAACCGCAACATCCTCCCCCGAAGAAGAAGAAGAAGAGACAATTCTGCGCCGTTTGGAAGGAACCTGCCTCAACATAATCCAAACATGAAATGTACCCGAGGCCAACAGCATCCAATAAAATAAAGGAGAAACTCCCCCCCCATCCAAAAGCAGCAAATGGAAATAGCACAGTAATTAACCCAAAAACAAGAAAAAAACACGGGCAGAAACGCCCGCCCTACCGTATCCATGAAGATCCACACAACCAGTGAATCAGCCCAGCAGACGCAAGGCAGAGACCCGGAAGTGCAGCCCCTGCCACCAGAGAGCCGGCTGACTCCGTCAGCCGACCTGGAAGAAGCGTCTTCCCAAAGCAGCGCCGCCGACCCATATGAAGATGTGAATGCCGGTGGACCCACCGCTAGGAGCACCACGCCCGCCGAGAGTCAAAACGAGGCCCCCCCAGGCCCGCTGTGGAGGAGGAAGAGAAGGTAAGTCTAGCAACTGGAGGTGACAGGGGAAGGGGGGCTTTTCAAAAGGGAAGGGAGGGGTCTGGGGGGAGGCAGGAAGCCTCACTGGTTGGGTTGGGAAAGGAAGGCGAGGGAGGGAAAGGAGGTAATGTTTATTGCCCTATAGCTGCATGGGTTTTCTGTGCAGGGGTCTCAGTTGGACAATTCTTTGTTGATTTATATGTTAGACTGCTACAAGATGCCAAGTCTTCCAAGTGCCATTCATGATCCTAAGATACCAAAGAAAGATGCATATACGAATCTGTTGACTTTTAGAGTTATCAAGCAGTGCTTCTTTCGTAAGTTTCAGATGCTCACAATTCATGCTGCTACCCCTTTGTCTTGCTGTTACCAGTTCTCCCCTTGTTTCCAGCCAGCAGTTACTAAGAAATGGGCAAGGCTTGTCATTTATAAGATTCTGGATTTCTTGGCCGATGACAGAGTGAAGACATTGACAGAGGTCTTTTCTGGTAATTCTTCGCTAGCAGCCTTGTTTAGTTTCCTCTACAGATAGGTTGTTTCTGTTCTTAATAGTCTTCCCTTATATGACATTTATTGCTCGTCAGGGCTGGCCAAAAAACTGTTTTGTCCAGGGAACGTGAATGACTCTCTGAGCTTCTGGTACAGAGAGGTTCATTTGAAGAATTTTCCTGCCCCATCTAAAATCTGTAACAAATAGTTGAAATGTGATAAGACTGAGATCAATGCTGAGAGATGGGCAAAGTACTTCAAGTATGGCTTTACATTGCTGCGGGGGGATAAATTTAATACTTAATGCATGGTGGCTTTATTATAGCTCGGACTGCAACAAGAAGGTGTTCCAAATCCAAAGGTGAGGGAGACTGGGGACATATGTTTATGACTTGTAAAGTCATTTCTGGGTTTTGGATACAGATTTATGAACAACTTCCACTCACTTAAAATGGGCCATGAGGTTAAACCCACACCAAGTATCATCCTATTTGGCCTCACTCTTCCTGGGCTGAGTGACTGGGGGCCAAGTTTGTTTTTATTTTCATTCTCGTCACCCAGTCTATTAATATGAGCCACAGAAGTCCCCATGGATACCTACATTTGTGGAATTGTCAGTTCACCTGATTAGATACTCTGAAATGGGAGAGTCTTGCATGTTACTAGCCATTTCATGAATTGCTGGCTAGAAGTTTAATATTACGGAAATTGTTAGTGCACTGTTACTTTATGGGTTACATTATAACCTATGAACTGTGGGTTAGATGTTCTAACCTGTAGGAAATGCCATTGCATTGTTACTTTATTGATTGACTTGTGGCTTGTCGTGCTGTGTATATTAATTGCCATGTTATTCCGGATATGGTAAATGTCGAGAAAATTGACCTGTACTGTATCCTAACCAATATTTTAAAAAAATAATAATTTTAAAAAAAGAAGCATGAGCAATGTTTTGGCAAGTTAACATCTCCAAGTTTATCTTGTTCGATGTTGATGACCAAAATTTATCAAGTTGCACAAGATTAGCTGTCGAATTTTTTATGCAAGCAAGGTCATTTATTCCACTTGTGGACATTCTTCGGATTCTCTCACATTCTTTGACAGATAGTTCAAGATAATTGTCAAATATAACATGCAGCTCTTGCAAGGTGCACATTGACTTTGATATCTGTAGAACAGTCTGACCGACCTCTCCGAAATTTAGCATGGATGAAATCTTGACCATTCACAACTAAGACACATAGGCCCTCATTACAATCCTGGAGGTTGGTGATAAAGCGGCGGTAATACCACCAACAGGCCGGCGGTAAAAAAAATTGAATTATGACCACGGCGGAAACCGCCAACACAGACAGCCACTTTAACACACCGACAGCCACGGCAGTAGCAACAAGCACCGCGGCGGTAACCGCCAACAGACAGGCGGAAGACAAGGTTCCGGCCACTGTATTACAGGAGGCCTATCTGCCACCTTTTCCGGGGCGGTACCGACGACAACAAAAGCACGGCGGAAACAGAACACCGAAGTCAAAGCACTCACCTCTGGAGACTCAGGGAACAACCACAACGCCATCGAGCCCGAACTGCAGATCTTCCCCATGCTGGTCTACCTCCTCCTACACCAGGAATACAAATGCCGGCGACGACGACCACGGTGAGTACTGCCACCTAGCACACAGAGGAGGGGGAGGAAAAAGAAAGTGACACACGCACGAAACACACACACACACCCCAGATGCAGTAACATTACATATTCACCACCTACCCCTCAGGAATAATGCAAGGACAAAAGGAAGTGATTAAAATGAGTGTAATAAGATAAAAATCCAGAAAAACGTCCTCAAAATT
Source organism: Pleurodeles waltl (assembly GCF_031143425.1). Classification (NCBI taxonomy): domain Eukaryota; kingdom Metazoa; phylum Chordata; class Amphibia; order Caudata; family Salamandridae; genus Pleurodeles; species Pleurodeles waltl. The sequence continues at coordinate 865,068,495 of NC_090439.1, read as the reverse complement.
CAAATCAGTATTTACAGATATACAAATGGAGGGACACTGCCCAGTCCATAACGTCCGTGGCCACAGGGCCTCATCACATAGGCCAAGGCCCCATCATACACCTGCATCAACACGGAGAGAATACTGCTGGGGCATCAGGTCCAAAATACACAGGCACCTCAGGGGGACGGGGAATGGGGGGGTCACTTCAGCCGGAAGATGGTACAACGCCACTTGTCCTGGAGGGGGCAACGTGCCCACAGCTTGGTCCTGGGGAGTGCAAGGCCACAGTCTCTGTAGTAGGTGTTTGCCCACTGCTTGGTCCTGCGGAGTGCAAAGCCACAGTCTCTCTGGAGGGTGGTTTGCCCACTGCTTGGTCCTGGGGAGTGCAAAGCCACAGTCTCTCTAGTGGGTGGTTTGCCCACTGGTTCTGAAGGGGGCCTTGTGCCCAGTGTGCTTCATCCTGGCAAGGATGCAGTGAGTGGATGTCTTCTTTCACTGGTTCTGGAGGGGTCCTTGTGCTCAGAGTGCTTCATCCTGGCAAGGATGTAGTGAGTGGATGCCTTCTTCCACTGGTTCTGCAGGGGGCCTTGTGCCCAGTGTGCTTCATCCTGGCAAGTAGGAGGTGAGTGGATGGCTTCTCACACTGGTTCTGGAGGGGGCCTTGGGCCCAGTGTGCTTCATCCTGGCAAGGATGCAGTGAGTGGATGACTTCGTCCACTGGTTCTGGAGGGGGCCTTGTGCCCTGTGATGCAGATCTTTGAGAGTGTAAGGTCACAGGCTCTCACCTGGGTCTCACACCCACAGGATTTGCAGGGGCCAGGAAGCACTACAGTCCATGGAGGCAGGACTACACACTGCCCGCCGGCGGTGATGGCTGCTCAGTGGTGGCAGTGGCAGGGCTGGTGTCCGGGATGCCAGTGGTGGGGAGAGGCTCCTGTCTGTCCCCTGCACCCTCGGACGGCTGCCCACTGGGGCTGGTGTCAGTGCTGCCAGTGGTGGGAGGCTTCTACCCTTCCCGAGCAGCCTCGGACGGCTGCCCACTGGAGCCGGTGTCAGTGCTGCCAGTGGTGGGGGAAGGCTCCTGTCCATTCCCTGCAGCCTCGGACGGCTGCCCACTGGGGCTGCTGCTGCTGGCAGTGGTGCTGCTGGCAGTGGAGGTGGCGGTGCTGATGGCGGTGCAGATGGCGGTGCAGGTGGCAGTGCTGGCAGTGGTGCTGGTGGCAGTGCTGCCAGTGGTGGGGGGAGGCTCCAGCCCTTCCGCTGCAGCCTCAGATGGCTGCCCACTGGGGCTGCTGCTGCTGGCAGTGGTGCTGGTGTCGGTGCTGCCAGTGGTGTGGGGAGGCTCCAGCCCTTCCCCTGAAGCCTCCGACGGATGAAGCGCCATGGTTGGTTTTGTGAGGTCAGATTCTGTCACAGCACCAGGCCTCCTGTCCCTCCTGCCTGCAGGGGAAGGCTGTTTGCCCTTGCTGTGTGGTGGTGCCTCCTTGCCCCGTGTGGTGGTGCCTCATTGCAATTGCCGTCTGGTGGTGCCTCCTTGCCATCTGGTGGTGCCTCCTTGCCATCTGGGGGTGCCTCCCTCCCATCTGTTGGTGCCACCTTGCCCTTCCCCTTGGCAGCTGGTGCAGGCACACTAACAGTGCTGATGGGTGTCTCCTTGGAGCCTCTCACACCTGCAGTAGCTGCCAAAACTACAGTGGACGTGGTCTGGGTGGCCTAGGTAATGGCCTGGGTTCTGCCCACCCTGGCCCGACGTGAAGGACTGGGGGAGGGGTAGGAAAGAGGTCAACGACGGAGAGGAAAAGCTTCTTAGGGACACTGGGGCAGGAAGAGGGCGAAGGTTTGGGAGTGGAGGAAGAGGGAGTGGTTGTAGGAGGTTTCTGTCTGCTGTGTGCTGTGCATGTGCAGGTGCATGGGCTGGATGGTATTGTGAGGTGGATGGCTGTTGGATGTCTGAGTGCTTCCGTTTGTGTACTTTGGAGGAGGGGGCACAGACACAGTGGGAGAGGACACAGGGGATGTGTGCATGGATGTGGGGGTGGTGCCTGCCAGTGAGGGGCGTGTAGTGATAGGTGTGATGGTGATGGAGGCAGTGGGTATGGATGTGGTGCATGCAGGTGTGAGTGGAGACGCTACTGGGAGGGAGGTGGATGACAAGGAGGAGGGGGACATAGTAGAGGCAGTGGATGTTGTTATGTCAGCATCTGGATAGTGTTTGGATGAGTGCCTGTGGGATGATGTGTGGTGCTTGTTTTTGCCTGAGCCACTCCTGTGTGTTGTCTTGGGTGCATGCTGGTCTGAATGTGGACGTGGGATAGGTTGAGGTTCAGGGGCATGGGATTTGTATGTTGCAAATACCCTGCCAGGCCCTGGATGGCATTTACTATGGTTGACTGCCCAACAGAGATGGATCGCAGGAGGTCAATAGCCTCCTGACTCATGGCAGCAGAGCTAACTGGGGCAGGGCCTGAGGTGCCTGGGGCGAAGGAGATGCCCCCCCTCCTGGGTGAGCAGGCACGGGTAACTCGCTGAGGGGCTGCTGGGAGGGCGATGCTGGTATGGGGGTGGCGGCTGTACCTGTAGTTGGGGTGAGCACAGAGCTGTCCACCACCACTAGGGAGCTTCCATCGGAGGAGGTATCACTTTCAGAACTGTCCTCTCCTGTCTCCGCCGTGGTGCTCCCCTTATCCTCTGTTCCAGTGGTGCACTCACTGTCAGTGGATTCGGCCTCCTGGGCCCTGTGGGATGCAGCTCCATCTGTCACCGGTGCCTCTGCTCCTCCACCAGATGATGCTAATGCACATAAGGAGAGGATGACAAAACAAAAAGGGGGGAAAGAGACACAGGATACACTTGGTCAATGGCAGCAACAACACCACTGTTGGCGCACACGACACACCGGTGACAGCCCTATGCACTAGGCAATGCACTACCAGTCACAATGCCTGTCACCAGGCCATGGACAATAATACCTAACGCCAGTTGCAGCATACCTGAGACCCACAGAGCTCTGTCCAGTAGTAGATGCCCACTAGCTTGTTTAGAGATGGAGTTTATCAGCCCCTGCTCAACATGGAACCTACCCTGCAATGTCCGGCCTGGCCTAGGGGCACCAACAGGTGCACATACCCCACCCAGAGACAACCCCACCACGCACAAGTAGTATATTGGGAAATGTACTCACCCCCTTGTGGCTGCTGTGATGCCCTCAAGCACCCATCCAGCTCTGGATAGGCCACCGCCAGTATGCGGAACATCAGGAGGGTCAGGGTACGATGGGCATCCCTTCCTCATTGGGAGGCCATCCCCAGCAAGGGCCGCCACGGTCTTCCTTGCCCAGCGTCTCAGGTCCTCCCACCATTTGTGACAGTGGGTGCTCCGCCTGCCATAGACCCCCAGGGTCCGCACGTCCTTGGCGATGGCACGCCATATAATCTTTTTCTGATGGGTGCTGACCTGCAGGGAAATAAACATAGAAAGAGGTATCAGTCATACCATACAGTCTATTACACTCATGGCCCACCATAGCCCTCCCATCCCCTTACGCACAGACATTGCCCACCATCCATTCAGCACGCTGCCCAGGACACCTCAACCACCCCCCCTTACATGAGGCCCTCACATAAAGCACTCCATGCATTCATGCCCCATGCATCGTGCTCACAGTGTACTCACCTGTTGGTCTAGAGGCCCATACAGCATTTGGTACTGGGGTAGGACCCCATCCACTAGTCTCTCCAACTCCGCAGCAGTAAAGGCAGGGGCTCTTTCCCCAGTGACACGAGCCATGGTCGGTTCCAGACACAGGTCACAGCAGCACTTGCAGTGTAGGTCCTCTCCTGTAGAAGGTCAGGTAGCAAGTGAGTGAACAGATAGAAAATGGCAGTCAAGTCCGCGGCGGTGCGTACCGTCACCACCAGCGTACATCACCATTGGCTACTGTAACCCATAGGGCCCAATGTTAGCCAATGAGGAGTTGCACACTGGTACTCGACCGCCTCCCGCAATGGTGCAAAACGTCAGCGCCATTACCTCATTTTCACCTGTCCATGCACACAGGACAGGCAGCTGCCATTTCAGGGGGGCAGGCCCTGGCGCCTAACTGCGTCACAGCACACATAGGCACATTTGGGGGCTAAACATCAACATACTATTTGTGTCACAACATGCAATGCACTGTACGTTTAGGAAATGTTGAAAACTGAAGAGATGTTCATCATTTTGCCCCCTATTTTACAACTGCTGCAGATGAATAGGATATGGAGGCATCCCCCTGTGTACAGGCCCCTGGTGGACTTGGCAACAATGGAGGACAGGTACATTATTCTCACCTACAGACTTGATAGAGCCACAATCCAAGAGCTGTGTGCCCAATTGGAGCCAGACCTGGCCTCAGCTATCCGTCACCCCACTGGGATCCCCCCTCTTGTGCAAGTCCTATCTGTGCTCCATTTCTTGGCAACTGGCTCCTTCCAAGTGACAGTGGGCTTGGCAGCAGGAATGTCACAGCCAATGTTCTCAAATGTGCTGACCAGAGTGTTGTCTGCCCTGATTAAACACTTGTGCAGCTACATCGTTTTCCCCCAGGTGGAGGATTTGGCCACAGTGAAAGCTGATTTCTATGTAATGGGACATATCCCCAACATAATTGGGGCGATAGATGGTACACATATTGCCTTTGTCCCCCCTTCCCCCAACAGAATTGAACAGGTTTTCAGAAATAGAAAGAGCTTTCACTCTATGAATGTGCAGATAGTGTGCCTGGCGGACCAGAACATCTCCCATATTAATGCAAAGTATCCTGGGTCTGTGAATGATGTTTTTATCCTGAGGAATAGCAGCATCCCATATATGATGGCTCAACTCCAGAGGCACCGGGTGTGGCTTAATAGGTGAGCCCATGGTCCCCAGTGGATGTTGGTATATGGGTGTGGGGTTGGCCCGAAGGGTTAGTGTCTGGCTAACTGGTATCCCTCGATATTTGCAGGTGACTCTGGTTACCCCAACCTCTCATGGCTACTAACCCCAGTGAGGAATGCCAGGACAAGGTCAGAGGAACATTACAATGAGACACATGGGAGAAAAAGAAGAATTATAGAGCAAACCTTTGGCCTCCTGAAAGCCAGGTTTCGGTGCCTCCATCTAGCAGGTGGTTCCCTGTGCTACTCACCCAAGAAGGTGTGCCAGATCATCGTGGCATGCTGCATGTTGCATAACTTTGCCTTGAGACACCAGGTGCCTTTTCTGCAGGAGGATGAGGCTGGAGATGGGTCTGTGGCAGCAGTGGAGCCTGTGGACAGTGACAAAGATGAGGCAGAGGATGAGGATGTGGACAACAGAACAGCAATCATTCGACAGTACTTCCAGTGACACACAGGTAAGACACTGTAACTTCACCTACCATTGCAGTTTTGTGTTGTAAGTGTTCACTGGCAGGCTGATGTTCCCACTACTATGGCCACTTACTGTACCCTTAGATATGTCTATTCACAGATATATGTGCCCTACTCTGGCTCCTGGTGTATTGACTGCAGCAAAATACAGGTCATATTTAAGTATACATGACTGTACAGTTGAATTGCAATGTCTACAGACTGTGAAACAAATACATAGTTCAATCACTTGGCAGGCTCAATACTTTTATTTTTTACAAGGATGTTTACTCATGTGCTAATAAGTGAATGGGGTATTGCTGTAGGCTGAGGAGTGAGGGTTCTAGGAGAGTCCAGGATAGAGTCCAGTCTATTTGTATCATAGGTGCACTGTCCAAGGCGGCATAGGAAGTGGAGCAATGGTTGTTCAAGGTGGACAGGTTGACAGAGTGGGACACAAGGGTGACAATCAGGAGAGTCTTATTTTCTGGTGTGGGTCTTGGCAATGTTCTCTGGCTTCTGCCTGGATCGCAGGGACTGTTTGTGTGGTGCTTCTTCTTCTGCAGAGGGTGGGGTGTTGGTGGCCTGTTGTTCCTGTGGCGGGCCTCCTGCCCTCTAGCATCAGCAGAGGTGGAGGGCTGTTCATCGGTGTGGCTAGTGTCAGGGGCCCCTTGGTGTGCCACTGCCTCCCTCATGGTGTTGGCCATGTCTGACAGCACCCCTGCAATGGTGACCAGGGTGGTGTGGATGTCCCTCAGGTCCTCCCTGATCCCCAGGTATTGTCCCTCCTACAGCCGCTGGGTCTCCTGCAACTTGGCCAGTATCTGGCCCATCGTCTCCTGGGAATGGTGGTATGCTCCCAGGATGTTGTTAAGTGTCTCCTGGAGAGTCAGTTCCCTGGGCCTGTCCTCCCCCTGTCACACAGCAGTCCTCCCAGCTTCCTGTCGTCCTGTGCCTCTGTCCCGTGAACCATGTGCCCACTGCCACTGACCCCAGGTCCCTCATCGTCCTGTGTTTGTGGGATTGCCTGGGGTCCCTGTAGTAGTGGACAAACTGCTGATTTACGTGTCCTGGGGACAGAGGTACGGGCCCCCTGGGTGGGTGCTGTGGTGGTGTTTCCTGAGGGGGGATGCTCTGTGGTGGTATGGGACTGTGCCTGGGTAACCAACTGTTTGGAGGTCCCTGATGGGCCAGGTAGTTCATCCAGATCCAGGCGAGCAGAGCTGCTGTCATCACTGTGGGCCTCTTCTGGGGGGAACTGGATGTTGCTGGCACCTCCTCTCTGGTGACGTTGGATGTGGGGACCTGTGGGGATGTAAATGCAGTGTTATTGTTTCTGTGTGTGTCATCTTGTGCATGGGTGTGTTGCCCGGTATGGTTGTGATTGTCCTGTCAGCTTTGCCTTGTGTGAGTAGTTATTTTGTGGGCTGGGTGATTCGCTCTAATGTGCATGCTTTAGTGATGGGTGTCCAGGCAGGTCTGTGAGGGGTGTCCATGCATTGGTGGTGCATGCAGGGCTTGGTATTGTGATGGGTGGGGTGTGATGGTGGGGTGTATGTGAGGTGGTGGTGTGATGGGGTGAGGGTAGGGGTGGGGTTATGTGATGGCATGCAGGTAGGGGGTGATAGTAATAGAGATTTGACTTACTAGAGTCCAGTCTTCCTGTTACTCCTGCCAGGCCCTCAGGATGCATGATTGCCAAGACTTGCTCTTCCCATGTTGTTAGTTGTGGGGGAGGAGGTGGGGGTCCACTGCCAGTCCTCTGTACTATATGGTGTCTTGCTACCACGGAACGTACCTTCCCCCGTAGGTCATTCCACCTCTTCCTGATGTCATCCCTGGTTCTTGGGTGCTGTCCTAGGGAGTTGACCCTGTCCACGATTCTCCGCCATAGCTTCATCTTCCTAGCGATGGATGTCTGCTGCACCTGTGTGCCGAATAGCTGTGGCTCTACCCGGATGATTTCCTCCATCAAGACCCTTAGCTCCTCCTCTAAGAACGTGGGGTTTCTTTGTGGTGCATTGGGTGTAGTGTGAGTGGTGTGTGTGAGGGTGTGTAGGGTGATGTGTTGGGGTGTGTGCTGTGAGGTGCATCGATGGTGTATGGGTGATGATGTTCTGTGGCTCTGGTTGTGTGGGTGCTCTTGCTGTATCTCTCTAGTGGCACTTTTTGTTAGTCGTAAAGAGATGTGGGGATTGTGTGTGTTTTATAGTGTTGTGGGTGTGTGGGTGTGGTGGGTGTATGTGTGTCCGGTGTGTGTTATTCAAATTGAGCAATGTAGTATGGTTTTGTTTGTATTTTGAGCGCGGCGGTGTGTACCGCCAATGGTTTACCGCTCTTGAATGTCCACCACGGTGATTCGTGGGTCATAATGCTGTGGGCGTAGTTCTGTTGGCGTAACGGTGTGGATATTGTTACAGCCAGTTTCTCACTGACCTTTGGGCTAGCGGACTTGTGTGTGTGTCTGTATAGTGACGGATTGCTATGTGTTGGTCATATTATTGGCGGCAGTTGGCATGGCAGTAAGCAGGACTTACCGCCAATGACATAATGAGGGCCATAGTCCACAACAACAGCAGTTTTCAATGAAGACACCTTTTCAAATTGAAATTCTTCAGTTGAAAGCTTTTTTTAGCTCTTATGGGATGTATGAGATTGTGCTTCACTGGTTTGGTTGCAGCATCTCCATCAAATAATGTGTTTGTTGGAAGAAGATCATGCAACAGAATATCCTTGACAAATTCACCCCTTTCCTTTGCTACATTCATCTCTATGTGTTTGTGAAAACTGTGTTTTTTGTAACCTGTTTTGTAGCGATGATTGTACAAAACTGTTACTATGGCAATTAAAGCGTGGAAGTTTAGCTTTATTGATTATGTCAAACAGCTTTTTCTCTTTCAGTACAAATCTCTCCTGCTTCAGTTCTACGTATAGTTTCAGTCCATGTTTCAGGACATCTAGTAGACGTGTCTTTATATTGTTATCCACATATTATTTGGCCACAAAGCTGTATAGTCGCACAGGTTCAGTCATTTCAAAGGGGTTTCCTTGCTATTGCATAAAATGAAGAAGGCTGTCAATAACACATTCCCCGCTCTTTCCCGCAGGTTCGTGGTGAGGAACAGTTCCTTGATGATCCACTAATTTTGAATTTGTCCTCTCTGAAAACATTGGAAATAGAAAGGACTTCATGGTAAATTAGCTGCCATTGAGCCACATAATCACATTTACGTTTGTGACCAACAACTCCCCTGAAGCTTTTCTGTGATCTCTGGATCGTATGTTCCAGTTTCATATCTGGAGCCACAGCATTGAACATTCCCTCCCTCTAAGTCTTTCACCACAAAATGTCTTTCAATTAATTTTCTGCAGAGGTATGGCTTTTCCAACTCTAACTTCTTCACTCTTTCCAAATACCAGCACCCATATCTCAGATACTTTATAAAATCGAATTTATGAACAACAGTAATCAGTGACTCTACAGTCTTCACATGCAGCACCCAATCACCATCTCAATCAGAATGTGCCAAGAATTTCACTGGAGCTATCATGTGTGTCAAACATTTCCCGAGTACTTGCAAAGTTCTCATTTTTCTTCACATTCTTTGACAAACTCTACAAACTTGGTTTTCTGATTTTGAACTGAGTGTAAAGAACCTTGGCTGGCTCACCATTATGTCTTTTGAATGAAGTGCACTCTGTGCCTTGTTACCTTCTGAGATAAGATATGCAAATCCTAATTTGTCATTCTTGTTCCAGAAAGCATTCCAACAAAATGTTTCTATAGTCCCAGATATGATGAGCATACCTTGTGACAAATGAACATATTGAGTTTCGCTCAATACTGACTGGACAGTTGTGTTTCCAAAGTTTCAGCCTTATTAAGTGCATCGCCTATACCATATCCACTGATATAACTTCCTGCACACTGCAACACAACTTCTGTCATATGGAAAATGCCCATCACTGGATAAAGATCATCAAGTTCTACTAGATTGCTCATTCAAGTGTCAGCTACAATATGGAAAACACCTTCATCGCAGAAAAGTGGCAGGATAGGCTGGCCTTCAAGCTGAGCATTCACATTTTGGATTTTTTTTAGAGCTGTGTATACTGTTGCGTAGATTGTAACTGAGATGGTATTACTGGTAAAATCCCAACCTTCTTCAGTGGGATGGTATTCTTGGAGACCAGGGCATGAATTCCAGCCCACAGAGGAACTGGCTTTTCTTCATCCGTCAGTCCGCACAGAATAATCAATATGATAAATTCAGTTAAATCAGCTTTGCAGCCGCAGCATCAGGAACAACAAGATACATGTCCTCAGCCACTTTGAAACTTTCTGGTAGACTGGCACATGTTGATGGTTTGTAGTGATTTTGCACACATTGGCAAGGCAGTTGGATTATAAGTTTGCATCTTCGTTTGTTTATGCCTACTGCTGACACAGCTTGTTTTCCAGCACCTACTTCATTGATACAGACTTGAAAAAGCACCATGGAAGTATCATGCATGCTGGTTGTTCCAGACAAAGAAGAGCTGTCTTCAAAATCAAGATGATCAAGAGCAGCAATTGTAAAGCCTTTTCTGGTAAAGTGACTTGGAAGTGGTGTGCTGTCGGATTCACAAGATTTTACAGCATGAACTGCTAACAAGTTCCTGCTCCGTACTATGGGGGTCATTACGACCTCGGCGGTCTTTTCCCAAGACTGCCGAGGTACCGCCGTGCTGAAGACCGCCAGTGGCGCCCATGGATCCCGTCCCCTCCCGGAGGATCAAGGAACAAGGTAAGTTGATCGTTAGTTAGGGAAGGGGTTTTGGGGTGTTGTGTGTTGTGTGCGTGCATGGGGGTGTGAGAGTGTAGAGGGGGTGAGTGAGTGAGTGTATGCATGCGGGGGGTGTTGTGTGTATGGGAAATGTGTGTGGGTCGGACGGTGTGCATGTCTGTTTGTATGTGTGCGGGTATGTGTTGTCGGGGTGTATCTGTGCATGTAGGGGTGTGTATATGTGCATGTTGGGGGTGTGTGCGTGTAGGGGTGTGTATATGTGCATGTTCGGGGTCGGGTGGGAAGGGGGTTTGTGCCACCTTTGGGGGGTGGCAGGGGGGTGGGGATGTGGGAGGAGGATTTGTGGGGGGTAGCGGGGGTGGGGGAGACTCCTATCAGTGCCAGGGAAGGAATTCCCTGGCACTGATAGTGCCTACCACTATGGATCTCATGGGGGTGCCCAATCACCCAAGATCCATGGCGGTATGCAGGGTCCTGATACCGTTGGCGGTCTAGTGACGACCGCCATGCTGGAGACCGCAATCTCCAGCCCAGCGGTCTTCACCGCCATGGCGGTCGGAATGGTGAAGTGGCAGATGACCGCGGTGGTAACCGCTGCGGTCATAATTCCATCTTTTTTTCCGCCGGCCTGTTTGCGGTCTTACCGCCGCATTACCACCGACCACCAGGGTCGTAATGACCCCGTATTTCTTTTTAACTTGTTGGTACACCAATCCCATTCACTGAAGTGATTAGCTCTCTATTTATTCACTTGTCATAGATTATTTGATTGTTTGGGCAGCCATCATGTGTAGCAGAGTTTTCTTTTTGCTGTGATGTAATTCATAAAACATGATTTGGAAAAGAGAGTGCATTTGCACAGCATATGCCTGTCTGTTCATGGGATTGTCTTCCACTTCTTCGCTTATCTCTTCAAAGCCATCATCAATGTTGTCAGCTTCTGTCACGAACTCAAGAACTCTAGTTTATCACAGTTTTGCTTTGCTGATATTAAACAATGATGTAAAAATGTTAAGAGAACATCAGGCATTCTTGATGACTCCCATGATTTGCAGAGCTCTGGGGCATCACAAAATTTGTCATTAAGTCCAAAATCTAAATCTTTCAGGACATTTCTTAAACTGGCTCCTGTGGATTTCACTGCATCCTGTGATCTTATTTTGGCAGCAAGAACTTCAGGAGTCAAATCAGCTGAGAACACCATAAGTGGCTCATTCTTTTTATTAGACTGACAAAAATGAATTCTGCCATTGTACATTCTCACCAGAAAAATATTTATTTCATTATTATGGATCAATCTAGTTTAATCAATGTCGACCATTATTTCAATGATCTCACTGAATGTGAACGCATAGCCGGTACTCAAAAATGGCTTTAAAACGTAATTTTCATTTTCAAAGAGTGCAAACTTAACTGAAGGATGGTGGTTATGTTGCTGCTGGGATTTCTTTGTACATTCATATATTCAAATGTATGCACCCATGCAATTTGGGTGGGCATACAAATCTGCTGCGAATACATTCACCTTGCTGCTCAGATCAGCTACTCAGCTGAACACTTCATATTGGAAGAAATTAGCTGCAGATAAAAACATGTTTGCCCTTTGAGACACATACTCTGTACTTTGTTCTTTTGTCAAGCCATTTAGCCCTTTTTCTGGTAAACCACAGATAACACATTGAAGATACTTTACTTTCTGATCAGTTGTTGGAGGTGGACGAGAGGTAGCCATTGATCTTCTAAGTGGATGGGCCTTGGGTTTGGGTGTCGTCGCTTTCTCAGAAAACTTGGATTCTTGTTGCGATTCACTGGTTTCTGCTATTTTATGACAATTTTTTCCAGGCTTTTTTCCATTGCATACAACTTGTAGCACGTATTGTTACAATGATAAAATATTTGATCCTTTCCACCCATCAGTTTCAATCTTTTGTGAACTTAATTTTGCCGCATTTCTGCAGCATCTCGAACACTATTCTGTCCAGCCGCAGTTGATGTTAGGTCTTATTTCGGATTAGTCTGGCATGTAAAACAGTTTCCTTTGTTGAGAGAGTCCTCAGATTTTGTTGTTAGCAACCCTCTGTCAGGAGGTAAAGATTCTGTGCTACCACCTACTTTACTCATGTTTACAAATTTATATCACTGGAAAACCTGAAACAAAAACAATTTTAAAACAAATGACCAATATGATGGCTAAAACACATCATTATAGAGCCGTCGTTTTGGGAACTTGTGGAAGGGTTGCTCTGAGGATTTATTTTCTGTCTCTATAAGACTACCTAATCCCCAAAACCTATGTTCTGACACCAAAATTAAGTATACAGGTTTCATGGTTGCTGGAACACATCCACCATTTTTAAAAATGTCATCCAGAAAAAATCGGCCCAGATTAGCAATGTCTGTCCAAGCTAAATTACTTCTCTAATGATACAAAAAATACAAATCAAAAATAAAAATCTCTGGACAAACAATTTTTTACAGAGGTATATTAAGGGGTCAGGACTACTACCGTCAGCACCAACCCACTGGAATATGCAAAAAACAGCACAAGGACTTAAGACTGTTTTCTGCTCACTATTACAATGGGTGTAAGAAAAAAAGTGAGGAACCTGTGGGGAATGTAATCTGCACCTGAGTATAATTCATACTTCTGCCACAGCTAACTGGGGTCTATCCTAAATAGGGTCGCCGGGGTGGGAGACAGCACAGAGAGGAGGGAGGGGTGTAGCGCACTCAGGGAAATCTTGATCAGGGCTATCACTCAGTATTTACAATTAAACTGTATATTGTTTGTTTTTTTAAATGTGATTAAGAATATTGTTTTCAAAAAGGCAAATAGTGGGCTTGATATCACAGCTTATTACGGGATTGTGTCTGTTGGCTGATCGTTGAATCCTAAGCTTGTGCTCCCTCCTTGAGAAGCCCATGACTGCTTGCCATTGCTACCCTCATAGACGAATATGAAAAGGGTTGTACTTAGCCCAGTTTGTGAACCCAGAGCAGGAGGAAAACCGGGACCTCAGTGGAAAATGAAATTATCCACCAAAGTTGGGGCCCAGTAGTAATTGTCTGCCTTGTGGCCCCTAAATAAAGTCTGACACCTGTTTACTCCTGAGAGGTGCTGGTACTCTCCCCTTTTAAGTTTTGCACCCATGTTAAGACGTGCTGTTAGTCTCAATTTAAAATGAAATAAGTGCAGTATCTAAATATCTGCCCTTTCAAAGCTCTTAACTTTATGTTTATTAGATTTGCAGAGCAGCATACGCAATCAGAAGCATCTTAATGTTAATTAATTAAAAGAACAATGGAAATCTTGGACTTGATCCATGCAGATGTAGAAGGCAGATAGAAAATATGAAGTGGTGCCCGTCTGTAAAGGGCTCCATCCATTTCAAAGCTTTCGAAATATTACAAAATGACCAATGAGTAGCCAGAGCCTGGATCCTAGTGTCATCCTAACATCATTTAGTAATGGATGTTGCAATTTGAACTGTTTGGGAAGTTCTACGTAAATACAAATACGATATTCTGTATTCATTTTCATGCTATTGCTTATACATAGACAGGAGCAAATTAATAAACTGTACAAATCACATTTGAAAATGATGATTCTTCATTATAGGATGAATAGGATATGTAAAAAATAATATGTGATCAAACACTACTCTAGGTGACAAATGACAACACCTTGATTGAATTTAGTGTTATAAAATGGATACATGGGTTAGGATGGCACCAAGTGCAAGGATAAAAATAAGCAATGCATTAAGTCATTGATTATCTGTATGCAGACTTTCACATTTCACAAATAGAGGAAAGGGAGCACAATGGGGATAAAGTATTTAAATAAAGAAATTGATAAATGCAAGTATCACACTTATTGTATTTGTTTTATTTATGGTTTATATATTTTGGAGAATGTATTGATAGATTTATAGCAATAACAAAATATATCTATATATTTTTTAGCAAAGAAGCAACACAAAATACTAATGTATACCTACAGGCAATACCACTTACCTAAGTGTATTCAAATAATGGCTAGAATGACATGTAGCTTTTCTGCCATAAATGTTTTTTATTTGTCAGCGGAGATATAAGGACCTAAATCCTCAAACATAAAAATATATTGTATCTTTATATCAATTAATTGATCAGCTCATGCCTTATATTTTTTTGGGAACAATCTGCTTCACTGCTGAGCCATGCCTCTTTCTTATAGGAACTGGGTCTCACTGTCCATTTGTACCTATGTGCCTCAAGGTTCAAAATCCACCAAGGATACCTCCTTGCTGAGAAGGATGCTGAATCATTCTTAAAAAAAAATCCCTTGTCTGATCTACCTAAATTTCCAGTCAGCTGTGGAGAACACATTTTGAAGATCTATCAAGTGACCCAATATAAAATGTTTAGTACTTAATTCTCCGGAAAAGTATTAATTAGAAGGACCCCTCTTAACTTAGTCTTGCATAGTAATACTCCAGAAGCATGCCAGCACAGAAGTACCTGATTTAAGCCTTTAATGCATTCACACTATTATACATCTAATGCCTGAAAAGCACTCAAAACACTGATGAATCTAGTGTGATAGTTAACGAAAGAGTATATTTACATGACAAATGTCAAAGCCCTACTGAGAGGATCCCGTTGAAAGCTGTAAGAATCCAAAACATTTTGTAGAAATCATCTCACCCACAGTTTATCATAGCATTCTTAGGATGCCCGATGTAAGAACCACAATAGCTGCAATCTAAACAATGGCACTAATTTCATGTAATCTAATTTATTTAAGGATAAGAAATTTGGTAATGCCATAATAGAAATGAGACACGGCGGCTGAGCAGTTGTCCATACCCTACGATATTATTGTGGTGAATAACTGTAAATGTGTATTTGTCCTTCATTCCTAAATCTTTAAATGTTTTACTCAATGTAGATCTCACCCCAATCAACAGTACTGATCGTGTTTGAGGTGGTACAATCTTTCTCACCCTATGTGAAGACCTATAAAAATGTTTGTTTGTCTTTGCTGACGCTGTACATATCAATGATTTTAAGACTATCAAATCTTTGTTTATCCACCTTGGCTCTAAACCAACACTGTGGTTTCTCACCAATCAGCAGTATTGTTCCTGTTGTGGTTACCAATTTTTGGCATTACCAAATGATTTCTTCATATTAGAAGAGACTCACCTATCAGTGCAAAGCTAAATAATTGTTTTAATTAAAACCATACAAGCCTTTTTTAATCTTAAGTGTGTGACTACAGGGAGTACCTCCCCAATCTGACAAGCAATCTTGAACCTACCCTAAAGTTAGGGTAAGTCATATATGCTTGTGAGTGATAAAATGCACTTTCATGTTGACAAGTGGGGTGTCTTTCTTTGCCGTGAAAAACAGTCTGTAGTTCATGATTACACCATTAGAGTGCCTTGAGATGTGCAGTTTCTACAAGTTAGAGGTGAGTAACCCAGTTTATTTTAATGGTTTATTTAATATATTATATATAATGATTGTTTGTCATTTCAACCGAAATGATCCTGCCAGTGTTGTATGACGAATGAAAAACATGTATGAGAGCACTAAGCCACATGCCAGTGCACGAATATGAAGGCAGGTAGGGTTTATAGGAGCCCCGACAGAGAACGATGACCCATATAGGCTGTAATTGCAGAAGAAAAACGGTTGCCACAATTTCCAAGATAAAGAAACGCTACACTTCATCAAATATCCAAACTGGTTGATTCTTTAATCATACTAGGGTACCTGATAAGTAAAGGATACTTCTTGAGCATACCTTAAGATATTTTATGATACATCTGGATCCCTGCTATATTCCAATATTCATTTATATAAGAACTCCCAGCACTGGTTGAGTCCGCCGAGGTGGTATTTACGTACCTTGGTTGTGGAGAGAGTGTCCATGATGAAGCATGCCATAATAAGTGATGGGTGAGGTGATTTCTCCAAAATGTTTTGGATTCCTGCAGGTTTCAACAGGATCCTCTCAGTAAGGCCTCCTCATTTGCTGTGTAAATGTTTTTGTTTGTTGGAAGGTTATGCCTAGTTTCACTGCATCTATCTCCCCATCTGTGTGTCTATAGTTAAGGAAGAAGAACATTCCCTTGCTTCACTTTCCTGCCATCTTTCTAAAAGATGAAGCGTCCAAATGTTTTTCATATGAAAAAGATGGATTGAACCTATTATTACTTTATTCTTCTATGGAGCGACTAGGAGGGTAGTTTGTTGTTGGTCTCACCTGGTACACCGGCTTGCATCCAGTACGCAATGTCCGTTCCTTCAGCATTGTCATAAAGGTTTGTAACGTTGATGGGCTGCAGGAGCTTCATAATTTCTTTCATGATGTCCCGGGCTTTTTCGCTTCCGGAAAATTGTATGCCCACCGGCAGGAAAGTGCCTATGTCAGACTCCATCACAAGGTCGAAGTTCGAGATATTGACCTGGAAATGTGAAAGGTACGTAAGTGTCATATTCAATACTCATAGCAAATTAAGAAAATGTATGGAGTACCAACCGCAATTAACCATATGGAAGCATGGCAATACATGTGGCATCACCATATGGTGTACACTGGGCAGAAACAAAACCGCATAGTTTAAAAGACTGGACACAGTTATTTACCATCCCATGCTCAATATAACTACTACATCACTGTCCAAGCCTGGTAAAAATCCAACAACTTTAAAAGGTGATCTAGACTAAACTCAATTTGTGACCAGAGAGGTATAACTTCTGGACCCCTGCACTTGATTTTTCTCTGATTCTGACTGTTCTTTGATTTGATTAAACCCATATCCTAATATTGAGAGGTAGCCAAAGTAATTGGCCACTTGGGTTCTACCTGGCCACCATCCAACAAACTATTTGTATAGATCTCTTTCAACAACCTCTTGGATTTCCTAAGTCTCATTTCCTATTTACACTGCTATATCATTTAAATCTATATCTTACAGTTTATTAGTATTAGTTATGAACTGTTAAAGGCTTTTAATTAGAGGCAATAATCTATATATGTGTCTGTGTGTGTGTTTTACGTTTTTTTTACTGAAGAGATTTGTCATTTGCACAAACTTCTTTGACTTTGATAACAATACTAACCTCAGCTTCACTACACACAAAGCGCACATGACCAAGAATGATAGGAGTCAACATTCTTGTGCATTGGCAATTTAGTTCTTCACTTCCCTGCTGTTGCTTGCCTTGCCATCCTTCTACCTTTCTACGCCCTACGTGCGTCTTGTGTCTACATTTCCTTCCTCTTCCCTTTTCAGAAGACCTCTACTTGCTACTTTGCATTTTCCAATATACACCCTCTGCCCATAATCGTCCTACACCACACCTGGTCCCACTTGCCAACAGCTCAACTGACATAATGTTCCTCTTCCTTTATGCAGTATTGCCCAATTCCATTTCCTTGTTTCCCTCCCCCCTCACTACTTTCCATTCTCTGTTACACCTTCCACTGTCTTCTTTCCCCCTCTCACTCTCCCCTGCTTCATATCCCTCCCCACTACTGTACAGAGCTCCACTGCTTAGATGCTTGGTTCATAATATAGACATTCAAATAGAAACCTACACACAAGGGAATAATTGATTATTCATCCATCAATCCAGGGGAAGGCGGTGTCTCTTTGGATACTTGGAGGAGCATTAATCATTTAGAATATTATTAATGGGTAAATAATGTCTTTATCTATTATACTTACTATCGATAAATGCTTCATGGACAAACTTTCAAACACTATCTTATAAGGAGGGCTGGTGCATCATAGGTAAAGCACTCATAGGTAATGCAGTGCTACGACACATCCTACTGAAAATGAACTCTTGTATTGTACTATGGTATGGTGAAAGGAAGAGCGATGAGAGGCACAGTTTCAGCTCTTCCAAACTCCAACTCAAGGACATATTAGAGATACAAAAATATGGACCTTTTGCCTAATTTTATCCGCTCAATATTTCAATGAACAATCTAATTGACTAAAACCTATACCAATACAGTTTTAAACATCCAAATGTAAGTGGTTTTGATGGAGCCTTTACAAATGGGGTTCTACTACCATAAACACAAAATCTTCAAGATTACCTTGTGGACTCTCTTTGAGACGGTTGGCATTTTAAGTAGCTTAAAACGTTCTGGTATGACTTGAAGCACTGCACCAAAGAACCAATGTCCCAAAACGGAATGGCAGCACAGGTTAATGGTAGCAGAACACATCACAGTTATAGAAAAGGGGATGGCTAGTACTACTGCCTCAGAGTTGATGTGGAAAGTGCAAGGCCAGGACACAACAGATCTTGAGGAAAAAGCAACCTCAGGCAAGCAACTGAATATACAGCTATGGATAACAAATATTGTCATGATAACTTGCATAAGTAGGCTGGATTTAGCAGGACAAATTGTAATTAGCACAAGGACCAGTGCCACTGATTTAGGATTTAAAACTAGCCTAACTTCAACCTAGCTTCCGTTGGATTTTTGTCGAAAGGAAGAAACAGCTCATGACAATCCTCATCAGAAAACTGGATTGGCAATTGCTATTTCCACCTGTCTCTGAGACCACCCGTTTAAGAGACTCCATGTATGCAAGCATTTGAGAGTGATTGACTGCTTCAAAGTCACAGTAGTCAGTGTTAGACTTGGCGCTTTCTGCAGGGTCATTACCAGACTTTTTGCCTTCACTTTCCCATTTTTTTCTTAATTTGTTTTGTTGCCCTTAGGGCTTTGTGCACTTTACCACTGCTAACCAGGGCTAAGGTGTGTGTGCTCCCTACTCTAAACATGGTAGAAATGGCTTATACCTAATTGGCATATTTAACTTACTTCTAAGTCCCTAGTAATGTGGCACTACATGAGCCCAGGGCCTATGAATTAAATACTAGTAGTGGGTCTGCAGCACTGATTATGCCACTCACTTAAGTAGCACATTAAACAGGTCTCAGGCCAGGGGCATGTCCAAGATGGTAACTGGAGCGGGAGCCTAAAACGGAGCTCTGCAACCGGCCGCTTGATTAACCTGAATAAAATCATCATTCTTGATCTGCTGCCTGCGGCCCGAGTGGCATCAGAAGCGAGGACCCGACAAACATTGCAGCAATGACAGCTGCTGTGGGAAAAATGGTGACGGAGGCCTAGCTGCGGCAGAGTGGGCCTAATGCGGAAAGTACAGACGCAACGAGGGGCTGTCGGAAATGAATCCCCCCACACGCCCAGCCAGGGCTGTTTGTGTGCTCCATGGGTGAATCTACAGCCGGCGGGAGTGGAGGAGCATCCGTGCCCGCGATAGCGGAGCATGCGGAAGCAGCCCGGTGATTGTGGGCATGGCGCGGGCCCATCGTGAAGGTACAACCACAGGGGGAAGGCGAGGTGGAGTGAGGCGGCTCTACAGCATGGGCTGGGCGCGCCTGAGGCACTCCGGGATGCCCCTGGAAACTGAGGCTATGACCTGCTTTACTGGGGGCCCTAAGGACGCCCGTAGGAGACCTCGGCAGGGAGGAGAGGCTGTGCTGACACCAGATGTGAGATCTGCACGGATCTCACTTGCAACCCAGGTGTGGATTGGCTTACCAGCAATGGCGCGACGCCGCAGCCAAGCAGTCAATTGCATCTGTGTGCAGCGCGAGGACCTGCGTGGGAGATTCACCAGTGGCCCCTGTGGAGAACTAGCCAGGAAGTGGAACGGAAGAAGAGGGGACACAGCGCATGAAGCAGGAGCGCTGGAAAGGTGAGCGAGTTCACTTGGTACTGGAGTGCATGATTCCTACTCGTCTGAGACTGTAAATTGTGAACTGACAGGAATTCTATTTAACAAAGTCACATCATGATTATAAAATGACTACCTAACAAAGCACCAGTTCGCTAACACCAGGAGCACCATGGAAGCCAAGACTCTGGATTAACGGGACACTTGCCTATTAAAGCATATATGACCGGAAATTACTCAAAACTAATGGCTATTTCTACAGTATATGCCCTGAGCCTACACTAAGATACCAAACCACTGGGATTAAATGCAAGATTGAACATGCCCACACTTCTACCTCTATCTATAGTGTTCGGGATTGAGACTCATTTCTTAGAGGGAGCTTTTCTCCAGGCCAGTGGAAAGGCCCAACCCGACCAGCATATTATGAACACCACACCGCCATCAGTTCCGGGGCGGTAACCACTATAGAGGGAAACACTCACTGGCAGCCCACAGAACATGCCAAAGCTGACATGGAGAAAGTTGGAAATAATTCCAGTGCTTCTCCTTGCCATATTCCTCCAGGACTGTGACCGCTGCCGACGATGACGACGGTAAGTCCCCCAGCCTAGCACACAAGGGAGGAAAGGGCACAATTACACACCCACCCACCCCACCAACACAGCAAAGCACATCCAACTCCTCCCACCACCCCAAGCCATACACACTCTATCAAAATTAGCTTACCAGACACAAGCCAACAATTACCTGCGCCAATGCACACACCTGTGCACACCACACCCCCACAGTTAAACGCTGCACAACGGCTCAATATAGCACCAACAGGCCTGCTGGACAGTAAATTTTAATTACAAAAAACTATTTACAAAAGGCCATTGGCCATTACAAAGTCCCGATAGGCAAAGATAGCCAACACTTCCCACCAAGTAAAGGAACACTCCACTGATAAGGGCCTTCAATGGGGCAGCTAGGCACCTCAGGGTCCAGGGGCAGGGGGTGGCAGGGGTGGGGACTCAGGTTTGGAAGGGAGGGTCTTGTGTATAGGTTCTGGAGGAGGAGAGGGTTTGGGCTTGCCCTTGGGAAGAGGATGAGTGGGCCTGGACCGGGGGTGGCAGAGGGACCAGGGGCAACATGGGCCTTCTTCTCTGGGGAAGGGGTACGGGGATGGGTAGTGTGGACTGCAGAAGACTTGGATGAGGAAGGAGTGGGTTTCTGGAGGCCAAGGGAACGTTTAGGGACAAGACGGGGTGGGCCAGTGGGTTCGAACAGGTCAACATGGGAGAGGGAAAGCTTACAAGGTGCAGCTGGGGGGTTTTGGAGACAGGTTTGGGAGTGGAGGTTGAGGGAGTGGAGGTATGAGGTATGGGTCTGCTGTGCTTGGATGCAGGTGTCTGTACAGTATGCCCATGTTTGGTGGATGTGTGTGGAGTGGATGTCTGGGAGCGTTTCTGGGTCCTGGGAGGAGGGGGGTGGACAAGGTGGGGGAGGTGTCTGCCTTTGAATACTGGGTGTGTGCCTGCATGTGGTGGGACGTGTGGTGCTTGTGTTTGTCTTCATGCTTCTTGGGTGTTGATTTGGGTGCATGGCTGTCTGGATGTGTACTTGGGATGGGAGAGGGAAGTAGGGTATTGGAAGGGGTAGAGGTTGTGAAAGACCAGGGACACTGGCTGCCATCAAAGAGGAAGCCACAGCCTGAAAAGATCTCTGGAGGCCAGACCTGGCACCGTGAATGCCTTCCAGGAACGCATTGCATTGCTGCATCTGGGATGCCAGCCCCTGGATGGCATTCACAATGGTTGTCTGACCAACAGAGATGCTTCTTGGGAGGTCAATAGCCTCCTCAGTGAGGGCAGCAGGGCTAACAGTGGCAGGAGATGAGGTGCCTGGGGCGAAGGAGACGCCCACCCTCTTTGGTGAACGGGCACGGGCTACACACTAGGGAGCTACTGGGAGGGTGGTGATGGTATGGGGGTGGCGGAAGATGACAAGGAATGGCTGGGCCCAGTAGGTTCCACCACCACCAGGGAGCTGCCATCGTCGGAGATGTCTGAGTCACTACCCCCAGTGGTAGTTGCCTCCCCATGGTACTCCTCTCCAACACACTGGTCCCCTTGGCGTCAGTGGACTCTGCCTCCTGGGAACCGGGGGCTGCAGCATCCCCACTCGCCGGTGCCTCAGCTCCCTCACCAGATGATGCTAAAGCAAACAAGGACACAAGAGCACGGGGGGACAATAAAAGAAAGAAGTAGGTCAAATCTAGATCAAAATTACCTGTTGGCACACATACACCCCCACCCATCTCATTCACTAACCCCAAGCAGACAGAATAATTCACCTGAATGTGCCCCTGACTGCTTGGCAACATCCCACAGTACACTACATGACCATCCTGGCCCTCTGCTCCGAAACACTTTGCAATGGGACACAATGAGAGATGTTGGCAAGACAACAAATCTGCTAATCCATGAGGCTACATCTAAACCAATAGCCCAAAGAGGGAACCCCTCTAAGGCCTACATTCCCAGCCATATCTACCTAAGGACACTATCCCACAGACGTAGAGGGGGACAAGACTGTAGGGACACACTTGTCTATGGGCCTGCTGCTACACTGCATGAACCCCATGGCACCTAACTACACTCAGCATAGTAGCATCACATTAGTGTAGGTACTCACCCCCTTGTGGCTGCTGTGCTGCCTTCAAATGTCCATCCAAATCGGGATAGGCCACCACCAGTATCCGGGCCATTAGGGGGGTCAGGGTGTGACGGGTACCTCTCCCTCGTTGGGAGGCCGTCACCAGCTGGACCTCTCCGATCTTCCTGGCCCAGCACTGCAGGTCCTCCCACCGCTTCCTGCAGTCGGTGCTCTGCCGGTTGTAGACCCCCAGGGTCCGCAATTCCTTGGCGATGGCTTGCCACATTCCTTTCTTCTGATGGGCGCTGACCTGCATGGGACACACAGAGTAATGAAACAGATGTCAGTGTGGGTGCCCCATATACAAATGCCATGCCAGTTTGACCTCACATGGCCCATGCAGACACACATATTGACAATAGCCAAGACAACAACTGCCAGACACATCATGGGTAAGCATCCACACAGACAACAAAAATGCCTACAGGCATCCGCCACATTCACACACATTCAAGAGACTAATAGCAACTTACATGAGCCTCTGGTCACCATGCAGCTTCGCCTACAGGGGTAGGACCCCATCCACCAGCTTCTCAAGCTCCTCCACGGTGAAGGCTGGGGCCCGTTCCCCTGTGACATGTGCCATTCTAAGAACCAGAGTCAGGACACAGCAGCTCACGCAGTGGAGTTACGTTTCTCTCGAGTCAATTGGCAAGGGCATAGTAAAATGGTGGTATTTACCGCAGCGGTGTGCACCGTCACCGCCACCAGTGATCATGATTGGCCCTGCTTCCCCATAGACGCCAATATTATCCAATGAAGAGGTGTATGGTGGTGAACACCGCCCACCACCATGATGACTAACGCCAGCGGAATGTAGTCACTTCCTACACTACACTACCTGTAGGGCAGGGGTCCTAATCCATGGCTCCATTCCCTCTCCCCTTTGTCGAGTAATGGTATGAACAGTGATCCTCCTCATGGAATCATAGTGGGAAGTATGCCCACACTCTGATGCAATGCAGAATACACACCACACCAAACAATACCCAGACAGGATTACAAAGTTCTCTGCATCTGTGTGAGGGGCAATAGTGTTGCATGTACAAGTTGAATTGTGGAATATTGTGACTGAAGTGTTTGTGGCAAATAAATGTGTCTCTATTCCCCCCCCATAGGTACAGACCAATGTGGCGAGGGAGGGCCCCATCTGTTTACAGGCCGTGGTTGATCTGGCCACCATGGAGGAACGTCACATTATCACTTACAGCCTGAATCGAGCCACTATACTGGAACTCTGTGCACTAATGGAGTCTGTTCTGATGTCAGCTAATAGGAATCCCCATGCCATCCCAACAACTGTGCAGGTACTATCTGTGCTACATTTTCTGGCCACAGGCTCATTCCAAGTGACAGTGGGCGTGGCAGCCGGAGTATCTCAGCCAATGTTCAGCCACGTCCTGTCAACATTTTTGGATTCCTTTGTGCAACACCTGCAGAGTTATGTCCAGTTTCCCCAAAGGGCTGATCTCAGCTCCATCAAATTTGGATTTTATGCGTTTCCAAATATTCCCCACGTGATAGGTGCCATTGATGGTACCCACATAGCCCTCATACCTCCAAGAGTAAATGAACAGGTGTACAGAAATTGTAAAAACTTTCACTCCATTAATGTCCACTTGGTGTGTGCAGCCATTACTCATGTCAATGCAAGGTTCCTAGGATCAGTCCATGACTCCTTTGCCCTGAGAAACAGCAGTGTGAAACACTTAATGGGACAGCTACAGGGGGACAGAGCTTGGCTCATAGGTGAGTGTGTATGACACTGGATCAGTTACATAGCTGCCAGGCAGGCTGTATGCAAATATATTTTGTGTGTTTCAACCCTCTTTCACCCAATTTTCCTGGGGCTTCTGGCTACCCAAACATGCAATGGATCTTTACACCTGTGAGAAATCCCAGGACAGATGCAGAAATCCATTATAATGAGGTACATGGTCACATTAGGAGGGTTACTGAGAGGACCATAGGACTCCTGAAGGCAAGATTTTGCTGCCTTCATCTCTCTGGAGGATCCCTGTGCTCTAACCCTGACAAGGTGTGTCAGATAGTGGTGGCCTGCTGCATGCTGTACAACGTGGCTCTGAGGAAAGCTATTCCAGTAGTGGATGAGGTAGATGCTGTTCAACCACCCCTGCCACCTCAGAGGATGGATGAGAGTGATGGGAATGAGGAGGGGGAAGACATCAACTCCAGGACCCAGCTAATCCGGCTGGACTTCCAGTGACTCTCAGGTAGGGTTCCCTGTTACCAGTGGGTTTACTGCATTGTTTCAGGATGACTTATATGCAAAGTGTTGTGGTGTTCCTTACCAGTGATGTGTACACCTCAAGTGTGAAGAAGGAGATGTGTGTTACAGCAATGGAATGTACAGTGTGACCTACTTCGAACACTTCAGTCCATTAGACCCCCTCATGGAATAAAACAGCATTTTGATGGAAACTGGCTACTATATTCACATTTAGATTTGTTTGCTCATATTAATGAAGGACAGATATTTTGAGTGCACAGGTGCATTTATTTAAACAAAAAACACCCATGACTGATGGGACAGTGTAAGGGAGTGGGCACATGGTGAACATTATACTCAGGCACAATTCCACAGCTGTTGGTTGCACAGGGGCATAGTCCATGGGGCCACAGGAAGATGGTGAAATGGCAGTGGCATGTCGACAAGGTAGCTCAGTGGCACACAAGGGAGGCATTTCAGGGCAGAGTCACTTCCTGGCAGTGGACTTGGTCTTGGCTGGCGTTTCACAGGGATGTCTGGGTCTGAGAGCACGTTTGCGAGGGGGAAGCTGGGGTGCAATGGAAGGGGTGCTGGTGTCCTGTGAGTCCTCTGGCAGTGCCACCTGTCCACTAGCAGCTGCAGATGTGGATGGCAGGGCATTCTCCTGGCTAGTGTAAGGGGCCTGCTGGTGGGTGGAGGAGGCGCTGCAGCACCCCTGCAATGGTAGCCATGGTAGCACTGAGATTTCCATTGCTTCATGACCTCGGGATGGTGTGCTACCTGCAGACTCTGATTCTCCTCCAGCGTGGACAGGATCTGGGCCATCCTGTCCTGGGAATGGTGGTATGCTCCCAGAACCTCAGCAAAGGCCTCCTGGGCTGCAGCATCCCTCCTTGGGCCACCCCCTGACCCACTGCTCCTGTCCCAATGGCCCTAGACCCTGTACCTGTGTCCCCTGCACAGGTCTGGCAGTCCTACTTACACTGGGCCCATCATCATCCTGCCTAGTGATGGATGGAGACTCAGGACTCTGTACTTGTGGGCAGCCAGTCTGTGGCCTGGAGACACAGGTGTGGGGGTGTTGGTCCAGAGCTGATGTTGGTGGCTGAGTGGTAAAGGTGTCAGTGGTGTCCTGGGTGGGGCTACTAGAGGGTGAGTGTCCAGGGCTGTGGGATAGGCCAGGGTTCTCCTCCATGTCCAGACATCCCTTTGCACTCTGAATCGGGCCTTCGTCTTCAGGGGGAGTACTGGCATTCCTTGACATCTCCATCTGAGTGTCATGGGTGGTGGTGCCTGTGTGTGTGAGAACAGAGATGTGGGTGTCCTGCACTTTCATGTCCCTTGCAGCAC
Source organism: Pleurodeles waltl (assembly GCF_031143425.1). Classification (NCBI taxonomy): domain Eukaryota; kingdom Metazoa; phylum Chordata; class Amphibia; order Caudata; family Salamandridae; genus Pleurodeles; species Pleurodeles waltl. The sequence continues at coordinate 865,042,355 of NC_090439.1, read as the reverse complement.
TGCTTAGGAGTTATTGGTGGTTCCATTCCCATGTGGTAGCATGCACGGTCCCTTGGTGTTCTTTTGGATGCATTTGGTAAGGGGGGAGTGGTGCATTCTGGGTGTAGTGGTTCTCCTGCCATTTCATGCATGGGTTTGTGACTGTGCACAGGGGGCTGTATAGTGAATTGTATGGGGGTTGTGGGCATGCATGGGACATGAGTAGGAGTGTGTGGGTGTTGTGGGCTGGGTAGAGGATGGGGGCATGGTGGTAGTGAGAGGGATGGGGTGATACATGCATTGCTGGAGTAGTTGACTTACCGAAGTGCAGTCCTCCAGGGAGTACAGTGAGGCCCTCTGGGTGCAGGATATCCATGACCCTCTCCTCCCAGTCGGTGTATTCAGGGGAAGGAGGTAGGGGACCACTGCATTCTTCTGTATGGGGATGTTGTGTCATGATGCCATGGACCTCACCTTCTCCCGCAGGTCGTTCCATCTCTTCCTGATGTCATACCTTGTGCGTGGATGGATTACTACTGAGTTGACCTTGTTGACTATCCTCTGCCATAGCTCTATCTTCTTGACCAAGGGCATCTGCTGCACCTGTGCCCCAAATAGCTGCGGCTCGATCCGGAGTATTTCGTCCACCATGGTCCTCAGCTCCCTGTCGGTGAAGCAGGGGTGCTTAAGGGGTGCCATGGTGTGTTTTGTCGGTGTTGTGTTGTGTGTGTGACTTGTGTGATGGTTGTTTGTATGTGTGTTGTGGTGTGGTTTTCTGTGGTGCTGTTGGTGTTGCAAAGGATTGTGAGCTGTGTGTGAGTGTGTTTTAGAGTGGTGTGGATGTGTGTCAGCTGTGTGGTTTTCAAATTTGCCAATGTGTGCTTCTGTTGTTGGCGGTTCCCATTTCTGAGCCCCGTTCCACATCCACTGTCCGCCGCGCTGATTTGTGCATCATTATTTGGTGGGTGGTGGGGTTTGTAGGGATGGCGGTGGCAGGGTGCTGTGTCTTGCCTTTCCGCCGTTGTTGGCCCTGGCAGTGAGTGGAGGTTGTCAATTTTTGGGCAGATTTTTTTACATCATTATTCGGCGGTGTGCAGTCCACTGCCACCAGCGGTCTTTTGTTCACCGTCAGCATGGCGGTCGGAGGTGATTAACGCCAAGTTCATAATGAGGACCCAAATCTCTTTTCAATAGAACAGGCCCACAGAGTCTCGGGACGACCACCGCCACCGGATGCCTCTCCTCGACCATTGATACCCCACCTCATCAACTACCGCAACAGAGATTTAATACTTCAATGCTCTCGCAATCATGGTCCTTGGAAATTTGAGGACGCAAATATCACCACATATCCAGACTTCACAGCGGAGGTCCAGAAAAAAAGGAACTCTTTCTTTGTAGTTAAACAACAGCTCCACGAAAATAATATAAAATATGCATTGCTGCGCATGATTGATGGGGCAAAAACACATATTTTCACTACCCCTAAGGGGGCTTGGACATGGCTTCATGCTAAGGGCCTAGCCCAGCTTTCTAACGAGGGAGACAAAGAGTCACAGTGGTTATTCCCGCACAAGCGGAAGCGCCGTACGAGATCAAGGCCTGGTCCTACAAGGGCACAGGCTACGGAAGAACAAGCGAGGGCATCACTGGAGGCCATACAGCTCACATCAAATTCTTTTGCTGCACTTCAGACGCCATCAGAATCTAACTCAGATCACGCTAACTAAAGTGATTCCGCTGACACTTGCAGCAACCCAACTTTTACTCCCTGGTCTGCTGACGATTTATAAACAGGATTGGATACGATGGGAACAACTGGAACAAATAAATATCCATACCAAGAGTGCAACCACCTGGAGTTACACACTACCCTGGCGTGACGTCTGGTAAGATCCACAATAAACGGAAGGACAGATAGATAACATGCAGACTGCGCAGCCGCTCATAAGCTGCAACCACTACTTATTCCACGCTGGGCTTCTCGGATGGAGTGTCTGAGGCCTTGTGTCCCGACCTACCGCCTGGGGTCCCTGCTGAGGGCAGGGAGCTAAAATCGTACACATATAATTTCAACACCCAAAGTTGACTGCCGACCATATAATATAGCCTATGGGCTGGACAAAGGAAGTGAGTCAGCTTTTATTTCTCCACACAAAACTCACCGTATGGAATGGTTCTATTTCAAATATGTTCATTGTTAGGATCGCCGTTATGGAATGGTAGATAATGGTTATCACAACGTGCTCCGTTTGGGCGCGTTGCTATTTTTATCCATTTTTCACACTAAGCACAAGACTGCACAATGTCAGGGGAGGGGGAGAAATGAGAGGGAGAGGACAAATGAGATGGAGGCATCAGACTGTGACGCCGCGAAGACCAGCAGCGCCTCACTTACAGGCCGCTGTCAGATCGGCGGTCCGCATCTCAGACGTCCATTTCTGCTGCGGTCCGCTTTTTCGCTAAACTTTCCCTTTGGTCACTGTTTACGTTGCCCTCACTCTTTAACTTCTTAAGTTGCTTACCTGTTCTTGCTGTTTTCCTCTTTTCTTCTTTTTTCTTCCTTTTTTCTTTTCCTTGCCTTAGCCATGTTTCTTGTTCCCAAGAGTCTGTGTTCCTTTCCCTGCATGCTTTGCTCACTACCTTTCTATAATATGGCTATTTTTCCATTCACCTGAATGTGGTCTTTCCCAATCCAAGATGGTGTCTTCAATATTTCCTGCATGTCACTTTCCTGTTTGTCAGTATATAAGGACAGTTGGTCTTCTGTTCCTTGAGTTGCAAACACTTCCTTCGTGGTTGTGCTCCTCACTCCCATATCCTGTGATTTTGCCTGCAGCTTGTTCCAGTTCTTTTCTGTGCTTTTGTTCTTCTTTATTCAGGAGTCCTTGATTCTGAGCTTTGTCCCACGTTGGTTTTTTTTCCTCTGGGACTCCTTCTGGAAGTTAGGGCATGCTTGGTATTTTATTATCAGCACAACCCTGGCTACTAAAAAGGGTCGCCCCTAACTTGTTCAATCCAGAACAAGCATGAAACCAAGTGGTGCCCAGAGACTGGCTGATTATAGTGGTAAGAAGCACTCAAGTCGTGACACAGACATACCACATATGTAGGTTCAGCATATGCATGCTCCAAGAAACACACTTAACGGAGACCGGACTTTCTAGGCTTAGTCGAAACTGGAGGGGGCAAGTACATGGCACCACTGTCTCCACATTTGTGAGGGGAGTGCTGAAATGGCTAGCACCAAGTGTCCCATATACACCGGAATGCACCCGTAAGGACCCTAATGGTCGGTACGTGATAATAGAAGGGTTGCTAGACGGAATGCAATTGATTCTGGTCGGTATATATACTCCTAATTCCATCCATAGAGAATTCTTGAGTGGGATTACACCTGGCCTGTTTTGAGACCCATCAGAGGTTGCTCTCTGGGGAGGGGATTTTAACTGTGTTCCAGACATACTAATGGATAGATCGCACCCAACGTTGCAGGAAGTATTGTGCACGAAAACCTCTCAGATGTTTCAGAATTGGTAGCGAGTACTCTTTTTAGTCTCCTGTCCACGATCTCCACGCAAGAATAGATTTATTCCTAGGGCCCACGACGTAAGTACAGAAATCAACACGATCTGTGTACTTAGCTCGAACCATATCTGATCATAGCCCGTTGAAGCTGAGTTTACATCGGGGCAGACCTAGTATGAAGATCCCGACCTGGCACCTGCAGGTAGAAACACTGACAGATCCTACCTTCCACCAAGAATTGGCCACCTGTATTTCCACATACTTTACACAAAACCATAACTCTACACATCTCCGTGCTACTGAATGGGATGCGCACAAGGTGGTGGTACGGGGGCGGTGCCTCACTGCATCTGTGGGGGTTCGCTGAGTATTACATTAGGAAGTGTCTGCACTAGAAGTTCAGCTTCGCTCAGCTGAAACAGCTGTAGCAAATCGGACTGCCAACCTAGACCTCCTCTAGGGCTTACGGGAACAGCATAAAGAGGCTGACGTGAGACTGTGCAAACACGATTTCTGGCATTACATGATGTGGCAACATGCTGAGTGTGACAGATTGGGCCGTCTATTGCCGTGGCTAGTAAAGGAGACCCCTAAGTATACCCCCTTTGGGGCAATTCAATAAGAAAGCGGCATAGTTCTCACTACACAGCATTAAAAAATTATTACTTGTCACTATATGTGGCAGCTGAGCCACTATCAGCAACACAAATAACCACTTTTTTCGACCCTATTTCTCTACCCCAAGTCCGCATGTCCCACGTTTAGGACTTAGATGCACCAATTAGGATGGAAGAAATTTGCACCGCTCTAAGGTAATTAGCATGCAATAAAGCCCCGGATTCGACGGCTTACTGAGGCATACTCGTCTGGTAAATTACCACAGACACTGCTTGAGGCACTTATTGTAATCTTACCAAAGCCTGGCCGCAATCCCCTCGACGTGAGATCCTACAGACCGCTCTCCCTATAAAATTGGGATTGTAAAATCCTGGGGAAACTCCTAGCAAACAGACTCCTACCTTTAATGCCAGATTTGATACATGAGGACCATTCAGGCTTTTTTTCCAGACACAAAACCTTTTTAAATATCAGAAGACTGCTCCGACTTATTCACAATAATACTCAAGATGATAATGGGAGGGTGGCTGCTTCCCTTGATATTGAAAAAGCATTTGATACGCTCAGTTGGAATCACTTATTTACAACACTGAGCCGCATAGGGTTTGGGTCTGGGTTTCTGAGATGGGTGAGGGTACAAATAGGTAACATTATATCAGATAGCTTCCCTATCTGTAGAGGCACTCAACAGGGTTGTCTGCTCTCATCACTATAGTTCGTCCTGGCGATGGAGCCATTAGCGACACACCTAAGACAGAAGGCGGAACAATGGGGGATTAGGGAGTTCCCGAACTTCCACATCATCTCCCTATATGCATATGATGCCTTAATTTATCTACAAGATCATGTGGCGGCGGTCTCTGGGGTGATATATCTCTTGAACACCTTTGGAATAATATCGGGACTAAAGGTTAACTAGTCAAAATACTGTTTTTTCCCCATGTCTCCTGTTCCCCCGGAGGCCCAACTGGCTCTCCCCCATTACTATTAAGTTGGTGTCATACCACGTTTAAATATCTAGGAGTGTGGATATATCACTCCTTGCAAGACCTGAGAAAAGGTAACCTGGATAGGGCGGTATGAAGTATTTGCAGATCGCTCTCCTTCTGGTGCTCACTCCCGCTGTCACTGAGGGGAAGAGTGGCTATAGCCAATATGCTGGTTCTCCCTAGACTACTATATTACTTCGCAGCAGTTCTAATTGTCCTCCCGAAATCACTTTTCTGAATGTTAAATAGTTTACTTACTGAATTACTCTGGGGGAAGAATAGATGCTGAGTAGCCTTAAATACTACACAGCGCCCTATCGACAACGGTGGCCTAGGTATGCCTAATCTTGAGCTTTACTACGATGCGGCGCAGCTGCAATGGCTGTTGTGATGGATGGGTAACTCCCAAAATTCAGATAAAGCATATGTGTTGAACTTTCTTGGTATGACCCCAGTATACACCTGGCTGATAGACAGGAAATGCCCCCCCACGCGCAGATCCTTACTATTGAATACAGCTAGAATTTGTTGGAATAGATATGTACACAAACCTCTATGGACACACTGTATACCTCATTAATAGCTATAGTGCACCGACCAGCTGCTAGAAATACACTGAGACACTGTGCCATGACCCCATGGACGGCTGCCAATCTTGTTACAGTGGGAGATTTTTTCGTAGACAGTACACTGTTGATTTTTGAGGAACTTAGAAAATCCAATAACCTCCACGCAGGATTATTCCTATCATATTGCAAGATTAGGTGACTTATACATAGCACATGGAGGAATGGCAACTTGGAGCCCATAACCTCACAGGTACTTACAATACTATTATGAAACCCAGGGACCAGTAAAGTCATCTCTGTACTATATATCACCTTGAACAAAGCACACTGCATGGGTGTTTAAAATGCCCACGGCCAATGAAATGAAGTACTTCCCCAGCCCCTACTGCAGGGCTCATGGGAGTCTACATTAGCTGGGGTTAATGGGTTGTCACATAACCCCAGACTTCATTTTACCCAATTTAATTACTTACATCAAACGTACCTGTCCCCCTCCCACATTAAACGCATGTTCCCGTTGGCCGACCCTAAATGTACAAGATGCAGCTTAAGAGAAGCCAGTATCATATGGTATGAGATCGCGACCCACTACAATTGTCCTGCCATCAAGTAACAGAGATCGCAGCTGACATAACAGCCCCAGCCCTCCACAGAAATGGTTCACAATCGCTATAAATGTAATTGTGCAATCTATGTCACTTTTCTATGTTTAAGTTGTTACTTCTTTGTATATAACTCTTCTCTCATTTGTTTACTGCAAGTATAAAAGGCAGAGCAAAACTAAATAAAAATATATATTTTTTAAAACAGGTCTCAGGCCTACCACTGCAGAGCCTGTGTGTGACATTTTTACCTGGCAAAATAAAGCCTTTGCCAGGCCCAAATCTTCTTTTTTTAATAGATATGTCATCCTTAGGGAAGGCATGGTAAGCCTACACCTACTTTTACATTTTACATGTCCTGGTAGTAAAAACTCTTAAAGGTGTTGTTCATTACTGCAAGGCCTATTTCTCCCATAGTATCACATTGGACTTCCCTTATTGGACTTTATAAGTGAAATTTCTAAATGGGAAGAGATAACCGGGTTCACGTTTGGTGTCTCTGGAATCACAATTTAAAATCCTAACTTATGGAGCAATCGGATTTTAAATTACAATTCTGAAAAGGCCACCTTTTAGAAAGGTAGCAAGTTCTTGCCTTAGCCATTTAGTGTCTGTAGCCTGTCTCTGGTATCATGACTGGTTGTAGTTGACAGTTGAGCTTTGTATATTCCTCCTGGAAAACCACACACAACAGGGAGCTTAGATGTGCCTGGGTGAGCCATTACTGGCAGGATGGAGGCAAGAGATGTGTGTGGAGACACAAAGGGCTGCATACCCATTATAATTGGTCTGGAGCCAGGGCAGGGAAGGCAAGATGCATGGGGCCTTCAAAAAGAACCTTCTCCCCCACTTCAAAGGCTCAAATGGGTATAAATACTGGACCTCAAGCACCTACTCTTTAGTACACTTCTGGACCTGTGGATCCTCTGCCAGGAAGGAGGACTGCAGTGCTGGTACAAGAAATGCCACTCTGCTGGACTCCTGCTTTAAAGGCAGCAGTCTAACATAAGCCACCGTAGCCCCCACTCCAGGGGCCCCATCACAATAGCTGGCACTGTGCAGCGGGCCCCTGGCCGGAGAACTCCTGGCTGTATCTAGGGGTAGGTGGGCCCACCTTAATGTACTTTGCATTGGGGACCCCCTCAAGGTTTGTTATGCCACTGCCTAAAGGAACTGCTGCCCTGCTGTGCTGACCTGCTGCCCTGATGCCTAGGGAAGAAGAAATGGAATGGAGAGTGACTCACAAAGTTTGTCTGTTGGCCTCCTGCTCTGAGCCTTAGGGAAGTAAAAGGTTCCCCAACCTGCTCCTGGACCCAACTGCAGCGGCCTCCTGACCCTCAAGTGGTACCTCTCAGGCCCTGGACCCCTTGTGTGGCTCATGGGCTCTTTAAATCAAGCTTTTTGGCTTTTCACGACTGTGAACATGCCTGTTCGCACCGGAACCACACCTCTTGCACCAAAGTTCAGCGCAAGCCTCTGCAAACCCGACTCTTCATTCAGCAAACATTGATTTGATTACCCATGGAGGACTGCCACTGTGAAGCTCCAGCTTGCCTGGCCTGCTCTTCGTGCTATGCAAACCACCACCCTCAATGCTCTCCTTGCTTCCTGGAACATTCTCCAAAGCAAATGGGACTCTTGGCACAAAACTTGTGAAAGTAAAGCTTCAGCAGGACCAATATGGGACTGTATCCGACCCTCACGCCATCACAGTTGGCTTGAACATTTGACTTTGACCCAGTCCAGCGTGGCCAGATAGCTGCAGTTGGTGCTTTATGCTTTTAGGCACTGTATTGCAGTTTATTCCTTAAAAATTCATATCTCATGGTTAGACTATTGTGCTTTTGGTCATTTTTTAATTAAATTACGCTAAATTTTTCTAACGCAGTGTGGAGTGTTTTTGTGCATTATTTCACTGTTTTACTGTTTCAAATGTTACACAAATACTTTACACATTGCCAGTAATGTAAGCCTGACTGTTCTGTGCCAAGCTACCAGGGTGTTCAACACAGGTTAATTTTAGATTACTTCTTTCTTACCCTGACAAGGATTGTGGCTGCTGCTCGACTAGGGCTCACACCACAGTCAAACTTAAACAACTGTCTTACAATCAGCCTTAACAGCTTTCCCATGGAAGGCATCAGATGTCAGAATTACCAGAATTATGAATCAGGCAATTTAAATTCAGGTTGTAAGTAGGCACATGGCTTAAAGAGTCCTCCTGAGATCAAGTGATCAATTGTTTGAATTCCCCTGTTTGTGCTAATAAGGCAGGACACAGTAGATTTGTCAACAATAATTTTCTTGTTGCCGCATGAAGGAACTTTTGCATTGAGTTGTGCACAAAATATACTGGAAAAAAATGATCCCCGTTGTCTCTGTCCTGGGCCTCCATTGCCAAAAATATAATAAAGACAGCACAGCATAGGATTGCTTTTACCACGTGAATCCACACTGGAACTTCAGCTTAAGTGGGGACCACATATTTAGCTCGAGGTACTTCCAGGTGTGTGAGGCATCAACCACCAGTCTCATGGAATTCATATAGTTTCAAAGCCTTTAAATAGGGTCATATGGTATGCCTGAGAAACATTTAGATTTTCTGCTTTAAGAATTTGAGGAGGTCTGTAGGTAGTATTCGTAGGACCGTGGCAAAGAGATATTTGAAGCAGGGTGCAACTTTAATTTTTATTATTTGTATTCATCCCAACAAAGTGAATTTTGCCTATCAGACCAAAAACAGAACTCAAGTTCCATATTTGGTCTGATAGGCAAAATTCACATTGTTGGGATGAAAACAAATAATAAAAATTAAATTTATCAAGTAAAGGGAATAGATTTTCCCTTGCCATGTGTTTGAGGCCCATCTGTGAGGTATCCATTACTGATGACTTGCTAGAATCCAACAGTTTTTACAGTAAGTCAAATCTTTGAACACTTTAGACATCCTGTCAATCATGACTATCACAATTTACAGATCCAAGTTAATCCAAAGTGAATGTCCCATTTTCTCAGGATAGGTCAAAGGACCAAGAACGTCTTTCTTTTCATTTTGGTGGAAAAAATAATTCTGATATACATATTTTGTCTTCCTCATGTTGGAGAGGTCAATGCTTCTTGGTGGGCATTATAACTTGCCATGCCTGCTGGTGGCACAGGATGCTACCAATTATTTATCAGTTTGTAAGCTCTGATGTAAAGTGATGAGAAAGGCTATCATATCATATCTTTCAGGCTGTTCAGGAACTCCTGAAAAGTGAATCTTATCTCTCTGATCTCTGTCTTACAGATCAATCAATTTTTTATGAGGTTCAAATGGTACTATTCACAGTCAATCAATATCACAAATCATTGGTGTATGGTGGCTAGACACAGTATATGGGAATCCTAGAGATTGTATAACTCCAGGAAGGAAGAGGAAGACTTTTTGATTCCAGGTGTTGCAAAGACCATACTTCTCGTTTCTCCCTGGTTTTGCACAGAAGCACCACATGATCTCTTAATAAACCATTATTTTATCTGCATATGATCTCACTCCCTATTAAAGCGTAAGAACAAAAGTCCTGTCACTTTTTGTGAAGTGATCAGGTGCAAAGGTCATGCAATACCACCCCCTGGTGCAGTGGGAACTCTTCTATAGGTGAGTTGGGATGTTGCCCTCCTACTGCGAGCTATCACACCCAAAAGACATTATGCTGTTTGAGTTTGTATTTGCTTCCCCACTACTGCATTTCAAAGTCTTTTGCCACATGGCAGGGTTGTGCTGCACTTACCTGGAATTAGGTGTGTGGAAGCCTGCAAGTGTGTGGCCCACAATAATGACTTCAAAGGATTATGAGTCACTTGAGACAGTAAAGAGCAGTGAGTATGTGCAGCTGACCGGTGTCTTGCAACAGCCAGCCTGACATGCTTACTTCAGCCTTCTGTAAAACTGTATCTGTGAGCCAGGAGAACCACGGCAAAGTCCCTTGTTTCTGATGGAGTGATGGGTTCATCTGTCCAGACAATCTTAGCTCTGCTCTCATTCTAGTTATTAGAATAAAGAGCATGACAGCAGTGTCAGAATCGATAGGTGGGCTATGCTTGGCAAAAAACTCCAGCATGCCACTGCACATGATAGGCAAGCAGCATGGGGAGTGTGAGGACTACTACAGCATATTGAGATACTGTGGATCTTTATTTTGAAGCCATACAGTGATTGGCTATGTTTCTGTGACTGTCTCCCTGACGACCAGCAGGAGAGAGCACTGCCACTGAGAGAGAAGCCTGCTCATCTGGGGCACGTTGAGCACATATGCACAGGGCAGGCTCAGTGAAGCAGTGAGGCAGTACCTAAGCAGACATTTTTGGGGCTTAAGACCACTTTGTAAATACAGCCCATTTACACGCATCACTTTGCATGAAAGGGGCGTGCAATGGGTGTTGCTGTGGGTGTTCTACTGCAACATTCACTGCATTTTGACACTGCCCCATATTTATGAGGATTTGTAATCCTGAGGCAGCGACAAAAACTAACGCCACCCCTGGCGCAATGAGGAGAAATACTTTAATTTCTCCTCGTTCTTGCTTTTCTTATGTGTGCTGCATTCTGAAAATGCCATTAATGATTGTTTATGTGCAGGAAGGTATCCTTCTTGCACATAAATAATCATTCCCTGCAACAGAGGCACCCTTGCACTATGGTGAAAGGGTGCCTATGTTGGCGCTATGCTGCTAATTTTAGCACAGCGCTAGGGAAAATACAGGGGTGCACCGTATTGTATTAAATATGGCGCATCCCTGCATTTCTGAAGTGATGCTGTGCTGCGCCACTTCTTAGTAAATGAGGCCTAGCATTTGCTAAGTCTAGGCATAGCCTCAGTGGGATATCCAGGCACCAGTGTGCTGTTAGTCATTTTCAGAGTTGCTTATGTGAAGTGTAGCTTCCTGTTCACTCTGTTTTATCTATGCTGTCTTTTTTAACTGGACAATTTAGTAAAGTGTAGTGAATCTAACAGATCCCCAAAGCTCACTAAAAAACTAAACATACATGCATTCATATTTCTGGAGACCTACTTATCAGGTTCAGCACTGTATTAACATAATTTTCATGACTGTTCTGCAGTGGCACTTGCCTGTTCTATGCCCCTCTGAACTTATCTGTACTACTCTATAATCATCCTCCCCAGCCACTGCTGTAGCCCATGTTGAACCCTTTTCTTCATCTGCAGATCCCATCTTTGAGGCTCCTAACCTCAGCTTGCTCAGTATACAAATAGTACCACAGTAGCCAAAAAAGTGTCTACAGCCTATGAAAAACTCAGCCCACAAGGACAGCAACCAACAGAAGCCAATGACAGCTACCAGTGTCAACAGCCAGCCCTCTGGCTGCCAGGTTGAGGTTCCAGTCCGGGCCTTGTACAGGTCTCACCTCCAGAAATGTAGCTAATAAGGAGTCCATTACTTGCTCCTGAAGTCTCCATGGCCTCCTAGTTACTCAGAGTGGGGGCTATGCGCCCTCAGTTGACAGACATGCTCCTTCCTCTCTTACTTCTGCCACATCAGGGTGGTCCTGAAATTGGCTTTCCCGTTCAGGGTCTGCACCCTGAGATGAACAGGTGCTTGGCAGTACAGGACTTTCAAAGGGTACCTCTGCTCCCCTCAAGGATGATACACTCTGTGTCATGTAGGGGTCTGTCTGGGGCAGGTTTTCAGTCCTCTGTCTCTTTGACAGTGCAGGCAAACTGTGAAGAATTACAAATTATGAAGCCCATCATAATAATTTACTTTGCTTCCCTTCACCCAGCCATACTGTGCCTACTGGAGTAATGCACAAAATCAACAGGTGAGACTGCTCCTTGCTATTCCTGAACCTCAGATGATACCTTTCTGGGGTTAAACCAAACTTCACAACTAGGGCATGATTCATGGGACATATTTCATCCTGTCAGCTTTCTCAAGAGCCATTAAGGTATTTTTTCCAATAGTGCATATGTCCTTCCACAGGCTACCCCTCAACCCCCCAATTCTAGTCCGGGACTCAATGCATACACAAGGCCACATAAAAGGCCCCAAACTACTTGTCTATATCATCTCCCACCACAACTCCAGACATCAGGTTTTTGGTGTTTGGACCATTTTACCTCCTATACCTACTTCATTGTCACTGCCACCATCCTCTTTGGACTCGGAGACCCTCTTTGCCCAAGTGTAGTTCTTCTCTGGCCTATCTCATGGTCCAATAGCACCCTTTTCTCTTCCAAGGCCAATGTAACCATCCCTCCTTCAATGTCAGCTCTAGTGCTGCTTTTGCCCATTCCTCTACAGCAGCCACGATCAAGGTTACTAACTTTAACTTCAGGGTCCTCTTCATCTTCCTGTCCTCCAATTCTGCAGAGGTCAGCCTCTGGGAGGGGGCACTACTCTCAGGTCTGGTTAGGGGAGGTGACCTCACTCTTGATGGCCACACCTTCCTCTTCTGGCTCTGGGAGCCCTGCAGGAGTATCTTCCACACACTTTAGCCATAGGCCCACTGCAGGGGTATCTTCCTCTTCTCCCTCAAAATCTTCCTCATCCTCTACTCCATCTTTCCCTTTCTCTTATGTTGTAGAGTGCATCATGCGGACCTCCTCCCAGGCTCTTAGGACTATGTGGTAATCCAGCCTCTTGGAGCCCTTACCCACCTTCAGTCCTCTCTACTTACACAATCTTCTAAGATTTGCCATATTGAAGCTCTCAATGTTGCAGACATCTACTTCCATTCTAACAAAGATCACAGTGCAAAATATGAAGAACGAAGTGGAATTTAGGAAAAAGCAAAAATGTAACATTAAACATAAGAGGAGAATTTAAAAATCAAAATTCGATTCTGATGTCAGATTACAAAAAGGGATTTTAGGTTTTAACACAAATCACTGAGTTACACTGTAAAGCACAGGTCTTGCATCTCACCACTAAACATCAATGTAAACAACTGAGTTATTAGTTGAGGGAAATAAGTACTCACCTCAAGTAATAATCAGAATCCTTGCCAGGGTGAACCACAAAAGAAACTGGATAAACTTAACTGAATGCCCTGATAGCTATGGCACAGAGAAGACAGGCTTAAGTTTGAGGCAATATGTAATGCATGACTTTTCTCTCTCCCACTAAGGATCACATTTAATGTCTATTAATTTAATGTACCATATAGAAACTGAAGTAAATGCATGGCGTGATTTCATTAAGAACAGAAGACCAAGCCCAATAACCAAAAAAAAAAAACTACTAACTCTGGTTTGCTGTGCAGCGTGCGACTGGGGTAAAGTACTACAAAACCTTTTCAGAGGTGCTATGTAAATGAAGTTGGGGTACAATTCAATAAATACCCCTCCTACTAATACCAATTCCATAACACTCAGCGCCTGGGCAGCCAATTGTAGTTCAGACAGATTGCATAATAATTTTCTTATACTGCTTGACACTCAAATAAGAAAAACCTGCTATGAGTCATGTCCATTATCTAGTACTGTACCAGTTCACTGTAATAAACCACTCATCAACAACAGAACAGACACAGAATAACTGAAAATATCTGCTCCAAGGCAGTGGCCAATGGAGGATGTTAATTTAATTTGCAACGCAGGTTCAAGGTCCATCCCAGCAGCTCTCTGACCCATGTCTACCTCCTGTTGCATAGCCATTTTAGTGATGTCTCTGGGCATGTTATTTTAGCAACTGGGCCTGCTGTTTGTGTCCTTTAGCCTAGTAACATTTTATTCTGCTTCATTTGTATTATTGTAGAATCAGTCAAATTTTGGGGTGATGTTTTATTTTATTTAGCTAGTTGTCCTTTCATCTAGGAAATGATTATGTTTCTTAGCAGGACACTCTTTCACCCTGTGCTTCCCTCAAGGCTGCAGAGAGATAGGATTGTAGGTACAAGTGGTACACTGCGTCTCTATCATTCACAGAAACACACGTATTGTGACGTGGGGACATTTTCTCAGAACAACAACTGTTTTATTATGAAAACATTTCCCTGTCCCACGCCCAGTAGGGGGAGATTTCAGCCATAACACCACAACCACATACTGATTGACTTCATTACAGCTGCTTACCAAGACCACCAAGTCCCTGGCCTACTGGGGATGGTGTCTCCCTAGACAACAGGCACACTCAGGTATGGGGGATGATGTCTTCCCAAGGGGAATCCTGATGGGTGGATTAGGGCTTATCATGCTGAGCTCTAACATCGCTTAGGTAGGAATCGCATATATTGTGCTTAGTGAGAGTATGTTGGGAATTTTCCTGAGTTTCACTTTCCTTGTCACCATTTTGCTTTTAGTGTGTTTCATCATTCTTATTATTACATTTCATGCCATTTCATGCCATTTTATTTAAGATGCAGCTGACTCACTAAATCGTATTGAGCCATCTTCTACCTCTGTTTGTCCTTGCACATGTGTGAGACTAATGTAGCTGAGAGTAAAGGATGAGATCTGATTTACCACAATTTCCCTGAGAAGTCATCTCATCACGTGCCCAGTTGCCACAAATCATCCCTGCTCTTGGGCAGAGATGAGGCACTGCTAGTTGGCAGGAAATGGATTCGGCTGACAGTTGTCACATGGTGTGGGATTGGACTTAGTTTTTCACAATTAAGGTGAAGTTGCTGCTCAAATTCAGCATCCTCATTAGGATAATGAGAGCCCACGCAACACTGCAACCTATAGCTACTCACGACCATAAACTTTACTATTGAACAAGATATCTCAGAATGAACAACCTAGTGCAATAACCAGCTCTCTGGACTATGAAAATAGGATACCATAAGGGTCCTGCAGATCTGCTCAAAGCTGCCAGCTTCCTAAACACCATAAACTGTGTGCCTGTCTCTCACACGTCTTCATCCAACACATCGCTAAGCGCTGTGTCTCATAACAAGATAACTGCACAACTGTAGTCATCACGCATGACAGTGAAACACTTCCCACATAGGATTAAAACAAACACCCTTCCACCCACACACCTTACATGGTGTAGCACGCTACTCATGTGGACAAGTGCTTCAACACCCCCACATAGGGATAGTAGTGACTATATAAATGTTGAAATACAATACAATGGTATATGCCAATCTTTCAGTCTGCTTCTTTGGATCTGGTGCCTGGTCAAAACGTCAGCTGAGATGTTTGCATTTTGTGTTTTATTTGTCAGTGTGGCATGGCAGTAAATATTAATAATAATAAACCAGCAGCCGTTTTTTTAGTTACCTTTCCTTAGAGCAGGAGTTCTCATGATTCACTGCATAACTTTACTTTTACATGATGATGTCTTTATAATGGTTATGATATGTTCTAATTATAGCATCCCTGCCAGTACTCTTTTAAGTTTTTATATACTTCAAGATTGCCCATTTAGAATTGCCTTTTCAACATATGCCTCTTAGCCGCCCACATTCTTCAACTAAATGTTCTGTAAAATGCACCATTTTGTCCCGTTTTTCAAATTTTTTTTTTCTCAGAGACAGCTACCTTCAACTCCTCTATTGGCAGCCAGACTCGCAAGCAACTTTTACACCAAACCGCTTTTAAAAATCACAACCCACTAGGTCCTGTTGCATCATCTGGGTCAAAGGGCATGGAGCCTGGATCTCACTATCCATGCTACTATGAGTTGATGAGAGCTATAGATAAACACTCTGATACGTAATCATTGCTTTCCACTTGAGTATGATGCGTATTGTCAAGTCAAAACTGTCAGTCTACATGCCAAAATAGGTAAGTACAACATGAACAAGGCAAAAATATTAAACAGTACATGTCCATTTTTTACTTTCAAGTAAGTTTAGCAGGTTGGGATTCACTAACAAGCAAACTGACTTTCTAAGATCAGGCCACGAGCATGAACTTATTCAAAGGTCACCGTTAACATATTATGCTTTTTCTTTGCCATGGTTTTAAGCATTGAGCGATTAGTGCAGGGAACAGAACTTTTGAACAGGGTTTACAAATCTTAATTTTATGCACTGCTAAGCACCACAGTCAAATATAAGACAGACTCAGTCTACGCCTACGTAACGTTTATTTAGCAAACCAAGCAAAAAGCACTATTGCAATGCCAAGTACCACCTCTTCCTTTGCATTAGCAGTGAGCATATCATGCTAACCGTTCCCCAATTTACAATACCTTTTAGACGTTTTACAAACACATAATTAATGCGAGATTACTGACGGAAATTGAAACTCAGATAGCAGTAGATGTACATACTTCTCATGAGAGGGCTAAAAAAGGACTGTAAAAAAGAAAGAAGAAAGTTACACTTTCAGATGCTGAGCTAGTCGTTTGTGCTTCCTAATTTAGCAGTGCCATGCACGAGAGAAATTATGAGTTCCTCAGAGGTGAGATAGCAGAAGACACCATACAAAATATGGTGAAACACTACTGGCATTAACTTAATCAACATGGTGTCAGCTATTATGCTGATTTCAGAGCATTTTTTGCCATTTTTCACGTACATTAATACTCCCATTCACGGTGGAAGGCATGTTTTGTAGTAGAGTGCCTGGGTTCTTAACCCACAGTATATACATTTATATTGCTCTGGGATAACATCTAACACCGTGCTCTTTTCACTTTTATGCATACATAGGCATGCACATCTCCATTTTAGTTTTACGTGATTGCCAAATCATCAAGGATTGCTGTACATTTGAAGGTGGCTCAAAACTTACCGGCCTACCAACCTTTTGTATTACAGATCTGAATCAATACAATTCTAACCATGTGTATATCTTTATGATATAATCAAAAGCAAAAAGTTAAAGTAACATTATAGTTGTCCAGTTTTAGGCTCTAAAACCACTGAAATTCACCAGTTATAATTATAGTTATCTCAAGTAACTATAACTCATGCCCTCAGGTATCTATAACTTGCACCCTCTGCATGCACCCAACACCATGCCTTTGGCCGTGTTCAGTGGGAGCTTGTCCAGAAGGCCTGGCCTGTGGCAAGGTCATGTAGACCAGTGTTCCCCAACCCCCGGGCCGCGGACCGGTGCCGGTCCGTGGATCAATGGGCACCGGGCCGCCCCACTGTGGCGGGCAGTAAATGTTTGATAATTTTTCCGTGGCCCGCTTGTCACACAATGGGACAAGCGGGCCACGGAAAAATTATCAAACATTTACCGGTCCGCGGCGGTATAAAGGCTGGACAACACTGATGTAGACAAACCCCTGCATGCCACCAACCACCCATAGGCAGCCACCTTCACACCATGCACAGGCTTTGGCTGTGCGCAATGGGGGCTTGGCCACATGGCTTGGTCATGGGATCCAAAGGCTTTTTTTTTTTTTTTTTTTTTTTTTAAAGAGGGGAGAGGACATGTGACACCCCCTTCCTGGTCCAATCTCATCCCCAGGGACCCCATCCCCAGGGCTCGGCACATTTTTAGGGATAGAAGGGCATGGGACCCCTATCCCTGGGCTGATTTTGACCCAAAATATCCCACCCCTGCGTCCTGAAAACATATTTCAGGAGGGGTGCATGCGACCCTTGGCTGATTTTAGCACCCAGGATCCCATCCCTGGGTCCCGGTCACATATGTGAAGGGGGAGGGGGCTAATAGTCCCCCTCTGCAGGCTGCTTTTTGCCCTGGGGGCCCTATTCCCTGGGGCCAAGTGAGAGAGGATCATTGGGCCTCCCTCCTTGGGCTGCTTTTAGACAATGGGGCCCCATGCCCAAGTGCATCTTTTAGTTGGAGAGGGGCATGGGGACCACCTCCCCAGGCCACTTTCATCACCAGGGACCTCATCCCCTGTGGCGCACCAACATATTTAAGGGGGATGGGATGCACACACCCCTCGTCCCCAGGCCCATTTTGGCCCTGGGCACCTCATCCCTCTGGCCTGGCTGCATATCTGAAGGTTGAGGGGGTACATGCCCCCCCCTCCTCAGGTCCATTTTAGCCCCTGGGACCCTATCCCCCCGATTACAGCCACATTTGGTAAGGGGGATGGAAAGACATTGGCATCCCACCCTGGGCTGATTTCAGACCCAGGGATCTTATCCTCCAGGGTCCAGTCAACAAATGGTGGGTGCCCTGGTACCCAAACAGGGCACTTACCACACTTTTGTTGGTAATGACAGGGAAGCCTCAGCTGGCTCCCTGTATCCAGCGGGAGCCAGCTTTTCTCCTGCTGGAGCATTTTCATCCTTCACAGGAATCAATGCTCAACGAGGTCAATGGATCCTTGAACCCTGCATAGAATGTGGCAGAACCATACAACAAAATTTCAATACAAATCAATTAAATTACACAGTATGACCAATGTGGCCACACAAGGAAAACTCCAGTCAGGAATAACATTAAGGAATTTATTACAAACTTAAGCTCAGAGTCACATAGACAATTCACAAGACAAAGTTATAAAGATACAGACTCACCAAGGGTTCACCAAGGCGAAGAAACAAGTTCAGGTGGACTAACATTAGGTGAACTAGGCACTGTACAAACACAATGCAAAACATCAACAAGATAATTTGTTGGACTGAAAATAAACATTGCTCAGTTTTTATAAGCATCAAGGCAGTTAAAATAATCAAAGTTCAATTTAGCTGGGCACAGGGAAACCCTACAGTTAGCCAATCAGAGGTAAAATGTGTGGGGGGGAACCCATGTGGGTAAAAACAAAAAGGACAAAAAGAATTTGGAAAAAGGTAATCTCAGACAACAAGCTGCTAACTAAGGTGGGCAAAAAGTGAGCAAAAAGGTAAAGCGTTAGCACATCTGAAGCTCAGTCAAGAGTCTTCTTTAAGGGTTAGGGAAATGCCTCTAAATCTCAGCAAGGCATTTCAAAGGGGCAAGGGGCAAAGAGGAAAAATACCTCTCCAAGGGGCTCAGCATTCAGGATACAGGGCAAAAGGGATTCAGCTTCTCATCTTCTGGAATCTTAGGACCTCTGCAGGGAATGTGAATCTAAGTTTTGCTGGACATATCAAAGTTCATACGGCAATCTGATTTGTAAGGACAACAGTTCATTTGACGTTGAAAGGGCATCATCCAATAGAAATCAGTCGTACGGCTCCATGTTGAAACATCCTCAGGTTTTCCCAAGTCTGTCATGAGAGCAGCTGCCATCCATGTAGCTCCACAGGAGATTTAAAGAAATGTTCAAATTGCTAGTACACAGTCTAGGATGCTCTACATCAATGGTTGAATGCTTACAATTCTCTATGTGTAAAACAATAAACATCTATTACCAAACTAGTCTTCTCATGGCAACGAAGTCTGAAAGGAAAGTTCATGTTAGCAAGATGACTTGACATTTTCTGCACAGCCATGAAATACAGGGCCTAGCAGACCTCACTTAGGTTAATGCAAGTGAGTTAGTACAGCACAATAATATATTCAAATGAAACACATCGTAATATATATAAACTATAAATTCACCATTAATAATTCTTCATTAGCATTAATGTTACAGTAAGTTTAAACAAAAAGACTGTTAATATATTTCAGTCAGTATAACATGGAACTGCATTTCTCTTGATTTGCATACGAATTTAAAGCATTAATCATTAGAAATTCTATATAATTTCAATACAGACCAGTAGAGTCTCAATTATGACATATCAGTTTAATCTTACAAACATTTAATTGAACTTCAATACCACCTATTTCTCTAACATTAGTCTAAACGAATGCATATTTAAAAATGGCTCCACAGCGCATCACTCTACTGTCAAACTATTAGTACTTTCATTATTGTAATGCATAGAATGTCACATATAGATGATCTCTGTGACATGTGGGACAGTACTAAAGTTTTATCTATATCACTCCTGCCCATATGGTGCAGCTAAAAATGCTGCTACCTGCAGGTTGGAGAAATGTTTTTATCTGTTTTCCTGCCCGCTTCAGTGCAGGCAGGGAAACAGATGAAAGGTCTGCTCCCAGCCAGTGAGAGCATTTTTCACGCTCCTACCGTCTGGGAGCAGACATTGAGCTTGCTCTTGCTTGGCGGAAGATTTGAATTGCTCCTGCTAAGTAAGAGAAAACATAGGCCCCCCTGTCCATACCAGTGCGGGGAAGGAAACTGCTATGTCCAAGGGTTGGGCACCCTCGGACATAACGCATGAGCTGGCCCTGGGGACCTTGGGGTAGCCCTAGAGCTCAGGGAGGGGCTAGTGCGGCTACCATCTCTTCCTGGTTGAAGTGGTGGTAACCAATCAGATCTCACTTTAGATCTGTTGGGACCTGCAGAGCCACCGTTCAGTGGTTTAGGAAGCAGCTATATCTAATGTTCCCATGGGAAAATAAATGAGGAAAACGTGTTTTGGGACCCACCCTCTTTCTTTCCCTGCCCCTGCTTGGCAGGTCACCCTGAAACTTTCCATGCACAAACCAGCCAAAAAAGTGCACTTTTTAAAAATGTTTTGTCAAATGGCACCAAAGTTATTAGCAACACAAAAAAGACATTTCCTATGGAAACACTATCCTAACTATAACTACCTAGTGGTGACCGTCACTGGGTAATGGTCTCTAGTGATAAAGATGGCTCTGATGAAATGAATCTGAGTTGGTCCAGGTCTCATGTGGACTCGGAAAGTGTGAGTAGGTTTTTAGGCCTTTCTGAGATGGTGCACATTTTTGACAATCTTTTCCCTTGGATTTTAGGAAGTATGGTAACAGTTTATCTAAAATCTTGACTCATTGTTTTTTTATCACAAAAATTAATTGAAAATTACTTGAGTGTTTCATGATGACATTGTGGCACGGCACCTTTCCTCTCCCAAACTTTACTTCACTGATAACACTGAATACTAATAGTACCAGAAGCTTCGAGAGGCTAGCAGCTGTGCCAGATAAAGGGCATTTGGCTGTATTTTCAGGAGTGCTCGAGTGTTATGCCCGAACCTGATAATGAAAAATGGGTTTGATATGCTTTCAACAGTTACTCCCCTCTACCAGTAAACTGAGGCTTCATCCTGGTCACTTCCTTCACCCATCAGTCGGTCATTAGTTTTGCATTTAGGACAGGGGTGAAGAATAAAATAGACATACCTTGCCCTTCAACCAAGAAAGAAAAGGGAGGAACAAGTGTACCTACCACTTACACTGTTCCACCACTCCTGGATTAGTAGGACACCATGTGCTTGCTTGTGCCAAGATTAACAACAGGCATCCACCCTTAGTCCACTGTCCCAGGTTATGCACTTCCTTTTCCATCATTTTTGAAAGATAGTAAGGAGCTCTTCGGTTCCAGCCATCAAAGCTTGTATTCAGTTACTAGCCGGGACTTCTCCTTGTAATAAATGTTTTATAGCGGATGGAAAGCATCAGGAAGACAGGGGTATCGGATAGTGGTTCACAGTCCACAGTCGAAGGGTCCCAGCGTGTGTGGGAGAAAGGACAAGCAGGCGTTGACAGATTTGTACAAGTGGGGGGGCTCTTCAGAGCACACCAAACAATGCTACAGCAGTAAAAACAAGACTAGAGAAAAATATGATGAACCTTGTGAGGGACAGAGGAATACGGGAGTGTGTGAAGCACTAGTCACAACTTCCTGCTGCGCTGACTCGCCTATCAGTCATTTTACTCATCATCTATTAGAGTCGAACATGAACAAGATTGTATATGAAAGCTCGGCTGATGAGGTAGGTTTGCTTATGTGCAGCATGTTTATTCATTGCACATTCTGGCAGTCTGCAGTGCAAGATTGTTTTTCAGCGTACCTTACCGTTTTGACTGAAGGAATGGTGACGGGTTTGGCAATTCTTCACAATATCCATGTAAACAAGGTCAGGGCTTGCGTGTCCACTGTGCGTGTACGGGCCTTTCATGTAGTTCAGCATCTTTGCAGGGGTGGCCCATGAGCATACTTAAAGAAAGAGATGTTCCCACTCCATGCCGCTGGGAAAATACTTTTTAGAACAGATCCATAAGGAGAGAAGGATTTTTCTTGGCAGCTGATGAAACACTGACTTATCTTCAAAGAAACACAGTTTTCAGATATGCAGAGTAAGAAAGTGTGCGCGCCAGTCATCACAGATAAAAAGGGAGCACAGGAAAATGAAGGAAAAACACAAGCGAGAAGGTTGCATCCATAATTGCAACTTTTTAAAGAAAAAAGTTATGTTGAGGAGAGATATAAATAAAACACGCGATTGACAAAACTGAGACATTGTCTATATGTTGCGTGAACTAGTTCTACCAGTGCAGCTAATAACGCTGCTGACATGCTGGACAGTGCTGTGCAGCTCTGTCTATCCTGGGTCTTGTAACTAGTCAGACTAGTGCAACAACCCCGCCTCCATCACTTCATTCACACCTTGACATTTGCGAGGGCTGAGATTTAAGGCGCACAGCGACCACTGGATAATTTTTAAATAAAAACGTGACTGTGCTCAAAGCTCTATTTAACCAATTAACAGCCACCCCTTGCCCCTTCAGCTCACTCTTGCAGCTTTCTGCTTTCTCCCTTTGTGACGCTTTTCTGTCTTTCTTTGCTCCGACTTTCCCATATGTGCCTCTTGCTCGCAGTAAATGCTTGAGGCATAAAAATAAGTGACAGGCCTAAAAAATAAGTGCTGGTGCCCCACACCGGAAACCACCGGCTCTAATTAAGCACGGACAGAGACCTAAGACACCAGAGAGAAAAAATGCTTAGGGCTCTATGTTTGGTAATTGTAAAGGTAAATACCAAGCTGAGGTCACTGATTCTTAGAGCTACATCCAAACTATTCACATGCTGAATCCAAATTACCAGGTCCATTACCTCACGTGACACCCAGTCCTGGGGCCTTCTTCCCACAAACGCTCCTCCTGCCTGAAGCAAAAGGAAAATATGTGCAGAAAAGTACTCAGAATGTGTACCTCTATGCCACGAAAGATAGTTTAGAACGCACAGCTGGGCACAATGGAAGATTCCTCATTTACATCCTTATCAATTATGTAGTGGTAGAACCAATAGCTCAACTTCAGGTCACTTACGAGCATTCCGTGTCAAATGAAGTTTATACCAGATTTGCTACAATGGATGGGTGAGGTCAGATGAATCCAGTAATAGCTGCACTCAAAAGTAAGTGTTAGTAAAGGAAATAGGCCTGCCCTGAATGTTGAGGTCTGAGTAAAACATTAATAAAACCATGCTGCAGTGAAAACAAATCAAAAACTATTCTGTGCACAATGTATCTCAGAAATAAAGCACTTAGGGCCAGATGTAGGAAAGGATTTGTGCCTCGCAAACGGCGAAAATGCCGTTTGCGAGGCGCAAAAGCCTCTCCGCGACTCGCAACGCTATGCAATTTCATTTGCGACTGCGAAAGTGGTCGCAAATGAAATCGCAGTTACCATCCACTTGAAGTGGATGGTAACACAGTCGCAAACGGGAAGGGGTCCCCAAGGGACCCCTTCCCCTTTGTGAATGGAAACAAAAATATTTTTTCAGATCAGGCAGTGGTCCAATGGGCCACTGCCTGCTCTGAAAAAACCCGAAACTAAAGGTTTCGTTATTTTTTTCCAAGTGCAGCTTGTTTTCCTCTAAGGAAAACGGCCTGCAGATGGAAAAAAAAAAACTGCTTTATTAAAAAGCAGTCACGGACATGGTAGTCTGCTGTCTCCAGCAGGCCACCATCCCCGTGAGTGCCCATACTCGCAATGGGGTTGCAAACTGCGACCCACCTCATTAACATTAATGAGGTGGGTCTTTGCGACCCCATTGCGAGTTGCAGAAGGTGTCCGAGACACCTTTCTGCATAGCAAATTGCGACTTGCAATTTGCGAGTCGCACGGACTCGCAAATTGCAAGTCCCAATTTTCAACCTACCTACATCTGGCCCTTTCTGTGTGATAAGAGAACTTTTGGGATGTAAAATAGTCTCTAATGCATTTCAATGCAAGCTCTCTATTGGAAGAGGAATGATACATGAAACATACCTAATAGCCAAGAGCATGAGGTGAGAGAGAAATACTCGTCTGGTCAGAGCTAAAGTCCCCTCTAGGTATATTTGAAGGAGAAAGCAACAAGCCTTGCAGGTAGTTGTACTCTCAACCCAGACCTAAATGAAAAAGACAAGAGGAACGATGTCCAATTGCGGCATATTCTACTGATGGCGCAGCGTCCTTTGTAGGTTGTAAGAATTATGCAGTGTGCAGATGCTTCTCAAAGTGTTGTTTACTTTAGTCATGATTAAGGACAACAAAAGATGACTCAATGATTTTTGTTGCCTTACACTGTTTTAATGTTGATGGACAACCCTTTGTTAGCCATGGTCAGCTTCAAGCACCATGGTTAACTATATTAGTGTCATTTTTCCATAGGCAGATTGTAGCTATGTGACCTTACCTCCTGACTCTTAATGCAATAAGGCACTCAGCAAGCTTTCCATCTTTTTGCCCCATCCTGTTGGCTTTCAAGGCCATCATGTGGGTATCTGCATTTCTGCTACTAACACAACATTCCTGCAACTTACAGCACTTGAAGCTATTTATCATTGAGTGATGCTTGAAAATGCCCATCTAACCCAAGGATCCTCCCTGAGCCACTAACAATACCCAGCTGATCATTTCACTGACCGAAAACCCCACTACTGCCAAGAAGAATTTCCACAATGGGATGGAAGACATTTTGCTGCCTGGATGAAGGACAGCTGCCTCAAGCTCAGCTTTGACAAGACCGAGATACTCATCCTGGGACCATCCACAGCAGCCTGGGATGACTCCTGGTGGCCCCCAACCCTGGGCACCCCACCCCAACAAACCACTCACGCAGCCTCGGCTTCATCCTGGACTCATCACTCACAATTACCCACCAAGTCAACTCAGTCGTATCCTGCTTTCATACTGTAGGAAGATGGCTCTGTATGCACTATTTCAAAGTAAGGAATAGTATGCACAGAGTCCAAGGGTTCCCCTTAGAGGTAAGATAGTGGCAAAAAGAGATAATTCTAATGCTCTATTTTGTGGTAGTGTGGTTGAGCAGTAGGCTTATCAAAGGAGTAGTGTTAAGCATTTGTTGTACATCCACAAGCAATAAATGAGGAACACACACTCAGAGACAATTCCAGGCCAATAGGTTTTTGTATGGAAAAATATATTTTCTTAGTTTATTTTAAGAACCACAGGTTCAAGATTTACATGTAATACTTCAAATGAAAGATATTGCAGGTAGGTACTTTAGGAACTTTGAATTAGCAAAATAGCATATACAGTTTTCACATAAATCACATATAGCTATTTTAAAACTAGACAGTGCAATTTTCAACAGTTCCTGGGGGGGAGTAAGAGTGTGTTAGTTTTTGCAGGTAAGTAAACCACCTTCAGGGTTCAAGTTTGGGTCCAAGGTAGCCCACCGTTGGGGGTTCAGAGCAACCCCAAAGTTACCACACCAGCAGCTCAGGGCCGGTCAGGTGCAGAGGTCAAAGTGGTGCCCAAAACGCATAGGCTTCAATGGAGAAGGGGGTGCCCCGGTTCAGGTCTGCCAGCAGGTAAGTACCTGCGTCTTCATAGGGCAGACCAGGGGGGTTTTGTAGGGCACCGGGGGGGGGACACAAGTCCACACAGAAAGTACACCCTCAGCGGCACGGGGGCGGCCGGGTGCAGTGTGCAAACAAGCGTCGGGTTTGTAATAGAAATCAATGGGAGACCAAGGGGTCTCTTCAGCGATCCAGGCAGGCAAGGGGGGGGGGCTCCTCGGGGTAGCCACCACCTGGGCAAGGGAGAGGGCCTCCTGGGGGTCACTCCTGCACTGGAGTTCGGATCCTTCAGGTCCTGGGAGCTGCGGGTGCAGTGTCCCTACCAGGCGTCAGGTTCTTAGAAGCAGGCAGTCGCGGTCAGGGGGAGCCTCGGGATTCCCTCTGCAGGTGTCGCTGTGGGAGCTCAGGGGGGGCAACTCTGGCTACTCACGGTCTCGCAGTCGCCGGGGAGTCCTCCTTGAAGTGATTGTTCTCCACAAGTCGAGCCGGGGGCGTCGGGTGCAGAGTGTCAAGTCTCACGCTTCCGGCGGGAAATGCAAGTTGTTTCAAAGTTGCTCCTTTGTTACAAAGTTGCAGTCTTGGGTGAACAGAGCTGCTGTCCTCGGGAGTTCTTGGTCCTTCTAGATGCAGGGCAGTCCTCTGAGGATTCAGAGGTCGCTGGTCCCTGGGGAAAGCGTTGCTGGAGCAGTGTCTTTAGAAGTGGGGAGACAGGCCGGTAGAGCTGGGGCCAAAGCAGTTGGTGTCTCCGTCTTCTCTGCAGGGTTTTTCAGCTTAGCAGTCCTCTTCTTCTTAGGTTGCAGGAATCTAGTTTCCTAGGTTCTGGGAGCCCCTAAATACTCGATTTAGGGGTATGTTTAGGTCTGGGAGGGCAGTAGCCAATGGCTACTGTCCTTGAGGGTGGCTAAACCCTCTTTGTGCCTCCTCCCTGAGGGGAGGGGGGCACATCCCTAATCCTATTGGGGGAATCCTCCATCTGCAAGATGGAGGATTTCTAAAAGTCAGAGTCACCTCAGCTCAGGACACCTTAGGGGCTGTCCTGACTGGCCAGTGACTCCTCCTTGTTTTTCTCATTATCTCTCCTGGACTTGCCGACAAAAGTGGGGGCTGTGTCCAGGGGGCGGGCATCTCCACTAGCTGGAGTGCCCTGGGGCTTTGTAACACGAAGCTTGAGCCTTTGAAGCTCACTGCTAGGTGTTACAGTTCCTGCAGGTGGGAGGTGTGAAGCACCTCCACCCAGAGCAGGCTTTGTTTCTGTCCTCAGAGAGCACAAAGGCTTTCACTGCCTGGGGTCAGAAACTCGTCTCTCAGCAGCAGGCTGGCACAGACCAGTCAGTCCTGCACTGAACAATTGGGTAAAATACAGGGGGCATCTCTAAGATGCCCTTTGTGTGCATTTTTAATAAATCCAACACTGGCATCAGTGTGGGTTTATTATTCTGAGAAGTTTGATACCAAACGTCCCAGTATTCAGTGTAGCCATTATGGAGCTGTGGAGTTTGTTTTTGACAGACTCCCAGACCATATACTCTTATGGCTACCCTGCACTTACAATGTCTAAGGTTTTGCTTAGACACTGTAAGGGCATAGTGCTCATGCACCTATGCCCTCACCTGTGGTATAGTGCACCCTGCCTTAGGGCTGTAAGGCCTGCTAGAGGGGTGACTTACCTATGCCACAGGCAGTGTGAGGTTGGCATGGCACCCTGAGGGGAGTGCCATGTCGACTTAGTCATTTTCTTCCCACCAACACACACAAGCTGGCAAGCAGTGTGTCTGTGCTGAGTGAGGGGTCCCTAGGGTGGCATAAGACATGCTGCAGCCCTTAGAGACCTTCCCTGGTATCAGGGCCCTTGGTACCAGGGGTACCAGTTACAAGGGACTTACCTGGGTGCCAGGGTTGTGCCAATTGTGGAGACAATGGTACATTTTAGGTGAAAGAACACTGGTGCTGGGGCCTGGTAACAGGGTCCCAGAACACTTCTCAGTCAAGTCAGCATCAGTATCAGGCAAAAAGTGGGGGGTAACTGCAACAGGGAGCCATTTCTTTACACATACACTCCTCCTTCTCGGAAGATCTTCAAATGGATCCCAAAAGGACTGCCGCAAAACCATAACCTATGCCCTGGTTACCAGCAGACTTGACTATGGCAACACCATCTATGCCGGTACCACCCAGAAGAACCTGGAGAAACTACAGCACATCCAAAATGTCTCTGCCAGACTCATCCTAGGTATTCCCCGCCGCGAACATATCTCCAATCACTAAGAGATGTCCCCTGGCTTCCTAGCGAGAAAATAATTGATCCATATCCTGAAGATGCTGAGTACGATTTTCAAATGGCTCCCAATCAGCACCTGAAAAACCATCACACGTGCCCTGGTCACTATCAAGATGGACTACAGGAACACCCTCTCTGCCAGGGTCAACAAAAAACTCACCAGAAGGCTTCAGACAAATTAGAATGGGCGCTAGAAACACTCTCCACCTTCCAAACCACACTCAAATCACACCACACCTGATGGAGCTCCATTAGATCCCTATTCACAAATGAGCACAATTCAGAGACCTCACCCGTACGTTATAAGGCACTACATAAAACTGTCCGAGCATACCTCAACAATCACATCTGCTTTCACAAACCTTCCGGACACCTATGTTCATCCAGACTCCTACTTGCACAAATCCCATGAATACAGAAAACCAGATCTAGCGGTCAATCCTTCTTCCACATCGCTCCTGCCTTTACACATAGGAGCCTCTTCCTCACTTCTTGAACTCTGCAAAAGGTGAAGATCTAGTTTTTCTAGCAGTCCCACTAGGCCCTAAACTCACAACTGCTCAGCAAGAGGACACCCTCCTGGGTGACAGTGTGCAGTACAAATCTGCATAACATAACAACCCCTGATCTTACTGCTAGTTATGTTATCATTTTTGTAAACCAAGCAATACCTGAAACAGGTGTCCTGGTGCTGAGAAAACTAGTATAAACCAGAGATGGAATCAAATCCTGTACATGCAAGCCTTTAGATCTTTTCTAAAGCACACCAAATCATGTGTTTTTATCAAGGGTGAAAGAAGGATTCTTCCAAAGTTCGGCTGAGACTATCAAGAATGCCTTACCCCCACACCAGGTCCATTTTAATCTTGGAATAGTCAGTAGGTGGGCATCTGTGGAGCACAGGAAGAGGGCGGGGACATAGGTGTTAAATTCAGTCTTAAGAAGAGGTATTTTAATGCATGAAAAAGGTAGGTGCAGGCCCGCGGCCCCAGCCTTCCAGGGGGTCCCCTGGCAGAGTCAACTTTGTTTTTACGAGAATCCTGCCCTGAAGACCTTGAATAATTCTTGAACTGATTGTTTTAAATACAGTTTTTTAGTTTATTTTTAATGTGCACAATGTATGTTATTCTATTACAGACACTTTGCAGAGAAAAATGTTGTGTTTACATTTTTCAACACCATGCAACATCCATAAAAATGTTTCTTTTAGATCAAAACAGGACCTCACATATGAGAAATGTGAAGTGGTGAAAGATTATTTGTAATAATATCAGTGGTCTGCAACTGTATTATAATACTGAGAACACACATCACTACTCCTCGATTTTAGATTTAAACATATTTACAATTTGGACCAGTGTGCTTTTGCAGCCTGTGCGCTGTCAGTGACCTGGCCAAAGAGAGCATGAAAGAGCTGAAATTGGATCATAAATTCAAAACTGTTCTGAACAGGGGAATACATTTGGCCCGTGGCCCTCCCAAAATCCTTATGATGCCCCTGGTCTTAAGGTAGAAAGGGCCTGCCTCTTCAACAGCACTGGAACATAAACAAAGAGATTTCAAAATGAACACTTCATGCAACGGGAGGTAGTGTAGGCTATCCAAAGCCAAAGAGGCACGGGCTTAAGGAGGAAGGCCCAAGGCTGTTTTTGCCCTGCATTCTGAATCCTGTGCAGCTTTTTGTGAGTCCCATAGGCAGGAGCAGGAACAGAATTGGAATTATCCAGGCGACTTAAAAAGAGTCGCCTCTATTACAGCTCGAGTGGCTCCGGGCAGAAGCGGCAAGAGCTTCCTAATTATTGTGAGTGGTGGTGTGAAGAGCTGTACATGCACAGTGCCAGGCCACGCATAGCCAAGCAGTTTGCTCATTGCGACTAATTAGAAGGAATATGTTTGAATGGTTTTGAAAAGCAGGCTCTGAACATCCCTTGGTGAACAA
This sequence comes from Pleurodeles waltl, assembly GCF_031143425.1. Taxonomy (NCBI): domain Eukaryota; kingdom Metazoa; phylum Chordata; class Amphibia; order Caudata; family Salamandridae; genus Pleurodeles; species Pleurodeles waltl. Next base: position 865,012,415 of record NC_090439.1, on the reverse strand, counting down.
GGTTTGAACATGTACTACACAGTGTTCAATATTCAGAAGTGCGAGACCCACACGTGCGGGCTAAAGACGTAGCCCTGTTACCTCATATATTCTTGAGTGCAAATCCCGTTTCACGCGGAGACTTTATAATTTGAAATATATGAATAATAATAACAAATCCTTTTGCTCATCCAAAAGATAGCACCTGACATCTGTTCACTGATTTTACATAGGGGAGAAAGCTAATATACGCAGTGCAATTATTTTTCACTCGAGGACTTCGATCCCTGCAGATTTTAATCTGCTGCGCGCCTTTTATCACCGAACTTTGTCGCTGCTCTTTATTCAAAACTGAAATTGGCCAGGATTCAAGGGCACTGTTGATGGACGAAGTGTGCCACATGTGAAGATTCTACACAATTATGGGCAGGTGCGCTCAGAGGGCATGGCAATATGTTATGTACATGAATGACTTGAAAATCACATCTGAAGCACCCCGTTAAGTTACTGGGGTCCCTCTGGGCTCCAGGGCTGGCGTAGATAAACAAAACTCAGCCAAGAGGAGCACAAGTCTTTATTCAGATAAAGACCCAGAAATAGACATTCAAGGACCCTCGTCAAATTGTGAGATTCATAATATAGAAACATACCTCAAAGATGTCCAAGCCATAGTTTTGTGTCCTACATGTTTGCGCATGCTCAAAACTGGTACTTGTCCAGCGACGTCATTTACACCAGGTATGTAAAGCCCTGAACATTCTTGCAGACTCTAGCACTTTCCTGGTTTCTTTCCCCGCTATGTCCGTGCTAGAAGTTTCTATTCCTCATATGCCTTGGAGTTTCAAGCCAATAATGCCCACTACGGTTGAGTTAAAAAGTGACGTGTACACCTGGGTTATGTGTGAGGGGCATCGCTGGGAAATGGGTAAATACTATACTATACGTAAGTACATTTTCTGGCAATTACTTTCCTTTTAATCACCTGCCGTAGGGTATCATTTCTGTCACAGCAAATTATGTGTTCATAAAATCATTCAGAAATTAACTTTCTATTTAAGATGTTGGCTATTTTTGTGGGTTTAATCACGAGGAATGGGTCACATCATACTAACAAGATACAACGTACAAGACATATTCAAAACAAGAATTTACTTTTATTGTTACATGATAATTCATTTTGGTCCAGTAAAATACTTTTACTTCAGATGCAAAAATTATATAGTGCATCTTTCGTTTGCCTATTGGTTATGTTCAAGGTTGATACATAATTCTTTTTTTACACAGGCGTTTTCAATGGTGTATTGAATGCCTTGGGAAATGCTTTTAGAAGGCATCGCATTCCTCTTGCGCATCAATGTATCCAGAAACAATATAAGTGCAAACTCCAGAGATGAAGATATCGGCGTCTATGTATTTCGACACGAGACAAATGTGGGCCATTCAGGGAGGTTTGCTGGTGTTCTAAGGTGTTTTATTCTGTTTTGCAAACAGATTATTTGAAAAGATTTTTTTTTAGCTGACAGAAGGAAGAAGGCATTTGTTTGGCACACAAGCATACATAACCTGCACGACCTGCATCGATCTAAGTCACAACAGGATGCTTAACCCCAGCAGGCAAAAAGTAAAAAAGGACGTATACAAAAATATTCTTGCTTGCACACAGGGGGAATCATTAATATGAAGTTTGTCCTTTCTATTTGCGTTTAAAAAAAACAAGCAATGCAACTGCTTCATCCGGTCTCATTCATACTCTTTTCTCATATGAATACAAAAATTAAACATAAACAAAGCTGAGCTACCCCATAATGTGTGAACCTGCAATGTAGTCCTGAGCCTGAACCAGCAATTGTAGATTGGGGCGTGGTTTGGAAGCCAGCAATGGCGGACGTGTGAGCAGAGAGCTTCGATCCGGCCCTCTTAATAATCCTGCAAAAATGTTTATCCTGAAGGTGGTCTGCGGCGCCTGGGGGCCGAAGTTCCACCAGCTGCGGACGGTGGGAAGTGCGGGCGGTGACTGGAGGAGAGGTGCCGAGCTCCCGCAACAGCAGAGGCAGCGCGTGCAGGATGACAGCGACATGGCAGCGTTGCAGGCCCCGGAGTGGAGGCACCCTGAAGACACAGAGACAGAGTCGCTGGAAATAGCTGTCCATGTGGGGATTGGGTGGAGTAGCTTGTGGAGGGCAGCAATGCCACCTGCAGGCACTGAGCTAGACGGTAGGCCTGTGTCCTGGTGTACATCAAACAGGAAACCGATCGGCTTACACCGCAAAAACTGTTTATCCTGCGCAGGCAGCGGGGGTTGCCACTGCACCACTAGGCGATCGACAGCCACTGCTGATAGCACTGCCACATGGCCGGTATGGAGGGTTTGGACACCAATAGCTGAAATGACTGGAAAGTTGGACAGGAGTGAGGCCTGAGCTAAACTCGCAACCCAAAAGGGGACGCTTTGTTGCGAGCGATGCATGCAAGGGCATGAGGCCTCGTGTGCGGCCGCTTCACTGCTGAACACCCCGTGGACTACTCAGATCGCTAGCTGGTCTGGGAGAGATGGCTGAAATCGGGGGAGTGGATCCCCTCAGTTAATGCTAAAGGAGAATGGGCAACTTGGAAGTACATGCAAAGGTGTTGGTGCCACCAACAAGGCTGTGGCTTGCAATTCCTTTCTCTCCCCCCCGGCCCCCTGATAAGTCTTGACTCCAGTGCCGTCGGGATTGGTCCGGGCCTCAGGAGAGCTGCCGCATTGAAGAGGTCAACATGGGCAAGACACGGCATAAAACGAACACGGCTGCCCAGGACCCAGAAGAGACTTCCTTGGTGCAACAGGTGGGGGAGACAATCAGGACACCAATGAGACCTCCATCCACATGCACCTAGATAAAGTGCTGGCCTCTATTGCAGACACTAAACAGACCCTGCCGCAAGACATCAGCGCCGTATCCATAGGCCTGGATCTGTTATGGGCGGAGCACCACAAACTGGCAGAGAGGATCAAAGCGGTGGAAACCACGGTGGAAGAGATTAAACCTGACCAGGCCAAGCTGACTCATACCATGTGTGACCTCGCTGAGAGGGTGAAAGTCCTGGAACAAAGGGCAGAGGATGCAGAGGGCCGAAATCGTCGCAACAACATACGACTGATAGGACTGCCAGAGGGGTCTGAGGGCACTAGAACAATGGCTACAAACAGAGGTAGCACTGGACTGCCTTACTCCCTTCTTTGCCATAGAAAGGGCCCACAAAGTGCCAGCACGCCCGCTGGCTCCGGGCCGTCCAACCCACCTGGTGGTAGCGCGATTGCTTCATTTAAAAAATAGGGATGTCATATTCCGTAAGGCATGCAACAACAGCCCATATGCACTGGGGAACGGAAAAGTGTTGGTGTTCCCAGACTACACTGTAAAAGTGCATGACAACGAGGGCCCTCCATGAAGAAGGACTACAATATTTGTTGATGTTCCTGGCAAAACTACGGATCATTCAGGATGGAACCACACACTTCTGCACCACACCTGAAGAAGCCTGGACTTGGTTTGATGCCGACAAGGCGGGAGCATCTCGCCTGATACCAAGAAGCAAATCTTGGGTACCTAAAAGGTGACCTAATAGGAAACCAAGGGTAAATTAGAAGGATCCTTCCTGACAAGACTCCCTCGCAGACAGAACGGGAGAGAGTAGCTGCACTACTCTCTGTGACAGAGATGGGAACAATGCACCGAACAGATGATGGATCACAGGCTTGAGCGTGTCTGGCTCTGAGACCGCACGCCTATTAGATGAAGAATTGCCAGTTGTGACCCTGCATACTGCTGTGGACATGATATGATAGCAGAGATACTGGAATTCCTCTCCAAAATACCCAGAGGTTGCTGCCGTTGCTGCATCCATGAGTAAAGGGAACTGTGCCTGATGTTGTTCCAGCAGTGTGGGGGTGCGTCAATGGTAGCATGGATCCTGGGAAATCGGACAATGTCTTTGTTTGTGCTGTATGAGGCTGGAGTGGAACATTGATCTGGAGCCCATCTTTGCCCCCCCCCCCCATATTGAAAGATTTCCCATCCCAGTGAACTGGAAGTGGTGATCTTATACTAATGTTTTTATTTTCTAGGTTTGGACGGCCAGCCGTTGTTGGACTGCCCTGGGGAGAGTTTCTGTTTTAAGTGGGAACTGTTTTTTTGGGTCCTTGGTGTCACTGATGCTTGAGAGGAATGCAGGGGGCAGAGTGGGGAGCCTGCTCAACACACACATGCCTATATCTCAAATGGATGAATCAAGGCCTGTACTGTCATTTATAACCTGGAATATTAAAGGAATGGGATTGGCTGCTAAGAGATATAATATCGACAGATACTTACAACGCCAAGGGGAACAAATAGTCATGTTGCAAGAAACCCATTAACTTCATGGTGAAATAGAACGACTGCGCTGTAGGTGGCGATGTCATATCTATGGCACTTTTTATTTGGCCTGCTCATATTCATATGGGTAAGGGCAGGGATCCAGTTTGAACACATGCATACATTGATTGATAAGGAGGGGCGTGATGTCCTAGTCGAGGTAGGCATCTAGGTAAAGAAATGATCTTAGGATTTATTTACGACCCAATCCAGGACCAGGTGATGTTTTTGAGGGAGTTATCGAACCCTTTAGCTGCCATGGGAGCTGGAAGTCTACTTCTAGGGAGCGACTTCAACTATGAAACGAATGTGGAGCTAGACAGGTCTACCATTCCGCTATCAGGGGCCCCGGTGCAAAAAATCTCTGACGGACTGAGGCAGTGGCTAAACCATTGGGATGTACTAGAGTTATGGAGAGCACACCATGCCCAGACTCAAGAGTACTCCTATTACTCGCCAGTTTACAAATTACATACTAGATTAGATATGTTTTTGTGCACATATGCATTTGGCCACTCTGCAGTACACACAGAATATCTGGGGCCCATTCTTTCAGACAATAGCCCACTGTTACTAAAATGTTGGCCCCAGCCGGAGAAGCCAGCAATACCTCTCTGGTGTCTAAACCCTCTGGTGTTTGAAGATATCTCTTTTAAGGAGTCATTACATAAGGTCCTTACAGCATTTTTTTTTATCACAACCAGGGATAGGCACATAACAGGTTAATCAAATGGGAGGCCCTGAAGGTAGTGATCCTAGGGCACTTCATAGGCCAAAAGGTGGGGGCCAGGAAACTGCTGGAGGGAGAGCTCAAGGAGCTGGAGGATAGATTGTAGAAATTAGATAGCCGTCTGGGGCTCGAAGAGAGTGTAGGTGACCTCCATAGAGACATTAGATTGGATTACTTTAAAGTGCTGGGGCTGCCTCTGTTGTTTAGATTGTAAAGACTATTTATCTAAGACACACCATGAGTAGGGCAAAGCAGGGACATTGCTCGCCTGGTTGGTTATATCTCCAACTAGGGGCAATCCACTACACAACTGTTAAGGGGTGATGGACTCCTAGTATATTCCCATTGGGATATCAATGAGATTTTCCAAATGCATTATGAACACCTATACATCTGCCCCGGGGATCTTGCTGAGACGGCGATGGCTGACTACCCGAACCCCATATATCTAAGAACAGTAGATCCTATTATACGGGACATGCTGGGTGGGCAGGTAACAGCACAGGTGAATACAAAGTACGACTCTGTGAGTAACCTTGTACCACTTTCCTTCCAGATTGTGCAATTCTTCACTATCTTAGGTCTACACAGATGTCATCTAAAGCTCTTCATAACGTTCGAGTAAGATGCTCCTGAATAGCGAGCCTTTCCACTTGTGTTCTCACACCAAAATGAGTGTCACTTGTGCCTGAGAGGAGTCAACAGAAAGCCTGCTCATAATCTTCATCTGTGGATGAAATTCCCACATGAAACGTTTCTTGAGGCCAACCTTTTAAAAACACATCCTCACCCCCTAGGCAGTGGAATATTCTGAGTTCTCTCTCACACAATCACTTTGTCTCTGAGGCCCAGTCTCCACCTTATCCACTCAGTCCTGGTTTTCACCTCACTCCTATCTCTACTGTTGCTCTCATTTCGTGTCCCTCCTCATACGATTTTGCCTCAAGGTTCTGACAGTTTCCTTGCTAGGTCAGTCCACTAAGTACAATGAACTATAAAATAGTAAGTAACACTTGGGAGCCACAGCATTATTACTAATGTAACCTAATAGTTTGGTTATTAATAATACACGTACCACTAATTATCAAGTACATTTTGGAAACTGCAGCCTTTTTGAATACCAGTCTCATTTCACAAAGGTTACAATATCAGGATTCAGTTATCATGACATTTGCGATGAAACTGAACATTTCACACAAGACACTTAACTGAAAAGCCATTTTGCTTTTTAAACATCCCAGATCAAACGAATAAAGGTCTATATTTCTTTTTACAAGCCAGTGTTGTTGAATTAAGCATAGCAAAATGAAACAACAAATTACAAATACGTTGCTTAGTCCACGATTTCACTCGTTCATTTAAATACTTTTTCCATTTCAACAGAGCAACCCATTCCTTTGATTCTATAAAGTGAATTTTTGCAAGCTGTTGTATTACTTACAGCTCACAATGTTGTGTGATTTTATTTCAGTTTGAAATTCCTACTAGATACAGAGTACATTTCTTGATCCACGATTAATTCTGGTTTAATATTTGCCCTAAATTAGATGGTTAGACATTTTCCTTCTTTTCACCATTAGCATAAGAAGATGTGTTATTCATCCTGCTCACAATACCAATAACACTAATCTGGTAGAAGGTGCTCTTGGGGCCCATAATGAGTTTTATGGCTATCGTGGAGTGGGCGGCGGTCTTGGGATCTCTAAGCTTCATGAATCAGTTAGGCAAGGGGTTTCTGGCTGTAGTGCAGTCATGTCAGAGCACGAATACAATGTTATCTACATAGCATATTTGTGGGCCAGCTTGTAGCATTGTGCCTCAACCTGTTTTCGTTTCTTTGAGACCAGCATGGCCAACCTGCGTGGTTCAGGGCTGGATAGTTGTTCGAGGTCTAGCACTTTCGAATTCTATACCAGCTTCATTTCATGTTTTTGTCTGTTTCATCGCGGTGTATTTAGTCTCTGATTCTCTTTTCATCACCCTCAGCCATGTTGTCCTGTCCAGAACTACTAAGGCTGTCCAGGTCAGAGCAAAACAACTTCACCGTGAGTGTGGACAGATCTGCAAATCAGCATGCATATTTCAAATTTTGGGTCTTAGCATTGGCCTAAGCAAACAAATGGTTGTGGGACAATCTATTCTTATATTTATAAACTTGGCGATTGTGCTTGTCACTTCCTCCCAGTACGGGCGGAGGATCATGCATCCTTAAACCATGTGGAAAAAAAATGCGTAAATCTCAACTTATTGATACTTTCTGTTTAGATAACATGAAAAACACCATGGGCCAGATGTATCAAAGATCCGTTTTGCATTTCTTAAATAGCAAATTTAAAAAATCGCTATATAAGAATGCAAAATGGGATGTATGAAATTTGCGATTCGGTAATAGCGGTTTCTTAAAATTCACAATCGCTATTACTGAATCGCAATTAGAGAATGGGACCCCATTCATCAAGGTGCAAATGGTTTTGCATTTCCCAATTTGCGAATTCCAGTTAGGAATTTACAAATTAGGTAATGCAAACCCCAGGGTGCTGGGGGCCTAAGGCCCCCTCTGATGCGCCCCCAAAAAATACTTGCGGACATGTGAAGCACACACCAGCCCTAGGGAATGTGTACACTACATGTCATTTTTAAAAATGCATTTAAAATGCACTTTAAAAAATTGCACATGCTTACCACCAAATTGGATTTGGTGGTAATTGCATTGCCTAAATGCCCAATTCGCATTCAGGAAATGCTTGATACATGTGCGTTGGAAATCGCAAATAGGAATTCCCTATTTGCAATTTCTTATTTAGAGAATGGCAATTTGCGATTCTCTAAATGGGGTCGCAATGTTAAGGAATCGCTATTTTAGCAATTCCTTAAAATTGCACAGCGAATTCCTTTCTTTTATCTTGAAAGGCATTTTTGTATTCGCAAACGGCCAAATTTTGTGATTCTCACCGTTTACGAATGCAAATTTGCTTGATCCATCTGGCCCAACATTCGCATATAGACATAAAAATTGCAGCTCGGTGTGAAAAATACAAAAAACAGTCTATTTGGCATCTTGAAAATGCATCATCATCAATCATTTTTACAAAGCCCTCTATGTTATCATACTTATGAGTAGCCAAAGACCAGAAACAGAAACAGCTACAATGTGCATCCTTTTCCAGTTCCATATCTTAAATATAAAAAAGCAGGTATGATGGCTTTGCTCCCTCATTACTTTTTAATACATTTCATCAATTATTCAAACAATCCAAGAAAACACAGAAGAGATGGCCAGCCCACAAATTAGAAAGTTCTCCTCTTCCCTGTGACATGATGGTATCATACCAAATGAACCATTAGCCATTAATATGAATATTATCATCATAGGGTCAGATGAATGTTGTCAGACATTGGGTATTTAGTTGGCAGAGACATGCACCCTGTCCAAGTAAGGACCACAATCCTAGTCAGGGTAAACCAGATACACAACTTAAATTAACCCGTGCTCACCCTCAGATAACTTGGCACATAGCAGTAAGGCTTAACTTAAGAGACCATGTGTAAAGTATTTGTGCAACACTTAATTTACAGAAACACAGTGAAAGACACCACAAAAAGTTTAGTAAAACAGAGAATATTTATTTGAGTAAACAAGACCAAAACAACAAAAATCCAATAAGCAGAAGTTGAGATATGAATTTGTAAAGATTAAGGGTCTGATTACGAGTGTGGCAGTCCCAATGAGGGAGCGCCAAACTTGTGGGGAGGACGCGACCACCATGGCGGTGGCATCCTCCTCTGCCCTATCACAAGATTTCTGCTGGTCTGACCTGACTGACTGGCGGAAACCTTGAAATAGAGCGTTCCCGCTGGTCAGACCGGTTGGAACAGTGCTACGAGATAGCACTAAGCTTCCTTAAAGAAGTCGAGTGCTATCTCGTAGGACAGAGGGGTCCGACCAGCACAGTCAGAATGCACATTGTCTGTAAAGCAGACACTGCGCATGCCGATGGTGCTAAGGAGGGGGCCCCTGCACTGCTCATGCCATGCTGTTGCATGGGCAGTGCAGGGGACCCCCCCATGGCCCCCAGCACTTGTTCTCTGCCAGCCTTTTCATGGTGGGGGAACCGCCATGAAAAGGCTGGTGGAGAACAAGATTGTAATTAGCAGGGAAGCGTTGAGTTCAGCGCCGCCCTGACTTATTATAACCAGGACCGCCATCAGCACGTTGGGATCTTGGATCCTGGTGGAGACGGCGGTCTGCTGGTGAGTCCACCCAGCAAACTCATAATGTGGTGGTCCGACCACCACTGTGAGTCTAGAGGTCTTGTGACCGCAAGACTTGTAATCGGGCACTAAATGTGAAAACTGTGCTTAAAAGCCACTAGTGGTCAAAATGTTACTTGAGGTAGTGAGTGACAGGTGCAAATCCAAAATCCAGGCCGACCGCAATGGAGGGTAGGCCGGCTACAGAACCCACGCATTGCCTGCTGAAACAGTACCTTTGATGGAGCAAGGCATCAACGTCAAGGGCATGATGCGTCAGTATTTTCCATGCATTCGGGCCACAGTGTTGTTGTCTGACTCCACTGAAGTGAATGCGATGCATCATCGTTGAGCTGCAAAGAGCGTCGTTGAGCCACACAGGCTGTGAATCCGCTGTCGTTGAGCAGCCTCTGCGTCGAGGGAGCGGTGCATCAGATTTTTTCCTACACTACAGGTTACATGTCAAAATTTGAATAAATTAGCTGCAGAACCCACTGCTGAGGCCTAAGACTGCAGGGCGGCCCTCAGGCAAGGGTAGGGCTATGCAAACAAATGGTTGTGGGACAATCTATTCTTATATTTATGAACTTGGAGATTGTGCTTGTCACTTCCTCCCAGTACGGCGGAGGATCATGCATCCTTAAACCATGTGGAAAAAAAATGCGTAAATCTAAACTTATTGATACTTTCTGTTTAGATAACATGAAAAACACCATGGGCCAGATGTATCAAAGATCCGTTTTGCATTTCTTAAATAGCAAATTTAAAGAAATCGCTATTAAAGAATGCAAAATGGGATGTATGAAATTAGCGATTCGGTAATAGCGGTTTCTTAAAATTCACAATCGCTATTACTGAATCGCAATTAGAGAATGGGACCCCATTCATCAAGGTGCAAATGGTTTTGCATTTCCCAATTTGCAAATTCCAGTTAGGAATTTACAAATTAGGTAATGCAAACCCCAGGGTGCTGGGGGCCTAAGGTCCCCTCTGATGCGCCCCCCAAAAATATTTGCGGACATGTGAAGCACACACCAGCCCTAGGGAATGTGTACACTACATGTCATTTTTAAAAGTGCATTTATAATGCACTTTAAAAAATTGCACATGCTTACCACCAAATTGGATTTGGTGGTAATTGCATTTCCTAAATGCCCAATTCGCATTTAGGAAATACTTGATACATGTGCTTTGGAAATCGCAAATAGGAATTCCCTATTTGCGATTTCCTATTTAGAGAATGGCAATTTGCGATTCTCTAAATGGGGTCGCAATGTTAAGGAATCGCTATTTTAGCAATTCCTTAAAATTGCACAGTGAATTCCTTTCTTTTATCTTGAAAGGCATTTTTGTATTCACAAACGGCCAAATTTTGTGATTCTCACCATTTACGAATGCAAATTTGCTTGATCCATCTGGCCCAACATTCGCATATAGATATAAAAATTGCAGCTCGGTGTGAAAAATACAAAAACAGTCTATTTGGCATCTTGAAAATGCACCATCATGAATCATTTTTACAAAGCCCCCTATGTTATCATACTTATGAGTAGCCAAAGACCAGAAACAGAAACAGCCACAATGTGCATCCTTTTCCAGTTCCATATCTTAAATATAAAAAAGCAGGTATGATAGCTTTGCTCCCTCATTACTTTTTAATACTTTTCATCAATTATTCAAATAATCCAAGAAAACACAGACGAGATGGCCAGCCCACAAATTAGAAAGTTCTCCTCTTCCCTGTGACATGATGGTATCATACCAAATGAACCATTAGCCATTAATATGAATATTATCATCATAGGGTCAGATGAATGTTGTTAGACATTGGGTATTTAGTTGGCAAAGGCATGCACCCTGTCCAAGTAAGGACCACAATCCTAGTCAGGGTAAACCAGACACACAACTTAAATTAACCCGTGCTCACCCTCAGATAACTTGGCACATAGCAGTAAGGCTTAACTTAAGAGACCATGTGTAAAGTATTTGTGCAACACTTAATTTACAGAAACACAGTGAAAGACACCACAAAAAGTTTAGTAAAACAGAGAATATTTATTTGAGTAAACAAGACCAAAACAACAAAAATCCAATAAACAGAAGTTGAGATATGAATTTGTAAAGATTAAGGGTCTGATTACGAGTGTGGCAGTCCCAATGAGGGAGCGCCAAACTTGTGGGGAGGACGCGACCTTCCCGCTAGTCAGACCGGTTGGAACAGTGCTACAAGATAGCACTAAGCTTCCTTAAAGGAGTCGAGTGCTATCTCGTAGGACAGAGGGGGCCGACCAGCACAGTTAGAATGCACACTGTCTGTAAAGCAGACACTGCGCATTCCGATGGTGCTAAGCACGGGGCCCCTGCACTGCTCATGCCATGCATGGGCAGTGCAGGGGACCCCCTGTGACCCCCAGCACTTGTTCTCTGCCAGCATTTTCATGGTGGGGGAACCGCCATGAAAAGGCTGGTGGAGAACAAGATTGTAATTAGCAGGGCAGCGTTGAGTTCAGCGCCGCCCTGACTTATTATAACCAGGACTGCCATCAGCCCGTTGGGATCTTGGATCCTGGTGGAGACGGCGGTCTGCTGGTGAGTCCACCCGCCAAACTCATAATGTGGTGGTCCTACCACCACTGTGAGTCTAGAGGTCTTGTGACCGCCAGACTTGTAATCGGGCACTAAATGTGAAAACTCTGCTTAGAAGCCACTAGTGGTCAAAATGTTACTTTAGGTAGTGAGTGACCGGTGCAAATCCAAAATCCAGGCCGACCAGAATGAAGGGTAGGCCGGCTACAGAACCCACGCATTGCCTGCTGAAACAGTACCTTTGATGGAGCAAGGCATCAACGTCAAGGGCATGATGCGTCAGTATTTTCCATGCATTCGGGTCACAGTGTTGATGTCTGACTCCACTGAAGTGAATGCAATGCATCATCGTTGAGCTGCACAGAGCGTCGTTGAGCCACACAGGCTGTGAATCCGCTGTCCTTGAGCAGCCTCTGCATCGAGGGAGCGATGCATCAGATTTTTTCCTACACTAGAGGTTATATGTCAAAATTTGAAGAAATTAGCTGCAGAACCCACTGCTGAGGCCTAAGACTGCAGGGCGGCCCTCAGGAAAGGGTAAGGCTCACAGATGGCAGAATCTAGCTGCACCAGGACAGTTGCAGGCAGTTTTTGATGTCCCTAAGACTGCAGTAGAACAGGGGGCAAGCCAACAAGCCATTGGAGAAGCTTGGGTTCAAGGATGTAAAGAACAGATCTAGTCCTTCTCACTGCAGGCAAGAAGCAGCAGTCAGCAGGCCAACACAGCAAATCGAGTAGCAAAGTGGTAGTCCCTCATACAGCACAGCACACAGCAAGCTGTAGGCCAACACAGCAATGCAGTTGTAGAGTGTCAGACCCTCCTGGCAGCACAGCAGTCCTTCTTGCTGGTAGCATGTCCTTGGTTCCAGTAGAGTTCTGATTTGGTGGGGTTTGGGGTTTGGGGTCCAGTACTTATATTCAAATGTGCCTTTGATTTGGGGGAGACTTGAAAGAGGCTCCAGGCACTCTACAGGGGTATGCAGCCCTTTGTGTGAGGAGAGACACAGCCCTAGTCATGTTTGTCAGCTCCTCCCTCCAATCTAGCTGAAGACGAGCCATTAGCCTGGTGATGGGCCATCAGGATGAAAATGTCACACCTAAGCTCCCTTTGTGTGTGACTTTCTAGAGGGAATGCACAACCACCAGCTTTCAACTATCCCACATGTGTATTCAGAGACAGTCAGAGGCACAGAATGGTTAAAGTGAGAAAATGCCAACTAAAAGTGGCATTTTCAGACCTACAATTTGAAATCCAACTTCACCATAGGTTGTGATTTAAAATTGTGAGCCCAAAGACACCAAACATCATATTTCTATCTTTTCCCAGTTGAAGATTATACCTAAAGGATGCTTCAAGGTAACCCTAATGTTGACCTATGGGAGAGATAGGCCTTGCAGTAGTGGAAAAATAATTTTGCGGGTTTTCACTACCTGGACATGATAAATTTAAAGGTGCATGTCCAACTTCTTAAATACACTGACTCTGCCCTGGGTGATGATTAGGGCCTACATTAGGGGTGACTTACATGTAATAAAAAAGAAGGTTTGGGCCTGGCAAGTGGGCGCACTTGCCAGGCCGAAATGGCAGTTTAAAACTGCACACAAAGGCTCTGTAGTAGCAGGCCTGAGACATGTTTGAAAGGCTACTGCAGTGGGTGGTACAATCAGTGCTGCAGGAGGACCAGTAGGATTTAATTCACAGGCCCTGGGCACTTATAGTGCACTGTATTAGAGACTTACAAGTAAATTAAATATGCCAGTTGGGATGAAGCCAATATTACAGTTCATTCTGTTCTATAGGCACCAGACTCTTGGATGCTCTGCCTATACAACTTAGATCTTGCACCTCACTCTTTAATTTTCGCAAACAATTAAAGTTGTGGTTATTTTAATGTGTTGCAGTCAGGCCTTTCTACCTGCAGGATAAAGCACCGGGAAACTCGGAGTAGGTAGCTGTTCACGCTATATAAGCATTTAAGAATAGTAATAATAATAATAATTATAATAATAATAATAATACCATGCTTTAGAGTACAGTTCATCTGCACTTTAGCACTGGTCAGCAGTGGTAAGGTGCACAGAATCCTAAAAGCCAGCAAAAATGAGTCAGGAAAACAGGAGGTCAGAGGGCAAAAAAGTGAATCGTACAGGGGATGCCAGGTCTAACAAATTTAAAGTGGTCTTGCTGGCAATCTCAACGTTTAAAACACTCCTATTCAATCAAGATCTACTGCCCTCCCTCTCATTCAAATCCACAAATTGTGTTCTATGCTCTGCCATACCAAGGAAAAACTGTTGTTGATATTTGTCTGTGACCTAAAGCATCATTAATGATGTGTACCAGACCAAGGTTGACCCAAACTCCATTTAAGATATGGTATTCAACTTCATCAGATAAAAAGGGACAATTTTCCTATCTATGGGTCAGCAAATTTTCCAATACGACCAACAATGAAGACTTAAGCTTCCTTTTGGGGACTTCTATAGTGTTGCTTTATACACAATTTTTAGGTGTTATGAATACTGTAAAATTATAAATCATAAACCAGATGGTATCTGGGCTACATATTACATTTAGAGCCAACTGTACTAACATTAGGAATTGTGATTTCAAAAACGTATGAATTTGTCGGAGAACAATCTTCAATGCAATCATGTATATATAATTTATTGTAAGAGATTATTTTGCTAAAAGTGTAAAAGGGCATGTGAGATTCCTTTGTGGCTGAGTCACTCACACAGCTGCTGAGACACCCACACAGACACTCACACACCCACTCACAGATGCACTCAGATAATCATGGACCCACTCACAGGCCCAATCACAGACTCATGTACTCACTCACAGACCCACTCACGCACCCACTCACAGACCCACTCAGACCTTCACACACCCACTTACAGACCCACTCAGACACTCACACACCCACTCACAGACCCACTCAGACCCTCAGGCACCGATTCACAGAACCACTCAATCAATCATGCACCCAATCACAGACCCACTCAGACAATCACGTACGTACTTGCAGACCCACTTAGACAGTCATGCATCCACTCACAGACTATGAGCGGCGATGGTTGGGTTACTGTATAATTATTAAAATTATGTTACATTAAAAAAAACATAGAAATTTACTGAAAAAACAAAGGTTACATGTACGTTACAATGGGTTCTGAATTTACTCGCTCAAAACCATAGAAATTCAGCAGTTATAGTTAGAGTTATTTCACGTAACTTATACCTCATGCCCTAAAGTAACTATAATTCGCACCCTCGCCATGCACTGCTAATTATTCCAGGTATTACAGCATTCATGACCATTTTTATAACGGCAATAAAAATATCAATGAAACATTAGCAGTCAAATTATTGAAGAAAAAACTGTGTGTTGCGAGGGTGCGATTTTCCACATGAAGCAGCACACATAAGACTACAAAACCACAACTGTATTCCTACATTTATGTATAGAGAAACTCATATAGTGTAATTACAAACAATTGAAGGGAACCATGGGTAACAGCTGTAGACAAAAAATATCAATCTTACAGACAAGATTAGTGAGAGGTGTGAAGGTGAAAAGAACCTTTTCAAATGATTTTGCAGATAGAGGGATACTGGCGGCTAAACTTTGAATATGGTGTGGAATTACAGAAAGTAAAGTGTGTCTACGGCTTGAGCAGTGGTGGCTGCTATTGATGATAAGTGGCGGGGTGGGGGGGTAGG
Organism: Pleurodeles waltl; assembly: GCF_031143425.1. Classification (NCBI taxonomy): domain Eukaryota; kingdom Metazoa; phylum Chordata; class Amphibia; order Caudata; family Salamandridae; genus Pleurodeles; species Pleurodeles waltl. The sequence goes on along the minus strand of NC_090439.1, from coordinate 864,996,745 downwards.
TGGATGTGGGAGGGGAGTCGGGGTAAATAACAAAAAAGCACTTACCTGTTGATGCTGGCCACCGTCTGTCTTTATCGGCTCGGGTCCCGACTCCCGATTCGCCAAGGGCTGGTACACACTGCACAGGCTCCCAGACGACAATCAAGACACTACTCTCATCTTGGCACCAATGTTTACCAGTATGACAGCAGAGCCCAGACGGGCCAGAGTGGGCTGGTTTACTGCTTGCTCAGAGCCTGGGAGCCTGTGCCTCTTCTCCACCTGGCTGTGCAGCACAGTCGGATGGAGAGATCTAAGTGTGCATGTTGGTTCGGCCATCCTTGGACAGCCGGCAAAATTGACATGCTACTCCCGCTACTGTCATAATGGCCCTGCATCGCCCTAGTCTTGGCTGGCTCTAGCCGTAAGAAAAATAAAATGATAATAAAATTCTTATATTATCTATTTATTTTGCACTTTTCCCTCTGCTGGGTCTTAGCAAGAGGGCGATGCTCCTCCATCATAAGGAAGGAACCGCCAATGTGCAGGAGCTGCGCCATCTTGTGCGATATATTTACACTTTGAATGAAAACTGCAGCCTTAAAAACACTTTTGTGTACACATCGATTTAGTGCCTACGTCTGTTGATCATCTAGTGTCAGTTTTTTGTGATTTCTCTATTTCGCAAACCTTATCTACACTTTTGTTTTATAAAGTAAAATTAGTGATAGACAGCACAGAGTAATGAAATGCATGTGATTAGTTGGTGTAAAGGTCTATTTAACTTCAATTATATTTCTATAATTTGAGTCGCATTTCATGTTGGAACTCAACAAGGACACTTTAAACATGCGACTGTGGTGCCAGGGTCAATGGCAGGGGATAAATCCCAGCCCAAGAATAATTTCGAATTATCTGTGAGAACGTGGAGCCACAGTTTTCGTATGTACGGCCTGCTCGAAGGCAGTGCTAGGGAACGGACTTCAATGAGCACATGCAGTGAGATTTAACAACTCTCTGATGGGCTATAAGTATTCACGAAGTAGTCAGACATCCCGCTGCATAGAGTAGCCCTAAATTCTAAAAGTATAGTCCTTTAATTGAGCTGCTGACCGTACGGCCAATCAGAGAGCCTCGGGCCGGGATTTTCAGGTAAAAAGGAACTTCCGGTACGAGAACAATTGCAATTGGGAGGACACATCACGGTTCACAATTTACAGAAACCTTGTACAAAGACATTTTGTGACACACTTTACTTTTCAAAATCTGATCCTCCTCCCCCCCCCCCCCCCCCCCCCCCCGTGTGGGAAATAATGTTTTTTTACCTCGTTTTATTTCAACTCAGTGTATTGCTTTTGGAAATCAGGACTTTACACTCAGCCAGGTATCCATCTACATCACCGGCAGGACTCCTGGGATCTCCGAGGCTTGGGACTGCTGCCTTCCCTCATTGTTAGCCAGCGAGGGGATGGCAGCAATCCCAAGCCATATGGGACCTACGAGGCTTCCCCGTCGGAGCTGCTGAGGTAAGTTTAGTTTTTTATGTTTGGTGCGTGCATGCATGTATGAATGTATGTGTATTTGTTAGTGAGTGTTGTGAATGGGTGAGTGAGTATGTTAATGAATGGGTGTGAGTGAGGTGTATGTCTAATCTCTCCCCCTCCTCTTCCCCCCTCGATTTTATTATTACTGGCCGCCACTGCTGTCTTCACTAATCTGAAGTAGAAAAAGGTATGGCAGCAGCAGGAGTTCTGGAGAAAGAGAGCTGGATATGTTCACCCTTAAACTTTAAAAAGACCAAATTGTAAGAAATGAAGCAACGCTGCATAAGAAGTAGTCTCGGCTATTTAGTCAAAATATCACACTGAGCTGTACTTTCCTTTGTTTATACTTTGGTTGTTTTTATGGCTCGCATGTATTCCTCGTGCTGCACAGCATTCATCTGTGAAACAGGAGAGCTGTGAGCTTCTCACAGGTCCCCCGTGCTCACTTCATAATTATGAAGTGAGTGCCGGGACGGCTGTGAACTCTCGGCAGCACACAGCTCCCAGCACTGACTGCACAAGTCAGTGGCTGGAAAGCTTGGGGCTTCACTGCCCCACCATGGTCCACAAGATGCAGTAGAGCTGCACCGGTAGGTGGAGCAGGAGGCCAAAAATGGCAGCAAGACCAGGGTCTACTAGGGACTCAAAAGTAGCGGAAAGGTTCCCTATGTGAAAAAACAGCAAAAGGGTGCACAATGGTGGGGCGTCCAGGATGCTCCCAAGTGCTAAAGAGCAGCCAGGCAGGAGGAGCAGAAGAATAATTGGTACAGTGGGATGGGGGCCTACTGTGTTCTCAGAAGTGGGGAAGAGCAATTCAATGGGAGAGGAAAGGGGGAGAGGATATCACTGGAAACCGGAGCACGCTGCGCTGATGGCAGGACAGCTATTCACAGTGTGGTGGCCTCTTGTTGAGGGTGGACAAGACACATGTATCTTTGTGAATCACAACATGATGTGCTGGCGGATTATAGTGTGATCAAACAAGCTCTTATACGCAGGAGCACATGAGGTAGCAGGGCTGGGATGGAGCTCACTCAGTCCACAGCCTAACAAAAGGTCTACTTGATGCCTCATCCCCAAAGCTAACGGCAACATAACCTTCCACAGAATACCATGACCTTGAAGGCAACCCATCGAAGCAATCACAAATGTTGAAAACTACATGAAAGCCAATGGCTTAAAGAGGCTGAACCAAAGCCCCCTATACTTCTTATCCTACTTTTGTTAAAATGTATTCCTGCTATGAGATCATCCAGAGTGCTAGTGCTATTTTTTAATAGACTTCAAAAGATCCAACAGATAACAGAAATCTACCAAGTCTACCCACTGACATCTAAAAAAAAAAATATTTTAGATTGATGCAACAATCAACTCAGAGGTGAATATAAACAAAAACATACGTCAAATTATTTAAAACTACAGCTCACATCAAAGGAACTTTAACAAACAATTACGTTTAAATGACTAGACTATGATTAGTATCCCCAGGGTCCTGTAATAATGATTAGAATGTTGAATGATTCCACAGGCTCCCTCCATCACGCAACAAAGCGGTGGCACCGAAATGATAGGAATCTCAGTATACCGGTACCCAAGACCAAGCTGGCTTCTTACAGAACAAGCATCCCGGTTCAAAGGTTTTATGAAGGAATAAGCCATACAAGACATAAGAGTTTAATGAATCACCACAGCGGGACATTCAGACAAATAATATAGAGCACTTCTTACTTATGGAATGTGTATTTAATGCCAAATCACGCCTAATGGTTTTACCTTTAGGGACATTACATTATTTACAAGAAGATGAATAGTGGGTTTAAGTGTTATGGCAGAAAGTAATGCAGTAGTTGGCAGTTGCCTCAACCTATGTAACTGGCAAGGTTTGTTCACTATAAAATCTCATACACTCTGGAGATTTTCAAGAAGGAACGTGAAATATTGAAAATTACGCTACAGCTACCTCACATACCATGATAGGCTCTATTTCCTGTTTGTTTTTTATGCTTGCTACCAATCCCCTCTACCTACCCTTCTGCAGTCTGTTGCTCTAGTGTAGATTAATGTTCATAGTTTAACACCCTTGTAAACTAACTTCTGGAAAACACAGGTGTAATATATTTGGAGAAAGAGAGCTACATATTTTCACACTTAAATTTGAAAAAAAAACACTGTAGGAAATAAAGCAACGCTGCATAAGTAGTAGTCTCGGCTATTTAGTCAAAATATCACACTGAGCTGTACTTTCCTTTGTTTATACTTGGGTGTTATCATGGCCTGCATGTATTCCTTGTGCTGCACATCATTCATCTGTGAAACAGGAGAGCTGTGAGCTGCTCACAGGCAGGGCCAGCTTTAGCGCTGGTGGCGCCCTAGGCAACAGCCTTTTTTGGCACCCCAACCAATGACCACCTCCTCGAATTCCCTCACTACCACCTGACAAATGTGCCCCTCATCTCTCCCTAGCCCCCTTTTCACATACATTCATTTGTTTTAAAGCATTTGTAAAGACTGGCTTTACTAATTCACTCAGCAAGCCACATAAAATATAGTTCTGGTCTTTGAAGCAGGCATATTAACCCTCTATGCTACTTTATGGCGAGTCAAAGCTTCCACCAGACAAAAATCCCATTTCACTCCCTAGCAGGAAAATTAATCACAATATCTTGATATTTGAATTGCTTCCTGAAGGCTGGACACACAAGAAACTTTTCAGGAGGTGCTTTTAAACCGCAAGCTTCTAAGTTATTGCTAAAGACAGCGCCCCCTGAGGTCAGCACCTGCTGCGGTCTCACTGGTCGCACCGCCCTAAAACAGGCCCTGCTCACTGGTCCCCGGGACGTCTGTGAACTCTCAGCTGCGCACAACTTTCAGCACTGACTGCACAAGTCAGTGGCTGGAAAGCCCTGGGCCGCACTGCTCCTCCGTGTCTACTGCATTTTGCAGGAGAGATGGCCCTGGCTGCTTAGTGGTGAGGAACAGTCGGTGGGCAAAGCCTGCAGCAAGCCAGCAGTTTAACACTCTTTCAAAAGTACCGAAAAGTTGCCCCGTCGGAGAGCACAGCATCGTGATGGGGGCGTCTGAGATGCTCATGAATGCGAAGAGCAAAAAGGCAGTATGAGCCGAAGAATAATTGGACAGTGTGATGGGGCCTACAAGCTTCTCTAAAGTGGGGCATTGCAATTCGATGGGAGAGGAAGAGGTATAAGGAGGAGATATGACTGGGGCTCCCAATACACCCTTTCGTGATGTTCGTGATGGTGGGACGGCAATCAGAATATGGTCACCATGCATTCAAGGTTAACAAGACAGATGCATCTTTGCAAGGGCTGTGAATGGTAGACATGCATGGGACTGCTCTATCTCAGCCTGCTGTATACTGAAAGGACTGCTTGATGTCCCGTTGCTAAACTATAAAGATAACACCATTGAGACAGTGCCACCTTCCACAAAATGCCATCAGCTTGAACGACGACCCACCTAAGCAATGGCACATGTTGAAAACGACATGAACGTCAATGGGTCAAAGAAGCTGACCCATAGAGTTCTCTCCTAGACACTTCTTATTCTATTTTTAAAAAATGTACTCGTAAGATCTTTCACTGCTACATCTATTTTTAAGTAGACCTTAAAACAATCGATACGATAGTGGAAATCTACCCAAATCTAGCCAGTCAAACCTAAAGACCTTTAATGCTTTAGACGGATGTAGCAATCAACTGAAACCTCTACATAAACAAAAAAAAGTATTTCTACGGAATAGGAATACATTAATTAAAACTACAACGAACAACAAAGGAACGTATAAAACAAGTACGTTTTAATCAGTAGACTAAGATCGGCATCCCAGGGTGATGTGATTGTGACTGGAATGTTGAATGATTTCACACATGCTCGCTCAAAACATAAGAAAGTTGTGGCATCGAAATTATAGAAATCGCAGACTACCCATAGCAAAGAACAAGCTGGCTTACTGTAGAACAATCACCCCGTTTGTGTGGGAACCGACTCTGCGCAAAAAACACGTTTTTTCATTTTTAAATGACGGAATAAGCCATGCTACAAGACATCAGTGTTTAATGAATAATCACAGTGGGACATTCAGAAAACATGTTAAGAGAGATCTATAATTATGTTATGTGTACATAAGGCCAAATCAAGCTTAATTGTCTTAGCTTTAGAGAAATTACATTATTTAGGAGGAGATGAAGTGTCAGTTCTAAGAGCTATGGCAGAATATAACCGCAGTAGTTGGCAGCTGTCTCCTAAAATGAATTTAACAGATACAGATCTGCTGCACTATAGCAGCTCACACATTCAGGAGAGTTTACAAGAAGGAACGTGAAATACTGACAAATAAGCTGCAGTTACCTCGCATAACAAACTAGGCCCGTTTGTAGTTTTATGCTTGCTACCAATCCCTTCTACCCACCCGTTTGTTATATGCTCCGCATATGCTCTAATATATACAAATGTTCATAGTTTAACAAACTTCTAGATGGACTTCCGGACAACACAGGTGTAATATGTGCTTTAAGTGTGGTGAAGGATTTGGAACAATGATATATCCATAAACAGGATGTAGTGAAAGGTCTTCAGCAGCAGAAATAATGAGAACAAAATAAATCACACCACATCTGCATAGTATTTTTTAGGTAAGCCACGTCCTGCTGTATACCTCAGCATTTTATGATTTTGGATAAAGTCATAAACTTGCTTTCCTGAAGAAAGTGAAGCCCATCCTTCTTGAAGCCAACTACAGAACAACAGTGCAAGCTGAGGCCCTCACATAATAAGGAAGAGGCAACGCTTTACAGAAACATCTCTCAAAAATCACATTGCCACAATTGAAGGCACCCTACATGCTGTGGTAGGACTGTTAAAGGTTTGAAAAAGTTCAACCACCTCATTTTTCTTTAAAGGAGCTGTACTGGCTCTCCTTCTAAGCCTGTATCATTTTTTAGTCCAGCTGCATCACCTACAGGACCATAAGAAACAGTACTGCAACATATCTGGCAAGTCATTAATCACAACCACCAGCCAATACATCATAATAATAGAGATTAAAGGGTTCAAACAAAGAAACAAATCAGTAGATACACACTCAGGATACGGAAAAACATAAATAATCATAATTGCCCCAACTTCCCTGAAATTCAGAAAGAAACTGAAGACATATCTCTTGAACCTACTTTTCCCCCTAAACAATAGGCCTGCAGGCTGCATTCCTCTTGTGAACCACTGTATCAGTTCTTGGGCTGTTGTTCTTGGTCAGCACTCTGTTGCTTCCCAGCTTGTGTCATGATCCCTCTCATGCTGTAGCGAGGTATTGTTTTGGGATGGTAGCTCAGAAGGTGTTATGCTCATTTTCTTTAAGGTTTTGTCTACCTCTGAAGCACTGGACTATTAGTCAGTTCTTGCTTACGCTTTTCTAAACTAGGAATCTCACTTAAATCCTATAATAATACTAGCTTATTACAACTCACTTATCTTCATGGGGGAAATCATCATTACTTTTGCCACTACAAAATCACCCTTCTGTTTAGCAGAGCCATTTAGTTCTGAGTCCATACCTTACAAGGAGACGGTTGAAGTCTTAACTCAGAAAAATACATTAGTGTGTGGCAAGAACCATCAAAGGTCCATGCATCCTGAGAAACTCTAAACTCTTTACTAGTGCTATATTGTACTGAATAGTAAAACTTAGTTTTGTTATTGCTTCATTCATGTTCACCTTCAGTGAGTAAATGCCACATTTCTCGTACCCCCTCCTCCTCCACTATGCTTATTATCTAGAAGTTATAGAGCTGTTCAGAGACAGGAACACAGATTGGGTAAGGAGCATTTATCACTTGCCCACAAGTGGAAAACCTGAACCACGGGTTAGTTGTTTGATTCCTGATTAGTGTATGACAGTATGATCAGCTATCAATTGCCTTATTGTCTGGGCAAGATGAATCTGCAAGAAACAAACTGGGAGACATAGCTAACATTTCAGAAGTTATTTAAAAGGATAACCAGGATTTACAGGAATAACTGAGGAAGTTCTATTCTAGCATGTGTTTTAAAACAGTGAATGGCTCAACTGCAGGCTCAAACATCTATCTGGACTTTACCTCCGCCAGTTTAAACTAAATCAAAGCCGATCCTAATATCAGCTCCATTATCACCACCTGAACATTATTAAGGTGATGTTAACAATTTTCTTATATTCATCACTTAGTGTCAGCTTTAATTTTTATGCAGACCTACAACATTTCCAGATGGACAGTCAAAGGTAGCTTTTGTCCTGTTTTATTTAGCTGGCAGAGCTGCCTTATGGTCTATTACATTGGTAGGAAAAATGATCATCTTCTTTACAACTTCCAATCATTTAAAGAGGATTTGAAGACATTGTTTGCTAAAAGGTCTTTCATCAGATTTTTATATAGTGAGCTTTTAAATTCAAAACAGGGAAGTCAAGACTCACTCCGTTATCTAGATATGTTTAGTAGGTTCTGCATGGAAACAAACTGTCTTGAAGAGAACAGAGACTCCATATTTTACAAAGCCTCAAGGATCAACTAACGGATCTGTTGGCACAAGTTGTTAATCCACCAGAGTTCAGCTCGAAATAATACATTTACTAATCACATTAGATCATTGATTACCGGAACAAAAGGGATAAACAATAAGATGAAGAAAAGAAGATTGTTTGTTAAAGAGGAAAAGATAGAAGGGGGGATTGTTAAGTGAATCTGAATCTTCTGCAATTGGTTTAATTAGAGGTCACATGGAGGAAAGTGGCAGAAGGTTTGCAAAAGGATTGCTGAGTAAAACCAAATAATTCTCAAAAAGAGGCATCTAGATTCTTCTAAGCTGAGAAAAGGGGAAACTATTCAGTGAAAGATCACATTTTTGAGTTCTTATTATCTGGTCTCTAACCAGTTTACTTATAGCATTCAGGCCAAGTATGGTCACTTATTTTTGTCTAATAAATTGAGTGATAGTACTGGTAGATTTTAATTAAATACCATAACTGACTCTAATGATTCAGACAACTTTATGGCTGCCCAATGAGTACAGACATTAGAAATTCCTTTAGTGAGGAAAAAAGTACCTGAACATGTTTGAACTGTTGACGGACATGGTTTAACATCAGGGCCCATCATGTCTGAAACTGAAAAGATGACCCTGCTTACATCCGAACTGCATTTAAGAAGTAATATGCCTAGACTGAATTCATGCACCTGATTTTCAATTAATTCCGGGATTACCTTGGTTTAAGGTTACAGAAGCCCAGAACAAATTAGAAAGAACTTTAAAACTCATTAAGTAATAGAAACTAAAATTAAAATGGTCTTGGAAACACAGGAGTTGGATGTAAGTATCAAGTACTGAAAACTCTTTTCCTTCAGTATCATGTATTTACTGATGTATTTGAGGAAATTAAAACCTAATCCCTACTTCCCACGGGGAGTTCAACTGCAGAATAGATCTTGAACCAGATGCTAAAATTCCTTGTTGTAGGATACATGGTATAAATAAAAAGAAAATGAGCATTTGAGAAAATATCTAGAAAATAAACTTACAAATAGGCTCAACGTGCACTCAGCGCCCGTTTCAGCTTCCCCATTGCTCTTTATGCTAGAAATAACGGCAAACTTTGTATCTGTATAGGTGATAGTGCACTTAATAATGAATTTGTGATCTTATATCTGTGGTGCCTCCAAAGTATTGCATGCAATCTAACTTTATGGTCATGTATAAAGCAGAAGACCATTGTCCGCAAGGATACTTATGAAAAGTTTGGTGATAATTTCTGTGGATAAATATATATAGCCAAATAATAAAAAGAAAGCTGTGACCTGTAAATTAGACAGTAAAGGGGACGATTGCCTTATCATACACTCCAAGCTTTGCAACAACTGTGTGAAATTCACTGCTGAACCAAACATGAAACAGTGCACTAACATCTATAAAAACAAGCACTGACAAATGCACATTCATTGACTCACTTTTATGAGTGTAAACTTGTTTATAGATGAACCTGTTTTTGTGTGTGTGTATGTGTGAATGGGTTGCTGGATAGGTGGGTCAGGTGGATGTATGGATGGGTGAGTGAGTTGCTGTAGAGAGGAGCAAGTAGATGTTTGATGAGTCAGTAGATACGTGAAAGGGTAGTGAGATTGATAAAAGGATAGATGCATGAATGAGTAAGTTGATGCACAAGTGAAATTATGGTTGAACGGGTGATGAAGAGGATGCGTTGGTTGATGCATGGGTCAGTGGGAGAGTGGGTATGTGGGACTCCAAGTAGGTGGATTGGTGTATGGGTAGGTGGGTAAATGGATCAGCTGGATGGATGGGCGAGAGGGTGGACAGATTAGTTGACAGATAGGACGACTGGGGTGGGGACAGATTGAAGGATTAATTATTTGGTAAAAGTACTAGTAGGCATGTATGTGATTGAATAAAAGTATTTCTTCACCCCCGCTTCTTACTTGCACCCTCCAATATTGCATTCAGATCAGCAACGTGTACTACCACAATAAACCATATTGCCATTAGTGAGTGTAAAAATATAGTGCTTTCCCAGGCTGTGCTGTGTTTTATCTGCACTTTAACTACACTAATTGTATAAATTATAGTAAAGAAATAAATGGCATGCTGAAAAAAATGTATTTTACTTGCGTATAAAGGCTGGATAATTGATATGCTAAAAGCATCCCTCCAGTGACATAATGCAAAATGTGTGGGCCCCCCTGCAGAATGTGATGAATCGCCCCTATGTGTCCCGTATCTCACGGATACTACTTGCCTTGGGCTGAAAGGGGGTCGGATGAATGTTTTGGGGCCTGCTGAAGGGTTGAGGCCCCCAAGTTCAGAGGGTCTGCAGGGACCTGCGTTACTCCCCTGCATCCCCCATGCTTTACACAGGTGGCTGATTTACAAAAACACCAATACCTTTATAGCTGATTTTTATGTTTGTTTTATAAACCGTAGCAGTCCTGAACTGGGCCTACTGGGCACAGGGTGTTTGTTTATTCTGGTGGGCCGGCAGGATAGGGAACTGGTTGTACTGTCTGCTGGGGATGCTGGATTTGTTAGTGGGGACCAGCTGGTGGCATTTCCTGCCTGCCATAAATAAACAATGCAAAACAAACGGGTTTAAAGTATACTTCAAAGCTATTTGCTTATGTATGTGAACGGTCCCTGTCTCCCTTAGGGCCACCACCAGCAGCACTGACCTTCAGGACTTTGAAGGGAGCAGGAAGTTAATGGCCTGCTGTTTGACTCCAAAAGCCCAGTACATATATGAGAAATACTTCAAAATTCAAAGCAGACTATATCTATACTGTGATATTTCTAACCCTTTTCAGCATTTCACAATTGCATTGAGTTGCAACTGTTATTGCAATTGGTAGAAGTAAAAGATTCTAATTATGAACTTAGAAACATTCATTCCCCCACCAACACCCTGACGACGATGCTATTGGTGAACCAAGATCAAAGCTGTATTTTGTCCCCCATATGTACCCTGGAGTGTTGCTACACACAACGTTACATTATAGTTCTTTTCTTTTGTGCAGCATTCACCCCAAACTGGTGATTTCAATGTGCTCTCTTGTGAAGATGAAGGTAAAGGAGGTATTATGAAAAAGGAGTCACACAGTGTGGCCAAGTGGAAGTCAGGACTGATAAAAGTTTTTGGGGAAATTCGGCTACTACATGCATATCTCAATAAAGTTTAAAAGCTTTATTTTTTGTATTTAATTATTTCAGGCACTACATCAGTGCACTGAGTTAAATACATGCAGGCTATGCATGTTTCATAAGGATTGGTGGTGGTAGTGTTTGGGGAGGGTGATGCTTTAACGCAGACGGTGCATTGTGGCCATTTGTTCCATGTTGCTAAAAATCTTTCTTTGTTGCCATTCATTCATTCTTGAATTAATTCATCCACCCACTCTTCACCATCCAAATAGTCATGCAGTCCTGTCTTCAATCTCCATCCATTCATTTAATGATTGGACAGGGTTCGATAATGAAACGTTTCGTAAAACGCACCATATTGGCATTTGTTTTCAAAACTCTCTAGGAGGGAGACATCTCTCAAGCCCCCATGAAGTAGTAAGCCTCGTTTGCTCGCTCCATGTGGTAGGGTCGGGTGGTCTGACAGAATTTGCCAGGGATGCTTTCAGTTCTCAGTCCGGCCGTGAACCGTAGGAAACAACCACGCAGCATAATTTTAGCAAGCCCTGCCCTTATAAAAGAACATTAATGTGGTAGGTACCCAACTGTTGGAAAACAAAAGTGTCTCAGGATAACGAGCAATTAGATTCCTTTACTAACGCTTGCCAAGTCATGCTCATACCCGGTAACTCGCCAGGACACACAGGATATCCGGCCGTCGCAGTCCATTAAAGCAAGCTAGGACAGCATTTCAAAGTGTCTGCCAGGGTATCGAGTCCTGAGGAAAAGTTCTATTACGTCTGAAAGATGACCCGATACTCATTTATTAACATATTTTAGTAAAATACTTTGGAGATTGATGGTATTTCCAGGACGACTACGGATGGTTAGCAAACAACCTTTACTAGTCTAAATTAGAAACAAGTATGGCAGCAGCAGGAGTTCTGGAGAGAGCTGCATATTTTTATATTTTCACCCTCAAATTTGCATGAGAATCAGTCACGGCTATTTGGTCAAAAAATAACACTGACTGTACTTTTATTTGAGCAGTAGGTGAGCTGCTCCCAGTTCTCCCAGTGCTAACTTCATAAACATGAAGAGAGAGCCGGGGTGGCTGTGAGCGAACCCTCAGCTGCGCGCAGCTCTCAGCACTGACTGCACAAGCCAGAGCCTGGAAAGCTCGCAGCTGTACTGATTCTCCGTGGAAACTGCATCCTGTGGGGGTTGTCACCGGGTGCTCAGTGGTGAGGAGGAGCAGGACAGCAGCAAGGCCAATGTCTACTCAAATGTAGCAAAGAGTTGCCGGATCACTGAAATACAACAAGAGGGGGCCCCATGAGGGCAGGCTCCAGGATGCTCTCAAGTGGAACCAGCAGGTAGGTGGGGGAGCAGAACTATGCTAGACACTCCCTAAATCTCCCTACCTCCTTCTGAAATCCCACATCTGCACAACCCACGCATCATCGCTTGCCTCTTCATACCTTCTTGTCACTCCCCTTTCAATATGTTGACACCTGTATGCCTCCTTTTCACACTTTCCCATAACATGACAATTGTAATTGTCGCATATCTGAGCATCACATAGTGTGCTCTGCAGAGAGGCCACAGGCTGCATGTGCTGGAAGCTTGAACACCTCTATGACTCAGTGACAGGCACTGGGAAAAATGGCCACTACCTTTAGACTCCTCTTCAGAGCTCCCACTCTGCCCTTTCATGAACATTCACTCACAACCGAAACTCACTCAGACTTCTAGACGTGGCTCAGTTCACATAAAAGAGTCATATGCCATGAAAAGAACTAAAAACAACGCAACGCATGGAAAATAAAATTCTCTTAGGCAATGCAAGTTAAAGTTAAAATAGAATGCAAACAGTGATGTATCACAGTTATGGATTACCCCAAGGCTTTGTTCAGCCGCTTGGGAACCAAAGCATAGATTTTACATATAAAGGACATGACTTTAGGACCCAACAGAGACCCGTGTCAAATTTAGCTTTATTCATTTTTTTTCATTTATTGGATTTTAATTAGCAGATTGTAGGAGCATAACTATACAAACATTCTCACACAGAATACTGTAGAAAACCTAACTGTTACAAAATTATACATACCTTGTGTCGGTCAAAATACTGTCTGGCACCCACTCCTCCTTGCTCCTCCCCAGTCCAGAGAACTAAGCGCAGGGTTCTCTTGGGACGAAGACCTAAATAAGTAAAGACAATATAATGAGCTATTTGTTCTGAAAGATCCTTGTTGAGAATGTACTTACATTTTTGGGATTACACAAAAGCACTTGGTTTACAAACAGAAATCTAGTAAGTACCAACACCATATCACACTGAGCATGCGAGCTTAGTGACTCATTCCTAAAAAGTTTGCAGGGAATTACCCTAAGGAAAACCACAGATTTACAATCATTTTTGCTACAATGTTACAGATATACAGACAGTCTTAACAGAAACTCACAACATATTTCAAAATATAAATCCTAATTCCACAGCAGCAAATAATATTCTTGCATGTTCCTACAGAAGCCTTCCACTTCTTCCAATTTTGATGGGCTCTGTGGTGGTTCCAGTGCTTAATTTGTGCTAATGTCTTCCAGTACTGGGCACCAGCAATTATTCGTAAACAGCAACACCTATTTATTAGTATCATCTACATGGTGGTGCTGTGTATAGACTATTTAACAAGAATTAATTAATGCAGCATTTAACAGTGAAATGTAGTTTAAAAAATGATATAACAGGCTTAAACCTGACGTTTAAAAGTTAAGTACTAGGTGGTTCAGGTGTCTATTTTGAGTTGTTTGGATTACTGTAATGCTCTTCTTCTGGGTGCTTCCACAGGTTTATTGACAATACTTCAGCACATTCAAATCGCGGCCTCCATGCTGGCCCTTGGTTTATCACGACACCTCTGCCTAGATATTGCTAGATCACTACACTGTCTCTCAATGGCTAAAAGGATCAATTTCAAATACATATGCTTTGTCCACATAGCAAGCTGTAGTACAGGTCCTTAGCATCTCAGGAAAAAGTTCATTTATTAAGTTCCTAATTGTGTACTTTGATTTTCAGATGGGTCCCTGTTGGTAATACTAAGGTTTAAGTGAGTGTGTCTGATAGGCAGGTCTTTTCCAGTCTCAGCAGCAAAACTGTGGAATACTCTTCTAGTTAATCTTTGTAAAAACAACCTGATCTTCTAAGGCTTTAAAACTTGCTAGGTCTTTCTGAGTTTCAATGTCCTTACAGTTTGCATTCCTCTATCAGCACCAGGATGCCTGTATTCAAGGGTATAGCCAGGTAAAGGAAATTCCCCCACACTATATCATGTTTTAAATAGATCTGAGTGAGCAGGCAAGGCTAGTGACTGAAAGGTTCTTGTGGAGATTGGCCCATCAAGGGATTCCTAAAATTCTTAAGTTTCTTTCCATTCTTTTCTCCATGATCCCTTCAGTTTTTTGTTCTTCCTTTCTCCACCCTTCTTTCAGTCTTGCTCCATCTTGCTTTTATGCCTTCTTTCCCTCCCTCCGTCCTTCCACCCATCTTTCTGCCTTTTCCAGCCAGCCTTCTCTGTATCGATTTACCTATCCTTTCTCTCTCTTTTTCATTCCTTTCACTTTTATCTATCATCAATCCATTGTACCTTCCTTTTTTCTATCCGTTACTGCATTTTCTCTATATCTATCTATTCTTCTCTCCATCCATCCATTCTTCGCACAATATATCCATTACCCATCCCTATCTCCGTCCATCTCTGTATTCATCTATCCATCCTCTCATCAACCTTCTCATAATCTCTCCAGCCCTCATTCCCTCCCTTCCTTCCATCTTTCTGAACTTCTTGAAGACCAAAGTAAAAGGAGCTATAAATTAAAACCTAAATATTTAATGTTACACTGAACTGTCCAGTGACATCCACCCCTGCTGAAGCTGCTAAATTAGAGGATTAATTATGTCCCTGCCTGTCGAGGTGACAAAGGATTACACAAAACCTACCAAGTAACAAGAAATTTGTGTGCGCTCCCTCAGGGCTGTTTTCAAGGCAGGCTAGACCCTTGTGTCCATCCAGCCAAAAAAACAGTATGTCTTTGCATTTTCACGTGTCCGGTATGACCAGTCAAGCAACACTTTAAAATTGTTTCTCGTTTTTAAACCAACTACTGGAGTGGATACAAAAACTAATAAAATAATGGTGACAGACATTCACATCTTCAATCACAACCACACATATCCAAATAAAATGAACTTTTTTTGTAACAACATACTTAGTCAAAAACACATTGGCCCTCAATTCACTACCCCCACAATATGCTTTATCAACATACGGTTTGAATGAGCTCCATGGAAGGGATGAGTCCATGCCAAAGAAGGCAGCCTTTCGGATAAGGAGATGCTCCTGTACTCTACAGCTTCAGTAAACCTGTTGATTATGTATAATGGTGTGCCTCCATGCAGTCACAGGCAACTTAACAGAATGTCCTGAAGCAGTGTATATACCAACCTGTGTGGCATTCAAATTCAGCAAGTAGACATCTACCACTACTTCCACCACATCTAAATTATTAACAGAATGTTCATAACATTGAGAAAACAGAAGTCTTCTAAACCCAGATTAAATTTGAGTTTAAACCGATTTTTAGCATAGATCAGTGCAGGATCGGCTGTCCTATAGGGCAATTAGGCAGTCCGACAGGTAAGTGTGTAGGTCGATTTTTGGTTGTTTGTGGACCTGTATTACAGTTTGTTGAGGCAATTTTTCGGTCTGGCGTTAGCCAAGACCTTTTGTTTTTACAGTAAATAATTGTATAATACAATTACTTAAAGAGGCTTTCCCCCAGCTCTCTTCATCCATTGATCTGTTGTTGTGCAATCCCTATTTTACTTATTCTTATTATGCTACAAAGGGTAATGGATCAGCCTACTTAAGCTACTGGCTAACTTCACTTTGAGGGACTGCATTTTGCACTTTCACAAGGCTCACATCCGCACGCAAGGTTGTTTACTTCAGTGCCAGGGTTTGCTTTTTTTTTTTTTATAGATCAAAATGTATTGCTTTTATGAAAAAGAGATAATCATAACTCTTACAGCATTCATGGTCAAGTATAGCCTACACATGCAGATCACATACAAAATTAGCAGTCGTTCCAATCCATAAAAACACTATCATTTGCCCCTGATTTTCTTATGCATGTGTGGACACTGCCTTGCCATATATATTGGTTCTTCCAGTTTGCCATAGCAGTCCATCGCCGGGGCTAGGCCAGCAGCAGTGGAGGGTTCTCCGAGTTCCACACTTAGGCAGCGTCTCCTTTTGTGATCTATGTTCCTAGTCCGACTAGTGTGCCTTTCCACCCTGTAACCTTCCAGATCCTCCATCAAACAAAGGACAACCACTCAGAGTGATGGATCTGTGGGTCGCTCCATTATAGTACGTGTGATTGGGTGTGAAAGATGGCCACCTAATAGTTTGTGATCTCCGGACAGGCCAAAACTACATGAAAAAAGTCTGGACTCTCTGCTCTGTGAGAAAACAGAGGTGGGGCAACGTTTCCCCTCCTGGAGTCAGGTATGTGGCATGCAAGAAGTTCAGTTGGATCAAATGAAGCCTTGAGAAGATCACAAACTTCCTTGGTGCAATCAGGGCCTCCCTCCATTTGCTTTTCTCCAGGGGTCCCACCCAATGCCTCCCCCGTGGCTCTCATTGGACCAAACATGTCTGGCATGTTAATAACTAAGATATTTGTAGACATGAGATATTCCTCCCCTACCCCAGTGGACCCATCATCAATTGTGGTTCCATAGGGCTATTTCAGCAGCCACACCAGTAGAGTCTCTATGGGGCATTGAGGAATGTCAGAGTTGTAAACATTTGTAAAACTGGGATTGGTGAAGCTTGAAATATGCTTAAAAGTCCTGGAAGGACCATGTGTGGGAACCTCTCCATACACCCTGCCCAATTTACAGATGCCAATAACATCCCACCTACAAAAGCCCTCAAGGTGTGCTTTCTGTCTCAACTAACTATTCTTTCATAGAGGTTTATGCAGTGTGATTCTCCCATCCCACCCAGTCCAGCACTGTGCTGGCTGCTGCTCTCAGACTACCACCTTGGAAAGCTCTGGTAGGGAGCGAGGGATCAGTGCACCCTAAAGCATGTTTGTGATTTTGTCACATCCTAGGAGAGCCACTTCAGTATGGAAGGCTGTGTCTGCCCTGCCTCCCTGGAGCAAGTCATTCAGAACCACCAGTTGTGAGACTGAGTAGTAGAGCTACAGGTCAGCAACCACCATACCCAAGATCTGGCCATACAACTCCACAATCTGGAGAAGCTATAGACCTTAGTTTCCAGATGGGTCAAAAACAGTAATGCATCATCTTCATAAAGCGCTATAGGTCAGCCATGCCATTTTGTCATTGGAACCCCCATACCTGTGCATCACATCTCACCCATGCTGCCAGCAGCTCCAGCACCACACAAAATAATTGCAGGACAGTGGGCAACCCTGTCTGGAGCCCTGTTGTATCGGAAAAGCATCTGTAAACATGCATTCAGCCCACTGACACTGTTGACATGCTCCTGCAGTCTGGGGTTATTATACAGGAGTTGTATGTAGGAGATGAATCTAGGCACAAATCCTGTATGGCCCAATATGTCCCAGAGAAAATCCCATTCTAGGGAGTTGAAGGCCTTTCTGAAATCTATGAGCAAATATGCACACATGTCTGGCATGCACTGTTGAAATGCTACTGCAGTCTGTACTCTACAAATGTAATGTCTTGTACTAAGCTAGGACATGAAACTGCCTTGGATTGGATGTACTAGCACCGTTATGACCCTGAGGAGCCTATTCACCAACATTCTGGCACATAATTCAACCTCCCTGTGAATAAGGGAGAGCGGGTGATAAGAGACATATTCTTCAGGTGTTCTCCCTGCTTGTGTAAGACCACTATAGTTGCCTGATCTAATCCCTTGGGGAAGTGGCCTTTCACTGCGGCCCAGTATACATGGCGAGTAAGGGTGGCAGTAGTGCCCTATGGAACTTCAGGCAATATTTGATGGGGAACCCATCTGGTACCGGTGTCATGCCTGGCTTCATCCCGGTAAGGGCATCTCCCACCTCCTCTAGGGTGAAGGTCTGCTCCAGGTCATTTCTCTCAGACACTAACAGAGCTGGCAGAGGTAAATCTGCAATCAGTGGGGTGGAGGACTCCCTCCATGGTCCCTCCCTCTTTACATAGCAGTCCTGATAGAAGTCTGCAAAGGCGTTTGTAGTTTCTTGAGTCTCTGTGATATTTCATCTGGATGGGGCCACTGTACTCCAGACTACTCTCTCTGTCATGTTATGCATGGCCAGTCTGTAGAGAAGCTTGCTGGACTTGACCACCCCCACTCCAGTGTACACCTGACTAAATGAGGTGATCCAGCACTGGCATGCTTCATTGAGGCAGAAATGCCTCAGAAATTCTCAGTTTCTTCTTTGTTCACCTCTTGTTCCAAGCATACAATTCACGGTTTAAACTCAGGTATCCAAAAGAAAATATTCTGGTCTCTCGCCCTGAAGTGAGATTGAGACACCCCCACATATAGGCCTTCCCTGTTTTTCATAGGGTTCTCTGGGAATTTACAGACCCTGTGTTTAGCTCCAAAAGGACATGCAATGTAACCTTCTCTATGAAGCGCCACATACTGAGATGCCGAGTTGGCTGGCACTCAAAGGAAGAGCGTCCAATCCAGGCCACTATGATTGAGCAGTCTGAAATCACCTTAGTCAGGATATGTGCCCCTGTTGTGAAAAGGAGGTCAGTAACTGGTGGCACCAGCATATCAATTTGAGATCTTGTTTTATGTATCACAGAAGTATGCGTATATTCTGTCGCTGTGAGGTTCCAGGTACACCAGGCATCGCAATGCCCAGGCTTCAGGTACAGACTCTGACCCATGAGTGGTCCCCGCTCCTCTGAGCAGTCCCTCTGGGGGGACATCACCATGTTAAAGTCCCTTCCAATGATCATATACCCATGGGGCAGCCCAGCATCATGCACCCCTACATATTGAGCTTCTCACCTTTGAGCTGCAAGGGTATATATACACTCATCAATGAATAGGCCTTCTCAGCAATCATACCCTCTACTATCACTTACTTACTGTGTGTCCATTTCTGTGCAGGATACCACCATGGGCAGGCCTTTGTGTAAGAGGATGGCCACCCTACAGGATCTAGGAGTACCCTGCGTGGAATACTTTGTCATATCTATATCTGACAAGGAATGAGCACCTGATGCCCAATAAATGGGTTTTCTGTAAGAACATAATGTCCAGGCCATGTCACCCTGAAAACTTAAGGACTACCGCTGCTTAATGGAGTCATTCAGTCCCCTGACATTCCATGTCATGATCCTAAGACCAGTCATAGTAGACGTGTAAATGGAAACATAGGTGGCAGGACAGTGGAAAGGAGCTAAGTTGTATCATAATCCATGTGTGCACTGCAATAGAATTTGTGGCTAACAGGGCCAAACACTATCCAACTAAGAACCCATCCCCCTTTTAATCCCCCTCCCCACTCTTCCTTCCCGGAAGAAGCTGTTGCCCCAAACATGATCAACACTTAAACTGCCACAACCGAAGCGGTTGTCTGCACCCCGCTCCCCTCCCCTCCCCCCCCCCAGACAACAAGCACAAGAACATGAAGGGAGGGTATTACAAAAAAGCATTAGCAAAAGCCTGCTAGCTAATGCCAGAACGTATGGCTTCTTTTAGGTTTAGTATTAGCCAAGACCTTTTACTTTACTAAAATGACATGAACAAAATAGTTTAAAGCCAGACTTCATCCATTAGTCTGTTGTTTTTTCATCCACATTTTTCTTCCACCCATTCCAGCTTCCCAGCCGGCTGAATTGGGCAGGGAGGCAGCCCACTTGAATAACTGTCTCCCTTGAATGTGAGTTATGGCATGCTAGCCTTTTATAAGGTGCACATCTAAACACAAAGCAGTTCCCTTCAGTGGCTGAGGCTACTGTGGCAACGTTTTCTATTTGAGAAAAATATTTTCGACTTGAGCCATTTTTTTAGACTTATGAGGGTGCAGCAGCTTTCCCAATAACAAAAATGTAGCAAACCCCTGAAAGAACAAAATAAGACTTGCCAAATGCAAAAAGATGGTGGTCAAATCCATTGGCTTTGCCAATTTAATTTCTCTGATATTAAAACAAACATTGCCTGCAGCAAGCTCAAATCCATGCTATCTTTCATACTTTGCAAAGAACTTAAAAAACGTGTTTTTACAAGTTAAAAACTGCCCCAACTTGCATGCAGTGTCTATGTTTTGTCCTAGTCCGGCCCTGAAGGAGTGGATTAGTCTGCTCTGCATTTCAGACTAGCCAGATGACCACTGATGTCATATGATGATAAAGATGAAATTATAAAATCGACGCTGGAAATTCTGAAGACTACAGTGTTAGTAGATATTAGGTAATAAAATAAAGCGTGTAGATTTTCTCACATACAGTACGTGTTTCTCATCTACAGTATGGTGTTAATCTCTGCAAAAAGCTTCGCCTAAAAAATTAAAATTGTTTCACCCTTTTGATGTCTTCCACAGTTTAAAACAAAAGCTCCCTTTAGGCTATTTATAGAGCACTTCACGCTGTGCAACATGCACATGTTTAGGAGCCAGACTGACCTCCTTTGGAAGGGGAAACTGTGGCTGTGCTTGATCCTCCGGGACACAGCATATGGTTGGGATTCTGCAGCTGACCTTATTCACGTGGAAGGAGGGAGGAGGGGGCTACATTTGCTCCGCAGAACAAACAGCCAAACCACTCATTTGCTAATTTCACACTAACTGTGACAGCACTTTACTTCCTCTAAGGCTTTTGTGGTGTCATCACTTCAACTGAATATCTATTTTATTTTTGCTCTTTAGTGTTCAATAAATGATATAATTTGTACATTACGGGCTAGCGACGTCTCTTAGAGCTATGCTAGGTATTAAGGGGGATAGAACGCATTACAGCCATCTTCTCCAAACCCCACAAGTACTTACAAGCAATTCAAGTATGCATTATACTCTACACAGAATATACAAGTAAATAAATAAATAAAATATCTGCAGGCAGCAAAATGTGAAAATATTTCAATCAGAAGTAAATCTCCGTGTAAAAAGGAGAAGGTAGAGCAGCTGAGGAGGGGCATAAAGCAGAAGGGAGAGAAATCTATTTTGATTTTGTATTTCATGGTTCACAGGAGGATGGCATACAAGCAACACAATGACTGAGAAATGAAGGTATAATGTCAAGTGAGTAGGAAAGTGGCAAATAAGAACACAGTCCATAGAGCTTAGCTGTCAAAATATGTCCTCAGGGTTTGCTGAATATTCACAGTGTACATCCGATGAAACCCTTGAGTAAACTGCATGGATGCACACTCCCATCATCCCAGACCAGTAAGTAATTATGCCCTGAAACCTTCCTCAAACAGGATGCATTTTTCACTTTCAATAACAAGTACATTTTGTTACAACACTCTCCTAGAAGGTATGCCTTTAAAGTTTCAGTAGGTGGCTACCAAATATTGGCCCGTCAATAAACATTTTGAACTCCATAGAGTAGCTCTTCAAAGCATTGCCACTTTTGAAATAGGCTCAATTCCCAGCCCTAACTTCAACGAGGATCCTGAGATATGCCAATCCTAAAAACTGAATATTATTTAGCATCTTGTTTCTATGGCAAAACCATTTTATTGCAACAAGTGAAAAAAATATAAGTGAAATAGTGTATCCATCGTGGATTCCAAATGGAATTATCTGTGTTAGTTAGTACAGAGACGGATAGTCACTTTTGAACATGATCTAAGCCTCTTCACTGCTCTTGTGAGGTATACTCACACTTTCTTTGAGAAATGGCATTGATTAGTAAAATAAATCAGGTATTGAATCCATTTCTGCACACAGATTTGAGTGTTTAGAAAGTCACAATCATGTTTTTCTCTTTATATTCTACTATTTTTCTTAAGGTATTGGTGGGGAATCTAAAAAAAAGTCTGTAATTCTTGAAATGCCTTTTACAAGCTCCCCTTCACATTTCATCCCAATGTTAGCCATTTTCATCACTAACACATACAGTTTAATCAAACAGATGGTAAATTCAGATTTTCCACAGCGGGGACAGGTAAAAAATCATGAAAATCTAACAAACATACAGAACTTAGAATACTAATCTCTAAACATTCTACTCCATCATATAAACCCAAGTGAGGCAGCCGTCTTCCTGCTTTTGCTGCAAACTATTAAAACAAACTTCATCTTCAAGCTTGAACATCCGGACATGGAATCTTCTGTCAGAATCTTCTCATGTCTTAATTACTTCCCAAAGTCAGTTCCTTCTGAAAAAGTTAAAAATAGTTTATAGGGCGGACATTATTCTGGTCGGATAATATCAGCCTCAGTCTCTTTAATAAAATCAGATATTCTACCCACCCATGCTGTGGAAAATCTGAATTTTATTGCAAGGCACGGAGGCCAATATTGAGCATGCTTAAAGCCTTGCCATAATATTCCTCAAAGAACTCTAAACCGCACTGATATTCTGTTTTCCAATCCGCTGCAGCCAAAATATTACTTAATCCACCTCCTGTCACTAAAGCTTTTGAGGCCAATGCCCTCTTACAGAATGTGCTCCACATTTTGAAAGATCTATTCCTGCTCTCTTCACTCCCTCCTTAACCCATCTAGCTAATGTGGGACTCGAAACAGCCTTAAAAGGGTACCTGAATGAAATTATCAATTGTATCTCGTCATTATCTCTCAAAGTCACTGTTCTCCTCTCATACCCACGTAAACATCTCACCATACATAACTTCCTATTCTCAACCAAACTTGGAAAAAATCGTCCTCAACACAGTCTTAGTCCTTCTTCAGATGTTGAAACAAACTCCCTCAGGTAAATATCTCCATGCGTTTACCTCCAAGGCCTTAACATCAGACACCCTTCTAAAAGAAACCAGACAAAGAAGCATTACTAACATGAATGAAAGACTTTTAGATCCAAAAATTTATTCTCTGCCCAATTCTCTAATTCTCTTAATACTATATCTACAGCCCATGAAGTAGAATACTTAGGTCCTGGAGATTTTTTCAACCTGACACTCCTCAACAGGCTTTTTACTACATTGTGTATACACATTGGTAAAGTATCTACCAATTTGTGACCTGCCGAAATAGGTGACCTACATCTGGTCAAGAGAAGAGATCTGTATGAGTCCCCATCAGTAACAACTCGATTCCACAAACTCAAGGTGAAAGAAGAATTACAAAACTTGTTAACTGCAAAGAGGTGGGAGGGTGAATGGAGTCTGTGGAATTATATCTTCAATTAAGTACTGCTCCTGCTATCGAACCCTACTTAAGCAAAACATTATGCCATCAAAGATTTCATCTCACAAGATTTAGGCTGGGTATGACCCAACTTTTAGTATTGTAATCCTCTAGAGCATTCAAGAGCAAGGACGTGACCCCATGTCCGTGTGACTCAGTAGCACAGTAGTCATA
The DNA here is from genome assembly GCF_031143425.1 of Pleurodeles waltl. Taxonomy (NCBI): domain Eukaryota; kingdom Metazoa; phylum Chordata; class Amphibia; order Caudata; family Salamandridae; genus Pleurodeles; species Pleurodeles waltl. The sequence goes on along the minus strand of NC_090439.1, from coordinate 864,972,992 downwards.
ACTCCATCTGTTTTTTTTCTGTGAATTATATAGGGACCTACGTATCTGCATACTAAGACCCTTATTGCAAAGCCTAAATATCTGAATATGCAAAAAAAATATTGGAGGGCTTGCAGCTATTACAAACTGGTGCAGTGTGTCACCCTGTGCATATTTTTGTTGTTTCTGTAGTTAGATGCAGGATATTTTTTTGGAAAGTTAAGATATAGCCATGCATGAATCACATGAGAGATAATGAACATCTGCGCATTTACGATATCTTGCCTTTTAGTGCCTGGCTGGTGAGATTTAAATAGGTAGCTGAATTATTAATCTTACAGACTTGGACTGAATAAAAATTACATTGCATTTTGTAAGCACCAAGCGATTTTATGTAACACCTGTATTTCAGTTTGATGAGTTTTAAGAACTGCTTTAATTATGTTTTTATATTTTAACATATGAATTTAGATGTGTGCTTTTATGGCTTTTGTATTGAGCCAAATAAAGCTTTTTTGACTAACTGAGATGACCTACACATATTTACTGAACTGAATGAATTTCCTTTCAAGAAAAACTCTGTCAAAAAATTAACTACCTCTACCACAGGTGCTGATATGGGATCCAAACCCTGAGAAACACACCAACAAATCTATTTCTTCCATGCCAACCTGTACACCTTTGATGTTCCAGGAGCCCAAGGCTCCTTGATGAGTCTTGAAGTCTCCGCCGATAAACTTGACGCCTGCCAAGCTTTTCCAAAATCAACCAGCCCATTACTTCCTTTGACCTTGCAATACTACCTCATGTCTCTCTCCCATCACATCCTCTAGCAGATCTGACAAGACTGGATTATCTATCAACAATTCCACAACATCTGGATACCAAACCTTCGACGGCCAAAACTGAGTGACCAGGACCAACTCTGCTTGCTCTCTTCTCACTTTCAACATTAACCTCTCAATCAACAAAAACAGTGGGAAGACTCTTGAATCTCCACTTCACCCCTTTCTAATGGGATCTCAAAACATCCCTCTGTTCCAAGCAAACCGGAACTGTCAAATATGCATCCTTCCAGTCTATCCATGTCAACCAATCTCCCTTCCTTGAAAGGTCTCTCAACAAATGAATCCCTTCTATCCTGAAGTGGTTGTACTGAACCCATTTATTCAATTATTTTAAGTTTATCATGATCTCATCCCTTTGTCTTTCTTTTCTACTCAAAAAGAAAATTGCTCACAAAACCGTCACCAGATCACCTCCTTTTTCTATAGCTCCCTTCTTTTGAACTCCCTCCAATTCTTAATCTACCAATCTCTCTTCTTCCTTTGAGAACCTTAGGTGTCTTGGCCATCTTCCCTGCACTATACTCTCCGCAAAAGTCTATCATATAACCCCGTAAGTCTGTAACACCAATGGATCTGTCGTTCTCTCTTTCCAACTGTCTAACAAATGGGCGGGTCTGCCACCCAATTTTATTTGGATACACAAAGGGTCTTTTCACGAACAGACCTTGTTGTCTTGCCCTCCTTTCTCCTCTAGATTATCCTCTTCCCCTCTGCCTCTGGGATAGAAACTTGTTTTCGGAAATCCAGAGGGTCTATATCTATTGGAAAAAGATGCCCACGTGATCACAAGTCTACGACTGGAAAATCGACCCTGCATTCTCCCGGCCCTGCTAAAAACCTTTCTGATATCCTTCTAAATTTTCTGTATTTAAAGGCACTAGCAAATGTTGCCATCTCTTTCACAAACTCCTCACCAAATAATATGCCTTTCGCCTCATAACCTGTTTCTTTACTTACAAGCTTTGTCAGCTTTGGGTCAATTTTCATTAGGAGCCTTTTTCTCCGTTCAGCACACAAAGCAGCATTAGTATTTCCCAATAAATATACTGCTTTCTGCACCCTCTGCCGTAGCTCCAATACATCAACAGCAGTTTTCATCAAATAAACCTCCTCACACATATCAAACGTTTTTTGTTACTAGTCTCAATATGTCTAGCAGACGATCCTGGCAACCTTTTAACCCCTTAGCCAATCCTCTTCTGGGGTCTCTTCCTGACTTGTTCAGGAATGATAACATCTTTGCTTCTAATTCAGGAGTATAAGCCACCTTACTCACCAAAGAAGGCCTTGGAGACACAGACCGAAGTCTTGTTCTAACCTCCTTAGGCATTTCCTGCCTAATCCAGTATTCTACATATTCAGCCACATGCTGTTGGGGAACCCATTGTGGAGACAAAGGATGTTGTATGGAATGTGGATCAAACATATAATCCCCCAAGGGATTCCTCACTTGTTACTTTTCTCCTGAAACTTTCTTAAATGTCTTTCTTTCCCTTTCTTCACCATCCATGTCCTCCAAATCTGAAGAGCATGATATTACAATAACTCCACCTCTCAAAGACGCATCACAGGCCAACGCTCTGTGTTCAGTTTTTCCGGCCTTCTTAGCCTTTTCATTCAACTCCAAATGAGTTGCCCTTTGACTTTCCTTTACACCATAATGTCATATCATCTTAAATTCTTTATCTTTTTGTATTTTTTTTTTTTTCAGAGTCACTTTACTTCTTTTTTCTCAACTGTTTCAACAGTCGCCTCCTCCACTGGCTAAAATTGTTCATCCTTAGTTTTATTCCCAAACTCCTATTATAACGTTTTAACACAATCATCTATTTTTTTTCCCTAACTGGTTTGCTAATCTAGAAACCGCTTTATTGACACAATCCTGCACTTTATCCTCTAAACTCATTTCAGAAGTACTATTACTCTACATACTTACTCCAATTAACAATTACATTAAATTCAATAACCAACAACCTTCACCAAATAATTTAATCTGTTCAAAATCCAGATTTTAGCATTACAAATACCAGTGTTTCTTTTGTCATCTGTCTCACACAATGCTGACCCCCAAACTGATGGAAATTATGACCTCCTTGTATCCAAAATATGACTGCCCTAATTCACTCTGTGAACTGTATTTTAATACTGATTCAAAATGGCCACCTGTTATTTCCTCCGTACTGTGGCTGAAATCGTTCATTCAGTAGCATCTAATCTAATGTAAGGTGAGCATTGCGCTTATACTGCTGAAATATTCGTTGCTTGTCTATCTTTATTTATTTAAGAAACACTATAAAAGAATCTCTGTTCTGAAGGCGCACCGCCATAACGATACCTAATGCTTATATGAAGAAGCGCCTGATGTTTTATTCCTCACGCGCGACACCCGCGCTCAACTCGCATTCAAACAAGAACTGCATTATCAAACCACGTGCCTCCGCAGTGCGCATTTAAACTTTGCTGCCCCCACACGCTTTACCACTCGCACAATCTACCTTTATTTCACCCCAGTGCAAACCAATGCCATGCGCTGTTGGAGGTGCTCCTGTAAATACGGCCTCTTTCAAGTGTTTCCTCACGCGGCTGGATGTCGTGAAACCTGAGTCCTCCGTTTTCCAAACACAACGTATTCCTAATGCGAAAAACACTTCCCGGTAAATTAATCCCTCGGCAACTTTATTTCCACACACTTCCCCTAACTGTCATCTTCTAAGCAGCTTTCCTAGGCTTAAGCTTCAACAGTAAGCACGCTAGAGGCAAACGTTAAATACACTTCAAAACACCACTCCTTCCATTATAGTTCAAAATGAATATTCATTCTTTCATTCGATGTAAAATAACTTTCAATCACACATCATTCATTTCAGAATCTCTAACCAGAACAGACTATTCAACGATTGATTATCTGTTACTTATCTTGTCAGTGAGCAGCAGCAAAGAAGGAAGATGGCTCCCGGACTTGGAATTATATAATGGAATAGAATGCTTAAAGATTTGTATTCTAAGTTCTATATGTTTGCTCCAAGTTTCTGCTGTGAGTTTGCATTAAAGAGGATATGCATAACATTGGCCTCTGTGTCTGGCCATAAAATTGAAATTTTTGTAGTTGATCCAATATGCAAGCACACAGTCCTCTATTGAGCTCCATTGCTAAATCATGGACATTGATTCACTAAGCTAGGAGAGAAAGCAGAAGTGACATCACACACTCTTCAAACTTGGATGATGTCACAAGACTGACCCCTAGTCCCGCCTTTAAGTGGTTTTGCTATAGCTCCTTATCACCAATGGGTATGACAGCTCAGTAAAGAGAACTTTAACTTCATTTGCAAGATATGTTAACATAGAAAAATGAGAAACTAGAGAGAATTAAACAAAGACAGGGTCAGGATGGCGGAAGCCAGTTACGGAGAGGGCGCGAGAGGGGAGAATGCAGAGTGAGGAGAACATAGTACAGTGAATCTGAAAAACAAGCCAATTGAGATGATCAAGGAGCGGGGAAGGGATGTAGTGGGGGGTAGGTACTGTGTAGATGGTTCTATATTTCTTGATTTTAATATCTGACCCAAATGAAATGCTTTATATTTGTCAGATCACAAAGCACCTTGATTTCCGGTATCTATGTCAATCCCAGAATCCTCTCTGTCCTTTTGATGTATACCCACACCTCCGCTTCTGTCCAGGACTTTCAAAAAGGGATACAGCTGACAGATATGCATCTTATCTGAATGGGCTCAGTAATTTGAGTTCACTCAAAGGTACACGAAACATTTTCTTTTTCTATGTAACTACAGATTCTAACTATTAAAATACAATTGCTGCTGAATTCCTAATGCTCCTGCACATGGTTTTAACAAGCACCCATTCATAACCATATTAAATTCCACAATTTCAGCCCATTTCATCCTCTTAAAACTTCAACAATAGGGAGTATTCTCGCGCTTTGAGACACTGCTGTATGTCCTGTTCTCTAATTCTGTGGTTAAACCCATCTGCACATATTTCGTTTCTTTGCTATCTTTTTCATGAATTGTGATATTTCTTTTCATTTAGTTCATTGTTCCCAGATGTCATCACAGCCCATTAGAAGCATCCCTTTCTTGCAATGATGGATAGGTGGCATTTTGTGCTTCCTTTAGTACATGCAAAATCAGGTTTCTTCTCACACCTCTTATGCATACACACAGAGGTAACATGGGCTAGCTGTTCTACTGTTGGACAATCAACAGTGCATTCCTGATTATTGCTGCTGGTCCAACTGCCACTCCCATTCCCCACAGCCCACTGTTAGACCTGACAGACTTAGGGTGGGCTTCCCACAATTTTTTGTCTGCCTCCCTCCATTTTTCTGGTCTCGTTTTTGTTGGTTTTAGGACTTGGCGCACTTTACCACTGCTGACCAGTGCTAAAGTGCTAGTGCTCTCTCCTCTAAACATAGTAACATTGGCACCTACCCAATTGCCATATTTATTTTACCTATACCTCCGTAGTAAAGTGCACTATAAGTACCCAGGGCTGTAAATTAAATGCTACTAGTGGACCTGCAGCACTGATTGTGACACCCACATAAGTAGCCCCTTAATCAATGGCAGGCCTGTGTTTGCAGTTTCACTGCCACATCTACTTGGCATTTAAAACTACTTGCCAAGCCTTAAACCCCCTTTTTATTACAGATAAGTCATCCCTAAGGTAGGCCCTAGGAAGCCCAGAGGTCCGGGTGCTATGTAAGTAAAAGGCAATACATGTACTTGTAAGTTTTACATGTCCTGATAGTGAAAAACTTCCAAAGCCATTTTTCACTACTGTGAAGCCTGCTCCTCTTCTAGGTCTGCATTGGAAATTCCCTTATATACTTTTTAGTGGTAATTTCTGATCTGAAAGTTGTGGAGTTGTCATTTTTCGTATGGTTGGAACAGTAGTGAGAAATCCTGCTTATTGGTAAAGTTGAATTTCATATTATTATTTTAGAAATGCCACTTTTATAAAGTAGCCATTTCTCTGCACTTACTGCTCTCTGTGCCTTAAAGCCTGTCTCAAATCCACATCTTGTTTGTGCTGGTTAACAGCTCCCCTTGTGCATTCCACCCAGACAGCCATAAACACAGGACACTCAGCTGCATCTGCATTCATCTACATACTGATGGGTCTTCCTGGGCAGGCAGGATGGAGGGGCTCTCACTTACATTTCAAAGGGTAGTGGCTTGACCCAACACAAACGACTGATAACCCCACGTGCTCCATAGACGTAGCATAGGTACTCTCCACCAGGGATTATTAGAGCCCGTTGGTTTGCAAACAGTAGGTTAAGTGACAGTTCACGAGTGGAAGACCATGAGGACTAGAACCTGGCAGAGAGCATGACAGGCAACAGAATGATCAAAACTCTAATGAACTGCTTTTATATCTTAGTAAGAGTGTTCTGCCATTTTAGCACTTCTTCTGGGTGAGTGCTAGTCCAACTGCACGAGAATGCATGCATTTAATTTGTCCATTGCCCGACAACTGTGTGCTTTGCTGTGGTTTTTTATTGCTGCTTAAATTTGTCAACAGGCCTTTGCATCTGACATGTTTGTTTCATTTTTCCTTGTCCGTCCTTCTGGTCCTTATTTCCTTTTATTTAATGAGGAAGGTTTTGCAGCTCTCGCCGCTTTCTCCCACTGTAGGTACAGGCTCCCATATCCGTTGCTTTCACTTGGTGGTCGGGAATGTCTCCTGGTCGTCTGCAATGATCAACACAGCCTCATGGAGTAAGTATTGGCAAGAGCATCACCAAATAGGGGCATTTTTGTGCTGCAGTTATTTCTTCATATCGCAAGACATTCACATGTGATTATTATTATCAGGGTTTTAAGGTATGGGCTCATATTCAGTACACAGTTACTTCTTGAAATGCAATCCACCACACCGGAAGTCCTGAAATACCGTTATGCCATAAATCGAGGTGGAAACAGATGGCTGCGACAGCTGGATTCTTTCTCTCTCTCTCTCCCTCTTCCCCATACATCCCCTAGCTGTCCACTGTGTTTTAGCTATGTATCTGCACCGCTTATGGCAGTGGTATGAAAGCGCATGTTGACATCATCAAACCAAGCAACATTCTAGAACTCCAGTTGGTGACTGTTAGCAATGCAGAACAGTTTTTTTACCTCTACACTGGATGTCCCCTTTAAAGTGGCACCTTCCAGTTTATTGTTCATGAACGTATCTTCTATAACAAGCATTAAGAAATGGCTTCAATGAAAAACCACCCATACTAGCACCGACAGTAAAGCCAACTGAGAAGTGACCTGATTCATGGCGCAGAAGGCTGCTCCTTCTTACTAGGTAGAAAATGTCAGCAACTCAGTTCAGACTTGTGAGCAGCAGCTGCCCTGGAGAGTGCTATGGTTCTCGCTTGGTGGGGAAGCAGAGGGTGGGGAATTTGAGAAGCCGCTTTTGCCTGTACTAGAGAAAGAAGAGCTGATTTTACAAATTCGTGGCTGCAGGTACAGCCAATAATTAGATTAGCTTTACAGTAGTTCTGTGCGGTGTAGTGATGTGAAGCTCTTCTATTTTATTGGTGATTTTAGAGTGCGAGTTCTTACTTTCCAGGTTGATCCTATGTTCCATATTCTCTTTGTTAGAACCTTTTTAGTTGAGGCCTGCTTCTCTGCACTGCTAGCTCGCCAATAAAGTTTCTATTTATCTTATCTGGTGAGTTGTTATGTCAACCATATAAAGGTACAGAGTGGAGAGAGAGAAGAGGAGCTGGGGGGTTGTGCAGATGTGTGATACTCTCTGCACTCCCAGCACTTTGAAGACATTGACCATACATTTCATTTGATGTAGTTTGCCCTTTTGTGCTTAAATGTGTGGAAACAACCTACACATTGTTATTTCTACCTCTGCAAATGAAATCAATACCATGCCTTTAATGATCCTCTATTCACTCGTGCTGTTTTTGCATACCTGCGATGAAACCACGGCCAAGAAACAATCTGTGACTTACTTTATGACTGAGGTCTAAAATGTATTTTAGATTTTATTTGACACAAAATTGCAACTTTCGGAACCACAAACACTGAATGTGTTTAACATATTATAGTAAACATACAAGTCTGTGCTGTTCTCTGCAGTGCTGATGCCAGTTTTTCGTGTTTATGTATATAGTCTTCTGTGAATTTACTGCAAATCGATGTGAGTGTATAGAGTGTTAAGGCTCAAGTAAAACAATTATGTTCCTCCTATAAAACAATATTTGTGAATGCCATTGTCCTAGTGTAACTCGTTGGTTTTGGTCATACAGTGTGTTTCTATTTATTCGTTTGAGCTCATGTGGCATCCGCTTGCAGAAAAACAGTGGACGCTTGTAAACTGAAACTGGTTAAAATGAAGAAAATCAGAGCTTTGAGCACCTAAGGAAACAGCAATGCTATAAAAATCTACAGACCACGCACTGCAGTTTGGAGCAACGAACGAGTATCGCGCCTGAATACCTGGGTGGTCGCCTTTCCCCTTATCGGCTATTCAGCTTAGAGATCACCATGCAGGATAGCTGCGGGAGTTACCGAAAACATCAACTAAGAATTTGTCTATGGCTCGGTGTGCAGCGTTATCCTCCCCATGATTATTTATCGGGGTGTATGAAATTTGCATAACTACGTGAAATTTCACGAAAAATCCAGGTGATTACGCAAAATGCGTCTTCTGCACAAAATGAAACCAAAATGCATTTCGCATTAAAAAGTAGCGTGAAATTACATGCTTTGACATACATTGACTCCGGCCTGTTCGTGGTTGTTTCCTAGCTGTGTTCCCGAGTCCAACCCCATCCAATCTAATTGGCCCATCTTTCCAATTTTTTCGATTTTCTTCTCACTTTTTTGTCTCCTTTCCATGCCCTTTTGCTTTATTATTCATTTTTCGCCCCCCCCCCCTCTGTCAGGGGTGTGTTCTAGTATCTCAGGAAGTCCGCTACAAAAGTGCTAGGAGGTTACCCCACGTCATTATGTTTTTTCGAAGGAGGTGGCAGCACATCTTTTTTAGTGCAGCACCACCTCCTTCTCATGTTGGCAGGTGTGGCAAGGAGTTCTCCTTTGTGGAGAGAAAGGATTGCAAGGGGCTATTGCGCAGGCGTAGCCCATCCTTTTGCCCCTCATGAAGAGTGCCTGTCAGGCTGAGCAAAGGTCAGCCCGACAGACACTCTTCATGTTCAGATCAGGCAGCCAGGAGCAAGACATGCGCAATTTGCACAGTCTCCTGGCTACCTGAGCTGAACTTTGCTGGGCTGAAGAGGTCACAGCTCCTATGGGCTTGACCTCCTCGGCTCAGCAAAGGTGCCTTGAGGCCCCCCCCCTCGGTGACGAGGGGAAGCATCACCTATTGACTCCGACCTGGGCGCTTCAAGTTTAAGCCCTGAAGCGCCCAGGGTGAGTGTCAATCAGTGACACCTCGTCACAGAGTGGGGTGGAGTCAGAAGTCTCACTGACCCCATCCCACTCTGTGACGAAGTTGGGACTGCTGCCTTCATGAGGGAAGGCAGCAGTCCCAACCCTCCTGGGACCTCTGAGCTGAAGGTAAGTGTTGTGTGTTTTTTAAATGAATGCTTGGTGTGTGTGTGTATGTTTGAATGTTGATGAGTGTTGTGAATGGATGTGCATGCGTACGTGTGTGAATGAATGAGTGTGAGTGTGCTTCCAGCCCACCCCACTCACTCCTAAAATTTCCGGTAGCCACTGATATTGCGCCACCTCAAAAGTGTTGCATGGACCCAGCAGCAGGTCAAGGATTGCTGGACTGATGTCATGATCCTCGAGCAGGACTTCCTCATGACTAAGGTTGCGGAGGTGTAGAGATATTTCAGATCAAATAATAATGGTTGCCCAGTGTCATAAATGTTTTGCATTAAAAATGACAACTTTGCACTCTATAGATCTTCTGTCTGACCTTGGCCAATCAAGGCATAAACTAGGTCCTGACTCCATTTTGTATTTTAATGTGGCTGTGGTTATCTTTCTCACTGATTCCACATGCAGTAAAATGTGCGCAAATTAAATGTTTTGTAATACTGCTCTTGGTGAATTCTAGAGGAAGCCTTCCATCAAAATGTAGCTGATCATGGTCCCTCTTGCTTGTACTTCAGTGGGTCCACTGATTTCATGACTGTCATGTTTTGTGTTGTTTTGTGTGTAACTAGATTTGTATTGTTACATCCAATGACATTAGGTCAAAATGGGACGAATTATTATTCATCAGGGAATGTTGTTTACAGGGTGACATGTACTGTTGCATGTTACTGTGTATTGTAATTAATTCAGTGTATGCAACATTCTACTCACTTCATGCTGTCCAATTGATGTTTAATGTGTAGTGAGGTGAGCCAGAGTCATCTTGTGGTTCTTAGGGACATACCATTGTTGGTCAGACTTATGCTTGGGACTTTGAACAATTTCTGATATTTTCTCTGAGGTCTGATATGATATCAAACCTCGCACTACATTTGATGGCAACTTATGCTAATTTCCTATGAATTTTGATTGATTGATACTAACTACATACTTGACTCAAGAAAGCTTATTTACTTGACTAAGCTACTTGCTTCATTGAAAAGTTTGACTTTGTTAGGGGCACATTACCTCATACGTTCTCGAGAATAGCAATGCACCAGATCCTACAAAGGCGCTTTATCTTCTATCTTATCATACAATCAAACATAGCATCAACAGAGCCTACAAGTATATCATGTTTAAAATGCTTTAATATTATTTTTAATTTTATTAGTTTGCCATAGATATTTAATATAATATATATATATATATGTATATATATATATATATATAATTATATATGTATAATTATAATTTTATATCTATATATGTATAAGCTTATATATTGCCTGTGTGTGTGTGTAAGTGCGTATATATATATATATATATATATATATATATATATATATATATATATATATGAATTTATTTTATTTTTTGTCTTCAAGCAGGTTCAGTTTTTCTTCAATGCTCAGCAATTTGGTGTGGTGACTAAGATCCCTGGTTGAAATGCGCTGTGTGTTTGTTTTGAATTTCATGGCTTTTTTCTGTTTTTGAATGAAAAAAAGAACACCTCGTTCTGGAGTTCCACATCCCATTTGTTTAAAAAATATATCTATTACCTACTGGCCAGTAGGCAGTTATAGTTAGGACCTAGTTTCCATTGAAAGAGCATTTTTTGACTTGCCTATATCTTTAGCACCGTTTCACGAATCTTCATGAAATCTTTAAAAAAAAGTGTGTCTGAGAATCTTGTGCATGTGAAGCTTCGGGGTGATCTGCCAAGCGGGGGCCAAGAAAAATGGGGGGGGAGGTAAAAAAAAGTGCTTTTCCCATTTTAATTCCCATAGGCATTTTAGACACGACTGCAGCCTGAACTGCTGGATGGAATTACAGCAACTTAGGCAGAAAGGTATCTCCTGGTCCAAAAAGAGGTTTTTTTTGTTATTTGGTGTAAATCCATTCAGTAGTTTTCGAAATATTAAAAGAAAAACACATTTTTATAGCTGGAGGTGCGAAGGCATTGTGAATACTCCCAATCTAGTGCAGAGATCTGATTGATTGCCAACACTTCAACCAGAAGGTGTTGGCAGCCATTCTGAGACTCAGCTTCAGCCAAGTCAGGGCATTATTACCCTACCCCCCTAACCTTGATGCAGGGGTCCCCCCCGAGATCCTCCCAAGGCTTAAAAGTATTTTTTTTAATCAATGAAAATCGTGGCAGATCTGCAAATTCCACAAAAACGAAAAGCAAGCATGATCTCTCTTGCTTGCTTTTAATAGTGCCCCCAGATGGGCCAAGTCCTGGAGGCATTGTGGACAAATAGGAGGGGGGTGCACAGGGTCCCCTCCAAGGGCTTATTAAAGCCCCCGGGACAGCCACTTCCCCAGGGCACTGAATATTATGTATGCTGGGATGCCCACAAGTCACCCTGGGGACTCCCACCTCCTCAGGGTCATAATTTTATATGTATGCAGGAGGCCTGCATGGCCCCCTGCAACTTAGGGACCACCACCTCCCCAGGGCAAATGTAGTTAAATTACTGCAGGGGGGGCAGCATGACCCCCCTACAATCCTGGGGACTGACACCTCCCTGGGGCAATTCATACAAAGTATGAGGGGCCACGCTTCCCCCCAAGCCCTGAAGGCTGCCACCTCCCCGGCAGTATAAAGATAAAGTGTGTGAAGGGCCACACAAAACCCCCCTGCTCGAGGATGACCACCACCTTGGGGCAAAGTTGTAAATAAATATGGACCTTCCCGGGCCCTGTGGCCTGTCACCTCCTTGGGGCTATAAACAAAAAGTATGGGGGTTCCACATGGCCTCCCTATGCCCCAGGGACCACCAACCACCTGGGAAAGGAATATATAATGTATGAGAGGCCTCACGGACACCCCCACCCAGGCCCCAGGGACCACTACCTCCCTGGGGTAACAATTGCTTTGAGAGTCAGGGGGCTCAAATAAATTAATGTAAGGGATTGGTCACAAACCCCCAGCCCGAGACCACCACCTCCTCGGGCTAAATTAATAGATGGAGGGGGCCCCCCTCATGGAGCCATAAATAACCCTGGGGACCACCACCCCCTAGTGCTGGCTCCTGCTATCACCAGAGTTGCCCTCCTTTGGGAGGTAGCTGTTTGTTTTTGCATGGTGAGAGCTGGCAGCTCCCACCAAGCAAAATCAAACAAAATTCTATTTTCAGCAAGCACAAGTTGTCAAACAGCTCCCACTTGCTGAACGCTGAGTTTTCATCTCTTTCCCTGCATGCAAATATGTGTGCAGGGAAAGAGATGAAAATATTGCTCCTGAAAACAGGGAGCTGCTATTTAAAGCAGCTCGCTGCTTGGAGGATCAATGCCGGCTCCCGCAGGAGTCAGGAGACAGCTGGGACTTTGGGGGCCTTGAGGTTCCCCCCCGTAACCCCTAAAAACTGTTTAAAAAATAATTTTCATGGTGAAACTGAAAATTATCTGATGAAGATGCTCAAGAAACAATCACATTAGCAAGGGTACAGACACAAGGTCACTGGAGAGGTTTCCTTGACATCTTTTACACAGCTGTAGCGTAGGAGATGCGCTATACATTTACCCAACAAGTTAGCGCTTACCAATTAGCCAGTGGAAAGTACTCCAGTTGGGTAGACATTTTGCGCAAAATGGTGGTCTCTTCTTTGATAAATACAAAGGGCAGAATTCATTCTTGCACAATGTTCATCTCACAGAATTTAAACCTCAACGGAAAGCATTTACAGATATAAATAAAGCAGGTGTCCACCTCGAAGCACCGCTTCTGTGGATTATTAATCCTCCTAATTTTGTGTGCATGGCCAAGGCAAAGCAAGTGTGTTTTCTCTGAATTTCCACTTTGAAAAGTTATCTGTAATCCTTGATGGAGGTGTTTGCATCCTTGCCTTTTCAAGTGCAATATCTCATGTAGTGACTGTGATGAGTGGGTACTTTCTTGCCAACTGCTGTTGAGACCCAACCCCACCACGCATGGCCAAAGACTGTGCGCGACCCAGGGATGTTTGGTTATAGGTAGTCGGCTGCCAGGCGATGCAGCCAAGCCCACTGCATACAGCCAAAGGTCATGCGTGACGCAGGGTTGGTTGACTATAGCAGTTTGGCCACAGGGCCAGGCCACAGGTCCTGCAGCCGAACCTCGATGTGCATGGTCAAAGGCCATGTGCGGCGGTGGTTGAATTAACGTATAGTAATACATAGTAATTACTATTACGTTACTGTTAAACAAAAACATAGAAATTCACAGAAAAAAACAAAGGTTACATGGACATTATAGTTAGAAAATATAATTTAAATACCATATAAATTCACTTAAAAAAAAAAGGTTACAGGGACTTTGTAGTTAGGCTCACATTTTAACATACAAAACCAAAGAAATTCATCAGTTATAGTTATAACTATAACTTGTGCCCTAAGGTACCTATAACTCGCACCCTCAACATACACTGCAAATTACACCTACATATTGCAACTCTCATGGCATCTTTGATAACATCTTTGATAATATCAATGTAATATTTGCAGTGAAATTTTGAGGAGGAAACTGTGCATGGCAGGTGTGCGAGCTATAGTTACCTTAGGGCATGAGTTATAGTCACGTGAAATAACTATAACTGCTGAATTTCTATGGTTTTGTGCTTGTAAAATCTGAACCTAACTATACCGTCCCTGTAACCTTTGTTTTTTTAGTGAACACATTTTTTTATATATCATATATATATATAAATACACATAAGGTTCAAGTGAAGTTATACATTTCACTGACAGTAAATTCTCAAAACAGCTGAAATTCACCAGTTATAATTATCGCCAGTAACTATAACTCTTGCCTTAAGGTAACCATAACTTGCGCTCCTGTCATACACAGTCTTGTCATCAATGATATGTTATCAATGGTGTTATAGAACATGTAATAAGTGATATAAGATGTGGAGTAATTATCATTGCATGGTGAGGGGGTGAGTTATAGTTACCTTAGAGCATCAGTTCTATAGTTTTTTTTTAACATAAAGTAATATTGTATTATAATGTATAAACCAAGCACACTGCCACTAACAGCCTTTGGCAAACACCCCTGCAGGATGCCAACCCCAAGTGTGCTGTGTGGTGTTGACCACAGGGCCTGGCATGCGAGCAGCCAGCTCCCCCCATGCATGGCCTCCTGTAATACCAAAATATAAAAATTGAGCCTATTGACTTTATCAAGCGTTTAGACTATCAATATATAGAAAGCAGGTCTATCATCTTTCCCCAAAAATCACCAATATTTATATTCAAAAGCATTTTGCAATAATTCACATGATGCAATGTTTATTATTTTTTATTATTATACACATTTTAAAGAAAGGTTAATAAAAACATGTCTGTGACTCTTTCTTTTTACATAGTTTTGATTATTACATTTTGAGAGTGAAAAAAGTAAAAATAAATATTGGTCTTTTATTTTTATTTTTTTTAGAAAACACTATGGCCCTCATTCTGACCCTGGCGGTCGGTGATAAAGTGGCGGCCAAGCCGCCAACAGGCCGGCGGTCTAAAATATGCAATTCTGACCCTGGCGGGAACCGCCAACACAGCCCGCCAACTTAACACTCCGCCCGTCACGGCGGTACAAACAAACAGCGCGGCGGTTCCCGCCAACAGCCAGGCGGCAGACAATGTACCGCCCACCCTATTACGACCCACCAATCCGCCACCTTTTCCGGGGCGGGAGCACCGCCGATAAGAACACGGCGGAAACAGACTACGAACGGGAAAACGCTCACCTCTACGCACTCCACGCGAGATTCCGGCAGTATGGAACCAGAGTTGCAGGTCATCCCCGCACTCCTATACCTGCTCATATACCAGGAGCACGCCCGGCGGCGCGGAAGACATCGGTGAGTACTGCACCTACGACACAGGGGAGGGAAAAGATTACCGGCACACACCCACCCACCCACACCCACTACAACACACACATCAATGCATTCCCACAGATCACTGTCACAACCCACAAACCACCCCCCACCGAAATAATGCAAAGACCAAAAGAAGAGATCATAAACGGGCAGATATATTGAAATATGTACACCAGTAATCCCAATAAATAAATAAACTATGTACAAAATATATACAGCTACTAAATGTAGTCCAACCACTGTCCGTGGATCACAGGGGTCCTGTGCAAAGGGGCAAGGCCCAGTCCCACGACAAGAACTCCACGGAGAGAACACTGCAGGGGCATCAGAAAGAAAATAGGACAGGCACCTCAGGGGGAAGGGAAGGGGGGGCACCTCAGCCACTTGAGTACACGACGCCAGATCCACGAGGGGACTCCATGACCACTGGCCCATCCTGGGGAGAGCAAAGCCACAGTCCAAACAGTCCATACAGTGGGTGGCCTGCCCACTGGGCCATCCTGGGGAGAGCAAAGCCACAGTCCATACAGTCCATACAGTGGGTGGCCTGCCCACTGGGCCATCCTGGGGAGAGCAAAGCCACAGTCCAAACAGTCCATACAGTGGGTGGCCTGCCCACTGGGCCATCCTGGGGAGAGCAAAGCCACAGTCCATACAGTCCATACAGTGGGTGGCCTGCCCACTGGGCCATCCTGGGGAGAGCAAAGCCACAGTCCATACAGTCCATACAGTGGGTGGCCTGCCCACTGGGCCATCCTGGGGAGAGCAAAGCCACAGTCCATACAGTCCATACAGTGGGTGGCCTGCCCACTGGGCCATCCTGGGGAGAGCAAAGCCACAGTCCATACAGTACATACAGTGGGTGGCCTGCCCACTGGGCCATCCTGGGGAGAGCAAAGCCACAGTCCATACAGTCCATAACAGACCCCACTGCCACTGGAGGAGGCAAGTTGGCCAGAGGACATCCTGCAGCCCTGCCCGAGATAGATCCTGCCCTGCCACGTCTGCCAAAGGGCCAGCGGTTCTTGCCTTGAAGGGCCCAGTTCAGCGGTTCCTGAGACGGCGGGGCCCAGTTCAGCGCTCCTTGCCTTGAGGGGCCCAGTTCAGCGGTTCTTGAGACGGCGGGGCCCAGTTCAGCGCTCCTTGCCTTGAAGGGCCCAGTTCAGCGGTTCTTGAGACGGCGGGGCCCAGTTCAGCGCTCCTTGCCTTGAAGGGCCCAGTTCAGCGGTTCTTGAGACGGCGGGGCCCAGTTCAGCGCTCCTTGCCTTGAAGGGCCCAGTTCAGCGGTTCTTGAGACGGCGGGGCCCAGCGGAGCGGTGCTTGAGACGGCGGGGCCCAGTTCAGCGGTTCTTGAGACGGCGGGGCCCAGCGGAGCGGTGCGTGAGACGGCGGGGCCCAGTTCAGCGCTCCTTGCCTTGAAGGGCCCAGTTCAGCGGTTCTGGAGACGGCGGGGCCCAGTTCAGCGCTCCTTGCCTTGAAGGGCCCAGTTCAGCGGTTCTTGAGACGGCGGGGCCCAGCGGAGCGGTGCGTGAGACGGCGGGGCCCAGTTCAGCAGTTCTGGAGACGGCGGGGCCCAGTTCAGCGCTCCTTGCCTTGAAGGGCCCAGTTCAGCGGTTCTTGAGACGGCGGGGCCCAGTTCAGCGCTCCTTGCCTTGAAGGGCCCAGTTCAGCGGTTCTTGAGACGGCGGGGCCCAGCGGAGCGGTGCTTGAGACGGCGGGGCCGAGTTCAGCGGTTCTTGAGACGGCGGGGCCCAGCGGAGCGGTGCGTGAGACGGCGGGGCCCAGTTCAGCGCTCCTTGCCTTGAAGGGCCCAGTTCAGCGCTCCTTGCCTTGAAGGGCCCAGTTCAGCGGTTCTTGAGACGGCGGGGCCCAGCGGAGCGGTGCGTGAGACGGCGGGGCCCAGTTCAGCGGTTCTGGAGACGGCGGGGCCCAGTTCAGCGCTCCTTGCCTTGAAGGGCCCAGTTCAGCGGTTCTTGAGACGGCGGGGCCCAGCGGAGCGGTTCTTGAGACGGCGGGGCCCAGTTCAGCGGTTCTGGAGACGGCGGCCGGTCTATGGCCAACTGCTCATTGCCTGGTGGTGCCCTCCTGGGCAGCGGGGATGGTGCTCCTTCAATGCCCACCTGGGCTGTGGGTAGTGGGGCCCTCCTGGCCAGCTGGGCTGGGTCCTCCCTGGGCAGCGGCTATGGGGGTGGTGGGCTCTCCCGGGGCAGCTGTGCCGGTTCCTCCCGGGGCAGCGGCTATGGGGGTTGTGGGCTCTTCCTGGGCAGCAGGCCTGCTGCCTGACCTCTCCGACTTGCTGCCCTTGCCCTCCTTAGTCGTGGGCCTGTGGCCCTTTCCTCCCTTTGGAGCTGTGGCTGGTGACTGTCTCTGGGTGGTGTCCGGGGGGGATGTAGAAGGCGGGCTCCTGCGGCGGCCCTTCCGCCTTCTGCCCCTCTTCCCAGGGGGTGGGCTGGCTGTCCCCTTGCTGCTGGGCGAAGATCCAGACATGCGGGCTGGCGGGCTCCAATACCCCTGCACCCTTGTCAAGGGGGCTGCAGGGCTGGTGGTGGCTGAGGTGCTCTTCTTACCCCGACGAGAAGGAGGGGGGGGCTCAGGGTCAGGAAAGAAGTTAGTAGTGGCGAGGAAGAGCTTCTTGGGACAATGGAGAGTGGTAGGTACAGTGGGAATGGGAGTGGAGGGAGAGGATGTGGTTGTAGGTGAGTCACGTTTGCTGTCTTTGGGTGCAGGTGCAGGAGGGATAGGCTGTCGTGAGGTGGATGGCTGTTGGGTGGGTGGGTGGCTGCGTTTGTGTGGTGTGGAAGAGGGGGTGACAGACACAGTGGGAGAGGACACAGGGGACGTGTAAATGGCAGTGGGGGTGGTGACTGCACGTGTGCGGACTGGAGTGGAGGGTGTGCTGGTGATGGAAACACTGGCTGATGGTGAGGTGAATGGAGGTGTGAGTGTAGACGTCACAGGGAGGGAGGAGGGAGACGAGGAGGTGGGGGTCACAGAGGTGGTAGTGACTGTTGGCATGTCTGCATCGGAATGTTGCGTGTGTGAATGTCTGCGTGATCTGTGGTGCTTATGTTTGGATGAGCTTCTCTTGGGTGTTGAGGTGTGTGCAGGCTGGTCTGATGGTGTGGGTGGGACAGGCAGAGGAACAGGAGACTGGGAGGAGGGAGTTAGTAGAGGCAGACAGGAGACAGGGACAATGGCTGCCGTCAGTGCTGAGGCCAGAGCCTGGAACGATCGCTGATGGGCAGCCTGACCCGAATGAATGCCCTCCAGGTACGCATTGCTGCCATGAACCTCCCTCTCCACCCCCTGGATGGCATTCAAAAGGGTAGTCTGCCCAACAATGAGCGTTCGGAGGAGGTCAATGACCTCCTCACTGAGGGCAGCGGGGGTAACAGGGGCAGGGCCTGAGGTGCCTGGGGCGAAGGAGATGCCCGGCTTCCTGGCAGAGCGGGCACAGGGCGAACGCTGAGGGGCTGCTGGGAGGGCGGAGATGGTGCGCTGGGTGGCGGCTGTACCTGTAATGGCGGGGGGCACGGATGGTGCCACCCCCGCAAGGGAGCCCCCTTCCGAGGACGTGTCCGTGTCGCTGCAGGGTCCAGTCGTCCCCGTCGTGGAGCTCCCCTCGCCCTCCGTCTCACTGGTCCAGTCTGACTCTGTGGCATGGCCCTCCTGGGCCATGTGAGATGCAGCTCCCTCCTGCCCCGATGCCACTTCTCCTCCGCCTGATGATGCTGATGCACACAAGCACAGAAAGACAAACAAAAAGGGGGGGGGAGAGAGAAATAAAGGGATATTGATTACATGGATCTCCGGTACAGTTAGCGGACATGACAGACACAGATGCCCCCTGCACTAAGTTGCGCACTTGGGGTCCGCTACGCATTCCGTGGAACATGCCCTACACGCCTAGAGTTGACAACTGCACCCATGGATGACACGGCCCAGGGATGGCTGTACTGACAAACTACTGAGGGTGGTGGCTGGGGACACAGGGGCTTACGGGGGTGCCCAGCCTACAGATATCGCCCTGGCCTAGGGGGACCCCCAGCCCTCCTCCCCCACCCAGACACCTCCACTGCGCGACAACAGAGTAGATAATGCTTGTACTCACCCCCTTGTGTCTGCTGTGCTGCCCTCACGCGCCCATCCAAATCAGGGTAGGCCACCGCCAGGATCCGGAACATCAGGGGGCTCAGTTGACGGCAGGCACCCCGCCTACGTTGGGAGGCCATCCCCAGCAGAGACTCGGCGGTCTTCTTGGTCCCGCGGCGGATGTCCTCCCACCTCTTGCGGCAGTGGGTGCCCCGTCGATGGTGGACCCCCAGGGTCCGGACTTCCTTGGCGATGGCACGCCAAATCCCGATCTTCTCATGGGCGCGGACCTATGTGACACGTACAGGGAGGGAGAAATACCACGTTCAAGTTTGTCAGCATTTTCCTTGCCAGTGGCCCAACGCCCCCCATCCCCGCCAGGCCCCCCGCCATGCCCCCCGCCAGGCCCAACATGCCCCCCATCCCCGCCAGGCCCCCCGCCATGCCCCCCGCCAGGCCCAACATGCCCCCCATCCCCGCCAGGCCCCCCGCCATGCCCCCCGCCAGGCCCAACATGCCCCCCATCCCCGCCAGGCCCCCCGCCATGCCCCCCGCCAGGCCCAACATGCCCCCCATCCCCGCCAGGCCCCCAAGCCAGCCAGTGGCCCCAAATCCAGATTGAATTAAACTCACTTGTTGGTCTGGAGGACCGTAGAGTAGCGCATACTGGGGGAGGACCCCATCCACAAGTTTCTCCAACTCCTCTCCAGTGAAGGCAGGGGCCCTTTCCCCAGGCGCAGCAGCCATTGTCCCTTCCAGACCGAGGTCACAGCAACACTTGCAGTATAGGTCCTCTCCTGTGAAAGTTCAAGTCGCAAGTGGATAAGTAGATAGAAAATGGCGGTCACGTCCGCGGCGGTGCGTACCGCGGCGGTGCGTCCCGCCACCGCCGGCGCCCTTCGCCATTGGCTCCTGAAACCCATAGGCTTCAATGTTAACCAATGCGGCTTGGCGCCGCGGTCTTGGCCCGCCGCCCGCCGCGGTGTGCCACGCCAGCGCATTGACCTCACATCCCATTGTCACACTTCACAGGTCAGGCAGCCGCCATTTCCAGGGCCCACATGGCTCAATTTCAACTGCGTCACACAGGCCTAGGCCTTGCATAGCCACTCAGACACGCCATTCACTGCATAGAGAATCGTTTACTGTGCTAGCTGTGAGTACGTACCTGTGGGTTGCTTGACTGTGTGCTCCATGTTGTCCTTCCTAGGCACCGTCCGCTGGGTTGGGCGAGGAGACGGATGAATCCTCCCGTGTACCGACCGCTGGTGGACCTGTCGACAATGGAAGAACGCCACATTATCCTGACCTACCGTCTTAACCGTGCCACTATCCATGAACTGTGTGCCCAGCTGGAGCCCGACCTGATGTCCCCCATCCGCCAACCCACAGGGATTCCCCCTCTGGTGCAGGTCATGTCAGTACTCCATTTCTTGGCAAGTGGGTCATTTCAGACAACCGTGGGAATTGCTTCTGGGATGTCTCAGCCCATGTTTTCGAAGGTGTTATCCAGAGTGTTGTCTGCCCTGATGAAATCCGTGAGGAGCTACATCATTTTCCCTGAGGTGGGCGAATTGGCTACAGTGAAGGGTGATTTCTACGCCCCAGGACATATTCCCAACGTAATTGGTGCCATTGATGGGACCCATATGGCTTTGGTTCCCCCAAGAGACAGGGAGCAGGTGTACAGGAACAGAAAAAATTACCATTCAATGAACATCCAGGTGGTGTGTTTGGCTGACCAGTACATCTCGCATGTAAATGCCAAATTCCCAGGGTCAGTGCATGACGCCTACATCCTCAGGAATAGCAGCATCCCTTACGTGATGGAACAGCTACAGAGACACCGTGTATGGCTAGTGGGGGACTCTGGGTACCCCAACCTGTCGTGGCTACTGACCCCAGTAAGGAATCCCCGGACCAGGGCAGAGGAACGGTACAATGAGGCCCATGGGCGTACTAGGAGGGTGATCGAACGCACCTTTGGCCTCCTAAAGGCCAGGTTTAGGTGCCTGCATATGACAGGTGGA
Source organism: Pleurodeles waltl (assembly GCF_031143425.1). Lineage (NCBI taxonomy): Eukaryota > Metazoa > Chordata > Amphibia > Caudata > Salamandridae > Pleurodeles > Pleurodeles waltl. The sequence continues at coordinate 864,951,591 of NC_090439.1, read as the reverse complement.
TCCCTAATGTACTCACCTAAGAAGGTGTGTCACATCATCGTGGCCTGCTGCATGCTTCACAACCTGGCTTTGCGCCGCCAGGTGCCTTTCCTGCAGGAGGATGGTCGAGACGGTGGTGTTGTGGCAGCGGTGGAACCTGAGGAGAGTGACGAGGAGGAAGACGACGGGGCTGAAACAGACAACAGGGACAGAATCATTGAACAGTACTTCCAATAGGACACAGGTAACATTTCAAAGATAATTTAGTAAATGTTAACTACTCTCCTGCATCTCTGCTGCCTGTCTATTTGCCCCAGTGTATGATGACTGAGTTTTGGCTTTTCCCTCCCTATTTCAGATCTGGGGTCCCCACTACGAGTCCTGTGCTTCGTTTCCCCATGGACTACAGCTTTGTGGCAGCTGTTTGTTGACTTCACCATGTACAAGGACATATTTGCACTGTCATGTCAATTACAATATATTGAAATCACAGCCAGACTCCAGATAGTTTTGTGCAAAATAGGTGTTTATTTAAGTGCTCAAAATGGGATGGGTGGTTTCAAGTGGGTGGGGGCTATGGTGAAGGAATGTCCATGGCAGAGTCCACAGTAACAGTCACACAGGTGCATTGTCCAGAGGCCTGTGGAGAGATGGAGCATGGGCAGTTCAAGGATGGACAGGGTGACAATGTGGGACAGTGGGATGACATCAGGTGGTATCCATTGCTGGCGGGGGTCTTGACATCCTACTCTGTCTTCTTGCGAGATCTCAGGGCCCTCTTGCGGGGTGGTTCTTCTCCTGCAGGAGGTGGGGGTCTGGTGGGCTGCTGCTGTGCGGGGGCCTCCTGTCCACTAGCGCCGGCGGAGGTGGTTGGCTGTTCTTGGTCCAGGCTAGTGGCAGGGGCCCTTGGGTGTTGTTCAGTGTCCGCCCTGGTGTTGACGAGGTCCTGCAGCAGCCCTACCATGGTAACCAGGGTGGTGTTGATGGCTCTGATGTCCTCCCTGTACCCCCGATAGTGTTCCTCCTGCAGTACCTGGATCTCCTGGAACCGGGCCAGTACCGTCGCCATCGTCTCCTGGGAGCGGTTGTATGCTCCCATGATGGTGGTGAGGACCTCGTGGAGAGTGGGTTCCCTGGGCCTCTCCTCCCCCCCCTGTCGCACAGCTGCCCTCCGAGTTCCCCTGTTTCCCTGGGCCTCTGCCCCCTGGCCGGTGTGCCCACTACCACTGCCCCCAGGTCCCTGTTGTTGTTGGGGTGGTGGGTTATCCTGGGTGCCCTGTAGTGGTAGACACACCGCAGATTGACGCGCCCTGGAGACAGAGGCATGGGCCCGCTGGGTGGGAGCTGTGCTAGTGTTCCCAGAGGGGTTTGGGTCTGTAGTGGCCTGTGCCTGTGTGAGGGGAACCGACTGTCCAGAGGTCCCCGATGGTCCGGGCTGGTCATCGGTGTCCAGGTCGACAGAGCTGCTGTCATCGCTGACGGCCTCTTGGGTGGGGGGTGTGGAGAATTCTGGCCCCTCCGCCGCGGTGTGTTGACGGTCAGGTCCTGCAGGGGTATAGAGGTATGGTTATAGTTTCAATGAGTGGCATATGGGTGTATCTATGGGTTCTCGTGTCCCCAAGTGCTGGCATTCGTGTGTGGGGGCTTTGGTGAGGGTGGCTTGTGGGGGGGATGTGTATATGCATTGGGCATGCTTTGGTGATGGGTGTCCATGCTTAGTGGACGCATGCAGGCCTAGGTTTTGGGATGTGTGGGTTGTGATGGTGAGACATTGGCGGGGAATAGGTGTGCTGGGGGTGGGGGTGAGGATGGTGGTGGGGGTGAGGGTGGGGGTGAGGATGGGGGTGGGGGTGAGGGTGGGGTTCGAGGATGGGGGTGAGGGTTGGGGTCTGATTTGGCATGCAGGTGGGGGGGAAGCAGTATTGAAGCTTCAACTTACCAGTATCCATTCCTCCGCCGACTCCTGCGAGGCCGTCAGGATGCAGGATGTTCAAGACTTCCTCCTCCCATGATGTGAATTGTGGGGGTTGAGGTGGGGGTCCTCCGCCAGTCTTCTGCACGGCGATGTTGTGCCTGGATACCATGGAACGCACCTTCCCCGTAGGTCGTTCCATCGCTTCCTGATGTCTTCCCGATTTCTGGGGTGCTGTCCCACTGCGTTGACCCTGTCGACAATCCTCTGCCATAGCTCCGTCCTCCGGGCAATGCTGGTGTATTGTATCTGTGTGCCGAACAGCTGGGGCTCTACCCGAACGATTTCCTCCACCATGACCCTGAGTTCTTCGTCTGTGAAGCGGGGTTGTCTTTGGGGTGCCATGGGGTGGTGTGTATGATGTGTGGGGTGGAGTATGTGTATTTAAGTGAGTTGAGTGTGGTGGTGTGTGTTGTTTTGTGTGTGGATAGTGTGTGGGTGATGGTGTTGAGTGGCTGTGGCTGTTAGTTTGTGGATGCTGGTGTCTCGCTCTGGCCTTCTTTCAGAATTTTTTAGCGTAGGGGTTTGTGGGTGATGTGGGTGTGTGTTTTATATTGTATTGTGTGTGTGGGAGTGGTGTGTGTATGTGTATCAGGTGTGTGGGATTCAAATCGTCCAATGTGGCTGAGTTTTGTTCGTTTGTGTGTATTCTGACCGCGGCGGTGTGTCCCGCCAATGGAATACCGCGTTTGAATGACCGCCGCGTGGATTCGTGGGTCGTAATGGCATGGGCGTATTTCTGTTGGCGTGACGGTGGAGGTTTTGTCACCTCCACTTTTCTGCCGACCGCTGGTCTGGCGGTCTGTTGTGGCGGTCGGATTTTCGGAGGTTTGCCTTCTGCGGGTCAGAATGACCGTGGCGGGTTTCCGCGACCGCGGCGGGATTATGGAGGATTTCTGACCGGCGGTAGGCGCCTTTTACCGCCGAGGTCAGAATGACCACCTATGTCTTTGCTTCTTTCTTTTAACATTTTCAACCTAGAAAATGCAATCACAAAAACAACCATAACAGAGCTTTGCACACCAGCTGAAGAGCATAGAGCTACAGTAAGCTCTCATGGGGTCATAGAATTAATGACCCAGGAGGCTTACTGTTTTTTAAATGTTGCTGGAGTGCTGGTGGACTCCCTGCAGCCCCCAACAACATTAAAAAAGGCGTGGTGGGCATTATGGAGCACTCCTTCGAAGGAGCAGTACCTTATAAATGAGTGGCTACTGCTGTTAATTTACGGTTCTTTTAAAAAAAAAAATTGAAATAGGTTACCATGGGTGTCCTGGTGCCCTTCTGAGACACCCATATTTTATTTTTAAAAGAAGAGAAGCTCCCGAAGCTCTTAGAGTCCCCGGGGAACCTAACCCCATGGCCTTTCTTTTTTATTACAGGAAGAGACCCTTGCACCCTTCTCCCGGAGCCATTAGTGGCCCAGGAGACCCCATCCCCAGGGCCTTTTAAGTAAGAAGGGGATGGAGCATACAGCCAATACCTAAGCCACCAAGGGCCCCAAGGACCCCATCCCTTGGGGCTTCATTTATTTAATTACAAGGAGGGGGGCAGTTGGCTCCCTCTCCCTGAAACTTAATGGCTCAAGGGACCCCATCGCCTGAGCCCTCTAGTAAGTTCCCTGGTACCGGTCGGGGCACCCACAAACCAGTATGTTGGGGTACTGGGGGAGCCCCAGGACCCTTATGTCCCCTGCCAGCTCCCAAATCAATAAAACAATGGGTGCTGGGAGAAGCTGGTATTTCTGTTAGCTCCCACACAAGCAGAAGCATAATTTTTCTACCCCTTCCACCTGGTGAGCAAACTAGAGTTCCTTGCCTGGGCAGTGAACCACAATGTCCAAGGCTCGGGCTTCCCGGGTGACTGTTAAGTACCACTCCCTGGGGGATGGGGTCCTCTGGGAAGATACCAGCAAAGGAATGGGAGTGTGCTGCCCCCTCACTTTTTTTTTGGCCCTGGGACATGGGACCCCGGAGCCCAATGTAGCTTGAGGATGAAGGCCACATGCTCCCCTTCCCCTTATAATCATTTTGTCCACAGGTAGTGAGCTCCCTATTCTTGCCACGGAAAGAGAGTCCTCATGCGCCCCGCCCCTTTAATTAACTTTGGCCCCTGGGACAGGGTCCCTCTGGCCCATCTGTGGCTCAGGAAGGGGAGACTGCATGTCCATGTACCCTTATTTATAGATATTTCAAAACAGAGAAAGGCATTTAATTGTTCAGAAAAAGAAGTGGTGATTCCACAGGACTTCCCTGCTGTCTGGAACCTGAAGGAAGACTCAACCTTCTTGGCATGAACCCAGAACTCAAGAAATGACTCTAAGTGTCGGTTGGCTGACCTCCTGTTTGAGCTACAGACACACAACAAGATTCCAGGGGCTTCTATCTCTGAAAATCCCTAGCCGACCAGTTCCAATTGTACCTGTCCTGGACCCTGCTGATTGCCTAAACTGGAATGGGTGCTACATATTAAAAAGGGAACATGCTCTTCTCCTTGAGAACTAAAAGGCACTATACGCCTGAATTAAGTCTCACCACTGTAGAATGTAAATCTAATAACCAGCAGGGGATTTAGCTAATTAGGAGTTAATTAGTAGTTGTAAATTAGTGAATTTTCTCGTACATTTATGGTATAGACTATCAATGCACCTGCTGCAGAGATAGGTTTGTAATGTTCAGTTCACTAGTTTATTTTATGTTTCTGGGGAAAGCTTACACTTCAGCATATGAAAGGCCTGTTCTTGGTGAGGGAAGTTTGCATTAAAACTACCTATTAAGCAGCTCTCGAGTGAGTAGTTTATCAAGCCCAGGCTATTGCTTTGTATTCTGAGACTTGTATTCATGATTTTCCAATTATAGAAGTATGACTACATGTACCAGAGTACAAAGAAAAAACTGACCAGTTCAGCTACTTATGCCAGGGTCAAGAAAATACTCCTTTAAACACTGTTTGCCAAAAAAGAACATCTTCCCTTAAAGCCCCACGAATTTTGGGAGGGTCCCTTTTCCACTCCAATCCTGAAATGGGTTATATCTTGCTATTGACAGTTTTAAATCTCTAACAAGTTCCAGGGAGGGAATGGAATGGAAAAATATTTGTGAATGTTCACAAATTCAATAGTTTGAAGATGTTCCCAATTTTGTGCCGCAGGTGCACAATCTTCCAAATTGACAAATATAGGTAGCCACACTGTTTTATCCGTGGTCGATATCATATTCTTCCTTTTAAAAAACATTTCTAGTGATAAAAAACATTTCTACCACAGCTTACCCTGGGATTCACCAGGAGACTATGGAAACAAAAAACAACAATTTAGCTGGCCTTTATTATAGGGAGAGTCTCCAAACACCCACTGCAAACCACTCCACAGAAACAACTTAGTACAGAGAGCACACATGGATCCAGCTGGAAACATGCAGACCGTTTCTCCAACCTCACTCCCATGGAACACTTTCATGGACAGTCTCAGCACGGCGCAAACACAAAATTGCTGATCTGATCTAGTGTAAAAAAAACAAACAAAGACCAAGTAATTTGCGAACACGGCACCTTTTGTAAACCATCTAAGACAACTAGCATTACACGAAGATATTTCTTGGAGGTGCTACAATTATAAATTAGTAAACAATTGTACTTTTTAAAAACCCCTAAGCGATTTAATGTTTTATTGAACGGCAACAGCATACATAATGTTACTGACTTCAAAATCGAAAACAATAACTCCATATTTCATGCAGTCATTCTCCGTAGGACAACTTGTAGGGGTATAGTCATACTAATCAAAGCCTACATTTTAGTGGCATGTAATTGAGTGAACTCTTTTTTTTTTAGTAAGTCCTCAACAAAGCAATTATTATGTGTTGTGTTTCTTCGCCAGGCTACAATGACAGCAGTCCAGAGACAGATCTCGTTTTATAGCAGGTGGCAGGGTCCAGTCATTTAAGTTATAAAACACGGTGTACAGGACCAGGTGAAACACCGTTCCCCACCTTCTACTTCCTTTAGACAGGCCTCGCCTGCCTACATAGTACTTGCTATCTTGGCTGTGTATTTCACAACCAATCTTTGGATTGGCTTCCAAGTCGTTTATGTAACATAATGTAATAGCAACCTAGGTCAGAGTCATCAAGTTCTGCACTTGAAAACACCTCTCAGTCGGAAGCCGCACAATTTGCGTTGTGTTAACCCTTCTGTGTTTTGTTTCATAAACAGGTTGCAGTCCAGATAATGGCACATATTTTTCCTATTAAAACGAGACATCCTGAACTCCCAATATAACATTCCACCTCAAATTGTTTAGGATATCAGTACTCGTTTCTAATAAGATAACTGTATTACTACTCTCCTGTAATCGGTTACTTCAGATGATTCAGGAAGTCAAAATACTGCTTCCAGACCCAACAGAGTGTAGACTGTATTTACGACACATTTTAAATTACACAGTCCCATTTGAAAGTGACTTACACCAAAATGTGTAAAATATGTGTGCATCAGATTACCACGTTGCATACGTGTGTTTATTTTTGGAGTAACGATTTATGGTACACATGATATGCAGTCAGAATAACTATTCCATCAGAAGGAGCAAATGTTTTAGGAATTCATGGATGGCAGCGTGACAGAGTCGCCATGTATGAAATGAATTACTCTCATGTTAAAAGAATATTGCAAGTCACCTCAGAATTCTGTGGCTTTAAAAATATCTCAAGGATGGGCCTTGAGCCTCTGCTCACAAATATCTTGGTGAATTTATATTGTGTTGTAGACTTTACTTTAGCCCATAGATTATGTTTTCTGCCATCTTACATCACGCAGAAATGATGTACGCTTGGTAATAATTAATGCTGTCATATGAAAATAACTCCAATAAGTCCAAATATCCTTTGTGTCAAACTCCAAATGGGTTCTACAAGTGAGCTCAATTACGACTGTAACCTTTTATTGTACAGTATCTGAGGGCTCCTTTGGGTAATCACCAGACTATCAGATGAGGGCAGCAGAATGGAAAGCTAATTGCAGAAACACACATGCAATAAAATGTGAACTAGAAGAGGCACCTATCCCCATTCTAATTTGCTATAAAGACACACAAAAGGAAAGTGGCGTAAAATTGGTTCTGGGAGTTAATGACTTGGAGAATGATTGGCTCTTTTATCCAAATTGATACTCCATGGAATATTCCGAATGGCTCTGTTGAAAATTGGCAACAGTGTTGGTTTGCAAAAAAGATAGTGACTTTGAACAGCGAAGTCTCCCTTTCGTAACGAAAGCATTGCTATAGAGTTTTGAAATATACTGTTTTGGTTTAAAAATATGTTCACTTTGGCAAAAGAATACTTAACTGCCCTCAATCTGTATTACCTCTATTACAACTAGAAAGGCAGAATACTAGGGTATATCCCAGTGAGTATGTGCATCCTTGCGTCTGTTGAATTTTAACTTAAAATGCTGGAAGGTGGACTCAAGCTACATCCATTTTTATAGAGTAGGCACATTTTTCTCCAATCACTGTGATCTTTAATTACTCTCCCAGGCTAATCATATCTAGGTAGGTGAGCAGGCTTAAAAAAAAAAAAACAGATTTGACTCTGTTCCGTGTGACTAGTCAAGTAGTGTGGACATGGAAGACTGTTTGTGGCAGTCGTCACCGCGAACTGCGCTAATTCATTGTGGATGGAAACATACTCTTTCAATAGTAGGATGAGTGCGCCTACACCAATCCTCTGAAAGCCAAATTTGATGCTATAAACATGCATGGGTGCTAGAAATTTTAATAAAAATAAAACCCATTTAATTAATAATCTGTGTGAGTGATTGGTAGGCATATGTAAGTGCTGCATTTTAAATATGCATTTCCCTTTCTAAACTCTGCAAGACCGAAAGCTGCTTGATTTGCTCGACTTGCTAACGTTAACAAATTCCAAACTGCTTTCGCTCAGCAGAAATGTTTCTTTTGTGACTTTTGCATGACATTTCACGAGGCAAACTTTTTATGCTAACAAAAAGTTATATTTTTGTATTCATTATTAAGTGCTTGGGCCGCATTGGAATCTCTAATCGTTCTAAACTAATGTTTAAATGACTTCTTTATGAATAGACTTTTAGTGTGGAGATATGTGAGAATCAAAATGACATAAGCTGTTTGTACATAAAATTTACATATGTTTTCTGTCTTTCAGAAACCAGATGTATGAGAAAATCTCTGATTGGGGCAAAGTTGTTGAAAATGTAGTTGAATGTTTCTTCTGTGTAAAAGGCTCTTTGTTAGAACTTAACATATCGACAGAAACTGTTCCTGTCTCATGATTTTTTTCTCTTTCTGATTGAATGTTTGCACAACTTATCTGAAGAATTGTTAAACTTTTGTATTATTGCGCTATGTATAAAAATGTCCTAGGGAAAGAACAGGTACGACACACATGCAATGCTTGCTGTAGATGTATTCTCTTTTGTTGCTTTTGCTGGCACATTCTATTTATTTTGCTACTGATCAGCCTTAGAGGCTAGACAGACTCTCAGACAGTTGTTCCTTTTTGCTATTTTATGTTTTATATTCTTTTTTGCTATTTAATGTTTTATATTCTTGATACTCTCAAAGAACTCTCAAAGAACTCCGACTCAGATAGTTCTCAGCTATTTGAGCACTTACTGCTCTTTTTATGTAAAAACTCTTCATGAGTTACTCGTTTCTAATATTTTCCTGATTCAGAAATATATTTTTTGGGATAGATTTATGGGACACGCTTTATGCTAAGTTCTGTAATTTATGCTTGATTGATATTAACAAAGAAAACTGAAGAACTAATGTTTAATAAAACTTTTTAAATATATCAAAACTCTTATTATTAACTGTTGAGATTTAAGTGTCACTGAACTATAAAATAATTGATTTATAGATAGATGACGTTTCTTATTTCCCCCACTTATTTCCAACATCCCCCAGTTAAGTGTCCAAAGAGCTGTAAAGGTTTTATAAAATGTAGTATCCTCTCCATGCTTGCAAAAAGTTGTTAGCAGAGTTACGGTTTAAATGATGAGGGAAAAGAAGCTGCAATAATTGAAGAACTGGCCAACTTAGATAAAGCCCAATGGCCCAGAACCTGATTGCGAAGAGTAATGGAGTGGGGTTTCTGAAGCGATTGTAAATAGCAGTTGAATAGCTAGTGAATCCTCGGGTGTGAGTATCAATAGGGAAATGCATCGAAATTGTGATGATTATTGTTGATTATGTATTTGTGAATTGCATTGAGAATTGCTTATTAATGTTTTGAATTTTATTGTTAATGCTTATGCACTTGTGTTGAAGAAGATAAAAGGTTATTGGACTAAGAAGTTGTCTAAGATCCCATGATAGAGATAAATATAAAAGATTAATAAGAAATAGAGGTATTCTTGTCTAAGAGAAGTGTAAATCATAAGAAATTGTTGACTACACAAATAGACAAGGATGTAACCAATTGCTGTGATTGTACTAACTTTGATTGGTATTTGTGAAACCTGATGCACAAAGGTAACAAAACACTAATTAGATGATTTCCCCACAGGTCAAGGACTCATCGTTATGGATGGAAAATTCTGGTTGACTGAAAAATCGGAAGGTGTAAAAACCTAATTTTGACTGTTGATTGCACTTTGATCGGCTTTCTTTAGAAGAAGCAGACAAAGATTGATGCTATTATATGTTGCTTCATTTTTGGTTTTGTCTTTCATATTGTATAAAGAAATTGTAAAGGAGTGTGAACTGCTGCAAGGAGTGGTATTGTGTGTCATGCTGGTATTGGTCTATTGACGTAATGTCATGCTGTGATTGGTGGAATTTTGTTGAGGGCTTGCAAAATCATTGATTGATTCAATTAGGAACTCTATTGTGATTTGATAAAAGGGGTTCTGTGGTCTGACACATACGAACCATTACAAAACAACTGAGACACTGTAATTTCGATTATCTATTCTACTGAAATTAATTTTAACTCATTAACTTTTTTTAAGCTATTAGGAGTCTGAGAGGTGATGTAGTAATTCCAATAAGGGAGGGTGAGGAAGCACCTCCTTAGGGTACACCAGCATATCATATGATGATCAAATGATGCATGTGTTTGGCTTAGTCAATGGTGCAAGATCACTGAAAAATAGAGTGCATTGAGTTTTCCTAGATTAGGTAAATTTTTTTGAGAATTCTTGACAAATTATGAGAAAAACTTCATGAAATGAAGAAATCTTCTAGACTTACACAATTTGAAGCACTTACGGGCATATTTATACTCTGTTTGCGCCGGAATTGCGTCGTTTTTTTGACGCAATTCCGACGCAAAACTAACTCCATATTTATACTTTGGCGTTAGACGCGTCTAGCGCCAATGTCCATGGAGTTTGTGTCATTTTTTAGCGTGGACACCTACTTTGCGTTAATGATATGCAAGGTAGGCGTTCCCGTCTAAAAAAGTGACTCCGAGGCATGTGCGCCGTATTTACACTCCCGGGCAAAAATGTCGCCCGCGAGTGGGCGGGTCAAAAAAAATGACGTCCAGCCGCTTTTGCGTAGTTTTTTAGCGCCTGGTCAGGGCAGGCGTTAAGGGACCTGTGAGCTCGGAAGGAGCCCAGAGGTGCCCTCCCATGCCCCCAGGGACCCCCCCTGTCACCATTGCCCACCCCAGGAGGACGCCTAAGGATGGAGGGACCCATCCCAGGGAACATAAGGTAAGTTCAGGTAAGTATTTTTTTTTTTTTTTGTGGCATAGGGGGGCCTGATTTGTGCCCCCCTACATGCCACTATGCCCAATGACCATGCCCAGGGGACAGAAGTCCCCTGGGCATGGCCATTGGGCAAGGGGGCATGACTCCTGTCTTTGCTAAGACAGGAGTGTAGGAGGCTGGACTGGCTTGTAGTGAGTACCAAGGGGTACTTGCACCTTGCACCAGGCCCAGTTATCCCTTATTAGTGTATAGGGTGTCTAGCAGCATAGGCTGATAGATAATGGTAGCTTAGCAGAGCAGCTTAGGCTGAACTAGGAGACGTGTGAAGCTACTACAGTACCACTTAGTGTCATATGCACAATATCATAAGAAAACACAATACACAGTTATACTAAAAATAAAGGTACTTTATTTTTATGACAATATACCAAAGTATCTTAGAGTGTACCCTCAGTGAGAGGATAGGAAATATACACAAGATATATATACACAATACCAAAAATATGCAGTATAGTCTTAGAAAACAGTGCAAACAATGTACAGTTACAATAGGATGCAATGGGGACACATAGGGATAGGGGCAACACAAACCATATACTCCAAAAGTGGAATGCGAACCACGAATGGACCCCAAACCTATGTGACCTTGTAGAGGGTCGCTGGGACTATTAGAAAATAGTGAGAGTTAGAAAAATAACCCTCCCCAAGACCCTGAAAAGTGAGTGCAAAGTGCACTAAAGTTCCCCTAAGGACAAAGAAGTTGTGTTAGAGGAATAATGCAGGAAAGACACAAACCAACAATGCAACAACGATGGATTTCCAATCTTGGGTACCTGTGGAACAAGGGGACCAAGTCCAAAAGTCACAAGCAAGTCGGAGATGGGCAGATGCCCAGGAAATGCCAGCTGTGGGTGCAAAGAAGCTTCTACTGGACAGAAGAAGCTGAGGTTTCTACAGGAATGAAAAGGGCTAGAGACTTCCCCTTTGGTGGACGGATCCCTCTCGCCATGGAGAGTCCTGCAGAAGTGTTTTCCCACCGAAAGAACGCCAACAAGCCTTGCTACCTGCAAATCGTACAGTTAGCGTTTTTGGATGCTGCTGTGGCCCAGGAGGGAGCAGGAGGTCGCAAATTGGACCAGGAGGTAGAGGGGACATCGAGCAAGACAAGGAGCCCTCTTAGCAGCAGGTAGCACCCGGAGAAGTGCCAGAAACAGGCACTACGAGGATGCGTGAAACAGTGCTCACCCGAGTTGCACAAAGAAGTCCCACGTCACTGGAGAACAACTTAGGAGGTCGTACAATGCAGGTTAGAGTGCCGTGGACCCAGGCTGGACTGTGCACAAAGGATTTCTGCCGGAAGTGCACGGAGGCCGGAGTAGCTGCAAAAGTCGTGGTTCCCAGCAATGCAGTCTAGCGAGGTGAGGCAAGGACTTACCTCCACCAAACTTGGACTGAAGAGTCACTGGACTGTGGGGGCCACTTGGACAGAGTTTCTGGATTCGAGGGACCTCGCTCGTCGTGCTGAGAGGAGACCCAAGGGACCGGTAATGCAGCTTTTTGGTGCCTGCGGTTGCAGGGGGACGATTCCGTCGACCCACGTGAGATTTCTTTGGAGCTTCTAGTGCAGAGAGTAGGCAGACTACCCCCACAGCATGCACCACCAGGAAAACAGTCGAGAAGGCAGCAGGATCAGCGTTACAGAGTTGCAGTAGTCGTCTTTGCTACTATGTTGCAGTTTTGCAGGCTTCCAGCGCGGTCAGCAGTCGATTCCTTGGCAGAAGGTGAAGAGAGAGATGCAGAGGAACTCGGATGAGCTCTTGCATTCGTTATCTAAAGTTTCCCCAGAGACAGAGACCCTAAATAGCCAGAAAAGAGGGTTTGGCTACCTAGGAGAGAGGATAGGCTACTAACACCTGAAGGAGCCTATCAGAAGGAGTCTCTGACGTCACCTGGTGCCACTGGCCACTCAGAGCAGTCCAGTGTGCCAGCAGCACCTCTGTTTCCAAGATGGCAGTGTTTCCAAGATGGCAGAGGTCTGGAGCACACTGGAGGAGCTCTGGACACCTCCCAGGGGAGGTGCAGGTCAGGGGAGTGGTCACTCCCCTTTCCTTTGTCCAGTTTCACGCCAGAGCAGGGCTAAGGGGTCCCCTGAACCGGTGTAGACTGGCTTATGCAGAATTGGGCACATCTGTGCCCAAGAAAGCATTTCCAGAGGCTGGGGGAGGCTACTCCTCCCCTGCCTTCACACCATTTTCCAAAGGGAGAGGGTGTAACACCCTCTCTCAGAGGAAGTTCTTTGTTCTGCCATCCTGGGCCAGGCCTGGCTGGACCCCAGGAGGGCAGATGCCTGTCTGAGGGGTTGGCAGCAGCAGCAGCTGCAGTGAAACCCCAGGAAAGGTAGTTTGGCAGTACCAGGGTCTGTGCTACAGACCACTGGGATCATGGGATTGTGCCAACTATGCCAGGATGGCATAGAGGGGGAAATTCCATGATCATAGACATGTTACATGGCCATATTCGGAGTTACCATTGTGAAGCTACATATAGGTAGTGACCTATATGTAGTGCACGCGTGTAATGGTGTCCCCGCACTCACAAAGTCCGGGGAATTGGCCCTGAACAATGTGGGGGCACCTTGGCTAGTGCCAGGGTGCCCTCATACTAAGTAACTTTGCACCTAACCTTTACCAGGTAATGGTTAGACATATAGGTTACTTATAAGTTACTTAAGTGCAGTGTAAAATGGCTGTGAAATAACGTGGACGTTATTTCACTCAGGCTGCAGTGGCAGGCCTGTGTAAGAATTGTCAGAGCTCCCTATGGGTGGCAAAAGAAATGCTGCAGCCCATAGGGATCTCCTGGAACCCCAATACCCTGGGTACCTCAGTACCATATACTAGGGAATTATAAGGGTGTTCCAGTAAGCCAATGTAAATTGGTAAAATTGGTCACTAGCCTGTCAGTGACAATTTGAAAGAAATGAGAGAGCATAACCACTGAGGTTCTGGTTAGCAGAGCCTCAGTGAGACAGTTAGTCACTACACAGGTAACACATTCAGGCACACTTATGAGCACTGGGGCGCTGGAGAACAGGGTCCCAGTGACACATACAACTAAAACAACATATATACAGTGAAAAATGGGGGTAACATGCCAGGCAAGATGGTACTTTCCTACACAACCCCCCCCCCCAAACGAAGGACAATAAGACTAGCCATGACCTGATGAGTCTTCATTGTCTAAGTGGAAATATCTGGAGAGTCCATCTGCATTGGAGTGGCTACTCCCAGGTCTATGTTCCACTGTATAGTCCATTCCCTGTAGGGATATGGACCACCTCAATAATTTCGGATTTTCACCTTTCATTTGTTTTAGCCAAAGTAGAGGTTTGTGGTCTGTCTGAACAATGAAGTGAGTGCCAAACAGGTATGGCCTCAACTTCTTCAGAGCCCAGACCACAGCAAAGGCCTCCCTCTCTATGGCAGACCAACGCTTTTCTCTAGGGGTCAACCTCCTACTAATAAAAGCAACAGGTTGATCCTGGCCCTCAGAATTAAGTTGTGATAGGACTGCCCCTACTCCTAATTCAGATGCATCAGTTTGGACATAGAATTTTTTAGAGTAACAAGGGCTTTTCAGGACAGGTGCAGAGCACATGGCCTGCTTCAGCTCCTCAAAAGCTTTCTGACAGTTTGCTGTCCATAATACCTTTTTAGGCATTTTCTTTGATGTGAGGTCATTAAGAGGGGCTGCAATTGAGCCATAGTTCTTAATGAACCTCCTGTAATACCCAGTGAGGCCTAGGAAGGCTCTCACCTGAGTCTGAGTGGTAGGGGGAACCCAATCAATAATTGTTTGGATTTTCCCCTGAAGTGGTGCAATCTGTTCCCCACCAACAAGGTGTCCCAGATAAACCACCTTACCCTGCCCTATCTGGCACTTTGAAGCCTTGATAGTGAGGCCTGCCTTTTGCAGGGCCTCCAAAACTTTCCATAGGTGGACCAGGTGATCATCCCAGCTGGAGCTAAAGACAGCTATATCGTCCAAATATGCTGCACTGAAAGCTTCCAGCCCTTGCAGGACTGTGTTCACCAACCTCTGAAAAGTGGCAGGTGCATTTTTCAATCCAAAAGGTGTTACAGTAAATTGGTAATGGCCTCCAATGGTTGAAAATGCAGTTTTAGGTTTAGCATCTTCTGACAATTTGATCTGCCAATACCATGCAGTCAAATCAAAAGTGCTTAGATACTTGGCAGATGCCAGTGTATCTATGAGCTCATCTGCCCTGGGTATAGGGTGAGCATCAGTTTTGGTTACCAGGTTGAGACCTCTATAGTCTACACAAAACCGCATTTCCTTCTTTCCATCTTTGGAATGGGGTTTTGGTACAAGTACCACAGGAGAAGCCCATGGACTTTCAGAGTGCTCAACCACTCCTAGTTCTAACATTTTCTGCACCTCTTGCTTTATGCAGTCCCTGACATGGTCAGGCTGCCTATAGATCTTACTTTTGACAGGTAAACTGTCTCCAGTATCTATAGTGTGCTCACACCAAGAAGTGGTACCTGGCACAGTAGAGAAGAGTTCAGAGAATTGATCTAGGAGATTTATGCAATGGTCTTTCTGCTCAGCAGTAAGACAATCAGCCAAAACTACACCTTCCACAAGAGCATCTTGTTCTGTGGAAGAGAAGAGATCAGGTAGAGGATCACTGTCTTCTTCCTGTCCCTCATCAGTTGCCATGAGCAGGGTGAGATCAGCCCTGTCATAGTAGGGTTTCAGGCGGTTGACATGGAGCACCCTAAGGGGACTCCTGGCAGTGCCTAAGTCAACTAAATAGGTGACTTCTCCCTTCTTTTCAACAATTGTGTGGGGTCCACTCCATTTATCTTGGAGTGCTCTTGGGGCCACAGGCTCCAAGACCCACACTTTCTGCCCTGGTTGGTACTGAACCAAAACAGCCTTCTGGTCATGCCATTGCTTCTGGAGCTCTTGGCTGGCCTGAAGGTTCTTACTGGCCTTTTTCATATACTCAGCCATCCTTGATCTGAGGCCAAGTACATAATCCACAATATCTTGCTTAGGAGCTTTTAAAGGTTGTTCCCAACCCTCCTTGACAAGTGTGAGTGGACCCCTAACAGGGTGTCCAAAAAGAAGTTCAAAGGGGCTGAAGCCCACTCCTTTTTGGGGTACCTCCCTGTAGGCAAAAAGGAGGCATGGTAAAAGGATATCCCAACTCCTGCGGAGTTTTTCAGGGAGACCCATAATCATGCCTTTGAGAGTTTTATTAAATCTCTCCACCAGTCCATTTGTTTGTGGATGATAGGGTGTAGTGAACTTATAAGTCACACCACACTCCTTCCACATGGCCTTTAAGTATGCAGACATGAAATTGCTTCCTCTGTCTGATACTACTTCCTTTGGGAAGCCCACCCTAGAAAATATTCCCAGGAGGGCCTTTGCCACTGCAGGTGCTGTAGTGGTCCTTAAAGGAATTGCTTCAGGATATCTTGTGGCATGGTCCACTACCACCAAGATAAACCTATTGCCTGAAGCAGTAGGAGGGTCAAGGGGGCCAACTATGTCAACCCCTACCCTTTCAAAGGGAACCCCAACCACAGGCAGTGGAATAAGGGGTGCCTTTGGAGTGCCACCTGTCTTGCCACTGGCTTGACAGGTTTCACAGGACTTACAAAATTCCTTTGTGTCCTCAGACATCCTAGGCCAATGAAACAAGGGGACAAGTCTGTCCCAAGTTTTCATTTGTCCCAGCTGTCCAGCTAGGGGAATGTCGTGGGCAAGAGTTAGGAGGAACTTTCTGTACTCCTGAGGGATCACTAATCTCCTGGCAGTTCCAGGTTTAGGATCCCTTGCTTCAGTGTACAAGAGGTTGTCCTCCCAGTAAACTCTGTGAGAGTCACTGACATCCCCATTAGCCTGTTTGACAGCTTGCTGTCTTAGACCCTCTAGTGTGGGACAGGTATGCTGTGCCACACTCAGCTCCTCCCTGGCAGGCCCCCCTTCACCCAAAAGCTCAGCAGTGTCTGCTTCCAGCTCTTATGGTGTAGGTTCTGCACGGGGTGGAAATTCTTCTTCCTCAAAAGTAGAATCCACTGTAGAGGGAGGGATAGTAGGAAGTGGTTTGCTTCTACTAGCCCTAGCTTTAGGGAGCACTTGGTCCATTGTTCCAGGATCCAAGCTTCCCTGTCCTTTTTGCTTTTTGGCCTGAGCCCTGGTTAAAGCAAAAATATGCCCTGGGATGCCCAGCATTGCTGCATGGGCCTCCAACTCCACATCTGACCAATCTGATGTCTCCAAATCATTTCCTAGTAGACAGTCTACAGGTAATCTGTGGCTACCACAACTTTCTTTGGACCAGTAACCCCCCCCCCCAGTTGAGATTTACAACAGCCATGGGGTGGCTATGTGTGTTGTTGTGAGCATCGGTTACTTGGTACTGGTGACCAAGTAGGTGTTGTTCAGGGTGGACCAGTTTCTCTATGACCATAGTCACACTGGCACCAGTGTCCCTGTAGGCCTGAACCTCAACACCATTTATTAGGGGTAGCTGCTTGTACTTATCCATATTAAGGGGACAAGCAACTAAGGTGGCTAAATCAATAGCCCCCTCAGAGACTAACACAGCCTCTGTGGCCTCCCTAACAAGGCCAACCCCAACTAAGTTACCAATAGTGAGCCCAGCTACTCCCTTGGATTGGCTATTAGTAGGTTTGCTCCCACCACCACTGCTATTAGTAGGGACACTAGGGGTAGCAGTAGGGGTTGTAGTGGTAGGAGGCTTGGTGCTTTTCTTTGGACAACTGGGATCTGTTGTCCAATGGCCTTTAATTTTACATAAATAGCACCATGGTTTCTTTTCCTTGTTTTGATTAGAAGAGGATTTGGGCCCACCACCCCCACCAGAGTGTTTTTGTGGGCCTGATGAAGACTCATTTTTAGATTTGTCCCCACCCTTGTCAGAAGACTTACCATCCTTCTTCTTGCCATCTTTGTCACCCCCTGTATGAACTTTTCTGTTCACCCTTGTTCTGACCCATTTGTCTGCCTTCTTTCCCAATTCTTGGGGAGAGGTCAGATCAGAGTCCACCAAGTACTGGTGCAACAAATCAGACACACAATTATTAAGAATATGCTCTCTCAGGATCAAGTTATACAGGCTGTCATAATCAGTAACTTTACTGCCATGTAACCACCCCTCCAAGGCCTTCACTGAATGGTCAATGAAATCAACCCAGTCTTGTGAAGACTCCTTTTTGGTCTCTCTGAACTTTATCCTGTATTGTTCAGTGGTTAAGCCATAACCATCCAGGAGTGCATTCTTAAGAACTTTGTAATCATTAGCTTAATTTTCTTTTACAGTAAGGAGCCTATCCCTACCTTTTCCACTAAATGATAGCCATAGGATAGCAGCCCACTGCCTTTGAGGGACATCCTGTACAACAAAGGCCCTCTCAAGTGCAGCAAACCACTGGTTAATGTCATCCCCCTCCTTATAAGGGGGAACTATCTTGTGCAGATTCCTGGAATCATGCTCTTTTGCAGGATGACTATGGGGAATACTGCTGCTGCCACCAAGGGTTTCTAAACCCAGTTTCTGTCTCTCCTTCTCTACTTCTAAGGTCTGTCTATCCAAATCCAGCTGTTGCTTCTTGAGCTTCAGTCTGGTTTGTTCCACTCTCAATCTATTGAGCTCCCTTTCTAACAATCTGTCATCAGGGTGGGTGGGACATGCTTTGAAACAGAAGTATGGTGAGAATGGACAGAAGGAGACCTGTCCCTTACAGAGGGCACCCTAACAGCTTGGCTAACAGAAACATCATTTCTACTGTGATGAGAATGAATGCTCTTGCTATGATGTGAGACAACACTATCTGTATGGTGTGACTCAACATCAGTACCAACTATGCTAGACTGTCTAGTAATGGGCAGGCTTGGAAGTTTCTTTCCTGAATCCTTTCCTGGGGGAGTCCCTGGATCAGATTGGGAACCATTAGCTGCTTTTTCAACAAATGGGGCACTTCTAGCCTTATCTTGTTCTCTAAGCATGTTAAGTAACAATTCCAAGGAAGGATTCTTCCCTACACTCAAACCTCTCTCTATGCAGAGACTCCTTGCTCCTTTCCAGCTAAGGTGATCATATGCAAGTTTGGACAGATAAACATTTTGGCCTGTGCCAGACATTTTTAGAGAGAGTTAAAGTGATAGAAAAAGAGAAAAAGTTTGTCAGAGCTTTTAGAAAGACAAACAAAAAAAAAAAACTTTTAAAACTTTTTAGAACTTTTTTAGAAAGTTAGAAGTACTTTTCAGCACTTAGAAAAGAGTGAAAAGAGGAAATGCAAAACTTTTTGGTTATGTGTATATACACTGAACTTGTTTTGTATATTTTTCTCTTATGAAAAGTACAATGACAAGAGTGGTAAGTAGTCTCAAAGCACTTATCCCACCGCTGCACAACCAATGTAGGAGGCTGGACTGGCTTGTAGTGAGTACCAAGGGGTACTTGCACCTTGCACCAGGCCCAGTTATCCCTTATTAGTGTATAGGGTGTCTAGCAGCATAGGCTGATAGATAATGGTAGCTTAGCAGAGCAGCTTAGGCTGAACTAGGAGACGTGTGAAGCTACTACAGTACCACTTAGTGTCATATGCACAATATCATAAGAAAACACAATACACAGTTATACTAAAAATAAAGGTACTTTATTTTTATGACAATATGCCAAAGTATCTTAGAGTGTACTCTCAGTGAGAGGATAGGAAATATACACAAGATATATATACACAATACCAAAAATATGCAGTATAGTCTTAGAAAACAGTGCAAACAATGTATAGTTACAATAGGATGCAATGGGGACACATAGGGATAGGGGCAACACAAACCATATACTCCAAAAGTGGAATGCGAACCACGAATGGACCCCAAACCTATGTGACCTTGTAGAGGGTCGCTGGGACTATTAGAAAATAGTGAGAGTTAGAAAAATAACCCTCCCCAAGACCCTGAAAAGTGAGTGCAAAGTGCACTAAAGTTCCCCTAAGAACAAAGAAGTCGTGTTAGAGGAATAATGCAGGAAATACACAAACCAACAATGCAACAACGATGGATTTCCAATCTTGGGTACCTGTGGAACAAGGGGACCAAGTCCAAAAGTCACAAGCAAGTCGGAGATGGGCAGATGCCCAGGAAATGCCAGCTGTGGGTGCAAAGAAGCTTCTACTGGACAGAAGAAGCTGAGGTTTCTACAGGAACGAAAAGGGCTAGAGACTTCCCCTTTGGTGGACGGATCCCTCTCGCCGTGGAGAGTCGTGCAGAAGTGTTTTCCCGCCGAAAGACCGCCAACAAGCCTTGCTACCTGCAAATCGTGTGGTTAGCGTTTTTGGATGCTGCTGTGGCCCAGGAGGGACCAGGAGGTCGCAAATGGGACCAGGAGGTAGAGAGGACGTCGAGCAAGACAAGGAGCCCTCTTAGCAGCAGGTAGCACCCAGAGAAGTGCCAGAAACAGGCACTACGAGGATGCGTGAAACAGTGCTCACCCAAAGTCGCACAAAGAAGTCCCACGTCGCCGGAGAACAACTTAGGAGGTCGTGCAATGCAGGTTAGAGTGCCGTGGACCCAGGCTGGACTGTGCACAAAGGATTTCCGCCAGAAGTGCACGGAGGCCGGAGTAGCTGCAAAAGTCGCGGTTCCCAGAAATGCAGTCTAGCGAGGTGAGGCAAGGACTTACCTCCACCAAACTTGGACTGAAGAGTCACTGGACTGTGGGGGCCACTTGGACAGAGTTGCTGGATTCGAGGGACCTCGCTCGTCATGCTGAGAGGAGACCCAAGGGACCGGTAATGCAGCTTTTTGGTGCCTGCGGTTGCAGGGGGACGATTCCGTCGACCCACGGGAGATTTCTTCGGAGCTTCTAGTGCAGAGAGGAGGCAGACTACCCCCACAGCATGCACCACCAGGAAAACAGTCGAGAAGGCGGCAGGATCAGCGTTACAGAGTTGCAGTAGTCGTCTTTGCTACTATGTTGCAGTTTTGCAGGCTTCCAGCGCGGTCAGCAGTCGATTCCTTGGCAGAAGGTGAAGAGAGAGATGCAGAGGAACTCGGATGAGCTCTTGCATTCGTTATCTAAAGTTTCCCCAGAGACAGAGACCCTAAATAGCCAGAAAAGAGGGTTTGGCTACCTAGGAGAGAGGATAGGCTACTAACACCTGAAGGAGCCGATCAGAAGGAGTCTCTGACGTCACCTGGTGGCACTGGCCACTCAGAGCAGTCCAGTGTGCCAGCAGCACCTCTGTTTCCAAGATGGCAGAGGTCTGGAGCACACTGGAGGAGCTCTGGACACCTCCCAGGGGAGGTGCAGGTCAGGGGAGTGGTCACTCCCCTTTCCTTTGTCCAGTTTCACGCCAGAGCAGGGCTAAGGGGTCCCCTGAACCGGTGTAGACTGGCTTATGCAGAATTGGGCACATCTGTGCCCAAGAAAGCATTTCCAGAGGCTGGGGGAGGCTACTCCTCCCCTGCCTTCACACCATTTTCCAAAGGGAGAGGGTGTAACACCCTCTCTCAGAGGAAGTTCTTTGTTCTGCCATCCTGGGCCAGGCCTGGCTGGACCCCAGGAGGGCAGATGCCTGTCTGAGGGGTTGGCAGCAGCAGCAGCTGCAGTGAAACCCCAGGAAAGGTAGTTTGGCAGTACCAGGGTCTGTGCTACAGACCACTGGGATCATGGGATTGTGCCAACTATGCCAGGATGGCATCGAGGGGGCAATTCCATGATCATAGACATGTTACATGGCCATATTCGGAGTTACCATTGTGAAGCTACATATAGGTAGTTACCTATATGTAGTGCACGCGTGTAATGGTGTCCCCGCACTCACAAAGTCCGGGGAATTGGCCCTGAACAATGTGGGGGCACCTTGGCTAGTGCCAGGGTGCCCTCACACTAAGTAACTTTGCACCTAACCTTTACCAGGTAAAGGTTAGACATATAGGTGACTTATAAGTTACTTAAGTGCAGTGTAAAATGGCTGTGAAATAACGTGGACGTTATTTCACTCAGGCTGCAGTGGCAGGCCTGTGTAAGAATTGTCAGAGCTCCCTATGGGTGGCAAAAGAAATGCTGCAGCCCATAGGGATCTCCTGGAACCCCAATACCCTGGGTACCTCAGTACCATATACTAGGGAATTATAAGGGTGTTCCAGTAGCCAATGTAAATTGGTAAAATTGGTCACTAGCCTGTGAGTGACAATTTGAAAGAAATGAGAGAGCATAACCACTGAGGTTCTGGTTAGTAGAGCCTCAGTGAGACAGTTAGTCACTACACAGGTAACACATTCAGGCACACTTATGAGCACTGGGGCCCTGGAGAACAGGGTCCCAGTGACACATACAACTGAAACAACATATATACAGTGAAAAATGGGGGTAACATGCCAGGCAAGATGGTACTTTCCTACAAGGAGTCATTTCAATGGGGGTTGGGAATCGAAACAAATGGCGCAAATCGGGTTGAGGCGATAATTTTGCCTCAGCCTGACTTGCCCCATTTTTTGGCGCCCAAGCTCCATATTCCCCTACGCCGGCGCTGCCTGGTGTACGTCATTTTTTTTTACGCACACCAGGCAGCGCCGCCGGCTAACGCCGGCTAACGTCATTGAATAAATACGGCGCCCGCATGGCGCTTCAGAATGGCGTTAGCCAGCGTTAGATTTTTTGACGCGCAGTTGTGCGTCGAAAAGTATAAATATGGCCCATAGCGCTTGGGAGAAAATGACTCAAAATTATGAGAGAGAGGTATCAAAACTAACAAAAAGGGCAATGAGAAATTATTCAGATGCAATTTGGGATGATCAAAGTCAGCGATGGAGGAAGAGTGTCCTAGAGGGTGTTAGATTATATCCTGTACATACAAATGAGACAAATACAAAAGCTGGAGAAAATAAAAAGCTCAGAAGGAAAGGATTACAGGGGATATAGCAGAAAAAGGTGAAACGAAATCAGAAACTGATTCGGGTGATGTTTTTTTAGACAAACTCTTAGCTACAGGTCCACCACCTTAAGTAGGTCTTCTACCAAATGATGGAGCTCAATTGACAAATAATGTGACAATAGCTGTGGCTCCTGTAGATCAAGCTGTTTCACAGGTTACTAGTCCGATGCAATCACTACCACCTGAAAATGCATAATCTGTATTGACTCGCCAATTACGCCACAGCCAGTAATAACTCAAATGATTGTTGAACAGCCAGTTGCTACACAACCTGTAACTCAGCAAACAGTTGCAAGTGCTCTACCTCAGATGGGAACTGCTCAGTCAGTAGTACTTACTGATGCTACAGCTTCTGTGATTATGACTCCAGCACAATTTATTGAATTGACTGCAACACAGAGAATGCCTGCACAGGTGTTCATTCGCCATCTCCAATAGTTCAGGAACCAACTGAAGGTATACCAGTAAATGGGATTATCCTAATATCACCCCCACAAACCATGCAAGCATTAGGAGAAGGAAGACGATTAGTTCACAATACAAACAATACCAGGTGAAAGGAATCTGCTAGAAGGTGGAATATTTCTTCCTGGGTTTGAAGAGACTGCCAGAAATGGTGTGAAGATTGAAGATGCAGAAAGACCAAGTGCCAGTTCTAATTCAAATACTAGTCCAGTCTCTGAAAAAGAGAGACCATTAAATGTGCCTAAATTGAATATCAAATTAGAAAAAATCATTAGAGGACATTTGGATCTTGGTCACATAAACCAGTATCAAGAAAAAAGAATGAATTTACCTGTGAGAAAAGCTGCAACTGTTCATGACAAATTAACTAAATTGACAAACAAATATGAGGTTGATATTTCTAAAAATGTACCATTGCAGGTAAGTTTTAAGGTACAATTAGATGATGACTCAATTGAAAATATGTATTCTTCAGGAATACACATTCATCTCACTGAATTAATAAAATGTGTATGCACATGGAGTGAATTTGATAACTTTGGAAATAAACGGTCACAAAAACATGACAATATAAAGAAACAGGCAGAAGAGACTGAGGGAAAAAGAAAACAAATTACACATTCTGAAAAGAAGGAAACAACTACTGCTTATCCTTTGAGAGAGATCCCAGGTGGAGGTTATGTTCACGTCCCTTGGGGTAGGGGAGACCTTGCATCATTTACTACAAGTTTCCAAAGCTGAGGGAAAGCCTATGCAGTGGTACACACAAGTCGAGAGGTTTGTCAAAATTTCAAAGGTGTTGTGGATTGATTTGTATACTTTTTTAAATTGTGGTTCTGAGTGGTTTGTGGGCAGAATATAAGACTGCTGTTCAATGGCCAGATGCAGAACAAGCGAGAGATCCAATCACAAATGCACCTTCTCCTCTGGAATGACTAAAGGCCTGATTTACATTTCAGCGGACAGGTTACACCGTCACAGCGGTGATGGATATCCCATCCGCCAAAATATAAAACCCATAGGAAATAATGGGATTTATATTTTGGTGGACGAGATATCTGTCACTGTTGTGACTGAGTAACCCATCTGTCAAAATCTAAATGAGGCCCTAAATATAATGAGGCGATAACATTTTTAAAGGGAAAAGTTACTCTTAAGGATTTGGATTATTTGAAATTGAATGAAATTCAGCAAGAATTTAAGGAGTCTGTGCAAGTATATTATGAGAGATTGTGAAAAGCAGTTGAAGAGCATACCGGACAAACGCACCTTGACCTAGAAGATATGGGACTGCGTTTGGTCTAAGACATGAGATTTGTCCGCACATACAGCAGAATGTGACTTGTTGGCAGACAAAGGGGGTCATTAAGATTCTGAGGTACCAGAACCGCCATGGTGGCAGTTGCAGCCACACCGCTGACAGGCTGGCGGAAAAGACCGCCAAATTATGTCCATGGCAGTCTTCCCAACAGAAAACAGCCAAATCACTGCTTGTGCTGCCAGTGTGGTTATGCTGTCACGGACAGTGGAAGCCACCTTTAGGCCGCAGACTTCATGTTCCCACCAGATATATTACGAGGTTGCACACCGCCAAGGTTTCCGCCGCGGTCGAACCACCACGAAAAGCTGAAACCAACTCTAAAAAAGGAGACACTCACCTTCGGGTACACATACCAGTCTGGAGCCACCATGGAACCTGAACTGCACGTCCTCCCACTGCTTCTGCTCGCATAATGACTCCAGAACCAGCAACAGCGACAACAACTGTGAGTAAACACAATTTCCTGACACTAGGGAAAACCCAAAGTACACACGTTGACATAACATACACATCAGGAACTGCGGGTGACGGTGACACACACGTAACCACACACCCATACCCACACACACACTCACATACACACACACACACCCATACTACACACATCACATCCAACACACACCACCCTGCACACATGCAACAACGGCACAGTCCAACACAACTATACACAACACCACCAATTCACACAACTACACCACAACTACATTACACCACAACTGCAGCAATATAAATGCTAATACATTACACACCTGACAACCAATATGCACAATCACACAGCCATAAAACGAGGCATATGTCATCCCACGCTAACACACAATGCTGCTGACATACCTATCACCACACACATGCATGCACATACAACCACACAAGGGCACACAACACCACCATTACACATGTCAACACAAACAATACACAAATTATCAACATACATGCATGTTCCAAACACAAACATATCCTACACACAACACACAGCCATCACAGTGGGACACATGGCAGAACCACACCCGCACATGCTGCCCAGACACAACAACTAGCACAACTAACACACACACACATGTCACTCACACACAAACCAAACAGGCAAGACCAAAACAGCCATGTGGAAAGAAAGGCAGGACAAGTATGTTACCATCGAACCAACAACTGGCTGGCCCAGATATAATAGATAGAAATAGAAATATATGAACATAAATATTAACTATGTACAAATACATGTCCATTGGCCAGTCCAAAGTGCAGAAGACACAAATGGCACTTCTGTGTGCCCCTATATGACTCCTGATTGCTAGATGACCTCCACAGGGTAGGGTATCGAGGGGGCAGGTAGGCATCTCAGGGATTGGGGGGTAGAGTGGGGGTTTGGGCCTGAGTTTGGGGGGTCTCTGGACTTGGGAGGGGGTCTTTGGGCTTGGGAGGGGTCAACTTCTTGGCAGAGGGAGGGGCATGGGTACTAGCAGGGAGGCAGGGGAGGGCTTGGTGGTGGAAGGGCTGGACTTAGGAAGGGGTAGAGACCGTTTTGGGGGTATCACAGGGTGGTAGAGGAGCAGGGAACAGGGAAACTCAGAGAGGAACACACAGGCGGTCATGGCAAAAGGTTTGGGAGCGGAGGTAGAGAGAGTGGTTGTAGGAGGTGTCTTGGTGGATGTCTTGAGTGCATGTGTGTGCGAGGAATACTTGTGGGTGCTGGGTGTCTATTGGGTGGGTGAGTGTGGGCATTTATGTGTCTTGGGAGGAGAGGGGGAGGAGGTGCTGGGAGAGGCCATGCTGGATGGGTGACTGTCTGTTGGGGTGGTGCCAGCAGGTATGGAAAATGTGCTGCATGTGGGTGTGTCAGTGGTTGTGGTGTCTGCAGATGTGGTGATTGGGGTGGATGTCTGTGGTCTAATACTGTGATGACTGTGGGTAAGATAGGAGTAGTGACTGTTGGTGTAGTGGCTACAGGTGTGTCTTGTGTAGTGTTTGTAACGGTGGGGTGCTGGGGGAGTCTGTGCAGGTAGTGAGTGTTGGTGTGTCTGCAGAAGGATGTTGTTTGTGTGTTTACATGTGGTTGGTCTTGTGGTGCTTGTGTGTGTCTGCGCCACCCTTGGATGTTGAGGTGGATGACTGCTTGTATGCCTGTGTGCTTTGGCTGGGTTTGGGAAGAGGGGTATGGGATTGGCAAGAGGTACGTGGAGGAGGGATGGTAGACAAAGGGTGACTGGCTGCCATCAGTGAGGAAGCCAGAGCCTTAAAGGATTTCTGTAGGCCAGCCAGTGCACTGTGAATGCCCTCCAGGAGCGCACTGCTCTGCTGGACTTGAGCTGCCAGTTCCTGGATGGCATTCACAATGGTCCACTGACCCACAGAGATGGACCTCTGGCGGCCAATAGTCTCCTCACTCAGGGCAGCAGAGCTGACTGGGGCAGGGGCAGGGGTACCTGCGGCGAAGGAGACGCCTACCCTCTTTGGTGAGCAGGTACAGGCAACTGGGTAAGGAGCTACAGGAAGGGCGACGGTAGTAAGCCGGTGGTGGACAAAGATGGTGCTGAGATGGTCCTAGATGGATCTGCCACTACCATGGGGTATCCACTTGAGGGGGATTCTGAAGATGACATGGAAGATACGGTCTCCTCAGTGGCCCGCTCTGCCACTGGGTCCCTCGCTTTCGCTGGTAGCAGCACCCTAAGTCCTGTGGCCTGCAGCATCCCCACACGCCTGTGCCCCTTCTCCTTTGCTTGCAGATGCTGATGCAAACAAATAGAGAGAGAGAGGGGGAAGGAGCGAGAGAGATAGGGCAAGAAAGGGTTAACATATACCTCACATACACACATGTAAACACGCACATCTGTGAGAATACATATCCTGGCTAGGCTATCTCAGGTGCCAAAACACATTTCCTACATCATGTCACAACATGTCACTACTTCCGACCCCTGTATGCCAAACCCCACACCTACATCTGTATCCAAGTAGGTCAGCACAACTGGAGTCATCCACATGATCACCATCAAAGCCATGTTTGCCTGCACATCATGCCCTGGATGAAGTACAAATGACTCCCTGATCTCACATCATACCTCTCCATACCCCTATCACTCATTTGAAGTGCAGCTGCCTGAACAAAACACATCAGGCCTCTACAGTTACAACAGCTGATCAGTCCATGTCCTTTGTAAAATATCCATTATGGTGAAGACTACTCCACTCACACACCACAGCGCATCTGCCTGTCACGTGATATGGCTGACCTAACACTCTGTACAGTAATGCCAATATAGATATTGTTAGAAATGGGGTTTTTGGTTGGCAGATAGGTTGCCCTCTGTCCAAGCAAGAACCCTCACTCTAGTCAGGGTAAGTCACACACAATCCAAAATCAGCCTGTGCTCACCCTCCGGTAGCTTGGCACGAGCAGTCAGGCTTAACTTAGAAGGCAATGTGTAAAGCATTTGTGCAATAAATCATACAACACCATAGTATAACACCACAAAAATACACCACACAGTGTTTAGAAAAATATAGAATATTTATCTGGATAATTGTAGGTCAAAACGATCAAAGTTGCAATACGAATTTGTAAAGATATCACTGAAAAGTGATATTAAGAGTCTTTAAGTCTTTAAAAAGCAATAAAGTGTCTTTCAAGCACAGAGTACCTGGTTTCTGGTGGGAAATCTCCTCAGAGGGCCACAGGAGAAGAGATGCGTGGAAAAAGGGGTGTGTGCGTCGTTTTCCGCTCAGCACACACAGACTTGCGTCGTTCTTTTCCACGCGGGGAAGTCGGGCGTCGTTTTCCGGCGCGCAGACAGTCTCTTTTTGTGGATCGCGAGGATTACCAGATGTCCCGGGTCTGTGCGTGGATTCTCCTGCTTATTTTCCGGCTGCGCGTCGTTCTGCGGGGCTGCGCGTCGAAGTTTCGATCTCACGGTAGGCGTCGCGTCGATTTCTCCTTGGAAGTCGGGCGGCGTTGTCCTTGCGAGGCCGTGCGTCGAAATTTTGGTCTCACGGCAGGCGTCGCGTCGATTTCTCCTTGGAAGTCGGGCGGCGTTGTCCTTGCGAGGCCGTGCGTCAAAGTTTCGCACTCACGGTAGGCGTCGCGTCGATTTCTCCTTGGAAGTCGGGCGGCTTTGTCCTTGCGAGGTTGTGCGTCGAAGTCTCGATCGTCCCGAGGGCGTCGCGTTGATCAGCGTCGGTGTGCGGCGTTTTTCTCGCCGCGAAACAAGCTGTGCGTCGAAATTTTCGGCGCACGGAGCGTCCACGTGAAAGGAAGAAGTCTTTTTGGTCCTGAGACTTCAAGGAACAGGAGGCAAGCTCTATCCAAGCCCTTGGAGAGCACTTTCACAGCCAGACAAGAGTTCAGCAAGGCAGCAGGGCAACAGCAAGACAGCAGTCCTTTGGAGAAAGCAGACAGGTGAGTCCTTTGAGCAGCCAGGCAGTTCTTCTTGGCAGGATGTAGTTTCTGGTTCAGGTTTCTTCTCCAGCAAGTGTCTGATGAGGTAGGGCAGAGGCCCTGTTTTATACTAAGTTGTGCCTTTGAAGTGGGGGTGATTTCAAAGAGTCTCTAAGAAATGCACCAAGTTCCCTTTCAGCTCAATCCTGTCTGCCAGAGTCCCAGTAGGGGGTGTGGCAGTCCTTTGTGTGAGGGCAGGCCCTCCACCCTCCCAGCCCAGGAAGACCCATTCAAAATGCAGATGTATGCAAGTGAGGCTGAGTACCCTGTGTTTGGGGTGTGTCTGAGTGAATGCACAAGGAGCTGTCAACTAAACCTAGCCAGACGTGGATTGAAGGGCACAACAAGTTTTTAGTGCAAAGAAATGCTCACTTTCTAAAAGTGGCATTTCTAGAATAGTAATATTAAATCCGACTTCACCAGTCAGCAGGACTTTATATTACCATTCTGGCCATACTAAATATGACCTTCCTGCTCCTTTCAGATCAGCAGCTGCCACTTCAACAGTGTATGAGGGCAGCCCCAATGTTAGCCTATGAAGGGAGCAGGCCTCACAGTAGTGTAAAAACGAATTTAGGAGTTTTACACTACCAGGACATATAACTACACAGGTACATGTCCTGCCTTTTACCTACACAGCACCCGGCTCTAGGGGTTACCTAGGGCACACATTAGGGATGACTTATATGTAGAAAAAGGGGAGTTCTAGGCTTGGCAAGTACTTTTAAATGCCAAGTCGAAGTGGCAGTGAAACTGCACACACAGGCCTTGCAATGGCAGGCCTGAGACAAGGTTAAGGGGCTACTGAGGTGGGTGGCACAACCAGTGCTGCAGGCCCACTAGTAGCATTTAATCTACAGGCCCTAGGCACATGTAGTGCACTCTAATAGGGACTTACAGGTAGATTAAATAGTCAATCATGGATAAACCAATCAATAGTACAATTTACACAGAGAGCATATGCACTTTAGCACTGGTTAGCAGTGGTAAAGTGCTCAGAGGTCAAAAGCCAACAACAGCAGGTCCGAAAAAATAGGAGGAAGGAGGCAAAAAGTTTGGGGATGTCCCTGTCAAAAAGCCAGGTCCAACATGACCCCCCACCAGCCTAAAGCCAGGGGAGAACAATCACTATCCTGATGTACTTCCCTGTTTGAGGCGACAGAACAAGGACCCAGGCCCACAACAGCAGGGGCATGCTCCAGTTCTTCGCCTTCCTGACTCCAATTGGATCCCTCTGTCCATACTCTCAGGGCCCACTAAGCCCATCCATGGGGAACCTTTCTCCTTTCCTGCGGATCCCATCTGTGCAGCACCTAACCTTACTTTGCTCACAGATGTATCCCAGGAGCAGGATAGTACCCCCATGACCAACATAGTGGTGTTGCCCACTCTACCCCTGGGGTGTGACACTTGTCCCCTCCCCAGGGATAACTCTGTCCACCCGGACAGCAAGCCAAAGTGATTACTGACAGCTGCCAGGGATGAGAGCCAGGCCCCAGGCCTCTCAAAGCTCTCCAACCACTGTGGCTGTGGAGAGTGGGGGGCGGTAGCCCCAGGTGCTGGGCACCCTTTAACCACTCTCCCTTCCACCAGGTCAGGGATGACAGCCTGAACCGGGTCCTCCCCTCTGGGGCTTTGTACCCTCCTTCCTGGAGCGGTACCCCCAGAGTCCAACATGGCCAGGGGGCTTACAGAAGTCGCCCTGTACCATCCCTCCACCAGTGCAGGGCTGTTAACCTGCCACTGGCCCTCCAACCTGGGGTCTGTACCTTCAGGTTGGACTAGGGCCCGGGGTGAGGCTTCCCTCCCCCTGCCCTCCCTTCTGGGGTCCAGCACCCTCCAACTAGGAGTGGCCTCCTCAGAAGACAACATGGTAGGGGCACTGTTATCAGTAGCCCCTCCCTCCAGGTCCGGGGGGACACCCTGAACCTGGTCTTCCAGCCCAGGGTCTGTACCCTCAGACTGGATCACCGCCTGGCAAACCAGGACTTCCTGGGAGGCACACCTACCCCCCACCAGGTCAGAGTTTAACCTCTGCACCTGCCCATTCAACTCAGAGTCACCACCCTGAAGTTGAACAATTGCCTGGCACGCCAGGACTTCCTGGAGGGCACACTGACCCTCCACCAGGTCAGAGTTTAACCTCTGCACCTGACCATTCAACTCAGAGTCACCACCCTGAAGTTGAACAATTGCCTGGCACACCAGGACTTCCTGGAGGGCACACTGACCCTCCACCAGGTCAGAGTTTAACCTCTGCACCTGACCATTCAACTCAGAGTCACCACCCTGAAGTTGAACAGTTGCCTGGCGCACCAGGACTTTCTGGGAGGCACACCTACCTCCCACCAGGTCAGAGTTTAACCTCTGAGCCTGGTTCCCCAACCCAGGGTCACCACCCTGAGGTTGGGCAATTGCCTGGCACGCCAGGACTTTCTGGGGGGCACACCTACCCCCCACCAGGTCAGAGTTTAACCTCTGAACCTGGTCATCCAACCCAGAGTCAACACCCTGAGGTTGGACAATTGCCTGGCACAGCAGGGCTTCTTGGGAGGCACACCTACCTCCCACCAGGTCAGAGTTTAACCTCTGAACCTGGGTATCCAACCCAGAGTCAGCACTCTGAGGTCGAACAATTGCCTGGCACGCCAGGACTTTCTGGAGGGCACACTGACCCTCCACCAGGTCAGAGTTTAACCTCTGAACTGGGCCATTCAACTCAGAGTTACCACCCTGAAGTAGAACAATCGCCTGGCACGCCAGGACTTCCTGGAGGGCACACTGACCCTCCCCCAGGTCAGAGTTTAACCTCTGAACCTGGTTCTCCAACCTAGGGTCACCATCCTGAGGTTGGACAACTGCCTGGTACACCAGGGCTTTCTGGGGGGCACACCTACCCCCCACCAGGTCAGAGGTTAACCTCTGAACCTGGATATCCAACCCAGAGTCACCACCCTGAGGTTGAACCATTGCCTGGCAGGCCAGGACTATCAGGGAGGCACACCTACCTCCCACCAGGTCAGAGTTTAACCTCTGAGCCTGGTTCTCCAACCCAGGGTCACCACCCTGAGGTTGAACCATTGCCTGGTATACCAGGACTTTCTGGGGGGCACACCTACCCCCCACCAGGTCAGAGTTTAACCTCTTCACCTGGCCATCCAACCCAGAGTCGACACCCTGAGGTTGGACAACTGCCTGGCACGCCAGGACTTTCTGGGGGGCACACCTACCCCCCACCAGGTCAGAGTTTGACCTCTTCACCTGGTAAGCCAACCCAGAGTCACCACCCTGAGGTTGAGCCATTGCCTGGCATTCCAGGACTTTCTGGGGGGCACATCTACCCCCCACCAGGTCAAAGTTTAACCTCTGAACCCGGTTATCCAACCCAGAGTCACCACCCTGAGGTTGAATCCTTGCCTGGCATGCCAGGACTTCCTGGGGGGCACTCTCACCCCCCACAAGGGACACGCCGTCCCCAAGGGCCACACAAGAGTCTGGTTGGCGCAGGTCTCCCGACCTCTGCCCATCCGGCAGAGTCTGGGTTTCCCCCAAACCAGAAACGGTCTCACCTGGGTCATTCCTGGGGGGCTCTGCTCTCAGAGCTGACCCCTGACTTTCAAGATCCTCCACTGGGGTCTGCCACCCCCCTCAACCCTATGTCTGGACTTCTGCACCCCCTCACTAGGAGTGGTACTGCCAGACACCAGAACTGTTGGGATGCTGTCTACAGTCATCCCCCCAAGTTCTTCTGACACTGCGGGGCTTCCCTCAAAAGGTGGCCCTACGGTACAGGTTAGG
Organism: Pleurodeles waltl; assembly: GCF_031143425.1. NCBI lineage: Eukaryota > Metazoa > Chordata > Amphibia > Caudata > Salamandridae > Pleurodeles > Pleurodeles waltl. The sequence goes on along the minus strand of NC_090439.1, from coordinate 864,918,928 downwards.
CTCTGAGACCTACCTGGGACACTACAATCCTCTCCCACCTCACTTGGTCGGGAACCACCTAGACCACTCCCTTCAGGAGCACCCCCAAATGCCTCTTCAGACTCTCTGGTACTCACCCAAAAGTCTGCCTCCACTGTAAGTTCCCTTGGGTCAGAGAACTCACACTCCACCTGGTGTTGGCGTAGCTCTGGAAAATAAGGACTAGACATATGCTCTCCAGCAATTACATCACTCTGCCCTTCACATGTATTAACCACAGTACCCTTCACCCAACCACCCAGTAACTCAGCCTTGGAAAAGCACTCTATGTCACCCTCTTGAGACTGGTGAGACAGTATCTGCCTGTCCCTGACACTCAACCCATACTCTTCTGGGATGTCTCTACACTCTATATCCAGGACGTCCACCAGGGGGGAACCCTTTTCTCTGTCACTCTCTGCTAGAGTCAGTAAAGTGTCCCTCCCCCCAGTAGGAATATGACTCCCTGTGCCAGTTCCCCAATCCTTCTCAGGGACCCTGTGCATAACGGGAACTACCTCATACCCTTGAACTACCTGGGGTGTGTCAACTCCCTTCTTCAAGTTGGGCACCACATCTCTGGGCTTGTGCCCTTCTTCAGCAGTACTAGATGCAAGATTTTTGCTGCCACCATCTGAACTGGACTCAGCCCTTCCGGCCTCCAGTTTCAGCTCTTTACCGCTCAGCTCTTGAGCTGCAATCTTTTCTTCTTCCAGGGCTAAAAGTCTTTTTGCCTCAACCTCTGCAAGATACTCCTCTAATTGTTGCTCCTGTCGCCTTTGACTTCGGAGCCATTCATCTATTTCTGGGTCACTGTCCAACTCTGAGTAGCCCTCCTCCTCATCTGAGTAGTCTTCCTCCTCATCTGAGGGGTACTTAGTCATTTGGTTTCTTGCTGCCTCTCTCTCTGCCCATCTTTCCTCCCCCCAGACTATGTAGTGATGGAGCATCTCCGCTTTAGTAGATCTCCTTGCTACAGGAAGGCCCCATTGTCTGCAAAGCTTCCTTAGGTCAGCCTTAGTGAGGTGGTCAGTACGAACAAAGCATGAGTTGGTAAGCAATCCCATTCTGATAAGATCTTATCAGCAAAAACCAAAATCCAAAGTCCAAAATATCACTAGTATATCCAGGAGGACATCAGAGAACAAAAAGCCAAAAAAGATGAAAAATCAAGTTGACCTTCAACTGTGGGTAGGTAGTGAAATACTTAGCTACTGTATGTCACTGCACAAACACAAGTCCTATCCTCACCGCTGATCACCAATGTTAGAAATGGGGTTTTTGGTTGGCAGATAGGTTGCCCTCTGTCCAAGCAAGAACCCTCACTCTAGTCAGGGTAAGTCACACACAATCCAAAATCAGCCTGTGCTCACCCTCCGGTAGCTTGGCACGAGCAGTCAGGCTTAACTTAGAAGGCAATGTGTAAAGCATTTGTGCAATAAATCATACAACACCATAGTATAACACCACAAAAATACACCACACAGTGTTTAGAAAAATATAGAATATTTATCTGGATAATTGTAGGTCAAAACGATCAAAGTTGCAATACGAATTTGTAAAGATATCACTGAAAAGTGATATTAAGAGTCTTTAAGTCTTTAAAAAGCAATAAAGTGTCTTTCAAGCACAGAGTACCTGGTTTCTGGTGGGAAATCTCCTCAGAGGGCCACAGGAGAAGAGATGCGTGGAAAAAGGGGTGTGTGCGTCGTTTTCCGCTCAGCACACACAGACTTGCGTCGTTCTTTTCCACGCGGGGAAGTCGGGCGTCGTTTTCCGGCGCGCAGACAGTCTCTTTTTGTGGATCGCGAGGATTACCAGATGTCCCGGGTCTGTGCGTGGATTCTCCTGCTTATTTTCCGGCTGCGCGTCGTTCTGCGGGGCTGCGCGTCGAAGTTTCGATCTCACGGTAGGCGTCGCGTCGATTTCTCCTTGGAAGTCGGGCGGCGTTGTCCTTGCGAGGCCGTGCGTCGAAATTTTGGTCTCACGGCAGGCGTCGCGTCGATTTCTCCTTGGAAGTCGGGCGGCGTTGTCCTTGCGAGGCCGTGCGTCAAAGTTTCGCACTCACGGTAGGCGTCGCGTCGATTTCTCCTTGGAAGTCGGGCGGCTTTGTCCTTGCGAGGTTGTGCGTCGAAGTCTCGATCGTCCCGAGGGCGTCGCGTTGATCAGCGTCGGTGTGCGGCATTTTTCTCGCCGCGAAACAAGCTGTGCGTCGAAATTTTCGGCGCACGGAGCGTCCACGTGAAAGGAAGAAGTCTTTTTGGTCCTGAGACTTCAAGGAACAGGAGGCAAGCTCTATCCAAGCCCTTGGAGAGCACTTTCACAGCCAGACAAGAGTTCAGCAAGGCAGCAGGGCAACAGCAAGACAGCAGTCCTTTGGAGAAAGCAGACAGGTGAGTCCTTTGAGCAGCCAGGCAGTTCTTCTTGGCAGGATGTAGTTTCTGGTTCAGGTTTCTTCTCCAGCAAGTGTCTGATGAGGTAGGGCAGAGGCCCTGTTTTATACTAAGTTGTGCCTTTGAAGTGGGGGTGATTTCAAAGAGTCTCTAAGAAATGCACCAAGTTCCCTTTCAGCTCAATCCTGTCTGCCAGAGTCCCAGTAGGGGGTGTGGCAGTCCTTTGTGTGAGGGCAGGCCCTCCACCCTCCCAGCCCAGGAAGACCCATTCAAAATGCAGATGTATGCAAGTGAGGCTGAGTACCCTGTGTTTGGGGTGTGTCTGAGTGAATGCACAAGGAGCTGTCAACTAAACCTAGCCAGACGTGGATTGAAGGGCACAACAAGTTTTTAGTGCAAAGAAATGCTCACTTTCTAAAAGTGGCATTTCTAGAATAGTAATATTAAATCCGACTTCACCAGTCAGCAGGACTTTATATTACCATTCTGGCCATACTAAATATGACCTTCCTGCTCCTTTCAGATCAGCAGCTGCCACTTCAACAGTGTATGAGGGCAGCCCCAATGTTAGCCTATGAAGGGAGCAGGCCTCACAGTAGTGTAAAAACGAATTTAGGAGTTTTACACTACCAGGACATATAACTACACAGGTACATGTCCTGCCTTTTACCTACACAGCACCCGGCTCTAGGGGTTACCTAGGGCACACATTAGGGATGACTTATATGTAGAAAAAGGGGAGTTCTAGGCTTGGCAAGTACTTTTAAATGCCAAGTCGAAGTGGCAGTGAAACTGCACACACAGGCCTTGCAATGGCAGGCCTGAGACAAGGTTAAGGGGCTACTGAGGTGGGTGGCACAACCAGTGCTGCAGGCCCACTAGTAGCATTTAATCTACAGGCCCTAGGCACATGTAGTGCACTCTAATAGGGACTTACAGGTAGATTAAATAGTCAATCATGGATAAACCAATCAATAGTACAATTTACACAGAGAGCATATGCACTTTAGCACTGGTTAGCAGTGGTAAAGTGCTCAGAGGTCAAAAGCCAACAACAGCAGGTCCGAAAAAATAGGAGGAAGGAGGCAAAAAGTTTGGGGATGTCCCTGTCAAAAAGCCAGGTCCAACAGATATCATAATTGATTTAGCCACTACAAGTTAGACACCCATACAGGTGACATCTGATATGTGCAATACAAGTCTGGGGTGTAGCCATGTGATTAATCTGACCCAATTCCAGAGGAAGATCCACAGACACCACACATGCATATATCACTAGTAATCATACAGCTAAGTGCATCTACAATGGTTCCATATTGCACATATTACACATCCATACTCAATCACGGAGTGCAGTGTCACAACTGACGTACTTCAGAAACACACATATTACACCACCGTTCACATAAAATACCACCACACATGCAGTTTCACCAGTAGGACTTCAGAACATGATAACACCACCCTCACATATACCATTCCAGATTTGTGAATACCTGTACCTGTACATCACACTACTACACAGGGCAGGGTAAATACAACTTTTGGTTCACATCAACATCCCATAATTTATGCAATACCCAATCCTGTCCTAATCTGCCACCTCAGCTAGGCCAAGGGTAGCAGACATTGTCCCACTCCATCAGATGTGCCCCCAAGTAACTATTGAGACATGATGTAGGCAGTAACCAAGCTATGTTGCACTGTAACTGCTAGGGCATTGGCGTACATGGAATATACATTACATATTGACAATGACAAGGTCTGCCTAGGCATTTACCACCTCTAGTACCATCCCACTGGGTTCAAGGTTTCAACCCCACAAGTCAAGCACTTAGAAATGCATGATGTTTGCAATCAGACCTGATCAAATGTCATGTATCAGTATCCTAATTTAGCAACCTTTACATACCTTGTAGTCAGCAGATGACCAAAATATGGGTATACAACTATCAAGCCATTAGTCCAATCCTATACAGGCCATATCTATGGCGTAAATGTAATGGCTGCCTCACATTCAGGGAATACCATTACCAGTATTTGATGTATATTGTCCCTGAGATAATAGGAGAGTCATATAGTTGCATATACAGGTATGCTACACAGATGGTAGTGGACTGACACTTAAGAGCCACAAATGCAGATAGATGGGGCAGCTAATACTCAATGGTTAGGGTGATCCACAAGCTCACATCGATTGTATAGGCAGATGGAGTCACATGTGCCAATGTCATTAGACCATCTCCACAATACAGACATGGAGATTTCTTGATATGGGAGATGTACATCCATTGACAGTAAACCATGAAAACACATCTACAACTTATACTCAGCCTGGGTGGTTACTACCCATTCCCAATAGTCTACATGCATGTTGCATTGACCACATTGTCATATAAGCTACAGTGAGGCAACTAATACCATACAACCCGAGCCAAGTCCCAGGATAGTCAGTACTCACCCCCCTGTGGCTGCTGTGCTGCCCTCAAACGCCCATCCACCACGAGGTAGCCCACCACTGAAATGCGGGTCATGAGGAAGGGTCAGGGTCCGACGGGCACCCCTCCCTCATTGGGAGGACATTCCCAGCTGAGCCTCCGCAGTCTTCCGGGCCCAGAGTCTCAGGCCCTCCCACCACTTGAGACAATGGGTGCTCTGCCAGCTGTGGACCCCAGGGTCCACACTTGCTTGGCGATGGCACACCAGATTCCTTTCCTCTGATGGGCATTTACCAGCATGGATGACACAAACAAAAGGAGAAAGTCATGTACACTGGCACCATACCAACAGCAGTGGCCCGTACACATCTGACTCACCAAGTGCCCACACATACCCATCCTCTCCAATCACACATCTTTACTTCATGCCCAATGCATGCATGTACTCCCTCACCGGTACAATACCCCATTCACTGTCACACGCACCCCTATCACACATGACTATGGCATTGGGCTCACCTGCTTCTATGGTGCCCCCATACAGCTGCCAATACAGGGGTAGGACCCTTCCACGAGCTTCTCCAGCTCGTCTTGGGTGAAGTCTGGGGCCCTATCACCTGCAGGATGTGGCATGATGGCTCCCAGAGACAGTACACAGCAGCTCAGGTAGTGGAGGTCTTGCTAGCAACAGTGTCAGGAGTCAAGTGAGCAAGGCTGCAGAAAATGGCAGTCACGTACAGGACCGTCACCACCAGCAGTTATCGCCACTGGCCCCAGTCCGCCATAAGCAGCAATGGTTACCAATGACAAGTCGCATGGCTGTTGCGACTGCCTACAGCCATGACGACATACGCCAGTGGACTTAGGTCACTTCCAACTGTCCAGTGCAGCAGGACAGACGGCTGCCATTTTGTGCACATATCATGCTTTGATGTGCCAAAATAAGTGTGCCATACACATATTGGTCCATATGGTGGAGTAAGCCTATATTGTGCCATCATGGGAGTGCAAAGACATGTGACATGGATGACACAGTGACATGATGTGGCAGTATATCTGATGATGGGACTGTTTAGCTACTCATAGGCACATAGGCAGTGGCAATATATTGGTATATCCCATTATTATTCTATTGATCATTGCAGGACATCTCAGTCTGCCACAAATGGTATATTACACATGTGATATGTGTCCTATAAAACTTACAGGTCCAGCAATGTGCTGCAAGGATGGTGTCCAAGCAGTGCTACGCATGTCCTACAGTGTTAGGTGTGAACGATTATTACATGTTCTGCTTATATCGGTAAAGTGCATTTCTCAATGTACATTCTCTCCTCTCTACCTAGGTATTCTGCCATGTGGAGATTGAGACAACCACCAGTGTACCATCCACTAGTTGACCTTGCAACCCTGGAGGACAGGCATATCATCCAGACTTATTATCTGAATCGTCAGACCATCATGGATCTGTGTACACAGTTGGAGCCTGATCTCTCACCAGCCATTCACAATCCCTATAGCACCTCTCCCACAGTACAAGTCTTGTTAGTGCTACACTTTCTTGCCATAGGCTCCTTTCAGAATACAGTGGGCTTGGCAGCGGGGATGTCGCAGCCCATGTTCAGGCATGTGTTGAAGGATGTACTGTGTGCATTGTTGAAACACCTGGACAGCTACATCAGGTTCCCCCAACGTGCGGATTTGGCCTATGTGAAGGCAGACTTTTATGATATGGGACACATCCCTCATGTTATAGAGGCCATTGATGACACACATGTAGCCCTGGTCCCTCCCAGTGTCAAGGAACAGGAAGAACTACCACTCCAAAAATGTTCATGTGGTATGTCTGGCAGACCAGTGCATCTCCCAGGTCGCAGGCAAGTTTCCTGAATCTGTGCATGACTCCCACATTTTGAGGAACAACAATGTCTCACACATGATGGCACGACTACACACAGAGAGGGCCTCGCTCCTTGGTATCTATGCATATGAAGGTGTTTCATTGTCATGGCACCTGTCTTCACATTCTTCCCTGTCACTGTACCTGTATTTTCACTGGTCCTACATTTTGTAACCCAGGTGACTCTGGCTATCCTAACCTTCTCTGGCTGTTGACACCAGTGAGGTACCCTGTCACGGATAGGAAACTCCATTTCAATGAGGCCCACAGGAGGACGAGGCATGTAATCAAAAAAATATTTGGCCTCCTGAAGGCTAGATTCAGGTGCCTGGACCTATCTGGAGGTGCCCTCCTCTACTCGCTCCAAAAGGTATGCCAGTAATAGTAGCTGCATGCTCCACAATCTAGCCCTGAGACGTCAAATACCATTGCTAGCTGATGAGGGTGAGGCAGCTGGACCAGTGGCTGGTAAGGCTGACATGGCAAGTGATGAGAAGGCAGAGGTGGAAGGTGCAGCTGACTATAGAACTGAGCTTATCAATCAGTACTTCCAGTGACATACAGGTATGGTGCGTGTGGGTTTTCAAGTCATGTATATCCACATGAATTGCTGACAATAGTCCTCCTGAGTTGACTCATCAGTGGGGGCGTAATCTGGTCCTCTCCCTATGTGTGTGCTGGGGGAGCTGACTGATTGCATGTAAGGTGCACAGTAAAAGTGTCTCAATGCTTACAAGTAAACTCACTGCAGTTTCCTACACTCACATCTTCACTGTATAGACCACTATTGAGTTATGTTTGCTGCAATCTCCTGTTCTCATTTCATTCCACCCACTGACTGTGGTATTGAAAGATGTGCTTCTACTACCTATGTCTTGAGGCATTCATAGCCATTAGCCTTTGCTAAATGATTTTAGAAATGAGGGTTGTACATGACAGATGGCAGCTAAAGTGATGTTTGATACATATCCTGTGACTGGGGTTGTATAGGTAATCTCTGGGGGGCCCCTGCTTAGGAGGTGTTCTACACTGGGCATGGCATCTATGAGCTACATATGTGAGATGTGTATATGTGCCTATGGTGTAATGGTGGTTTATAAGTGCATTTGCCAGCTCTTGGTGTATGTGAACATCAAATTAGTAGCAAAGGATTGTGAGTTGTGTGGAGGGGTGTTATATGGTGCAGACAGTAGGTGTGTCTGATGTGTGTCAGGTGTGGGTTTTTCAAACTGTCCAATGTGGTGTTGTATTCTGACAGTAGTGAGTTCTGAGAATGGCCGTTCACACCGTAAATGGTTTTCTGCCATGAAAGAACTACTGTGGTGATTTGTGACTCATAATCTGGTGGGTGGAACTGTGTAGGACTGCTGGTGGTGGCTGTGGAACCGCATCTTTCCCACCCTCCTGTCTCCTGGTGGTGTAAGGCTGTTTTTTGGCGGTCTTCACAGTGTGGGTCGTAATACGACGGTCAGATTACCGCCTACATGAAGGTCTTTTGGCAGCCACCATAGCGGCATTCTTCTGAAAAGACCGCCAAAGTCATAATAAGGCCCAAAGTCTTTAGATGAGAGTTTGAAATATTCACAATATTGCAGTGATGAACAGGAGATGAAACAGTCGAAACTTAAAGAGAAATTTATGTTGGCGCAGATGAGAATTGCACAAAGAGGGTTTCAAAATCAGTCATTTGTTGGAAATGGTGGTGCAGTTTAGAATGTAAATGGTTCTAAATGGAATCCAGATAGGTAGTTTTCAAGTAGGAATACAGGATGTTTTACAAGGGATGATGGTGTCTCAAGTTACAGGAAGAGGTCTTCTGACTGATCCAAGTACAGGTGTCGATGTTGCAATGCTGAAAAGGAAGAGGTCCTCTGACTGATCCAAGTACAGGTGTTGATATTGCAATGCTGAAAAAGATGACTCCCTGTCATCTTGGTAACAGGGTGGGGCATTAGAAATGTGAATGTAGGCTCAATCCAGACAGAAATAATAATAATCAGTTACATGGAGGAAAACAAATGTAGATAAAAAATGTTTCTATGCAGCAGGTACAAATACCAATGCAAAATCAGACATAACCTGTTCCCGTTCCTCAACCACCTGTAAATAACGCAAGACTGAATCAAAATTAGCTACAAAAAATGATTCAAAATGTGATGCTGATGCAAAATCAGAATGCAATTCAGCAATTTCCTATGTTTAGTGATGGTACAGGCATGTCACAATAAACGTACCTGAGAGGGGAGGTAGATTGTATGCTTGGTGCAGTCCTAGAGGTAGACTAGACTGGACCATTTGTGAAAGGTGAGGTAAAGTGCCACCAAGTGCAATTTCTTCTGACACCAGAGCTACCTGTTCCACTATGAGAACAGCAAAGTACCAGACCTACCCCTCTTGAGAAAAGAGATTCAATTTGTAGTTTTAAAAGTTGTTAATAGACATATTACAAACACAATTTCAAAAGAGGTTTCTGTAAAAATAGGATCATTTGAAGAAAATCATCAGTATGATGTTTGTGATTTAAGTCCTGTGAACCTTTTAGGGAGAGATTTATTGTGCAAAGTTAAATTGTACTATCTATTGCACACCTCAAGGAGTTGAGTTTCAAACTCATGATGTCAATGTAGATTTTAAAATTGTTCAACAAGAGACTGCATGGATCTATCTAGTGCTGATGACAAAATATTTACCTGTGTTTTTAAAAGAGACAGTAAATCCAGAATTGGGACTTCACAGGAAATTATATCAGATTAATCTAAGGGGTAGAAACAGTCAGAATAAACATAAAACCGAATGCAGTTTTTCCAAGAACTCCACCTTATCACATGACACTTGAAATGATAGAAGGAATCATCCCAAATGTAAGTGATATGCTGGAGAAGGGCATTTTTAAGGAGATAATTGGGAGTCCATGCAACTCATCAATGAAGGGATTATGAATACCCGGTGGGACATTTAGAATAGTCAAAGATTGGAGAAAGGCAAATGATATTGTAATGCCTTGTTGTCCTGAGGTACAGAATCCTGCCACCATACTTTAATAAATACCATGCACAACTGATCTCTGTCAGGCTTTCTTCTAAATTACATTGCATGAAGACAGTATCTGTACTGTTTTGTGTTTCAAGAGAAAGTATTAGCATGGTGTTGAGTCCCACAAGACTATACTGAAAGTCCTCCCATTTTTTATCAAATGCTGACAAAAAATCTGGAGTCATTGATCATGCCCAAAGTTCAGTGCTAGTGCAGTACATAGATGACCTTCTTGTAGCATCTGAGACAAGAGAATCTTGCAAAGTTCACATCATTGCATTATTGAATCATCTGGCAGAGAATGGACATAATTTGTCTCCAAACAAACTGCAGTATTGTCAAAAAAAGGTTGAATATTTGGGACACATCCTTGGAAAAGAAAACAGAAAAGTGTCAAGAGAGAGAGTTGAAGCCATTCTGAGAATGAGTCCTCCTAAAACAGCACATACCCAACTTTTCCTTGGAGGCAAAACCTTTATTGTGATTGATGCATAAAGATGTACTAGATCTGATCCCATGGGATGATGAATGCATGAAAGCATTCCTAGAGCTGAGAGAAAGTCTCTGTCGTGTCCTGGCACTGGGAATGCCAGTTGATCCAAAAGATTTCATACTGTTTTGCAGTGAGAGGGAGCGCTCTCTCAATGCTAACACAATTGCATGTGGATGCAAAAAGCTGGTTGCATACTTTTCTGTGAACCTTGATCCCGTAACCGCTGCTGTCAGAAATGGGTCCTTTGGTTAGCAGTCAGGTTATCTCCTGTCCAAGCAAGGACCCTCACTCTAGTCAGGGTAAAGGAGAATCACACTCAGTTAACCCCCACTCACTTCCTTGGTAGCTTGGCATGAGCAGGCATGCTTAACTTCAGAAGCAATGTGTAAATTATTTATACCAACGCACACAGTAACTCAGTGAAAACACTATGAAATGACACAACACAGGTTTAGAAAAACAGATTTTTATCTAAACAAAAACAAGACCAGAAAAGTCTTAAATCCTTTTGAAAACAGAGAAAACATTGTTAGAGCTCAAAAGTATGTGGGTCTCGTCAAAATAACACTGCACGAGCAAGTGTGCATTGGAAAAGGCCAGCGATGTGTCGAGTTCTCACTCGCAAGCGAGACCGTGTATCGTTCCTCAACTGGTCGGGTCGGAGTGCATTGTTTCTTCTCTGACGCAAGAAAGCGATGCATCGATCTGGACAGGCACCTCGGGTCTGGGCAGGCTTTGCATTGTTTTTCTGAGCCCAGCGATGTTGCATAGAAAATCTGGTCACATGGTATCACCAAATCGCGCTGTATGGGGTTGCGACGTTATCAGCCTCTGTTAGAGGGTGTTGCACGTCGTTTCTCCAGCCACGATGCAGGTGGAGCGTAAATTTCAGCCGTGAAGCCGGCGGCGCATCAAATATTTCCCCACACAGCGGTCTGTGCGTGGATTTTCAGTTTTGGTCTGCCCGCTTCACCTTTCAAGGGCCCAGGAACTGGATACGGCACCACTTGGCAGGGCAGGAGTCTCAGCAAAGAAGTCTTTGATGGCCCTGAGAATTAAACAACAGGAGGCAAGCTCAGTTAAAGCCCTTGAAGATTCTTCACAAGCAGGAATGCACAACAAAGTCCAGTCTTTGTCCCTTTTCACAGGCAGAAACAGCAACTGCAGGACAGCTCCACAAAGCACAGGCAGGGCAGCACTTCTCCTCAGCTCTTCAGCTCTTCTCCTTGGCAGAGGTTCCTCTTGATTCCAGAAGTGATCTAATTTTCAGGGGTTTGGGTGCTCTTCTTATACCCATTTCTGCCTTTGAAGTAGGCCTACTTCAAAGGAAAGTCTCTTTTGTTTGTAAGATCCACCTTGCCCACGCCAGGCCCCAGACACACACAGCAGCATTTTCAGGTGTAAGTGACCACTCCTCCCCTCCCTCCCAGCACAGATGACTCATCAGGATATGCAGACTACACCCCAGCTCCCTTTGTGCCACTGTCTAGAGAGAGGTGCAAACAGCCCAACTGTCAAACTGACCCATACAGGGAATCCACAAACAGGCAGAGTAACAGAATGGTTTAAGCAAGAAAATGCCTACTTTCTAAAAGTGGCATTTTCAAACACAATCTCAAAAACAACTTTACTAAAGGGTGTATTTTCAAATTGTGAGTCCAGAGACCCCAAATTCCATGTCTATCTGCTCCCAAAGGGAATCTATGCTTTAATCATATTTAAAGGAAGCCCCCATGTTAACCTGTGAGAGAGATAGTCCTTGCAACAGTGAAAAAACACATTTGGTAGTACTTCAATGGACAGGACACATAAAACACACTAGTGTATGTCCTACCTTAAACATACACAGCAGCCTGCCCATGGGGCTACCTAGAGCCTACCTTATTGGTGTCTTACATGTAACGTAAGAAAAGGGAAGTTTTAGGCCTGGCAAGTGGGTATAATTGGCAAGTCGAATTGGCAGCTCAAAACTGCACACACAGACACTGCAGTGGCAGGTCTGAGCCATGTTTACAGGGCTACTTATGTGGGTGGCAAAACCAGTGCTGCAGGCCCACTAATAGCATTTGATTTACAGGCCCTGGGTACCTCTAGTCCACCTTACTAGGGATTTACCAGTAAATCAGATATGCCAATCATGGATAAGCCAATCAACCATACAATTTACACAGAGAGCACATGCACCTTAGCACTGGTTAGCAGTGGTACTGTGACCACAGTCCTAAAGCCAACAAAAACAGGTCAGAAAAAATAGGACGAAGGAGGCAAAAAGATTGGGGGTGACCCTGCAAAAAGGGCAAGGTGCAACAGCTGCTTTGCCTGGTTGCCCTCTGGCTTTAGCGGCAATAAGTGGGAGTCTTGAGAGATGTGAAAAAATAGTGATGGGACATCCATTGAAAGTTATGGTTTCTCATTCTGTTGAAGATTTGCTTATGAGGACCAGTACTCAGCACCTTACCAACTCAGGGCTTACAAAATGGGAATGGCAGATTCTTTTAGGAAGTAGCATTGTGCTAAAACAATATGGCCGATTCTAAATTCCAGCAATTACCCGTTCCTAAAGGAGAAGAATCTGAGAGCTTTGAACATGATTGCCTTGATGGTACATACTTATGGGCCATACCCAGAGCAGACATAAAAGATAATCCATTAATAAGTACAGATTATGTCCTATTTGTGGATGGCTCATGCTTGAGAACAAATGAGGATTTTTGGGAGCAGCTTATGCGGTCTGCACAATTCAAGAAATAATAGAAGCTTCATGGCTTTAAGGAATTTCCTCAACACAAGTTGCAGAATTGCTCGCTCTTACCAGACCTTGCAGCTGGACAGCCCAAATGAGTGACTACATTTACTGATAGTAGAGATTTGCTGTTGTCAAGGACTTTGGGCAGTTGTGGTCATAGTGAAGTTTCATGACATCATCTGGTTCACCCATTTGAAATGGGGAACACATAAAGAATTTACTGGAAGCTCTACAACTCACAGCAAAAAGTTCTGTAGTGAAATGCGTAGAACACAGGAATGACAATAGCTATGTCACAGTTGGCAACAGGCATGCTGATGAAATGTCATGCTGTTTTGCATTTGTGGCCTGCACATTTAATGGATCGTTCACAAATGAATCTCAGGAAGAAATAGTTTTTTTCTATGATGATGAGAGTTGCTGACACTTGGGATGAAGTGAGACGATTGCAGAAAAATGCACCAGACAGAGAAAAAAAAGGGATGGATCAGAGCAGGATGTGGGATAGATTAGTATATTGTTTGGGTTTCAAGGGATGGAAGAACAGTACTGCCAGACAGTTTGCTACCTCCAATGGTGAGACATTTCCACTGACTGGCACATTTAGAAAGAGATGCCATGATGTAAACCATTAAGCAATATTGGTTCAATCTCATATTCAGAACCCAAGCAGAATATTTCATTGATGTGTAACCTGTCAACAGATGAACGTAGACAAACAAGCACAAGTCACATTTAGTCACATCGGGAGATCAGGCAATCCTTTTAACAGGATGCAGATGGACTTCATTGAAATACCTATTTGTAATGAGCTGATATACATCCGGGTGATGTGTGCATTTTCTGCAGATGGGTGGAAGCCTACCCAACAAGGATAAATGATGGTCTCACCCTAGCAAAGTCACTGTTGAATGACTTAGTGTCCAGGTACTGTATATCAGTTTATCTAGAGTGAGATCGAGGTACTCACTTTAATAGTGAGATTATAAAAATGTTATGTGCAGCATTACAAGTTGAACAGAAGTTGCAATGCAGTTATCAACCTGAATCTTCAGGCATAGTGAAGCAGCCTAACAGGATGATTAAATCAAGATTGGCAAACGTTTGTGCTTCCACTTCACTAAAATGGCCTGGTGCTTTGCTTCTAGTATTGAATTACACCTGGCAGAAAGACTGGTTTATCGCCACATGAAATCTTGATAGGCAGAGCGATGAGAGTACCTGAGGTTCCAGCAAATACACTTATGAATATAACAGATGACATGGTACTCGGTTACTGGAAGGGATTGGCTGATTTGGCACATTCTGTCTCTCGACGGGTTGAAGTGGTCCTTGCAAATCCACACCAAGAGCAGTGCCATGACCTTAGTCCTGGAGAGTGGGTCTTGGTAAAGAAACACATGAGAAAGTCCCATCTAGAGCCACATTAGAAATGCCTCTATCAGGTAATTCTGACCATGAACACAGCAGTGAAGTGTGCTGGAATTCTGAACTGAGTACATGAGTCCAGAGACTGAGAGATCCATTTGAAGAAATAGTGTTCTATGAGCCAGGACTGAGACACTGGTGAATGTACCACAGCAAGTAGTATGAAATCAGACTCAGTGGATAAAACACTGTTATCAGTGAAAAAAAAAGGAGTAAGGGGTGAAGTAACTCTGACAGGTGAAGAGGTCCAATTACCAGACATCTCACAAAGGAGCATTAGAGATCTTGGCACTGGAGAAGAACAAAGACACCAAGTTGAAGAAGTGACTTCTGGATCAGTCACTGGACAAGCAGAAAGTTTTGAGGATCCAGGAGAAGGAACGAGTTCTGGAACAGAGACAAGAAATGATTCACATAATGTCACATGGCCAAAAGCTTACTGTCAAAAGAAATTAAAATCAAGTGTGCCAGTTGAATCCATACCACCAACAAGCAAGGAAGAAACAGAAAAAAGTGGTATCAGTGACATGAAAGAAGAACAAAACACACTCAGGAGATCCAGAAGATCTCGAGTACCTTGTTAACGATATTCAGCACCCGAATAGACATACTATGTCAGTCAAATTTTGAAAAATGTAATTTCAGACTTGCTTGATTGGAACAAAGAACTGCCTGGACCCCCTTAAAAAAGTTACAAACAAAATGTTGTGATTACAAAGGACTATTGAAATGAAATTGTGAAAACCAGCAAATAGATTGATCAAACTTATAAGTAAAAAATAAAAAGACTAATAAAAATATTGAAAGAGTATAAGAAGAGTACCAGGTCCGAGGGAGCAGCAGAAGAGTAGGAATAACATTTGTAGAAGGACACAGAGTCGGGCTAAGGATGTTTATATGAAGATATTATTAACAAAGCTTAGAGAAAAGAAAACACTAACTTGAAGAAAACTAACCTGAAGAAAGAAGATATTGATATTGTTCAACTTTAACAAAATAAAAATAACTTGCTGTTACAAACATTTATTGGAAGTAGATCCAATTGTAGAGACAAATGTGCATTGTTAATAGAACTAGATGCAAAGTATCCTGGGGGGTTTACTTATAGTTATAATAATAATATCAGTAGGAGTAGCAATAGGTCTAGTGGTACACCTCACATCTGAAATAGAAAAATCTGTAGTACAGTCTATGAATGCAATGGCTAAGCCAAGTATAAATGAAGATCAATTAAAAATATAATTTGTAAATTACATGAATGAAGACCACTTATTGAATGGTTTTTCCAGGAAGATTACACCCAAAGCCTGTTAAAACTAAAACAGGCTCTGACACAGAGCAGGATCATTCTCAAATCCCAATCTTTATTCTGAAATCACAACCAAACTGACTCATTTCAGCTGAGAACTGACCTTTTTTACACATTCTGTGCACACTGCTTTGTTCGCCATTTAAACAATCAAACAGAACACATGATGCATAGACATAGGCTAAATGATTTTCTGCTATGATGTAGAATTTTAACTATTTCCTAAACACAGATGCCTGGTATTTAACTAATGTTATATTATACAATTGAAACAGTCCACTGACAACATGTTAATGTTTCAAATGGATAAGACCTCTGGTTAAATACCGTAGACAGGTGTCGGGACTTTGGCTTCAAACCAACACCTGTGCTCATTAGGCCATACACCTCCACAATGTTACAAAGCAAATACCAAAACAAGTCAAGCAGCATAACTATAAAACCCATCACTGTGCGGTAATAAAGTGCGCCCATAGTATTAACTTCACTAATAAAAGATCAGAGAGGTTCAAAGATAACAATAAATTTATAACATTAACCCACTGTAGTTTTTTAATGGAATCTGCGGCAGCCACAGTGTGTTCTCCAAGTGTCTTCTTGCCCCAATGTTGCAATCATTAAACCAAATGTCTGAATATGATGTGTCCCATTTATTTAATTGTTCCTCATACAATATCATCACAGTGCTGGCCATATTCATTGAAGGGCCCAACTCTCGCTATTCTTTATCACCCCTAAATTCAATGAACCAGGCAATTCTAAAATAGTTTTACTGTGGCATATTTCACAACACTAAATATCCAGACTAAAAAAGATTTTCAAAAGAATGCATTGAGAAAAGAAGACGATGTGTTTAAAAGAAAGATGGCTGTCCCTAAGCCTAAATTAGATAAAGGGCACAGGGGAAAAGTGTGCATGTTCAAGAGAATAATTAGTGGGAAATAGTATTTCTGATTATATGTTTGAATATTCCAAGATGATGATCCTACAATACCTAGGGTGTTTTTCATATGTGGGGAAAATGCTTATTTTAGATTGCCAGATGACTGACAGAGCTTTGAAGCATTAACAATGACACCTACGCAAGTAGTGTGAATGATAGACCACAATTAGTAGGAGATATATCTGGGGCCATTATACCTGGTGTAGGAGTGGTGTTAAATGATGAGAAAATTATACATTTTTCAACAGCAGTAGATAGATTAGCAACTAGTATTTTGGGAGCTTTGTTAATAGAAAGCACTGAGCTTGTGGCAATTAGATCTATGGTTTTACACCTTATGTATCCTACTCACAGAGAAAGGTGGAGTTTGTAAGCTACTTAAAATTGAAAACTGTTGTACATATATTTATGAAGAGTAGGAAGATTGTAGATTATGCAAAAATATTTCTGATCTAAAGCTTGATTGTGAACTTGTAGAAACTACAATTATTGTTCAAAGCTTTGCAAAGGGGTTTTCCTTAATAGCTAATTTGTTTAAGGCAGTAGGAGGAGGGATCCTTAAAACTATACTAGTTCCTGTATTAATAGTAATGGTTTGTTTCCTTTCTACATTAGCAATATACAAAGCAATATAAATAATGTTAATAAAGAAGAGGGCTTACAAAGAAGAATTAAGAAAGATTTGAATTGAATGAGATGGTGAATGAAGAATATAGGAGAATAAAATAAAGAGAAAATGTAAAACCAGAAGGGTCCAGCAGACTTAATGGTATATTGCTTTAAAAAATCTGCCATAGCTGGAAAAAGTTACAGAAGAAAACAGAAATGGCTGTTTTTTTTAACTCAATTTCAATATTTTTTTATTTCAACTGTTAATTTCAATAGGAAAACCTTGAAGGATCTACACAAATGACCCCTTGTGGAATTCAGAATGTTGCCTACTTTTCAGAAATGTTTAGCTGTCCGGGATTCACCATTGGTTTCACACCCATTTCTGACACTAACTGGAAAGAGGCTGAAAGCACAAAAAATAGGAAACTTGGGGTATGCCCCAGTAAAATGTCAAAATTGTGTTGAAAAAATAGTTTTTTTTATTCAAGTCTGCCTGTTCTTGAAACTCTTTGTAGATTCAATTTGCAGGGAATAAACAGATGCTTTCTTCTGCAGCACCTTTTTCTAATTTTTCCCCAAAATCCCAAATTTTAGCTGTGTTTTGGCTAATTTCTCAGTGTCTTCCAGGGGAGACCCACAAACTCTGGGTACCTTCAGAATCACCAGGATGTTGGAAAAAAGGACACAAATTAGGCGTTGATAGCTCATGTGGACAAAAAGTGATGGGGGCCTAAGGGGGAATTACCCCAAGTAGCCAAAAAAGGGCTTGGCACAGCAGGAGGAAAAGACCCGACAGCAAAGGGGTTAAATGTCACTGAAATATAAAATAATGTATTTATAGATAGGAGAAGCTTGTTATTTCCCCTGCTCATTTCCAAGGTCCCCAATTAAGTGTCCTAGGTGCTGCACAGGTTTTATAAAATTTAGGATCGTCTCTGCGCTCGCATTAGTACACCCAAAACATAGAGTGGCTGCATTGCAGAGGGCCCCCCTTCCCTTCCGCAGTCCAGGGCCTCTGTATATCTGTAGGGCAGACGCGTGGAGGAGATGTTTGGGCAACCTGATTAGATTCAGCAGGGGTCTTGTCATGTTTCTAACAGTAGTATTAGTGTACATGCAACAGTGAACCAGTGGATAACTCACATGGCAAGCAAGAGCGTTGGGCAAATGTATTGTGTATCTGCCTTGGTAGAATAAAGGAAAGCGGACTGGCCAAACCACCCGCCCATATTTGCTGTTGACCAGGTGGTCTTCTGTTGAATGCCCCAAAGGTCGATATGTTGTCGGCATCTGGATTCTTTTGCCTCCTCCTGTATCAGCAAAGGTTATATACCTTGCTTCTCATAGCATTTCTATAGAGTTACTGGGGGCTTTCTCACGTAGAACCCCATGATGCAGCATCCAGCTGAGCACAGTGATTTCATTCAAAGCATATGAAACTTTGGTATACTTTACTTTTAAAAGTCTATTAGTGCAGAAACCAAAGCCTTACTATGGTCATGCTGCGGGAAAAGATTTACCTCTTAACTACAGCTGCTGAGAATGCTGAGGAGCAAATTTTCCCTTCCACTTAAGCAGTAACACAAGGGATGAAGCAATGTTGTATATAGAAAATAAAACATTATTCTGCTTTCTTTGCATAAATGAAACAACAAACCTACATGCATTGTATGACCTCATCTTAAAGCTTAAGCATTAGTGAAATCACAACACACAAACCTAAACCATAATAACATGTATCACAACCTATAATATATTTTAGAACATTAGAATTTTAGGAGCTCCACTGATGGAGTAGAAGTAGCTCAGGGCTAATAATGGCAGTGTAAGCTTTCTACTCTAACATTGCAACGTTTGTGTTTATGCTTCTCCCTTTTTGATTGAGGGCAATCTACCCTCAGTGTGTGTAATGTTCTAATATCCATATAACCTTCTGCCTCAAGCTATACCATTTGTTGAACAAACACCCTCTCCATCCTTACAGACCTGTGGCTTAAGCCTATAAGTTGGATTCATAGCCTTTACCAACTGCTGTAGCCCTTGGAAGTGGGCTGTATAGCTTTTATAATAATATCAAACCACATGTAAGAGATGGCTTCATGCCACTCAGGGTGTACAAGTGGATGACTTGGCAGACTACCCAAGACTACCCAGAGTGCTAAATACACCTGACATCTGTGGAAATCAGAGGTGGTTGCCAGGATGCTAGATATGCATCTGTCTTTACAACAGTGCTATGTGAATGTATGTGATGGCTGCGTGATTATATTCAATGATCTTTCATTTCTGTTTTCTTTCCAGTTTTCAACCAAGGCCCATATTACGTATTTGCCACACTGTTCATGTTTGCACATCAGGTTACAAGGAATGCGTTGCACCAGGGCAGCTGCAACCTCGGGGCTGCCTGAGGGAGGGGTGCAATGAATTCAGTAAAATAAAGAGCAGGTGCTTTAAACAGCCGTGCAGCTTTTCAATGTGCAGGTGGCACCTACCTGCACTTTCGAGGCGGGACAGAGATCCCCCTACAGGCGGGCGCAGTGAGTGATTGCACACGCTTGCAGGAGGATGTCTGGGACTTCCATGGGACCACCTTTGTCCCCTCCAAAGGTCTGCCCTCAGAGGGCACACTAACAGTGCACAACCTTTAGTAGTGCACGGTCAGTGCGCCTCCTGATGGCTTTTTACCTTTGTGCCCATGTCCATAATATGATGCAGGTGCAGAAGCAAAGAGATTCCTTCATTTGCATGAGGCCACACCCCAATGCAAATGAGGCAATGCCCTTGTGAGATTGCGCCGGCGCTACATGTGCATCAGTGCTATAAGTAGTACAGAAAGGGCTGCATAAGAGTCTGCGGCCCCTTCTGTAATACCAAAGTGCCCAAGGGACGAACAAAACAGGTGCACACACCCAGTTATCCCCCAGAGCACTTTGCGTAATAAGGCCCCTGGTGGGCTATAATGAATATGGATAGGCTGGACACTGTTTGGGCACAAGATGCATTGCAGTATAGTTATGTGCAACTTAGGTTATGCATGATGAGTTGATGATCTGTCTACATTATGCATGGTCTGATAAGACAATAATATATAATGAATTTTGGTGTGGAAAGCAACATGTGGAAATACCACTACACTGTGAGAGCTCTGGGTTTTCTGTGTGCATTGTGTTTGTGGAGTGATGTGAAGTGAGATGTAATCATCCGATTCCTAAGTCAGTTGTGTTGAGATACACAGTAATGAAACCTGTCGACCAGGAGTGTCCGTTGGTGGAGGTCAGAGATAGACCAGAGGGCTAGACAGATATCAAGTGCGCTCCTAGTAGGATGTGTGTATGTATGATCAATCTATCTTTCGTAATGAAGTAAACGTCATTTCCAGGTAACTGTTTCCAGTCATCATTCTACACATGCTAATTTAGAATGGTAATTGTTTTAGAGGCATGCTTTTACAGTAATCAGTATGTCTTCGATGGCTACTCACTTGATGTGCAGATTTTTCAGAAGCCAAAATGTACCCAGTAAAGGACTAACCAAAGAGAGCACCCGCCCTGCTTTGAGTCATCCATTTTCACCACCAGCTGGGACAGAATGCATACAAACAGAACTTGTTGTAGAATGTTGTTTATATTTCAGCACCATAGGAAGACCGGTGAGGTTTTCTGCTTGGTGGATTCGATTAATGACTTTTGTGAGTGAGGTAAGCTTAAAAAAAAGATCTGCATGACAGAAAGTAATTTATGAGACCACAACGTGTGGCAGTCCCCCGAGAGCTGATGCTCCAGAAGAGAAAATGCTCTCCCCAATCATCCTTGCATTAAAACGAATATATTCATGCACCTTGTTGAAATCATCAGCCTGTACTCATAATCATTAAGGTACCATGACATGACCGTCGAAAGGGTTATGAAATGTTTCCAATAGTTAGTGTACCGAAGGGAATATTGTAGCTTATTGGTTTTGACCATTGTTAGTGTCCATGTCAGTGACATCTTAAGTCGTATTTCAGTGGTTGCCTATCTGTCTTTAGCTATGTCTCTCTTATGTTTTCTCACATTCCTTCTTTGTCTTATTCCATGGCAGCTTTCCCGCCTTTTGGTGGTGTGTCTGTTTTCAATGCCTTTACTTCTACGTTACTTTTCTGCGACTTTTTCGATTCTCTTATTTAGATCTAACAAAATGTAAAATCATTTGGTAGTCTGAAAAACACACCAGCAACACGATCCCAAAGTGTATCCTAAAAATAAAGAACTCATGGCAATAAAGTTGTACATCTTCTTGGCCAACACGGTGCAAAATATGTCATTCAACCATGACATAAATTCAGTTCTGCCGTTTATGGAAAACTCTGCTGCTCCCAGTGGACTGCTGTTACCTTCTGTATTGAGTCGTTTCCTGGGACAGGATGTCATAATTCTGTAGTATGTGTGGTGTCCTATGGGGAGCTCATACATAGTTCCTGGTGGGATGCTAAACTTAATAATTATCTTGTAATTTATCTTGCCTTGTCTTGAATAAACATTCTGCAAATACTTTAACAGAGTGGAATCCAGCAGGTGTCCAACTTTGAAGGCACACTCCATTTACATGGGGTCTAGGAGGTGCAGGTGCAGTGTCAGTACAAGTGCTTGTGACGCTTGTGAAAGCAGTGTAGCTGCTAATGGGCAAGGTGTAGGTGACAAAGGGTGCAGGTGATATTTTATTGGCACATGTCCCTATATCTACAACAGAAAAAGGTAAATGGTATACATTGTAATGAAGAGTAAAACTAAAAATCATCACATTTGCATCACAGTGGAAATAAATCACCGACTGTTGTAGAAGGACAGTTACCACAATGGGGAGGGAAAGTGTTTGTCCATGCCCATATCGAAAAAATAACTTGTAAAGCTTCAGTGTTTTCAACAGCTGTTGATTGTGTTGTTGTGGAATAACACCACAAGGAAATGACTGGTCTGAAGAAATGGGTAACTTTTCTTTACAATGCTTAATGAACTCTTGAAAGGAGAAAATCTGTTTACATTGTCAGGCCTGGCCTACAGGCATTGTTAGATATCTGTTGTCAAACATTCATTATAAACAATACAATAAATTGAGGGGCTTTGGATCAGACCCTTACCCATGATTGGGTGACTTTTTGTCTGTCTCACTTAGTTTTTACTGATTTGGTGGCGTTGTGTCCTGATCTTGGTTTGTTGTCACTGGGTCTCACAGTATTTTCATTGGCCATGTCAGACCTTGCATTGCAGTGCATACAATGGACTTGATTCTATTATTCTCCATCTTTCTCTGCTCATCATCCTTCTGTCACTCACCCTCTTTATTAACGCCCCTACCCACCACACAATGTCCGCTAGCCCTTAAAGAGCCCTAAACAGCCCAGCACTTTGAGTACTGCCACTGATATCGGTGGGTGGTGATTTAATTTTTTTTTACCATTCCAAGATAGTTAAACACACACACACACACAGCTAAAATCTTTTAATTTATTTCTTAGATACAAAAATGTCCGATGCGAATTTATGTGCATCTTTGAATGTATTGTTTAAATATTTTAATAAATCCTATTTAAATATGGCAACCACAAACATGTGCACATTCACCATGGTCGTCTTTGAAGAGAGCTTTTTAAAATATAAGTTAATACATTCAAAGGGAGCTGCCACAAATATGTGTTCATCCGTGGCAACCATCCTTGTATGGCTGTTCTTACTCTTTACTAAACTCCATTCAAAGATGGTTTTAGCAAAGTACGCATATCCAAGCTGACCAGGATGTTGTATTTGAATTTCACCGAAGCCTAGTTCTGATTTATGTGAGATATTGGTTGATAGATGGAATCAGTGGTGTAATCGTTATCCAGTTTGATAATACAGTAAATACAGTTTCTTTAAGGGAACCCTCAATTTAATTGCTCCATGTTAAAGGTCATGAAATAATGGAAGCAATATAGGAGGTAATTGTCACAGAAAGATATTATAAAATTTAGTGGGAAGAACACCAGGACCAGGGTTTTTTCATGAATTTTAGGATTTAATGGCTGAATAAATCTCTTCAACACCTATTGGTGCTTCTAATAATTTCTAGCAACTTGATACATAGCAGATAAATTGCATTCCAATATTCTTTTACTAATGACATCTTGAACAGCTAAAGGCAATCCGGAGTGAAATTATAAACTATCAATATCATTTACCATCATATCTTCTAATTATATGAACCTGATTTTTATCTTTTTAACACTGTACTTATTAGCTAGGAAATGCCCAGGTCTATTGGCATGAAAGGATTATTAGCTTTTTCTTTAGAGATAAGAATGTCAGCTGTATTACTAATGTTGGAGAGTGTTTTTTCAAGAGCAATATTAACATGAAAAGCTTGCAATATATTGTGAGATGAAGCTGCATAGAAAATGTGTTGACATAGAAAATGATGCACGTATTTGAATTGTGCCCACGGGGAGTGGCTACCAATGTATACGAAGACTAATGACAGTTATTAATGCTGAATTAATTATGTACTAATGTTTTCAATTTGTATTAGCATATCATAATTAGAGTAATTTATTAGGTGTTTGCTCATTAATCATTAGGCCTTAGCTTAGCAAGGGTCTGGGCCTAGTTGCCTGGTCACGTATTAAACTGCATTTTCTAAACGTGCAATGTGCTGTTTTCCTGAAGGACACAAAGCTGTACTTTTCCAGAAGTTAGATGTGTGTAGTCGTAGTAAATTCTTTCTCATGAGAACTGGCTTGCTCAAGAGACATTCTTGCTGAATGCAACAGTGTAATTCGTAACAGGTGCAAGGCTGCCTGGAGTACGAGAAAACAATGGGGACACTGACTGGAGAACAAAGTGTAACTTTTCTTACCTGACATTCCAACCGATGAAGACGTCAATAACATGGACCAATCAGAGACATGAGAACCGTGGTTTGTGGAAAATTCTGACAAAGTGCATGGAGGATTATTGTACAAAGATAAAGATGCACCAATTATTATCCAATGAGGAATTATGAGCTAATTAGGTAGTTTTGATTTAAAGGAGTGACCCAAGGAGAGAGCAGAGCAGAGACGCAGAGAGACATATACTTTTCACTTCTTTTGCTTGTCCTTTACCTTTTAAACCATCCTCTATTTACCTTATACTTACTTCTCCTCCATGTGAGGGAAGAGTCCTATTCCTTGACCATGCTATATTGAGACTTTTCCCCGTTCTATCTCTGCTAATGGTGAATCGACTGATGTCCTGAGGACGAAGACTGAGGCTGTTTGCTGATCTGTTGGATTGGTAACTATCCGATGCAAATTTGTAATTGTCTGTTTGCCTTCCTTTCTAGGTACCAACTGCTATTTTGACAGAGGCCATAGTTAGATGTTTTCCAAATTTGTGTTCACTAAATTGTTTTGCATGAAGCCCAACATGCTAATTTGAGGTTAGTTAAGGTGTTCACCTTTATCTGATGCAAATAGACAAATGACTGAGTTTTTGCTTTGTTGAATTACATATTTGAGTTGCTTTATATTAATGATGTACCTAATTACTGAATGAGTATTCTCTATGCATTGATAAATTGTGTTCTAATTGAAAATCTGAAGAATTACTAATGAGATTGATTGTTGATGAGATTAACAGAGATGATATTATATTGTAACCAATAGGGAAATAAATATCCTAACTCTTAACTAGTTTGTTGTGATCATTCGTGACTGAAAGGTTATGGTGTGTTCAACTATTGAATCTTATTAAATGTCATTAACTCGTTGATTAGTTACTGTGAATATTGATTGGGTTATTGATCTATTTATTTGTGATGCCAAAAAGACCCCTCGTACTTGGAAGTCCCCGACCGTGGTCCAAAGGATCGTCAACCTATGCGTGTCTCCTTGTAAGTTTACTTATCAAGGCTCTGACGCGCTATCAGTTTTTGGTAGCAGTGCGGATGGTTTGGCCCTTTGGGGCCCCAGTACAGAGACTACGGTCTGATAGAGTTGTTGGTTCAAAAGGTCTGCTAGAGATTGATGGGCGTTGTTTGGAAGTAAGCAAGGTGTATCGGAAAATTGGGTTTTGGGAAAATTGTTCTTTTCAATGATGCAAACTGGAGAAATGATGTGCCCTTAAGTCCCAAATGACTTTCCCAGAATCTCGGAGCTTGCTGAAGGAAGTTTGAGTATGTTCTCAGTGTTCTAGTGATAGTGTGAATGAAGTAGGTTTTGCGCTTGCACAGCTTATGCATATCGCAGGTGAGTTGATATGTTTGTGAGGACTTTAGGCCAAATGATGATGTTTTAGTAGGGGTGTGCGTACTCCACAGTGTGAAAGTAGGGAAGTCGGCGAACTTCATGTGTGTGTGGCGCTTTGTGCTCAAAAATTGTGCACATGGTTGTTGATGATGTACTGACCCTGAGTGGTCTAAGACTCCAGAGTATATTGATAAGTGTATGAGACACTTGGTTTATGTTGTAATTTGCGTGGTTTAATAGGTCGATGGTGAAATCGATGAGTCGGGCATGAGTCAAAGTGAGTGAATGAAAACTTCGATGGAGATTTGGTGAGTTCTAAAGTGCACTAGAATGACCCATTGAGAAGTCATGAGTAAAATTTGCTGGTCAAAATTTGCTTGCGACTGCGGGATCTGAGAAGGAGAGAGTAGTGGCCGAGGCTAATCGAAATCTCTGTAAAGTTCTGAAGCGATTGTGTTACCCTTTCCTGTAGTAAACCGGAAAATTTGAGTTTATTATTGGTTGGTGCTCGCATTATATTGAATTCGAGAGTGGGAGGACAATCCGCAAGACTTTGTCAGCCGCAGTGTGTGTGAGTGTGACGTCATTGGAACTGCGCTGGGATAGGTCAGTTAGTGAGTAGGGTCGCGCACGGATTGGCAGCCGTCTGTGAGAGGCAATTGGTTGAGAAGGTAGTGGAAGAAAGTTCTGGGAATTAAAGTCACTTCCTGATTTGATCATAAACAAAATAAAAGATGCAAAAATGAAGTTTTTCAAGGCTTTAAAGAGTGCCTTAAGGGGAGACGTATATATTACCGCGAGTGTAGGGGAGGTTACACTGCCAGAGGATACACCAGCTTATGCTGTAATGGAGGAAAAGGGGGTCATGCCATGTCTTTGGCTAAAGCAATGGTGTAAAGCTACAGAGAAAGAAGGGTGTTTGGCGTTTCCGGAGCACGGAACGTTCAATTTGAGAATTTTGGAAAATTTGCGGAGGGTGCTAAATGAGCTAAAGCCAACTCCGAGACCAGCACAGTTTGAGGCATTAGCAATTTGGGAGCTGATGGCAATACGACAACAGCAACAGAAATTTGAAAGGAGGATGAGGAAAGCAGAAAAGACACTAGCGGAGGCTAGGTGGGATAGTGCACAGAGAGTTTGGAGCTGGGAAACAATAGATGGGGTCAGGCTGTTTCCAGCAATAGCTCAAGAAGGTGAAGACAAAGGGGGGAAAGCCACTTGTAAGACTGACAAAAATCCTTCCAAAGACAAAGAGGCTAGGAAGCCATCATCAGAGGTAGATGATTCAGACGATGATGAGTTCCTTAATCAGTTACTGAATGACCGACCACTGCCATATGCAATAGATGACAATAGACCAAGTACTAGTACATGTCCTTCAGGTTCGACTCAAGAGAAGGTGACAACGAATCCGGCACAGGTTAGTCCTGTCTCGACACCAGTTCCGGTGCAGAGTAGTCTTAGTCTGTCCACCGCTCACGGTATGCAATCTCAGCTGCAACCACCGCAGGTTCAGCGACTTTACCCTGATGTCCCAATCTTAGAAACTACCACAATTCTGATGGTGCAGACAGAGCCAATATACGGAAGACCAAAGTTGATTCAGACTGATCCCGCTCCACCATTACTGCCCCAAGTACAGCAACAAATGATTCCGAATTACACTTCGGTCACAGGACAGCAGTCGACCATGGCACCAGTAGTGAAACAGAATATGGGAGTTAAAACTCCACAGGTTTTGGGAAACAGGCAGACGCCAGCCGCCATATCTTTGCCCATTACAGTTGATCCACCAGTACTGTTGTATGTGCAGGCGAAGCCTAGCATATGCAATCAGGGAGTAATGACTCAAGAGATGACAATAGGAGGGTTTGTAGGGAGCTCTCAAGGAATGACTCCAGTGGAACAGACATTTGAAGGATCTAGGTCTTTGTTAGACTTCAGTCCGATTGGGGCTCTTCCAGAGGCCATGAGACAGACAGGTTCGAGACTGTTAACTCCGCTTATCTCGAGTGCAAATATACCGCAGACACCTTTAGCGCAGGCTGGGAATATCTGCTTACAAGGTTTAACAGCACAACAGCTGAACGACTGGTTAGACAAGCTTAATACTCCACAGACTACTCCCGCAGCAGCAGGGAGAATGGAAGGAGAAGAGTACCTGAATTTTGTGAGGTTGGGCATGGAGGCCAATGAACTTATGTAAGGGAGTATGGGAGTGAACAGGTTGAAGTCATACACGGAAGAAGAACTGAGATGCTTGTGTCCAAAGATAACTAAAGAAGTGAGCAGGGTGCACCAGAGGTTGGCAAATTTGGCAGATAAATATGGAATAGATTTAGAAAGTACCAACCATCTGAAGAGAAGTTACAGGTAAGACTTTGAGCCTAAGGATTTCGAGCACATGAGGTCTACTGGGATGAAGGCACACCTCAAAGAGATACTGCTGAGTGCACAAGTTTGGGGAGCCTTAGAGAAGTGGGAAGGCAGATGGGCGAAGAAAAGAGATAAGAGGATAAGTGATTGCATAGAGGAGTCAGCAAAGGCATTACCGGACACCGGTACGGTAAAGATGTTACTAATGAGAGAGACTGCCAGAGCGGTTCTTGTCCATGTGCCGTGGACTAGAGGTGATATCCTATCATTTACGAATGATTTTCCCAGGCTGAGGGAGAAGCCAATCGAGTGGTATCAGCAGATGGACAGGTTTGTGATGCTTGTGAAATGCCTTTGGGAAGACATGAATACTCTCTTTGAGATCATAGTTCCAGCTGAGCTTGTGGCTTGCGTGCAAGAGGGGCGTGGATTGGCCGACTGAGGAACCGGCAAGGGAAAGAATCACAGGAGCACCGTCTCCCGAGGTGATGAAGTATTACTATAAGGTGATCGAATTCTTGAAATCGAGAGTTTCGCCAAAGAATATTGATTGGCAGAAGATTGATCGAACAGCTCAGGAAGCCAAGGAGTCGATACATGCCTTTTATGAGAGGTTGTTGAAGGCGTTCAACCACTACAGTGGTACAGAGGTTGTTGAGGCAAAGGACATGAATCATTTTGTGTTTGGATTTGTTGAAGGGTTGAGACCTGAGACTAGCCAGATGATTAAGAATCACTTGATTTTCTGGCAAGCAAAGCCGATTGATGAGGTGTTGCAGTATGCGAAGTACTGTAGTGACAAGATTGAATTGAAGCAGAGAAGGTTAAAAGAGAAGGCGATGGTGATGCAAATTAAGGCAGCACAGTCAGGGATACAGGGAGGTTGCCTACAGCAGATGGTGCAACAGCCGCAAGGAAACGGGATTTTTCAGGCGCAAGTGAAAGGCAGAGGTCACGGAGGTTTTGTGAACAGAAGTCCAGATTTGAACACTGTAGTGGTTCAAAACGATGTGCAGGGGATGAAGAAGATGTTACCTTGTCATGCGTGTGGGGTCGTTGGACATTGGAAGCAGGAGTGCCCGATGATGGTGCAGGAGGGTGTTGTTCAACAAAGCAATGATGTCAGTTCATTCCAAAATGTGAGAGGACCGAGATTGAGAGGTACGAATCCGAATTTTCAGAATAATGTGACTCAAATGCAGGGTTTTCAACCTATGCAGCAGGTGCAGATGCCACGTATACAGCTGATGCAGTTACAACAAATGCAACAGCAGGTTCCTATGGTACCTAGAGAGCAAATGCAAGTGCCTTTAGCGCCAATGGAACAGCAACAGGTGAAGCTTCCTCAACAGGTCACAGGTCAAAGGATGAGTCAAAATAACACAGTACAACAATACCCATTGCGTGGTGAGAATGGAATAAACGATGAATGGTCGGGTGAGAGTTCAGATACTGAGGAGTGTAGGCTTGCAGCATCCTTAGAGGTAGATCAGAAAGGGCACTTTCTTCAGGGGAAGGTGATGGGTCACAACATTTCATTCTTGGTTGACACAGGTGCTACACGCTCTACAGTCAGAAGTGCAGAGGTTCCGAAACTGCCTCTTTCAGGATGTACAGTTAAGGTAGTGGGAGTAGCAAACCAACTCCTGACAAACCCGATCACAGATCCGGTTCAGGTTGAGCTTGGCACTTTCCAAGGACTGCGATTCAAGTCCCATGTCCCTACTGGGAAGAGACTTAGGGGGTGATTCCTATCTTGGCGGGCGGCGGGAGCCGCCCGCCAAGCGGGAACCGCCAGAAGACCGTACCGCGGTCGAAAGACCGCAGCGGTCATTCTGAGTTTCAAACAGGGCGGGCGGGCGACCGCCAGAAGGCCGCCCGCCCGCCCAGCGGGAAACCCCCTTCCACAAGGATGCCAGCTCCGAATGGAGCCGGTGGAGTGGAAAGGGTGCGACGGGTGCAGTTGCACCCGTCGCGATTTTCAGTGTCTGCATAGCAGACACTGAAAATCTTAGTGGGGCCCTGTTAGGGGGCCCCTGCAGTGCCCATGCCATTGGCATGGGCACTGCAGGGGCCCCCAGGGGCCCCAAGACACCCGTTACCACCAGCCAGGTTCTGGCGGTCAAAACCGCCAGAACCAGGCTGGCGGTAAGGGGGTCGGAATCCCCATGGCGGCGCTGCCTGCAGCGCCGCCATGGAGGATTCCATAGGGCAGCGGAAAACCGGCGGAACACCGCCGGTTTTCCGTTTCTGACCGCGCCAGCCTGTTGGCGGTGCATCCGCGGTCCCCTACCCTGGCGGTCTCGGACCGCCAGGGTAGGAATGACCCCCTTACTGTGCAAAACGAGGTGTTCAATCACCTGTTCAAATGAAGGGATTGAGGTCCAGACAAACAGTGATGATGAAGGAGAGGAACAGGTTTCAGAGACTGAAACGGAGACCACAGACGAGGAGTATCTTCTGATAAACTTCTTCCCGATGTTCACAGTGCCTGATCTCCCGGCAGACTTGCAGGGAACAGTCCATGAGAAGGTGTGGGACTTAACTGGGAAAAAAGGAGTAGGACCAGTTAAAGTCAGTGTGAAGGCAAATGCTGTGTTCCCCCAGGTACCGCAGTATCATATGGCGCAGGATGTCCTTATAAAGGTTGCACAATTAATTGCAGACTTTGTAGACTGGGAGTCTTGAAAGAAGTGATGAGCAGTCCATGTAATTCATCAATAATGGGACTGGAAAGCCCTGTGGGAAGGTTCAGATTGTCCAACATTTGAGAAAGATCAATGACATAGTGGTGAAATGCTGCCCAGTGGTGCCAAATCCAGCTGGGATTATGTTTCAGATTCCTTGCGATGCAGAATGGTTCACGGTAATTGATTTGTTCCAAGAATTATTTTCTGTCCCTTTTCATGACGACAGCCAGTATCTCTTCAGTTTTAAATTCCTGGACAAGGTTTACAGTTGGTGTCGAATTCCTCAGGGGTTTTTGGAATCACCCTCCATATTCAATCAAATATTAAAGAAGGATTTGGAGTCATTGGAGTTGCCTTTTCAATCGACTCTAGTGCAGTACATTGATGATTTGTTGGTCACATCCAAGACAAGGGATCAGTGCAAGTATGATTTGATTGCCTTACTGAATCACCTGGGAAAGAATGGACACAAGGTGTCCCCAAAGAAATTGCAATATTGCCAGAAAGAGGTGAAGTACTTGGGTCATCAAATTGAGAAAGGGTCGAGGAAATTATCCAGGGAAAGAGTAACTGCACTATTACAGATGAATCCCCCAACAACATGAAGAGATGTTAGGATGATTCTAGGAATGGTGGGTTACTGTCGTCAATGGATCCCGAATTTCACAGTCATCTCCAAGCCATTGGTGAGACTTACAGTCAAAGAAGGGCCAGATGTCATATTGTTGAACGAGAAAGAAGTGAAAGCGTTTACTGAGATAAGAGAGAGCATGTGCAGGGCTCCAGCTTTAGGAATGCCTGATTACACAAAGCCTTTTGTTCTGTTTTGTCATGAACGTGATGCTTGTTCTTTGTCTGTCCTGACACAGGTCCAGGGAGTTATAAACCGACCAGTAGCATATTTTTCAGCTACTTTGGACCCAGTTGCAGCAGCCTTACCGGGTTGTCTGCGTGCAGTAGCAGCAGTTGGACAAAGCCTCACAAAGTGTGAAGGTATAGTGATGGGACTTCCTCTAACAGTCATGGTCCCTCACTCAGTTGAAATCCTGTTGACCCGTACTAAAACGCAGCACATGATGAATGCAAGATTGACTAAATATGAAACGATTGGGTCGCCAAATATAACGTTGAAAAGATGTACAGTGTTGAACCCGGCAACTTTGCTTCCAAATGAAAACACAGAGGTTGAAAATGTCGAAGATGTGGAACATGATTGTCTTGAGGTAACAGAAATGTGCACCAAAACAAGACCTGATATTAAAGATACCCAATTGGAAGAAAATGACCACATTATATTTGTTGATGGCTCATGTTTGAGAGACTCAGTAGGAGTGTTAAGAGCCAGATATGCTGTATGTACGATTTCTGGCATCCTGGAAGCGTCTTGGCTTCAAGGAGTATATTCTGCTCAAGTAGCTGAATTGGTGCTCTTACTAGAGCTTGCCATGCCGCTGCCCAGTTGAGAATGACTATCTATACTGATAGCCGATACGGATTCGGAATTGTCCATGATTTTGGCCAGCTGTGGTCACAGAGGGGCTTCTTGACCTCCTCTGGTTCGCCAGTGAAAAATGGTGAGAGAATTAAGGAGTTGTTGCAACGCGATTCGGTTACCTCATGAAATTGCCGTGGTGAAATGCAGTGCACACCTGAAGTCACAAGATTTTGTTTCAATGGGAAATGGATATGCGGATCAAGTCGCAATGTTCTGCGCATTGAACTGTATATCGTTTAAAGATCAGTGGGAATTGTTGCCTAAAACAGAAAATGAGACATGCACAGGTTACGCATTAAGGGTGATTTACACGTTGGAAGAATTGAGATTGTTGCAGGGACGGGCAAGCAAAGATGAGAAGTGTTCATGGGTTAGGATGCAATGTGTACAAAGGCCAGATGATTTGTGGGTCTCAGACGAAGGGAAAATGGTCTTGCTGAACAGTCTTTTGTCACAATTTGCAAGGTTTTACCATGGTCAAGCACATATTGGGAGGGATGCCATGATTAGGTTGTTCAAAATTGACTGGTTTAACCCGAAGTTCAGACAAGCTGCAGAAGTGATTTGCCATAGGTGTATCATCTGTCAACGGATGAATGCGGAGAAAGGGACAGTGGTGAATTTGAGCCACATTGGGAGAGCTGGAGGTCCATTTAGCAGAAGGCAATTGGATTTTATTGAGATGCCCGTGTGTGGAGGTTTGAGATATGTGTTGGTGATTGTGTGTATCTTTAGCCATTGGATTGAAGCGTACCCTACACGCAGGAATGAAAGCCTCACAGTAGCGAAGCTGCTGCTTAGGGAACTGATACAATGTTTTAGTTTTCCGATCTCTTTAGAATCAGATAGGGGAAGTCACTTCAACAACGAGGTAATTAAGCTATTGTGTGCAGCATTGAACATTGAGCAGAAGTTGCATTGTAGTTACAGCCCTGAAGAATCAGGACTAGTGGAGCAGATGAATGGTACTCTGAAGTCGAGAATGGCGAAAATGTGTGCAGCCACGAATTTGAAATGGCCCGATGCGTTGCCTTTGGTGTTAATGTCAATGAGAAATACACCTAACAAGAAAACAGGATTGTCCCCTCATGAGCTTCTCATGGGCCGAGCTATGAGATTGCCCGCAGTGCCTGCAAATGCTCTTGTGAATATCACGAATGATATGGTGTTGGACTACTGCAAGGGTCTGGCTGATGTGGTCCGCTCTTTTTCTCACCAGGTGGAAGCTACCACACTGCCACCGATAAATGATCCAGGACACAACCTGAAAGCTGGTGACTGAGTTGTCATCAAGACACACGTAAGGAAGATGTGTTTGGAGCCACGTTGGAAGGGGCCATATCAAGTGATACTAACAACTACTACTGCCGTGAAGTATGCGGGAATTCCGAACTGGATCCATGCCAGTCATACGAAGAAGGAGACGTGTCCAACTGATGAGGAAGTTGAACTGTTGAAAGTACCAACAACAGAGAAGGAAGTCTCAGGGCCGGAGAGTGATCGAAGGGGAACTGAGACTGAAGGAGAGCCCGTTGAGGACAGCTAGGTCACTCCAGTAAGTGACAAAGGAGAAGAGATCCAGAGGGGTGACGGTGAGCCTATCTCAAGTGAGGGAACAGGAGATCCTAATCAGAGAGAGGTTCTCCCAGAAGCAGACGATTATGGAAATGAGCTAGAGGATTTGACAGACCCAGAAGGTGAAGGAGTTGAGGGGGAAGAGAGTCAGAGTGTCCAAACTCCTCCTCAGCAGATGGCAGGTCCATCAAGAGAAAACACCATAGAGCCAGAGGAGGGTGAAGGGTTGCCAGAGGAAAGATCAAAGATCAGAAAGACACTGAAAGGAGATAAGTGGCCACAATTGCAAGTGAAAAAGGGAGAAGTGGTTGTTGAAGATGCAATAGAGGAAGAAGTTGATACAACAACGAGAGAAGATCTAAGTGAAGGAGAGTTGCAAGGTGATCGCAAGTTGAAAAGAAAAAGAGTAGCAAACAGAAGGTACGCAGGTCCTGAATGGGCGTATGCAACGACAGGTGAATGGCAACAAGAGTTTTGGGCGTTTTGCTTTGATCAGGGAGTTCCAGGTCAGTACTTTGGCACCTGAATCTGGCTGGAGAAACTGAATTGGTGTAAAGATCGAAATAAAGTAAAGAGACTTTGAAAACCTGAATTGACTTTTGAAAGACCGATTTTGGCAAGCTGCTAACCTGAATTGACAAATACCCTGCGAGTGCAACTGCAAGCTGTAAATAGTCGCTGAAGGAAGACTTTTGCTTTTTTTACTTTTGCTGCGAA
The DNA here is from genome assembly GCF_031143425.1 of Pleurodeles waltl. Lineage (NCBI taxonomy): Eukaryota > Metazoa > Chordata > Amphibia > Caudata > Salamandridae > Pleurodeles > Pleurodeles waltl. Next base: position 864,884,523 of record NC_090439.1, on the reverse strand, counting down.
GAAAAAAAAAAAAAAGGGAGAAGAACATTTTCTAACCATCCTCTGTTGTTGTTTGAATTAACCATCCTTCACTTTCTGATTCTTTACAGATCCTGGCTAACACTAGTCTGGATAATAGAGGGAGTAGGCGTTGTAAATCTTTGGGTGTTGGTTTAGGAGTTGTGTGTGTGATATTCATTATGGTTGTGATTGTGGGTGTGACACTAATGGATAAGAATGGGGCTAACAATGCTACAATTCCTGAGACTACCACTGCACTAACAGCTTGGGAGAGGTTTGAGCTGGATACGAGATATTTGCACGAGGGAACTAACGCAAAAGGGGAACTCTCCACTAATGTTTTCTATCGCTTGCTGAGTGAGTATGTTGATACAATGGATGTGAAGGATTGCTTTGTGTGTACACAGATTCCTGTTTCAGTACAAGAGGGGGTTACCTACCACAGTCTGCCACTAACGTATGGGATATGTTGTAGTTTGTTACTAACAAGATTCTTTAACCAGGAGGAGATTCAATACTTTTACTCGAACTATGATCTTGTGTTTTCTTATGTGCATATAATAGAGGATTTGAGTGAGGTAGCTAGATACTATAGTATAAAGTTAGTTAAAGGCTTCTTTGAGTCGACATTGATGATTAGCACATCTTACGCACATCGCAATAACTTGACATGCTTGCTTACACCTGTAGAGAAAAGCTTTCTAGATCACACAGAAGATAGGAGAAGGGCATTAAAGGGCAAATTAGAAAAAGGATTGCAGCAGCTGGCTTTTGCTAGTAGTGAAGGATACGGTGCAATTAGAGAAAAAGGGGAGCTAGCTTTAGATGCATTACATGTAGGGAAGCTTTGCATATCTAGGCCAAAATCATATTATGACAATGTGTTTGTGGGAATGAGTGAATGTAAGCATGTGTTTTTGTTTCAGAGTGAATGGACGTTCATGTTAAGTGGACAGGATCCTGCAATCCCGGGGATCTATTACATATGTGGGCTTAATGCTTATTACTGTCTTCCAAAGGGATGGTATGGGACATGTTATTTGGGGATAGTTTTCCCAAAGATATATCAACTTGACGATTTGAAAAGGTTTCTGAAATTGTCTGAATTACATTGTACTAGTCAGAAGAGAGAAACTGCTGCTGGTGTAGTAGGAGACATATTTGGGGCGATAATTCCTTCAGTGGCAGTTATCTTAAATTCTATAAAGATTCGAAAGTTGTCTACTATTGTGGATAACAGGCTGACAAATTTTTCAGGGGCTATACTCCTGATGGATACTGAACTTGCTGCGGAGAGGGCTATGACTCTTCAAAACAGGCTTGCTTTAGACATTCTTTTAGCGAAAAATTGCGGAGTTTGTAAGATGCTTAATGAGCGTAATTGTTGTGCCTTTATACCAGATAATAGTAATGAGATTAGAAGTATGCTTATTAACTTGACCAAGGATAGTACGGATTTGAAGGAATTGAAAGAACCAGGTGTTTGGGAAAAAGTTGGGAAGGGATTTGCTTCAGTGGGAAATTGGCTTAGTAACATTTGGCATGGGGTATTGTCAAAAATTGTACAGGGGATATTGATTGTTATAGCTTGCTTATTTGGATTGTGGGTGGCATGTAAAATTAGTAAAAGAATAAAATTGAAAAAGGCAAAAAATAATAAGAGGAGGGAAGAAAAACAAAGGGAAAAATTGTATAGGGCAAGATCAATGGGGAAGCCTTTAAGGGAAGAGATGGAGTTCAGAGAATTTGAAAAGTAAAATTTCTGGGGGAAGGTTGGTGTGATGACAAGAGTCATCAGAGTAGGGATTGTTGGAGTGTGTTTTTTCAAAAGCAATATTAACATGAAAAGCCTGCAATACATTGTGAGATGAAGCTGCATAGAAAATGTGTTGACATAGAAAATGATGCACGTATTTGAATTGTGCCCACGGGGAGTGGCTACCAATGTATACGAAGACTAATGACAGTTATTAATGCTGAATTAATTATGTACTAATGTTTTCAATTTGTATTAGCATATCATAATTAGAGTAATTTATTAGGTGTTTGCTCATTAATCATTAGGCCTTAGCTTAGCAAGGGTCTGGGCCTAGTTGCCTGGTCACGTATTAAACTGCATTTTCTAAACGTGCAATGTGCTGTTTTCCTGAAGGACACGAAGCTGTACTTTTCCAGAAGTTAGATGTGTGTAGTCGTAGTAAATTCTTTCTCATGAGAACTGGCTTGCTCAAGAGACATTCTTGCTGAATGCAACAGTGTAATTCGTAACAGGTGCAAGGCTGCCTGGAGTACGAGAAAACAATGGGGACACTGACTGGAGAACAAAGTGTAACTTTTCTTACCTGACATTCCAACCGATGAAGACGTCAATAACATCGACCAATAAGAGACATGAGAACTGTGGTTTGTGGAAAATTCTGGCAAAGTGCGTGGAGGATTATTGGACAGAGATAAAGATGCACCAATTATTATCCAATGAGGAATTATGAGCTAATTAGGTAGTTTTGATTTAACGGAGTGACCCAAGGAGAGAGGAGAGCAGAGAAGCAGAGAGACAGAGACTTTTCACTTCTTTTGCTTGTCCTTTACCTTTTAAACCATCCTCTACTTACCTTATACTTACTTCTCCTCCATATGAGGGAAGAGACCTATTCCTTGACCATACTATATTGAGACTTTGCCCTGTTCTATCTCTGCTGATGGCGAATTGACTAATGTCCTGAGGACGAAGACTGAGGCTGTTTGCTGATCGGTTGGATTGGGAGCTATCTGATGCAAATTTGTAATTGTCTGTTTTCCTTTCCTTTCTAGGTACCAACTGCTATTTTGACAGAGGCCATAGTTAGATGTTTTCCAAATTTGTGTTCACTAAATTGTTTTGCATGAAGCCCAACATGCTGATGCTAATTTGAGGTTAGTTAAGGCGTTCACAATTATCTGATGCAAATAGACAAATGACTGCGTTTTTGTTTTGTTGAATTATATAATAACGAATCTTTGCTGAGTTGCTTTATATTAATGACGTACCTAAATACTGAATGATTATTTTCTATGCATTGACAAATTGCGTTTGAATTGAAAATCTGAAGAATTACTAATGAGATTGATTGTTAATGAGATTAACAGAGATGATATTAGATTGTAACCAATAGGGAAATAAATATCCTAACTCTTAACTAGTTTGTTGTGGTCATTCGTGACATAAAGGTCATGGTGTGTTCAACTATTGAGTCTTATTAAATGTAATTGATTAACTTGTTGATTAGTTACTGTGAATATTGATTGGGTTATTGATCTATTGATTTGTGATGCCAAAAAGACCCCTCGTACTGTGAAGTCCCCGAATGTAGTCCAAAGGTTCGTCGACCTAGGCGTGTCTCCTTGTAAGTTTACAAGTTATCAAGGCTCTGACGCGCTATCACTAAGCATATATTTATGTCAGTGATTTTGAAACTGAAATTTATACTTATCATCACCGAGTGAAATGAATTACATTTATTATATTTATTATTATCATATATATTATCTCCAAACTAGGAAATATGAAGTTAAAATATTTTTATGCCATGATAGAGACATAAACTTCTGTGAGAAAGTAAATAATCAATTCTAGAATATGTAAAATAAGCATTCGAAAAGAAAGTTAATTATGTAACCACTGGGTATTTAGGCCTCCGGTGATCAATATGTTTCAAAGTTGAAAGAAAAGGCCTCAACTAAGGAAAAACATTCAGCAGTATGACATTTACCAGTAATAATGGACATGAATAAAGTTTAAATCCCCACCAACAATAAGAGGTACATTAATATTCTTTATGGTTTCCAAAGTTATAATTCTCCATAACCTGAATCTAGACATAAGCAGATCTACATTCGTAGCCATTATGGTGATTTAGAAATTCAAATAGCAGTTTTCAAAGAAGTAAAGAGAATGGCAGCCACATTTTTCCATCCTTTAGTTGGGGGAAAAAACTATAATTCTTTAATTTGTTCATAAATGATAACATTTTTTTCTTTTACATGGGTTTCTTGAAGAAAACAAATATTAGTTTTATGTTTAAAGAGGTAGTTTGAAATTTTACTCGTCTTGAAAAGATATTGCAGTCCTTTATTATTTAGAAATTCAGTTTTTATACTGTACTTATTTGACATGGAAAGAGGATATAACATATAAATAAGAAACCATGTACACAAGACAACAATGATAAACAAGCAGTTAGTCGATAAGAATAGAAAAACAAACCAGGCAAGACACAGAACGTTTCTAAATAGGAACGAAATAAAACAGAAAATTGAAAAATAGAGGTACAAACCAAGATAAATTGCATCAAAACAACCTTCTATTGAAGGAATGCGAAGATGATAAAGTCAAAATATTATCAGAGATCCTCAGGAGTTTGAGAGTCCAGCAAAACAGGATCATGTAGACCATTTAAATCTGTTGGAGATGCAAGACATCATGGAGTCATTATTTTTCCATATCCTTATTGTTAATGGGTCAAAAAATTCCATATTTATAACCTACCTCTTTAAGTCTAGATCTGATAATCAAATTCTCTTTGGTAAAGTTATGATAAATAAATAATTTGTTGGCTGCCACAGTTGATGAAGGGATTTTTCTGATGAGAATGAGCTGATGATACCACAATACTTTAAAAAGTAGCAGTCTAGGGTTGGATTAGTTAGTTTTCTGATGCAAGGGAATGTGACGAGCTTTGTCTGTTTCAAATTTTACAGGAAATGTTATCTTGAGAAGTTTTGCCAATAAATTCCCCAAAAACTTTGTTTTACTTTGACCTTCTATATTTTCTGGTTCTATTCTCTATCAGGGGTCTCCAACCTTTTTTTGTAGTAAAAGTTACTTATGTTGATGAAAATCATCAAGAGCTACATAATATTATTAGAATTTTAATACGGACCACAACAAACAAGTTTACATGTTTGTTTTAAATTTAAACTTTTCAGTTTTTGTAGGCTGGGCCACACACAGGAGAGCTACTTAGGGATAGCTCAAGAGCTACTAGTTCCTCACAAGCTACTCTTTGGAGACCCCTGCGAGGGTTGCTTTACATTTTACCTTACAACCTGTAACAAACAACTTCAAAGAGCTTGGTATTAAAGTCTGCACTTTAATGCAGCCAATAATAAAAAATGTCTGTCAAGCCCCTCTAATATAAAAGAGAAATTCTGTGAGGAAAGACTGTTTTGTTTCTTCCAAAGTGATCACTTCCTCATAAAGACCAGAACAGGAGTGCACCATCGGACTGGCATAACACCGAGAAATGCAGCTCACGCCAAATCCACCAATACATTTTATGGGACAAAGCCATGGGATCTTGAAACATTTCCGGAGAGTGAGAAGCAGCAAGTGATTTGCCCCAAATTGTTGGATGGTGGTTGCTTTATAACCAGGTGATTGCAGAGATCACAGCCCATTGACAATCTTGGAATACAGAGGCTGATGTTTCTCTCCATTTTGCATCTGAACTCCAATGCATGTTTAAAAATTAAAAGCCTTTTAAGTAAGTTGTTAAATATGAAATCTGTTCAACAGAAATAAAAAATATTTTCCAAGACGTACGCCGGTTTAGTGCTCCATTCCTGTGAGAAGGGGAAGGTGCAACCTTACATTAATGTGCTGACTTCAGCATGGCTACAAACAAAGTATCTAAGATTGCAATTGACATTATTTCACTTAGGAAATGTTGTCAGCTTTGGAAATAGCAATCTAATTTGACTCTATGTAGATTTTATGCCTGATGGCTGAACTGATTTATCAGCTTCTGTGCATTTGTTCGGTCCTACAAGAAGACCAATGGAGACATCTACTAGGACCTTCCTTTAACAAACACAATATCCATCAGTGTCAAAGAACAGATGCCTGTTGTTCTAACAACAAGGCATATGCAGCTTGTATGCAGTGTTTTAAAATCTATTGACTTTCTGCATTTGTATGATGTTTATTGATGTTTCTGGGTAGACTAGCTTACTGTGTGGAAGGTCCCCTTGTTTGATGCATGACTTATGGACCTGTGGCATCTTATGTGTTATTAGCATCTCCTTTGTCCTACCTCAACATCACAGTTGTCTGCAAGAACAAATTTTATCAGTTCTTTAAAATATAAATAAAGTGGGCTTTGGCTCCACCCAGAGGAATATTACTGTCTCACCTAATATTATTGGTTGTTTGGTGTATCATTCCACTGTAAGTAGTTCTATGGAGTGTTCCATTTCAATGCGAGAGTGTATATTTTCCCTCTTATGTTTTGCTGACTCATCTAATTTGGGATGACTGGCATGAGTTGTTGGGGCCTGTTGTAGTGCTGTAGGGTTTTATTTGTGAAATACCATCAATTGCTATTGGTTTTATTAGGAGAGTGTTTATAATACATTAATAGACATTAAAAAATCTTAATGTTGTCTCGGTTAATTGCCAAGAACTTATTAAAGAAACGTATTCATGTATTAACTTATTCATTCATTCTACATAACACTGCCAAGGTCCCGTCCCAAGGCTACACTGGAAGGGTGTATTTAGCAAAGAGTATAAATAATTTGTGAAGTCCGCCGTAGAGCTCGTTCATCCTCAGCGTCATAGCAAAATCGTTCATACAGTTATAAACATAGTTGACTTAAGGCACAGCGCAGGGGTTCTGTTTCCACAGCTGAGTATCTTGCTATAAAGAGCAACTTTCAGCCTCCAACCAAAACAGCAGTGCCATGTGATGTCTGAATCTTTTGAAGCATGCTATGAAGGATGTAACATGGAGGAAAGCTATGTGCCACATACTGTAGTCCTCCAGCAGACACTCCTTTGAAAACAAGCGAATGATTTATATGACTGAGTCATTTTAACAGCTCAGAGAAGGATGAAACAGTCTTTCTCAGACAAGCTATCCAAACACATGAGAGGCCCAAAGAGAAGAGCAGGCATCTGGCAAACACAGGTCGCGCGCTGTGTCTGTCAGGTTCATTTCCAGGACTTAAGCAACACAGAGTTTAGCTTTCACCTGGGCGGATCTTGCAAACTTAATCAGATCTTGACATGGCAAACATCCTAGCCATATAGGTTTATGTCATTATGGCTCAATATGATTTAGGTATGTAATTCGCTTCTATAAATATACACAATTTTATTTAGCTTTGATATCTGAAACGTGCAGAAGGAAAGAGAAACAAGCTAGATGAAGGTTGGTACATTTTTAGAGTTTATAATTCCATCGCACAAAACTAAATATATTTCTTGTTACAAAGAGTAAAGCTAGATTCCAAGTGCGGTGTGACTTTCATGACAACTTGTCAGTAAATATAACATTATGGTGCTCGATAACAACATATTTTGAACCTATACACCAAAATTTTTCGATTTATTACAATTAAGCACGGGTGAACTTTTTATAAGTGGTTGTGTACATTCATGACCATCTAAGGAAAATTCTAGTGCAACTACCAGTAGCGTGGAGGTAACTCGTGTAATTCTCTGTAATTATGCAGAATAACCTAAAAACTCCATGAGATTACGCTTGAATTATGCGAGAAGAATAATTTTGCGTTTAGCACAATTTCTTAGTGCAAAAATGCCCTCTCGTGTTCAAAATGGATGCGAGGATGCATTTTGCACTAAGAAATAACACTAAACGGTGCAGAACACGAATAGCGAGAGACAGCAGATCCTCATGCTCGTTAAAGGTGTTCTTCGGGTAGGATTGCCCCCAATTTGCTACCGCCATTTAGCGCTATTTTCTTACTGCGAGATGCTGTAGGAAAGTACCATCTTGCCTGGCATGTTACCCCCATATTTCACTATATATATGTTGTTTTAGTGTATGTGTCACTGAGACCCTGCCAGCCAGGGCTCCAGTGCTCATAAGTGTGCTGCCCTGTATGTGTTTCCTGTGTGATGACTAACTGTCTCTCTGAGGCTCTGCTAATCAGAACCTCAGTGGTTATGCTCTCTCTGCTTTCTAAATTGTCACTAACAGGCTAGTGACCAATTTCACCAATTCACATTGGCATACTGGAACACCCTTATAATTCCCTAGTATATGGTACTGAGGTACCCAGGGTATTGGGGTTCCAGGAGATCCCTATGGGCTGCAGCATTTCTTTTGCCACCCATAGGGAGATCTGACAATTCTTACACAGGCCTGCCAGTGCAGCCTTATTTCACAGCTATTTACCACTGCACTTAAGTAACTTATAAGTCACCTATATGCCTAACCTTCACCTGGTGAAGGTTGGGTGCAAAGTTACTTAGTGTGTGGGCACCTTGGCACTAGCCAAGATGCCCCCACATCGTTCAGGGCAAATTCCCCGGACTTTGTGAGTGCGGGGACACCATTTCACAAGTGCACTAATCATAGGTCACTACCTATGTATAGTGTCACAATGGTAACTCCAAACATGGCCATGTAACATGTCTAAGATCATGGAATTGTCTCCCCAATGCCATTCTGGCATTGGGGAGACAATTCCATGATCCCCTGAGTCTCTAGCACAGACCCAGGTACTGCCAAACTGCCTTTCCCGGGGTTTCACTGCAGCTGCTACTGCTGCCAATCCCTCAGACAGGTTTCTGCCCTCCTGGGGTCCAGCCAGGCCTGGCCCAGGAAGGCAGAACAAAGGACTTCCTCAGAGAGAGGGTGTTACACCCTCTCCCTTTGGCAAAAGTTGTCAGGGCTGGGGAGGAGTAGCCTCCCCCAGCCTCTGGAAATGCTTTGATGGGTACAGATGTTGCCCATCTCTGCATAAGCCAGTCTACACCGGTTCAGGGATCCCCCAGCCCTGCTCTGGCGCGAAACTGGACAAAGGAAAGGGGAGTGACCACTCCCCTGACCTGCACCTCCCAGGGGAGGTGCCCAGAGCTCCTCCAGCGTGCCCCAGACCTCTGCCATCTTGGATTCAGAGGTGTGCTGGCACACTGGACTGCTCTGAGTGGCCAGGGCCAGCAGTTGACGTCAGAGAGTCCTTCTGATAGGCTCTTACCTTTCTTACTAGCCTATCCTCCTTCCTAGGTAGCCAAACCTCCTTTTCTGGCTATTTAGGGTCTCTGCTTTGGGGAATTCTTCAGATACCGAATGCAAGAGCTCACCAGAGTTCCTCTGCATCTCCCTCTTCACCTTCTGACAAAGGATCGACCGCTGACTGCTCAGGACGCCTGCAAAATCGCAACAAAGTAGCAAAGACGACTACTGCAACCTTGTATCGCTTCATCCTGCCGGCTTTCTCAACTGTTTCCTGGTGGTGCATGCTCTGGGGGTAGCCTGCCTCCTTTCTGCACCAGAAGCTCTGAAGAAATCTTCTGTGGGTCGACAGAATCTTCCCCCTGCAACTGCAGGCAACAGAAGACTGCATCACTGGTCCTCTGGGTCCCCTCTCAGCACGACGAGCGTGGTCCCTGGAACTCAGCAACTCTGTCCAAGTGACTCCCACAGTCCAGTGACTCTTCAGTCCAAGTTTGGTGGAGGTAAGTCCTTGCCTCCCCACGCTAGACTGCATTGCTGGGTACCGCGTGATTTGCAGCTGCTCCGGCTCCTGTGCACTCTTCCAGGATTTCCTTTGTGCACAGCCAAGCCTGGGTCCCCGGCACTCTAACCTGCAGTGCACAACCTTCTGAGTTGTCCTCTGGCGTTGTGGGACTCCCTTTTCTGACTTCGGGTGGACTCCGGTTCACTCCTCTTCTAAGTGCCTGATCCGGTACTTCTGCAGGTGCTGCCTGCTTCTGTGAGGGCTCCCTGACTTGCTGGACGCCCCCTCTGTCTCCTCATCCAAGTGCCGACATCCTGGTCCCTCCTGGGCCACAGCAGCATCCAAAAACCCTAACTGCGACCCTTGCAGCTAGCAAGGCATGTTTGCGGTCTTTCTGCGTGGGAACACCTCTGCAAGCTTCTTCACGACGTGGGAAATCCATCCTCCAAAGGGGAAGTTCCTAGTTCTCTTCGTTCTTGCAGAACACAAAGTTTTTTCCATCCGGTGGCAGCTTTCTTACACCCTCAGCTGGCATTTCCTGGGCATCTGCCCACTCTCGACACTGTCACGACTCTTGGACTTGGTCCCCTTGTCTTACAGGTACTCAGGTCCGGAAATCCACTGTTGTTGCATTGCTGGTGTTGGTCTTCCTTGCAGAATCCCCCTATCACGACTTCTGTGCTTTCTGGGGGTTGTAGGTGCACTTTACACCTATCTTTCAGGGTCTTGGGGTGGGCTATTTTTCTAACCCTCACTGTTTTCTTACAGCCCCAGCGACCCTCTACAAGCTCACATAGGTTTGGGGTCCATTCGTGGTTCGCATTCCACTTTTGGAGTATATGGTTTGTGTTGCCCCTATACCTATGTGCTCCTATTGGAATCTATTGTAACTTTACACTGCTTGCATTACTTCCTTTTGCTATTACTGCATATTGTTGGTATTGTGTACATATATCTTGTGTATATTTGGCATCCTCATACTGAGGGTACTCACTGAGATACTTTTGGCATATTGTCATAAAAATAAAGTACCTTTATTTTTAGTATATCTGTGTATTGTGTTTTCTTACGATATTGTGCATATGACACCAGTGGTATAGTAGGAGCTTTGCATGTCTCCTAGTTCAGCCTAAGCTGCTCTGCTATAGCTACCTTCTATCAGCCTAGCTGCTAGAAACACCTCTTCTACACTAATAAGGGATAACTGGACCTGGTACAGAGTGTAAGTACCGCTTGGTACCCACTACAAGCCAGGCCAGCCTCCAACAGATGCACCCCTGATTATAAAATGGATGCAAAGATTACTAAGGAAAAGCAATAAATGCAGCAGAACATAAAAAACGTGCATGAGTGGCTGCTCACTTGATAAATGTGCTCTTGGGGTAGGATTTTTTCCCCCAAATTACTCTTAATTACGCGAGCAGGAGTAATTGCGTAATCATCAGTAATTCCAAATTAAAGAATGCAAATTAAAGAGTATCGCAGAATTACCAAAATTGCTCCAATTACTACGGCATAATGAACATTCTGCCCAGGCCTAGCTACCAGCCTTTCAAACGTTTTGCCAGAATCTATTATTAAATCATGAATCTCAAGGGAATGTTCAGGAGAATTCAGAGAATGTGAGGAATGTTAAGGGAGGTTCAGAATGAAGGTGTTGTTACATGTGCTCTTTTTATTCCTAAGGGAGCAGTAACTGTCATGACCTGCTTTGTTTTGAAGTAAAAGGTCAGCTGATTTACCACAGACCCTGTGTTTTCCTTTAGGAGATTTAACTTGCTCTAAGCTGGTGCAATTACTGTGAAAAAATCTGGAGGCAGATAAGAGAATGAGAAATGTTGGAGAGAACCAGATAAAATGAATTCCACTGGTAATTCTGCAGTCCCGAGGGGACCCTTAGGGTTCCAGTCATAATCCACTGTTAACTCTATTCCCTGGAATTAGCGCTACCTCTAGTACTGGTAACTCTTAGAGGGCAAAGTTAACAGGCAGTTTAAGTTAGCACTCGTAATGAGGCCCCTAAAGAGAACATAGAATGAATAATGTCACAAATTTTCAAAACCCAAGCAGAGATAACCAAAAAAAGGAACATTCTGGAATACCTCAGGGTTGCTAATTGCTGGAGATGCAGCACTGGTACACTGGATGCTACCTTTAAAAGAAGAGTTTCTTAGCAATTACAAAATTAGAAAGTTCAAGGGAGGAAATGTGACAGGAAGGGAAGTAGTGATGTAGTGTAAGCTGTAGGATAAGATTGGTTGGTTATGAATTAGGAAAATGTATATCACTGCATATTACTCAGTTAAAAAGTATATTAAACTGTGAAGTCAAATATCACAGTATGTCTGAACTCCTCTGTTTCTATATTTATAATACCCTCTCCCTAAGACACATATCTGATTTAGTACTGATCTGTAGATAAGTGTAACAAATTGGGTTATTAGTTCAGGGGGTGGAAGCCCGAATCAGGCAACAACCACAAACCTTGTCAGGGTGAGCCACAAAAGTCACTATATGAACCAGTGAGTAACCCTCTTGTAGCTTGGCACAAAAGCAGTCAGGCTTACCATAGAGTTAACATGTAAATTATTTATGCAACACACAAACACAAATAAAGTAAAAACAGAAAAGAAAAATACAAATCCAATTTAGAAAAATATAATACATTTCAAGAAAAAATAAAATGATAACAAGAATGACAAAAATCCAATTAGCAGAACAGGAGCTATTCAGTTTTCCAAGATCTTTAGTGAAAATAGTGTCTAAAAACAAAAAACGCCAACTATAGATGTCTGGTCACACTGGAGTGCAAGACAGACACAGGGAAGAGGTTAGTCCTGCTGAGAGTAGTACCTTATGTACTTGATGCAAGGCTTTGCGTCACTCAGTGTCGATTGCGATGAGGATCTGTGCTGTGTTGCAGTGCAAAGCACTGTGTCAAGTTGCATCACGCTGTGTTGATTTTGATCAGGAGCGACAAGGGCAGTCCTGCGGAGTACTGCATTGAGGTGCCACATGCTGTATTGGCACAGATGAGGAACTGCTAGGGCTGGGATGTGTGGTCCTGCATCGAGTTGTGCTATGCTGCCTTGGCTCCAATGATGTTGCCGATTTTGAACTGGGCGGGGCTGCAATGCCAGGTCCTGTATTGAGCTGCATCACACTGCATCAGATTTGATAAAACACACAGTTGGGCAAGGAGGAGTACAATCTGATGCCAGCCAAAGGTCCAGGACCTGGGGGCACCTCTTGGTGAGCAGGAATGACTCCAGGCAGAGGCCAACAGCAGGGCTCTAGTAGGTCCAGTTGTAGGTCCAGTGTAGCATATCATTTGGATATTTGCAGGAAGGCCTCTGAAGCTTGTTTCGTCCCAGTAGCTCAAAGGAGGTCAACCTACTGACACTTGCTTGGAGTCAGTCTGGATAGCCTGAGATGAAGGCAAGCAGGTCCAATGTTCCTTCACGGACAGCAGGACAGTCCTTCAAAAGCCGCACACTCCTCCATCTGTACCTTACAAAAGTCTAGGAGAGTTCTGATGAGTTGTTCTGGAGGGCCAGTATTTATACCTGGTGCCAGCCTTTGGGTGAGGGGGACTCCCTGTCCTACCACCACCTTGGTAGTAGGACAGGGAGTCCCTTCCCTTCCCCTATCAAAGCTTCAAACTGCCTGGGGGTGGCAAAAGGCAGGACACGCCTGTTGTCTGATTTCTTGGTGCAAAGCCCTTTGAAGTGCAATTATGGCTGGGTACAGTGCCTCACAATTATCCTGTCTGGATGACCCATAATGTCCACACCGAAGCCCTCTTTGTGGTACTGTCTGGAACCAATACACAAACTCCAGCAGCAGAGCCATTCACAGTTATATGAGCCAGGACACAGGCAGAAGACGCAGTTAATTGAGACAAGAAAATGCAACAAAAAAGTGGCATTTTCAGAATTCTAACTTACAATCGGACTGTACCATTAATAGGGATTTTAAATTACAATTCGAGTGTAAACAGCATATCTCTATTTGCTCCCAATATAAAGTCAGCACTTATTAAATGTTATATGGTAACTCTGCGTTAATGGGAGAGAAAGGCCTTACAGCAGTGAAAAACAACTTTATGAGTTTTTCCCTGCCGGGACATGTAAAACATAAGTACACATGTTCTACATTTTAAATACAGTGCACCCTGCCATATGAGCCATTAGGGCCTACTTTGGGGTATCTTATAGATATTAAAAAGGAAGGTATAGGCCTGGCAAGAGGAATATTTTGCCAGGCTGAAATGTTAGTTTAAAACTGCACTACAGGCTGCAGCAAAGAAATGTGTGTTGGGGTCTATTTGTAATATCCCATTAAAATATAGTAACCCTTCTGTGAAGTACTTATTATGAGCCTCTAATCACTGTGGTCTCGCAACAAAGACCACCTCTCATCCTAGGTGACTTCCAGGATTGGTTGGGAAGTCATCCAGAACTGAGGAACAAGGACGTTAGTGTAGCACAGCCACCAAATCCCCACAGCTTGATGCTCATTCTCGCTGGACAGAAAGTCAGGCCGCACAGATTTCATGGGTTTTCACTGCGCTACCTAGAAGGACAAACTCAAAAAACTTCCTAAACTAAACGGAAAATTCCCCAAACTGGTGCACCAAAGTGGGCATGGTTAAAACGTTTTCCAGCTCTAGGTATAATACCAATAAATGACCAGAAGGTGTCAGTCTAACTAAATGTCACTATCATGATTTCGTAAACTTACAAGGACTGAGCAGGTGTAGCACACACCGGTCTGTAACACAAGAAGGCCATTATTTGCCTGGCTCATGCCTGGGCACTGGTGCCCATATGTTTTCACCAGACAATCTCCAACAGCATGAGAGGAAATAGAAAGACAGAAAAAAACAGCACCAAGAGGAATGCAGGAACCGGCAAGAGCAGGAGAACTGGATAGTAATTGCCTGACACTGAATCAAAGTGACATGAGGCAGATGCAAGACTGCACAGCCCTGGCATTAGGTGCAATGATAGTAAATAGAAGCAGGCTAGATTGAGCAGTGCGTTGAATGCTGGCAGTCATACATTTACCAATTATGTGCTGTTAGACCCGGCATTCTTGGAGTGGTTTCCCTATCTTTTTGCCCTCCGACCTCCTGTTTTCTGACTTCATTTTTGCCGGCTTTTAGGATTCTGGGCACTTTACCACTGCTGACCAGTGCTAAAGTGCAGGTGCTATGTATGCTAAACCATGGTAACATTAGCTTACCCACAAAGGCATATTTAATTTACTTGTAAGACACTACTAAAATGCAGTCTTAGTGCCCTTGGCCTGTAAATTAAAAGCTACTAGTAGGCCTGCAGCACTGATTAAGCCACCTTTTACAGTAGCCCTACAAACATGTCTCAGGCCTGCCACTGCAGGCCTGAGACAGGTGTGTGTGTAGGTTTAAACTGCCACTTCGCTCCACCATCTTCTACAACACAGTGACCAAACAAAAATAATATCCAATCTATATAGAATCCTCAACAAGACTCCGGATACGCAGGCGGGGAAAGCATGGGGTAGATGGAATGCAGTACTCCCCACCCCGATCCCACTGGCAGACTGGCCAAAGGCCTTGTCCCACATCCGAGGTGTGTCAAGGAATCCCAGATTTAGGTATACCCAATTCAATTACACGCATCAAACATATCTTTCCCCAGCTAGAATAAAGCACATGTTCCCTGATTCAGTACCAATATGCCCCAGATGCAAAACACCGTCAGCACCCTTCTACCACATGGTATGGGATTGCCCTAATATACAAACGGCTTGGGCGGAGGTGGTAGGGGAGGTATCTGAGCTAACGGGATTAGCACTGATAGCAGACCCTGGGTCCTGCCTGCTGGGACTGAGAAAGAGACCAAAAAAACAAAGACACCTGCACAAATGTATAGACTTGGCCTTTTTAATGTACAAAAGATTAATAGCAATGCACTGGAAAGCCCCCAAGGCTCCCGATTTGAAATCCTGGTACTCTCTAATAATACGTTGGGCTCGCACTGAATATCAGGTACTAAAAAGAATGGTGCGCGAAGGGCGACAACACACAGGATGCTCCACTTGGGAGGAGTTGGTAACAAAATTGGAGGCCAAAAATGATGAGATGCCTCCTTGAATTGGGGTACATATACTCGCGATAACCACGACATAAATCCCCCGAAACCCCCCGTCGCGGAAACAAAACCCATAGGGCACCTAGGCACCACAGCGCACGCACACCATTTCTTTCCATCTCTCTAGTAATAATAGTCCATCAAACCTTCGTCACCACAGTACCAGCGACACGCGAGGAGCAGAAACCCAGGGTAGCTATCTGCATATACTAATCCGGATGGTGCCCTCCCCAGGCAGCCAGGGAACCCATGCACGCAAAACAAAGCCCACACTGGTCATGAGCGAATGCTTATATAAAATAAATAATATAGGATAAACCCATGGAGGGTGCAGCCAGAAATGTTACTGTAAAACTAGAAGTATTCCGTGAAGTGCATATTGGGGGGGTGTATGATTGTTAAATGACCTAGATATTAGTTATTGTATTGGTTTATCCGGTGGTTGCAAATTGAACAATTTGTACTATATTTTGAAATATAAAATCAATAAAAAATATTTTTTTTTTTTAAACTGCCACTTCGACTTGGCAAGTGTAACCACTTGCCAAGTCCAAACCTTCCTTTTTCTTGCATACAAGTTACCCCTAAGGTAGGCCCTAGTCAGCCCCAAGGGCAGGGAGCAGTGTATTTAAAAAGCTGGACATGTACGTTTGTGTTTAACACGTCCAGGTAGGGAAAAAAACTGTTAAATATTTTTTCCACTACTGCAAGGCTGTCTCTCCCATAGATAAACATTGGGGTTACCTTGAAGCATTCTTTAAGTGTAAATTCCAATTTGGAAAAGATAGGAATATGGAGTTTGTTGTCTCTGGACTCACAATTTAAAATCACTACTTATGCTGAAGTCAGATTTTAAAATGTATGTCTGAAAATGCCACTTTTAGAAAGTTGGCATTTACTTACTCTAACCATTCTGTGCCTCTGCCTGTCTATGAATACGTCTGTGGCAGATGACTTTGTGCATTCCCTCTAGACAGTCACACACAAGGGAGCTTGGGTGTGACATTGGCATCCTGACGGCCCATCACCTGGCTGATGGGTCTTCCTGGGCTACCTGGTAGGGAAGAGCTGAAACCTACAATTATGAGTGAGATCGCTGCATTGGTATCCTGCGACCCGCTCGGTCCGCCGGGCTTGCCTGCCTTCTGTCTTCCAGCCTGCTCGCCTGTCCTCTGGCTGGCACTCAGCTCAGGGGGATTGCCATGTGACCAACACTGAAGAAGGAGACTGACATCCTTGTGATCCAGCCGGAGCTCAGGTGCCGTGGGATTGTGTGGTCTTGCTGCTGATCGGTGTGTCATAGGCGGACGGGAAGGCCCATTTTGAAATACTTCTTATCTTTCTTGCAATTCCACACTGAGACAGTCCCGCTGTCCGATCCCCTTACGGAGCCCAATGTACTTGGATTAGAATTACCGTAATGACCCTAAGAGAAGCGCATGTGTTCTAGTGCACTATGATTGCATACCTGCTTTCAGTTAAGAATCACTTGAGAAATATTGATATGATTGTTGTCATTTTAATGTTATTCTAACCAGAAAAAGCTACTTTATTTTCCTACACTGCTGTGGAGTCTTTTTGTGGTGTTTTCACTGTGTTACTGTACTTAAGTGTTGCACAAATACATGACATATTGCCTCCTAAGTTAAACCTGACTGCTATCTGCCAGGCTATCAGAGGGTGAGCACAGGTTTATTTAGAGTGTGTATCTGACTTACCTTAGCTAGGATTGCAATCCCTACTTAGACAGGGTGCATGCTCCTGCAAAATAGAGACCTCAATTTCTAACAGATCCTGTCTGACCCAAAGAACAGACAAAGAAAACAGACTCCTATGGTCAAACCCTGAAAGAAAAATTCTAAAGACTCTGTAAGAATCCAAGGGGTGGGACCTACACTGGCTGAAAAAAATTAAAGTTCCTGTGTAAAGGTCAGAAATAACACTCCGAGCCTTAAACACTTCCCTTTTGTCACAGACAAATAACCTCTTGCTCCGTGTCTCAGCTTTCACCAAGGGTGACGGAATAAATCCCAATGAGCTACATGTTGTAAACACAACCCTTCAACGGTTTTGAAAACCAACCCCTCAGCCTATAAACTAGATGAGAAGTTGGTTAAATTATACGCAACTGACAGATATCAGAGCTGTAGCAATCACATTGCCAGTAATAACCATAAGCTAGTGCTGGACTTCTCCCTTCAAAAGAAGACCCGTGCAATCCCTCCAAATATTTCGGATCTCTCCCCTCAAAAACAACCCATAAAGTGGCAACCCATAAAGTGGCACTGGGAGCAGCCATGATGAAAATAAATGGGCATCGCCACCAGCAAACAAGAAATTAACCACAAGTAGCTTTGGACCAGGCCGCTAGTGTGACTGCAGTGAAAACATGCATTTGCAATACAATGGGTCTTGCGTTTGCTCGAATTAGAGCTATTAACCATGTCATTTCTTAACTGGACTTTTCTTGCCACACAAACTGAAAATAAAAAGTAAAACAGTTGACTTAAGCGAGCCAATTCAAAGCACCACCGCCGCTATGAGCGTGAGCGCAAAGGGCAGACACAAAAGATAAAAAGACGATTGCTCGCAGTCAAAGTTATCAACAAAAGTGCAATTATCCATGTAACAGGGTCGTAACAAAACCGCCCCATAGATGGACAAACGTAAACCATTTACCAACGAAAACAGAGGATTTTTGAAAGGAAAGCCCATGAACGAGTGACAGTGATGGGTGTGCGGTGGGCATGGGAAAAAGCCCGGATACATACCAACACGTCAGAAAAGCAGTGCTTGCGCGCTGCTATGCTCGACATAACAACAAGCGGCACCTATACAGCCCTATTGTTAATAAATAAGTGGGGACTGTGGAGCTGAATTTGACTGTTCAGGCATGGAATTAATAAACAAGTGACACCTTTGCAGCGGTAGAAGTAGGCAGCAATTAAGCAGCCACGATATAATTAAACAAAATGCAACTGAGCACACTCGTTATCAATAAAAAATAAATTAAAAAAAACGAGCTGCGCCAATGCAGCCAAGATATTATGCTCTACTTAAGCAGACGTAATTTAAATAAACTGTTCCTGAGCAGTCGGGGTATCAATAACGGCACCTGAGCATTTGCAGAATTAAGCGATAAGCAGGGCCAATGTAGCTGCGGTCTTAGGCGATGCCTAACCACTCACAGTGCAAATAAATGCAACCTAGCAGCCGCATTATTAAAAAACAAACAAATGGCACCTATTCCATCTAGGTATAAATAAAGAATGCACATTTGCACTACCAATCAACAAGGAGTGCTTGCCAAATGAAAACGAATAGAAGCACAGAAGCACTAACTCAATTGAACACTCACCTAAGCAACGCCAGAAGCTGCCACAGGGAAAGGAGAGTAAACTTATTCGACCAAAACATGCTTCTGTGATAGATAAATAAATAAATGGAACTCTCCTACCTTGATGCAGTATTCAATAGAGGGGGCACAGTTCTAAGCAGTGTCCTATATTCTTCCCTTTTACGTCATATATTATTTAGACAAGAGGTCCAGGTGTGAACCTAAGAGTTCCCTATTTTACCAGGATGGTATATTTGCCTAAATCGGAAGTAGAGGGTGCTCCACAACCTATTTGTCAGCCATTTATACAATTAGTTACTGGATTCCAATAAATACATTTTATGGTGTTCTTACTCAGACGTTTAATTCTTGGCAGTTGCATTCTTGTGTATTGTGATACAATGAGAGTTACTAATACATATGTTCAAATTATGAATATCCTTTAATGTATATTTAGTCATTTCAATGAATTTGCAGCAAAGTCCAATCTTTCCAAAGAGTCGTATTTTCACATATTTCAGAGTTGCTGTACGTTTCTCTGGGGGACACATATATAGAACCTTACCCTCCAATAAAGACCACCACTATGAATTAATTCTACATTCTTGTTTATCTAGTTCTTATAGTCTGCAAAAATGTTGGGTTATTACAATCATATTTTTGTGTGTTAAGATTCAGTAAGAATCATTGGTCCAGAAGGGTCAGGTCAATAATTCATGTTCATGTATACATTTGTGACACATTTGTTAATTAGTAACAGAGCTCAGTCTTTCCTAGTTCTGACATACAGTTGTTTATCCAAACACCAAAGAGTCCCTATGTGTATATGTTTGTGTTATGTCCCAATTTTTTTCATTGATCCAGAGTTGGGTGAATCAGTTTTCAGAGTAGCCAATTGTGTAATTCTGTGACTTTTTTTCAGGTCTAGCTTCACTGTATCAAATTTAACCATTAATTCACTTTCCTGTTTCGTATGGGTCAGTTCTCGATTTCCCCTTGGAAAATGTTTTTTTTCCAGATACGTAAAATGTAAATGTTTGTTGCTGCTGGTGATGTTCTTCATCATATTTAACCAATGGTAAAGTTTCATCTGTTTTTTTGGATATTTTTATTGTGTTCTTGAATCCTGTATTTTAGTAGTATCATGGTACTCCCCACATAGTTTTTGTTGCAAATGCATGTGACGTTGTATAATACATATGCACTTCCACTGTTTATCCAATTACTGAGTTGGTATTGTTGTCCATTAATTGTGGATTCTCTTGTTTTGTTTTTTAGGAGTTTGCAGATTAAACAAATTCTACATGTATAAAATCATTTTGGTTTGTCCGAATGACTGGCATAATTTTTTAAAGAAATCTGGGGCTCTTTTGAAGGTTACCTGAGGATATGTGTTAACATTGTGTTGCATTTGAGGGTTGTCAATCAGTAATGGCCAATGATTGCGTAATATCTTTCTAATGCGGTGATGTCCATTATTGTACTCCGTTATGTTATGTTGATTTGTCAAATGTGGCAAATCACCTGGTAGGTTATGCAGCCATGGAGCAAGCATGTAGGCGTAGGACTGATGGTGATGGGAGACAGACTCGGGGAACCAGTTGAAGCACCAGGCCTTAAGCTTCTTGCAGAATTCATGAATTGAGGAGGAGGCCCTGATCTGTAGAGGGAGGCTGATCCAGGTCTAGGGAGTGATGCAGGAGAATGCTACCTCCCGTTCTGCTTCTGTGGATGCAGAGGGTGTGTGCAGGTCAGAGTGAGGCTAAGTGCAGGTGTGTGGTGGGATGGTGGTAGAGAAGGCAGTGTTGAGGTATGATGGACCAATGTTGTACAGTGCCTTGAATGCATGTGTAAAGAGTTTGAATTGTCAGCGTTTATGTATGGGGAGCAAATAATTAACTAAATCTGTGATGGCGAGCTCTTAGTTTTTCTTTAATCTCATAAAAGATAAATTCTGCTAATCTGTTCTACTTCCTGCAAGGTTTCTTTTACTTACTTCCTGCAAGGGCTCTTTTGCTTAATCATTCGGTAATTACTTCAGATTTGTGCACAAACACTTCCTTTCTAGTGTAATTATTCCTTGCCGTCCAAAATTCTTCCCTAGGGCTATTTGAGATAGCACTTTTAGGATGGCAGCTGGTGGCATGTAAAATTGAAATAGATGCTGTTGGCTTCCTATGTATTTTGCTGTGCAGTTAGTTGTTTTCAATGTATATAGTGTCACGTCCAAGTATTCTGTTTCTCATCTGGAGTTTTTAGATTTCACAAGTATGCACCATTTGTTGGTGGATAATTGCTTGATGTAGATTTGGAGTAGGGTTTGTATTTATGACACCTACTTTTAAAGTTCACCAGTTGTCACCACTTACAAGCAGGCCTGATTCTAACACCAAAAGCAGTTGGCCGTGCTCACAGTGGTGGAATAAGACCATCACAGTAGTGGTGGTGGGTGGCACCCGCCTGAGAAAAAATTGTGACCTGGCACTTATTTATGTATTTATTTTTACAAATTAAGGACATGAAAAATTTGCAGACGGTGCGAGAAGACTATGGAAAGAGAAAGCCTGTTTCAAAAATGTGCAGGTGTTCTAAGTGTTCCAGTATATTTGGGATTACAGGTGAGGCTTCGTGAGGTGCAATGCACATAGCAAAAACTGTTGTATTCTGGCCAATGAAAGTTTTTACCCCACTGAAGACATATTTCATTTGCCTGAGATTTGTTTTTCTCATATGAGGATTTTAGTGATATCAGTATGTTATCTATTTGTTGTATATCAGTCGGTAAGTATAGTTGATGTCATACTTAGGAACTTAGAATATAGAATGTGGGGTGAATTTGGTAGTGGCAGTTGGCTCAAGGTGTGGAGAAAGCGAGGAGCGGTATTAATGAGCCTTATTTTAATGTTATATTCTTACTTAATAAACAAGTATTACGTTTATTATATTTATTAGTATATCTGTACCTCCCACAACAATTTGGCGACAAGGATGAATAGATTTAAAGCACCACTTGGAGTTGTAAGCATTGGTGGCAGCGAACCTAAGGTTATGGCAGATTCAGGAACTCCCATTACCATTATAGATCAGGGCATTTGTCACAGTCTTTGAAAAAATGTAGAGTTGTCAAAAAGTGGTGTAAATCCAAAAACATTTGGAGAGTTTGATATTAACATGATTGGGTATTTCTGTAACAGTCTTGAATTTAAAGATCATAGTATCTATACTAAAATTTATGTAGCTGAAAATGGCAGGAATATTATAGGTTGGCAAGATTTAGGCAAATTAGGAATAATTTTGAAACCAGGTCCACCCAATCATATAGTCCTAGGAGAGGTATTGTGTTCAGTAGTCAGTGGTATTGATGACATTGGTACTGATTTAACGTTAGAACAGGTTTTGACAAATAATCAGAAGGTGTTTGCAAATCATACTGGATGTGTGAAAGATTTTGAACATGTAATTAAATCAAAGGAAAATGCTACAACAATTGTACATAGAGACCATCCTGTCTCTCTCTGCCTCTCTCTCAGTTAAAAAGGAATTGAAGGAACTTTTAGGTAAGTTAGGTATAATTGAATGTACAGATTATTCAGAGTGGGTATCAGCTATTGTTGTCACAAAAAAAAAACTAGAGATACAAGATTGTGTGCTGACTTGAGGTCTTTGAACAGAAAAATAGAGGTGGATTGTCATCCTTTACCCAGAATTCATGAGATTTTGGCAGCCACTATTGGATCAAAGTATTTTTCTTTGATACATTTTAAGTCAGAGTTCCACCAAGTGAAACTCTCTGATTCTTCCAAAGATTATACCACATTTGTAACACCTTTTAGGACATATAGATATGTATGATTACCTTTTGGACTTGCATCAGCTGCAAGTGTATTCCCAAAAATTTATGGACATTTTGTTCAAGGATATGGATGGCATTCAGAAGTTTCAGGATGATATTTTAATACATGCGGAAACAATTACTGAACACAATTCTATTTTGAACAAAGTATTGGGAACTTTACAGAAAAAGGGATGACAGTTAGCAAGTCAAAATGTTGGGGCAGATGGATCAAACTTTTTTGCATTTGCAAATGGTGCAAACCGCAAAATTAGTCTGTTTGCGAATGCAAAAATGCCTTTCACAATGCATGAAAGGCATTCGGAGTGCAAATATAAGGAATCGCTAAAATAGCAATTGCTTGCAACTGC
The DNA here is from genome assembly GCF_031143425.1 of Pleurodeles waltl. Classification (NCBI taxonomy): domain Eukaryota; kingdom Metazoa; phylum Chordata; class Amphibia; order Caudata; family Salamandridae; genus Pleurodeles; species Pleurodeles waltl. The sequence continues at coordinate 864,861,378 of NC_090439.1, read as the reverse complement.
AACAAGAATTTGCAGGTCGCATTCTGCGTATCGCAAATAGCGACATGATTTAGCAAATCGCATTCTGTGTATCACAAATTGCGACATGATTTTGCAGATCGCAATCTGCGATTCGCAAATTCCGTCTTGCAAAGCTATGCATCAACAATTCGCAAAAAGAGATTATTCGTAGAATGGCCTTTTGCACATGCAATTTACCACGAAGTGAAATCAGGTGGTAACCAGGTGCAACCTATATAAAGAGGCCCAGAATGACTCAGCCTCTTTTCCACAATGGCTACACTCTACGTGATGGGGAGCAGGATGAGGATACTGGCAGGTTTGAGGAGAGGGAGGAGGAGACAGGAGTTCATTTTTAGAGTGCGCATAACCCCTTTTGACCAGAGGAGGAGATATATGAGAAGTACAGGTTAAGCTCAGCCAAGATACGTGACCTGATAGCTGATCTACAACCCATACTGCAGCACACCACACACAGGACCAATAGTATACCCACCCATGTGCAGGTATTATGCTCCCTACACCTATTAGCCTCAGAGAGCTATCAAAGTGTTATAGCAGCAGCTGGAGGGGTCTCACAGAGTGCTCTCTCACGATTTTTCAATGCATCTCTCAATGCCATCCTGAGCAAAATTCAACAGCACATAAGATTCTCCAACACCCCATAGGAATTACTAAAGACAAAATTTGATTTCTACCAGATTGCCCGATTCCCACATGTCATAGGGGCCATCGATGGGAAACATGTAGCTTTCTGTCCACCATCGCCCATAGAGTATGTTTATCAGAACCAAAACAATTCACATTCCTTGAACATACAAGTAATTAGCAATGCCTCCAGCATCATAACCAATCTCGTGGCCAGACATCCAGGTAACACATGACTTCTACATCTTTCGGCACAGTGGAATTTACACAAGACTACTAGCTGGGGAGTTTGGCGAAGGATATTTACTGGGTAATTTAATAGTTGACAATGTCGCATTGAAGTAAATGTGACGGCACATATAACAAGTACTCATTTTACTCTCCTGTCATTCCAGGAGACAGTGCCTATGCCCTGCGGTCATTCATACTGACTACCTACCTGGGTCCTGCATCGCCAGCCGAAAGGAGGTATAATGCTGCTCACAGGACAACCCACAGTGTTGTGAAGAGGACCTTCAGCCTGCTGAAGAGCCGCTTCAGATGCATATACCAGAGGGGTGATGCACTACAATACAGCCCTGAAACAACCAGCAAAATCGTGGCTACATGTGCTATGTTGCACAACATTGCTACAACGAGGGGCATACCTGTGGAACCCACCTATCCGGACTCAGATGAGGATAGTGATCCCTTGCCACCCCTTCACCCAGTAGACAGAAGCAGTGCAGCAGAGGGCAGACAAAGACGTGCTGACATCACGTGCAACCATTTCTGATGTAAGTGATGACAATACCACGCCTATTATATGTATTGCTGTAGGTAGCATCTTTATTGCCTTGACTTCAGGTAATATATGTGTGATTAGGACATAGCTATGCACTATACACAAACAGGTGCGAGTAACAGTGTCACACTATTAGCATCATAGTATAACTGTTTTGCTACATGTTAAGCTAGTCTCCTACATCCCTCATCATTACTTCCTACATCCATGTAGTCCACTTGAGTGCTCAGTGGCACCTCTTGTAGCGGGTTCAAAGACAGTACTGTGTCTGGTACTGCGACGCCTAGGATCCATCACAGGGGCTGTGAGACTGCTGAGGCTAGAGAGCTCCTCACTATCCCCACCACCCAGTTCGCTGTTTGTAGCACTCCGTGCTGTCTGCATTGTCTCCAAAACATTGTTTATTTGCACCAATCCTTGTGCAACGTCCCGACTGCAATGTGCCATCTCCACTTGTATGCCCACAGCACGTTGTGATATCAAGGCAGTTGAGGTAGAGAGACGATTGACAGATCTGTAGAGCCCATCCAACCTGCCCATCAATTGGTGATGGCGACTACGGTGGCTGACATACTCCTGCTGAATCACAGTGCAGAGTTCCCTAATGGCGTTTGTCATCTCCTTCGTTTTCTGCTGCTGTTTGCTGATTCTCATGCAGCCTGCATGTTTTCATTAAGAGACTCTAACTTTTTGTGCATTACTCCCATGTTGTCATTGTGAAACTCAAACTGCCTGTGCATTGCGCCCATGTTATGATCGATTGACACCAACTGCCTGTGCATTGACCTCACGTGTTTACATTGCAGGTGCTGCACTTTCAGCATGGAAGCTTCAAGGCCGCCAAAGAGTGATGGGCCCTCACCTTCATCAGTGCACTGTCTGCCTGCATCGTGACGCCTCCTGAGGGGAGTGGACTGACGCTAGGGCAGGGACTGCTGTCTTAGTGTGATTCTAGCCTCTGGGTGAGGAGTGGGTTCTTCTTCTGGCATTTCATCAGAGTTCAGGTTATACTCTGGGAGAGGTAACACTCTTGCTCTGCCCTAGTTGGTGCATTAATGAAGGACTCACTGGTGTTTGACTCGGACTGTGGCTGTGTTTCGCTATCCCCCACCTTCTGCTGCGTCAGGGTCCGGAACATCTACAACGACAATGTGCAGCATGTCATTTTTGATTATTACACAAAGAGTTGCATAATAGTAGTCAATGTACACTGACATAGTATCACTGAGAGTCTTTTGTGTTGTTTTTCTATTTGGCTGAACCCTATCTTGCTATTTATGTGGTAGTTGCACTTTAGGGGTGTGGACTACCACTCCCATAAAGCATTGTTGTGTTGTATGTAAGATGTGGCATGGACTACTTATCACACTGCATCATGCCAACAGCTATTTTCTAGGGGGCATTTGTACATGCACATATGGGGAAACACAACATTACTGCCCTTACCTTTGCTGGTGCTGGGTGTCACTGAGGTGTCAATGTCAGTGACACCACTGACAGCTTCAGGAAGCAGTGTGGACTCCACCATGTCTTCCATTGGTGTGGACGGTGTCTGGGTGGGTGGTCCCTCTCCAGTGCTCCTTGCCTCCTTTAGCCTGCTGGCCACCCTCTCTTTGGCACAGGAACGCGCGTCGTACCATCGCTTGCGTATTGCCTCCACGGAGCGCTGCACAATGCCCACTGCATATATTTTGGTCTGGATATCTGACCACAGTTTCCTCTTCTCATCTTCAGGTACCTGGAGTGAGTTCTTCCCAAAAAGTTTGACGTGGTTCCTGATTACCTCCTCAGTGAGCACCTCCAATTCCTGCTCACTGAATTGGAGCTTGTGCTTCCTGTCACCTTTCTCCTTCACTTTCCCATCAGTGGCCATGTTCCTGTTTGGTGCTGGCAGGCTCACAAGGCTGCCTCCCTGGTGCTGGGCTGTGTCTCTCTGCCTGCTCCTGTGAGTGTGGTTCCTGGAAACAGCATGGGCTGACTCACTTCCTGGTTGTGATGTCATCAGGCTGTTCCGGTTTGTCGTTTTCACAATTTGCGATGTGCAAATACCGATTCGCTATTTTTTGCGATTCGGTATTTGCAACTCGTAAATTGCATTTACTAATTTGAAGAAATCGCTATTACCTACTCGCAATTTTCATACATCACATTTTGCATTTCTTAAATAGCGATTTCTTAAAATTTGTTATTTAAGAAATGCAAACCAGGAGCTTGATACATCTGGCTCATAAATTCTTATGTACAGGAATTGAATATTTAGGGCACACTTTATCATTAAAAAGAATAAAGCCAAAAGAAGATCTACTGAAAGCAATTTGTGAAGCACCCAATCCTAAGGACAAAGACACCCTAAAATATTTTCTTGGATTGAGTGAATATTATTCTAGATTTATCATGGATTATGCTAATTTGGTTGAATCTCTTAGAAACATTTTGAGGAAGAAGGTGAAATTTGAATGGAAATCTGAACTAGAGACTGTATTTAAAAATATAAAGGAAGCTCAATTAAAGGCACCAGCTTCACAGCCTTATGATACTGAAGGAAGAAATAGAATTACGTTTGATGCCAGTGCTACAGGGGTAGGTGCTATATTTTCTCAAGTTGTGTCAGGAAAGGAGTGTACTGTAGCATTCATTTCTAGAATGCTTAGTAATTCTGAATGTTTTATAGCACTATAGAAAGGGAGACTTTAGCTTGTGTATGGGCTGTGGAAAAACTGAAAACATATCTTTGGGGCAATGAGTTCAAGATTGTAACTGATCATAAACCCCTTGTGTACATGATGGGTGGAAAGGGTAATACTGAAGCATCATCTAGGTTAATTAGGCTGTTATCAAAACTGCAAGAGCATAATTTTGAAATCAAACATATAGCAGGGGGTTTGAACAAACGTACAGATTGTTTATCCAGATTACCTTTGAAAAGTAGTGATAGGATTGAAAAACCTGATAATGAATTGCTTATTTGTTGTTGCTTATTTGGATGCTGTGGAACATTGTGATGGTGTGATTTCTGGTAAAGAATGGACTGGTGCCTGTGAAAAAGATTTGATTTTACAAAATGTTATGAAATATGTTACCAAAAGGTGGCCTCCCAGCAGAAATCTAGATAACCTATTAAAAAAAAATGAATAAGTAGCTGATGAATTGACTATTGAGGGTGGAATTTTAATGAGGCACGATTTATATGTTTCACCTCAAATGCTAAAAAAAGATTGATTGATTTAGCTCAAAAAGGGCATCCGGTGACCACCACCACTAAAAAGTTGTTGAGAAGTTATTATTGGTGGCCAGGACTTGACAATGACATTAACATGTTGTTAGATGGGTGTGTGGAATGTGTCAAATCAGATAAACATTGGAAAGTGAGTAAGAAAGAATTACACCAAGTAGTTATACCCAATGCACCTTGGTCAAAACTAGCAATAAATATTTCAGGTCCATTTAATCTACTTGAGTCAGAAATGCGTTATTTAGTTGTTATTACAGATTACTATTCTAAATGGATTCATTGGGATTTTTTTACCAAACATAAATACAGATGCTATTATAGATTTTTTATTTTTTATTACAATATAAAGATTACCAAGAATTTTGGTATCCGACAATGGCACGCAACTAATTTCTCAAAAGATGTGTACATTTTTAAGTGAACATGGCATAAAACAAGAAAAAAATCCTCTTTCCAATCCTTCCTCAAATGGTCAAGTTGAACGAATGAATAGATTTATGAAAGAAGGATTTCAATTAGCTATTGCATCAAATTTGAATGTACATGATTTTTTATGAGAAAAAGTTTATAGTAACAATAGTACAGTAAATTCTAAAACTGGATTTTCACCTTTCTTTTTGTTAACAGGTAGGAAGGAAAATACCCTACTTACTCCGAAGTTTGGTTAGGTTGCAGATACTCTAGATGAAGTCAAAAGCATTGATGACCAAAAACTACAGGTTAGACAACAAATTGTTATCAAACAAGATAGAACTAAAATTTACTATGATATGATTAATTAAGTTAAACCTAAGGTGTTTAATATAGGAGATTGGGTTCTTATTAAAACAACCTTGTAAAGTGCAGAAAGGAGAATCAGTATATACTTCACCTGTGCAGATTTTAAAAGTCACAAATAGTTCTTTGCATTTGAAGGATAAAGGGTGGTGGAGTAAAAATGCAGTAGTTTTACTAAACCCGCATTAAGTGATGTTTTGGAATAATGAAGAAAAGGAAACGAATCACAACATTATTTTGATTTAGAGTTGGGTAAGGAAAGTGAAAGGAGTGGAAAATCCAGTTGGAGAATAGAAGAGAGAAATAATTTAAGTGATATTGGTGAAATAAGGAATGACAATTATTCAGAGAGTACTGAAAGTGTCAATGAACTGCAAAGTATAGAGGGAGTACAACGAGGTATGGAAATTGGAGTACAATTACATAATCATGATATTAATAATAATGGCTGTAATGCAAGAGCAAGAAGGAAAGTACAAATGCCACAGAAATACTCTGAATTTGTAAAGTATTAATAAGAAACTTTGTGGTATTCCATGTTATCTAGTACTATATGTTTTGTTGTTTTTGTTTTTTGGGGGGAAAAGGGAGATATTGTATATCAGTCAGTAAGTATAGTTTATGTCATACCTAGGAACTTAGAATATAGTTTTTACCCCACTGAAGACATATTTCATTTGTCTGAGATTTTTTTCTCATATGAGGATTTTAGTGATATCAGTATGTTATCTATTTGTTGTATATCAGTCAGTAAGTATAGTTGATGTCATACTTAGGAACTTATAATAAAGAATGTGGGGTGAATTTGTTAGCAGCAGTTGGCTCAAGGTGTGGAGAGAGTGAGGAGCGGTATAGTTGAGCCTTATTGTAATGTTATATTCTTCCTTAATAAACAAGTATTAAGTTTATTATATTTGTTAGTATATCTTTACCTCCCCACAACACTATTGTTTGTAGAGTGCATTGCTTTGTAGAGGCTTCTGCATATGTTGTGACTGAGATAAACCTTTAACATAAAAAATAAAACTGAATAGAGCATAGTTGTTTCCCTTAGAAAACATACGACTTCCAGACCTAACACATCTATCTGAAAAAAATAAAAGAAAATAATGATCTGCTTTTTAGTTACTTGGATACAGATAATGAACAATGTGTGCATTACTTGTTTCATTGCACACCAGCAGTCAAGACCAGAGCTAGAAGCATGAGTGTGGATGAATTAATTGAGAGTCAGGTTTCATCGTTTGCAATTTTATAGCTCACCAAAAAGGAATGTTTGACAGAAGAGTTTGTTTCTGTAACTGTTTCTAATGTTTTCTTGGATTAGGAAAAACATTTAAAATAACATTTGTGGCATAGCATGAAAAGCCTAAAAATGTGTGCCATACAGAGCTCCTTAGATTGAGGTCTTGAGGAAAAGGGACAAATCAAGTTATAATGTATGTTGCTTCACATGTACTTTGCCTCTTTAACAAAGTCATGTTCCAAGCATGAAAGGAGTGAGTTGACGATTGGTACGTTTGTTTTGTCAAAGTACAGAATTAAACAATACATGTAAAAGCCACAAAGTGCACTGCTTCAACTAAAGGATTTAAATGCCAGTTTGCGTATTACTAGCAAGTGTCAAACATTCACTTTCACCATAATCGCCCTCTGTTCCTTCCCCCCCTCGCTCCGATGAAATAATCACAGTTCAATAGAATAAAAGCCACAGCTGGGAATACTTTTATGTAAATTTAGCTGTTACCAGGTGTGAAAATCCAGGGTCTGGTGGATAACCGACTCTATCAAACTGTTATTGCCAATAATTTGCCTTTTGAGTGAATGCTCATTTTGCTTATATTCATGTTAATCTTAGAGCCATAAATCAAAGTTATGCAAAAAGTAGTGCATTTGCCACGTCACAGACTGCAGAGTTGCAAGGTATAGAATCCACATTTATGTAGTCACAAAGTAGAGGATTAAGCATATAGGAGCGAATAGGAGGAACCAAGTAAAAAACTATAGTTCGACAAATAAAATAAATAGAGGATTCAATGCACTACAGTTTTTGTCAGTATAGTTATCACAATATAAACCATAGAAAGCACAATATTGCCTTTGGATTGGCAAAGCCGGTACATTTGGCTTTTGATTGGTGCATTCTTCAAATACAGGGAACATCCGTGCAGCCATAGACAGAGATCATACAGACATACACAAATGCAGAAAAAGCAATATACCCATGAGACTGAGTCAGCCAGCCATTAATGAAACCTAATGGCCCTTTGTATCAATGCTCTTCAATGGTGCCAAGGAGTACATAGACCAGGCGAAAGGGAGTATCAATGGTCTATAGAACCGTGAGCATAAATGGCCCCAGGTAGTCATCAAACCTTATTGTGCCTCAGATGCAGCTGGGCAGAAGCGATGAGTTACCCTCGCTTTTAGAACAGGTGAAGCACAGACGGCAGCAGGGCCAGACTGGTAACCTAGGGCAGCCCTGGCACATTTGTCAGACCAGCCCCTGGTTCCGGGGCAGGTAGGCAGGGTGCACGTGCAAAGCACTGCTGCTTTTGTTACTGGAGGCCGATATTGCAGCACAGCAGCAAATCCAGCCTCCAGTAACAAAACCGGCTCCCACCACTGCAAAACCGGCCTTCACCCTTCCACCCTCCTGAGAAAATGCCCGATGCCTACTACGGTCAGTCCGGCCCTGGACAGCAGTGCTCTCATATAAAGAGAACAGACACAGCAAAGGCAGAAACAGTGTGAACATTTTACAAAACTTGATGCAGCAGGGGCAGTAGCAGTGCAAGCTTCTCTCACACGTGCATAACCCGCAGTGGCAATGCAAGCATGCACAGCACACAAAGAGCAGAAGTATTTAGCACAGCTTCACACCGGGACTTTAACTTGTGATTACATCATTTAGCATTACGGGGGTTGAAATGAGAGTTCCATTAATTTCTCCTCCCAAATAGTAATCTCTCCCTTCATTTAAGTACAGTGCCTAGAGAACTGCCTCTTTTCAAAGCTTGCACAGCTTGCATGTTACTTAATTTACTCACTCATTATCCATCATCATGTGCAGATACCAGGAAGTAGGACTGCCATCCTATTTGCAGATAGCTCCCAATTTAACCTGTTGTAACATTTATTGAGTGGAGCAGATTAGGGTAGAACTGGTGAAAATGATAGGTCACGGAACGCAACACAATGCTCACCCAAGAGAAGGCTGGGGCAAAGTTTAAGACTGATACAGGAGCACTGTGCAACGTGCAGCTCAAGTCTTGCGTAGGAGCAGAGTACAGTTGCTGTAGATGGCAGGACCTGGGAAGATTGCAGTGCTGGTACAATGTGCAGGGCTGGTGCAAATCTTTATGCCACCCTCCAGTCACCCGGTGCACAAAGTTGCCACCTTTAACGCATGGCTGGAGCAGTTGGTGAAAAGTGTGACTATACAATTGATGGTACACATTTTGCAAAGAAATTAGCTTACTATATCTTGCTGGATGATGAAAACTAGGGGAAAATCATTCATTGTGTTAGAAGGTGCAGAGTAGATGCATATGTGTCTGAAGCTAGCAATCCAGTTCTGTTATTTGGAATGTGCTTGCTTGGTGTGCAAGGATTCTGGAGTGGAAGGATCTTGGAGCCAAAGATTCTCTTGCATAGTTGCTGCCTCTGGGGCCTGTGGATCTCTCATTTTTACTCTTCAGTAAACAAGAAGTTTCTACATGTTGGGTGGACATCTTCATTGTTTGTATCACTGGCAGATCCACGAAAGCATCTCTCACATTCTTTCTTTGACCCATCCATGCAACTTCAGTAACTCCTTGGCTCTACTTCTACTTAAATACAGATTTTCATTCGAGCTCTGCAAATCTTGGTGATTTGTATGTGGGAGTGCACTGAAGTTAAAGATGGGTGCGTATGCTATGGGTTGCTCAAGCCAAGCTCATGTTTATGTCACACAGGAATTATGTGTAGGTCAGGCAGACTAGCATTTTGGGTCACAGCTCTGATGTTTGTTTGCTATGCTGATCTTTGTCACACATCAATATCAGTAAACAGCATCAGCTCCCATTTTGTGAATATGCTAATTAGTCTCACAATGCCTAGCAAGTAAGGGAGGGTGGTGAGTTCCACTCAGCTGGCGGAGCTAACAAAGTTTTTGGCACTCCATGCTCTGCTTAGAGAATGGAGTTTGGTCAAAAACTCTGCCAGCCCTGGAGTAGAGTGGAGCTCACCGCACTAGTTGTTATAGGCCACAAAGCGCAAGCGCAGACTGACTGCCCTTACGCAGTGTGGCCCATAACTGCCTGGGCTGCAAGTTATTCTGTGCACCGGTGTGGAGCTGCTGCTGAGGGACTGCACTGGCCCCAGCTCCGGATCCAGGAATCCCCCTTTCACTGTCCTCAGCTGCCTGGGGCAGTAGGAGACAGAGAGCCAGGCAACAGGAACCCTGTCTGTACCCAGCAGGTAACACCCTTGTTTCCCTTTCTCTTCTGTGTTCACACAGGGTCCAGCACTGGGCATGGCAGGATTTGCAAAAAGTGGGGTCTGTGCTTGTAAAAAAGAAAACTTGCACTTGAAGAGAACCTCTCTCCCCAGCATTCCTGGGAAAGGGAGTGGTGTTATGAGGAACAGTGCTGAGGCCAGCAGGGGGAACATCAGCTGCTGAGTGGTAGTCCGGCAGCTCCCACCAGACATGTGTGGCCTGAGAGAGTGCCTTAGAGCCCAGTGGCAGGCAAGGCTAGGCACTTTTATGAAAATACCAGGCTGCTGATGGTGAGATGGTTTGCTGCTGACTAGTGGTAGGCCCTCAAAAAAGGGCAGTCTGAGGCTGTGTGTAATTGAAGAGAAAGCCATTGCAAGGCTGGCATAACACAGGGAGTGTGCTTGGCCTTCCGTCGCAAGTTTGTGAAGGAGGGCATTTGGTGAAATCAAGTATGGAGACTTGTGCCAGATCTCTGAAGCGCTAAGCAGGGTCGGGCCGCCTGACTTATTTCTTCTGAGATCTGGCACATAACCCAAGTGTAGCTAGCCACTATGCAGCACTCCGCCACAAGAGGAACTCTGCGGAATTCCACTGAGTTTTTAACGAACACCACGGAATTCCGCAGAGTATAACTGTGCTCCACCCGGGCCTACTAGCAAGCACAGCAACCGTTATTGTGAATCTAGTAAAGCCCTTGAAGCATTAGAAATTTCTGTCCTTCAGAGCAGAGGTGGGCAGAGTGATGCTGTGAGCACAAGAACAAACAAACTTGAACATACCTCAGGAGAAATTCGAAAGTGGAACATTCCTAGCGAGGAGCCAGAACTTTATTCTTCCAAAATATTTCAACAACCACAACATGTAGGCACATTGTTAATAACTGGCTAATGGTATGAAGTACAAGTTACTTACCTTCGGTAACGAGATATCTGGTAGACACATGTCTTGGGCCCGGTCAATCCTGATCTTCTTGAGGACTCTGGGGAGAAGTGGTATAGGCGGAAAGGAGGCCGGAGTTACACTTGAGACGAAAAGTGTCTCTGAGCGAGTGCCGACCTTGGAAACTCCAACGTGCAAAACAGCTGACATTGCGCATTCTCTGCGGAGGCGAACAGATCTAACCAAAGCTCTCCCTACTGCTGGAAGAGACCTTGCGTCACCTCCAGATGGAGTCCCCATTTGTGATCGGCTGTGCATCGACGGCTGAGTTTGTCCACTCTGGCGTTAAGAGAACCTGCCAGATGTTGAACCACCAGGGTAATTCCTTGATATTTCAGCCATGTCGAGAGGCGTAGTGCCTCCTGACAAAGGGTCCAGGACCCTACTCCGCCCTGTTTGTTGCAGTACCACATGGCGGTAGTATTGCTGCGAACACCTGCACTACCTTCCCTTTGAGAGAGGGAAGAAATGCTTTCAACGCAAGCCTGAACACATGGAGCTCCAGAAGTTTAATATTGTATGGAGCCCAGACTCCGCCGGATACCAGAGGCCTCTGATCTCTGCCTCTCCCATGTGGCCACCACAACCCAGAAGTGACACATCTGTCACTATGGATAGATCTGGCCGGGGAAGGGAGAGGGATCTGCCATGGATCCAATGTGGATTTGAAAGCCTCCACTGCAGGTCTTTCGCAGTCCCCCCCGAGATCTGGACCATGCCGGAGAGATTTCCCTGATACTGCGCCCACTGGAACTTCAAGTCCTACTGCAGAGCCCACATATGTCATCTGGCATGTGTCACTAGTAGGATGCAGGAGGCCATGAGGCCCAGCAGCCTCAGAGTCAGTCTCACCGAAACCCAAGGCAAAGGCTGAAAGATCGAAATCATAGCCTGAATATCTTGGACTCACTTTTCGGGAGGATAAGCCTGAAACTGCACTGTGTCCAGAACAGCTCCAATGAAAGGGAGCATCTGAGAGGGAGTCAGGTGTGTCTTTGGCATGTTGATAGTGAACCCCAGCATGTGAAGGAGGCTCACCTTAGTCTGAAGGTGGATTATGACTTTCTGGGGTGAGACTAGAAGGGTTTGGAGGCTGAAGCGGGGGCAGGGGTGGACTGGGCAGACCTCTGGTTCCCTGTCCCACGCCCACGTGGTACTCCGTGTCCCAGGCCACGCAGCAGCTGAACAGCATGGGTGGCACGGTAGCTGAGTGGGAGATGCGACAGGAAGCCCCTTCTGTGGCCACGAAAGAGGCAAAAAGCAAGCAGACTGTTGGGGGCGAGGGGCAGCGGAAAGACCAAGAGACGAGCCATAGCCCGGGAATCCTTAAATCTCTCCAAGGCCGAATCCGCTTTATCTCCAAAGAGACGGGAGCCATCAATGGGCATGTCCATGAGAGACTGTTGGACATCCCGCGTAAAACCAGATGTACACAACCAGGCGTGGCGTCTTAAGGCCACTGTCGTAGCAACCGATCTGCCCAGAGAGTCGGTCGTGTCCAGCCCACATCGGATCGTGAACTTTGCAGCATCTCTCCCATCATTGACAGCTTAGGAGACAATAGCACGGGCCTCCTCCGGGATCAGTGGCAGAACTTTCGCAACCGTATCCCACAAGAGTGGGTATAGCAGCCCAAAGCGCATGCGGTGTTCACGGACCACAGTGCGAGACTGGAGGAAGAAAACATCTTCTTCCCAAGTTGTTCCAGCCTTTTTGATTCCCTATCTGGCGGTGCGGTAGTGAATGCACCTGAGGAAGAGGAAGCCTGGATGACAAGACTCTCAGGCGTGGGGTGTTGGGACAGGAATTTAGGGTCGTTCGGGGCGGGCCAATGGCGGCATGCAATAGATAGTCCTATTCACAGGAACCCCTGTGTTGGGTTTGGACTAAGTATCCAAAAGGACATTGGTGAGGGCTTCATTGAAAGGTAAAAGGGGCTCAGATGTGGAAGCCCCTGGTTGAAGCACCTCCGTCAGGAGATTAGACCTGACCTCTACAGTAGGTAGCTCAAGGCCAAGGACCTCAGCTGCCCTACTGACCACCATAGCATAAGTCGCTCCCTCCGCCGTAGCCACAGCAGGAGTAGACAGCATGGCAGTGTCTATAGAAATGTCCAGTCCACTGGCCTCGCCCAATTCCTGTGCCCAGTCCAAAGATGGGTCATCCTGGTATTCATAAGGGTCCAAGTACCCCTCCATTTCTTTCCCGAATTTGTAACCATAGGAAAAAGTGTCCAAATCTGACCTGGAGTGAGTAGGCCCCATTGAGGACAGAGGCGGCGTCGGCTGATGCCGCTCTGACTCCGAGTCGTCGGGGATAAGGATTGGGTCGACATCAATAGTGGGCACTACCGACGTCGGGAGCGTCGACAATCGAAATGGCACCGGGGAAGGTCTCAGTGGTACGACCGGCACTGGTCCAGATCCGTGAGTGGATCCGGAGGGGACCTCGGTGGCCAGAGCTGAAGCCGCCTGCACAGAACCCGAAGGCCCCTCAACCGAACCCCTTGGGCCTGAAGGCAATGCATCAGGGTCGGCCCACCCAAAAATGAGGGGCATGGCCTCATAGAACTCTTTCAGTTGGGCGGGGGTCGATCCAGTTCCCAGAAATTCGGGGAAGCGCAGAGAGAACCCCGAAGCAGGATCTAAGGACAGAGACCTTGAGCATCGACACTCCTCCCGCGTCGCATCAGCCGAGTGACGGGGTGAAGATGAAGGGCAACGGGACCGCTTCGACTTCTTCTTTTTCTTACCTGTGCCCGAAGATTTGGAGGAAGACGAATGGTGGTGGCTCTGGGAACGGTCTCAAGACCTTCCTCACAAGTGAGACCGAGACCTACGTGGAGTCAAGCACAAGGCCGCCATGAGCTTAAGAGAACGCTCCCTCAAGGCCTTTGGGTGCATGGCCCGGTGCTCGGAGCACGACTTCAGTCGTGGTCACGCTCCAGGCACCGCAAACAAACTGATGCAGATCCGTCATTGACATCATGAGGTGACAGTTATTGCACCGCTTTAAACCAGTCTTCGGGGACATCCTCATCGCACCAAAAAACTCATGGAAAACTCGACAAAAGGGTCGAAGTCGGTTAAAAAGAGACCAGGGTAGCTCTATCCGGATCAGCATGTGGCGTGGAAAGAAAAGAACTGACGTCACTGCGCTGAGGCGGCGTCTATGTACTACTCCCAACGTCATCGTGTCTACAACGCCGACGATGCCCATGGAGTCGGCCGACGTCACCTATCAACACACAAGGGTATTGCTCAAAGAAAAATCACCGGATCCAGTCTGACGCCTGGGGGAACTTCTAAGGTAAGGAATCTGCAACTAGAAATCTCTATCAGATTGTTGTCACATCACCAGCACCTTTCTGGGCTGCTCCAGGCACATAACCATTGGATTGGCAGTAGCAGAAAAAAACTTTTAAAGCACATTTAGATCCCTTAGACTGAGATGTTTTCATCTCAAAAAAGAAAAGAAGCATTATTAATAAACAACCTTGGTCCAGAGGAAGGAACATTTTAAAAACATTACCTGTGTAAGAAGTCCTACCAACAAATGAAGGTCAACACAAAAGAGAAGACAATACCTTCAGATCTTTCAAAGACATCTCCTTAGACAACCTAATAATTTAACTCCTATCTCACTCTACGAACTTTAAGTCCAATGACAACACCCTTCAAAGAAATTCAACAACTTTTTGAAAAGATATGTAAACCTCCATGCCCCAAATACAACAGACAAGTGCAACCCAAGCCTTCAGCATCCTGATACCCTAAATACCTTGCTAACAATAAATGATCTATTCACCAGACCCTGAAAAATCCACCTATTCCTCACCCCACAGAAAGGTGCAGTGCCATCATCTTCTTCTTCAGTGAAAAAATACAGAAGATCTAACAGCACATTGACAGCACCAAACCTGCTGAATCTTTTATGCCCACTCCTTCCAGCAGAGTCCCACAATGGTCAGCCTTCAAAGCCCTATCTCTTCCAGATCTTGTTGATGTACTCAACTCTCTCAAAGCGACTTGTTTACGGAGATGATATCTTACCACTATCCTTCACCAAAGCTCTCTCTGAGGATGCTCTCTTACCACTATTTACCATTATCATTGCTGCCCTCACTCAAAGCCTCTCTACAGAAGCTCTCAAGGCAGACACACGCTCCAGATTCTAAAATACCTACACTAGACCCTCATGGCCTCACCAATTACCAGCCCATCACTCACCTACCAATAATTGCCATTGAATAAACAGTCTATGGTATAATGTTAACCATGCCATCCCTCCGCAGTATGAAGACCGCTACCTTCCACATAATAGACAATGCCCTCTGGAACACAGAAGGTGAACCCTGCATCTTGATAGCTGCTTGACTTCTCAGCTGCCTTAAACCGAGCCGGCCATCCTACCATCATATGCACCTTGGAGTCTCAAATGGGATTCACTGGCAACATCTTTCACTGGCCTTCCTCTTGCCTTCCAACCAACATCAGATTGTTCACATGGGCACTTCCAGGTCACAAAAGATGCTTATCAGCTGTGGAGTACCAAAGGGTTCCATGATGTGTCCAGTCGTTTTCAACAGGTTGTGGAAGATTATGTAACAACAATTCATCTTCAAAAGTAAATAGTTTGATGTCACTAAGGCATTGCTGATACCATGTTATCTACACCCCATATTATAGCAGTCAAATGTAGGGCAAGGAAGAATGAATGAGAGAGGGGAGAGCACTGATTAGGTTCTCTTAAAAGAAGGAAGAAAATAACACAAAGACATTGTCTGGGGATACAACCACAATGTTTAAATAACTTTTACAAAACTTTATTTTAATTGACCGTCATCCCAAACAAACGGCATAATAACTTAGCAATAAGTGCTGTTCTGGTATTGAATGCAAGCAGGCAGGAAAAGGTTACCTAATTCATGGCATACAATTGGGAGGTCATTTAGAAGTGCCTGATCTTTTGAAATTCTGGCCTTCAAGTATATGCTAGTACGTAGTTTTAAAAAGACTCATTCTGACCAAAGTGGAACATGCTGTTGAGCAAAAACGGAGGTAAAGACCCTTTATAGGTTCTGGCTCTACCATAATCATGGCATCTCTGAAATAACTGTCTAATGAGTGGCCTGAGACTGAATCCTGGAACTAAAGCACTTAAACAATGAACAAGTTGGTTAGAAAACAACCATACAAGTCGCTAAAAGGTCACTAAGCCAGAATGCATTCCATTGTTTTCAACAAAGATGCATTTTCCCTTTAATCTCTTGTTTCGCTGGCCAAAGTCTGAAAATCAACAGTGGAATGAATGACAGTGATCAAAACACAACATTGTTGGGTGATTTCTTTAGAAATGGTGGCTAGACTGCCTTAAAATTGGATAAACAATTCCCAGGTCTTCCTGTGAACTATGTAACAAGTTTGCCTGCTGGGTAATTAGTTTAATATACAGTATGATCATAACAGATACTAAAGATGTGATTGAGAATTTGAGAATGAAAGAGCCATTATGGTTCCAGACTACGGGTCTGATTTAGATTTTGGGGAATAGGTTACTCCATCACAACAGTGACAGATATCCTATCCACCAAAATATAAATCCCAATATTTCTGCAGAAAGGGTACACATCACTATTGTGACAGAGTCACTCATCTTCCGAAATCTAAATCGGGCCCTCAGTTTCTTCACCTTTACAAACTTCAAAATTATCTTTTTATTGTTATATGTCATGATTGAGATCGGCACACCCACCCACCTCCCAAAGATAGGTATGAAAGCATTCTAGTTAGTTATGGAGGACATTTGCTTCTGATAATTCAATAAGATATATTCTTTAAAATATTCAGCAGGTCAGATGGTTAGAAGTTGGGAAGAGGATTTGACGATTTGGCCACAGCTGTTGACTTTGGAACGGGAGAACCTGGTCGAGTTTTTGCATCTGCTCAACATCCTGTGATTCTGGGCACCTCAGTTAATCTCATAGTGTCTAAAAAATGAGTGTGTCATTGTGTAATGTAACTGGTACTCATGTAAGGCGCTCCAATACCTTTGGGTTGAGTCTGCACTATATAAAACTGAAAAAAGCTTAGAAGTTTGATGCAACCATACGTTCTGATTAGGCAATACTGTTAGATCAATTGAAACATTGGCCATTCTATGAACCCTCTCCTGGAAGAGGATGTTGAAGCCTCTATTGTTAACTAAGAATCTACCTTACTGGAGGAATCTTGCTTGGTGGCAAGCATAAAAGATGGTACCGACTTGATGAGCTGTCTAGATTAGTGTGCCAATGCCTGTATCTGAAGACTAATGAGCTGTCTAATAGCCATCCATTAGTGGGTGAGCCACAACTGTTTCCAGTTAAATGACAGCAAAACTGATGTACTACTCCCAGAAACCAACATCACCAGTTGACAGAAGACTTAAAATCCACTGCATATGGACACACCTCCAATTTTAGCTGCCAAAGTAAAGTCACTTGATATAATTATGGGAAGCTTTACTGAATGAAGGGCAAGTTTGTGGTATTTCTATACTCTTTTTCTATACCTTCCCCTTCTGAAGAAAATCATTCCATTTCTTCATAGAGACATGTTAATGAATGCATATGTTATGACACTACTTCAATAGGGCCAAATCTTTCCAGTTATAATGGTGTTGTATGAGGCAAAGACTTCAAACATTTGACTGAAATGTCCGAGGTATGGAGTAAATTGTGTTAGTTGTCGGCAGTGCTCAAGGTTCAATTCAAACACTTATGTATGACAGATAGATTATACAATTAATAGGTTCTGAACTTACAAACCTACTGCAACAGAGCATTCCCAATCACACTGTGTAATCATAATTTCAACAAGAAGTGTACATTAGCCATGTAAAGAGCAACAGCTCAGGGGGTACTCATTTCATTATCTCGCCCATTACGTTGTGGAACAACTAGCCTCTGAGAGAGATCAAGAATCACTTAGACTTTGCTCAGGCTCTGAAAAGTTGTGCTTCTATTTGGATGTTTTTCTTGTTATGCTGTTTCCATCAAACGTTAAGCTTGTTGATTCAGTATCACATAGCCTTTTACAAAGCTTTCTGTGCTAAGAATAAAATCAATAACTTAATAGTTGACTCAAAGAACAATTGAAAAAGATGCAAATAAAATCAGGTGGCTAATATGGGAAATTGAAGAGAAAAGAGGAATACCAATCCTGTATCAGTTGGATTTCAGACAGTTTAATTGAAGTTGTTGCACATGCATATGTTTTATTAGACAGTGCAGTGCCAGGTAGGCTCTGCATGGACAGAATTTGACTCAGGACTTATATTCAAGATAATGATCTGGGAAGAGATTATAACCCCCTCCAAAATATTAATGCATGGATACTGGATTCAATTTCCTTTGTAAGGTCATGCAAAACGTTACAGTGAATGACTAATTAAAACAAATAGGTGCAGACGTCTGAAGAGCCCACCCCAGTGTGTTTTTAGATGCTAAAGTTGCACAACAGAGGAGGGTATATGTTTAAACAAGTAATATTGGTGTTAAAGTCCCTAAAACTGAGTGGTGAGCTCTCAGTGAGATTATGTTAAATCTGGTCCAATAAATTAAGAGTACTTTGCCAAATTATGCTCCAGGTTGACTATTCCATTTGTAAAATACTACCTTTCATGGGCTCTGGAGCAGCCAGGATACCATAAGGGAAAATACCCAACCCTGACCCCAAAGCAGGATTCATGGACTCTGATGTTTGGATGAACAAGCTACTAGAAGAGGGAGGCAGACTAAAAGTATCAATTTGTGGGATACATGAGCAGCGGAGGTGGCTGAAATTGAAGATGGGACTTGTGAAATCTCTGGCTACAGATGCATCATGCTAGAGTGCCAAAGCTTACCTCGTCAGAATTTGGTGGGCTTCAACAGGAGTTCTCTTGAACACTTCAAAGCATGAACTGGAATGGCAACTCAATGGGACCTACTTTATATTTCATTTTTGACAGTGTGTGCAACAAACCTCTCACAAAAGCTGCAAACCAAAACTCAGGAGAATAATGAGCTCAGGGTATTCATGAATACATCTTCTCCTCAACAATGTCTTTCTGTTCCTCTAGGAGAAGATCCTGCTTTTTTTTTTTCTCAAAGCTTCTGTCACATGATTCGGTTCCAAGGACTTCTAGTGAGAGAAACCCTATATGAACTGCCATAAAGCTGGTGTTTTTTTTAGCTCCAGAATGCAGGTGAACCTTCTCTAGAGCTCTGGTACGTTATACGCTAGTTAGACTTTGGGCTTCCTGATGTGTTGTGAGGTTCAAATTAAGCATGATACTTTTTTCTATGAATGGTTTTATGAGCAATCTCTCCAAAACATTGAGAAAAAGAGAGAGGCAGATCAATAGAGAGGCAAATATACAGAAAGACTAAGAAGGGGCCTATAACACTCCCTACATTTTCCTGTTAGATGTATGGAAATCCAAAGTTGGTAACTAGGAACTAAGGGCCAGATGAATGAAAAATGTTTGTACTTGCAAACGGTGTGAATCGCAAAATTCGGCCGTTTGCGAGTGCAAAAAAGTGATCTGTGATGCATGAAAGGCATTCACAGACCACAAATAAGAAATCGCAAAAAATGCGATTTCTTGCGTTGTGACCTGGTTTTTGGGAGTCGCAATTTGCGATTCGCAAAATCCACATCGCAAGCAGATGCTGCAAAAAATCGCAAACTGCGTTTTTTCGTAGAATGGCATTTTGCACATGCAAAATACCATGAAAAGAAACCAGGTGGTAACCTGGTGCAAAATTAAAAAATGCATTTAAAATGCATTTTTAAATTGAACATGTAAAGCACACATGCCCTTTTGGCATGTGTGCACGTTAGATGTCCCCCAATAAATGTTTGGGGTGCAGCAGAGGGGGCCTTAGGCCCCCAGCACCCTGGGCTTTTGTATTTCCAAAATTGCGATTTCTGGTTCAGAAATCGCAATTTTGGAAATGCAAAAAATTTGCAGCTATGGGCCAACAGGCCCATGGCTGCGAATGGGGCCAGTATCGCAATTTGCGATTCGGTTATAGCATTTGCGATTTTTAAGAAATCGCTATTTCCGAATCGCAAAGGGCCGTGATGATACATCTGGCCCTAAGATGTTATAGACTTAAAAGTAGACCAGAACACAAAAGACCGAGTTTTGTTTTTAGGTTTTTAGCCAAAATCCCTCAAAGAGACCCTGTTGCTGTTGAACAGTGGGTGAGGACAGACAAGTAGGAACAACATCAATGACTTTCCCCATTAGTTTAACAGGAATGACTTATTTATTCACAAGTCACACACTGCTGAAGAAAAGAGTCACTGCTACGCTTACCCTTGCACTGAGATAACTCAATAAAGTGGTATGCCCAAAATTGACATTCTAAATAGCAGTATTCTCATTTGATACAGTCGAGCCTACACAGTGATTTCTCCCCTAGTTATATGTTACGTAATGACATACACCGCATTGTACATTGCAGATGGGATGCTCATGCGCAAAAAACAATATAACAAAGAATTGCTCAAGCACGTTACGATATATATCCAGCTATATATCTTCAGACAAAAAATAATTAAACACAAAGAAGAGAATTGGAGTAAATCTGAGATGAGGGAGGCATCTACTTGTTTACCCCAGAGCAAATATATGTGAATCAGCTATTTTAACTGCACGCACAGGACTCTAAAATAACATCAGTACGCCTACCTGGCCTTAGACTTCAGTTGTACCTCGTTAGGCCCAGGTGCCTTACCACGATGTCCATTAGATAGGTAGCAGGCCTCCCTGTCACTTACACTGAACAAACTAGCCGAGAAAAAGGAAGCATCATCTGATTTGACTTAACCATGGCTGATTATAAAACGGGGCCTAAACTTCATCTTGTTAGTATGTTTTGTCTAAAGACATTTCAATGGAGCTGTGTTTAGATGAATCATAACACGCTGCAGATGCGGTCCGTAAAATAAGCGTACATCTTTGTTTAGAAGACTACAACTAATATAATTTCCTTTATCCTTTATCAATCTTCAATTTGGGAAAAGTTAATCTGAACCTTACTTTCTTTTTAATAAAAAAAAAAATGGTAAATGACCTTTTTGGTACTTGTGTAACTAATATACAAATATAAAACAAGTAAAAAATCAATATCAATGAAACAACTATCGAGAGGTTATCCATTTAGAAAAAGTTTCCCATATCTCTCTGGTATCAGGGAAACAAAGTAAGGGAACCTCTGCATATTTAGTACAGTGAATACTTTAGATTACAAAATAGACAGCGTCCAAGTACTGACATGCAGCTGCAGCTCAACACATGCATTGTGAGTCTTTTTGTGCAAACGTTTATTGTGTTCATTACTACACGGTGTAAGGTCATGCTAATCATACCTGGTGCAAGGTCATGTTAATTCATAAAAAGGCCATAGATGTGCCAAGTTTCGTAGAAGACCCTTTCTTGCATCTTGAATTTTGGACTGTCCCAATAAGAAAATATTGCCACCAGTTGCCATATAAAGAACTGAAAAGGAGTTTGTGTGTTTAGTTAGGCTGATATATGCTAAATACTATTGATAATTAATGGTGATCTATTTATATAGTGGTGATTTAATTTTCAGGCACCACATACCCTGTGTAGGCCACTAAAGATACTAAGGATACAAATAATAAAAACAATAATTATAATACTGATTATTATTATTATTATTATTATTATTATTGTTGTTGTTGTTAATATTATTGTTATCAATAATAACAATAATTACCATAATCATTATAAAATATGAGAAATGTGGTATCCTTTCTTTTACTAATATAACTATTGTTAATGTCTACAGATTAACTTACCTATTGCCTTCCAAAGTTGTCTGAACTCTCAATAGCACTGGAGGATCATGGTATCTGAGATATTACCAATATGGAAAAACTTGATGAGATGCAGATTGTGTGCTGGTCGCCATGGGAGCATGCAGTACAGATAACCTTACTTTGGCAAGTTTTTTTAACTTCGTGTAGACCTCAGTCAGGGGTGGCTCTGTCGTCTTTCCACCTGGTCAATTTCATGGTTCCTCCTTTCAACTGAGAGTTAAGAAAAGCACTGGGGTACTGACAGTGAAGCCACAGCTGGCTCGGCCTTTGGAAACCTGTGACCTGACAGCCCATATGGCAGAGGGCTGCCAGGTAATAGTGACTCTTGTCCCACCCTATTTAAGGACAAATGACCATCACTAAAGTTCCCTCCCCAGGACCACAATGCAAGGCATAGGGGTCTTTGGCAGGGATACCGCTCACCTGCCGCCATTCCCCCAGAAAAAAATGTGTGCGCATCAGGATCATTGATTTGTATTTGTTTTTAAAGAATACACTCCCACTTCGGAAATGTATTCTTGATAACCTGCCACTTTCGGAGTATAGTCTTTGATGAGCAGGTGTATCAAACAGGGCACCCACATGGTAAATCTTTACTGCATTGAATGATTCCGCCGCAGCTGCTGCTCCACCGAAGGCAGAGAGATCCTCCCAATTGTGGGGGGATTCTCTAGGTATGGCGGGCAGTCTTTCAATGACTTGAAGAGCCTTTACAGCTTATCGATGTGTGGGTCTATTGTTTCCAGAACCGCGAGTGCCTTAACAATCGACTGAACAGGAGCACTTCCAATCCTTTGGGTTATAAAAACTTTCCGGCATCACATGACATGAATTTTATTTTCTTATCTTTTCTTTCCTCTTCATTTATTTTCACAGTACTGCAGATCTAAGGACCGTGCTTGCAGCACATTAGCCCTGTGGTACCAAGTGATGGGTTTTGCATTGGTGTATAGACAGAGGCCTTTCCAGACCTGTCATTATTAGTACAGAGTGCCCCTCACCTACCCAGAGACAAGCCTGTTATGTCTCCAAACGTTTGTCTCATTGACCACAGTGAATCCAAAGGCACCTCCTTGAAATCTGCTAGGCGTGCAAGCAGGGGCACACCTGCCAGGGTAGCTAATAGAGAAATTGCCAGAGACAGTGCATATAATAAAACAACCCTGATGAATACAATTGAGAATCCAAGGCCTAGGTACTGTGCAAAGTGAAGAAGGGTGCGAAAGATGCTGAAAGGGGCACTGGGTGAATTTCAAGATGGTGATACGAGGATCATTAGTGGGTGAGAATGCAAAGAAGAGTGGAAGAGATTAACTAAAGCCCCTGTACAAGAAAAACACTGAAGAGGAAACAGTAGCTAATAGTAAAACGGTAAGGTTAAATATATGAGAAACCCAAGGACCTAGAACCGAGTAATTCTATTTTCCAACTACGTAAGATAATTTGCATGGCAGTTACTCGGCTACCAGTGAGAATTCTGTGAAGGAATAGTACATTTCAAATCCAGGAAAGTAGCGGGGACACCATCCTGCACGCAGTTCTCATATTCAAGTAAGTACATTTTGCAATGATTGAGTTTCACAACCAGGGTCAGTGGGTAGAGGACAGACGTAACAATGTGAACCAAACATTGGAGAAAAAAAATGAAATGTTGTATGACGTTCACATTCCTGTGGCAGGCAATTAAAGGGAAAAGAAATGTACGAAAACCTGAGGACATTCGAGACAACTGGCAGTGATCCAGTGTCAAAAAAACTCAGCATCCTAGTAGCACAAGGAATTACTATATGTTTTAAAAAGGAGAAATATGTTTGAAAACTCCGGAAAATCAGCCAAAAGGACATGAGTCATGGGCCAGGAGACCAACCAAGGAGAGTACTTCCAAATCCAGTAAGCAAGAAGAAAAGAGCTGCTTTAGATGTCTCTTGAAAGCAAGGACTGCAGAACGAGGACTGTGAAATATGGGTGCGTGCAGCTGCAAAGCTTTTAGCTTGCACATACTATGAGAAGACTTGCAAGAGCATAGATACAAAACAGGGAAGTCCATAACCTAATGGTAGGCCAGTGGGGATGTGTGCAAGACTGTCAGCACATAATACAATCTTTGCACACCCTAGCTGAGAAGCTGAATAAACACATTCATGGGATTTATCATGACGATCGTAATGCGAGCGTAGCTCTGCAGATCATTGATGTGTTGCACAGAATAAAAGCTAACATTAGTATCACACAGAAAATCAAAATTACAGTACAACAATGAAGCATACATTGCATAAGTAGTAGGGCAAAGTCATAACATGGGGCATAAGATGGATTCTGAAATAAAATAAGGATAAGGAGTGTCAGTAGGACTTAATTTACATTCCCTGAGTATACACAGAAAAGATTTGTTCCATTCTGGCACGCTAATCTCAAAACTATGACAAATGTTTGCTGCCATTCCCTCTAGATTTGTGAAGTAATCTTAAAGTAGCACACAGCATTCTATTAATCTCACAAATAAAGTAAAGAGTAGGCATGAGACGGGTAGGTAAAATGTCTGTTTCCTGCAATCCACATTTCTGCAGCACTGTATATTTTTTGTATGAAGAATACTGGGGTTGGGGTCTTTCCTCTCTACTAGTTATAGTGTAACTACCTCTGTCAAATTGTTCGTCCCTTATTTATTTCTTAGATGCGGAAGTAGCCAAAACGTGAAACCAGAGTACTATAATAAATCAAATGAATACAGATAGTATAAAACGTTTTCTTCTGCAGGCACATGAAACACCATCCTCTGTTGTGCCACTAAAGTAGCACTTAAAATAATGTAGGTCTGCGTTTGACGTTTACTACAGACTACCATGAGGAACATCAAGCCTACCTTTACCCCGTATGGACTCATAAAGGGTCCGATCGACCACTCAGAGAGTTAGAGGCATGGGCCTTCACTTTTGCAAAAAGGTAGTTTCAAATTCTAAAGACTACACTGTAAAGAAACTTATGAAATGTTTGGCTGCATTTATTGTACAAAAAATGGATTCAAAACCCTCGTTTCAAATGCAATAAGTCTTCCCCATGATTCATTTTCTATAATTCACATAATATAACACCATTCCTGTGAATGTTGAAGTTATGTATTCACGGCCAAATGGCATAAGAGCCAATAACAATAAAATTAATATACTCAAAGAGAACCTACACTATCTCTGATTTTCTTGCCACGAGCAAACTAGTCCATAAGCATGGTAAATGTATTTAGATAATAAAAGCATCAAACCAATCAAACAAGTTTCACTTTCGCCCTCTCTTTAATTAACATTCTATTTGTAATCAATGCCATTGTTAGGAGCACTTTGAAGACAGCAGATTGAAAAACCTTTCTCTTCTACAAACATGCTTCTTAATACAGCAGAACATGTTTTCACAATTAACCAATATTCTGGATAGATTTCTATATAGGTTTCTCTTGTGTTTTATTTTACTATAATCAACAAAGGAGTACAGATCATTATTCCACTTCAAATTATCAGTAAACCTTTTACTGTTTGAAAAACCCATACTCTTATTATTAATGGCACAATAGTAAAAATACAATGTAAAAACACAAAAGCTAAACAAAGTTATCTTGCGTATTAGTAACACTTGCTAACCACTCTGCCTTCAGACAATAGCACTATAATCTCTTGATGGCATAATTGTACCATGATCTTCTCCATGCACTTAAAGAATATAAATTTAGATAGTCAAAGTGTTTATTTCCATTGCTCACTGGAGGGAGGGCAAAGAGGATATGTCTTGAGTGGTTTATGATGTTCCTCCCTGTGTTGACTTTTACAATTATTATAATGAACATACATTACACTTTGTATATCTGACCCAGAGAACAAGAGGTTAAATCCATATAGGGATAAAAAATCTCATGAAACACGCCTTATTTATCAGGACTCAGGCCCTCATTACGACTACGAAGCCGGGCGGTCAGAAAACCGCCAGTGCGGTGCCCTGACCACAAGGGCTATTAAGAGTTTCCCGCTGGGTTAGTGGGTGGAATCAGAATTTCTGCCCAGCGGGAAACAGCCCACAACATTGATGCTGGCTCGTAATAGAGCCAGCAGCAATGTTGGGGTGCATCAGGTGCAGCAGCATCCATCACGTTTTCACTGTCTGCAAAGCAGACAGTGAAAAGCGTTACATAGCTGGCCATGGGGGCCCTGCACTGTACATACCAAGTGCCTGGGCAGTGCAGGGGCCCCTAAGGGCCCCCCAGCGCCTGTCTCTGCCAGCTTTTACATGGCAGTGCAACCATCATGGTTATAATGAGGGGCTCAATACTTTTCCCATGTTAAGTATTTGCAACAGGGAATCTGTGAGGCAGCAAGGCGTGATTTTGCAAGCTTCTTAAAACGTACTCTTGTAATTACATGACATTTACTACTCATGTGTTACTACAGTGCAAAGTTAAAATTTTTAACTTGGTGCCGTAATAATGAAACATTGCAAGGGACACATATACATTTCTACGGGCGGGAATAAATATATTTGTGGTATTCCAGTGAAAATAAATGTGTCTCACTCCAGCCTGGGATGTGATTACTGCAGTGCCATGGTCTCAATATGTTATTCCCATAGCCTACACCAACAACTGTGGGAAAACATTTACTGGCTCAAAATTGCAAAATACAACGTGTTTACAGTGGAAAGCAACTCGGCTTAGAGTAGGAGGGCATTTTTTATGTGATTTAACCTCTCTGCACAAGTGTAGCCCTTTGTATCTTGGCTCTGAATAAATACCTTTGCAGATCTACAGTAAGTAGTATGCTTTTCATGACTACTGATGATTGCCCCTCTTCTTAACTATCCCTACTTGACTAATTTCCCCCAACATTGGGAGAACTGGTGAGCAAAATACATGCTTTGGCCATTCCAAATGTTGTGCAGATTGGTCAAACTGTTCTACTGTTGTAACATAGTGTCACCTTCCCTTTAACATGGGTTTTTCTGTAGCTGATTTTCTGCATGAATAACTGATATCGTTGAATGAAAGTCCACCAAATCTTAAAAGCACATCAGCATTGCCACCATTTAGTGCCTTTTCTTGGTTTGATGCTGCTTTGGAAACATAAAGCAACATGTGAGTGTTCAGTGACATTAGCAAGTCGTGTATTTAACTAATAATGATCACAATGTCCATAAGGTTACGCAGAATCCTCCATTAACAGTAAAAAAAAAATGTAAACATACATGTGCATCAAACTCTCTAGAAACTTGATCCACCTTTTTCCACAATGTTTGCATAGGAATAACAGGAAGCAAAGTATCAGTCAGCATATTGGGGAGCCAATCCTGCAATATGAGTGAGTGCGCCCTGACACTTACCCCAGATCTCTTTCCAGCCAAGCATGTCTGAATAGGAAGAGATCAGTAAAAAAGATCTTCAACCCAATTCCCCTCACATTTTCCCAAGGGGTGGAGGTAGATTAGAAATAAACCCTGGCCAGTCTTACCAGATCAGAGTGTAGAAAGCATACATCATCCCTTGCACAGCCCAGGTGTGGGGGTATTTACTAAACTCCCTTATTTGCTTCAACTCCTTGCCTTGGGCACGGGTGTGGGAGATTTTAAGAAAACTTTAAAAAAATAAGAATCAGTCCTGTCTTCATCTTTTTGAATATTGCACTGAGGCAGGGTAAATACTGTAAGTCTCAGAAGACTAGAGCAGCTCCCATTCAGAAGTGCAAAGACAATGCATGTTGAACATAGCAGACTGGATGAAGGACAACTGTCTCAAACTCAACACTGACCCCTTCCAATCTGGACTTCGAGCTAACCACAGCATCGAGACAGCCTTGATTGCAGCCACAGATATCAGAGCTCTCCTGGGAAACAGCAGCCCTCATCCTCCTAGACCTGTCCACCGTGTTTGACACCGTTTCCCACCACATCCTGATCAACAGACTCCAACACATTGGGATTCAAGGAAATGCCCTCACAAGGATCACCTCGTACCTCACCAGCAGAACCCAAAGGATCAGTCTCCCGCTGTTCACCTCAGAGGCCAAGAAGATCCTCTGTGGAGTCCCTGAAGGATCGTCCCTCAACCCGAACTTCTTCAACACCTACATGACCCCGCTGGCCATCACGTCAGATCACATGGACTCAACATCATCTCCTACTCCCACAACAAACAGTTCATCATCTCACTGTCTGAGGATCCATCCTCCACAAAAGCTAAAATCCACAGATGCATTATGAACATATTGGACTGGATGAAACACAACTGTTTCAAACTCAACACTGAAAAAAACGGAAGTCCTCATCTTTGGGAACAACACCTCACTGTGAACTGACATGGTGGCCCAAAGAGCTTGGCACACCCACATCCCCAACAGACCACCCCAACCTCAGCACCATCCTGGAAAGCAATCTATCCATTAAGAAACAAGTCGACACAATCTCATCTGCCTGCTTCCACACCCTTTGCATGCTCTGCAAGACCTTCAGGTGGCTCCCAGCAAACACCAGAAGGACCGTCATACAGGCCCTCATAACCAGCAGACTACACTACAGAAACACAATCTATGTAGGAATCACAGCACCCCTCCTGAAGAGACTCCAGACAATATATAACTCAGTGGCAGGTCTCGTACTCGACCTCCCCAGAAGGACTCACACCCCATCTCAAGAAACTACAATGGCTCCTTATTCAGAAAAGATGCCAGTTTAAGATGCTGACCCACACCTACAAGGCCGTGTATAACAAAGGACCAGCATACATCAACAACACCTGACCTTCCACCAACCAACCAGACACCTTAGATCAGCTTCCCTTTCCCTCACAGACACCCAATGGATCCATCGAGCCAACAGCAGGGGACACTCCTTCTTGCACCTGCCAGCCAAGGCTTGAGACCCTCAAGGGTGATTTGCTGTGCTCTTTAAATGTTTGGTTGACTGATTGATGCTTGTTAAACATCCCAGCACTTCTCGGCCCTCAGTTTTGTGAGTGCCAAGGATGCCCAGGAGCTAAGCAAAATAATAAAGTCAGTTCTATAACATGCAAGTGCCCAGATGTGGCATAAAAATGGGTATAAAACCATGACATTCCTAGAGCGCTTATATAATATGGCCAAATCACAAATAGGAATAGCTTAATATTCGGGCAGGCAAATGGCAAATGCCTCTATTTGTCATAATCAACCCCATTTTTTGGACTGGTGGTGCTGGTCTTTTTTTCTGTGTACTTGGACACTGCTAACCAAGACACAGTGTCCTAAAACATTGATATTGGCTATACTCCTACCTGAACTATTTAACTTACCTATGGTCCCTAGTATAAGGTACTAAATATGCCCAGGGCCTGTAAGTTAAATATTGCTAGTGGGTTGCAGCATATATTGCACCACCACTAAAGTGACAAGGCAACGCATGTCTCCAGGCCTGCCCTTGTAGCCTGGGTGTGCAATTTTAAAACTGCCAATTTAACCTGACAAAATAAAGCTTTTACCTGGCCTAATCCCTACTTTTTAATACTTATAAGTCACCCTTAAGTTAGGCTTTAAATAACCACAGAGTATGATGGTGCTTGGTATTTAAAAGTTGGGATGCGTATATTTTATGTTTCACATATCCTGGCAGTGAAAAACTTCCATTGTTGTTTTTCACTGTGACAAGGCTGACTCACCCGTAGGAAAGTACTGGGTTATATTATAAGACCTTATAATGCTTAGCTTCAGTTTTGGGGTAGGTGGAAAAATGATTCAAGGGCTAACTTTAATAGTAATTTAAAATCAAACTTAACAGTCTTATAATGCTTAACTTCAGTTTGGGATAGATGGAAATATGATTCTAGGACTCATTTTAATAGTAATTTAAAATCCAACTTAATGGTCAAGTCAGATTTCGTATTACTATTTTGAAAATGACGCTTTTAGAAAGTTGCCAATTTCCTCCCTAAGCTAAATGTGGCATCTGACATTGTTTGGTGTCACCTGAGTGTTGTTGGCTCCCCTGTAGTGGAGGAATGTGGATTGCTCCTAGACAGTGGAGAGAGGGCTTGGGTTTGGGTAGATGTTTTCCTCTCTGAGCAGGATGAGCTGGGGGTTGTGCACAACACCTTTCTGAACTTCAATGGATGCCTCCATGTCACTCGCATATGTAGCTCACACCTAAGCCTTCCTCCATTTTCTCTACATAGTCAACTTTTCTCCAAGCCCAGTGGGAGGGAAAGCTACACCAGAAATGGACTGAGTGATCACAAGGGAGGGGCTGCCCATTATCATAACCGCGCATCTGGGTGGGCACAGGGTGCTCTGCACAGAGGAAGCAAGGTTCTGCCATGATGGTTTTAAGTAGAGAGGGGCACTGTGTGATATGTTACAGTAAAAGGACAGAAAGTGCTGCACAAATGAGTAGGGTCACCATATGGAAACCTTTATCCCATTGATTAGGAAGTGGCTAGGTGTTTCCCCCACCCATAGGCTGACAGTGGCCATAAATGTGGCACTCCCAGTGCCCTCTTCAGAACATGACTGGCCCTATGGAAGATAGAAGATGGACTATACCTGATGTTGTGAACTGTGAAGAAAACATTAAGGGCTTGACCTGCTCCCACTTATACCCAGAATGAGGAGTGGACTCCAAGGGTCAGTTGTCTGACCTTCCATTTAGCTACATGGACACAAAAGCTACAAGTAGGTACAATCCAGAAGAGCCCAGCTAACTAGTTTCGATTGGACCTGTCCTGGACCCTGTTGGGGTCTTCTGTTGGAATGAGTCCTGATGAAATGCGGTTCCGGAGGTCCTTGAACCCTGGGCTGGTATTAGAGTGTAGTCCTCCTGCCTAAAGTGCAAAAGCTGTGGCTCAGAAAATTTTGCCAGCTTGTTCTCTGAAGAACCAGTAGGAGACTGGGACTGCAAAACTTTCTGACAACTGTTTCTCCGAAGGACCAGTGGGAGACTGGGACTGCTGTTGAAGTTGAATCACCAGTTGGATCCAACTTGCTGATCAACAGTGAGACCTTCCACGGCAAGAAATGTGGACTTCAATCACTTGAACCTTTCTCTTCTTCATCGATGACCACACCAAATAATTGGGTTTTACATTTTTTAACTGTTTTGATGCAATTAAATAAATTACACATTTTCTTAAGTTAAGTCTTTCTGCTTTGTGCCATAGGGGGATGAGCTCAGGTTTAAATTAATAAAGCTGCTACTGGACCTAACAAGAATAGCGCCACTATTGTTTGTGGTGGACTACCATCCACCACAACTAAGAATCCTCATTCTCATAGCAAGGATATGCATGGGTAAATGGGAGAGCAAATTGATTGTTTCCTACATAGCATGGTGTTATTGGGTTTCCAATTTTAGTATGGTACAAGGTAATACTTGATAGCCTAGTAAAATAATTGACACAGTGTGGATATGCAGATGCATTCTCCACAAAAAGGCTCCACACAGAGATATTTAACTTTTTAAAGTGACGGATGATTATACCAACTCCAATCAATACCCAGAACAATGCAGGGCAGTGGAATAGAGGCTGGTAAGACAGGGGGTAGCAGGCATAGCTGGTATTTTCATAAATGCACCACTTAATGGTGCCAGCAAGCTACTACAAAGATTCTAAAATCAACTTTTCAGCAGCATATGTGGCACACTCCAGCGGGAAAAATGTATTTTGATAGAGTGATTTAGTTTTTTTGTACCACTCCTGAGAGCAGGAGCAGAAGAATAACGAACATTCCTTTATTTAACAATATGTGGCAAGACTTGTGAACAATGATCATAACAAAGAATGAAATATGTGGTATATTTTGTACAACATACATAGGAATTTGGTGTAAAAGTGGACTTTCAATATGCTATTAGTAATACTCACAGATCTTTAGCACAACAAATTCTCCAACACAGTGATGACACCACACATTTTACCTCAAAAGTTCCACAACCAAGATCCTCAACCACAACAACCATTTTGAGACTGGTTGTCCAATATGCAAGCATTAATGCCAAGAACACCAGATAAGCTCAAATGCATGACTGGCTTCCTGGCTAAAACACTTAATTCATCACAAAATGCAAATACATGCTTATTCACCATCAATTCCAACATTTCTTCCAATACAAATGCTGCCAAGAAAACACCTTTTCTTTGAATCAACAATCACTTTTAAGCAAAATGAAGCCATATTGTCACTGAAACATACTCTAGAACTACCTCTGAAACCATGGTTTTCTCTAATAAGAGTTGGGCAGCCTGCTGATTCCCTGAGGTCCTAATGCTACCTCTGCAACTATCAACAGAACATCCTACATACTCACTTTAGTGGATTTACACTGGTTACCTCTACAAGCCTCAATTATTTTCAGCACCTTTTGCATAAAATAAAATGAGGCAAAACATGCTGGAAAAACTCAGGCAACTAAGTCAAAGCAAGGACAAATTGGAAGTCAGTGGATACAAAAACACCTGGATGCAAGCATGCTCAATCTATGTGTCCAGAGTCTGCAATCACACCGTCAAAGCCAAAAACAAATCTTTCCCAGTACACTCACTACTTCGTTCCTGAGGTTCATAAAAGAGGTGAAGACGCATCTCTTCACAAGGCATCTTGTCTGTCACATTAACGGCGCTACTCAGTTTTCAGCATTAATTAACATGGGGACAGCATATTCAAGAGTCTCTGAAATCCTCCTAGCCTCCCAGCTTGAAGTACATGTTCTTGAACTGTCCTCTTGAACCACCCTGTTGTACAGCTCACCACTGACCAGTTAGTAATCCATTCAGTGAACATCATCACACACAAACCTATATGGAATTGTCAAAAATAAATTAATATTTTGTCATCTGATTTAAACACACAAAAGGGTACCTTTAATATCATCGTTGAATGTCTGTCATTATCAGCAATCACATGAAATATATACAAAATATCCACCTCTGCCACATGACGACTGAAGCCTTAAACGCAGCTTAGAAATGTAGGTTGTTCAATGCCACCATGATCTTAAATTAAGCATATACTCCAAACAGTTCGGTTCATAAAAAAAGAAATATTTAATACGAATTATTGACCGATTTCATGAGAAACAAAAGTATTGAACAGCAGTGGTGGTGGCCGCAGATGTAAAACAAAAAAAAACACCATTCTCGTCGCTGCCTCCGTCTCCTGCCGCCTTGCTCCTCTTCTGCTGTCACTGGGACACCAGCACCGGCTCCCCAGCACTCCGGGCACTGCTTTCATGCTAGACATAGCATGAAAGCAGCATTAGGATTGGTCTGAGTGATTAGGACTGCCGCTCAGACACTGCCCTGGGGATCTGTGCAGTTTCTGCAACCCAGCTGTTCAACAAAGTCAGGTTGGCGAAATCTAAGTCCACATGTGTGTTTGGCCGGCCTGAGATGGCCGACCAAACACACAAGCACACTTAGGTGCACTCTCTCCTCCCCTACCTCCAGCCCTGCCCTCTCTTTACATGCTGACTGAGTCATCAGATGAAAAATAAAACAACAGTAAGTGATCATTCTATTTCTCCTCTGCTGGCTCTTAGCCAGGGAGGAGACGCTCCTCCATGATTGCGGAGGAGCCGCCCCTGTTGAACAGTCTGGCTAATCCACAAGCATTGTTCTTTGCGCTGTAGTATTTGTGAAAATGGGTGTTCAAAAACTGGTTCTACAATCAGTTTTTTTTTCTTTCAAATAGGTTTTATTATTTTAAATTGTAAACATGATATTGTTTAAAGTGCAGAAATCATTCCAACTGGTTTTATAATCAGGTTTTTGCACACATTGAATTTACAATTTCTTCCATGTAATTATAATTGCATTTATATAGTGCTCACTACACCTGATCAGGCGCTGTTCCTAAGCACAAGGTTTTTTTTTCAACACATTTTTATTTGTTTCTTCATAGACGATAGGTTCGACCTAACCGACATTTCATGTCCCAGTAGCACAGGGTGGGGTATAAGCAACTGCTTCTCCCCGCTTATGTCATCAATCAACCCTCCTGTTCTTCTACCCCACCAAACAATGCTGGGCCGCTCAACCATAATCATACATTCCAGTCATGAAGTCCCACCTTATAGAAAGCCAAGAGATCACACTCCCAACTAATGCGCACCTAGGCCAGGCAGAGCATCCCCTAATCTTATGACTCTCCATCCATTTATCACCCCTCCATCATCTCCATTGTCCGGCCCTATCAGATTCAATGGGGAGCCCTCCGGCGAGGCCGGGTCCACCTTCCCCTCAAGATTCCTGTGACGAGATACCAACTGGGTGAACCACTGTCCTCCCTCCATCATCAGGTGCTGCAACTTAGACATCGCTACTTGACGTTTGCCACCCCCCCAAACAAACTCACTCATCAACGATTCATGGTCAAGTGGCATTCTGCGAGGGACAAGTAGTGGCAATATCAATTTTAAAAAAAGCAGCCGGGGAAGGGCTACCGTCTTTCCCAGAGCAATCTGTCCGGCCACAGACAGCGGCAACGATGTCCAGAACTCCACGCTTGATTGTAGAGCCCAGACAGTGGTCCCACATTACCCTCTTAGGATTTTGACCCCCAGATACTGCATGCAAGTGGCCTCCCACAGCAGACCTCTCAAGTCTAGGTGTGGGAATACATCTCTACAGATAGGGGCTCTGGAAAATAAGGTTAGTGGTCAATCCAGTATCATTAGTTATTGTTGATTATAGAGATTAGTCTTGTGCACTCAAGCAGCTCATTCCAGATTCTCTGTGATGGATTAGATTAATAGGAGTTAGGTGTGATCATTAGTGCGGTAGGCTATGTGAGTTCATGAAGATAGTTTGTTAGATTAAAGAATGTGCTTGAGGAAATTTACTTTTCTTATGTCAGAGGGGCATGACATAAGGATAGGTTGTAATGTTTGAAAATAATTGTGGGCAATTTGCACAAAAAATTATAACAGTCATGAGAAACATGGATGTGGCTCAATGAAGGTCGTGCTCGGGGAGAGAAGGCATGGAAGAGAATGAGAGGGCCATTAGAAAGAAAAAAGGAAAGGTGACAATCAGACGTTTTGAGTTATGGTCAGTTTTCCTGCTCTACTTTAGACTTGACATCTGCCACACCCCCAAACAAACTCAATCATCAACGATTCATGGTCAAGTTGCATTCTGCGAGGGACAAGTAGTGGCAATATCAATAAAATAAAAAAAGCAGCCGGGGAAGGGCTACCGTCTTTCCCAGAGCAATTTGTCCGGCCACAGACAGCGGCAACGATGTCCAGAACTCCACACTTGATTGTAGAGCCCAGCCAGTGGTCCCACATTAACCTCTTAGGATTTTGACCCCCAGATACTGCATGCAAGTGGCCTCCCATAGCAGACCTCTCAAGTCTAGGTGTGGGAACAAATCTCTACAGATAGGGGCTCTGCAAAATAAGGTCAGTGGTCAATCCAGTATCATTAGTTATTGTTGATTATAGAGATTAGTCTTGTGCACTCAAGCAGCTCATTCCAGATTCTCTGTGATGGATTAGATTAATAGGAGTTAGGTGTGATCATTAGTGCGGTAGGCTATGTGAGTTCATGAAGATAGTTTGTTAGATTAAAGAATGTGCTTGAGGAAATTTACTTTTCTTATGTCAGAGGGGCATGACATAAGGATAGGTTGTAATGTTTGAAAATAATTGTGGGCAATTTGCACAAAAAATAATAATAACAGTCATGAGAAACATGGATGTGACTCAATGAAGGTCGTGCTCGGGGAGAGAAGGCATGGAAGATAATGAGAGGGCCATTAGATGAAAAAAGGAAAGGTGACAATCAGAAGTTTTGAGTTATGGTCAGTTTTCCTGCTCTACTTTAGACATATGGAGGATGCTCTTTGATATAGTTTGCAATTTGTGGATGGAAGAATATAGAAAGAAACAAAGTTATTTGCATGTGAATTTAGTGCTACAATAAGTACTTGTGATAGGCACCAGAGTCCTAGTGTGCACTTAAATGCCATTTGTCACACCATCCCATGAAAGACAAAACCTATTTTAATACTCATACACAATTATTCATAAATGCTTTAGTGGTGTAATGCTTCAGAAAATAATTTTCAACCATGCACTGTTCTGTCTTATAAAAAACAGAATGCCCATGGCTAGGTTGCCGTTACACCACTGTTTCAACAAGGAGAGCTGATCAGCTCATGGGTTTGAAGCATAAAGTAGTGGGTGGATGCATATGTAGGGAAGTCTGGCGAGCTTTAGAAGGCACTTAATGTAAGCAGTGACATCAATATTATAGCAATGTGAAACAATCATTTGCAATGCAATGGGTCTAGCGTTTGCTCAAGTTAGAGCTATTGGTGTTGTACATGCCTAACTGGACTTTTCTTGCCACTTAAATTGAAAATGAAAAGTAAAACAGTTGACATAGGCGAGCTGATTCAAAGTGGCATGGCCACCATGAGCGCGAAGAAGAGACACAAAAAGAAAAAGAAGTTTGCTTGCAGTCAAACGTATCAGGAATCATGCAATTATCCAGTCTGCAAGGTGGTAACAAAACCGCCCCAAGGAGATACAAACGTAAATTATTCACCAATGATAACAAAGGATTTTTGAAAGGCAAGCACACGAACAAATGAAAGTGATGGGTGTGCAGTGGGCGAGGTTAAAAGACCACAATTCTTACAACAGGTCAAAGTGCCTGCATGCCCGACCTAAAATTAGATGGGAAAGAGAGTCTGAAAATGCTGGAGTCGAAAGCTTCTGATGTTCATCCTCCAGGTTGGTTCACAGTATTATTTACAAGGCAAAGTGGGGTCCATTTCGGATTCCTCAGGTTTGAGATTGCCCAAGGAGGAGGATTAGGACAGCTTCTTCAGTCTTGCATTGTCTGCACTGCTGTGGCTGGAGGGTGGAGACCCAGACATCTCCACCAGTGGGATGATCACAATGCTTCCTTTAGAAATGCAATGAACACTTTGTAACAAGGGGCTGCTGATTAGACTTACCAAGGGCTGGTTATGAGGGATAACCCCATCACATAACTGCAATATTTGTACTCTCTTGAGGATGCGCTTACAAAGCTCTGACCCTATTACACCCCACTGCAATACTATATAGGACTAAACCATAAGTATTTAATTGTTTTAGGTTTGGTTGTTGTTGTGTTAAGGGGAGAGGGTGATGTAGTGTGCTTAAGTTGGTTAAAGCATTTTTCATAAATAAATGTATGATGTAATATGGTGCTCCATTCGAAGCGTTCGATTGACTCTTCGTTCCACAGTGTCAGTTGTTTGTGGATGGAGAGCTGCTCATAAGCTTCAGTCATGAGTTCGTTTTACTTACGAGTTATCACAATAAACGTGGTTGGTATATTTTATTCTGATCTGGTGTCTGATTCCTTCCGGCCCCTATATAACAACTAGTGTGTACAAAAATGGCAATGAAGACCATTTTTTCCAACAATATTTCAGGTAGCTCTTTTATTTTTGTAAGTTAATTTGGGTATTGGCACTATTCAATTTTGAACCTGGAACGTCATATTTTTCTTTTAACCTTTCCATTGCTTTTGTTCGGTTTCTCACTATGCAGGCCTTAAGTATGGTTTGAAACACAAATATTAGCAAACTGATGTAAGGTTTATTTTACGCTCTGCTGTCTAGAAGTATGTTCATCCCATTACTTGAAAGCATCATAGCTTTATGAAATAGCAATTGCTCCACTATAGGATGCTTTTCCTCGTTGAACTTAAAATTCACAGAATTACATAAAACGATGACCATAATGGATTTCATGTCCTTCAACGAGAAGAATTATGTCACTATATAACAAAATCTAATGCAGAAAAACTCAATTTCTGTGGAAGGCTGGTACTATGAGGTATTTTATACATGTAAATATTTACCAAGGTCCTTGAGAAGGGACAGCGCTTCCCAAGAAATAAATGCTCCACCACCATCATCCATGGCTCCTTGCCCAACATCCCAGCTGTCAAGATGTCCGCTGACCAACACGACCTGCAAGTGAATGAGAACAGCTGTGGTCATGCTATTCCAGCAGTTTAACTGTATTGACAAACATGAGTTGCAATGTTTATTCCATGTGTTCCTAACAGAAATACCTTTTCTATGGTGTAATGCATTTTAACCCTTTAGTGTAAATCTTCTTGCAAGCAGATGCCATCTTAATTCTTGGGAAAACAAATGGACTAAATGACATAAATAGAATGAGTACCCGAGAATTTTTAATTGAATTCGGACAATGCCCCTTCAATAGTAGAACCAATAATAAGTTTAGAGCCACGTTTGCATAGCGTAATAGGTACAAAAACAACATATTGCAAGTGTCCTGTTGTGTGGTTTACTGGTTCATTTACCAGTTCAACAATGTTGGCATATTTCCCAACACTGTCTGATTGATTGATTGATCTATCAAGTACTCATTCATCAACGTAGGCATCTTTAGCAACCTAGAACAATAAAACAAGAAGGAAGAGAAGTAAGTAAGTCTGAACAGTATTGAAATGTTCTCAGAAGAAATGTGAGAAGAGATGCGGAATGTGGAATCTTCTAAGCTGTTAGGAGCTGAACCTTTGCTCCATCCACCATTTTATGAACTCTGCAGATTTTGGTAAGAAATGTGGATGCCTTTGTTGATTAAACCATGCTTGTACAAGGAAAGTCGTTTTGTTCCACCAGAAGGGTGGAAAAAGCCATTTCCCATGCAAAAAAAGCTATTTTGGGATGGTGTACAAACCAATATGTACACTTTCGTTTTTATTTTAAACCTTAGGATAGGAGTGAAATGGGGGTGAGTAGACTGGATGGAAGGTGCGGTGAAAGGTACACTATAGATACAATGTCTAATGGTCAGGAGACTAGGAGCAGGGAATGCCTGAAGGTCATGCCCTTAGTTCATTGTTTGCTCGGTGGGGGCACAGGACTGAGGCCTGTTTGAAAGATATGCTATTAATTCAGTGTCTATTAGGCATGGACAAAGGGTACAGCCAGTAGACTCTTGAAGCTGAGTATGGCTAAAAGCAATGACTACTGCCCAGTAGCAGTGGCCACACCCAATGTGAACTTGGTGCAGGAGAAGTAAAAACAGGTAAGGACCAAAGGCCACCACTTGAATTCGTGAACATCAAGCACAACGTTTGGCCATGTCCAACAGGCACTCACACAGTGGGACTAGCCACACACTAGGGCTGACTGCTGAGCCATGCAGCCAGTGACTGCTGTGCTTGGCTAAGATATCTGCCACTCTAGCAGTGTAACCTAATGAGGCCCACAGTTGGCAGTAAAATGAGTGTACATTTACCTATAATGAGTCAAGTGTGTTATTAAAGTACTACCTAGGGTATTTCATAACCTTTTGGGTGGGAAATCAAGAAGTTGAAGTTTCATTAGTGCTATTGGCTCTAACGGTCGTTCATGCAGAGGGGACCATATTGGTGTCAGATACATTTGTCATGTACATCAGAACTTAACGGGGAGGTCTGCTTGGTGTGATCTGGAGTGAAATGGAGTTGTGATAGCTACTGCTGGTGGGAGTTTTGGACACTTGTATTTTGTATTTATAAAGCATGTTAAACCAAATAGCCATCAAAGCGATAGGCACCAGGTCATAAAGGAAAATTGCAAAAACAGAAAGGCGCACAGAGACCAAGTAGGCCAAATGACCAATTATAAAGCCGCAAGGAGCCAGGTTTTTACCAGCCTCTGGAAAATTAATCCATAACCTGTCAGCGACCACACTGAAAGCTCTTTCCCCCATCTCGTTTTCCAAAATCTGGGAACATTAACTTTACTCTGGGCTGTAGATCTCAATACTCTGCTGGGAAAAAACAGATAAGGGGTGACTTCAAATAGTGTGAGCCCTGCTGGTGGAGGGCCTTGAACACCAAGCATTAGGCCCATTTGTACTTGGTACACTTGATTATTTGTGTATTGTAGGTCCTTTTTCCATGTAAGTCTGATTTGTTTGTGGGTATGAAATCACTGATCCATTGCTAATAGTGTGT
Organism: Pleurodeles waltl; assembly: GCF_031143425.1. Classification (NCBI taxonomy): domain Eukaryota; kingdom Metazoa; phylum Chordata; class Amphibia; order Caudata; family Salamandridae; genus Pleurodeles; species Pleurodeles waltl. The sequence goes on along the minus strand of NC_090439.1, from coordinate 864,821,655 downwards.
GTTGATGCCTTTACCCACAGCCTTTGCACTGGAGTAAATACTGATGAGGATTGAAGAATAGTTAGGATTTGGAAACATGCTATCAGTGAGTTGGCTACCGTAGAAATGTATGCAGTCTGTATTTCTGTGTAATGGGAAAGTGTGTCCAATAAAGTTTGTCCTTTTCTTTATTTATTCAGCATGGCTGATGGTAGGTTAGAAACTTCAATGCTAGAAGACCCTGCTCTTGTCAGGTACCTAAGATATGTGATGAGAGGGACCAGTTTATGCCCAAGACATCCTTGTCTTTCTCGGTCTGTAATGCAAGTCAAGTATTTTCATATGACTACTCCAAACATGTTCCTTTTAAGGTTGCTTCATAGTATAGTATAATTCAGTGATCCTATGTTAAGAATATCCTGATTTATTTGGGCAACTGTTTCTTTGCCTTCATCTTTTATGTGCTTTTTTCCACCCACTGGCTATGCTTAACTGATCTATTTGACATGTTTTCCACTTTCCCTCCGCCATTGATCACAAAGTTGATTATAGCCTCTGCCAGATCACTACTGATTTACACTTTTTCGATATTTTGTTTAAATGGTTTTGCTCAGGAGGTCCAGCTCGCACTCTTGGTGACATCAATGCAGAGTACAGTTCTTGTTCCGATTTGTTGCAAATTGCCAGAGTTTTTCTTACTCAATTTTTCGATTTTTTTTTGTGTCACTGATTTTTAAGATAATTGTCAGATACAATAGGGTTCTTAGGGTTTGCTTCAGCCTCCTCAATTTCTCAAACAGTTTTACAATAGCTTCTGAAATTCTTTTTTTTATGTCTATTGGGAGTTCAGATTCTTTTCATTCTGATTTTAGCGTGCTTTCCAGTATTCTCATCTCGATCATCGATAACCTTTAGATGAGTGGACCGCGCCCAGTGCCAGGACCCTGGATCTGCAGCATGCGCACTCGACCTCCCCCAGTGCCAGGACCTCTGGATCTGCAGCCTATGCCCAGACCGAACCTAGGGCTAGGACCCCTGGATCTGCCACAACACCCGACACCAGTAATCATCCGACGAGATCAAAAATTAGACCCAAGGCTTGCAACCCCAACTGCGGCATTGCCTTGCCCGACACACCAAAGGTCCATTCTCCTGCCACCACTGCCACTTCTCCTGCAACACAGGAACCACCTCAAGCTCCACCCAGCGGACGCCCTCCCACAGACCTCAACTCCACTGCGCACTACTAAACGCCCGCTCTCTCTTCAAGCACGCCAAAGAAATCTGGGACACCATCACTGACCTCATTCCCGACATAATGTTCATCACCGAAACATGGCTCACTCCTACATCGGCACCAGGCATCGCCGCTGCAACGCCCCCCGGATACAAGATGATCCACAGCGACTGACCTAATAGGCCTGGCAGAGGCATTGCCATCTTCCACAAGGACTCCCTCCACTGCTCCACCTAGGACGATGACACAACCTCGATTATGGAACACCTCAACTTCCAGATCAAGGCTGAAGCCAAAACCACTATCGGAAGAACCCGCGCCTACAGACCCCTGGGCTCCTGCCACAGCTTTTACAACTCCATCCAGGACTTCACTACCTCCCTGGCTATCACCTCCAATCACTACATCTTCCTGGGGAACCTCAACCTCCACCTAGAGGACCCGGACGACTCTAACTCCACCTCCCTCCTCGAGGACATGAGCATCATTGGCCTCTCTCAAATTGCCAATGACCCCACACACAGCGCAGGGCACACTCTGGACCCCATCTTCTCCAACAGCGACAGAGCCAAGTTTTCCTATGCCACTGAAGTAACATGGACTGACTACCACATCGTCAACTTTACCATTTAGGGACAGCCAGAAGCACCGACTCGACCACCGACTCTCCCCACCACAACTGGAGCAGAATCAGTGAAACAATCTGGATCTCTGCCTTCAAAGAAGCAAGACCCATCACCGCAGACACACTCAAACACTGTGTCCAAAACTGCACCAACTGGGTCTCCTCAACCTCCAAAATCATAGCACCTGTGAAGAGCACCACAAATAAGAAACTCACCAAGCAGGCCAGGTGGTTCACCCCAGAAATCCTAAGCCTCAAACACCACTACAGGAAACTAGAGCGACACTGGTGCAGCAACAAGACCCATACCAACCTACACGCTTTCAGGACCGCCCTCAACAGGAACCACCACTGTATCAGGGAGACCAGGAAAGAAGCGCTAAGCACCTGCATTAAGGCCAGCACCATCCACGCCAAAGAATTATTCACTATCGTCAGAGAATTCTCCTGCCCGTTCACCAGAGAGAACACTATCCACCCCTCCCAGGACCCCTGCAACACGCTCTTGGACTTTTTTCACCACAACATCACCGACATCCACAGCAACTTCAACCCTCAGCCCACCAACCTTGACCACCTCTACACTCCAACCCACACCTCCCCACCCCACCGGATCTCCAAATGGAAAGAGCTCTCCACCGAAGACATCCTCACCATCATGACCTCCATCCACTCCAGATCCCCCACTGACCCATGCCTGCACTGCTTCTACAACCTGGCAAGAGAAGTAATCGGAGCTTCCCTCACAGAAATCCTCAACTCCTCCATCTCCACAGCCACCGCCCTGACACCTGGAAGCACATCCTGGTCAAGCCCCTCTTGAAGAAACCCTCAGTTGACCCTAACGAGCTCAAGAAGTATCGCCCTATCTCCAGCAAAGGTGCCATTTCAAACTCCTCACATATGCCTATAAAGCCTACCATGATGTTGGACCTGCCAATATCAACAAATGCATCACATTCCACCGACCCACCAAAGATCTCTGGCCTACGTCCCCTGCATCAGCTGTGAACGCCTCGGTGGCTGTTCCTTCTCCCACCTCGCCCCCAAGTCCTGGAACGATCTCCCCCTTCACCTGCGCACTTCCCCTTCACTGGAAATTCAGGAGACAGCTCAAGACATGGCTTTTCAACCTCCATCACCAGCCAGCCAAGGCTCACAGACTCCCCCCAGCGCCTGTAGAACCCCCCCCCCCCCCGGGTGACAAGTTTGTGATCAACAAATCTCCGTGATTGATTGATTGAGATATGCTACTTCACTTTTTGAAAATGCATTTACATATTATAAAACATATGCAATACAAGCAATATTTATTTGGCAGCATTTATTGCACAAACTAATGGATTCAACACTCATATTTCACAGGGTCATATCAAGGACTTATTTCCCATAACTCACTAAAATAGCATTGTTCCTGTGAAATATGTTTTTTAGGAAATGAGAGGCCTAGTCTCAGTCTAATTTACTTCCACCAGCGATTTAGTTTCTCAGCAAGATACTTAGGGGGTTATTCTAACTTTGGAGGAGGTGTTAATCCGTCCCAAAAGTGACGGATTTACCACCAGCCGTATTACGAGTCCATTATATCCTATGGAACTCGTAATACGGCTGGTGGTATATCCGTCACTTTACCGTCACTTTTGGGACGGATTAACACTCCTCCAAAGTTAGAATAACCCCCTTATTTTTTTATAAATAAGACATTTTATGAAAGCATTTTCTGCAAAACCTCCTCATTGTCCGTCGTTTAATTAGCATCCTATTCATGAAAAGTAACCAAAATCTAAGCGTTCGTTTGGCAGTTGAAGCATATTGTGAGGGTAATATTTCAGGCAGTAGCTTAAAATACTCTCATTTCTATAGAATGCGTTATCTGTGCAAGACTGTGCGTGCATTGTGGATTGTGCAATGCAAGAAAACTGCAATGGAACAACCATCCTCACCCCTCTCTCCCCTGGGGTCGTTCTTTTCACTTAGCCTCTTTTGTCTTAGACGCCCGTGCCACTCACCATCACCGTTAACATCCCCTAATGAGGTGAATGACCGTCCTATCTTACCGTCCAGGTTTTGTTTCCCTCTCACCTTGCATAGTGTACTCTTTCTTCACTGTTACCATTTTCTACAACAATCTAATCAGTTATCCTAGTACGTTCATATTCTCTCTCTCTCATCATATCCCTCACTCACTGTGCCTTTGTAAAGTGCTTCCGTGATTCTGAAAGTGAGGTTTATAAATACCCCAATAAATTAAAATAAATAGAATGGGTTTACTTTAATTTAGGTGTGTGTCGCCTCACAGATACTTTTTAGTGCTGCAGATTTCAAATTACAGTTCAGGCTTTTGAATTAGGAGGAGTTTAATCTTTTTCAGAGCAACGCTATCCAATATTCCTCAATTGCTACAAGGCATTCTGCGCATTAATCTGAAAACATTTTTTCGGTATATCCTGGGGTACAGATCGTTTGGGTTTCGCCCTCAGACTGGGTTTAAGTAAGAACCACAACTATGAACCTTGAAATCCAAGGGATCAGAATCTTAGTTTTTTTCCCTTTTGAAGGTTTGTTGAGTGATAGTTCAGCTCAATGGAGATTCCTAGATGTGATGTAGTGTGGGCGAAAATTCGGCATGTGACCTGAGCGATTCTTAACTATGCTTTGTGGAGCATATATACAGAAACGTAGTCTTAATTGTCTCCTTCTACAAGATAGATTATGGTTTTGTGTACTAGCTATACATGCTAATGCTTTGAGCACGTAAGCACTGAGAAAATTCGTGTGCTCTTCTTTTCTTCTTTTTATTTGCCCTGACAGATTAATTGTCTCCATGGACTCTAGGATACAAGAGGCATACTCTTCTGCATTTTCAGCTACACTCCTTTGCTTAAGTGCAATTTTTAAACATGCTTCATTGGAGGTATTGTATAGGAATTTCACTTCTTCCTAATAGCATTTATCAGAAGTTTAAACAGTGATCATTAAAATGAAAGTAGTGGCATAAGTGGCATCAGTGCCTGGATTAATTACCCCAATATCATCATACGTCTTTTGACCCACCTCCTCCAATAACACAGGAAGAATCATCATTTGGACTTTTGACATCATGGGAAATATCTTCATAGAGATAAAATCACCTTATAAATAAGTGAGGAAGAACTAAAATAATTTTAAAAGTCTTCCTAAAATCACAATTCTTTATTCAGTAAACCTATAAGAATCAATATTTTATGGCAAGACAGAGGGCTAGCATTATGCATGTTCAAAGGTTCGCAAAGCGCAGCGTTAAACATGACCTATTGGTTTAAAATAGAATCTTCTAAATGTATCTGCAATAGACCAATCCACTGCCTTCATAATGTCCTCTAGTTTCCCCCTGCCATAAAGGCCCTACTTGCCACCATAGACCCCTTACTGAGTGCGCCATAAATTCAGACATATCTATACCTGCCTCCTTCACAGCAGACTTCACCCATCTTGCAATGGTTGCATTTGTGACTGCGTGATAAGGCTTAACATATGAAATAAATAATTGATCCACTCCAGCATTCCTTTTCTCCAACATACAAAGTTCATATTCTTAAATGTATTTTACTAAAAAAAAATTGGCAAACCATCGAAAAAATAGATATAGACATTGTTTTTGTTCTTTTACTAATTTGAAGCAAAACTCCGGTAGGTTGATAATACCTGTTTGACACTTCTAAAGCCCCCACATTTGATACCCTTCTAAAGGATATCAGACACAGCAAAGTCACTAACCTTCAAGACAATTCTCTTGTACCCAAAAATGTATTACTTGGCCACTGCTGAAACAATTTCAACACTAAGGTGGTTATTATGACATTGGCGGTAAATCCCGCTTACCTCTGCAGTGACGGCTGCCAACATACCGTCGGGGAGGTGAACATCCGTTCGCCAAATTATGACACACACACACGCACACTAAACCGATAGAATACTACCACAAACAGAAATCCGCCAGATCAAGGTAAGCGGTAAAGTGTTGTTACTAACAACCACACCGTCACACCAACAAAACAACGCCCTCCACATTATAACCCACGAATCACCACGGCAGACATTCAGGGGCGGTAAACCACTGGCAGTACACACTGGCACCGTCAAAATGGCCACCCAAAAACAATACAACACAACATTGGCCAATACCAAAAACACACACCTGACACTAATACACACACCACACCCACCCAGAGCACTATAAAACACACACACACATTACCCACAACCCTTTACGAACACAAAAAATAGCCAAGAGACAGACAAGAAAATCACAGACACAACTACACACACCACTAGCACTCAGTCATTCGTCACGCACCCCACACCCCACCACATTAGTGAACACCCACTGCACAACACACACCACACAACACCAATTTCCCCACAAAGGCACCCCCGTTTCACTGATGAGGAGTTGCGGGTCATGATGGAGGAAATAGTCAGGGTAGAGCCACAGCTGTTTGGAGCACTGGTACAGGAAATCTCCATTGCAAGGAAGATGGAGCTCTGGCAGAGAATTGTGGACGGGGTGAACGCTGTGGGACAGCATCCATGAACAAGGGATGACATCAGGAAGAGGTGGAACGACCTACAGGGGAAGGTACATTCCGTGGCAGCAAGGCACCAGCTCGCCATCAAGAGGACTGGCAGTGGACACTCACCTCCTCCCCCACAGCTGACAGCATGGGAGGAGCAAGTTTTGGCAATACTGCACCCTGAGGGACTCACTGGAGTTGCCGGAGAACTGGACATTGGTGAGTCAACATTTGCTACCTATCACCCCCCCATACCTGCATGCCTTCTCACCCCATTGCCCTGACTCCCAACACTCCACTCCATCCCACGCAGTGCACCTAAACATATGACTAACCCCAATGCCAAGCCCTGCATGCCATACCCACTGCATGTACAGCCCTCCCAGCACTGCATGTAAACCCACAACCTATGCATGCACAGCATGAAGAACTAACAATCACACAATACATCACCACACACAAACAAAGGCGGCAGGGCAATAGCAACGATATAGGGGAAGCTAGGGATGTAGAATATGTCACAGACATGATGCATAATACATCACTTACATCCCGCAGGTGCCCCAGCCAATTCTAGCGGTGAGGAGATGCCACAGCTGTCCAGTCCCTCCAACAGAAGATGCCCCAGTGATGACAGTAACTCTGATTATCTGGATGAACCTCCTGGCCCAGCAGGGACCACAGGTCAGTTGGACACCCCAGCCCACTCCAAGTCCACTACAGAGCCTCCCCTCTCAGTATCCAACAACACAGCACCCACCCACCCAACGCCCCCACACCTCTGTCAATCAACATTGTGTCCACACCTCACAGCCAAGACTATCAGGGTCCTGGGGTCAGTGGCAGTGGCAGTGGGCACACCGTTCAGGGGATACAGGCACAGGGGAACAGGGACACTCGGAGGACAGCTATGCGCCAGGGGGAGGACAGGCCCAGGGAACCAACTGTCCTGGAGGCACTCACTAATGCCCAGGGGGCCTACCAACAATCCCAGGACAAGATGGGCCAAATTCCTGACATCATGCAGGAGAACCAGCGGCTGTAGGAGGTACACCATCGGGAGATCAGGAAAGATTTTCAGGCCCTCAACACCACTATGGTCTCCATAGCAGGGGTGCTGGCTGATATGGCCAACATCATGAGGGAATATACAGCAAACCAGTGGGCTCCTTCCACTAGCCAGTCAACTGAACAGCCCACCACATCTGTTGAAGCTAGTGGACAGGAGGCCCTGCCACAGGACCCGCTGGCTACTAGCACCCCCCCCCCTTCAGAAGGTGAACCACCCCGCAAACATCCCCTGCAACCCAGACAGATGCTACAGACACTTGCCAAGACCAAGACCACCGCCAGGAAATGAGACCCTCCTGAATGTTCCCCTTGTGTCCCACCCTCTCACCTTGTCAACTTTGAACTGCCTTTGATCCCCTTCCTATGGCCCCTTGGACACTGGACCTTTGCTACAAACAGACTGGACCAATACCCTGGACTTACCTTTACCATCACTCCATTTCATTGCACTATTCCGTCTACAAATTTCACTACAATAAACACCTTTGAACACAACTTGAGTGATAGTGATTTATGTGATGAAAATGTGCAATTACATTAACAGTTACAACTTGTACAAATGACCTCAACATTGTGATAGCATACAAATAATGACCTGTAACTGTCTGTAGTCATCACATCAGTACATAGTTGTTATAACACCAACGTCTGCAAAATGAGAAGGCATGGGTGACAGTCGTTTGAGATGCAAAGGAAGTGAATGCCATCCTGCTACAGCCACACTGAAAACATAAATAAACAGACGAATGGTCAGTTCCACTGTCTCACCTGTGTGTCATTGGAAGTACTGACGTATAACTGATGTTATGTTGTCCACATCCTCATCCTCTGCCTCTTCATCCTCAGGATCCACTGTGGGCCATCAAGGGGTCAGGTTCCGATGGGCACCCTGTCCTCATTGGAAGGACATCCCCAGCTGGGCCTCCACGGTCTTACGTGCCCAGCGCCTCAAGTCCTCCTACCTTTTCCTACAGTGGGTACTCTGCCTGCTATAGACCACCATGGTCCGCACGTCCTTGGTGATAGCACGCACAATCCCTTCTTCTGATGGGCGCTGACCTGCAGAGGTAATACAGACGTGAGGACACCACTAACCATACAATGCAACCTGTCACACATATGTTCCCACAAATACCATTTCCATCTACATTGGCACACACATCACCTGGCGCCCACTGTGTATACTACCATCAGACATACCCCCTACCCAGCTGACACGATGCTAGCACGCACATCTCCATGCAACCTTGTCACATGCATCGTGCCCATGATGTACTCACCTGTTGGTCTGGAGGCCCATACGGCTGTCCATACAAGGGTAGGACCCCATCCGCCAAGCGCTCTTACTCCTCCGAAGTGAAGGCACGGGCCCTTTCCCTGGTCACGGGGGCCATGGCAGGATCCAGACACAGGTTACAGCAGCACATGCAATGGAAGTGTTGTCCTGTAGAAAGTTTGGCCTACCCAGAGCTGGATGGGCGCTTGAGGCAGCACAGCAGCCACAAGGGGGTGAGTACAGTGAGAGTGACAACAATAACTGTTGGGTGGCATGGGATCCTGGGGGTGCATTTCAGTTAGTGGATGCCCCTTAATACGAGCTCAGCCACTGCTGCATGATCCAGCTCAAGGTAAATGGGTGTATAGCAAAATCTAGTAACCTAGCTAGGTTTCATTCCATGTCAGACAGGGCTTAGTAGGTCCCAGGAGGGGTGCAGTTGGCGGTGGTTGGATCTCATCTTGCTGTGGCACCTAGCCAATGGAATGCCAGTGCAATGCCTAGTGCACAGTCCTGATCCCTGTGTGTGATGGTAATGTGTATGCCAACTGTGGTGTTGGTGCTGTAATTGACCCAGTTCTCCCTTTCTCTCCCCCCCATTTTCTTCTGTGATCGTATCCATGTGTGCATTAGCATCATCTGACGGAGGAGCAGGGGTACTGGCGACTGAGGGAGCTGCATCCCACAGGACCCAGGAGGTGGAGTCCACTGACGCCAAGGGGAGCAGTGGGACGGAGGGCAAGGGTAGTACCATGGCAGATACTGGAGGTGACAACACTGACTCTAATTCCCCCTCCGATCGAAGCTCCCTGGTGGCAGAAGACACCTCTAGAACCACTCGAGCTACAGGTACAGCCACCACCCCCATACCAGCACAGCCCTCCCAGTAGCCCCCACTGAGTTGCCCGTGCCTGCTCACCCAGGAGGGTGGCCATCTCCTTCGCCCCAGCCACCTCAGGCCCTGCCCCAGAGAGCCCTGCTGCCCTCAGTGAGGAGGCTATTGACCTCCTGAGATCCATCTCCATAGGACAGTCAACCATTGTAAATGCCATCTAGGGGCTGGCATCCCAGATGCAACAATGCATATCTGGAGGGCATCCACAGTGGGTTGGCCCTATAGAGATCGTTTCAGGCTCTTGCCTCCTCTCTGATGGCAGCCAGTGTTCCTGTTCCTACCGTCCCCCCTCCAACTACCACTTCCCAGTCCCAGTCTCCTCAACCCCAACCCATCCCAGGCAAAGATACAAACAAGCATGCACACAAAACATCACACAAGAGTAGCAGAGTCAAACACAGGCAGCACACTTCAGGCCACAAGCATTCACACAAACAACAGACAGTTGCACACACAACCACATCCACTGCTTCCACTGTCTCCCCCTCGTCCTCCTCCCTCACAGTCACATCCACACTCACACCTGCATGCACTGCATCAACAGCCACCACCACTAGCACCACATCAAGCAGCACACAGACCTCACTTGCAGACACCTTAACAACACCCATCCCACGCACTCCCCTTTGTCCTCTCCCACCCTGTCTGCCCCCCTTCCTAAGGGATATAAACACACACACTCAGACACCCAACAGCGATCCACCTCACACACTCACAAATCCATGTACCTGCACCCAAGTCCAGCAAACGTACACCTCTGACAACCGCTCCCTCAGCCTCCACTCCCATCCCTCCTCCCACATCCCACTCCAACGCCCCTAAGAAGGTTTTCCTTGCACATCTTGAACTCTTCCCTCCCCATCCATCTCTCCTCCGGCCCCTAAGAGCAGGGTCCCAATGACCCAGCCCAGCAACTCAGCCAAACAGTCTGCCACTGCTCCCATCAAATCATCAGCTGCTGGCACAAAGGGGCCCCAGAGTGTGACGGCTGCCACACCTACTGAGAGCACACCTCCGGCTCAGAAAGGGAGGACTAAGATGTTGAAAAGTAAGGGACAGGAGATGGGGACATTGGAGGCAACTCCTAGCCCTGGAGGCAAGTGACATCTCAAAGGCCAAGGTGACCCATCACAAGAGGGGACACATGGATCCCTCTCCACCACCAAAGATTGCCAAAGATCCCCTTCCACCAGCAGAGAAAGGGAAGGTTCCCACTCAAACACCAATGAAAGGAAGGGTTCCCACTCAACCACCAATGAAAGGGAAGGTTCCCACTCAACCATCAACGAAAGGCAAGAGGCCCACTCCACCAGCAGAGGGCAAGGAGCCCCCACCTCCAGCACAGGCACAGCAGCCCTCACCTCCAGCTGAGGCACGGCGCCCTTACCTCCAGCTCAGGCACAGGATCCCTCACCTCCAGCTCAGGCACAGGATCCCTCACCTCCAGCACAGGCACAGCAGCCCTCACTTCCAGCTGAGGCACAGGAGCCCTCACCTCCAGCACAGGAGCCTTCACCTCCAGCTGAGGCACAGGAGCTCTCACCTCCAGCTGAGACACAGGAGCCCTCATCTCTCCAGCACCGGCAAAGCAGCCCTCACCTCCAGCTGAGGCACAGCGCCCTTACCTCCAGCTCAGGCACAGGATCCCTCACCTCCAGCTCAGGCACAGGATCCCTCACCTCCAGCTCAGGCACAGGATCCCTCACCTCCAGCACAGGCACAGCAGCCCTCACTTCCAGCTGAGGCACAGGAGCCCTCACCTCCAGCACAGGAGCCCTCACCTCCAGCTGAGGCACAGGAGCTCTCACCTCCAGCTGAGACACAGGAGCCCTCATCTCTCCAGCACAGGCACAGCAGCCCTCACCTCCAGCTGAGTCACTGGAGCCCTCACCCCCAGGTGAGGCACAGGAGCCCTCACCTCCAGCACAGACACAGGAGCCCTCACATCCAACTGAGGCACAGCAGCCCTCACCTCCAGCTGAGGCACAGGAGCCCTCACCTCCAGCAGAGGACATGTAGGCCACCCTCCAGGGACTGTTGTACAGTGATCCCCCTCCAGAACCATTGGGCAAGGTCCCCACTTCAGAGACTGTGCCCTTGCACTCCCCACCACAGTTAGATGGGCATGGAGCCCCCTCCAGAACCAGTGGGCAAGTTCCCCACTTCAGAGACTGTGGCCTTGCACTCCCTACCAAAGACAGATGGACATGGAGCCCCCACTTCAGCTGAGGTGTCCCCTGCCCCTCCCGCCTGAGGTGCCTGCCTATCTCCAACATGATGCCTCTGAACAGTTGATTCTGGACTGTGTCAGGAGTAAAGTTGGGCCTTGGACTGTGCCCTGTGGCCATGTGGCCCTTTTGTACTTTGGACTGGTCATTGGCCCATTCTGGACATTGACACCTGCATTTATACTCAAATTGAAAATATGGTGGTTGTTGGCATCAAATTACAGAGTTTGTTGATAATCATTGTGGTCCTTGTTTCATTTTGACGTGTGTCCTGTGACATTCGCTTAACTCTGCAGCTGGTTCTGTGTATGGTGTGTGTGTGAATGGTATGTATTGTGAGTGTGTGTCACTCTCCTTTTCCTCCCTCCCTCCTGTGCTAGGTGGCTGTACTCACTGTTGTCGTCTTCGTTGGTGGTCCAGGAGGACCATGGCATAGAAGAGCATCAGGAAGACTTGAAGTTCCGGTTTCAGGGTGACGGCGGAGTCCTCTGTGTACTTGTTGGTGAGTCTTTCATTTTCTGTGCTTTCTATGCTCTGTTTCTGCCAGGCTGTGAAGGCCAATCCTTTATCAAACAAATTCGGCGGTTTGCTGTGTCATAATATAGTGGGTGGTACCTTGTATTCAGCATGGCTGTTGATGGCTACCGCCGGGGTCAGTGGTGGTAATGCCCTGGCGGTTGATGTGGTACATTGGCTGTCTATGGGAGATATCACCACCATGGTCATAATTTGGCAGTAATTACCGCCAGCCTGTTGGCGGTATTACCACCACTTTAACATTCACCGCAAATGTCATAATGACCACCTAAATCTACATCCCAAAGAGATTGATATTTTCATTTTGGACCTCTTTTCCTCTTAATCCTTTTCATCACTCTACAAATTAACAGGCTCTTCCCTACTGATATACCTTGAATCAAAAAATGTCCAGCAGCAACCTCTGAGTGATAACAATAAAAAATCCTATAGGCCAATCCTTTATCAAACAAATTCGGTAAACAATCTTCCACCTCTGTCTCATCAGCTTCCAACGTAGATAAACTCTCCATGCACTATTGTATCTTTCCCTTGTCCCTGGAGCCCAGAATTTGTCAAGCAAACCAGCAGCTGATTTTGAAAGTCCTGTGAATCTCTCTGATTCCCTGAGATCTTCCATACTAGAAGATTGAGCACACCCAATAGTACTTATGGATGCTCTCTCTCTTCTACACCTTTCAACATTCCCTTTCAGGACCTTATCAAATAAGGACACTCAATGGCTAACTCCAGAGCAGACGGGAGCCGTGCTTGACTCTGCCAAGAAGGTTTCACAAGAAATATCTGTCTCCTGCACTGCAGCAAAACCCACTGAATCATGGAAAAAGAGGAAAACCCATATACTCTCATCCCTGACCAGGCACAAGTTCCCCATTTCTGTTGCTAAATCTGCCAGGCTTTTTGATCAGCACCCACCTAATTTGTTGATGTACGTCACTACTGTCATATTGTCCATTTTCATCAAGACTGAAGCCTCTTTCAATTCTTTGTAACTGCGCAGTGCAAATCAACCTGCCTTTAACTTTAGACAATTTATATGCTCCTTCCTTTCCAATAGATTCCAAACACCAACTGCTTCCTGATCACAACCAATTGCCCCCCAACCTGACATTCTGGCATCTGTTGCTAGCACAAAATCTGGTCTTATTTCAAAAATTGCAAACCCATTCCATGCTTTCCATCCACCACCAAAATTCTTTGTTCACTTCCATAATTAGGGCCACACTGTTCCCATACCATAAACCTCCTGCCAAGGAAGTTCTCTTTAGTGTCTTTAAAGCCCTGTAATGCAAAGGGCATGGAAACACTGACTAAACTGAAGACAACAGAAGTCCAATCGTATGCACCAGATCCCTCAGAATTATGTCTTGTCTCCTCATAACTTTCCTTATTTTCTCTTTTATTTTCCCCAGTGGAAGTTGCAACCAACTCCTAAACCCAAGAGTTCCAAAGACTGACTTGGTATAATCACAGACTTCTCTACATTGATTATAAATCCCAGTGATTGTAGAAAGCCCCTCACCATCTTCATATGTTCCATCAACTCCTTCTTGTTCTGACTCATTATCAAAATATTGTCTAGATATATAATCAACCTCACACCTTGTTCTCTCAAATAATCTACCACTGGTCTCATTACCTTTGTAAAATGCCAAGAGGCCAATGATAGACTGAATGGTAAGCACTGTTACAATTGACCCTAACATTAGAATTGCAATGGTTTCTGACTTTCTGGATGAATTGATATTGTAAAATATGCTCATATGAGATCAAACTTGATCAACCAATCTCCTTCTAACAGCCTGTCCCTCAGTAGATGGATACCTTCCATCTTGAAATGATTGTATGCTATAAATTAGTTAAATGTTCTTAAATGTATCACAGATCTCCACCCATTGTCCTTCCTTCCACCAAAAAAGTGTACTGACAAATCCTTTTTGGTTCTCCTCTACTGTCATTATTGTATTTTTTTCAACATTTGTACCACCTCTTATGTTACAATGTTCTCCAACTCCAACTGAAAGTTCAACGCTTGGTTCTTTCTCCCGATATGGAACCAAATTCAGCTCTATTATATAACTCTTTACTGTTGAAATAACCCATGAATTGTCTGTTATTCATTCCCACTGTTCTGCAAAAAGTTTTATTTATCCTCCTACTTTTACAAGGGTAAAACCAATATTTGTCTTCATACTCACCTTGTCCTGTGCTTGAGCCTTGGCTTTCACCTCATGCCCTTGTTTCTCCTCCTCTCTTGCCTTTTACCCTCTGGGGATAAAAGCCAGATGACTGTCTGTTAAAGCCAATTCCTTGGTAACCAGAACTCTGGGATCCTGAGTAGTGGGGCTTATAGAATCTGCGGCAAGAAGGTTGTCCTCTTCTCCCAGACCAACCATTTAAAATGTTGCTTAGAAGCACCTATCTCATTAAATACTGTGCCTTGTCGAGACTAGTAAACGTTTGTGCATGCTTTCCGATATGCTTCACCATGCCATCCCCAAATGGGAGATCCTTAGCCTCATCAGTGGATTCTTTCACACTGAAATCAGCCAATTTTGGATTTATCCTCAATAGGATGGTCTTGCTCCTTTCAGCCAACAATTCAGAATTCGCATTCCCTATAAAACAAATCACCCTCTGGCACCAACCACGTAAAAGATGCATATTAATATCTGATCCTTTGGTATAGGACTCTTCCACTTGGTCAACAATTCTTGCCACTGGCTCAGTAATATCAAGAACTTTGTCCTGACAAGATTGAAGGGACTTTTCTAATGCTTTTCTTGGGTCCTTGCCCAATTTAAATAAATGATCAACTCAGGATCAATGTTAGGAGTCATGGTGACCTTTTCATCTACTGAAGGTCTTGAACATTCCACTCCTCTTTCTCCAAAGATCTTCTTAACCACATCTTAATGTAATCTGCTACATGGTCCAAGGGCCACCATTCTTTACTCCTAGGATGCTTATCTCCTTTGGATCTAAATGTTTTTCGCCCAAAGGATCCAATAACATAATTCTTCTTTTCTCTTTTGCTCTAAAATTGTCATCAACCTCATCGTCTAGACCATCTTTATAGACTAAATCCAATATGTATTCATCATAATTATGACAATCATCATCATGATCAAGCTCATCTAGCTTGTCTCCATCTATTTCAGTGCTTGACTGCCCATCCCTTTTGTCACCTTGGACAAAAATCCCCTTTGAGCCGCTTGGGACTCCTCTCAAAATCATTCATCATGTGTTTTCTTTTCTTAACACATTTACCTCCTGGACCTCTATAACTGGCTTTCTCGCCATCTGAAATAGAGAAGTACTACTCTTCATGACCACTTCCTACATGTTTACTCTTTGATGCCTTTTAAATAGTCGCTTTGACTACTTGCTGCACTTCTTGGAGACTAATTTCCTTATGAGATGAAAGCGTTGTATGATCAAATTGTCAGCTGCAATATGGCATTAGGGTTAAAATCTAACTGATAGCTGTAATTTCTGTCTAGCAAAACAGCTGATCAGGATGCAACCTTATGCGGGCCCGATGTACGGGAAAAACAAGCCCTACTTCCTTCCAAAATAAACATGCTTGCTTCTGTGCTTCTTACTATGATTACGCGATGCACCAGCCACACCTAAGATGGTTGGGGGTGCATCGTATTGGCTAGTGCATTGCCACAGTGACCAATCGGCAGCCTAAATCCGAACACGATCTCACACATGGAATCATGAGCAACAGACAGTTAGACCTATCTAAAAAACTGCATTATTACAGTCTCCGTGCCTGAACAAATTGAAAGTCACACTCGAGCTCAATTAAAAACATTGATCCTACTAATTACTTAAATGAAAAATGAAAAATATGCTTCCTTAAAAGTGAAAAATGAATTAGTTCATTGAGCAAAAACCACATCTAAAAAATTTAATTTCACAGACAAACCCATATATTGGGTTTAAACAAACATCAAACAAGCATTCAATACACACTATCTATGTATATAATCACAAATTAATCAAATCAGAATACTCAGAAATACTGTTAGCTCAAAGTATACTTATCTGCTCGGTGGATGATTATTGTAGTAGTATATACTTATGACTGGAGTTCTCTCTAATCAGACACTTCCAGATAATCAAAATGAAGCACCATACACGGTGATGACCATTTCTCAGTTCACCAACATAACAGGATGGAAGACGGAGTGCTGAAACTTTTCAAACACTCATCCACCAGTCACAGACCTGGGTTAAATCCATTGGTCTTTTGCTCACCATGCTTCCCCATTTTGGACCCAGCCATATGCAATTCAGTCTTGAACCTGCTCCCCATGGGAACAGTCCAGCCCGAACTGCCAGGCCAGGTCCTCCCTGGACTGGAAACAAGCATCCTGGGACCAGTTTTGGGGAATCATGCCTCATCAGCCAGGCTAGCTTGAATCCAGTGACACAATGAGCATGGGACCCATGTCTGGGTATACCAGGGCCACTTAGGGTGACTTTTACCCAGTAAACAACTATGGGGGTCATTCTGACCCTGGCGGCCGGTGGCCGCCAGGGCCACCGACCACCGGGAGCACCGCCAACAGCCTGGCGGTGCCCCTTAGGGCATTTTGGCCGCGGCGCTTTGGCCGCGGTCAGTGCAGGAAAACCGGCGGTCTCCCGCCGGTTTTCCGCTGCCCGTCAGAATCCTCCAAGGCGGCGCAGCATGCTGCGCCGCCTTGGGGATTCTGACACCCCCTACCGCCATCCTGTTCCTGGCGGTTCAGCCGCCAGGAACAGGATGGCGGTAGGGGGTGTTGCGGGGCCCCTGGGGGCCCCTGTAGTGCCCATGCCAATGGCATGGTCACTGCAGGGGCCCCCGTAAGAGGGCCCCGCTTGTATTTCACTGTCTGCATAGCAGACAGTGAAATACGCGACGGGTGCAGTAGCACCCGTCGCACCTTCCCACTCCGCCTGCTCGATTACGAGCCGGCTTCATGGTGGGAAGGTCGTTTTCCCCTGGGCTGGCGGGCGGCCTTTTGAAGGCCGCCCGCCAGCCCAGGGGAAAACTCAAAATACCCGCCGCGGTCTTGCGACCGCGGTACGGTATTTTGGCGGCTCCCGCCAGGCGCGCGGTGACCGCGCCCGGCGGGAGTCAGAATGACCCCCTATGTCAACACCATTATGTTGGCTCCCCATTCAAGCATGCATCACCTTTAAAGTACTTTGTATTGTTCAGAGGTCACTTTATGGCCAGGTCCCAAAACTGATCTTTCAATGGATAATCAAATATTGCCCAACAAGATCACTTCATTCAGCCAATCACCTTCTTTTGTGTGACCCTAGTTTTCAGAGGGCTTGCGTCACTGGCCATTCTTTCTTGGTTTTGGCCGCTTCCCTGTGGAACAAAGTGCAGATTAATCTAAGAATTACTTAAACCAACATACATTTCACAAACACCTTACATTCCTAGCTGTTCTTAAAGTACTTGGGATAATCTAGTCGATGTCTCTTCCTTTGACTAAAGGAAGAGACCTTTATGGGCAAAGAAATCCGCTGGGTGGTAGTGTGCTTACCTAAGCTCACATTAACATCTCTGTGGTAGTGTTCAGCAGTCAGGGCACATGCAAACATTTTTATGAGCGAATTATTGATGGCTAATTGTAGCGAAATTAGTATAATACACATTAAGTTCAGATAAGTCTTCTGCCATCACTTTTGGTGAATTGTTCTCATTTTGGGCTCTTTAAAATGGTGAAATCATGTAAAGTCACTTGGCCTTCCCATCAAAGGAAACCAAAGGCTAGCATTAGTCCATTATGAATCAGGTCTTGTCATTTCCTAACATCTTGCACACTCTACTTTTACATACTTTGGTATCCCATGGAACCTCTCTTCATCTCATTATATAAATTGGAGCAAAGGTACTCATTATGAACCTAGGTAGAGCCTCCTATACCTAGGTACAGTCAAACTATGTCCCATATGCCTACTTATAGCCTTATATGCACATGTTCTAGTCTTAAGCTATACACAGGTGCACAGAGCTAGACAAAACTTTTGTGAGCCAGATGTCCTCCTATATGCACCCTTACATGCCAGGGTAAAGTAATCTCAAAACAGATGCAGCCCTACATGTCAACCACCCTTAATTAGTTTCTGTCCTTGATGTCTGGCAGAGGGATTCTGGGATTAGCGCTAATTAGCAAAGAATCAGAGGTATGCAATGAATGTTCTATTTCCGAGTGCAAGCCCAAGTGTTCCTAGTGCACCATACTGCATGTTGTGAAGGAAGGCAGCAATGTAAGGTCCGAAGATGAGCTTCAAGACCTGCCAATATAGTTTTTCTTCCTCGGGTAGGAGGGAATAGGGGAGGTAGTGCACAGCACCAGGGGGATGGAACACATGCAGCATGAGACCTCTTTCTTTCCCTTATGTGGCCCAGACTCTCCAGTGCCTCCTACTTGGCAAAAATTTAAGGTGCTAACACTTCATTCCTGCAGCTTACTTTGTAGAATGTTTGTTCCTCCGACTCCATTGCATTTTTAGAGATAAGGCAGACTTGAGAACACTTGCAACCAATCATCCTACTCCTAGGCCCTTAGCACCGGCTTAACCTTACTGAAGGTCTTAATGTAATATGAAAGGTTGAGAAATACAGAGCAGAGGAAATGGGTCATATCGAAATCTATATCCATTCTGACTACTGATAATGAAGGCATCAAGCGGTGACATACATCTTGCGACCGCAAAATCTCTTGAATGACACCAATGAGATTGGACTGACATATATTTTCAACCATGCACCTGGCTCCTCCCCTATTCTGCCTGGCATAAGCATAGAGGTTCTGCGGTATATTCCACAAACAATATATCCCTGCATTTACAGGAAATATGTTATACACCTTAAACTTGGTTCTAAGGTTAAAGATGTGCTACCATAAGCAGCAGCTGTACGTGGCTTGAAATGTGGTAGAGTGATGATTACACTGTGCCATTTCTTCTGTCTCCGTCAACTCAGCAGTCAATAGGATGTTGCAGAAAGACAATGGATTCTGAGAAGAGTTGGGAAATACGAAGTGATGGTTCTTAAGAAACCCGTCTACTCTCCCCGTGGTGACTCCCTCAATAATGACTGTAGAATTCAGAAGGTCTCAGGCTACCCACATGTGTCACAGAGGACACAGGTGCGCACTCTGGTGTCCCTCAAATGCCAGCCAGGATTATTTTTGACTTTTCTTGAAAAGCCTGAGGTCACAAGAGAAGGATGATTGTAAACATATTAAACAGCATAAACAGACTCCTACTCTCTATGTGAGCCACATATTTGTTGGCAGTAGGCTTGGATGGAACAGGTTAATTACTGTAAAATGTCAATGCATTAACAAAGCACCTTAGCAAACAGTAGCCTGCACGGAACACCTGTGGGATGTTCATCTCGAACATAAATAATGAAAGGATTGATGAAGTCATGTACCTTGGGATTGAATTTGTGAGGATATGAATCCTATTTCACTGAGTGCTATGCCTCAACAACCAACTTTGTTGACTTTCTGTGTGCAGTTGCCCAGTACCTCCTATGGTATGCTCAGAGGGCCTATGCTACAGTTGAACAAATAACATTTCTATTACTTAACAGTGAATATGGTATCCATCACTGTCCACTTGTTCCTAACACCACATTTCATGACCCCGTTCCTAGTTTTATGATGCCAGATGTGATATGTGAAGCAAGCAGCTCTGCACAGTGGTTTTGGACCATATCAGTGGAGTGGCTTCAACATTAGGGTGAAGGAGTGTCGCCCCACTTATAGAAATGCTCCAGAGATGAAAAATAAAATAGTAACAAAGTTAATTTTTTACCATTTTAATTTTCACTAACCCACATCCTGAGCCGAGTGTCCGGGCGGGGTCATTGCTGCGCAGTGGCAGCAGCACTTAAGTTTAAAGTGTGCATGTCACTTTGGCCAGTTGTCTTGCAATGGCCAGTCAGACATGCACACGTTAACCCTCTCCAACCCAGATGTCTTAGACAGCTGGGTGGAGAGCAAGCATAGCACAGGCCTACAATGCCCTTGAGAGCGCCGAGAGAGCCCGTCCCGTCCAATCCGTGGTTAGGGGATCTGACTGAGGCGCGCACTGGACAAGAGAAGAACACCGGGACCGTTGGGAGAACGTGCAGCAAGGTAACTAAATATTTTATTTTACTTTTTTTATGTATTTAATGTGAACTAAATCGCCAACATGCATTACATTACTCTTTTAAAGTTAAACGTTTTAATTTTAAAATGATAATGTAATGCATGTCGGCAATTTAGTTAATGTAATTGCGTGGAGGCACCCATCCCAGCACTTTCCGTAGTTGGCAGACACCACTGCCATATCTGTCTCTGGAGTTAATTCCTTCAAGCACTGGGTCTGTTCAGAGTTTCTCTGTAGCTCATACTAAGTGGGATCATTTGTATTATATACAATTAGTAGGTGTAGATGCCTCTTCTGCTGAAGCATTCTCAGTGTTGCCAGACACAATTCTGTCACCAGTTCCACCGTTTCCATTCCCAGCACACAGAGAGCGAGGTTGATGGTGTGACTGTGCCTTCGTCCTTTAAGTATCTTTTTCGAATGCAAGAGACCATCAACCTGCTGAAGTCGCACGCCTACTAATATAAAACCAGTCGAGACGCTAGCATCCTTTATCTTAAATGAAGGATATTTGAACACAAACAAAAAACAGAGAGAGATCCAGAGCACGTTCACGCATATCAAATGAATGCATTGCTTCAAAAAAGGGACTTTAAGAACAAAAACGCTCGAATCCCAAGTATTTCACGATCAGACGACTTCTTGTCATCATACTTCAAGCAAAATAGTCTAGATAAAAAGCAAACCGATTAGAATACCATTTACAGAAGATGCCTAGAGGAATCCATCAATGAGCTTATTTAGTTGTTTTGGCCTAAACATGATATTTATACATTTGCTCTGAAAAGTAAGTAGGTCTTGGAACCTTAGTTTCAAAAGCTTTTAATCATGAAACAATTACTATGATTCTAAAGCCGCAATGCACAAGTATATACTTCTTTGAAAAAATTTAATTTTCTTCAAACTGTACATGTAGAGTTTAGTAATCTTTCCCTAATGAGAATACATTAAGTTCATGAAAGCAGAACAACAATGAAGAAATAAGAACAAATGGTTTCTACAAAACCCTTTCCTTTGCATTGCATGTTTGTTGTTGGTTCAAACGTATTTGTGAATATTGTTTCACTATAGACATTCGTTCACTCAACAAAACCCTAAATCCACCATACTGTGAAGGATCTAAAAAGGGTACTCCTGGGGCCACATTATGCAAAGTGCCCCAGGGGCACAAAGGGAGTGTGTGCCGGTCTTGTGTGCCCCCGGAGCAATATGGTATTACAGAAGGTGCCACAGACACTTGTGCAGACCCTTCTGTAATACTGACAGAGCTGGTGCACTTGTAGAACCTGCACTACTGTGAGAGGGCATTTCCTCATTTGCATGAGTGCATGCCCCCATGCAACGGAGGGAATCACTTTTCCTTTGTGTCCACGCTGTATGTGAACATGGGTGCAGAGGCAAGCATGCCCTTCGGAAGCGCACTGGCAGTGTGCCACAAAAGCAAGTGCACCCCTGAGGGTAGCCCTCTAGATGGGAAATCCTGGGCTCCATGGACCCCCCCCCCCCAAGACATCCACCTCTCTCTTACTGCAAATGCATGCAGTGGATCTCTGTGCCCACTTTAAACTGCAGTCAGGTTGCTTCCTGCACTGTGAAACAAGGAGCAGCTAGGAACGAGATGTCCGTATTTCACTGTGCTGCTGGGGGCAGAGCACTCATTGTGGCAGGGCACACTATCCAAGTCTGCTCCAGGTGCACCTTTTGAAAGATGCACTGTCGTGCAATGGTGCAAACAGGGAAAGTGCACCCTAAATGTAATACGGGGACCAGATTTGGTGTAGCAGGTGTGTTTAACAAAATTTAACCTCCATTCTCAACAGTGTGTGTAACAGAGAATTGGGAATTGTACATTCCAATCCATAGACTAATAAAAGGCTATGAATAATGTTGAATAAATGATGCACCAATCTTGGTACTCTATGACATTGATCACAGAAATCGGAGACCCTATTTTACAACATTATTTACACATGAAGGTTGAAATTATGTGTGCAAACATCAATTTTCAAGATTAAATATATATTTGATATTCATGTAATGTTTGTATACACTCACAAAATGATTGGCTCAGATGTAATATTATTGAAGGATGCTGTACATTTATGAGAGAATAGATCTACACATAGATGTAGAGAGGTGAGCGTCAAAATGAGAATGTGTTCAAATGTAGCTTCAAACCCACAAGCCTGTACATTTGTGGGTATGCACAAACCTTTGTATAGAACAGAGCATCCACTTTAGTCACAGTAGTCAGATAATTAATCATATTAAGTGCAAGAGTGAGCATGTATCCACTGTATATACTGCAACAAAAGGGGCGAACCCTGTAACCTGTGGGCCCGGGTAAGTAAATCTATATACAAAAAAATTGGTCCGTGCGGGGGTAGTATTAGCCTCAACTTCCACACCCCTGAAAGTACGTTTTTTTTTTTTTAAACGATTTTATTTGGATAATTCCTATTTTTATTTTGAAAATCAAACTGTTTCGTAAATAAAAATTACACATTAAAAACAAACTTAGAATAGAACATCAAAAATATCAATAACATTCAGCTAAAGATTAAAAAAGAGAATTTGGAGCTCCTGCAAAGTGACGTTGCAGTGATAAGTGAATAAGTGAACTTAGAGTGCACCAGTGTTATTTACAAATATGTACACAAGAACATGTGGCTGTTGAAAGTTCTGTGATTTCATAATATAACACCCATTGCTAGAGTGTCATAAATCCTCAACTATATTTTTGCAAAAAGTCCACGTTAACGTTTTGTCTACCTTTCGACTCCAGCAATAAATTACTTATCAACGGGTCATCATCAGGGCCAAAACATAATGTAGGGCGCACCTAAAAGAAAGGAAACACGAGTCAGAACCATGTACATGAGTACCACGTAGTTCAATGGATGTTGTATTATGAAGTCATAGAACTTTCGGCAGCCACATGTTCTTCTGTAAACCAGCTGTTGTAAATACACCAAAGCTGCAGCAGCAGACCTAATCCCCTCTTTACAGATACTTGGAACTAAGAACTGCATTGTAAGGCCCTTAAAAAGTTTCAGAAGAAGGTCAAGTGCAAAAGGCTTTGCAGAGAGGTTACATCACACAGACATAACAGTCTCTTAGAAGCGTCAAAAAGGGAAACCCAAATTCCACCTCTCAAAGCCCAGCCTAAATCTAGTAAGCAGGCACCTATCCCAAGAGATATCCACCCACTTAAGATAGGGCTCCATGGAGGGGGAGAGGTGAGCATCGACGTAGTCTCTGACAAAACGCTTTTTTAAATTCAAGGCAGTCTCTAACTAATCTGCACTTGTACATGTAGGCCTTTTTGACCCACAATGCGTCAGACTTTAGTATAGAGCATGGGTAAGAGAAAAGGGAAGGCCTTCCTAGCTTGTTGAGTTCAGCAGAAATGTAGCCAAGCCATGCAATTATCATACCTTCATCACACCCCAGGCAATAAGAAATAATTTCCTTATTTAGCGCAGTGCTCCATCTGGGGTTTAGCCCAGATGGAGCAACAGAGAAGCAGAGGGACAAGCTTAATAAAGTCCTCTATGTACCCTATCCTAAGCTCCCAGTGGACAATAAAAGTAGAACACATGGGTGGCATTCCCAAAAATCATCTTAAAATCCTATTGTGAATAAATAAAGCACTCTAAATGCCACTTAAGTACCGACAAAACTATATTTTCCATCATAGCACAACATTTTTACATTTCCAGAATGCAGTCTATTAATCTCCAGCTGCCTTGATCATAAAACTTTTGCAGATACTGGTGAACGTCCTCTATGATAAAAATAATGGTTTAAGGCATTCAATGTCTGTTAACATGTATTTAGGAGCGACAAATGGGCTCAAGTTGGAAGGGTTGGTTAACAGAACATGCTTTGGACTTGGAAGGTAAAGACATTTTTTAACACTAACCTGTGCTCAAGGATGAGAAGGAAATGGACAAATATGAACAGGCTGTCAAAAGAGTAGAAAAGCGTTTTCCAAACTACCTAAATTGGTTGTGAGAAAACATAATTGTTTTTCAAGGGAACAACAAGCCATACAAACAGAAGATATGTATATTGTTTCATTGAGGGTGCTTGCAGCCATGTGCACGTTTGATAACTTTACTGAACAATGTATAAGGGATCACATTGCCAATGGTCACTGAGTGTTTCAACATAACCATACCAGAAATTGTGCTCATGTGTCAAAATGCTTCTTTGCAAGAAGCAGTGAAAATTCTGACCAGGACTGAGGTCTTTAAACAGTTTGCTAAAGAACTGAACCGGGGCTTTGGGAAAGCGGTGTGTGCAATTACAAGTTACAAGGGTAGCAGCAAACAACCAGTGAAGAAAAGAGACAACTGTGGCAGAGGGAGCTGGTTTAGGTCTGGATTGAAATTCCATATTGCTACTTTCAAACAATGTTCTGGTTTATGTTAAAAATGTAAGGGGTACAGCATAATTGAGCTATTTGCCAAGTTATGTAGAGCATCTTTAGGAAATGGCAAGATCAATCCTTTTATACAAGGGCTAAACAATCAAGGATTGGCGAGTGAACTTGATAATCACATTTTGTATGCCAAAGTGCATGAAC
This sequence comes from Pleurodeles waltl, assembly GCF_031143425.1. Taxonomy (NCBI): domain Eukaryota; kingdom Metazoa; phylum Chordata; class Amphibia; order Caudata; family Salamandridae; genus Pleurodeles; species Pleurodeles waltl. Next base: position 864,796,485 of record NC_090439.1, on the reverse strand, counting down.
AGGATACACCTATGATGAGAGACACTATTGAGGATTTTGTGGTGGGAGATGTGACTGTACCTCTCTTGACTGATTTTGGATCTAAGATTTCTATTATTTCTAGTTGTATCATTGACAAGACAGATTTTAGCTGTAATGTTGTGCCTTCTCACATCAATCCTGAAGGAAATAATGGTTCCCAAGTTGATTTAGAGCGTTTTTTTAGGCAACTGTTGAGTTTAAATTGGAGCAGCACAGGGCAAGATAATAGTGCAGGCGAAGTATCAACTGTTATTGTTCAAATAGGTGGATGTAAGTAATGATAGTTTTAATTAAAAGAAGGGGTTGGAATTCTAGGATAACATTTTCAATGACAAGTTGGGAGAACTAAATGTTTTGAGCAAGTAATCAAGGTCAAAAAGGGCACCTTGATGACGAAGCATGAAGTGAGGTGTGCCTGCTGCAGATAAGTAGTGAAATAAGTAAGTTGTGAAACAAACTGTGAGCAGAAGGGGGGATTTAGTCTACTGAATCATTTCTATTGTTTTATGTATAGACCTAAAAAGCCTTAACAAGTCAAAATGTTGACGTCATTAGAATATGAGGGGCCAAAGGTTTTTCTAAACTTCGTTTGTGTTTAGTACACCTTCAGGTTGTGTTGGTGCAGGAGTCTTGCCATCTAATGTCTTTCATCACACCTAATTTCCAGTTTCAAAGAATGTAATTTAGTTGCATCATCCCGGGATGTACAAACAACTTATGGATGAAGTGCTGTGTGGCTGGAGTGGAGTGTTAGCATGTTAAGATGATAATTTGATCTTTGACTAGAATATAGAATGTCCTTCTGAGGATGTTCCTGTAGAGAGTTTGAGATTTAGAAAAGATAAATGTATGTTTGTAGCTTGAATGGTGAAAAATTTGGAGCATGTAATTTCAGTAGAGCAAATCAAGCCACAACCAGAGTTGTAGGAAACTATTAGAAATGTTTCTTCATCTGTCAATAATGACCAAATATTGGCATTTGTGGGCATGTGTGAGTTTCATGCAAATTTTCTAGAGGAATTTTGCTGTGATGCATGATCTTTGCACAAATTAATTAAAACGAATGCAAATTCAAGTAAAGGAAGAAGAGGAGGGTGCTGTCAGATAGATAAAGTGGCTTTTGATAGAAACACTATTTTTATGTTCCTACATACCAGGCAAGAGATTGTGCATCATTGATAATGCCATCTTTCTTAATAGAGGTAGCTTTCAAAATCAACCAAGGTTGATGTACTCCAAATAGTTTATTCAAAATAATTTATTTCATTTAATAAAATTCCTTAAAAGCTCCAACACAACCAACATGTGTTATGTGGTAAAAAATATTATTCAAGGCCTCAATGGATCTGGAAACTTAATAATAATAAATAACTTGAAGTCATCGGTCAATATGAGTTTAAAGTAGAATAGCCTGTTGTGAGCCATTTGTGCACCATAATTGAAAGGATAAGATCTCCCAACAATGAATATGGGGGAGAAGACAATGTTTGTGAGATATTAACCAATGACTGCAAGTTACTTATTATGCATCCAGATATACTGAAGACTTGAAAAAGAGGTTTTTACCTTGAAACACATGTTGGCTGTGTAGGAGCTTTCGAAGAATTTGGTGAAATAAAATAAAATAAACATATGTAGAATAAACTATTCGGAGTACATCATTCTTGGTTGATTATGAAAGTTAACTCCCTAAAATAAAATGCGATTACACCAGGCTTATTTTTCCTTAACCCACACAGTTGAAACATCATTGTGAACGCCAGCGACATGGGCATAAGTGCAGTGTTGTGTCAAGGGTGGGACAGCAATGATCATACCATTGCTTTTGCATCTCACACACTGCAACCCCATGAATGCCAATATTCAGTCATTGAGAAAGAAATGTTGGCCTGAGATGCTGATAAAGTCAAACTCCATGTGTGGTGAACCAAACACTGACACACACAGATTATAAACTTCTAGTTTCTACTTTCAATAGATGAAATGCTGCTTCACATAAGCAACTGCCAGGTGAGTGTATCTAAGATCTGAATTGAAGGAACATTATTTTGACATGCAACATAAATCTGGAAGCAAATATAAGAAAGCTGATTGACTTTCCCACTTACCCATACCTAAGGATAAGAGTGTTCAGTTGGAAGATGATGTTAAATTCGTAGTGGCAAGTGGATTTCTGATAAATGTGGGGAAAATGCATTACAGATGATTTGTAATGAAATGCCTTAGTCGATGATGTGGTGGTGACCGAGGTTGTGGAATTGGGGAAGAAAGTTTGACCTAGAAAGGTAATTTTATCTTTGGGACTTCATATTTATAATAATGTGCAGACTGAGGTATCAATAGAAGCAAGCAATCTGTTGTGTGTCACATGCTTGTACCTCCATAGTGGTGGGGGGCAATCAAGAGGGGCAATTGGGCATGACACCAAACAAGAGGAGGTTGCTGGAGAGATAGAGGCTTCATACAAGACAGGGAGATGGATTGGAAGATGTACTGTGTGTTGGAAGAATGACAAAAGGTTCCTCCTATGGCTGAGTTTGGGTGTCTGGACAAAGTATGAGACAAGATATGCATAGACTATTTTGACTCCTTTCCAAGCTTTACCTCAAAGGCTTGAATTTTGCCATAGCACTCACTGACTATATGTCAAAATGGTTGGAGATAAGATTTTTGAAGGAGCTGGATATCATGAGTGTTCTGACATTCTTAACTGATGTTGTTTCATGGGAGGGTTATGCAGTGGAGCTTCTCTACAAAAATGGCACACAGTTTGTATGAAGGAGTTATTAGAACATGCAGGAATCAAGTACAAGAGTACCACCTATACCATCCTAAAGGAAATGGCCTGGTGGATGAACAGAGTTGTGAATTAATGGGTTCAGGGGGCTATCACTATGAGATTGAATGCAGAGAGTTCAGTTAGATGCACATTAGGGGTGTATCTCACCTATCCACTTATGTCACTGGTATCTCCCCTTCTAAAGTTTTTAGAGTGAAAAGCTCTGCCGCCTGATTTCCTGCCTGATAAAAACGTCTTTTTCAGTCCAATGCATATTGTGTTATACCTCCTTCAACTCTCTAGATAACAGAGCTTTATTATTATATTAGGCCCGAAGAAACTAACTGGCAGAGGGAAGATGTCTTCTCCCTCCAAGAGAAGTTCAGAACTAGAGGACGTATCTGGCTCATTTTCTCCCCCACTGTTACCCTGCTGAAATAATCTTTCACAGAAATCATGCAAAAAGTTGAATAATGGCAAGTATGATAGATTGGAAAGATCACAGACAATCTGAAGATAATGATGAATGTGATACAGTTTAAATCCTCAGAGCAGAAATATTAATACCTGGGCTGTGGATTGCTACACCAGACTGAACACTTAGAAAGGCAAATAGAGAGGCTTGAACGTTACATGAAAGGCAAGTATTTTCAATTATTTATTTTACATGCAGGAAATGATTGTACCAATATCAAATCCTTCAAACAGTGGCAATTTTAGTTGGCACAGGAGATCCTGCATCCAGAAATAATTGAATGCTATCATTAGTGCCTTCACAAGTAGAGTGCATCCATGGCTCTTTGCTCCAGGACCTGTATTTACTAGAAGCCTACTGCTTATGTCTCAACATGTGTTGAAATAATTAAAAGAAGGCCTGACTGTTCCTTCATGCTGTAGCTACCAACGCAACACCACTAGGTAGTGCCAAGTTACTGTGTGTGCTCAAGGAAGCGCGGGTGAAAGTGGGCGGGTCCGAAACCCTCTACGATCCATCCCCCTGCCCGCCCCCCCAGGTCACAACACAGCTCTGTCTGGAAGGAAACATTTGTATTTTATCTTTTCTTTGCATTTGTAAGAGGCGGGATAGAAAAATTGTTCATTCAAATGAACGGCTGACCTATGCATCTAAAGTGGACTGGGTCTGCCTCCCCGTGCTATCACAACTGCTTAGATGTACATCATGGTATATGTTCCATGGAATCTCCCTCGTAGTGTCAATGAAGCAAAACAGAACAGAACACTCTTTCAGGGGATAAGACAGAGAGATAGAATCAGAAAACTCTGGCAGGCTTTAAAAAAAAAAGATGGTCCCCTTTCTTGTTGGGGGTGAGCGCAAAGCGCTCCGCCCCTCTTGTAATCTCTCTTTAGGGGATTTTAACCATGCCCATGTTATGTCAGTCACTTTCATTGGTTCATAGGTTTGCCTTTTGAAATTCGCTTGTTTTCATTAGTGAAAAGCATGCATACCTCATGCCTTTTCCGGTGTTTAGCCCTCCTCTGAGCACTGGTAAACTACTGGAAACAAACGAGGCTCCATGTTTTCTGTATGGTTTCTGGACTACTTTTTCTCTTTATTCGCATTGTGCTCGTTTTTTTTCTTCATTTAATTGTGGCAAGAAAAGTCCGGTTAGGAGTTTACAAAGCTAATAGCTCTAACTCGACGGACTGCTGCTGAGCACGAGGTAAGTGCTCATGTTTTTGTTTACATCCCTATACCTCTTACAAACTGAGAAAGTTAAATGTTATTAATGGCATGCTGGTGATTCTGTGTGTGCATATACATATGCATGTGTGTCTATGCATTTACTTTCTAAGGGTATATCAGTTGCATGCTGCTTTACTGCTCTGTGGCAATGATACTGCATGTTCGTCTTAGCTGCGAGGTCACCAGAGGAAAACGAGGTTGGCAGACGGAAACCGCATTTTGATCAGCGCAAACGGATAGTGCCCTAACATGCATCCAGGCCAACGCCAAATAGGATTTCGCAGTTATGACATGAAATTCTAAAAGAAGCACAATGGAGATAGTTATAAACCTTGAAGAATCCATCAAAAACAGTTTTACAGACACTGGGTCTATGATATTATTACTAAGCTTGGAATTAGGTGACAAGTTGTTTTAGCCCGGAGAAAGGTGTAACATTTTCAGGACTAGGTTTACCTGGTTATTTTTTTGTATTTGGTTAATAGTTCTCTAATTTATTTAAGTTTGGAGAAACGTTTTGTTATCTACTGACCAGGATAAATTTCAACACATTTCATTGGACTGGGGACATAAAAAATCCTTATGTACTAGGAATATCTACACATCTTCTTGGGAAGAAGATGTGGCTTCAGGACGAGAGCTGCCCACTTTGGAAACTTGGGCGTCCGCTCAACATCCTGTGATTCTGGGCAAATTACATAATCACCCCGTGCCTAAAAAATAAAAATGAACGTATCCTTGTGTAATGTAATTTAGGTCGAGTCGAGTTCGCACTGTATAAAACTGCAAAAATAATGAATTATCTACACAAATAGATTTCTCGCTGTCCTGTGGTGTTTATGTCTTACTGTCACCACAGGAGGGGTAACCTGCATTATTATTATGAATTTCATTAAAATTAATTATTTTTTTCAGTAAATTCATTATATTTAGCCAGCTTGCCTGCTATTAGATCATGCACGTCTCCTACAAGCAAGTAAAATAACGTGTCAAACTTGCTGTCAGAGGTAGTCTAAAATGCAAGAGTTTCATCTCCACTGATGCCTCAGCCTTCGTCTGTGTTGAAACAACACTTCACCCTAACTATGCCAGCACGGTCCAAGTCCTCTGATGGGCCAGATGGCAGCGATTTTTTTTTTGCTGTTTGGTGCATACTTTTTTAGATCAAAGGGTTCTGTACAATGCACTGCACATATCTGCTCTTGATAAGTAATGAAAATGTCTACTAGGTTTCTGCCTTTCCCAGAGATTCAAAATAGTTATCTCCATTACCTCCCGTCCCTCCCTCGCCTTCCTTTAAACCAATGAGGCTTCCTGCCTCCCTCTAGACCCTCCCTTCCCCTTTTAAATCCCCCCCACCCCTACCACCTCCTGTTTTTTTGTCTAGCCCACGCTAGGCTTACCTGTTCTCCTTTCCTCCATGGCGGGGCCTGGGGGACATCGATTTCGGCACTCCTCGGGGCGCAGGGCCCCTCGAGGTGTTCTCTGGCCGGTCGTTTCTTCAACAGGCAGACAGGGCTGCTTGGAGGACGCGTCCTGGGAGTCGGCTGACGAGGTCAGTCGGCTCTTTGCGGCTGGGGCGTCTATTTCCGGTTCCTTAGCCCGCGGAGCCGCGCGGAGGTGCCGGCTGACGTTTTTGACTTCGTGGAACCGGTAGGATGGGCGTTCTGCCCGCATTTTTAACTATTTAGGTTCATTTTTGATTGGTTGCAGGATTTTTTATGGGAAGGCCCTGTATCATATATATTTGGTAGACGGGGTCAGTGTGTTGGTAGTTGTACTTAGGTTTACCATGCCGAAGGTTCAGGCTAAACATCGCAGGATTGTTTCTTCCTCCTCCTCGGGGGAGGAGGGTGCTGCTCCCATGCCAACTCCTGGGGGTCACCAGGTGCTAGGAGGTGCTGCACCACTCATGTCCAGGGAGGAGGTGCAGGACATGATAGAGGTGGCTGTTTCTAGGGCTCTCTAGGCAGGGATGGCCAGACCTACTAGGTCTAAGGCATCACATCCTTCTGCTGCTGTGGAAAGGTCTTCTTCGGATGATGAGGAAGGGTAGGCTCCATCTACTTCTTCTGGGGGAAAATATGTCTCCAGGGAAGAGATGTGGGAGGTGATGGCACATGTGCGGGACAATTTAGGCTTTCCAGTTTTTCAGCCTATGAGCACTGACTCTCACTTATTCCCGCAGTATCTGACGCCTTCTAAGTTTGCCATGCCTTTTCAGGGTCCTGTGAAGGATATGGTGTTTCATGAATGGAAGGATGTGGATAAAGCTCAAGTTCCACGTTTCCTTCAGAAACTTTATTTGCTAGAAGGGGAAGATGTTCTGCCTTCCACTGTTCACCTGGATTAAATTTTGGCTACCCTGATTGGCAAGACGGCGGTCAATCCAGAGGATTGTGTGCCTACTGATGCCACGGACCGTAAGGTGGATTCGGGGCTCTAGAGGGCTTTTGCGGCTGAGAATCTGGCCCTGAGACCAGGTATATATTCTGCTTATGCGGCCCAGTCGTTGGTACAAGACTTTGATAAGCTGGCAGTGGCTGTTCAGGAAGGTGCGGAGTGCTCTGAACTCCTGGCAGGTATGGAGCAGCAGGCCAGGTTGCTGGCGGATGTATCATCAGATGTGGTCCGTACTTCGGCTCTGGCATCTGGGGCTTTGATTGGGGCCCGGAGGTCTCTCTGGTTGCGATTCTGGAAGGCCGATCCTGGGGAGAAGTCTGCCCTCCTGAGACTGCCCTTTGAAGGTCGTAGCTTGTTTGGAGATCAATTGCCTTCAATGCTGTCCAAGGCGTTTAAGGAAAGGAAGCATGCCTTACCTTATAAAGGGGGATCTGGTTCTGGCAAAGGGTGGAAGAAGCATTCTCGTTCTTCTCCCAAGATGGATGCAAAATCTTTTTCTTTCAGGAAACGTCGTTTTCAGCCACGTTTTTCCCCTAAGAGGGCTGCTCCTTCGAACCGGCGGGGTTCAAGAAGGGGTCCTGACAATCACTGTGGGCCTGGCATAGGGCTGGTTGGGGGACGGCTGAGATGCTTTCTTTCAGCTTGGCAGGCGAGTGTCGGCGATCATTGGGTGCTGGACATTGTTGCCGATGGTTACATCATCGATTTCGTTGTGGTGCCTCCAGATTCGGGGGTGTGTCCCACTCCTCTGCCTGCGGTCGGGGCACGGAGAGAGGCATTATTGGACGGAGTCCGGGACTTGCTTTTAAAAGGGGCCATTTACTGTGTTCTTCTAGAAGAAAGGGGTCAGGGCATTTATTCTGTCTTGTTTCTAGTTCAGAAGGTGTCAGGGGGTTTTCGGCCTGTGCTCAATCTAAAAGGGGTGAATGCTTGGATCAGGACGGTACATTTCCGCATGCTGTCAATTCAGACTATTTTTCCAATGGTCAGTCAGGGGGACTTTCTGGTGTCTCTGGATCTGCAGGATGCATACCTGCATGTGCCTGTGGCAAGGGCTTCTCAGCAGTTCCTGAGGTTTGCTGTGGGTCAGGAGCATTATCAGTTTTGTGTACTGCCTTTCGTTCTCAAGTCTTCTCCCAGGATTTTTACGAAGGTTCTGCCCCCCCTGGTGGCTTTGCTGCATTCAGAAGGGGTGTTTATTCATCCGTATCTAGACGACATCTTGATCCATGCTCCATCGCAGGTCCTGTTACAGAGGCAGGTGGCCCGGGTGCTGGTGGTCCTGCAAAACCACAGGTTTTTGATCAACTGGGAGATGTCACATTTGGTCCCGTCCCACGATCTGGTTTATCTAGGGGCTCGGTTTCGGACTCTTCTCGGTTTGGTGACGGTGTCGGAAAAGAGGTTAGGTGCGCTTCAGTCCATGGTGAGGGAGGTCGTGTTGCAGCCTGCCCCCGTGCGCTTCTGTGGTTACGTCTGCAAGGTCATTTGGCGTCGGTGATATTTCTGATCCCTTGGGCGCGATTTCATCTTCTTTGCTTAATGAACTGGTTCTGAAAAGGTGGACACCAGGGTCTGGTTCTCTGATGACCAGGATTCCGGGGTCAGGATTGATTCGCAGAGAGTTGAGATGGTGGTTGGGGTCCGATCATCTTCGGTTAGGGGTGTCTTTGTCTCCTCTGAGCCCAGTGGTGGTAACAACGGATGCCAGCCTCTCAGGATGGGGTGCTTGGATGGGGTCAGCACAGATTCAGGGATTTTGGTCCCCGCTGGAGGCCAATCGGTCGTCGAATTGGCGCGAGTTAAAAGCAGTGTTGTTGGCTCTGATTCATTTCCAGGTGTCCCTGAAGGGGGTTGCAGTTATTATTCGGACGGAAAACTTAGTAGCCAAGGCTTATGTCAACCAACAGGAGGGGACCAGGTCGAGGGCCTTGTTCAGTCTGGCCAGGGAGGTTTTTTTGTGGGCTCAGGAATGAGTTCCTTCTTTCCGAGCTACCTACATTCGGGGGGTGATCAATGTTCGGGCGGATCTGCTAAGCAGGGTGATTCCTTCCTCACAACTTTTCTCCCTCCGGAGGTCGCTGTTTCTTCATCTTGTTCGTCTCTGGGGTCTTCCAGTGTTGGATGTGTTTGAGTCCCTGGAAAATGCAAAACTCAGTCGCTTCTGCTCCCGGTTTCGGTATCCTCAGGCTTGGGAGGTGGACGGGATGTTGTGTCCTTGGCCACGGGGCCTGTTGTACGCCTTCCCGCCATTTCAGCTGATCCGGTCTTTTCTGTTGAGGGTGAGGCATCTGGGGGCCAGGGTTATCTTGATTGCAACCCATTGGCCGAGGGCGAATTGGTTTCCGTTGCTACAGCTGATGGCATCCGGCCGGATGTGGCCTCTTCCTCTTTGTCCGTCTCCCCTGGAGGTTCCTTGCCTCTCGATGGGGTCATTGAGGAGGTTACACTTGACGGCCTGGAAGTTGAACGCCGGGGTTTGACGGGTCTGGGGGTACCAGTGACTTTGAGTTCCACTTTGCTGGCTTCCAGACGGCGTTCCACTTTACTTTCATATGGTAGGCAGTGGAAGGTGTTTTCTTCTTGGTGCTTCAGGCATAATTTGGTTCCTACCTGCTCCTCTTTATTTGAGGTGATGCAGTTTTTACAGGATGGTGCACAATTGGGATTGTCGGTGGCTTCTCTGCGGGTGCAGTGGGCGGCTATTCAGGCATTTAGGGGTCCTTGGCGTAATCTACAAGATGAGGGTCATTTGATGCCTAGATTTTTTCAAGGGCTTCTTAATTTGTTTCCTCGCCCTGTACGTTCTTTTCCTTCCTGGGATCTTTCTTTAGTTTTGGATACGTTGACTGCTGCCCCTTTTGAACCACTTGGGGACTGTGATTTGCGCCATCTGTCTTTGAAAACGTTCTTTTTGGTGGCCGTTACTTCGGCCCGCCGTTTAGGGTAATTGGGGGCCTTGGCCTGTTCTTTTCCTTTTTGTAGAGTTTTTCAGGATCGGGTGGTTCTTGTTCCGGTTCCTTCTTTTGTTCCGAAAGTTAATTCTTCTTTCCATGCTCGGCAGGAGGTCATCCTTCCATCATTTTGTTCGAATCCCTCCTCGGATGAGGAGGTTCGTTTACATTCTTTAGATGTGCGCAGGGCATTGTTGCAGTATCTGAGTGTGGTGGCTCCTTTCTGTAAAGGTGATTCGCTGTTTGTAAATTTCGGTCCGGCCCATAAGGGAGAAAAGCCTTCCACGGCGTCATTGAGTCGGTGGGTGAGGTCTTTGATTCTGATGGCATATTCCTTGTAAGGGGTGGTTCCCCCCCCCTGGGAATTCAGGGCCGTTCTACTAGGGGTATGGCGGCTACGGTGGTTGAGCTTCAGGGGACTTCAGTGGTGGAGATTTGCAGGGCTGCCACTTGGGCCTCTCCCTCAACGTTTGTTCGGCATTATAGGCTGGCGGACTTGGGTGGTTTGGAGTCGGTGTTGGGTCACCGGGTCTTATCCTCTATGAGGTAATGGGGTAGGATATTGGTGGTCTGTGTGCATTATAATAATTTGCTTGCAACTCAATGTCCATCTCCTGTGTGTTTCTTGCTATGTCTTATTGGTTTAAAGGAAGGCGAGGGAGGGACGGGAGGTAATGCGTTCATTTCTTACGATAATGGCATTACTCCTAGTCCTACTCCCTCGCCTTCCTTTCCGTTCCCTGCCGCCCCCCCAGTACGGATAGTCTGAGTTGCTCCTTGGGCTTGGTTTTTGTACAGGAGGTGGTAGGGGTGAGGGGGGGTTAAAAGGGGAAGGGAGGGTCTAGAGGGAGGCAGGAAGCCTCATTGGTTTAAATGAAGGCGAGGGAGTAGGACTAGGAGTAATGCCATTATCGTAAGAAATGGACGCATGTTGCTATTAGCCAATCCCACCGAAATTGCTGTTCGGGATGCTGGTTTTTTAGGTACATCCTTCTGCATTGCTTTCTTGGAGATTATACACAACAAAAACATGAAAGCCCTCCGCATACTTTGCTGCATAGATTTGATTTACTCTGAACCAAGGTCTTAAGAACACAAATGTACAGTTGACGCCCTCCAAAGCCACGTTTGTTTATCATTTTTTTTTTTTTTAAAGCTCTATTTGGAGTTAACCAGTTTTAGTAAGACATGAGGTTGTTCTCGTCCCCAAAGCCTAAGTAATCAACTTACCGTCTGGACTGCCAATTAATACTGGGGTGGGATCGCGTCAGTATGTGCTTAGGTGTTGCAGGGCAACTTGAAAATGGCTAATTATTAAATCTGGATTTTTTTCTTATACATTTTCTTAAAATCCTAGCCTGAGGCCCCCCTTTGAGTTTTGGCAATGCTATCTTGTACACTTACAACTCAGATCTTGAATTTCCGCCCCATCACTTTTCAAATCCACCATCCGCCACTGATCTCTCATGAAAAATTAGCTAAAATAGCACAATACGAACTTGTATGTAATTTCAGGAGTTTTCGTTAATTCAACATTCGGGAATTACATGGAATTTCCTATCTGCCTACGATAAATACCATCAATCTTAATGGAAACATTCTCTCATCCTTCTCACCTGAAGTTTAGCAATTTGGCTCAATTTTGTGATACAACAGTTACAAAGCAAATGGTTTCTTAACACCATGGACGTTATTTGGTGGTCGCCAGGGATTGCAAAGCCACTCCTGGCACTGCCATGTGACACCTGCACTGCCCTTGCGACCCCTGGCTTCAGAGGAATAAAGGCAGCATCAGACATTGGGGGATTATGCTGTGCAAAATTCTCCTGCGTTTCAGAAAAGAGTTTCTGCTCGTAGAAGCACTGTTTAACAGTGTAACAGTTACAACTTGCAACTCTTACAACTCCTGTTGCCTAGCAAAGGTGTTGTCCAACAACACAGACATTAGTAGGGCCTCCCAGGCTCAGGACAAACCTCAAAAATAAACTAGCTTGAGCTGAAGGCTTTCAGTATTTGTGTGGTATTCCATTTTAGTCTGCACAGGAGTTCTGTCATGAAGTGTTCCAGTGCTTACCAAATACTTGCTTTTCTGTGTGCAGTTCACTGCAATAACCAGAGCTTATTTTGTTAGAAAGAAAAAAACAAGAGTGCAGGTGCGCAAATGTTTGTAGTCCACTTGAGAGCTAGGGTTGGCTAGCATCAATCAGTGGCCACACCCACATCTATGAAAGGTGCAACCACATCCACTACTTGCACTGTCTGTCTGTTTTGACACTGCCTAAAGTCTTTGGCAAGTTGTTCAAATGGGACAGGAGGAGGTAACAGTTGTGGCTCGCTGCGCCTTGAAGGTGTGGGGTAGTGCGGGTGGGGAAGAGGGAACAAAAACATTAAATTCCAAAATAAAATAAAAAAATTAATAAGTTACCTCTGTGCCTCCATCTCCTCAGCAGGCACAGACTGCCAGCCTGCCCTGCAGTCAATCCCAAAGCACAGTGCAGCGCAGGAGAGAGCACAGTGCGCATGTGTGTTTTGCTGACCCGAGACGGTCAACCAAACACATTTCCGCACAGTGTACTCCTCTTAACCCCATATGGCCCGCCCCTTTCACAACGAAAGAATAATAAACAGAGTTTCTTATCCTTTCATTGTAAAAGATTTGCAGCTTCTGCTGCTTGCGGGGAGCAACGCTCCCCCCGCCAAAGCGGAAGAGCCGCCACTGGGAGATAACCCAGGGTCTGTGCAGGGAGGTATTATCTTGCACCATTGCACAACTTGGGCTGTTTAATCCGAGAAGATAGTTCAGTGAGCTTTTTACCCATTCAGAAAACCGAGCTTCACCTGTAAACACAGCATTTTCCTTTCCCTTTAGCACATATTTTATGCAGTGTGTACTCCTTTACACATTTTCACATAAAATGGTAAGTGGCAGGCAAGTGAAGTAGCTTTTGCTAGAGACACTGTTTCATATGTGACCGAAGATCTGTGTGGTTTGCAGACAGCCACAGACTGTATAAGCGTGTATTCTGAACACAACGTCTGACAGGCACTGTGAGAATTTTGCACCACCTACAGCCTCTGCTCCAGTGCTTTCAATCATGCAACATCTTTAGAGCCCATTCACACTCTGATATCACAAAGATATCTCAAGGCGATTCAGTTCACAGCATGTGTTACACAAAGGTCCTATTGTGTATTGTTGGACCTGGCTTGTTGACAGGGTCATCCCCAAACTTTTTGCCTCCTTCCTCCTATTTTTTCTGACCGGTTGTTGTTGGCTTTTGACCTCTGTGTAAAATTGTACTATTGATTGGTTTATCCATGATTGGCTATTTAATTTACTTATAAGTCCCTAGTAGAGTGCACTTTATGTGCCTTGGGCCTGTAGATTAAATGATACTAGTGGGCCTACAGCACTGGTTGTGCCACCCACTTCAGTAGCCCCTTAACCTTGTCTCAGGCCTGCCATTGCAAGGCCTGTGTGTGCAGTTTCACTGTCACTTCGACTTGGCATTTAAAAGTACTTGCCAAGCCTAGAACTCCCCTTTTTCTACATATAAGTCACCCCTAATGTGTGCCCTAGGTAACCCCTAGAGCAGGGTGCTGTGTGGGTAAAAGGCAGGACATGTACCTGTGTAGTTATATGTCCTGGAAGTGTAAAACTCCTAAATTTGTTTTTACACTACTGTGAGGCCTGCTCCCTTCATAGGCTAACATTGGGGCTGCCCTCATACACTGTTGAAGTGGCAGCTGCTGATCTGAAAGGAGCAGGAAGGTCATATTTAGTATGGCCAGAATAGTAATACAAAATCCTGCTGACTGGTGAAGTCGGATTTAATATTACTATTCTAGAAATGCCACTTTTAGAAAGTGAGCATTTCTTTGCACTTAAATCTTGCTGTGCCCTTCAATCCACATCTGGCTAGGTTTAGTTGACAGTTCCTTGTGCATTCACTCAGACACACCCCAAACACAGGGTACTCAGCCTCACTTGCATTCATCTGCATTTTGAATGGGTCTTCCTGAGCTGGGAGGGTGGAGGGCCTGCCCTCACACAAAGGACTACCACACCCCCTACTGGGACTCTGGCAGACAGGATTGAACTGAATGGGGGCTTGGTGCATTTCTTAGACACTCTTTGAAGTCACCCCCACTTCAAAGGCACAACTTAGTATAAAACAGGGCCTCTGCCCTACCTCATCAGACACTTGCTGGAGAAGAAACCTGAACCAGAAACTACATCCTGCCAAGAAGAACTGCCTGGCTGCTCAAAGGACTCACCTGTCTGCTTTTCTACAAAGGACTGCTGCCTTGCTGTTGGCCTGCTGCCTTGCTGAACTCTTGTCTGGCTGTAAAAGTGCTCTCCAAGGGCTTGGATAGAGCTTGCCTCCTGTTCCCTGAAGTCTCAGGACCAAAAAGACTTCTCTCTTTCACTTGGACGCTTTGTGCACCGAAATTTTCAACGCACAGCTTGTTCCGCGGCGAGAAAAATGCTGCACACCGACGTTGATCGACGCAACGCGTCCGGGACGACCGGAACTTCAAGGCACGGCCGCGCAAGGACAACGCCGCCCGATTTCCAAAGGGGAAATCGACACAATGCCTGCTGTGAGAGCAAAACTGCAACGCACAGCCCCGCGGAATGACGCGCAGCCGAAAAACAAGCAGAAGAATCCACGCACAGACCCGGGACATCTGGTAATCCCCGCGACCCATAGAAAAAGACTGTCCGCGCGCCGGAATACGACACACGACTTCCCCCCGTGAAAAATAACGACGCAAGTCAGTGTGCGCTGGGGAGAAATCGACGCACACACTATTTTTCAATGTATCTCTTCTTCTGCGGCCCTTTGCGGAGATTTTCCACCAGAAACCAGGTACTTTGTGCTTGAAAGAGACTCTGTTTACTTTTTAAAGACTTAAGACACTTTATATCACTTTTCAGTGATATCTTTACAAATTCATATTGCATCTTTGATCGTGTTGACCTGCATATACCCAGATAAATATTATATATTTTTCTAAACACTGTGTGGTGTATTTTTGTGGTGCTATATTATGGTACTGTATGAGTTATTGCACAAATGCTTTACACATTGCCTTCTAAGTTAAGCCTGACTGCTCGTGCCAAGCTACCAGAGGGTGGGCACAGGCTGATTTTGGATTGTGTGTTACTTACCCTGACTAGAGTGAGGGTTCTTGCTTGGATAGAGGGCAACCTGACTGCCAACCAAAAAACCAATTTCTAACATGTATTCGTTGATTCATTGTGTACATATGACCGTGATAACACCATTTTTAAAGAAAAGTCCCTGTTTTCACTCAGCATTCTATTGAAATGAAGCTTTTTGTTTCTTTTTTTACATTAGGTGTGTATAGTGCAAGTCCAGGAGGGCTTGACCCTAGCCTTATTTCACAATAGCCACATAAGAGAAATCCACACAAGTAACGTAAATGGGTCTAGTTTACAAAGTCTGTGATCATCCTGAAAAATTGCTATTGATCTAGCCTGACCTGCAGCATGCTATTCAGTTCACATAGCAGATACTCTCTTTTGGTATGAGGAACCTGGGACAGGGAACACGATTCTTCAAGTTAGAGATTTCCCTGAAGCTCATCCTCCAAGCTGGGGTATTTTTCCAGCATTCACTCAATTTCTCGTTGTGGCATGGCTGTTGAAAAGCCAGTTTGTCCTAATTCTTACTGAAGTCGGGTTTGGATCCAACCCTTTGCACCTACATTCAAAGACCCTAGCCTTTTCTCAAGTCTTCAATGTGCCCGTGTCAGGCCATACTAGAGCTTCTGAGAGCACCCTCTATCCCACATATGGCTTTCAGCCATATCCTCAGCAGCCCCATGTAGTGTACACAGCACAGTTATTAGAACAGATTTCTTGTCTTCAGATATGAACTGATAATCACAATTGGTGACCATCACTCTGTAGCAAGGCCTAAGACTTTAAGAATGTACTCTAATTAGTGTTATAAGCCATTTTCAGGCACTGTCAAAAACACATTGCCTTCAGCCAAATCTCCAGGACTCTCAATTGTGTCCCATCATGAATCTAAATCCACTAATTCTCATCCTGATATCATTAAGACACCCAGAGATGACACAGTGCATAGTGCCCATTAGTAAGAGTCATACGATGCATGGAAAAGCACAAAAACGCAAATCTGTAAAAAAGCAAACAATCTTAGGGAATGGAAGTTGAAGTAAAATAGTGAAGATGTGAAATGATAACAGAGACTGTACCAGTTCAGACTATAATCCCCTGAAGTAGACAATAGATGGGGCACACTCAAAGGTCCCCATGTGGAGAGTGGGAATGGAAGGGCTATCGGATGATCCAGTCTGTGAAAAAACTGATGTGCACATACAGCAATACTTTGCCGACAAAAAGGGGTCATGCACCGACAAGATAGTCAAGTGGGACTCATTCAAAGTCGTGATACAACGAGTCTTCATCAAAAATTTGTGGGTGTACAGTCCATGCTAAATAGGGAGTTGACAGAGGTGCAGAATGAGCTGTAGAATGCTTAGCAACACATGGTGGGCTCTACAACAGGTGCAGAAACACTGCGGGCCTCCTGAAATGACATGCATAGATATGGCACATGTTGGGCTGTATATCGTACTGGGAGTATATAGCACACCAACGTGCAGGGGGTGACAAGGCTAGGAGACTGCTGGTCTGGCTCTTAAAACTGGGGGGCGACAGACACCCAAATGGGGACACAAGAGGCCTGACTGCTGTGATGGTTAATATGCAGGAAGCCTTCACTCCGCGAAGTTAGCACTGATTGTGGTGCTTCCTAATAAGGGAAGGGATTTGAACCACATATTGGCTAACAGACTCTTGCCATTCCTATCCACCTTAGTACACACAGACCAAAACAGGTCCATACCATTTGCGAATCACATTCCTTAATGTGTGAAGAATGTCTTCTCTGATGGACACAGCAAAACTAGGGGAAAGGGCAGAGATGGTGGAGTCTCTTTGGATACAGAGAAAACGTTCCACCTGCCAGGCTGACCATCTTCAGCTGGTACTGGAGAGACTGGAACTAGGCCCTCGATAATCGAGATGGGTACTGCTCCTGTACACAAGGACATTGGCCAGGGTGCACACAGGTAGGGTGGTTTTAGAAGAATTTGGGATGGTGTGCGACAGTCAGCAGAGTTTCCTTCTGTCCCCTATTATTTTTGCCTCGGTGATGGAGCCACTGGCTTGCCAATTTGCACAGCAGGGCCCCGGTGTGGGGTATCTCATATGGCAGGAAGTGAAACGTCATCTCACTCTAAGTCGACAATGCTTTGTAGGACTAATAGTGGAGCTGGACCATTTTGGCAAGCACTGGGGTCTCAGGGTTAACTGGGACAATTTCTGCCACTTCCAGGAGGCAGTAGTCAAAATGCTAGTTCTCTACAGGCTCCTTTATCTTTTTCCTGTGACCCTGCTGTTGCTGAAATGAAAGATTTTTAAAGACCTGCATGTTATTCTATCGGACCTGATTTGGGGTGACAAGAGAAAAAGAGTGGCACTCCCTAAGCCGCAGCTCCCACTTTTGGAAGGAGGTCTTGTAGCCCCATATTGCAAATGGTATTATGCTGCAGCACAGCTGCAGTGGCCAATGGGATGGGTCAAAGGCAGACAGAGTCCCCAGACTAAGGCACTGACACGTGCTGGGGCACATGAAGATCGTGGAATGGCTATTCACTCTGGCACAGTGTGACTCAGACCTGCCTAGGCCCTACAGATTCGCTAAGGTTTGTTGGACCAAATACCTGAATAGGAGAAGTGGTCCACAACTGTATGCAGGCATCTCCCATGGTGGTCATCCCGTGAGATGCTTGGATAGTTTGACTGTAGGAAGTGGACACAGGCAGGGATCATACACATGGAAGACATGTATAACCAGGGCAGGTTAAGCACATACACGACCCTAGTGGAGAAATTTGACCAAAGCCCGGTCATTTTTTGTGGCATAAGGTGCTGCAGCACAGGATGAACTTTCTGTGGGGCCAAGTGAGCCACCCAACGCTGCTATGATACAATGCCTAGTACTTAATGGCAGTGGACTCAGGGCCATATCAATACTCTATCTCTTCTTGTAGTCTCAGCTGCCATGCCTGAGTGTTGATTCTTTTTTTTAACGTATTTTATTGAGTTTTAAGAAAAGTAGAACACATAATATCCATCTGTTCTATCACTCTTCTGGACCTTTCAAATTCAGGATATTGTTCATAGCAACCATACACAGCAAGGTCTAGAGACAGACTATCTTCTGGGTGAAAACAGTGATGCAAAATAAACATGACAAAACTCTAAACAGCCTTACTAGAGATCAAAGATAGATTGCTTTATGAATTTATGGAATCATGGTAAATATATGTTTACAGTAGTCTAGGTTTAGCCTGTCTGTCTGTGGTGCGTAGTGGGTGCCAATCCACCCAACATTGGTGTTTGAACATTCATATACAGGACATTATGTCTAAGAGCACATTCTGATGGCGAGCTCTCATTGGCCTCTCTGTGCTCTGGCCTCCACTGATTCCCTATAAATGCCATATCAGCTACTACCTGATTCCAAGTCACTGATTAGCTCCTGGGATGCATTCCCCTGTTAACTTCCCTTTGCAGGATAGCTCCCTCTAAGCTAGACCACTTGCGGAATTCTGACAGCCATCCCAGCAGACAAGGGTCCCCCAGAGGCCCTCCAAGCCATAGTTGTTTGTCATCGGGCAAAAATGATCAACAAGTCATTGAATCTTGTAGTGGCGGCCCCTGCTCTCAGTCTGGTAAACCAACCCAATAGGAATGCCCTTGGACTTTTAGCCAACTGATGCCCCAGTGACACAGACACTGTTTCCCAACACCCCGTTCAGGTAGGGACTTAAAATCTGGCATTCTCAGACCATGTGATTGAATGCAGCATTGTCCTCACCTGACCTAGGGCAGTTCACACAAACATCCGGAAGCATCAGTTCCACTCACTTGGGCATGATGTATGACCTTTGAAGGTAGTAGTATTGAATGAGTTTGAAGTAGGCATTGTGTGAAAGTGTTGGAGTATGTGCCAAGATTTTAGACAAGCTTGAGTCCCATATAGTGGACCCAGGTCCAGCTCCCAGCACTCACTGTGCGGTCCCAGGTCCAAATGTGCCTGATCCAGCAGTGTCCTGTAAAGGAGCGATGCTGCATGTCGCTTCCCAGAGATTTCTCAAATACTCTGAAGGCCCCTGTGAGACCTAGTTTCAGCCAAACCAGTGAGCCACCATCGGTGCATTATTACTATAGCACCCCATGGAGCAGGAAATTGTACCCCAGAACCTCATACTGATCATGCAGACTTGCAAAATCCACCAGTACATTGCTAAAATAGAGATCATCTAACCTGGTAAGTCTCAACATGACCCAGTCCCAGAGCTCGCCCAATTGTCCCTATGTACCAGGCCAAGCAGGGTCTGGAGCCCCATATTAGCTGCAAAAGCAAGTCATCTATTGTCTTGAATGTTCTCCTATGGATCACAATGGGAAGATATAGGAGTCTGGGAACGATAATAATGTTATCAGGGCTATTCTGCCCATGACGGATTAACTGCTGGGCACAGCGGTGCCACAGCTGCCAGGATGTGTCATCTAAACGTTGGTACACCGTGCAGTAGATGCGGATCCCAAGGTATTTAATTGTGGTGGGTTCCCACCGCAGAGAGTCCCCCAGTGCTGGGGAGTTGGTCCCTGCTCCAGGGGTTACAAGGGTGAATGCACCAGAGTCCTCCCAATTGATCCTCAGTCTCAAAGGTGCTCCAAAGTGCTTTAATGCCCAGATTTTCACCTGAATGCCCCACACTTCTGCAGTTTAACCACCTCCACTAAACATACCTGTCCCCAAAAAGGATAGGTCGCATATTTTCAGACTTGAGTTCCAAGTGCCTCATGTGTGACACACCTCATGCACACTTCTTCCATAGGGTGTGGGAGCACCTCATGATAGCGAAAAACTGGAGAGCAGTTTTAACAGAATTAGGGGAGCCAGTGCACAGGGAACTGGACCCTCAGCCTCAACTCTGCTTTCTAGGATTGATGTCTAGACCTAAAGCATGTAGGTTGGAATGCAGTATGATAGACCTAGCATTGGTGCTGTACAAACACTGCATCACAATGGTATGGAAGGCAGCAGAACCACCCCCAGTGTCAATTTGGTGTAGCAACTTGAAGAAATGGGTTACAGGGGAGCAAGCTGCCATCACCAATATCAGCAACAGAAAGGCTAATTGATGAGCATAACAATGCGGGATACGTATATTGTTAGACTGAGGAGGCGCATAGGGGATAGACCTCCTTGAGAATGACTATTCCCACTCGCATCGAGAGTCTCCCTGACCATAATCCCTTTCACTGGCCCCAGAGGAGGGAGGTGAGCAGGACCTCGATATTCTAGCCTTCCACACAGGGCAGATGGTAATCGGCCTGGTGAAAGCCAATGAAACCACTACGAAGGTAACATAGCAGGACCACATGGGGGTATCCAAAACCAAGAAGTTTGCCTGAGCAAGTTTGTAGATACTAAGACACAATGAGGGGTCAATTTTTGTTTCTGGTTACTTACATTTCTTTGTTTTCTCCAAGTTGCCATCTGGTAGAGTGGTTTAGTATCGGTTAATAGATGGAAATGGGGACCATGAATATGGCTTGTGGATTCCTGCCACTGGCCTTCAACTATGTACAATGTGAGGTCATATTATTGTTAAATCAATAAAGAAATATTTAAAAATAAATAAATTAGAGGTTAATACGCTAGATAGATCAATACAAGTCCTTTCTGAAGTTAGTTTTCCAAAGTTTAGGCTTTGTTCTCGATAATACCAATTACTAACCACGAACTGGTTTCTGAAATGACATAACCATTCTCTGAGAAACCTCTTTTCCCTCTACAGGCGAAAACAATGTTTGCATAATGCTGTCCTTCCTCAGCCATTGAAAAGGGTTTGGTTCGGAACTCTGACTTCTGGTGCAATGAGTCTAAAAGGAGCACTGGATACGCCGCTTATTTACCCAAACTCTTTCACGAAATGGATTAATCAGGCCAGATTTGCTCTGAAAAGCATACTTTTCTCCCTGGTCTTCTTCCCTCTCTGTAGTGGGCATCTATGAAACACAATTCAGACATTCAATCAACAAAATGGCCACATTGTAGTCCGAATGTGCAAGTTGCACTAGCCAAAGTACATGAAAGACATTTACTAAATCCAGAGACATTTTATTGGATAATCTCCGGAGTATAATTCTGGATCAGCCTATTGTCTGGATAACCATGGGCGCTACTAACCTAGTTTGTAAAAGGTCATCTGTGTTTAACTCAACCATAGTAAATATCTTTTGAGTGGATGAGGTGCCAGAAGGACATGGATTAAAACTACTACTGAGAGGTTATGCCCGATAGTTTAAAGTGCTCATGACCGATAGTTCATGGTGCCCCTTGTAATAGAGACTAGAAGACACTTCAAGGCAAGGATGCTCATTTGCATTCTGCCTCATTTACATTCTGCTTCATTCAGGGAGATAGGAACTCAAAATAGTGAACAAACGAAAACAAAACACTCTTATCAATCTAAGTTGTGGTAAATGTTTGTACAGACAGCAAAATGTATCATCACCTCTAAAACAGAACCTACCTCACAGGTGAGGAAAGGAAAACGTTACTACAGAGATGAAGGGACAAATTGTGCACTGAACTGACTTACATATGCTGTGTCCAACACAAGTGATGATGAAATGTGGTATAGTTACTATAGTCATTGGAACAAGGATATCTAGCTCCTAATCACAACTTTGCCATATGCCCAAAAAACCATGTGAAGCTGAGCAAATCAATTTCTCTCTGTCAGTCCTAAATTGTGTTTAATGTAAATGTGCAAGATATAAGTAGGTATCGATTTACCATTCTGAACTTGGCGTCTATGTACCTTGAAGACGTGTGTATATATATAATAAAGGAACATATATGTAAAGTTGAACGTAGTAAGCCTATACTTACCTATTCATACTTACCATAAGATATCCTGGTTGTCGATACTTTGCCTACAATATTCTTGTAGAACAATATTGAGGACTCGATATTCTGGTAGTAAACTCATGGAGAGGTGTAGGCTCCGCTTTGCATTGAGGAAACACACTCAGGCTAAGGTTTCAACATGTTGAGACATTAGTGACAACTTCATCCCACAGGACCTAGCTCACAGGGGCTGTAAATGTGAATTGGCATACCGTAGAGCACCAGAACCCATGTCTGTGGTCCCATAGGCACTGCATGCACTCAAAACCCGCTCTCTTCATAGACAACAGAATACACATTGTACTACCAGTATCAGGAAGGATGTGGAGTGTGTAGAAGTGCTAAGGAGCATGAGAGCACTTAAGGGAGCTGCATGGGCAGCAGGCCAGTAGGCCAGTACAAAAGGATGCATTTCGTCTGTGCATTAAGCTTGATCTAATTGGAAGAAGCCTTCCATAGTGCTTAGAAATAATCTTGCCTTGATGTTACGGTTGAGACTAGAGGTAGGGTTAGACGTCTATCCAATGGGTGTGAGGAGGCCCATATACTGGGGAACAGCAATGACAGAAGAATGACATAACCATGCTGGGAAGCTGTAAAAACCTTCCTAACCATCCCCACTGTTGAAAAGCAGCAGCCACAGAAGCACGAAACAGCAAATCACGTGTTTTGTGTCCTACAAAATGATGAACAAGAGGTAGTTTACATTTTAGAGGTGCTGCATAATACAACTGACTCAGTCATCGGTAGGGTAATCACTATCCGGCAGGAAATGAAAAGGTTAACAGCCTGAGTATGGGTGTTGGGAGCAGCACGGACAAGACAGTACAGAGACTGAGTAACATGGGAACCTCCAGAAAAATGACAGAAGAGCTCTGACATAACCAAGCTGCCAAGGTCTGGGGTAGTATTTAGTGGGGTACAGCTGTGCAACGTCAACATCCGAGCAGATCCACTCCACACTGTCATCATCCTTCACTAGCATCTCCAGGATTACATCCGCGAACACATAAAGTGTTCCAAATATAGAGGGAGAGCACTTGGTCACCACACATCTCCTCTTCGTACAAAACACGTTTTTTCAAAATAAACGGAGCACACACATTGACCTACATACAAGGACTTGAACACCCCTCCTTGTTGAAAAGGAGTGTCAATTGCACAAAGGAAGATACATTTTAGCAATCTTGATAATGTACAAACATTTAGAAACAACACCAAACAATTCCCTAATCTAATAGTTCAGCCGGAACTTTGCGTTGCAGTGAGCTATGATGAAGTGTGAGGCATTTGCTAGATTTGCTCAGTGGGAAACGTTTATCAAACACACCATAATTGCAATACAGTAATTTGGGCAAATGGCCTACCTACCACCAGTACCCCCATTAAACAGAACAGCATCGCCATATACTTAGAAAGCTCTCAGAGGGTCACAGTATATAGACAAACGTGTTTTGGTATTTTTTGGAGGGGTAGGTTCTTTGAATTATGGTACTTTCATATTAAATGGTTCACAACATTTCTCTCTCCTGTCGGCACTCTTTTGCCTCCTCCCAGACACTGTGAAAGGGAACTGTGGATGGTGTACATGCAACCACACTGGGAATAAACCAGAACCAGATTTCCAGTCACGCATCAGTTCAAAGGAGATCGACAAGTTAAAAAATGCGAGTAGGCCACAACAATTCATGCACAGTCTCAGCAACATTGGTCTTCATTCTCACAGCACTCTGAAAGCGCTCAAAACCCGATTAAAACACTCGATCATACCATTACTGTGGGGTCGATATCATGGAGATCTAATATGGCTCTCACCATTCTTTTTTTATACCAGCATGACTGAAATGCACACCACTGTCTGTGAGCACACAAACTGGAACACCCTCTTTAATGAAAATGTCACACAGAAACTCTACTACAACAGAAGTTGAAAGCTCAGGCATAAACTTGACCTCAGTTTATCAAGTAAGATGATCAACCAGCACTAAAATGAAAAGACAATGAGTTGGTAATACTTGAAATGGACTTAAAAATCCAAACCAACTTTCTGACAAGCTCTGGTTGGAGCAGGCATTGGAATTGCAGCGGGAGAACAATTATCAGCTGCTTATCATACATGAAACATTATAGGCATTTATTTATAAACCTTCAATCTCTCCATCAATACTAGGCCACCAACACTCCTCTCTAACTCATATTTTTAGTGTCACTTCCAGATGATTATTATGAGCAAATGTTTAAATGTTGTTTATAATTTTTGTTATGCAATTTTTGTAATGCAACCCCAGCGGAGGTACCGATCTTTCACAATAAAAAAAAAAATCCATCAACCTCAGACAATTTCTTAGCAACCTTCCCGAATGGCAAAATGGTTGCACTTCTGAATGTAAATGACTTTCCCTTAGCTAATCTTTAAGTAATATCTTAAGGATATTTTACATCACTTCATCACAAGACATCTCAGAATTCAGTGGCTCAACACGTACACATACTGCCTCACTAATATCACACCTAGGAATGATGCATTCCACAACTTCCTTTGTGCAATCACTACAATTGTCTTCAATTAGTAAAGCGAATAAACAGTCTGTGCGAAGATTTTTGCTACTTGGAATGTATTCAATTTTAAAGTTTACTATAATAGTTTTGCGGCTAACCTAGACAACCTGGACTCAGATTTCTTCACTTTGACACCTGACAAAATGTCAACCAAAGGTCAATTATCAGTTTTGATAATGAAGAGTCTTCCACACACTGATACTTTACATTCCTCACACTGATACTTTACATATGCTTTACATTTATCCACATAACAAGTAGAGCCCAACATCTCTTTTTCAACTACAGAATAATAGCTTTCAACAGCATTCAGATCGCTCATGTAGATCTAACAGTATATTCATTTCGACCATCAAACTGCGATACAACAGCCCCCAAACATAATGTAACCGTTATGTACTTCAACAAAAAGTTGAAGTGTCTGGCCTTGTTAGATGATTTTTTTTTATCCTTGTGAATGCTGACTCACACTTTTCTCTCCATTTGTAGACAGTATTTTTCTCAAGCAAAGTCCTAAAACTTTAAGTGAAGTCTGCAAACCCCTTAATAAACTTAGAGTACACATACCTAAGAAGGATCCTAACTGATCTCTATCTTTGGGCAACAGAGATTTGAGGATACCAACCACTAGTGGAGGTTTAGGTTTGATACCAGATTCAAGGAGTCCTAAGGATTATACTTCTCTTGTTCTTAAAACAATGTCCTGGAAGGAGACAAAATTAGAAATTCTTTAAAATAATTTCAGAAAATACCATTGGTTGACGTAGCTGAAGCTAGTCCGAAGAGTAACAGACAATACTGAAATGTACTCTTCAAGTGACAAAGACAGTGTAATGAGCCGAGTCAGGAAGTAACAAAACTTGAGGAAATTCTGCCTTCATGCCTAACTTCGTGAGTCAAAATGACTGACCGATGACAGTCAATAAGTCCTCAATTCTAAGAAGAGGAAAATTCTCTACCTAAATTACATCGTTTAAATTCCTAAGATCAACACTATTGCAAAGATTATCCATTTTCTTTTGCGTGAGAACCCAAGTGGGTAGTTGCATCCTCAGGTTCACTGTTTAAGCCTTTCCTCTATTTACTTACATAACTCATCTGTTACTCTGAAAGGGATATAAGGAGTTTGTGCTTAACAGGTATATCATCATAAATATAATATCTATATAATTTATAGATTTTGATTGTGCATTAACATGTTGGTTTCTGTAATCCTATTTAAAAAAGACCCCACACTCCTTTCCGTCCTATGCATAGCCCTGCTTGCAACAATAAAAAAATAAAAAAAACTAGAAAGTGCACAGTTGGTCTCTGGGGCAAAGTCTGCACTAAACCCATGCACAAAAGCTACTTTTATTCTAGGACAAAAGGCTGTTCCTATAATGGCAAGGATCTTCCAGCTGCAGTACTTGAAGTTAACTACTTTGCTGTGGAACTGGTGGATCTATTCTGCCTCCTGCCTGCTGACAACCTTGTGCGGTGACATGACTAAGATGCAGGGCTCAACTGGGTCTACGGTGAAGAGATAAGGAAATGTAATGAGTGCTGCCACCGTAGTCTGCTAATACTAAAGTTCCAAACCAGATACTGAATCATTTCCATTCAGAGCAAACTTCCATGACAGACTACAGAGGCTGCAGTGTTGATAGGTTTGTTCAAGAACCTCTAGAGCTGTAGGTCCTCTCCAGTGGTGCATCGAATGAGAAAACCACAGAAACTGAAGAACTTGTTCCACAAGCTAGAGACACATGGTAGAAGAAGCCAGTGGTACAAACCACTAAAAAATTACATTTCAGTAATTGTCATCGCTATATGTGTGCATATTACGATATGAGTTTTCTTATGTATTTACCAACATTGTAGCATGGCTTAGAGTAGAGTCTCTAATGTGTACAAACTCATTATCAGACAAACAAAATCAGTCGTCTAATGTTTCAAGGGTTCACACATTATAACTATCGAGGCTCAATGACAAAACAATGCATGTTACCTCCTGTTCACCTCTACCCTCCCTATTCAGCCTCTCTCTTCCTTCAGTCATGGGGGTTCCTGTTCTCTGAAAAAGCACCAAATTCCGCAGTAGAATGCGGCCATTTATAGACTCATTGCCTCTACCATCTAAGGATTCTCGAGACACAGGGTGGCAGACGAAGTCAGTCGGAGTGCTATTTATCACTCTCTCCTGTGGACAGCTGGTAGAGGCAAAAGAAAGCACTGGGAAGCGCTGTGGCACCAATCTGTTCCCCAACTCTCTTGCAATTCTGGAGACCTGGAGAAGGTGGTTCTATTGTACCCACCACTCCTCTCTCAGGGGAATTTTGAAAAGGTGTTGCCACTTCACTCAGATTTGTGGAGCTCAAGATGAAGAGCTGGAATGAATCTGCTGGCTCTGAGACATCTCTGCAGTTAGCTGTCAATTGTTATCATATCACAGTAGTTGCCCATAACTGTCCGAAAACCTATTGTACATGATGGCTTCATAAGGAAGCCATACATAATATATGATTTATGAAGTGTTGAAGAACAATACTTTACAATAAGATTGAAAATACTAAAGTATGTATGATTGCCTATTTTTGCAGTGGAAATCTATCTGTAAAGTTTTTACCAGAAGTGGAATACAAATGGTGATCTAAATAGCTCATACATATGAATAAGATATTTCTGTTTCTTAAATAAAAGTACACAATTGTACGTATGTTTTTATTTTCAATCAGTGAAGGGTTAACTGGAGCCCCAATTTGCTTCTTAGTGTAACCTATTGGCCTCCGACAATTCACAACTCCTGTTTAGTTATATATGGCTTCCTTGTGCGTAGCATCATGAACATCTTGCATTACAAATAGAAACACTACATTTGACAAAACTGTATTTCCTGTGTTTGGTTAAACTATGCCCATACTAGCCTTGCCTTCATCTTGAATCACAACACAACCACGATATGTGTGTTTTCATTTCTCCTCTCATTGATAGAAGCAAAAAGTGTACTAATAAAACACACAGGGCCTCATTATGACCCTGGCGGGCGGCGGAGGCCGCCCGCCAGGATGCCGCCCTCCATAATACCGCTCCGCGGTCAGAAGACCGCGGAGGGTATTATGAGTTTTTCCCTGGGCTGGCGGGCGGTCTCCAAAAGACCGCCCGCCAGCCCAGGGAAAAACTCCCTTCCCACGAGGATGCCGGCTCGTAATCGAGCCGGCGGAGTGGGAAGGTGCGACGGGTGCTACTGCACCCGTCGCGTATTTCACTGTCTGCTACGCAGACAGTGAAATACTAGTGGGGCCCTCTTACGGGGGCCCCTGCAGTGCCCATGCCATTGGCATGGGTACTGCAGGGGCCCCCAGGGGCCCCACGACAATCCTTACCGCCATCCTGTTCCTGGCGGGCGAGCTGCCAGGAACAGGATGGCGGTAAGGATTGTCAGAATCCCCTCGGCGGCGCCTTGGAGGATTCTTAGGGGCAGTGGAAAACCGGCGGGAGACCGCCGGTTTTCCCGTTCTGACCGCGGCCAAAGCGCCGCGGTCAGAATGCCCAAGGGAGCACCGCCGGCCTGTCGGCGGTGCTCCCGCCCCCGTTGGCCCTGGCGGTTCTCTACCGCCAGGGTCATAATGAGGCCCACAGTGTTGACATGTTGTTCTCGAAGAGTTCAACCGGAGTGGAAGTTTCCTTTCTATTGTAACTATTCAAGGCCTTTTTTATGCGGTGCTGCTGTAAAGCTATTCCTTCATAGGGTTGTCATTTTTTTGTGAAACTAGATTTGTACTGTCACGTCTGAAGACATATGGTCAAATAATGATTAATTATTCATTTATTTTGCTCGATATTGTTGCACATTGACGCATTACAATTGATTGGACCATGTAACATTTAGTTCCTTTTATGCTGACTATGTGACTTTTTCTGTGTGTTTTGCAATAGCAGATCCAAGATTGGAGATGAGCCAGGAGGATCTGTCCTGACTCTTTGAGAGCAGACCCTTATCAGTCTATGTCTTGCTTAGCACTTAGAATATTTTACTCTGCGACTTGACTTCATATCACACTCCTTGTTGCATTTGATTGAACCTTGATCTAATTCTCTATACTGATTTACCATGCATTTTAACTAACCATTATTCTGCCTTCTCTGTTCCATTTTTGGTCATTAAACCTTCAAGGTTTCTAACTTTTACTGATCTTAAGAAGCCTGTTTAATGGATTGTGTTGCTTTGTTTGTTGTTTATGTAATCTTGAAGGGACACACTGCCTCATATGTTTTTGAGGACAACACCATCCATGGTCCTGCATAGACACTTCATGAAGGATATCTGATAAGATCATGCCAACACTTACAAACAGATATAGGTATGCTGGCTTCACCTGGGTGGTGTACTCATTGCTACTATACTGGGGTGCTTGTGTGACAACTGTCCAACTGACTGATGCTGCCTGTATACTCTCCTTTTACTGCACCAGGAGCCTGTCTGAATTTCGCCTTGTCGACCCTGTCTAAGAACTATGAGTTCATCTATGCAATGCTGGTCCCATTGATGTTATCAGGGGAGAAAAATATGTTTGGCAAGTTGATCCCTGTTTTCCGTGAGGGTGAGTATACTGCATTCCATGCCGATAGATGACTTGTTGAGAGGGTAAAGACAATTACACAGAAGAAAATGCCTCCAAATGGGAATGAGTTAGGAGATATAGGTGACAAGACAACAAGGCGGCTCAGCAGCATGGGCACTTGCAGTGCGTTCGCAAATTCCCAGGTTGATAAATTGAGTGTCACTAAAAGAAGTAAGAGTAACAACCATTATTTGCAGCACACTTACACCCCATGTATGACGTGCTGCATACAATGTAATGTGTTCAATTACAGCAACAAAAGTATGATGGGAGGGCCTGATGATTAAATGATTTGAAGTCAAAAGTGAAGCCAATTCCATGCCTCTTTTTTTACTGTCTGTGTGAATTGTTTCTTTCTTCATCAGCCAAAATAAACTATGTACTGCACCAAAACCACAGCATTACTGTGAAAAACGGCATTGGTGTAGGAACACCACAGTTACAACGTGCAGACTCAGTACAGTTATATGTAAAGGGTTGTGCAAAACTCTGTCTTGACGACGCACACAGGACATTTAGGCTCTGACGTACAAAGCCATATTGCAATTGAAAACCCTGAAATTCGCAATATCACATGGCTTGTGACAGTAAAATGGCTTTTTCTAATTTACTAAGCACTTTTTGTGA
Source organism: Pleurodeles waltl (assembly GCF_031143425.1). Lineage (NCBI taxonomy): Eukaryota > Metazoa > Chordata > Amphibia > Caudata > Salamandridae > Pleurodeles > Pleurodeles waltl. The sequence continues at coordinate 864,766,777 of NC_090439.1, read as the reverse complement.
GTTAGAAAACCCTTTCCCACTTTCAAAGTAGCCCCTGCGATCCACACTGAATCACACTTAGAAGAGGGCATGAAAAGGAGCGGTTTCTTCTAGTGATGAGCACCAATGGTATGTATTAAGGGTTGTGACCACAGCAGCTTTCCTTAGGGGAATTTTGTTGTGAGTCCTCAGAGACCACTGCCTGCTCCTCCTGATATATTCCCAAATGGAACACTTTAAAAAAAAAATAAAGATACACCAGTTCCATTAAGGAACATGGGTTGCTTTAAAAAAAGTTTTCCATTTGGGAATGCACACACATGTATAGTGGTCTGCTGTTCCTTGGAGTCTCTCATTCCTGCGTTTGTAGCCAATCAAAGTTGGGTCCTGTCTTATAGTATCTCAGGCCCTTGGACACCTGCCTCTTATGCTCTTTCAAGGTCTATGATAAATCCCCTGCGACAGTGAGGTAACCTACCAGCGGCGATTCCCTGAGAATGCACTGCACGACACGGTCTTTCGCTATAAAATAGGGGACACTATCACTGATTACATTACACTTAACATGGGGACTGTTTCAACACAGGGCACCCTCTGGGAGGCCTTTAACGCCTACATAGAGGGAGTTTGTATTGTCAAGTCCTCCGGAGCCCTTAAAAGTATCTGCCATGACCTAGCCCAGATGGAATGGTCACAGTCGGACATAGACCAAGATTCTGCTCGACAAGGCTCAAACCCACACCAGCATCAACACTCGGTGCTGCTGCAAGAATTTAGAGGACTCGCAGACTGCGAGGTCACCTATCTCGGTAAGTACGCACGTTGGCCAAACTTTTGTGCCCCAATTTTCATAATACTTTTATGACTGAGCCACATACAGATGAGGTAGCAACTGTCACAGACAATCCAGGTATAATGACAATGTTCTTAAATTGTTACCAATGACTATACACCACATGCACCACAGACGATCCTGATGCCATAGCATCCTACTTATCACACGTGACAACGGTTTGGCTGACAGATGGACAACAGCAATACTTGGTGGCCCCTATCCCTAGTGAAGAGATCATTCAGGCAGTTAACGCTCTACATGGCTCCAAAGCAGCCAAATCGGACAGTTTTACCAGTAGTTTTTATAAGGCTTAAAAACAGATATTGGCTTCCTACCTTCTTGACTGTACGCAGAATCTTTGGAAGTCATTTGTGTACCCCCCACTCTAAGGAGGCCATTATCACCTTGCTCCTCAAACCCGGTAAGCCCTCACCATCAAAGCTACATACACAACATACGAAGTCCTATCCCTTCTAAACCATGACAATAAAATATTGGCCAGGCTCCTCGTAACCCACCTTCCACTCCTGATGGAATACATCAAAGCCTCAATTCAGTCAGGCTTCTTGCCCCACCGCTCCACCACTCTCAATTGCGCACCATGTTCGATGTCTTAAACAAAATCTCCCCTTCACATCAAGCATCAGTTGCACTACTTGATGCAAAGAAGGCATTTGACTCACTAGAGTCACCCTTTATGAAGGTGACCCTGACTAAACCAGGCCTCCCCCGTGGATTCATCAACCTCATCATGCTCCTCTATGCTACATCAAGAGCCAGGCTTAGGGTGAATGGCTCCCATACGGCTCCCTTCCCAATATCCAGAGGGACATGTCAGAGTTGTCCACTGTCACCATTGCTCTTCATTAACGCACTGGACCCACTGGTCTGGAAACTCCAGGAACACCATTTGCACTGTGGCCTACGATTCAGACATAGCCCACTCCTAATTTCCATGTATGTAGATGACACACTGCTCTTTCTCAGAGACTCTGCCATACACTTGCCTCCATTTATCCGGGAAATCAGTGGATTTGGGTGTCTTTCTGGGCTATTCATTAACTGGAATAAATCAGAGCTATTTCCACTCACAGACACTACTACACCCTGCGGTCTGGAGTACCAATTGACGTGGTGTGACGACTCCACGTGATACCTGGGCATTGTTTTGCACCGACAGAAGGACATAGTGATACAGCTGAATTATGGCCTGGCAATTGAGAAGCTTAGTACTCAAACAGAATGATGGATGAAACTTCCATTATTGATGGACAGAAGGATAGCCATGATCGAAATGGTGGTCCTTCCATGCCTCCTATATTTGTTTTTAAATATCCTGATCCCAATGACCAACAGCTTTTTTGCCACACTCAGGGGCTTATTGCTTCGCCTAACCTGGGCCGGTCGACGGCCTCGGATCCAATTGGAGACACTAATGCTTCCTTATGATAGAGGTGGCTTTGGAGTACTGGATTCACACTTATATTACCTGGTAGGACAATTCCACTCTGCTTACTATTGGTACCACACAGATGCATAGAATACCATATTTGAAGCCTGAGTGGAACCAAGTGGAAAACATTCCCCCTTCTGCAATTCTGCCACTAGACCTCACATGACACCCCACTGACATCCAAACACTTTATACCACTAGCTGGGCCTGGGCAAAGCTACGCAGATACTTGGGAGGCAGGCTACTCTACTCCCCAGCGTTGCCTTTGGTACACAACACTTGGCTGCCACTGACTCAAGAGCAGTTGGTCCAGTGCACTCTGATCAACTACTGTATCCATTGGAGAAGTATTCCCTGATGGTCAAGTTATAACCCATGAGGCTCTAGCAACATCTGGTGACACTACACACATGGACCATTTCATTCTTAGACGAATACAGGTCACACTATGTGACAGAATGCTGATTATCCAGTGGAACCTGAAGGTTTCCCACTGCTGACCCTGATAATCACATCTACTGACAGATTGCATCTTGTGTTCCATCTATACCAATCTTGCCTAACTTTAAAAGTGAAGGGAGCCGAGAAAGTTGGTGGGGCATGGGAGCGAGACCTGGGACACCCAATTACAGACAAGATGTGGAGTTCCTGCTGTTGGCAAACCAACTTGTCTCACCCAACCACAGACCCAAACTACTCCACTGCAAATTCCTCCACAGACATACACAACACTGATAGGTTTGGCGAAAATAGATCTCACATGCTAACAAGAATGCATTGGCAGCTGGCATGTATTTAGAGTGGTGGGGTGGGCAAAATACAGGTGATATTAAAATAATTTTAAAAAATGCCACTTACCTTTCTGACTTGTCACACGACGTCCTTCTCCCTCGGGTGTCTCCTCTTCTCAGAGCTTGTACCCAGCAAACTGCACTACCCAATCTTGATGCTGCTCTCATGCTTTTGCACAGCATTAGAGAAGCATCAGGATTGGATGGAGCGTCCTCTCTCACCACTCTTAACAGCGCAGGAGGCCTGTGCTTTCTCTGACCCAGCTGCCTAAGACTGCTAGGTTAGAGAAGTTTAAAAGGTGCATGTCTCTGCAGCTGTGGCAAGACGGCGGGTCAAAGGAACATGCGCACTTTGAACATAAGTGCATAGCTCCCTTCTACCACTCAGCAGCAATTGCCCCACCCCATCCTGACACTCGGTTCAGGACGGGTTGCTGAAAAATAAAACAGTAATAAATACACTTTAATAACATTTAATTTTTTAGCTGCTCTGGGGCATTTTTTAGCAGGGCAACGCTCCTCCGCTCTCACAGAGGAGCCACTCCTGTATGAATGCCTGTAATGATGCAGACCGAGCGGACTTTCTGCATGTTGTTTGGACTTGCCCTGCTGTCCATACCTATTGGACGCAAATACATGACTCACTTTCAGTTGTGTTGGAATCCTTCCTTAGCCGAGATCCCCCAATTTCCTTATTGGGGCATGTTAAGCGTTTCCCCTTAAGCATTAGACTCTTCGCTGCAATCGCACTACTGCTAGCCAAGCGTCGGATAGTCATGTGTTGGGGTAGTGCCAGAACCCTCATCGCTGAGAGACATGATTTGTTGTGATACCACCAGTGAGATATACGCAGTGCTGCAACCTTTGACTTCGAGGCCCAAAGACTTTGGTAACCCCTAAGTGCTTACTTGTTAAACTTAAACAGTACCAGAACTGCTGGTGCTACCAGCTGGATACAGACCCTGTGTCCACCAGATGTCCCACAAGAGCCCCTTCCACGCCCTTAACGCGCTGACCTCCTGCCCCACAACACTCTGCACGCATGGTCACATGTAACTCCTCTCTGTCAAACCCAATGTCCCTGTCCACTCTGAATGGGTACTTCTGCTTGGTAGTAGAAGGTTCTTTTTACGTGTACGGATATATTTGCTGTGATTCTTTTTGTATGCAAAATGAAAAATAAAGTTATTTTAAAAAGTTCTCTGATGCAAAAGTTCTCTGGTGAAAGCGCCAGAAGAGATCTACTCACCCTGGACATTAAGGTATTGCTAGATACCTAAGCTGCTCATATTTCCCAAGAGTGCTCCTTCTGAGAGAGTACAAAATACAAACTGGTAACAAAACACCACATCCCTCTGACCTTGATAGAGCGCAGCGAGGGACATCTGGAGTACCGGTTGGGGTGGCCTTTTGCTCAGCGTCCCTGAATGAATGAGGCGGTATATGATTTCCACAGCGTTCGTGTAAATCCCAGGCGGACATGAGTTTTCAGTGGTTCACCATGTGAATCACAACATGACCTCTGCAAGCCCCAAAGAAAGACAAAAAGGGAGGTGGGCTGGTGCACAAACTGTACCTCACCTCAGTTTCTGGCACAAAAACACCTATAGAAGGCCCAGCTTACAGGCAGCTGGTGTGCGCTGCACAGGGCATAAGTACCTTTAGTGCACTAGCTGTAGGAAAGTGTGGCTTGGTCAGACATACAACTACCTTTCGTTATTTTTATTGTTTTTTCCAAAGACTTCTGGAGCTCTCCACGGGGAGGAATAAGTCAAACTGCAGGCGCAGGGGAGAAAATGGCTGTCAATACTATGATATATGACTCGAACTATGTGCGGCAGTGTTAGGCCTGCTGCACTAGGACAGCGATCATTCACAGATACAAGGCTCTCACAGGTGGCGCGTTAATAAACTGAACTGTCCCAGTAGCCTGTAATAATTCCACAACTGACAGGTAGGACTACAAAATCCATGTAAAATACAGAAGTTAAAGCATTGCCTAACATCTGCAGTGCTTACCCATCATTTCATTGGAGCAGTGGGACCTATTGCAATCCCGTGGATATCAATAACCTCCAGTTTAATAGATGCCTTCAAGTTCCACGTTCTCAGTTTCGTATCTATTATTGATATTGGGCTTAATCTCTGCTCAGTCTTAGCATTATGAAAGCTGCATGAAATCCTCATCTTATAAAACGTTTACTGCTTCACTGAGACATTCGCAATAAGAACAGAATAGTGATACTGAAATTAAAGTCTACACTGTCTTTGGGTAGGCGTATGATGCATGCAGTCTCTTGCGAATGAAGCTTTAGAATGAGAACAGGGTCGGCTTCAGCCATTTTCTTAAACTTTCTCTATCAAGACGATGTACCAACGCTGGTACAATGGCCGCGTTCATATGTTCATACAGAAACATGGGTGTGTTCTATGAACACCTATGGGGTGTGGGATAATGACATGTGGTCTCATTGGGCGATGTGATACGTGGCTAAATTGCACACTGGAGCCAGAACGGAGTTGGAATCTTCCACACATGACGAAACTGCATGATAGGGAAAGGCTGATGTGTAATTTCCTCATACATTTATCCTTTAGTTGTCAGAAATGGGAGGTGCCAGAGGAGCACTAGAAAGTAATCGTTCCTTTGCTGAATTTACCATTAAGCGTGCAAAAATGTATAAACCACACCTAGGGCCAGATGTAGCAAATTCCCAAATTGCGACTTGCAATTTGCGAGTCCCTGTGACTCGCAAATTGCAAGTCGCAATTTGGGATGCAGAAAGGTGTCTCAGACACCTTCTGCGAGTCGCTATGGGGTCGCAAAGACCCACCTCATTAATATTAATGAGGTGGGTCGAAATTGCGACCCCATAGCGAGTCTGGGCACTCACGGGGATGGTGGCCTGCTGGGAACAGCAGACCACCATGTCCGTGACTGCTTTTAAATAAAGCAGTTTTTTTTTATTTCAAAGTTCAACCCGTTTTCCTTAAAGGAAAACGAGCAGCACTTTGAAATAAAAACCGAAACCTTTAGTTTCGGTATTTTTCAGGGCAGGTAGTGGTCCATTGGACCACTGCCTGCTCTGAAAAATTATTTTTAATGCCACTTCAAGTGGATGGTAACTGCGAGTCCATTTGCGACCACATTTGCGGTCGCAAATGGAATTACATTGCATTGCGAGTCACAAATAGGAAGGGAACACCCCTTCCTATTTGCAAGTCGGAAATGCATTTTGCGAGTCGGAATGCATTTCTACATTGCAAAGTGGCTTTAGCGACTCGCAAACGGCGATTTTCGCCGTTTGCGAGTCGCTAAACCTTTGCTACATCTGGCCCATAATTCTGTAACCCAATATTAGTAAGGCAGTAGCATTAACCCAACTTCTTTTAGGTCCTAAAACTTAGGGATGAAAGAAAATAACGAGGCAATGCCTTTGCTCCTTAGCGTGTGTACCTCCAGTCAGAGAGCCTGAAATATCCACATGGATATGAAGTAAATATATTGCACTAGCGTTCTAGGCAAACTGCAGAAGGTAAAATTATGCATCAAGCTCTTTAATGCTAATCACCAAAAGCATCAGAAAGAAAATACACAAGCACTCAGAGCTCACTTCACAAAGATGTTGCTATGAATAGGTGTGATTTGCTTCTGAATTCTGGAGTAATCCTGGAACGCTCTATAAATCTGGTTCAGAGACTTGTGGATGCGAGACATTCTTCAAAAAACAGGCAGATGTCCTGCCCATCCTGCTTAGGTGCGTAGACATGAATACACTTTAAATAGCACAGACGGGTACAGAAGTGGCTTTGTGGAAGATGTCCTGCATCGTCAAACTCTAAAGTCACCCCCAAGTGAGAGCATAATCTTATTGAATCCGGCCCTTTGAATCCGGCGCCTTGAGACTCTAGCAGGTGAGTAGTTGCGCTTTACAAGCACTGATTAAATGTCTGATTGTTTGAAAGCATCAGTTCATTAGGAGTCTCTAAAGTAAGAAAACCCCTGTTACCCATCAGACCCCCTTCTTTATTGCTTCTCTTTAACAAGTAGGTAGTACTGAGTCAGGTAATAATAGGTGGTATGATATGCTGTGAACCTGGTGATGCTATTTGCGGAACAATTGATGTGTACCTAGCGCTGTGAGCAGTTTTGAGACATTATACTTCTGTTTATGAGATTATGTGGTTATTCTAGGAAATTATGATCAGATAGGTTTTCTTTATTTATTACATTGTGTAAGCAAATCCTCTGATTGATTTTCTAACAAAAAAGTCTTTATACAAAAATATGGGAGCCAAGCCATCAGGATCAGCTTTAGAGCTGGTGCCTTTCCTGGCATTCTCTCACTACCACCCTTCAGCAGTGCCCCCTTTTCTCTCCATAGCCTCCCTCTGACATACATTTCATTTGATATAGCGCAATCACACTCAGTCTTGTGATCTGCATGGTGCTTGTTCTTTCCAGCAGGCATATTAATCTGAGCCTAAAATGCTACTAGATAAACTTGCTCTCTCTCCAGCAGCAACATTAATCATTAATCACCAGTTATCTTGACATTTTTATTGTTGCTTGAAAACTGCTGGACACATAAGGAACTCTTAAACTAATAATGTATTTTTAAACACAGCAGCACCTCTCTGCTGAGGTCAGTGTCAGGTGCAGCTGCACCACTCGCACCGACCTAAAACCGCCCCTACAAGCCATAATGTGTGATCACTTCCCATGTCCCTTTAAGTAACGAGGACTCGATAACATTTGTCAATATCTTAGAGAGGTCCATTAGGCAAAGACAATAAACAAACACATAATGTTAATGTTTCCCTTGTAGGGCCTCGTCCCTCTTAACAGCCTCTCTCCATTTCCCCCCAATTTCCCCTCCTGCAACTCACGAAGCCTCTTCGGTCCTCGCAGTCCAGATGACATTCTAATTATACCCACATTTGCGTTATTTTGTTTATGCTTTCAGGTTTCAAAACCGTTCCAGCCACTCACGTCTTTAATGAACAAAAAAGTAATCTATAAGAGTCCCATCTAGTAATATGAATCAGTAGGTAGAGATTCGGAGATCTCACTCTGGGGGGCTGGCCGTCAAGGGCAGGTCCTCGGAAAGGCACCTTGGTACCAGACGCCATATTGAGTCAGTTCCCAGCCCACTCACTTGGTGTGCAAAGGTTTCTCCACTGCCATTGTTCCTAGTATTTCCTTCCAGAAGGGCTTGCTATGTCAGCAATCTCACTAGATGTGTCTGTGTGTCCTCTAACGACCCACATCCTCTCCAGCACTGGGCGCTTGCTGTATGAGGGAAATTATGCAATTTTGTTGAGTACAGAAATCAGTTGAATAGGATTTTATAGGGAGCTTTTTCCCAAGTATACAAAGTGTATTTTCTGCTAAATCCCCTAAGAACAGCTCCCTGTGTGTGTCTGTAAATTCTCCGCATACTGATGTACCCCAGTTATTTCTATATGGGTGGTCTACTTTCGGATAGATGTGAGCAGCAGGGCGCTATATGCCTTTAGAGCTAGATACGTGTTGTACACATTTTACGAAATGACTGATTTCCCGAGTGGCTGCTGATCTAAGCAGAGGATGTAGAGCCCAATGCTGTATTTGAATACTATGAAATCTCTCATTTGTGTTTTCACTGATCGAATGATTCAACTTCCACTCGGAAATGTATCTGAAATCCCCAGGCAGTCAACGTCTCCTCAGGCATCAAAGGGGGGCGGGTCTGGAGCCGGCGATACATTCTGATTGAAATGGATGGAAGGATGTGCGGAGCAGAAACATTGTCATTTGAAGCTTCAAAGTTAATGCTTCCCAGACTTTCCAGGTGGTATCCGTGGGCCTGTGCAGGTGTGCATACATTGATTTATCCTGCTCGGATTTCCAAGCAGGTCTCAAAGGTCTATGATCAACCTGTCCATGGGTACATATATTGTATGTGAAGTCCCTGCACTCCATTACTCCATTCTGATACGGCCCGGAGTTGTTGCGCCTTTGTAGTAAACGTTGAAATCTGGGAGTGCCAGATCTCCTTCATATCTCAGGCAGCTTAGGGCCTCACAGGCCACTCTTGGGTGCTTCCCATTCAAGAGAAGTGGAGGAGAATTTTCTTTATGTTTGTGAGTAACTCAGTTGGGATGCTAATTCATAAAGTCTGATACAGGTGCAGGTGCCCATGATAGGACATTCATTTTAATATTATTTTACTCACCCAAGCGATGGATAGTGCTGCTCCTATACAACAATCTTCTGTTCGGGCGCTAAGCAAAGCTACATAGTTAAATCTAAATAAATTTGCCAGGTCGGGTGGAACGTGAACTCCAAAATCTGATATACCTTCCAGCCTACTGGAAAGAGGCTTGTGGGTCTGTCTTGTTCCCTATCATAAGGGCGTTTTAAGTTCCAATGTTTTTGATTTGGTCATGTTATTTTGAACCTTGCCTTGTTTGTTATTCTGCAAGTCATGTCTGTAGTTTGGGGATGGACTCCAGTGGATATATTAGTGTTAAGAGTACAGAGGCGAAGAGATTTACTTTTGAGTATCTGGCCCAATTCTCAGGCCCTGCAGCCCTCGCCCTCTCTCGGTATGAGTTACGAACAGGAGGTGTGATAGAGGGCAACCGTGCCTTATTCCCTCCTCCAAATAGTCCGGGGAGCAAACCCTGTATTTCTAGGGACTGAAGGCTACAGAAAGTTCCTTCAAATACAACTGTATGCAGACTTCTCATAGGGAGCCTCTAAGCGTGCCAATGGGAATCCGTCTCCGTCATATTTTGAATAAAACAATGTATTTTAGCGGTAACAAAAACATATGTTATGAACAGAGAAAAACGTACATGATGTCTGATAACAGAAGCTCCTGGTAAAAGCACGCTGCAATTGTGATAATGCAAAAAAACAAAGAGATTTATATACAATATACCAGTGGTGGCTTGTGACCTTTAAGAGCAGCGGGAGTAACCCTTGGCTCGAATTCTAATGAGCTCTTGAACAGGTTCTCTCACACTTTGTTGCACTAAGTATACTGTCTAACTTTGACTCACTCACTCTCACACGGTTTCATTAACTCAAGCAGTCTCACTCATTCTAGTCTAACCCACTCTGTCTCACTCAGTCCTGCTCATTCTGAATTACCCAGTCTTACTGTCTCTAACACACACAGTAACTCATTTACACCCACTGTCATTCTCCCTCACTCACTCACATTAATTTTCACACATAACTCGTCCTTACAGTCACTCATTCTCACTCATTCGTACTCACTCCTTCACTGACTGTCTCTCACTTTAACTCACACACAGTCACACAGGCATGCTCAGAGTGCTGGGATTTCACCAGCTCTGCACAGTATCTCTGATGGCTGGCGCAGGCACCTTCATACATCTGTGTCAGCAAGCAGACACTGGGCCTCGTTACAAGTTTGGCAGAGGGGATTACTCCATCACAAACGTGACGGACCTCTTGTACGCCGTATTACAAATTCCATAGGATATAATGGAACTTGTAACACAGCGGACAGGGAATCCATCACATTTGTGATGGAGTAACACCGTCCGCCAAGCTCGTAATGAGGCCCAGTGTCACTAGCTGCCTCAGTTTGTTGTTGGACCCAAGCGGGCCTGCATTTTATCTTTATTATACCAAGGGTAAATAATAATTCACTCTTGATACAATAAAATCTGACCACAAAACAAGGATGGTGTAGTGTAGCTGTGGAGCTCATAAAGGTGAGCCACCACTGGTCCAGGGACTCCTATCTAGCAAACCTATTCATCCACTCAATCATCCATCCTTTCACTTATCCACCCCCTTTCATCCATCCATCCATCCATCCATTCAGACATCCTTTCAATCATCCAGCCTTTCGGTCATCCATGCTCCCTTTTGCTCCATCTATCAATCTTTTCACTCCATCGATACTCCATCCTCCCTTTGCCTCATCCATCTATCCACCTTTCACTCAGCCATCCATCCATCCACCCTTCATCTCATCCATCCACCCATCCATCTATCCATCATCCATCCATCCATACATCCCTCCATTTATACTTTCACTCAGCCATCCATCATTTCACTCACTCATCCTTCTATTTTTCATCCATTGATTCCCCCTTTCACTCATCCATCCATCCTTTCATCCAGACATCCATCTACCCTGCTTTTCACTCGTCCATCCATTGTTTTACTCATCCATCTTTGCATACATCCTTTCACTCCTCAATCCATATTTTCACTCCATCCATCCATTTACACTTCAGTTCATCCATCCATCCTTTCACTCATTCTTCCATCATCCATACTTTCTCTCATCATCCATCGATCCATCCTTTCACTCCTCCATTTACCCTTCCATCAACCATCAATCCATCCTTTCACTCAGCCATCCATCCTTTCACTCATTCATCCATTTATTAACCCATCCATTAATTCACCCTTTCACTCACATAGCCATACATCCTTTCATACAGGAATCCATCTACCCTGCCTTTCACTCATCCATCCATTGTTTTACTCAACCATCTTTACATACATCCTTTCACGCATCCATCAATATTTTCACCCCATCCATGCATTTACACTTTCACTCATCCATCCATCCACTTTTTCTTCTATCCATCCATTCTCTCACCATCCATCAAACCATCCTTTCACTTCTGCACCCTTTCATCCATCATTGCACTCACTCATCCATCCATTCATCAATTCACCCTTTCACTCATCCATCCTTTCATCCAGGCATCCATTTATCCTGTATTTCCATCTTCCATCAATTGCTTTACTCATCCATCTTTACAACCATCCTTCCACTCATCCATCCATATTTTGACCCCATCCATCCATTTAGATCCCCACTCATTCATCATTCCTTTCACTCATTCTTCTATCCACCCACCCTCTAATCATCCATCCTTTCACTCCTCCATCCATCCACCCTTTCACTCATAACCCTCTCTCCCTTTCACTCATACACCCTCTCTCCCTTTCACTCTTCCATTCTTACATCCATCCTTTCACTCTTTCACCCATGCATCTATCCATCCACCATTTCATTCATCCATCCATCCACCCACCCATCCTTCCTTTCACTCAGTCGCCCTCCCAAGTTAATTCTGAGTCTTTGTCTGTGAAGCTGCAGACAGGAGAGGCCCATGAAGAACCCCAACACTGTAGCTGCTAAAGCAGAGAGGGAGGGGGGTTGGCGATGCCCCTAATGCAGGCGGAAGCTTAACTGCATACTTACCCCATAGTCCACTAGTACAATTGTTGTCCACAGCTGCTTCCTTTGTTCTCTTGGGCCTCTGTGAGTCAAGATCAGGAGCACTCTGTCATGCTCAGCTCCATAATGTTTTTTTCAAAGTGAAACCAAATGCATTACAAAACACATGTTACTGCAAGGACAGCAGCCCCTACACCCCTCCTACAGCCTGCCCCGCGCTGATGATCAACAAATTATTGCCACCCACTCTCTTCTTGTCCTCACCGGCCTCCCCCACCCCCTGCCATTGAAATGAATGGAGCATTAACACCTCCTTCCAGGGCCACTGTTTATGTGCCCCAAAAGCAACCGGATCACTTGCTTTCTAATTCAGCGCTCCCTTTCCAAAGATGTCACTGCTGTAGTTTGTGCCTGCAGGAGGAAGAAAACCTCGCCAGGCTGGCACTTGTGCAGTACGAGATTTGCTAAGTTCACTAGAGTTCACCCAGGAGATTCAGCACACTGTCTCAGACCGGTGATTTCTTTTCAGCTGCTCTGTGTTTTTTCTCCTGTTCTTGCCTCTCCCACGAGGGTGGCAGGGCAACGCTCCCTGTGCCCAAGGACACCAGTCACCCCTACAATATAAAATGGTCACATAGACAATTCATCTAGAGCCTAGATATATATAAGGTCAGGGATGTAATTCCACAATCAGTGGGTCACCAAATAATATGTTGATGTTTCAACTCACAGAATTACTTTAAAAGAGTCTTCTTATTACAAAAGAAACAAAATAGCAACATACAATTAAATCAACAGTGGAGTCTATTAGTCCATAGTTCATAGTGACTTATATGGCTAGACACAGCGTGGCATAAGATGCTCACGTAAATTACTTTAGTTGTGACAATATATTTAATGTTGCTAATCTAAAATGCCAATCTGGCCATTAATTATTGGTGGCTTTTTAAATATTCCAGATAGAAATAGTAGCCAAATTAATAAACTAGTATCCTTGAATAATAAGCAGTCAAAACTGTTCACATAACAGTTCCTCCAATGTAACAAGAGCGATACGAAAAAACAAAGAAACGGCCCATAAGGACTAAGCAAGTACAAATCAAGTAACTATCTCATAGAAATATAATTCGGAAGTTGAGAGTCTCTGTGAAATTTTTGTGTCCTTCCCAAAGAAATGACGCAATATATCTTGCCCTAGGCAGTTCTTGAAATTGCATCCCAAATCCTATTTTACCCCATGACCCACTCATTGATCTGGGTGAAATTCATCAAGCAGGAAAGACTCTAGTCTTGTGGCCAAGGTTTTGGTCTAGGTTTGCATTATTTACTACACTTTTATAAACAAAGAACAGGAAGTAATCTGAATGGCTGCAGGAATATCATTAGACATCTCAGATGAGTGATGTTACCAGGTGTTTACCAGTGCGACATTTAACAGTTCCATGTCACAGTGGGAACCCTCTCTGATCTTCCAAATGCCCCCTCACGTGTAATGCCTGACATGAATCAGAGACTCCCCAGGTGGGGTGACATTTTCTCAATACCTCCAGCTCCTCAGTGAGGTTACCTTGCACTTGCTCTGCAAAACCTGCTTGTTCTCTTCACATATTGAGTACTTAGCTAATCACAATCCTTTCCTTTCTACAGATTTTGATGATTCCTCACCTCCTGAGAACCCATTTGGGTAACTTGACTTAACTGTTCCTTTTGTAATACCTCGTGTATCTAGCTTGACCTTGCCTGTTGACAAAAATGATATATGTATGAGTTTCTAGTTCCTCTCTCATATAACCTTCTCGGCAAGCCATCTCATGCAGGACAGTTGGCTTAACTTACATGCATCGTACATTTGTTCAGGTTGATGTCAGCATGTAGTCTACCTTACCTCTCACATACACCTACTATACCTCTCGATATGCCATTCTTACATGCATCAATGGTTTTGAATAATGAACCGTAATTATGTATGTACATATGGTATTGTGTCTACTTCTTGATTTACGATTTAAACTTTCTTTTCATGTTTGTCAGATTTTTCTTCATGTATATTCCTATATGCATTATAGTGTTGCATTTACTCAGGCCTACATTGCATCTGTCCTGATGATGCTCCCTTTATTCGGATAAGGATTGAAAATGCGTTCACATTATATGCAAACCGAGCTTGTATTGCTTTATTTCATATCGTATGTGCTGTGTCCCTGCAAAATAAATTGTGACACAAACTGTGTACTTTCTAGTCACACATATTATACCTTTGCCTAAGCACTTCCCTTACTCCTTTCACATCATTTGTAGCGGACCTCGAATGGCTGGTATAGCCCAGCTATGGCAGGCTATAAAGCTATTAGAACAATTCGCCCCATCAGGGAAGAATGTTCTAATCAGTATAACAAAACCCTCACAGAGCTCAAGGGGCCTTAAATCCCCTCAGGCTTCGTGAGACCTTTGTTCACAGCAACAGCAGTGAAAGACAAACATTGGGATGTTGGTACTCTGTGCTTTTACCAGCCTTTAGAAGCCCAGAGCTATCTTATTGTCTTCAATGGAGTGCTCAACATTCCAATGTTCTAATATATATTAAAACACTGTTTTGATTTGCATATGTTGTTTAGCATTTTTAGCATTTTGTGTTACCCTTTCTACCTAGGAACCACTGTTGTTTCAAATTAATAATTACCCCAGGTCCCTTGGATACCTAGATTCTAGATACCTTGTTTCTTTGAAATAGTATGTGGGCTCCTTTCATATCTCATAACACATCTAACTTGTCTGTAATGTGTGCTCCATTTTTTAAAATTAGGATGGAGCCTAATGTCGTACAGTGCTACCACACAGGTATTTGGTGTCAACCCCAATCTCACCACCACATACCGGCTGCTGTACTTGAGCCAGCATTTGATGTGGGTGTGGCGCAGTGTAGTCTGTTCCAGGTCACTGGACTGTGTGAAGTGGTATAATTTTCTTGATTTTCCTGTGCGAAAATTTACCTGCGCACACAATGTCTCTTAACACCAGGCAGGGACTCTTAATTTCGCATCCAGATTGTGGCAACGACTCCGTGCTTTGTTACATCATGCCAGGCAGTGTAAACATTGACTAGTAGACTTGCATTATGCACTGGATGGGTCATTATATGGCTGTTCCTATAACATTATGTTTCATTGCGTAATAGACATGTTATTAGGTCTATTGTCGCCGAATATTTAGCTGTAGATTTATGCTCATTGTCAGGGTGACACTGTATATTTAAACATTTGGATTATGTCATGCTTAGTTTTTAAATCCCCCCCTATGTTTGGTGATTTTGTCTTGCAGAAAGTTTTTCCAGGTAAGCACCAACGCTGCTGATGATTTTAGCATTACTTTCATTCAGTTTGTAGACCTCATGGAAATATCAAGTAGCATCACTCTCTGAAAGGATATATATGTATATTGTTGATACTTGTAGAGCGCTAACCTAGCATGAATGCAACAGGGTGCCGGAGAGGGGGCATAGCCCAGGAGGATGCAATTACTGGAGGAAGGTCAAAAGTAGAATGTTGGATCAAGAGCTGGACGTCTTTAAGAGGTTTGTCTTCAGTTTTTTTCTGAATTGTAGGAGAGTCAGTGCTGATATCATATTGGTAGAGATGTTGTTCCAGATCCTTGGAGAATGAACACAGAAGGCTTGCTTTTTGGTTTGTACCTTCTTGCAATGTTTAGTGTCCAGTTTGGTGATACCTAGGCTCCTGGTATAACACTGTTCCAAATGCGTGGCTAGTATTGTTTCTCAGGTAAGGTAGGGTCTTGGTGATGAGTGTTTTATAAGTGATGCAGTTGTTCTTGAAAACTATTCTGGCTGGAATGGAAAGCCAGTGTAGGTCTTTTAAAATGGGGGTGAGGGTGTTGAATTTTTAAGATTTCTTGATGAGCCATGCTGCTATATTCAGGATACCTTCAGGGCTTGTTTTAAGGTTGTGCGCCCAGTGCGGCCTCACTGGGTGCTGAGCTGGACCTGGGGCACTGACCTCAGGGGGAGTGCTTTGTTAAGCAATACCTTATGATTTAAAAGCACCTGCTGCAGAGCTCTTTGTGCATCCAGCTTTGTATGGTGGCAGTTTTGACTCACCATAAAGTAGCACAGAGGGTTAATATGCCTGCTGCAAAGAACAGATTTGTATTTTATGTGGATAGCTGAGTGGATTGGTAAAGCCAGCGCTTACAATAGCTTTAAACAAAATGCATGTGAGAGAGGAGTAAAGAGAGATGAGGGACACTTTTGGCAGGAGGTAGTGAGGGCGTCTAAGGAGGAGGTCACGGGGCGAGGTGCACCAAAAAAAGATGGTCACACCAGCACTAAAGCCGGCCTTGGATACCTCTCAAGAGAGATAACGTTGTATTGTGGAAACAACTGAGCAGAGCATTGCCCCCAACCAGACTGGAGAGGAATACGGCTTGTTCCTTTGCTCAGAAATTGTCTTCTGAGAGAAACAGCTTCACTTTTACTGGAGGTGAGTGGGAACCAACCTGTCTTGGTCTTCCCAGCCATGTGTTGGTTGAATGAGAGATCTGTGTTGAGCATGAATGCATTTTGCATGGTTTATCGGCTTAAAGGCTGGGAGGTTTAAATTAGAGAGCCAGAATTGAATCTTTGGTTGCTCAATGCTGTTGGCAATCAAGGGAAATTCAATCTTTGTGGAGTATAGCTTTAGGGAATTAGTTGACATTCAAGATGGGTTTACATCCAATTTTTGGTGTAATGTGAGTACTGATAGATCTTGATGTTATTGTCAACAAGAATGGATCTGAGGGATTCATGCAGAGGTTAAAGATTATGGGAGAGATGATGAAGAGTTGGGGTAATCTGCACAAGTTGGGGAGAGTCCATCATCTTGTTGAACCTACTTGTACGAGCTGGCACCAGTTGATGTGAATCATTTAATTACAGTGCCTGTAATTCACCTCTGTGTTTTCATTGTGCTGGTCAGAGTTGGGTGGTCAACTGTGTTGAAGGCTGCAGAGGTAATGCATGACCCCATGTTGTTGAGGAGGATGGCATTGGCATTTACTTGGAATGTGGCTGTCTTAGTGCTGCAGCGTGGTCAGAAGGCTGTTTGGTAGTGCTGTAGAAGATGATCCTTGCTGATGTTTTTCTGTAGCCAGGTGGCAGCTGCTTTCTTGATGATTTTGCCTATGAATATGGGCAAGTGGGCGGGGTTCTCAGTGTCCAGGGATGGTTTCATTAGTAAGGGAAGAATCTGAGCTGGAGTAAATGTGATTTGGAGTGTTTCTTGGCTTAGGAAACAGTAGCAGATATGAGTAATTTGATGATGGAAGAAGGGAGGTTGTCATCTTCATATTAAGTTCCCATAAGAGAGCTCAGGATTATGGGGCGATTCATGTGCAGAACTGGATTGAAGGAGGTTAATTTGGTGGCGAGGCAATGGGAGATGCCTGGAAGTGAGGGGGGCTTTTCTTTGCATTTAAGCCCCTTGCAGCATTCATCATATGGTGTGATGCTTTGATATATGTTGATAGAGCATCACTAGCTCATAGGTTATGTATTTAATAGTGTGTACAGTACAGTTTGGCAAATGTGCAGAAGAAATTCATGTTTGTTTTTCACACCTTACATCACGAATCATATGGTCTGTGTTTTTTCATAGTAATGCTCAGTAAGCATACATAAAATCAGATACCGAGGCAACTCGAGATAGAGGATCTTTAAAACACACACTTTGTGGATTTCTTGCGTGGGTCCATCTTTTGTGGAAATGACAGCCAGCACTCACTAATAAATATAATCTAGCAGTCTCTGACAGGAATAATTGCTTCTCAATATGCATTATCTTAAAGTACGTTGTGGGAGGTGTGTGTGACACAACCTGTCTGTCTTTCCTGCTAGAGTTGGTAGAACGGTTTATGTCTGATGGAGCAGAAAGTTATTTTTCCTCTTTTTAGTTGTACTTTATGCTAAGGTATACTTAATGTGATAGTGAAGTGTATGGCAAAGTGGTCGGTCTATGAGCTGGCAATATGTGTCAGGGAACCATGTTACAATGAGGTCACTATGCTGCTTCTGGAGTTACTGGGGAGGTTGAAGCATCTGAGGAAATTGGGGGGAGTGTGTTGGGAGGAGGCAGAGGTGATGAGGTTTGAGATTTCTACTAGGAAGTGCTTGTTTGGTTGAAGTAGTCTGTAGTTCAGTTGAAAGGAGGCTGTTTTGGAAGTTGAGAAAGTGCAGGAGAGGAGTCCAACAGACTTAGGTATAGTAGAGCTGGTAAAAGTACAGGGCCAGGATGTCCTGTATATGACTGCAAGTCTCCCTACTGTTTTGAGTGTGTTGGATATTATACCCATCACCGGATGAGGACGTCCAGTATGTATGTGAAACAGGAGTAGAAACTAGGTATCAGTGATGTAGACAGCATCTAGTTTGTTTTGGGTGATGAAATCCACAATGTCTGGAGCATGTATGATTTCAAAGGGTGCACTGATGAGCATCAATTGAGCGTGATGTGTGGTGGGGAGGGTTGTGTTGTAGTGAGTGGCATGCAGAGAAGTTTAGAAGTGTTAGATGCACGAATTGGTGTATGTTTTCCCATGGTATGGGGGTGAGTGTGGGAATGGTGTCAAATTAGATTTTTGCAAGGCACATGAAGAAGTGAGTTTACCAGGAGCAGGGATTTCTGGCCTTAGGTCTTTCCAGGACTGAAAAAGTCCAAATAGGTAGTGTCCTTGTTTGTGTCCGCCCCCAGCTGGATGCTCAACAGAGCTGACTAAGGTAGGAGAGGAGGCAGGGAATGACAAATGGAAATCAGTGAAGTCACTTACTTCAAAGTTGGATGTTGGTATTTGCAGCGATATCACTTTCTGTAAAGATGGACACTGGGAAATCCAGAGATGGCTTCCTTTTGACATAGATGTTGCGAAGTGAAGTCCACTTCCATGGTTGCTATATCATAATTTTTCCTTGGTTTATCTCTCTCTGTAAGGGGAAATTAGTTACAAGCTTGGTTTGACTAACTGTGCTTTGTGACATCCTTTGTGAAACGATGCAAAACTCGATGGCACCTCCTCTAGTTATTCAAAACCCTGCGCTACCGAATTAATAAAAAT
The DNA here is from genome assembly GCF_031143425.1 of Pleurodeles waltl. Lineage (NCBI taxonomy): Eukaryota > Metazoa > Chordata > Amphibia > Caudata > Salamandridae > Pleurodeles > Pleurodeles waltl. Next base: position 864,747,394 of record NC_090439.1, on the reverse strand, counting down.
AAAATATTGTCTAAGAACGTGTTTTATAATTACTTTATTGACACTGAGAATAAACGATTTGCAGCGCAAAAGGGTTTTTTTTTTTAATTGCCTAGTTTTGAAGGCCATCAAAATAGAGGGAAAGCTCAGTATTATCATTTGTGGAATTAGGTAATGATCATAATCTGTAGGCTGCCTCTAAAATTGGATTTGAAGAGTTTAATTCCACTACTCATAATAGCAGGATTCTTGTCACACTTATAAGAGCAGTTATGTCCTTGGTGTTGCAGTTATTTGGACTTTAAATATAATTAATAGACACATTTTGCTGAATAAATTTAAGAATCACAGAATCCAATCATGGCTGCTGACTGCAATCCAAACTATGAATACCAACCAAAGGGTAACTATGGGGGGTTCCCAAGAATTGGTCAAATAAGTATATGATTCTAGCACATTAAGGAGTTAAACAAGAGTGTGTATTGCCACTCCTATGGTTTATTTGATATAAAGCAGATTTAGAACTACAATACATGCAGTCAGTAATCATTCTCCTCGTGTGGGCGGTTGTATGACAGAATGACACATGGAAGAATCACGCATGGCTTAACAATGCGGTCGGAACCACAACCACATCTTTAACATGCATGCCTTTACCACGCATGCCTTTACAATGAATTTTGTTGTAAAAGCATGCTTAGTAATGACATATGTGGTTACGCCATGCGTGGTTGTGTAATATAATCCCCCTGACCCCTTCGCCCCGCCCTAAACCCTAAAACCTACCCCACCCTGACCTAAAAACTATCCCGACCCCCCCACCCTAAAACCTACCCTGCCATGTCCTAAAAACTACCCTGACCACCTGCCCTAAACCCTAGAAGCTTCCCTGCCCTAAAACCTACCCCACCCTTTCCTAAAGACTATCCCGACCCCCCTCCCTAAACCCTAAAACAGATCCTGTCCTAAAAACTACCCCACCATGTCCTAAAAACTATCCCGACCCCTGCCCTAAACCCTAAAAACTACCCTGTCCTAAAAACTATCCCAACCCCCCACCTCCGCCCTAATCCCTACCCTGTCCTAAAAACAACACCACCCTGTCCTAAAAACTATCCCAACACCCACCATAAACCCTAATTTGCCCTGTCCTAAAAACTACCCTGACTCCCCACCCTAAATCCTAAAAGCTTCACTGCCCTCTCCTAAAAAAAACTACTGCACCCCCACCTCTGCCCTAAACCCTAAAACCTACCCTGTCCTAAAAACTTCAACACCCTGTCCTAAAAACTACCCCATCCCTACCATAAACCCTAAAACCTACCCTGCCATGTCCTAACAACCTGACCACCACCCTAAACACTGAAAGCTACGCTGTCCTGAAATCTACCTCGCCCTGTCCTAAAAACTACCCCGACCTCCGCCCTAAACCCTAAAACTTACCCTGTCCTACAAACTACCCGAACCCCGCCCTAAGCACTAAAACCTACCCTGTCCTAAAAAGTACCCCACCGTCTCCTAAAAACAACCCCAAAGCCCAACCCCTGGCCTAAACACTAAAACCTACCCTGACCTGTCCTAAAAACTACCATGACCCTCACCCTGTCCTAAAACCCTAAAAGCTACCCCACCCTGTTGTAAAAACTATGCAGACCCACCGCTTCACCCTAAACCCTAAAACCTGACCTGCCCTGTCCTCAAATCTACCCGCCTGTCCTCAAAACTACCCCAACCCCCACCCTAAACTCTAAAACCTACCCTGACCTAAAACCTATCCTGCCCTGTCCTGAAAACTACCCCGACCCCCTGTCATAAACCCTAAAACCTATGCTGTCCTAAAAACTACCCCACCCTGTCCTAAAAACTGCCCAGACCCGCCGCCTCACACTAAACCCTAAAAGCTATCCTGCCCTGTCCTAAAACCTACCCCGCCCTGTCCTTAAAACTACCCAGACCCGCCGCCTCACACTAAACGCTAAAAGCTATCCTGCCCTGTCATAAAACCTACCTCGCCCTGTCCTCAAAACTACCCCGACCTCCCGCCCTAAACTCTAAATCCTACCCTGTCCTAAAACCTGTACTTACCCTGGCCTAAAAATGACCCCACAGTGCCCTAAAAACTACCCCACCCCCAACATAAACCCTAAAAAGTACCCTGCTGTGTCCTAAAAACTACCCCGACCTCCTGCCCCAGCTCTAAACCCTAAGAACTACCCTGCCCGGTCCTAAAACCTACCCTATCCTGTCCTCAAAACTACCCCGACCCCCACCCTAAACTCTAAATCCTACCCTGTCCTAAAACCTACCCCACCCTGTCTTAAAAACAACTCCGACCCCCATCATAAACCCTAAAACCAATCCTGTCCTAAAAACTACCCCACCCTATCCTAAAAACAACCCCAATCCCCTGTCCCCCCAAACCCTAAAACCTACCCTGTCCTAAAAACTCCCCCACCCTGACCTAAAAACTACCCCACCCCAACATAAACCCTAAAATCTACCATGCCCTGTCCTAAAAACTACTCTGACTCCCACCTCTGCCCTAAACCCTAAAAGCTACACTGCCCTGTCCTAAAACCTACCCCGCCCTGTCCAAAAATCTACCTTGACCCCCCGCTCAAACTGTAAAACCTACTCTGTCTAAAAACTACCCCACCCTGTCCTAAAAACGACTCTGATCCCCTGCCCTCGCCCTAAACCCTAAAACCTACCCTGCCCTGTCCTGTCCTGTCCTAAAAACTACACCGACCCCTCACTCCCACCCTAAATCCTAAAACCTACCCTGCCCTGTCCTAAAAAATACCCTGACCCCACACCCCAAAGATCAAAAACCTACCCTACTTTGTCCTAAAAACGACCCCGCCCTATCCTAAAAACGAATGCCCTGAACTCTAAAACCCACTGCGCACCTGTCCTTAAAAATACCCACCCCAGCCCTATTTACTCGGCTGCCGCGTTCCTCTCCCAGTTGTTCCTGCTGTGTGCCTGAGCCACGCATATGCATGGCGTTTTAACCACGCATTCGCGTGGTTTAGGCACATGCATGGTTGAGGCAATCGTGGTAACGCTTGCGCGGCTCCGTTACACGTTGCTCCAGCCAGGTAGAAAAGGCCCCTTCCCCGTGTGGGCTCTCTTCCAATGATGCATTATGCTGACTATATTATTTCATTGTCACATATCCTTGTTGGGTGCAGGAAAGCCTTGATTTGTCATCTTACATTTGCTTTCTTAATAACCTAATCATAAAGGTATCTACAGTGCTTAATTTGTAAAACGTGCAGGTCCCCAAAGCCTTCTCCTTAAACACGCGGCTGCTGCATTTAAATGTGCGAGCACGGAATACTGAGGCAGTGTAATCCTGAAGCCATCTCGGGCCTCTTTAATCCATTTACAGCCACTCCCTGTCCCTTCAGCTCACTCTTGCAGCTTTCTGCTTTCTACCTTTGTGACGCTTTTTCGTTTTTCTCTTCTTCCGTCTTTCCCATGTGTCTTTTGCTCGCAGCAAATGCTTGAGGCAGAGGAATAAGCTCTGGCCCTCAAAAATAAGGGCCGGTGCTCAGCACCGGGAGCAATAAGCACAAATTAAGCAGTGGGTAACTAGGTGTAAGAGCATGGTGTACTCACACTAAGAAAAAGATTGTGAGCTGTTATGCCTTAACGTTTATTTGCCCCTTGGATTCCGATTTGGTTGTGTTTACTGAACCATTGTCTGAGCTCTGGCTTGCCTCCCTATTTGTTTTGGTATTGGTTGCTGTGCTCGTTGTCCCGCTTGCTCCCTGAATCGTAGGTTTGCTATCAAATTGGGATTCCACCAATGCTGTTACCGGCTTCCTTCATTTTGGCTTAGGTTTCCTGAAGCCCACCATTACGAAGCTGGTAAGCACATTCACCAATAGCTTCTATTCTAATATCATTTCAATGTTTATGCAACATAGTAAAACCTTCAATGTTTTTTATAACTTTAATATACGTTTGACATTCGTCTTTGAAAATGCTTCGGGAATCCACTGAAGTACGAGAAATGTATGGTTGACAAAATCGCATTATTTCAGCTGTCTCTTCTCTCTCTCACTTCCATCCCCCCTCCTCTCCAAAGTTTTGTCATTTCTTTATTTAACCAAATAAAACCTTAAATAAAATAAAATAAAAACACATCTGAGGACTTGTGCGTGCAGCGGTAACACCGCTTTCCACTTTTCTGCTTGTTTTAACACTCTATTTTCCAAGCAATGGCCTTCACAAAACATTGTCACTTTTCTATGACACATATTAAACACATTCCGGAATAAATAATATGTGACACTAGCACCTCTTACTGGGGCACGAGACTCTTACCAGGTAGGGCTGATATGTTTATGCCCCATAATACCCTAGACCTTGTGCTGCCAGTCCTTGGTGTCCTGATGGTAGTGCCCAGGAATTCATGTGCTGGTGTGTTGCTTGTACATTATGCAATGTAATGGCTTTGACGTCACATGCAGAGTTTGTTGCATGCAGTAGTCTTTGCCTTGCGTGTATCTGCTCAGACCAACATGTGTTGTACCATCAAGGAGCTCGGGCTCGCTCAGATGTGGCGGGCTGAGGCATGTGTGCCAGGCCACTGATGGGCATGGGCCTGTCACTGTGACCACAAGTGTGGATTGATGCTGCCGTTATGATAATTACATTGGGCTTCCAGTAAATTGGCATGCTCGGTGCAACCCCGGACCACCCCAAAGAAGCAGTTTCAGCACCACCTGCTCTCAGTCTGCGTCACTGTGGCAGTGGCAACAGTTAGGTTCCCACTGCCAATCCAGTGCTCGCACTATGAATGATTCTCCACAAATCAGTCAGTCTTTGAGGCTGACTAAATAGCTACTAACATTTTATAAAATATTCTTGAATCTGCTAGGGAAAGCAATAAAAGGCCAAATCCCTATCTCTCACCTACAAACAAATTGCAAAAAAGGTGGCTGTAATTTGTCTAATTTTAAAAAATGCACTAGCAGCTTTATATTACAACAAGACAGTCACATGTTCAGCGAGTGATGAAAACGAAGAAGCCCCGATCTGAGACAAGCTTGCTAGGAAACTTAATATTGGAATGCTTCGTCTTGGGTCAAATCTTAGGAATTAAAGGAACTAATAATCTATTATCAGGCCACAGTAGAATTGTGCTGAGCAAAGGCCATTCCCTCCTCTATGGAGAAATCCAGAATTCTTAATTGAAAAGGAAAATATTTTACTTAAAATGCTGGGTCGAAAGCATGTGGAAAGGCATTTCAATGTAAAATTTCTCAGATCTCAGTGAAATCCACAATCTAAATGAGAGGGAACTGGGACACTGTAGAACAATACGAGCAGTTTAGACTAGACATAGGGCCTCATTATGAGTTTGGCGGTCAGACTGCCAAACCACCATGTTGGCGGTCCTGAAAAGACTGCCACGCTGGCGCTCTTACCAACTGCTCTATTAAGAGTTATACAGGCAGGACCTCTGCCCGCCAAACAAAAAAGGCAGACCACTAGAGGCACAGTGGCCTGGATATAGGCGGTCTGACCACCAGCGCCGTCAGAGCCGCAGCCAACCACTGAGCACATTACAATCACACAATCGTGGCGGTCCCCTTGTGGCAGTCAGGACCACGGTGGTTCACGGTCAGCAAAGTAACAGACAAGTGCACATTGTCTGAATTCAAAAACAGCACAGCTGACACACATTGGCCAAGTGGGCACACCTGCAAAGGACACTATAAAACACATCCCTTCACAGACCACAATCCTTTGTATTTCTACTGCAAGACAACAAAGCCGGAGCACATTTTTCTTTTGTAGAGTACATAAATTAGGCACCCCTTTTCCTCACCATCCCAGAGAACACCCTGCACACACTTTTGTCCATTCACACCCTATTGCACTTCCCCTGTTAAGTAAGTCCCTGTCACTCTTTTTCTTTTTTTCTACCATGTCACATTAAAAAAATCCTAGTTTTTCTGAAGATGAGTTAAGTGTGATGGAGGATCAAATCATAAGAGTGCAGCCATTGTCTGGAGCACAAGTCCACCATACTCCTCTCAGAAGAAAATTGAAATGTGAACAGGATTGTTGACAGAGTGAATGCTGTAGGCACCACCCTGCACACAAAGGAGGACATTAGGAAGATGTGAAAAGACCTGAGGGGTAAGGTCAGTTCCCTGGTCTCCAGGCACCACCTGCTAGTAGACAGGAATTAGTCATATCCTCCCTCTCTCAGGGTACCTATGTGTGACAAGATATGATTTGTAACATTTGTCGTGTGTCCACAGCAACATACATGATGCATGTCAACAATATCATGTGACAAAGCATTTCTGACTGGGTAGACATGACACACAGTACACATCCCAGCTGGCAACTACACAAGGCTCACATGTGACCCCCATGGTTGTCAACACATGTGTCCACAACATGGATTCGGGCAAAACCCAACTATCTGCTACACAATTGCCCCTCAAAATGTGACTGTATTTTCAACTGCCAAAAATACTATTGGCGGTGGTGGACCGTGCACCGCCGTCATATCCCATGCAACACACTTCACTGGTGGATGTGTAATAGGACCCACATAGCACGACAGAATAAGGATGTTTGTTATGATCGAACACATTTATTGTAGATGTGACCCAGGTTACAAAGCCATATACAGAATTTCAGACTGTTAAAATGGCAGATGCCTGACCTACTCCACTGGATATTAGGAACTGCCTGTGACTGCCAGCAGAAGTCATCTGCGCAGTATGTAGTTCCAACCGTGGTGGACGAAGCCATAGGCTAATGGTGCCTGTGGCGGTCAAGGCCCAATGGCTGTGTCCGTCAGCAGTGATGACTGTGTATGTGGCTGATGTGACTGTCATGTTGTGAAAATTCACTAACTTGACTCCTGACACTGCTGGCAGCAACACCTCCACTACTTGATCTGCTGTGTGCTGCCTCTGGGAGCAATCATGCCACATCCAGCAGGTGATAGGGCCCTACCTTCTCTCCAGAGGAGCTGGAGAGGCGTGTGAATGAGGACCTTGCCCTGTATGGACAGGTCCATGGCTCACCAGAGGAGCAGGTCTGTCCCTCATGTGCACAATTGACTCTCTTCAGCACCATCCTTTCCCTCCTCAGAGGCTACGATGTGCCCCTGTGTGCCGGTTAGAATAGTGTGCCGGTTGTTGCAGTCTGTGTGGCATTAACATGGTGCAGGTATTGGTGAACAGTACTATGGGGGTCATTCTGACCCCGGCCGGTGGCGGAAGCCGCCGGCCTGGCTGGGACCACCAGAATACCGCTGCGCGGTCAAAAGACCGCCGCGGGTATTCTGGGTTTCCCGCTGGGCTGGCGGGCGACTGCCAGAAGGCCGCCCGCCAGCCCAGCGGGAAACACCCTCCCATGAGGATGCCGGCTCCGAATGGAGCCGGCGGAGTGGAAGGGGTGCGACGGGTGCAGTTGCACCCGTCGCGATTTTCAGTGTCTGCATGGCAGACACTGAAAATCTTTGTGGGGCCCTGTTACGGGGGCCCCTGCAGTGCCCATGCCATTGGCATGGGCACTGCAGGGGCCCCCAGGGGCCCCACGACACCCCTTACCGCCATCCTGTTCCTGGCGGCCAAAACCGCCAGGAACAGGATGGCGGTATGGGGGTCGGAATCCCCATGGCGGCGCAGCAAGCTGCGCCGCCATGGAGGATTCCCCAGGGCAGCGGGAAACCGGCGGTACACCGCCGGTTTTCCGTTTCTGACCGCGGCTGTACCGCCGCGGTCAGAATGCCCATGGGAGCACCGCCAGCCTGTTGGCGGTGCTCCCACGGTCGTTGGCCCTGGCGGATTTTAATGCCAGGGTCTGAATGACCCCCTAAATGTTGTGTTCATTAACATTGTGTTGTGTGATGTTTTTTGGGGTCCTAGATTCTCCTTGTGTTGGATGCACATATCTAGGCAAGGAGACTTTACTGACATCCAATGACATTTCTTTCTTTATGGTGGTTGTAAATGTTAGACAACATCTATAAGCATAATAGGATTGAGCTGTGTATGCATCATGGCTTACAAGATACTTGTAAAAACCGATGATTTGGGTGGAAGGAAACTGCAGCAACCACGCAAGCCTGGGCCTTGCGTATCTTTTTCACATAAATATGTATTTATTTGAATAAGACTGAACAGCTACAGAAAAGCACTTCTGGTGTTTATGCGTGTCACATTTTCGAAACAAGCTTTTCAGCGAGTTCGTCTTTCCATATAATATCCTAATTTTTGTTGTTTATTTTTACAAAATACATGTGTGTAAATAGATGTGTAGTTCTCAAGGGCCACATGATCACTCTCTCTTGTGCCGTAGGCTGGCAGGAGTTATTCACGCAAGATCATCTTCATTCCTCTCGCACATGGGTGCATGCCCTGGCTGGTAGGTCGAGCGTACATATACCTGCTTTGATGCCAATGGGCGCTCATACTCTAAGAGAGTCAGAGCTGCGCTTACAGTAGAGGCAGCAGCAGTGAGAGGCAGCGTGGAAAACTTCTGCCCCATGGACAGCATCCCAGGGGAGCTGCTCTAGTCCCCCTGACAGCAGAAGAAGCGCATTCCATCTGCCTCTGGAGCAGCCCAGGTTCTGCACAGAGCCTGCAGCCACAGTTTGGCCAGACCATGCCTACCCTATTGGCCAGGAAAGACGCCACTAGAGGCGGCTTCTTCCACTGCCCCAGTACAGACGATATGAGAAGAGAGGAGATTCCCAAGTCTGAAGGTGAGCTATTGCACTAACTTACCTACTGTGCGCAGGCCCCAGTATTTGCTTCAGCAGCTGGGTGCCAGCAAGTGTAGTTAAACATGGTGGCTTTTACTACTATGTAAACTACAAGCGAAGTGAGCAGTTTTTTGCACTACTGCTGTTTGTGTAAGGTGGATGGCCTGTCGCTCACACTACTTCACATTGGGCCTGATTTAAATGTTGGTGGAGGAGAACACTCCATCACAAATGTGAAGGATATCCAGTACACCATATTATGATCCCCATATCTCCTATTGGGATCATAATATGGCAGACAGGATATCTGTCACATTTGTAACGGAGTATTCCATCCGTCAACATCTTAATCAAGCCCTATGTTATTACGGTTGGCGGAACTCTGCGGAATCTCACAGTTGTTATATAACTCCGGGAATTCCACAGAGTACAACTCCACATGTTTCTCCCACCCCTAGGGCCCAGATGAGATTAAAATATTGGTTCGGGAACATCTGAGAAAAAGACTTCAAACTTATTTTTTACTTAACTTCCCAAATCTGAATTAATGGAAAAAATCATATTTTGATAACTTATGTGGGGAAGTAACTGTTAACAATGTACTTTAGGTTGCCTGATACAGAACTGTCTCAAAGCGAGTTCTCCCACTTGTCAAACCAAAGTTGGGATTCACATCCTTGGCTGGGAGAATTAACAATCTGGGTCAGAGGGCAATGGACTGCCTCTAAGCCCGGGAAGAGTAAATTGGTGTTAACTGCTGACCAAATAGCAGGGATCATCTTCCTAGAAGTAGACATGAACAGCTGGCACAACAAAGGGCAACTTTAGCACTTTCTATTTTGACTTAGAGATACAGGGGACCCCTTCTCCTAGTCATTTCAAGGACCTTCCCAGATAGCCATACTCTAGTCACAGAACAGCTTTGACCCTTTCATGTGGTAGAGGACTCATCTAAATAGAAGAGTGGCTAAGGATCTGAAGATAGGCCTGTCTGGTGGCAGCTGGGATGGCCATCTTCAAACGGGGCTACTGGGTAATGCACACAACAAATCTGCCACCTCAAGCACCACCTTCTCACATCAAGAAGGCTACAGACTCCTACTGGAAAAAGATATCTCCCTTAATAACTCAAGGACTTATGAATTCTGCTGGCTTTCAAGGACAGCAACTTCTGCCCAAGGGTCAAGTGGCCTCCGTCTGCATGCTTTAGTGACAAAATAACTACAAATACAAGTGCCAAGAGGGCTCAACTGACCTTAAAGGCCTGGATCTGCAGGAAACATAGCTGCACAAAGCCCTTGGACTTAGAATCCTACACTGAGGAGTAACAGGCTGCAGGACTGACCAGGAGAAACGTTTCCCGTACGCTAAAAAAGCTGGGACTTAGTCATTTATTTTCACCTCCAGAAGGCCAGGTAAAGATGCTGAGGTTTCCCTGGAAGGTTGTGCCCAAGACAGGCAAGAAAGCTAAACAGCGCCTTGAGACCCTCACAGGTGATTTGCCACACTCTATAAATGTTTGATTGATTGATCTTTTTGAAGCACTAAAACTGATTCAGTGGGGTCTCACGGCAGAAGTATCCGGCCTCATGGAGTCCAGCCCAGCTACAGCTTTCAGTCTTTCCCCGCTTGATGACTGTCTTCCAAAAAAAGGTGACTAAGCCCAAAGGTAAAGCCTGGGAGTAGGGTGCAGTGGCAAATGAAATCGGTCAGTGAAGTGGCCTTGGTGGCTATGAAATCCAGTGTTTTACTGCTCAGAGTTTTTGGCACCAAAACAAACAAGAGCTCAAGGATGAGGCATCTGAATTTGACGGTCCCTCACCAGCCACAGACTTAGACCATTCCAAATGTAAAAACGTTGCCTGGGATGACCAGATTAGTTTATCGAACCTCTGCTCGACCTTGATTGAACTTAAATTTGAAAGTTCTTAGGTCCAGGTGAACTGCAAGAGTGACATCTGATTGGTGCTTGCTGTTTTAATTTGTTTCCAGTTCTCCCTCACCTGATCTAATGATCTTGGTGTTTTTTTCCTTTTTAGTCATGGCAATTTTCTCTATTTTCTAAATTGGTAGGGAATTTTATTATGTGTACTTTAAAACTGTTGGGACTATTCAATTTAACACAAACTTTTCTGAAGATTGCCCAATACATAACAAATAACTATAGGGGCTTGAACATACATTCTCTTGGAACTGTGTTTTTTTTTTTTACACAGCCAGAGTTACGTGATGTATTTCAGGTTTGTGTAGAAAATGTTTTTCTATAGTTATATTACAATAACTACCAGTCTGTAGCCTTTTTAAAAAATGTGTGATATATGATTGCGATTTTGCTTGCATGTTTGTGAAAAGATTTGTACCCCCCCCCTTGGTGCTACGATTGATTAAATAATTGAAGGTCTGATTAAAACCATGGAGTCTCACCATAACCAGCAAACATTTTTGGCAGATATAGATTATAGATGTGACAGACTGGAAGTCTTTGATGTTGACTAATATCATACCATACATGACCGAGATCGGTTAAGCTCTTTAATTTGACATATTTGGGGTGAAACTTGGGGTTTGCGTATGTGAATAGGAAAAAGAAGGGGAGGAGTTAAAGTACTCTTCTGAAAAAAAGGTGAAACAGAAAGACCTTTAATCAGTTTCTCTAGCCATTTTGGTAGGGTTGCGCAGTAATACCACTGAAAAATTGAGAGAGCCTTCCTGCCTCTCGTCAATGGTAACTAAAGGTTGCAGAAGTGGCATGTATGTTTTTTATGACACCAGATAAATGAAAATATAACAACATCTAATCTCCTAGAAAAAAAAAGAATGAAGATATACAGAAAGGGCTCGGAACAGATATAGCAGTTTGGGGTGTTACACCATGCAATCAAATGTATTTAACCTATGAGTGTGTAAGTGGCAAATGTTCCTTTTTTAAAGTAGGCAGATGGGATTTTTTTTAGAGCAGACTCATAATACATGATTCTGAATTTGATACATTTTCTTGCAAACCAGATTTACAGACATTTGAATCAGTTTACGGAGTACTTGGCTCTTCTTATTTAATTTATATCTAGAGAGGAAACTAAAAGCCAAAGCTTTACCTTTTATTACATGGAGGGCTTGAAGTGAGTCTGTAGTGGTAATAAAGACATCATCTGTGTACACCAATAATTTTGAGACACCCCTAGGTAGTAATAATGGCAGAATATGTGCCACATTTTGTAAAGGCAGTGAAAGAGTATCCATACAGAAATAGGGATATAGGGCAGCCTTGTTGGTACCCCTTGAGATGTTGGATGGGACTAGGACTGACTAATAACAAACATCTCTGGGTAAACAGTAAAGTGCATGTTTCCAGTCTTTGAACTGTGTGACAAAGGTAGTATGCCCCATTGTATCCCTTCCTGGAATAAATCAATGCTGCCAAGGTGAAACGAACTCTATAATAAGCTTTCCAAGTCTATTTTTAAGGAGTCTTGCATGTATCATTCTATCTGAGCAGAGTAGCAAGAAAACCACTATCTGTTCGAGTTGTCAAGATGGGGGAATAGAGGCCCCTATCATAATATCTTCTACGAGAGATTGAAATGGCAGAACTGAAGGCTCCTTACACACTGTATATATCCCACTGTGAAGGTACATATGTATCCAGTTAGGTACAGAAAAACTAGCCTTTCTTACCTGTCAATTTTATTTTTAATATTATGTCCTCAATATTGTGTCCCATCACAATTGTATGAAAGCCAATACCAATTCCTTCTCGAGGATCTGAAATTCTGGAAAGGACTCAGAGTTAAGCATCAAATATTAAGGATATTAAGGCACCTACTCCTGTAGAGAGGATGGTTGTGTGGTTACATGAACGAACCTAGCCACTAGCCTTGAGAGCCGATGGCAGTCTGTGTAGGATATTCTCGATTTCTAATACATGACTAAATGCTGGTGTTCAATTTTCACCCAGCTGCTTAGAAAAACATGCGTTTAACCCCTTCAGATTAAGGGTTGACCATCTAAATGGTTTTGCCCTTGAAGGTAAAGAAAAACTAAAAAGACAAAAGGAAAAGAAAAAAAGGAAACAGGAAGAACAAACCCTAACCCACAGCATTTCCACTCTCTAATACTCATCACTCAATCAATCAATCAATCAATCACATTTATAAAGCGCGCTACTCACCCGTAAGGGTCTCAAGGCGCTGGGGTTGGAAGGGGGGGGTCAGTGCTCGAAGAGCCAGGCCTTGAGCTGCCTTCTGAAGGAGAGGTGGTCCTGTATGGCGCGAAGATGGCTGGGAAGAGAGTTCCAGGTCTTCGCTGCCAGGAAAGAAAAGGATCTTCCTCCGGCGTTGGCTTTGCGGATGCGGGGTACGGCTGCCAGGGCTTGTCCGGTCGAGCGTAGGGTGCGCGGAGGAGTGTAGAAGGAGACGCGGTGGTTGATGAGTTTTGGTCCGAGGTTGTGCAGGGCTTTGTGTGCGTGGGTGAGGAGTCTGAAGGTGATCCTCTTGTTGACTGGTAGCCAGTGAAGTTTCTTCAGGTGTCCGGAGATGTGGTGGTGGCGGGGTATGTTCAGGATGAGTCGTGCGGCAGCGTTCTGGATTCGTTGAAGTTTCCTCTGCAGCTTGATGGTGATGCCGGCGTACAGAGCGTTCCCATAGTCCAAGCGACTGGTGACGAGGGCGTGGGTGACGGTCTTCCTGGTGTCGGTGGGGATCCAGCGGAAGATCTTGCGGAGCATGCGGAGGGTGTTGAAGCATGCCGAGGTCACCGAGTTGACCTGTCTGGTCATGGAGAGGGAAGAGTCCAGGATGAAGCCGAGGTTGCGTGCGTGGTCGGTGGGTTGGGGAGTGCTGCCTAGGGCGGGAGGCCACCAGGAGGCGTCCCAGGCGGTTGGTGTAGGGCCGAGGATGAGGACCTCCGTCTTCTCTGTATTCAGTTTAAGCCGGCTGTCTGTCATCCAGTTCGCTACTTCCTTCATGCCTTCGTGTAGTCTGGCTCTTGCTGAGGTGGGGTTGTTGGTGAGGGATAAGATGAGCTGGGTGTTGTCGGCATAGGATATGAGGTTGAGTCCGTGTTTTCGTGCGATGTTCGCCAGGGGGGTCATGTAGATGTTGAAGAGGGTGGGGCTGAGGGAGGATCCTTGGGGGACGCCGCAGATGATCTCCGTGGCTGTGGATCTGAAGGGGGGGAGGCGGACTCTCTGAGTTCTTCCGGAGAGGAAGGAGATGATCCATTCCAGGGCCTTGCCTCTGATGCCGGCGTTGCTGAGGCGGCGTATCAGGGTAAGGTGGCATACCGTGTCGAAGGCTGCAGAGAGGTCCAGGAGGATGAGGGCCACAGTTTCTCCTTTGTCGGTCAGGGATCTGATGTTGTCCGTGGCTGCAATGAAGGCGGTCTCGGTGCTGTGATTAGCTCTGAAGCCGAACTGTGAGGGGTCGAGAGAGTCGTTGGTTTCCAGGGCGGTGGTGAGTTGAGCGTTGACGATTTTCTCAATCACTTTGGCGGGGAACGGTAGGAGCGAGATGGGCCGGAAGTTTTTGAGTTCGGTGGGGTCTGCTGTTGTTTTTTTTAGGAGGGCGTTGATTTCGGCGTGTTTCCAGTTCTCCGGGAAGGTGGCCGTGGTAAAGGATGCGTTGATGACGTCTCGGAGGTGGGGTGCGATGATGTTGTCGGCTTTGTTGAAGATGTAGTGCGGGCAGGGGTCGGATGGTGATCCTGAGTGGATGGAGTTCATGATGCGGGTGGTTTCCTCGGTGGTGGTTGGGTTCCAGGTGAGGATGGTGGTGTTGTCGGTGGCGGGTTCCAGTGGTGGGTTCGTGTTGGTAGTGGTGAAGCTGTTGTAGATGTCGGTGATCTTGTGGTGGAAGAAGGCTGCGAGGGAGTCGCAGAGGTCCTATGAGGGAGGGATGGAGTTGTTTTCTGCGTCGGGGTTGGAGAGTTCTTTGACGATGCCAAATAGTTCCTTGCTGTTGTGGGCGTTGTTGTCTAGTCTGTTCTGGAAGGCTGATTTTCGTGCGGCGCGGAGGCGTTGGTGGCGTTGGCGGGTGGCGTTCTTGAGAGCAGACATGTTCTCTTCGGTCTGGTTGAGGCGCCAAGTCTTCTCGAGGGTGCGGCATTCTTTTTTGGAGTCCTTGAGGTCGGGGGTAAACCAGGAGTTTTTCTTGTGGTTGTTGGTGTTTGCTTGGGTCTTCAGGGGGGCCCGGAGGTTGGCGCAGTCGGAGATCCAGCTTGTGAGGTTGTTGGCGGCTTCGTTGGGGTCTGTCGTGCTGGTGGGTTGGTTCTGGGAGAGGGTCGATGTGAGTTGTTCCGTGGTCTTCTTGGTGGTTGCTGGATGTGGTGGCGCATGGTGGTCTTCTTGAAGCTGAAGGGGACACAGCTGTGGTCCGACCAGGCGAGTACGGTGGTGTGGCTGAAAGAGATGTGTTTGCTGGAGGAGAAGATGGGGTCGAGCGTGTGTACGGCGTAGTGGGTGGGGGTGTTGACTAGCTGTTTCAGTCCCAGGTTGGCGAGGTTGTCCAGTAAGGCGGTGGTGTTGTTGTCGGTGTGGTTCTCCAGGTGGAAGTTGAGGTCCCCTAGGAGGATGTAGTCGGTGGACGGGAGTGCGTGTGGGCTGACGAAGTCTGCGATGTCTTCGCTGAACTTAGTGCGTGGTCCTGGTGGTCTGTACATGAGGGTGCCTCTGAGGGTGGTCTTGGGGTCGCTGTGGATTGCGAAGTGGAGGTGTTCGGCGTCGGGGAGTGAGTCGTCGACGTGGGTCGAGATGCGGATGGAGTTTTTGTGTGCGATGGCGATGCCTCCTCCGGTGCGGTTGGTGCGGTCTTTCCGGATGATTTTGTAGCCGTCGGGGATGGCTATGGCGATGTCGGGTGCCGAGGAGGGGTTCATCCAGGTCTCGGTGAGGAAGGCGATGTCCGGGTTTGTTGAGTCGATGAGGTTCCACAGTTCGGTGGCGTGCCTGTGGACGGATCGGGTGTTGATCAGGATGCAGTCGAGGTTGTTTCCGTGGGAGTCGTTCTTGATGGGTGCGATGTGTGTTCGTGGGCAGGTGAAGCGGCAGTTGCGGCAGGTGAAGGGTCCGTGGGTCCGCTTCGGGGTGGCGCGGTAGCAGCCCGGCGTGCGGCCGGGGTTGAGGGCGGTGAGGGTGGTGGTGTCGTAGGTCAGGCGGTGGTGGAGGGTGGGGTGGGGGTCGTAGGGACCAGGGGTTCGGGCGCTGGCGCGCCTGCGCCGCGCCCGCTGCGCGCGTCCGCTGCGCGGCCTCGCAGCAGCCGCCATTTAAGGGGTAGCCAGGGAGGCGGGGTCAGCTGGGAGGCGGGAGGCGGGAGGGTAGGGAAAAAAGCGGAAAAAAAAGCGGCGGGAGGTCTTGAGAACGGCGAGGAGGCCTGAAAAACAAAAAGTACCTCAAAAAGGTACGAAAAAGAGGAGAAAAACGGCGGAAGGACGAGGGGGACGGCGGGGGCACTCAGGCGAGCAGACACTCGGGAGACACGGAGTAAAGGGGAGCGCGATCACACACAGGCAGCAATCGGGGACAGACACTCGGGAAACAAGGAGAGAAGGGGAGCGCAATCACACACAGACAGGCACTCGGGAAGCAAGGATCACACACAGGCAGACAGCGAGGGGGAAGGCACGCAGGATCTGGTGGCGCTGTGAGGACAGGGGAGCGACCTACCCTGGGGTCAGGGGTCGCTACCACTGCCTCGCAGCGGCCGCCATTTAAGGGGTAGCCGGGGAGGCGGGGTCAGCTGGGAGGCGGGCGGGTAGGGAAAAAAGCAGGAAAAAAAGCGGCGGGAGGTCTTGAGAACGGCGAGGAGGCCTGAAAAACGAAAAGTACCTCAAAAAGGTACAAAAAAGAGGAGAAAAACAGTGGAAGGACGAGGGGGACGGCGGGGGCACTCAGGCGAGCAGACACTCGGGAGACACGGAGTAAAGGGGAGCGCGATCACACACAGGCAGCAATCGGGGACAGACACTCGGGAAACAAGGAGAGAAGGGGAGCGCGATCACACACAGACAGGCACTCTGGAAGCAAGGATCACACACAGGCAGACAGCGAGGGGGAAGGCACGCAGGATCTGGTGGCGCTGTGAGGACAGGGGAGCGACCTACCCTGGGGTCAGGGGTCGCTACCACTGCCTCGCAGCGGCCGCCATTTAAGGGGTGGCCGGGGAGGCGGGGTCAGCTGGGAGGCGGGCAGGTAGGGAAAAAAGCGGGAAAAAAAGCGGCGGGAGGTCTTGAGAACGGCGAGGAGGCCTGAAAAACGAAAAGTACCTCAAAAAGGTACGAAAAAGAGGAGAAAAACGGCGGAAGGACGAGGGGGACGGCGGGGGCACTCAGGCGAGCAGACACTCGGGAGACACGGAGTAAAGGGGAGCGCGATCACACACAGGCAGCAATCGGGGACAGACACTCGGGAAACAAGGAGAGAAGGGGAGCGCAATCACACACAGACAGGCACTCGGGAAGCAAGGATCACACACAGGCAGACAGCGAGGGGGAAGGCACGCAGGATCTGGTGGCGCTGTGAGGACAGGGGAGCGACCTACCCTGGGGTCAGGGGTTGCTACCACTGCCTCGCAGCGGCCGCCATTTAAGGGGTAGCCGGGGAGGCGGGGTCAGCTGGGAGGCGGGCGGGTAGGGAAAAAAGCGGGAAAAAAAGCGGCGGGAGGTCTTGAGAACGGCGAGGAGGCCTGAAAAACGATCACACACAGGCAGACAGCAAGGGGGAAGGCACGCAGGATCTGGTGGCGCTGTGAGGACAGGGGAGCGACCTACCCTGGGGTCACATCCTCCCCACTTTTCCTACAGTAACTAACCTTACCTCTTCTTGTCTCCCATACCCCATTCTCCCACATCTCCTCTCAACCCGTCCTCCTACCCACGCCAGTGGGTGGGGTTATTCCTCCCTATTTGGGAGCACCGACTGCCTCCTCCGCAGACCAGTCCACTGTAGGATCATGTCTATAGCTATCACTAAGTGTAAGTGAGCTTGAAGAACAGGCACTTTTTCAGTGAAGAGACTGCAGAGAACATAGCAGGGATGGAAAGAGAATGAAACTTAGGGATAAGTGCCCTCATTTACTGCTGGCATATCGCGGTTTCTCATGCCACGTCTGATAACACAGAAAAGGTAATACCCTCTGTGGTGATAGCGCTGTGTCTCTGCCTAGCAATAGACAGGATTTGCTCTTTAACACTGAAGTCTTGGGAATAAGCTATCATTTTTTTGTGAAATGGCTTTCATCAGTTTATGAAGATTGTTCTGGTGTTTATTCACGGTGGATTCTACCAAGGAGACTCTGGCTTCAGTTTTAGAACACAGGTCGACACAGGATCTCAGTCTTTCATTGACTGCGTGCATTTTAACTGAGAGCATCTTTATTTTTGTGCCATAGCCCTTTAGCACCTTTTAATATCTCTAACTTCTCTCAAGAGAATATTAAATATGGTCTTGATTGTGGCAGTTTAAGTAGCTGTCGAGGATCGTGAGCTGTCTGTCTCACTTTCATCTTTAGGTATCCTCAAGGTATGAGGATGGCTGGTGCTAATAGCACCTTGCAGAAGATGTGCATGCTTTGGATCTATCAAGTACGTAAACGTCTGAGATGCTGGATGAAAACTCCAGTATCTGGCACTGGTTTGTATAGAGTCTCTCTAAGTGCTATTCATGCTTTGATGTTCCTTGCAAAACACAAGTTGCATATTGAAGTTGTAGATCTGAGTTGGCTTGTCCTATCCGTGGTTTGCATATCTCAAATAGTTTCTATTGCTTGGCTTTAGCAAGAATTGCCAAGGCTCTGGGAATACTTGAGGAGCCTTTCCAGTATTGCAAAAAGATAGTAGCTGTATTCTTTTGGGGTGACATCAGGATTCCACAAGTTAAGAGCATGAGCTTCCGCCACTTCTTTGCTGATAAACAACAGAAATCATAAGAAGCAGAAATGGGTCTGTTGGGTTAAGTGCAATTGAAAGCCGTGTAAGTGGATCAGATGAGACAGATATAGAAAAGGATCGATATAGGGCAACAGTTGTTTTTATCTCTGATAAAGGCAGAAGCATCACTGTTGCTTCAGATCCTTTCTCCAGCTCTTCTGTGCTGCCAAACACAAAACCCCTGAGGGTACAAAAGAGGGACAAAAAGTTTGGTCCCTCTATAGTGAGTCATTTCTTTCACTAAAAAGGCACAAGGCACTCTTTTTTTATTTTCTCTTTTTTCTCCTTTCTTCTCTCTTGCCTGACCTAATGCAACCCTTTGCAGCCCCCCCACTACCCTAGCAGAAGCGTTCAGGCATACCTTCCTCTAGTCCACCAGCCCCCAAACTACCTACTGCATTTGCTTACCTAAGGTCCACTCAGCTCCTCGAAACCCAAACAAGGACAGCAAGAACACCAGAAACAGCTGAGTCCAGGAGGGGAGTGTGCGCTCTTCAGTGTGCAGGCTGGTAGGGCCTGGGAGTACTGAACAGAGGGGCACGGGTCGTGAGTACACTAGTCCTGCAGCCTTTTAAGGGCTGTCACAGCCTTGCTGAGAAGTTTTTCCTGTGTCAGCACTGAGAGCATCAGCACCAGTCTCCAGTAATCCCGAGCCGATTCTAACCCAGCTCAGCCCTGCTCCACCCCTTGGTGCAATGTCTCCTAGTCAGCTTCTCTTGCGACCAATCCAATGGAGATCATTCGGCAAAGGGTCAGTAAATCCAAATTACTCAGGGGTAGCTGCTGATCCACCAGGGGGGACACTGCAAATTTCCATGCGACATAGGCCAATGTAGTCATCATGGTAAGGTAATCTCCAGATTTTTCCCATTTGGGACATAGGGGGTCATTATGACCCTGGCGGAAGGCGGAGAAGCGGCGGTAAGACCGCCAACAGGCTGGCAGTCTTTCCTCTGTGTATTATGACCATGGCGGTTACCGCCATGGTCATCCGCCGGTTCTCCGTTCCGCCTGCCAGGGCGGAGATGACCGCCGGGTGGGAGAGCAGGGTCTCCAGCCCGGCAGCCGTCACTATACTGCCGGCGGTATTTGGACCCGGCTGACCGCCATGGATTTCATGCGGTTTGAAACCGCCATGAAATCCATGGCGGTAAGCACTATCAGTGCCAGGGAATTCGTTCCCTGGCACTGATAGGGGTCTCCCCCACCCACACCCCGACTCCTTCCCCTCCCCCCACTACCCCTGCCACCCCCCAAAGGTGGCAGGACCCCCCTCCCCACCCCGACCCCCAACATAACATCACTCATACACACACGACACGCACGCAGGCACCACCAACACACATACACGCACACACACCGACATACATGTCAACATCCACACACAGTCAGACAAGCACACCCACATTCAAACATACATGCACACATCCATACAGACATAACTACAGACATACATGCACTCATTCCCATACACACAACACCCTTGCAAGCATACACGCACTCACACAACTCCTCTACATACACACACACACCCCCATGCACGCACACAACACACAACACCCCCACCCCCCCTCCCCTCACGGACGATCGATTTACCTGGTCCGACGATCCTCCGGGAGGGGACGGGAGCCATGGGGGCTGCTCCGCCGACACCACACCGCCAACAGAACACCGCCACGCCGAATCACAGGATGTGATTCGCTGGGCGGTGTTCTGTTGGCGTGGCGGTGGAGGTGGAGCAACCTCCACTTCCCCGCCGCCGCCAGTATGGCTGTTGGCGGCTCTCCATCCGTAAAAGGACGGAGAGCTGCCAACGGTCATAATAGGCCGAGCGGCAAACCGCCACCACTGGCGGTCTTATGCACGGCGGACCCTCGGCGGTCTTGGAAAAAGATCGCCGAGGTCAAAATGACCCCCATAGTCTAATAACTAAAGCCTCATTATGAGGAGCCTGGTATTTTAGGGAAAATACGAATCACAACAAATGAAATCCAATACCGCAGGGTAGGAATTCATCAGGTGTGAGAGGCACTCAGTAAAGAGTTTGTCCTTGATAATAGGAAATAACATGCAGATTTCGGTCATAATTTTGGTGCCCCTCTGAGATATCAAGCAGAAAACTGCTTTCCAGCCCAGGTCGGTCACTATAAAAAACGGGAAACATCACTAGCAACGTGGTCAATGCAACGTTATGCATTGACCACGCTGCCATTGCCACGCATATGCATTTGCTAAGCATGTGTTTAGCACGCATACCTTTACTGCGCATATGTATGGTAACGGCAGAGAGAGTAGTCTGGGTGGAACAGGAAGGAGCAGCGACCAGAGGAGAGAGAGGTAAAAGGGGGCCGAGTTTGGCAGGGGGAGATTTTTAGGACAGGGTCAGAGGGTCTAGGTAGTTTTTAGGACAGGGTGGGGACAGTTTTAGGGTTTGGGTAGTTTTTAGGGCAGGGTAGCTTTTAGGGTTTAGGGTGAAGGTGGGGACTCTGGGTAGTTTTTAGGACAGGGCGAGGTAGGTTTTAGGGTACAGGGTGGGGGGCAGTGGGTTGGGGTAGTTTTTAGGACATGGTGGGTTAGCTTTTAGGACAAGGTAAGTTTTAGGGTTTAGGGCAGGGGGTTAGGTTAGTTTTTAGGACAGGGCGAGGTAGGTTTTAGGACAGGACAGGGTAGCTTTTACTGTGGGGCCAGGAGGTCGGGTCGTTTTTCAGACAGGGAAGGGTAGCATTTAAGGTGAGGCATCTGGGTAGTTTTTAGGACAGGGTGGGGTAGTTTTAAGGACATGGTAGGTTTTAGGGTTTAGAGTGGGGGCTCGGGGTAAGCTTTAGGACAGGGTGGGGTAGGTTTTAGAACAGAGCAGGGTAGCTTTTAGGGTTTAAGGCGGGTGGGGTAGTTTTAGGACAAGGCAAGGTAGGTTTTAGGGCAAGAGAGGGGTAGTTTTTAGGACACGGCTGGATAGGTTTTAGGGCAAGGCAGGTTTTAGGGTTAAGGGTGGGAGGTCGGCGTAGATTTTAGGACAGGCCGGTGTAGGTTTTAGGACAGTGCAGGGTAGCTTTTAGGGTTTACGGCGAATGTGGGGGGTCAGGGAAGTTTTTAGGACTGGGTGGGTTGGGTTTTAGGGTTAAGGGTGGCTGCGGGGGGGTCGGGTAGTTTTTATTACAGGGTGGGTTAGTTTTTAGGACAGGGTAAGTTTTAGGTTTTAGGGTGGGAAGTTGGGGTCGTTTTTATGACAGGGCAGAGTAGGGTTTAGTGTGGGGTAGTTTTTAGGATAGGCCAGGGTAGGTTTTAAGGTTTAGGGCGTGGGCTCGGGTAGTTTTTAGAACAGGGTGGAGTAGATTTTAGGACAGGTAGATTTTATGGGTTAAGGAGAGTCAGGGTAGTTTTTAGGGCAAGTTAGGTTTTAGGGTTGAGCGCGGGGGTTTTAAGACAGGACAGGGTAGCTTTAAGGGTTGAGGGTCAGGTAATTAGGTCAGGGTAGGTTTTAGGACAGGGCATGGTCTCTTTTAGAGCTTAGGGTGGGGGTCCGGGTAGTTTTTAGGACAGGGCTCGGTACGTTTTAAGTTTCATGACGGGGGTCAGGGTAGTGTTTAGGACAGCCTTTGGCTACCCTCTCTGTGAACGACAGCATGTGCACATTCGCCTCCAAAATAATGTATTTCAGTGCCAGCACCTATGGGTCACTCTTTCCTTTAATTTACAATTTTAATTTATTTTTCACAACGTTTGCCAATGTTTGCATTTTGTTTTTGCAAGGGTCCAGCAGCTCCCCGCACTGCTACTGGCCTACTCACTTCAATTGTTTTTTAAGAGAAATGGTGGTATTAGCGCCGTCTCGGTATAGTCTTTTCCCATGCTATATTTAGCACCCATAATAGGATGGTAATATAATGGTACAGTATGGTAAAACAAATTCAAAGATGGCTGCCTGTACATGTGACAATGTTTGACTGGTTTTTGCATATTTTATAATTATTTGCTGTTCCAGCATGGTCGATCAGTTGTTCTTAAATGTATCAGCCATGATAGACCAGTAAAGAATGATTCACAAATACAAAATACAATCAAAGATGGCTGGTAGTGCGTCTGTAAACATGGGAGTCCATTATTCATTTTTTTTGCATTTTTTTGTATGCTTTACTGTTCGAACATGGCCAACACTTTGCTTATAAACGAACCTACCATTTTAGAACAAGAAGGAATACTAGAATATGCAGAAAACATTTATAGATGGCCGCACACAGGCCTCCAATCTTAAATGCTTTTTGCAATACTTTGTCATGGACACACATGTCACACGCATCAGCAACACCACTAGCTGTGCGGCCCACCTCTAAGTCCAAAGTTATTGGCTTCATGCGTACTTGTTTGTGTGATGCAACTGGTATTTGTGAAGAACACATTTGCCTTGGATATACAGTATGGCTATCTGGATCGTGCGTTTAGCAGAGTTCCTTTGTTTCTTGTACCCCAGAGAGGTTTGGTGTGTTTTGTATGTTGTAAGAAGACCTATCCCAATTCTCGCGCATCTGTTAAAACGTGGCCTTTGCACGCTTTTCTTATTTCCAGTCGAGAATAAAGCTTGTTTATGTCCCAGTCGATGAGGAGTGGTGGAAATGTATTTATAGCAGCATTTTCCTTCACTCTGAAGCTCCACCAGTATCATTAATATTTGAAAATGATATGTTTGTTCACACATATAATCACCACTTATTTGCAGACGTCCTGTCTAACATGAGCACGTAGAATCAGGATTTAGAAAACGTGATTTAAGAGATGAGTACCTTTTTTCTCTATTTATCAATTACATGTTAAAGGCTATTTACATCTTGTGGTGACAGGAAAATGTGTGTATTGTGTGCGGAGAATTAACAAACCATATCCTCTGAAAACCTACACGTTTAAAAACGCTCCGAGTAAGAGTTTAGAGTAAAGATGGAATATGAAGCACACATGTTATGCCGTATGATATGGTAGAAGGTTAACTTGTGAGCAAGCGGCACAAGAGTAATTCTAAGGCAAATACTACAGCGCGACCCCCTTTCCATTTTGATCCCTCCCTTTACTTGACGTCTGCTGACGGCTGTGGACAACTGCCTAAGGAATATTTTGCACCTCAACAAACGATAGATAGATAGATAGATAGATAGATAGATAGATAGATAGATAGATAGATAGATAGATAGATAGATAGATAGATAGATAGATAGATATTCACTAAAAAAAAGCAAAGATTACAGGGAGGTTCTAATTAGGTTCACAATTTACACAGACAAACCCCTAGCATTTCAGCAATTATAGTTCGAGTTTTTTCAAGAAATTATAACTTGCACAGCACAGCACAGTTTTCTAATAAATAATTTTACAGCAAATGTTGCACTTATATTATCAATGATATCATAGAAGATGTCGAGTGTGGAAAATGCGGGGTAATTAGCAGTGCATGGCGAGAGTGCAACTTTTATAGTAAAGTTTGCAGTTTTATAGGTAAAATATATATTTATTGAGGTGGAGATCTGAGCAGGAAATAGGAGTCACTTTCGCATATTCAGTTCAGGAGGATCAGTATCAGGCAATTACATTTGACTTTTGACCCCCATTCTTTAGGGGATGGACTTAAATGTATGAATGGATTCGATTACAAACATAAGTATTTTTGTCTATGTTCATTATTCATATATTATTTAATATTATATTGTGCATGGTAAGCACTGTCAAAAATCTACATTTCAGATTCATTGTTGATATAGAAATTTACGATTATATGTTTTATAATTTCATATACTTACTACACTGATCCAACATTTAACAGAGGAGTTTTTCAGTGTTTATCCTCGAGTTTCTGTATTTATTTCAGATGGTGGTGGGGATTGTTACCTTGCCAAAGGTTTGTTTGAGCCGGAACATGCTGGGAACTATTTAACTCCTTCCTGAATAAAGAGATTGAGATATACGCCACCCTAGAGTGCCCGTCTTCCTTGGTTTTCCCAAGCTGGTTTTAGATGTTCAGCGGTGAATTGCACCCACGATGGAGCACCCGCACATTAGGTGGGTGTGACCAAAGAATGGCGATATCTTTAAAAGTATTCATGGCATATGGTTCCTGCCTCCCCCATTGTATTTCATGACTATTTTAAGCAATTTACACTAGCTATTGAACTGGGGGTAGTGCTGGGCCTGAGTCCAGTAAGGCTTGGTGTGTTCGGATGGTTTTGGTGTTTCATCAATTGATTTTTGTGGCTACGGAGATGAGTCCCAGTGGCTGGGTCAGATTGGATGCAGCTATATTATCTCCTCATGTGACTTCGATTATCCAGCGGCACTAATGGCGCAAGTGTTATTGACTTTGCACATCAACTAAGATTATGGGATATTCACTAGATTCATGACTCCATAGGGTATTCATGATATTATAATCACTAATCCCCACTGGGGCAGAAGATACACTATGCTACATTTGCCTTTTGTGGTTGATTACATGGGGTGTATACATGGAAATTGTCTATTTATATTTTGAGTCATGCATCATTATATATCTACCTTCATGACGCTGCACGAATTCCTCCACTTATGCTGGACCGAGCATGACATGCTATTGCCCACTGGAGTGGAATTCTGAACATGAACTAGGAGGCACTGCAGCATATTTGGTTCAGGAGGATCCCTATTGGGGTGCTACATTTTGACTTTTGCCCCCTGTTCTTTAGGGGATGGACTTGACTGTATGAAGCGGCTCAGTGACAAACATACATATTTTTGTCTATGGTCATGATTCATATGTTATTTAATATTAGCACTGTCAAAAATCTTAATTTCAGATTTACTATTGATATGGAAATTTACTATTACTATGTCTTGTGATTTCATGTATTTACTACACTGATCCAACATTTAAAGGGAAGATTTTTTCAGTGCTTATCTTTGCGCCTCTATATTTATTTCAGATGGTGGTGGGGCTTGTTACCTTGAAAAAGGCTGGTTCCAGCCAAAACACGTTGGGAACTATTATCTCCTCGCTGAATAAAGAAATTGAGATACATGGCGCCCTGGAGTGCCTGTCTTCGTTGACTTTTCAAAGCTGGTTCTGGATGTTTTTATCAGAGAATCGCACCTGTGACTGAGCACCCACATGTTAGGTGGATGTGATCATGGAACAGCAATATCTTTAAAAGTATATTATATGTGATGATTGTCCAATTCTCCTTAATCTTGTCACAACCCAAATGTTTCCATTCATGCCATCCACTAATATCATGCATTAAAGAAAACAATCTTCATTTATACTCCAATAGTTCGAAACTTGTTTTACTAATCATAATGTCTCCAAATTAATCACTTGAAACCATGGTACATTGGGTGAAACACTAGTTGTCTTCGTTTAACTTGCTTGATTTCCAATGCAGCGCTCATAATGGTGTTCTGACAAATTGAGTACTTTCAGAGCTTTGAAGTTAAGCACCTGTAACAATGGTACATCAACCATCAACTTGAGCACTTTTAGCCAACATGTGTTTTGCCCCATTAGGTGCCAGCAAGGCTAGGGCTTGTTCAAGGATAGAAACAAATGAATACATTCTCATACCCATTTTGTGTTATTTATATGCCAGTCACCCCATAGTGTGACATACTGTGACATGTAAAGATGTGGTGTTCCAAAAACTATATAAACATGCCTGTGTTTCATAAAAGACAGTGATCTCGACCTCCCCATAAGGTCTTAAAATATATGTTAAATACTAAGATATTCAGACTGGATTCTCAAAAAAGATTTAATAAGAAATGGGGGAGGATTCGAGGATTTATAGTGCTCCCAGCGTGCAAGTTGGTTCCATGAGTGACTGGACACATACAACCCCAAAGTAGTGAGATGCTGGCATTTTACAATGTAAGGGTTCAAATACCTCTGTGACTTCTAATTAACGTTTAATCCACAGTCTTTTGAGCACTTCTATTTTATGCTCTGTAAAAAGATTTCGGCGAGGAAAAATGGATATGAGTTGTTCGTATACAGTTTCCTGAGTATAATGCATAAAGCAAGTATATACCATTATAGAATTAAAGATGCCTGCTCCTTTCTTATAAACACAATCTATATTAGTGGCGGAAAAAGAACTGCGCCACGTAACAGTAAGACTAGTGATGAAGCAGAAAAAGAAAGACTAACAAACATTCATATATCATGTAACAAAATCGTATAAGGCAATGTGATTTTAGCAAAGAAAAATAATGTATGTAGGAAAATGTGCACACGAAGTAGATCGCCATTATTATAAACAAGCTTAATTAATCATGAAAAATCGACAATGTAGTAATCCGTCATAATTGCAGATGTATTTTATGATTTTCTCATTGAAACTGTTATATGCATGGCTTAAATTAGGCAGAGGCTTTGGCCTAGTTGCCTGGTCTCAATTTTAACTGCGTAGTTTTCACTTGTATTACCAAAGACGTGTTTTAAACTTTAAAAGGTGTATTTTTCCAGTAGAATTACTAATACACTTATCTCAAAAGTTGCGTGCTAGGCAAGTTTCATCCCCTTCGAAGCAAGGTCAGTTTCTGCAGGTGCAGACAATAATAAAGACACTGATACAGAATTAATTGGAAAACGTTGTTGCTACTTGTGTTCCAAAACTCCAAGGACACCTTATGCGTAGGTGAACATTAAGAGAAGGACACTATTCATTGGTTAAAGAGAAACCACCCCATGGACCCTCCAATGGAAGACCCTGAAGAATTTGGAATGTTTTCTTACTTAAACCCACCGGACAAAGAGAAGCCAGCCATTTTCTTTGATGCCATTTTGAAGCCAGATTCAAGAAGCCCTTTTGATGTCACTTTGATGCTTTTTCTCTATCCCAGAGAAAGAGAGACTTTAAAGAATTCTCACCCAAGGGACTTTAACTTTAACTTTACCCCGTCTTGCCCATACGATAACTCTTGCCTCATTTTCCTTGCTGCAGCAAGGAAAACTTGACTTAAACTTTGCCCATTTGAAATCTGCCCCATGCTGATCGAACCGGTACCTGAAGGACGAAGACTTACCTTGAATGCTGATTGTATTTGGTAATTATGAAAGGATAAATGTATTATTCATTGCATTTTCCTTCTTAGGTACCAACTGCTTATTTTGACAGAGCCTAAGCTAGAAGTTTTCTAAATTTATGTTGATTAAATTCATTTTCGCATGAAGCCCCACATGCCAATGCTAATCAGAGGTTAGTTGAGCTATTCATTTGATGCACCATGCTGAATTGAAATCTTGTTATGCTGATCAATGTATGCAATTAGTCAAATTTTGTTACTTTTATTAGTGATTTGCATTTCTATAACCGAGTGCATTATAATCCAGATTTTGCGTAGATTGCGTTTCTTCCGTCGTTATGGACAGCTAGTAATGTTCGTATATGTATATCATTTGATTTTGAGACTTACTTATATTGTGTTAGCTTTGTTAATATAGGGATATAAACTCATTAACCTTTAATAAACAGGTGTGGTTATTCATGACTGAAAGGTCATGGTGTGTCTAATTACTGATTTTCCGTTGAACTAATTAGTTGTTTAATTACTAATTAAGTATTGGTTATTTATTATAAATGGTTATTGATTATTGATTTGAGGGATCCGACAATTCTTTGGATGAGGAGAACCCAATCCGGTCAAAAGGTTCACCGACCTCCGGCGTGTCCAAGTATAAGTAATTTATAAGGACTGGACAGTAGATGGTAGCAGAGTTTGATGGTTTGGCCCTTTGGGACCCCATCCGAATGATAGACGGATTCAAGTTAGAATTTTCTTTGATAAAACAAGTTGGAGAGATGATGATGCCCTAAATCCCCAATGACTTTCCTGGAATCTCGGAGCTTGTGAATGGAGGAAATGGAGGTGTGAGAATGTTTTCGGCGTTTCTAGTGACGATATGAGTGAAGTTAGGGTTTTGCGCTTGCATAGCTTATGCCGCAGATGAATTGTGAAGTTTGTGAGGATTTTAGGGGGTTACGAACTCCAATAAAATTTTTAGAGGAGTGATACTCCAAAGTGTGAGAGTAGGGAAGTTGTTGAACTTCATATGTGTGTAGCGCTTTCTGCAGGAAAATAGTCCACGTGGTTGTTGATGTTGAGACGGGCCCTGCGAGGTCAAGAGACTCCGGAGTATGTTGAAAAGTGTATGAGACACTTGATTGATGTTGTAATTTGTTCGGTTTAATAGGTTGATCGGGCGTAGTCAACAAGTCGGTACGAATGTTGAGGAATAAAAGAAATTTTTTGACTTTGAGATTTGACGAATTCTAAGGTGCACTAGAATAGTTCATTGATCAGTTGAGAGTAAAGTTTGCAGGTCAAATTTTGCTTGCGAAAGTGGGAAACCGAGAAAGATGGAATAACTGCCGAGGCTAGTGAAAAATCCCTAAGGTTTCTGAAGCGATTGTATTACCTTCCTGTAGTAAACTGACAGATTTGTTTTCTTCTTTTTGGATAATGCTCGCGATATATTGCAGAAATTAGTTTTGAGTGAAGCTGAATGAAGCTGAATGAAGGAGGACAAGCCGTGAGACTTTGTCAGCCGCAGTGTGTGAGTGTGACGTCACTAGGAGCCGCGCTGGGATAGGTTGGTGGGTGAGAAGGGTCGCGCACGGATTGGACGCAGTCCGTGAAGCGCAATTGGTGGGGAAAGGCAAGCGAAGAGTATTCTGTGAATTAAAGTCACTTATTGATTACATTTTGATAAAATAAAAGACGGAAAGATGACATTTTGCAAAGCACTTAAGAGTGCCTTGAGGGTAGATGTATATATTAAAGTAAATGTAGGAGAAGAAACACCGCGTGAGGGTACACCAGCTTACATCGTAATTGAAGAAAAGGATGTCGCACCATGTCTTTGGTTAAAGCAATGGTGTAAATTAACAGAAAAGCATGGAAGTGTAGTGTTTCCTATCCATGGGACGTTTAATCTAAGAGTTTTGGAGAATTTAAGATTTGCGCTATATGACATGAAAATACCTCCAAGACCAGCACAGTTTGAAGCATTAGCAATTTGGGAACAAATGGCTAGAAGGCAACTACAAAAGAAATTTGAGACAAGAGTGAGAAAAGTAGAAAAGACACTAGCGGATGCTAGATGGGATAGTACTCAAAAGGTTTGGAGATCAGACATATTGCAGGGAATTAAATAGTTTCCAGCAATTACTGACGAAGCAGAGATGGAAGGAAAGAAAGCTACTCATAAAACAAACAGGAGTCAGTCCAGAGATAGAGAAAACAAGAGAAACTCGAAAAGGTCAGACGAATCAGACGATGAGGAGTTCATTCTGCAATTGCTAAATGACCGTCCACCACCATATGTGGAAAACGAAAATGGCCCAAGCACTAGTACTGCCCCTCCAGAACCAATACAGGGTACTGTAGCCCTGAATTTGAGAATGTTGCAGAGGCAAAGTAGTCCCGATATGCCTTTTACACCAGAAATACCACAAGTTCAGAGAATATATCCTGACATGTCTAAACTGAAACCTGTTAATGATTATCAGCCACAGGTCCAAAGACGCTATTATGATGAGCATAATTTGGAAATGACTTATAATTTAATGGTGCAGGGAGGACAGAATTACCAAAGACTGAAATTGATTCAAACCGAATCAACACAAATTTTGATGCCTCAAAAACAGACGCAAGAAGTGCCAAAGTACATTCAAACAACAGAAACACAGTTAGACATGCCAGCAATGATGAACCATAATGTGGGAATTAACATGCCACAGAATTTGGGTAACAGACAGAATCCGGATGCAATATCTTTGCCTATCACTGTAGGTCCGTCTGTACCATTATATATACAAGCAAAGCCAAGTGTATGCGATCAAGGTGTAATGACGCAGAATGAGACAGGAAGAAGATACATAGAAAATACCCAAGAAACGACTCCCGTAGGAACACTGTCAAACAGATCTGGGTCTTTGTTGGAATTTAGTCCAATTCCAATATGTGTTCCGTCAACTGTGGTAAGGTCAAGTCCACCACTAATAGTACAGCTAACTTCAAAAACAGAAATATTACAGAAACCATCAGTAGCATAAGACATAGATGCCACATTAATGGGACTAAACGCACAACAGTTAACACAATGGTTGAACAGTCTGAATTCCCCACAGAGCACACCCAAGGGGAAAGGAGAAGAATATTTGAATCAAATAAGATTGGGCATGGAAGCAGGTGAACTCGTAGATGGAACGATGGGTTTGAACAGGTTAGAATCATACACAGAAGAAGAGCTGAGATACATTTGCCCTAGAATTACAAAGAAATAAGCAGCATACATAAGAGGTTACAAGAAATTGCAGACAGACACAAAATAGACATAAATAAAACCAAGCATTTTAGTAGAAGTTACAGGTTAGACTTTGAGACAAAAGATTTTGAACACATGGGGTCTGCAGGAATTAAAACACACCTTAAAGAAATATTGCAAAGCGTGCAGGTTTGGAGATGTTTAGACAAGTAGGAGAGTAGGTTAAGAAAAAGGATAAGAAGAAAGAAAGTACCCCAGATCGGAATGAGAAAGTACAACAGAATGATGATCTTATAACCATGTTACCAATGAGAGAAACAGCAGGAGGAAAACTTATCCATGTACCATGCAACAGGTGTGACATTCAATCTTTTACGGATGATTACCCTAAGTTAAGAGAGAAACCGATCGAATGGTATCAACAAAAAGAGAGATTTGTAAAACTCGCAAAGTGCCTTTGGGAAGACCTGAATACCTTATTCGAAATTGTAGTTCCGGCAGATTTGTGGGAAGATTGTAAAAAGGCTGTAGATTTGCCAACAAGTGAACCAGAAAGAGATAGGGACACAGGTGCACCATCGCCTAGGGTAATGAGCATATACCATAAAGTGATTGAGTATCTGAAAACGAAGATTGCGTCGAAAAATGTAGATTGGCAGAAAATTGACAGAACAGCACAGGAGGTTAAGGAGTCGATACATGCATACTATGAGAGATTGTTGAAAGCATTTAAAAATTACAGTGGCACGGAAACGATTGAGGCAAAGGACATGCTCCATTTTGTATTCAAATTTGTGGAAGGATTGAGACCCGAAATTAGCCAGATGATTAAAATGCATTTGATTTGTTGGCAGTCAAAATCGATCGATGAAGTGTTGAACTATGCAAAATACTGCAGTGATGAGATTGAGACAAAGCAGAAAAGGTTGAAAAAAAAAGTGATGGTAATGCAGATTAGAGCAGCTCAGACAGGTTTGTAAGGTTTCCAACAACAGTTGCCGCAGCAGCAACAGCAGGGAAATGCTATGTTTCAGCCACAGATGAGAGGCAGAGGCCAAGGAGGTTTTGTGAATAATGGTCCTGATTTAAATACTGTTGTGATTCCTAATGGTATACAGGCAATGAAGAAAGTGATGCCATGTCACACGTGCGGAATCGTCGGACATTGGAAACGGGAGTGCCCAATGTTGGTGCAGGAAGGTGTAGGTCAGCAAAACAATGATGTCAATACATTTCAGAATATGAGAGGACCGAAATTGAGAGGTCCAAATCCAAATTTACATTATTTTGGAAATCAGATGCAGGGTCTACAACCTATACAACAACAACAGGTGCAAATGCCCCGTGTACAAATGGCACAATCACAGCCAATGCAACAGCAGTTTCCTTTGGTACCTAATCAGCAAATGCAAATACCCTTAGCACCAATGAATCAGCAACAAGTAATGCTTCCTCAACAGGTTACAGGTCAAGGAATGAATCAAGGTAACACAGTACACCAATTCCCGTTACACAGTGAGAATGGAATAAACAATGAATGGGAGAATGAAAGTTCAGATGAGGAGGGAAATTGTATGCTTGCAGCATCTTTGGAAGTTGATCAAAAGGGACCATATGTGGAAGGAAGAGTTATGGGTCACAGCGTTTCATTTTTCGTTGACACAGGAGCTACACGCTCTACAGTTAGAAGCATTGAGGTACCAAATTTGCCACTTTCAGGGAGAACAGTTCAAGTAGTATCTGACAAACCCAATTACAGATCCAGTGCAAGTCAAAATTGGTAACTTTCATGGGTTACATAAATTTGTGGTGTGTGACTCAAGTCCGATATCCCTATTAGGGAGAGATTTATTATGCAAATTAGGATGCTCGATTATGTGCTCACATAATGGAATTAAAATTCAGACAAACAGTGATGAGGAAGAAGAGGACAGTTTAGAAGAAGACGAAATGGAAACTGTTGATGAAGAGTATCCCCTGATTACTCTTTATCCTATGCTCACTGAAGCAGATATTCCAGTTGATTTACAAGAAAGAGTTGAAAAGGAAGTGTGGGATATGACAGGGAAAGAAGTAGGATTGGTCAAAGGAGCAGAACCAGTGAAAGTGACTGTAAAACCTAATGTAAATATTCCTCAGACTCCGCAATACCATATGTCACAAGACACTCTCATGAAAGTCGCCCAACTCATTGACGAGTTTGTGAAACAGGGAGTACTGAAAGAAGTACTTAGTAGTCCATGTAATTCGCCAATCATGGGACTAATAAAACCAAGTGGAAAGGTCAGAATTGTTCAAGATTTGAGAAAAATAAATGACATAAGAGTCAAATGTTGTCCCGTAGTACCAAATCCAGCTGTAATAATGTTTCAAATTCCCTGTGATGCAGAGTGGTTCTCAGTCATTTATTTGTCACAAGCATTCTTTTCTGTGCCTCTTCATGAGGACAGCCAATTTCTTTTTTGCCTCAAATTCCTGGACAGAGCCTACAGTTGGTGTCGAATTCCTCAAGGGTTTTCGGAGTCACCATCAATTTTCAATCAGATTCTAAAGAAAAAATTGGAATCATTGGAATTACCTTTTGAATCAACCTTAGTACAGTATATTGACGATTTACTGATTGCATCCAAAACAGAAAATGACTGTACAGTTGACACTATTGCCCTACTGAACCATTTGGGAAGGAATGGACACAAAGGCCCTCATTCTGACCCTGGCGGTCGGCGGAGAGACGGCGGTCGGACCGCGAACAGACCGGCGGTATTAAAAATGGCATTCTGACCGCGGCGGTCCCCGCCGCGACCGACCGCTACTTCTCCACTCCGACCGCCGCGGCGGTCATGACCGCGGGGCTGGAGTTTGCGCACTCCGGCCCGGCGGTCGTCCCAAGACCGCCAAGGGTATTATGACCCTGCCTACCGCCGCGGTTTCTTGCGGGCGGGAACCGCCGTGCAAACCATGGCGGTAAGCACTATCGGGGCCAGGGAATTCCTTCCCTGGCACTGATAGGGGTCTCCCCCACCCCCCACTACCCACCCGAGTCCTCCCCCCACACCCTCCACCCCCCTGCCACCCCCCAGAGGTGGTACGAACCCACTCCCCACCCCCACCCCGACATGCACATACATGTACCCCGACATGCACACACCCCCAACATGCACATATACACACCCCCTACACACACATACACAACGGGGACACATACCCGCACACATACATGCCGACATGCGCACCTGCCGAACAGCACACATTACCCATAGACACAGCAGCACCCCCCGCCCGCATACACGCACTCACACACCCCCTCTACACACTCACACGCACACCCCCATGCACGCCCACATCACACAACACCCCCCCACCCCCTCCCCTCACGGACGATCAACTTACCTTGTGCGTTGGTCCTCCGGGAGGCGACGGGAGCCATAGGGACGTGACCGCCAACAGAAGACCGCCAACAGAAGACCGCCACACGGAAATGTGGGTCGTAATTCTGTGGGCGGTGTTCTGCTGGCGTGGCGGTGGAGGTTGACCAGTCTCCACTTTCCCGCCGACCGCCAGTGTGGCTGTTGGCGGTTTTCCGGCGGAACGCTCCCAGCGGTCAGAATGCGCACAGCGGCACACCGCCGCGGTCGGCGGTCTTCACCGCGGCGGTAACTCAGCGGTCTTGCGAAAAGACCGCCAAGGTCAGAATGAGGGCCAAAGTGTCTCCTCCGAAATTGCAATTCTGCCAAAAGAAAGTGAAATATTTGGGTCACCAAATAGAAAAAGGGTCGAGAAAAATAATGAAAGAAAGAATAACGAGTGTACTTCAAATGAGTCCACCCAAAACGAGAAAAGAGGTGAGAAAGTTTTTGGGAATGGTGGGCTACTGTCGCCAATGGATTCACAATTTATCAACTCTAGCCAAACCTTTACTGAAACTGACCCAGAAAGATGCGAAGTATGAAATAATGTTGAAAAGAGATGAAATGGATGCCTTTATTGAATTAAAGGAATGCATGTGCAGAGCTCCAGCTTTAGGTATGCCTGATTACACAAAGCCTTTCACATTGTTTTTTCATGAACGTGATGCATGTTCCTTGTCTGTCTTGACTCAAGCCCATGGTGGTGTAAACAGACCAGTAGCATATTTTTCAGCTACTTTGGATCCAGTTGCAGCAGCCTTACCAGGATGCTTGCATGCTGTAGCAGCAGTTGGTATGAGCTTAAATTAGAGTGAAGGAATAGTGATGGGACATCCTTTAACAGTTATGGTCCCTCACTCAGTCGAAATACTTTTGACACGTTCCCGAACACAGCACATGATTGGTGCTAGGCTTACAAGGTACGAGACAATAATTTTGGGATCACCTAATGTGCAGTTAAAAAGATGCACTACATTAAATCCAGCAACTTTGTTTTCCAGTGAAAATGTTGAAATTGAAAACGTTGATGATATCGAGCATGATTGTCTTCAAGTGACTGAATTTTGTACTAAACCAAGACCTGATATCAAAGATACTCGATTGGAAGAAAATGATCAGATTATTTTTGTTGATGGTTCATGTTTAAGAGATGCACTAGGAATATTGAAAGCAGGATATGCTGTATGTACAATAACTGGTGTTCTAGAAGCATCTTGGCTTCAAGGAGTTTACTCTGCACAAGTAGCGGAACTAGTAGCCCTTACTAGAGCTTGCCAACTTTCCGCATTAATGAAAGTCACCATTTACACTGACAGTCAGTACGGATTTGGAATAGTGCATGATTTTGAACAATTGTGGTCACAAAGAGGCTTTATGACCTCTTCAGGGTCACCAGTGAAAAATGGTGAAAGAATAAGAGAATTGTTACATGCTATCCAGTTACCAGGAAAAGTAGCAGTGGTAAAATGCAGTGCACACTCGAAATCACAAGACTTTGTTTCTTTGGGAAATGGATATGCGGATCAAGTCGCAAGGTTTTGCGCATTGAACTGTATATTGTTCAGAGACGAATGGAATTTGATAAGTGAGCCAGAACTTGAACCAAGTGAAGCCTTTGCTCAAAAAGTCGCAGACACAATAGAAAAATTAAAATTCCTACAAAATAATGTTAGTAAGGATGAAAAACTCTAATGGAGTAAATTGCAATGCGTAAAGAAACCAGATGATTTGTGGGTTTCAAGTGAAGGGAGATTAGTTTTGCCAGATAGTCTTTTGACGCAAATAGCTAGGTTATACCATGGACAAGCACACATTGGAAGAGATGCCATGATTAGATTATTCAAAATTGATTGGTTTAATCCCAAATTCTGCCAAGTTGCTGAAGCAGCTTGCCATCGTTGCATCATTTGCCAACAAATGAATGCAGGGAAGGGAACCGTAGTAAATTTCAGCCACATTGGAAGAGCAGGTGGGCCATTCAACAGGATGCAAATGGATTTCATTGAGATGCCTATGCATGCAGGCAGGCTTGAAATATGTGTTGGTGATTGTGTGTATTTTTAGTCACTGGATTGAAGCATACCCTACACTCAGAAATGACAGTCTCACAGTTGCAAAACTACTCTTGAGAGAACTAATACCACGTTTCGGATTCCCGATCTCTTTAGAATCAGATAGTGGAAGTCACTTCAATAACGAAGTAATCAAATTACTATGTGCAGCATTGAACATTGAACAAAAATTGCATTGTAGCTACCGCCCTGAAGCATCAGGACTAGTGGAGAAAATGAATGGCACGCTGAAATCAAGAATGGCGAAAATATGCGCATCCACAAACTTGAAATGGCCTGACGCGTTGCCTTTGTTGTTAATGGCAATGAGAAACACACCTGATAGAAAAACTGGACTATCACCACACGAAATTCTCTTGGACAGGGCCATGAGACTTCCACCAGTTCCTGCAAATGCTCTTGTAAATATTTAGGATGATATGGTATTGGACTACTACAAAGGTCTGGCTGATGTGGTCCGCTCTTTTTCTCACCAGGTGGAGGCAACCACCTTGCCACAGATCCAAGGTCCAGGACACGCCCTGAAAGCAGGTGACTGGGTTGTGATAAAGAAGCACGTGAGGAAGTCGTGTTTGGAACCCCGTTGGAAAGGACCTTTTCAAGTGATTCTGACAACTACCACCACTGTGAAGTGTGCGGGAGTTCCCAACTGGATTCATGCCAGTCACACGAAAAGGGTGACGTGTCCCACAGAAGAGGAAATTGAAGCACTGAAATTACCAACAACTAACAGGAAAGTACCAGACACTGAGACAGAACGAAGAGAGCCTGAAAGCGAACAAGAAGAAATTGAGACAGAAGAAATATTCTCTGAGGAAGACGAAGTCGATCCTTTTGAGGACAACAGAGAAGAAGCCTCAGGAGGTGACAAAGATCCTATCTCAGGTGAAGAAGCAGGAGAGCCTAATAAGAGGAGGGCTTTCCCAGAAGCAGACGATACAGGAAAAGAAGGAGAAGACTTGACTTATCTCCCAGGTGAAGGAGACAAGGCAGAGCAAAGTGAAATTGTTCCAATTCTTCCAGAACCGTTTGCAGGTCAATCAGGTGAAAACAACGCGAAACGGAGACAAAGCATATCAAAGACTAAAGAAACATTGAACGAAAACAAATTGCCAAAATTGAAGGAGAAAAGAAAGGAAGTGTCTATCATAACCACATCAAATGAAGAAAAAGACACAGCCAAAGAACAAGACATAAGCGAAAGGGAATCGAAAGGAGATGCAAAATTGAAAAGGAAAAGAATACTGAGCAAAAGATATTCTGGTCCAGAGTGGGCATACACAGCCACTAACGATTGGTCAGATGAATTTCTATCTCTTAGTCTTGAAAACGAAGAAGCAGAACAACACTTTGGTACTTGAAAAGTGAAATTTCTTGAACATTACTGAATAAGACATTGATAACCTGACTGACTTTTGAAACCGATTTTGAGACAAAGCTGCTAAACCAATAAGAGACTAAGGGCCATATGTACAAACACATTTTCCCATAGACACAGAATGGGCAAAACTGCTTGCTACATCTGGCCCTAAGCTGCTAAAGAAAACCGTGTGAACTTTGACCTCGTTCATCCTTTTTATATATATATATCTGCAAATTTGATTTGATAAAGTGTCTTCAGCTTTCTGATTTTATATAGATCATGACAGACAGTACTACACAAGGACATAAAATGAAATATTGTAAATACATGTGTATAGGTCTAATAATTGCATGTGTACTAATAATTATGGCAATAATTCTTGGAATGCATGGAGGGAATGAAAGAGACGCGAATGATGCTTCTATTTTTAAAACTACTACTGAATTAACTCCTTTGAAGAAACTCGAACAAGACGAAAAATATTTACACGACATGAGAGAACTCTCCTCTAATGTCTTCTATCGCTTGCTGAATGAGTATGTTGAGACAATGGACGCGAAAGATTGTTATGTATGTACACAAATACCTACCTCAGTAATAGAAGGGGTGACATATCATAGCATGCCCCTTACGTATGGAATAACATGTAGTCTGTTACTAACCAGATTTTATGGCCAAGAGTATATTCAATACTTCTATTCCAATCATGATGTCGTATTTTTATATGTCCCCATAATAGAGTACTTGAGTAAAGTAGCAAGAGATTATTATATAAAATTAGTTAGGGGTTTCTTTGAACCATTATCACCTTTTTCCACAGTTCACGCTCATAAAGAAAACCTTACATGCTTGATTTCACCCGTAGAGAAAAGCTTTTTAGATCACACTGAAGATAGAAGGAAAATAGTAAAGGAAAAATGAAAAAAAGAGTTACATAAAAGGACATCTGTAGATAACTATGCTTTTGCCGCAATAAAGACACAAGGGAAACTAGCTTTAGATGCAATACACATATGGAAACTTTGTATATATATTGACCTAAATCATACTATGACACAATCTTTGTAGGAACAAGTGAATGTAAACACATGTTTTTATGCCAGAGTAAATGGACGTTCATGTATATTATATTTGTGGACTTAATGCCTATTATCGTCTTCCAAATGGATGGTATGGGAGATGTTATTTGGGAATAGTATTTCCAAAGATTTATCAACTAGACGTCTTAAAGAAATTTCTAAAGCTGTCTGAATTACATCGTATTCAGAAAAGGGTGACAGCTTCTGGTGTGGTAGGAGATATTTGGAGCAATAATTCCTTCAGTAGGAGTTATATTGAATTCAATCAAAATACGAAAGTTGTCTACTGTAGTAGATAACATGCTGACAAATTTCTCAGGTGCAATGACCCTGATGGATACTGAACTTGCTGCAGAAAGAGCTATGACTCTTCAAAATCGGCTTGCTTTAGATATTCTTTTAGCAAAGAATGGCGACGTTTGCAAAATGCTTAGTGCACGTCACTGTTGTTCATATATACCAGACAACAGTAGACAAATTAGAAATATGCTTACAAATTTAACTAACGATAGTGCAGATTTGAAAGAACTGAAAGAACCAGGAGTATGGGAAAAGGTTGGAAAAGGATTTGCTTCCATGGGAAATTGGCTCAGGAACATTTGGAACGGAATATTACTGAAAATAGTAAAAGGGATATTAATAATATTAATTTGCTTAATAGGTATTTGGGGAATATGGAAAGCTATTAAAATATTAAAATCAAGAAACAAGAGAAGAATAGAAAAGAAAGAACAAAAGAAAATGGTAGAATTATACAGGGAAAAATCAAAGGGAGTGAGGAGGAAAAGGGAACTGACTGAAATGCCAAATTACTAAAACAGAATTTTAATGAAATAAAATTTGTGATGGAAGATTTAATGTGATGAGATAATTAATCATCAGAGGAGGGATTGATGAAGCAGAAAAAGAAAGACTAACAAACATTCATATATCATGTAACAAAATCGTACAAGGCAATGTGATTTTAGCAAAGAAAAATAATGTATGTAGGAAAATGTGCCCACGAAGTAGATCACCATTATTATAAACAAGCTTAATTAATCATGAAAAATCGACAATGTAGTAATCCGTCATAATTGCAGATGTATTTTATGATTTTCTTGTTGAAACTGTTATATGCTTGGCCTAAATTTAGCAGAGGCTTTGGCCTAGTTGCCTGGTCTCAATTTTAACTGCGTAGTTTTCACTTGTATTAACAAAGACGTGTTTTAAACTTTAAAAGCTGTATTTTTCCAGTAGAATGACTAATACACTTATCTCAAAAGTTGCGTGCTAGGCAAGTTTCATCCCCTTCGAAGCAAGGTCAGTTTCTGCAGGTGCAGACAATAAAGACACTGATACAGAATTAATTGGCAAACTTTGTTGCTACTTGTGTTCCAAAACTCCAAGGACACCTTATGCGTAGGTGAACATTAAGAGAAGGACACTATTCATTGGTTAAAGAGAAACCACCGCATGGACCCTCCAATGGAAGACCCTGAAGAATTTGGAACGTTTTCTTACTTAAACCCACCGGACAAAGAGAAGCCAGCCATTTTCTTTGATGCCTTTTTGAAGCCAGATTCAAGAAGCCATTTTGATGTCACTTTGATGCTTTTTCTCTATCCCAGAGAAAGAGAGACTTTAAAGAATTCTCACCCTAGAGACTTTAACTTTAACTTTACCCCGTCTTGCCCATACGATAACTCTTGCCTCATTTTCCTTGCTGCGGCAAGGAAAACATGACTTAAACTTTGCCCCTTTGAAATCTGCCCCATGCTGATCACACCGGTACCTGAAGGACGAAGACTTACCTTGAATGCTGATTGTATTTGGTAATTATGAAAGAATAAATGTATTATTCATTGTATTTTCCTTCTTAGGAACCAACTGCTTATTTTGACAGAGCCTAAGCTAGAAGTTTTCTAAATTTATGTTGATTAAATTCATTTTCGCATGAAGCCCCACATGCCAATGCTAATCAGAGGTTAGTTGAGGTATTCATTTGATGCACCATGCTGAATTGAAATCTTGTTATGCTGACCAATGTATGCAATTAGTCAAATTCAGTTACTTTTCTTAGTAATTTGCATTGCTATAACCAAGTGCATTATAATCCAGATTTTGCGTAGATTGCGTTTCTTCCGTCGTTATGGACAGCTAGTAATGTTCGTATATGTATATCATTTGATTTTGAGACTTACTTATATTGTGTTAGCTTTGTTAATATAGGAAAATAAACTCGTTAACCTTTAATAAACAGGTGTGGTTATTCATGACTGAAAGGTCATGGTGTGTCTAATTACTGATTTTCCGTTGAACTAATTAGTTGTTTAATTACTAATTAAGTATTGGTTATTTATTATAAATGGTTATTGATTATTGATTTGAGGGATCCGACAATTCTTTGGATGAGGAGAACCCAACCTGGTCAAAAGGTTCACCGACCTCCGGCATGTCCAAGTATAAGTAATTTATAAGGACTGGACGCGCTATCACTAGTAAAATATTAAGCGGGCATTACTTAGGATACAACAATGCCGTTTGACTTTAACTCTGAGTTACATCGCTCAAATTTCATTTATGCCTAGACATGAGATAAAGCACAAAACAACATTAGTCTACAGAAAAACGCCACTCTGGAGTCTGTGATACAAAGCAGAACTATGACACGGTCCCCTCACATTGAATCCTACTCGATCTTGGTACGTGAAGGATGTAGTCACCGCGGTCCTGTTAACTCACGGCGACCTTGTTGGTTACACACAGCATTGTGCACCACAGCCATTTTTAACCACTCAACAACGATTGGTCCTACTTTCATTTCGATGAACACGCTCATCAGGTTCTTTGGTTCGCCAGCTTTGAGTGGCTAGGAAAAGGGTCTTAAAGAGCCCAAGGTTATATCTAGGTCTTCTAAGAAAGCATGGGAGTGAGCTCCCTGTATTAAGATTCATAGTTTCAACATTGTTTTTATCAATAAGCCTGGGTAAAAGGAGCTAACACACGGAGGTTATAGAAGTACATGAAAAACCATCTTAGTTGGGTCCTTATTCAGTCCTGCGCCATTAGCTTGATCACTATTTGAAGTTCAATATACTGGTCATGGAATTTCCTCATTAGTTAATGCCTTAATATAATCAAAGGCTGGGAAATAAAAATAACAAACTCCAACCCACCATTCTGTGACCTCCTTATCTAGTTACTGGTACCCCAAACAAAACAGAAATCTACAAGGGGCCAAGCTCTAAAAATGACCATGACTGAGCCACAAGGGAACAAATATATAGATTAGAGGAAAGATTTAGAAGAAATTCATTTCCAAGAGATTTTTTAGGGAAAGTTTCCTTCACCCTCACAACCCCCTATTCTCTATTCTAGATACTGATGTATGGGTACATCAAGCTATCTGTTGCTCAGCATGTTCAAGGGACATCACAGTTTTAGGTGGATATTAAGTTACTGTAATCATAGCCAAAGTCAGGTTCAAAAATACAGTATCCCATATATTTTACGGAAATTTATAGCAACCAAATATGTAACTCAGTGTCCTTATTCAAACCCATTTTCACTGTATTACAGTTCAAAATCATGGTGCTTTCCCGTTTGCGTAGTTGATTTTTGCATATCACCTTCTCTGGGATTTCTTTTCAGTTTCTCAATCCCGAAAAAGAAGGTGTTTTTTAGGGTCGAGTCTGCATAGCATGCGCTTGGGCATGTGTATCGCTTGCGAGACGCTCTAGTAGTTAGAAAAGGGCTCGGAGCCCAACCCATGTCACGTCAGTGTCTTTCATGGGTTCGTGGGCTTGCCTTTTAAAATCTGCTTGCTTTCATTAGTAGAAGGCATGCATACGTCATGCCTTTTTGGGTGATTAGCCCTCCTCGAGCGCAGCGACCAAGTACTGAAAACATACGAAGCTCGCTGTTTCCCATCCAGTTTGTGGACTACTTTTTCTCTTTTT
This sequence comes from Pleurodeles waltl, assembly GCF_031143425.1. NCBI lineage: Eukaryota > Metazoa > Chordata > Amphibia > Caudata > Salamandridae > Pleurodeles > Pleurodeles waltl. Next base: position 864,704,606 of record NC_090439.1, on the reverse strand, counting down.
TCGCAGCACTGTCTCGCTTGTTTAGCAGCGCGATCGCGCTCGTGTTCTTTTGCATTTAATGAGGCAAGAAAAGTCCGGTTGGGAGCTTACAAATGCTAATAGCTCTAACTCGGAGAAATGCGAGACTCATTGCAATGCAAATGCTTGTTTTTATGGGGATGAAATTTCATAAAGTGTTCTACCAGTGGTTGTTTCTAATCCTATTTTTGTATGTTGTGGTAATGCTCTTGCATTCAGTGTTTAATTGTACTTCCAATGTAATTTTTACCACACAGACAAAGTATATTGTATACCACATGGGTACTTTCACAGTTGATCCAGTCCCTGAGTTGGATTTTGGGATCATTTATTGTGTAACACGTGGTTTTGTTCAAGCCCAGTTTGTAAACAGAGCAGATCATACAAGTGTAAAATCCAGTAGGTTTTTTCGAAACGTTTGCTGTTTTCCTTCCTTTGTTGAAGTACAGAGTCTTTGTTTCAAGTTTGGTGCTCTCCTGAAACTCATTTGTGGGAAAGATTCACTCTCATCCTGTAATTGTGTGTGCAGTTTTAAAAGTGACCAGTGTTGTCTCAGTGTTCTACGAATATGGTGGTGGCCATTATTATATGCAGTGATGAATTGGATTGTTTTTGTTGTACTATCTTTGTAGTTGCATCTTGTAGAAGTAGGGTTCTATCCATCTTTCTGTTTCATGCATTGTTTTGATCAATGATGTTTCATCATATCCTCTTCTTTTGAGACGGTCTATAAGTTCCACTGCCTTTTGCCTGTAGGCCTCCCGTCCACTACAGTTTGTTCTTGTTCTCTGTTACTCTCCCTGGGGTATATTTTGGATTGAGGTTTTGGGGTGACAGCTCATAGCATGCAAGATGGAATTGGCTGCTGTTGTTTTCTTATGTGGACAACTCTGCAACTTATTTTGGTCAATATATATTTTGAGGTCCAGGAAGTGAATTGCTTCCATGGATGTGGAATACATCATTCATTTTTGGATAACTCCAAGACATACTCTTGCCAGATCATTAAAATGTCATCAATGTATCTTGTCCAAGTGATAACATTGCTTGTGAAATCTCTTGTGCCACAGCCAATATTTTTAACTTCACCCATAAATATACATGTGTATGGGGGTGCAAATTTGGCCCCCATCACTTTACCTTGTTGTTGTAAGAAAATTGTCCCTCTGAATAGGAAAACGTTGTTCTGGAGACACTGCGCTAACATTTCTATTATTATTTGGTTTCTTTCAAGAAATTGGACTGATCTTGTGGAAAGCACTTTTCTCACTGCTTCTAAACCATCTGGATATTTAATTGATGTGTAGAGACTTACCACATCTATTGTGGCAAGTATGTAGTTGGGTTGTCAATCAATATTTTCCAATTTGTGTAGTATGTCCTTCGTCTCCCTTACGTATGATGGTGAGTTCTTAATGAACAGCTGAAGTTCATTGTCTATATATTTCCACCCCGTCTAGAGCAGATTGAAGGATTCCTGCAATAATGGGTCACCCCTTTGGGGGAAAGCCTGGTTTGTATATTCATGGGAGTACATACAATGTCACCATTGCAGGTTTTTTTATGTACAGGAATTGTCTTTCTTCAAAAATGATAAGACATTTGTTGTAATATTTATCTAGTAATTCTAATAAGCTTCTTCGCATATTTGGTATTGGATTAATTGACAGTTTCTTATAGCATGTAATATCTTCAAGTTGCCAATTAACCTCCTTTATATACTCATCTTCATGTAGACGGAACAACATTACCCCCTTTATCTGCCTCTTTTAAAATTAGGTCTGATCTACCTCTTAGTTCCTCAATGGCCCTTTTCTGTTGCTGTGAGGTGTTAGAGGGCAGGCATTTCTTTTACTTGGTATTTTTCCAATTTTCCTTTTCCAGATCCTCCAAAACTGCTGTGCAAAAGAGGTCGATTGTATTCCTTGGGTGTAGGACCGGTGTAAACGTTGGTTTTGGAGAAACTTTATTGATTGCTGTTATGTGTGATATATCAATGTCCAGTTCAGTTCTGCTGCTGTTTTCATCAAACTCACTTGATCACCCATAGTATCTTCTTCCAAAAGATTTGTAGGAAGATTAATGTTTTCAAGATCTTGTAATGTGAGATCACTCGTGGTTAGTTGTCCAAGACTGGATGTCCTGACTGCTGGTTTATCCGAGAAGAACACTTTTAGTTTCAAATGTCTTATAAATTTGAAACAGTCTATTTTAGTTTTTCAAGGATCCCATTGCATTGTGGTGCAGAAAGGCAAGCCTTTTTCCAATATATCCTGTTGCGGTTTGGTCAAGTTTTGTTGAGTTAGATTGTACACTAGTTGGTTATAGGATCTTTGTTTTTGGTTAATTCTCTTTTTTTTCATTCTCGTTTGTACTCCAGAAGTTGATGGTGTGCTTGGTCCAATATTTGGTGGACGGGTTCTGGTATCAAGTTTGTTTTGATAGCCTAACTTGTGTCTTATAATTTCTTCGTAAAAATGTACCCATGTTTTGTCAGTGATGTGTACAATATCTCCTCCTGTAGAATCCACATCCGAAGTAAGTGATGTTTAATGGGGAATCACACCTGCGACTGAGCACCAGCATGTCAGGTGGATGCGACCACGGAATGGTAATCTCTTTGAAAGTATATATATATATATATATATATATAGAGAGAGAGATATTACCTACTGGCAGTCACCAGTAGGTAGTTATAGTTAGGACCTAGTTTCTATAGAAAAAGCTGTTTTTGCTTGCCTATATCTTTGGCACCGCTTGGCGAATCTTCATGAAATTTTCCCAAAAACGTCAACAGTCACGTGAGCTGCTGTCTGGAAAATATCAGGATGATCCGTCAAGTGGGGGCTGAGATAAAGGGGGGTGAAATTTAGAGAGTTTCAAATGTTAATTCCCATACAAAAAATTGAATAGCGATAGCGCAAAAAACACTAGAAGGAATTACACCAAATTTGGCAGAAAGGTAGCTCTTGGTCCAGAAAGAACCGTTTTTGTTATTTGGTGTAAATTCATTCAGCAGTTTTTAAGAAATTTAAGAAAATCTAAATTTGTAGATATAGGGAGGTGAATGATTTGCCACCCCTCCCGATCTTGTGCAGAGATCTGATTGGCTGACAACACTTCAAACAAGGAATTGTTGTCAACCATCTTGGGACTTGGCTTGAGGCGAGTCCCAGAAATTATTTTGAAAAGAAATGAAAAGAGGTCAGGGTAGGGACATCCTGACCCCTTAGCTGTGGTGCTGTGGTCCCAAAGGGACCTCCCCGAGCTAAAAATTGAATCTGCGGTAACAATAAAAAAAAATTAAAAAAGCAAAGGCTTATTTTCATGTAAGCCCCCGGGTGGGCCAGGTCCCGGGGGCATTCTTTTTAGTAGCGGGGGCCATCTGGCCCTCTCAGAGCCATTGGGACCACCACCTCCCAGTGGCGAATAAGTAAATATGAGCTGGGGGCACGCGGCCCCCCTGCCCCGGGGACCACCACCCACAGGGCTAAAAATGCTCTCATAATGTGGGGGAGGCCTTGTGGCCTCCCTCACAGCCCAGGGGACCACCACCACCTCTCCAGGTGCAGCCAAGCCACACAAAGCACTCCGTTGTTTGACAGGGGGAACCTGTGAAGCAGGTCCTGCTGTCAAACAGAGAAGCTTTCGTCTCTGTTCCCTGCACACGTACAGGGGACAGAGATAAAATGCTTCAGCAAGGCTTTCCTCGCAGTGCCAGGTAGCCCGTGGATGGCGTTTTCATAGCTTATTGTAATAACAACAATAAGAAACGTGTAGGGACCATGGGGGAGCCATTGAGATCTTCCTCGTAGTCCCAGATAGCCCAAGAAGGGCTAAGGAAAAAGAAAGAATAGCTCAGTGTGAAGGCTGCAGTCCAGCCAGGCTCGCATCCTTTTTTTTTTTTTTTTTTTTTTTTTAAGCACAAGGTATTTTAACATTTTAAAAATGACAGATATATATTTTTTTCTTTTAATTTTTACAGAAATATCTAATTCTAAGTATATCATACATCAAAGGCTAAAAAACTATCCATCTCTCTCCCTCTCACTTTCTCTCTCTCTGTCTCTTTCATTCTATTTCTCCCACTCACATACCCACTCAAACACTTACACACCCACTCACAGACCCACTAAAACACTCATGCACCCACTCACAGACCCACTCACAGCCTCGTGCACCCACTCAAAGCCCCAGTAAGACCCTCACACACCCACTCTCAGACCCACTAAGATAGTTATGCACCCATTCACAGACCCACTCAGGCTCTCACACATCCATTCACAGACCTATTTACAGCCTCATGCACCTACTCACAAGCCCGCCCACACAATGACACACCCACTAAACACTGTAGTATGCACTCTCACACTCAGACACTCTCACATCCCCTCTCACCCCCAGATACACCCTCTCACACCCATTCTCACACCCAGAGAGGCTGCAGCCAACTCCTGCAGTGCATTCACCTTCCATAAATTATGGCACTCATAACATCTTTGATAACATAATTGATAATATCAATGTAATATTTGCAGCAAGATTTTTGATGAAAAAACTGTGCATGGCGGGGGCGCGATTTATAGTTACCTTAGGGCATGAAGGAGAGTTACCTGAGGTAACTCTAATTGTAACTGGTGAATTTCTATGGTTTTGTGCGTTTAAAATGTGAGCCTAACTATAACCTCCCTGTAACCTTTGTTTTTTTAAGTGAATCTATATATATATATATATATATATATATATATATATATATATATATATATATATATATATACATACATAAAGTTTATTATTAGTTACTAGTGATAGCCAGTAGGTATTTATAGTTAGGAAGAACTTTTCCCATAGAGAAAATATTTTTTGTTTTGCTAATAACTTTAGTGCCATTTTAATGAATCTTTGCACAATTTTCAAAACTAGTATGGAAGTTCAATCAGCTGCTGTCTGGAAAGTTTTGGGGTGATTTGTCAAGTGGGAGCCGAGAAAAAGGGGCGGTCCCAGACTCTTTTACTTCATGCAATGTCAATGGGGATTTTGCAGGATTTAGACACAGTTACAGCCCGAACCACTGAACGGAATTACACCAAATTTGGCAAAAGGCTAGTTCTCGGTATGCAGATTGTGCATTTGTTGATTTGGGGTAAATATTTTCAATACTTTCTGAGTTTTTAAGGGAAGAAAAATATAGATATCTAGGGATGCGGATCCTTTGTGGATCAGGGGATCTGCGCGGACCCGGGGGGATCTGCAGATCTGGGCGAAAAGCAAGGCCCTGATTGTCTGGATGAAACCTAAAAGGAGAGTTGTGGCCGGCCATTTTGTGTCTTGCCTGGGCCCCCGAGGAGAAAGCATAAATAAAAACACACATAATGGGCCGCTGAGGGACCCTTCATGGGCAAAAAATAGCCCAATTATAAATTTTTGGGGCCAATCAGCAGATCCATTGTGGTGCACAGGGCAACTCCCAATGTAAATCCATGATTAATCTGCAAATCCAAAGCCCAATGGGGAAAAAACCTCACACACCATACACCCCTGCTGCACACGGCCAAATGCCATGTGTAGTGTGGGGTTAGCCGCAGCACCTGGTCATACAGTAATTATATATTACTTGACATTAAAAAAACACAGAAATTCAGCAGTTATAGTTGTATCTACAGTTCTACTTATCTGAAGAAACTATAACTGTGCTATTAAGTAACTTTAAGCCACGATTTATAGCTTCTTAACATAAGTATAACTATGACTGCTGAATTTCTATGGGTTTGAGTGGGTAAAACATCAACCTAACTATATCGTCCCTGTAACCTTAGTTTTTTTCAGTAAATATATATATATATATTACCTAGTGGAGGTAGTTATTGGTAGGATTACGTTCCTATACAAAAAAGCGTTTTTTTACTTGCCTATATCTTTGGTACCACTAGACGAATCTTCACGAAAATTTCCAAACAAATTTCCCTATTCCATCAGCTGCTGCCTGGAAAGTTTTGGGGAGATCCGTTTTGGAGGGGGGGGCGAGAAAAAAGAGGGGTCCCAAAACACTTTTTTCCCATTCATTTTTCATAGGGATTTTGAACAGCAATAGCGCAAAAACTACTAAACTGAATTACACCAAATTTAGCAGGAAGGAAGTTCCTGGTCCGGAAAGCGTTCTTTTTTTGTTTTGGTGTAATTCCGTTCAGTAGTTTTTTGAGAAATTAAGGGGAAAACAAATTTGTATATCTAGGGACGCGACCCCTAACGATCTCGTGCTGAGAACTGATTGGCTGATAACACTTCAACAACAGAAGCTGTTGAAGTGTTGTCAACCATCTTGGGGCTTGGCTTCAGCTGAGTCCCAAAAAAAACAACAAAAAAAAACAAAAGGGGCCAGGGTATGAACACCGTGGCCCCTTAGCTTTAGTGGTGGGTCCCAAAGGGACCCCCCACCGGGCTAAAAAGCATTATTTTTGTTGATTGTACAAGCAGAGACGCAGTGGATTTGTGAATCAGCTCATAAAATCACAAACACGCTTGATTAGTCTAATGCCCCCGCATGGGCCGAGTACGGGGCCTTTTAAAAAAAAAAGAAATGGGAAGGAGGGACCTGTGCCCCCGCTGCCCTGGGGACCACCACTCTCTGGGGCAAACGTTTAAAAAAAATAAAGGGGATCCCTATAGGACCCCTGAGCCCTGGAGACCACCACCCCTGGGGCTGAGATCTAGTTTGAGGGGCCCTGGAGGAGCCTCTGATGGCCCTGGGGACCACCAGCCCCAGGGCCGGCTCCTACTATGTCTCGGGGTGCCCACCCCCAGGATATAGCTGTTTGCTGTGGCTTGGCTACAGGTCTGCAGCCAGGCCACAGCAAACACTTTGGGTTTTGACAGCGGGACCTTTAAAGCAGGTCACGCTGTCAAAATCCGAAGCTTTTATCTCTCCTCCTGCCCGCGTGCAGAAGGCAGAGATGGAATGCTTCAGCAAGCAGGGAGCTGCTGTCAAAGCAGCTAGGTGCTTACGGAAGCACTGGCACTGTGGGATAAGCCTTAAGGCTTCCCCTGCAATGCCAGGGGCATTGTTCTAAACAAAAATAAATAAATAAAGTAGGGACTGCGGGGGGAGCCTCTCTCGTGGTCCCACTTTGCCCGTAAAGGACTTTATGATAGAAATTGAATAAATAAATAAAAAAAGTAGGGGCCGTGGGAGAGCCGTTAATGGATCCCACCGTGGTCCCTGCTTTGTGATATATTTTTTTTACTACAAAGCCCACAAAGGGCTAAAATAAAATAGAAAACCCCCATAGCTTAGTGTGAAGGTCGCAGAACTTCACACTGAGCTATGGGGATTTGAGTCCAGCTGGACTCATTTTCCTTTATTTTTTAATTACATTTTTTTAACTTTTTTAAATATATTAAATTCATTTCTTTGTTAAATCTAACAAAAATATCTCATTCTAAGTATATGAGATTTTAAAGCCTAAAAAATCAAATCTCTCTTTCTCTCTCACCTTCTTTCTCTCTTTCTGTCTTTCTTTCAATCAATTTCTCACACACCCACTTAGACACTTATCCACCCACTCACAGACCCACTCACGCACTCACTCACAGACCAACTGACACCATCATGCAGCTACTCAGAGACCTGCGCACAGACTGACACACCAACTAAAACACTGACGTATGCACTCTCAAACCGAGACAGACAATCTGACAGCCACTTCCACCCCCAGATACACCCTCTCACATCTATTCTCACACCCTGAGAAGTTGCGGCTAACTCCTGTCGCGCACGGCGAAAGGGCTGTGCACAGTGTGGGTTTGGGTGGTTCGGGAATGTTGCCCGCAGGGTCTGGCTGCTGGCCAGGTCTTGCAGGCAACCTCCTCTGCGCATGGGTGAAGGACATGCACAGTTGGGTGCTTATAAGGGGTTGGCCTCAGGGCCTGGCCTGTGGCTAACTGCTGCCATGCACGTCCAAATGCCATGTGCTGCAGTGGTTGACTGTTTGTGTGGATGATGTCATCAGTGATGTCATATAAGATGTCATCAGTGATGTCATCAGTGTCACTGACCATGTCATGAGTGAGGTAATATGTGAGGTCATAAGCAGTGCATTACAGGAGCACCGGTTATAGTTAGCTGAGATAGCTATAACTCCTGAATTTCTACGGTTTTGTACGAATAAATTGAGAACCTAACTATAACGTCCATGTAACCTTTGATTTTTACAATGAATTTCTAAGTTTTTTTAAATTCTGTTTCCTAATTATAACATCCATGTAACCTTTGTTTTTTTCAGTGAACATATATATATTATATATATAAATGTGTTCATTTGTTTCTTGGGGATGTTTTAAAGAGGCAAAGCAGGATAAAGCAAGTTGATCTTGAAAGCCTGGCAATGTGTGATATGTGAACCTTTAAAGTACAATATTACAATGTTATTGCATTACATTGTTCTGCATTTTTTTGTATCTAAAACTCATTTGCCACATGTGCTTCATGGTTTGAACTAAAACACAACCCTGCTTTTATTGAGCGATGTTTCCGAAAATGGAAGATTGTCATGTGTTCTGCATCTTTCTAAAAACATCAGAAAATCTTTAAATCTGACTTGCAAGTCTGTGTTGAGTTCCTCCCATTCACAATAATGCAAAGAGACAGAAATGGTGGTATATAAGCAGAAATGAAGGAGAGAAGAGTTACCAGCATTTTATATTTAGCTTACAATGCCACTCCAGCATTTTCAATGATTCGAAATGTTGTTTATAGCATTAAAGATAATTACATGGAATACCCATAAATATCACATGCATTTGCTCCAGAAAAAAAGAACAGAAAAGTAATGAAAGCATATGTTACACATTCAGTAGGAACTGGAAAGATAACCCCATGCTGAGCAGTTCCTTTCCAACAAATTACCCTTTGCATATAATATCCCTTACAAGCAGAGCCTTTTAAAAATGTTCTGAGAGTGGAAATTAATTAGTTATTGAAATGACTTCTCAATGACAAGCTGTGAGCTTTTATCTGCAGTCAGATAAACACAATATCAAGGGATTCGAGTGCGCCAGTATCGTATTGTTTGAAGTGTCTCAATCAGAAAGTATGGCAAATGGACTTACGCATCAAATGACAACTGACCAAACCTTGAACTGAACATTGGGGGCAGACCCACAGCATTACCAAGCAAAGACACACAAAGTAAGCGAATGAACGAACGAGTGAATGAATGAAGACATCTGACTAGTGCCTTCTAACTGGAAAAGAAATAGCTGTGCACTTGGAGATAAGAAAAATGCTAATTTGTACTGGGATTAATAATGCTGCTACCTAATTCACTAGACTAAGCAATAGGGCTGTTTTGGTGGTAGGAGAAAACCCCAAACGCGATCCTTGCTCGGCGCCCACTGTTCAAATAAAAAAAAACTTTCAAGTACGGTCACCCTGGAAGTACAGCCCAGCTAGATGGTCATCTTTCTACATGGCCACTTTACACAGACTCCCACTGTGGAGGTAAGCAGTAGGGCTCCACACAGTCAGGCACCTCTACCTCACACAGTCAGCAAGGTGGGCCTCCACCTGATGAACCAGCTAGCACACCCACAAGGGTCAGGAAAGTTATTGCAACATTATGACCAACAAGATCACACCAAATCACACCAAACACAGCTGGTTGGGTCCCCCACCAATTGTGAGGTGTTAAATCTTTAGGATAAAAACCACTACTGGTTTCAGGCACCATATAATCACAAGAGTCCTTGCACCCTGTCGATCAGACTTTTCAGTCGGAAAACCCTAATTAACAGGGAAATATTATCTGGATGCACAATGACATTATTAATTCACCTGACATTACAAAGAAATTCACTGGGTAAAAAAAGGGACAGTCTAATAAGCTATTTAGGCCCTCCTAACAACTGTGTCCCGTGTGGTAAGACAGGCTTGTAGGAAATTGGGCTACTGGTTGGTGGGGGACGAAACCCTACTGAAGCAGCAACCAGAATTCCTCTCAGGGTGAAGTCACAAGCAAACATCAAATTAGCCTGTGCTTAATCTTCTGGTACCTTGGCACAAAGCAGTAAGGCTTAACTTAGATGCAATGTGTAAAGTATTTATGCAGCACTTCAAACAGTAATAAAGCAAGAGCACAACACTAGGAAAATCCCAAGCCATTTAGAAAAATGGAGCAAAATGAAACAAATTATTTGAGACCAAAATGACACAATCTAATCAGTAGAACTGAATACATTAAATTTTAAATATTTAAGTGAAAATAGTGTTTAAAAGTACTAACGGACAATTACGGTTATCTGGTTATGCCAGGCCATGAAAAAGTTGCAAGTACAGGCTGACCAGGAAGGGGTGCGGGCCAGATACAGGGACTAAGTTAGATCTTATGAAGAAAGTACATTAAATCCGGGTTGCAGAGAATTGCAAGATTCCACCGGGAGGATGCATTATGGACCGAAGAGGTGCGATGCAAAGTACTGCATTGAAGATGTGTCACATGGCAGTGATTTCAGGGAGCTAAAGGATTGAGACGCAAGGTCCTGCACCAAAGATGTACTGCACAATGGTGGATCTGAGGAGTTGCGGGGCCGCGATGCGAGGAGGTCCTGCTTCAAGGAGGCATTGTGCAACTGCGGTTCCAAAGAGCTGCAGGGTCCTGTGTTGTAAATGCATTGTGCAGTGGTGGTTTCAATGTGGGATGTGATGCGAGGTCCTGCATTGAGGATGTGTTATGCAGGGGTGTTTAAAGGGAGCTGCGTGCTGTGATGCAAGGTCCAGCACCAAGGATGTGTCACATAGCAGCGGTTCTGAGGAGTTGTGGGGCTGTGTTGCAAAGTCCTGCATCAATGATGTTCAATTGTGGTAGTTGACAGCTCCGCCCCCTAACATGTCAGAAATGACCCATCCTGCCAAAACCACTTCCCGCTTTGTCTCACTGTCAGGAAATAATACACAAAGACCAACTGTCAGCTTCATCTAGTCACGCGCCCCAGGATGCAGGGACCAAATGGTAGGGTCAAGAAAATGCCAAATTTCTAAAGTGCCATTTTCAGAATGGTGACTTAAAAACAAGGTTTATTTTTAAAGAGAGTTTTAAATTACAATTCTTTAGACACCAAACTAAAATTCTTATCTGCTCTTAATTGAAAGTTATCACTTATGAAATGTAATACAGTAACCCAATACTGGAGTAACCAGAAACAGTAACCTACCTTCTGGAGAGGTAGGGCTTGAAGTAGTGAAAAACAAATTTAAGAATTGTTCACTACCAAGATGAGTAAAGTTAAAAGTACACATCTAGCTTTTTAAATATACAATACTCGGCCCTATGGGCTGTATAGAACCTACCAAGGGGGACTTATATGTGTTACAAAGAAAGGTGTAGGCCTGGCAAAAGGTTTATTTTCCCAGGTTGAAATGGCAGTTCACAACTGCACACACAGGCTGCAATGACAGGCCTGAGACACGTTTACAAGGCCACTTAAGTGGGTGTCACAATACGTGCTGCAGGCCCACTAGTAGCATTTAATTTACAGGCCCTGGGTACATTTAGCACCAAAGTACTAGAGACTTACCGGTAAATTAAATGTGACAATCAGGTATAAGCCAATATTACCTTGTTTTAAGGAGTGAGCACATGCACTTTAGCTAGCCGTTACAGAATCCTAGGGCTAACAAGAAACAAGATCAGCAAAAATAGAGGAGTAAGGCAAATGTTTGGTGGAAGACCGCTCTAAGGTTGACATATCTAACAAAGCTGTTGAAGGAACTATTGGCAATAAACAGGCAGAAAGCCCCCCTAACTAAAGAGAGGAAAAAGGCAGATCACAGCAATGATTTTTCAAACACCAACTGACCTCATATTGCAGCAAACCATTGATTACCAGAGCTAAGACCTTGGTTCTTAACAGGCAGTATTACACATGTTTGGTCCTGGTCTAAAATTGGACAGGTGAGCTTAAAACCAGATATCTTAGAAGCTGTTTAGGGAGCAAAGGACTTAATTAAACTAGTCTTAAGAGGAGCATACCATCTGATTAGAATCTGATTCGGAGATAAATGGATAACAGGATTTAGAACACCCTTTAGCCATAATGAGTACAGAGGGATGCTGGTTAGTCGTTGTAATGCCCTGGCTGTTTTTCAGCGTTTTATTAATTCTGTCTTCTCTGACTTGATTCTTCAAACTATGGTTGTTCACTTAGTTTATATCTTTGTATTTTGTAAAGATCCTGAGGAACATCCTAACTATGTCAAACAAGCCCCGCAATGATAAAGAGAAAACAGCTAGTTGCTGGCCAAACCTGAAAAATGCTTGTTCGAAAAGGATTATTTCGGTTACATCTTGTAATCTAATGGTATTGCATTGGATAACTGGAAGTTTCAAGCAATGCTCAAGTGGCCCATCCCTTCCTCACTAAAGTAAACACAACATTTTATTAGACTAACAAACTATCATTGCAAGTTCATAAGGGTTTTTTCTAAACTTTTTTTAGCTATCACAGACCTGTTAAAAAAGAGAAAGCCCTTCCACTGGAGTGAGGATGCCACCAGAGCTTTCACAAAGCTGAAATCATAATTTGTTTGAGCTCCATTCCCGCAACAACCTGATGTCTCCAGTCCTTTCATCTTTGAAAGGGACGCTTTGGACCAGACAACTGCATCCCCATTTTCTGATAAGAGATATCTGTGGCTTGATTTTTATTCAAGGGGAGCTTTTCAGTCCCACTAGGCAAACCCAAAAATGTATATTACAGTTGTGCCATGATGCACTAATGTCTGGACATAGAGGCCAACATGTAACTGAACAGGTAGCCAAAGAAAGTTTTGGTGGCTGCCCATTCTCCAGAATATCTCAAAATGTGTTCGGACCTATGAGTTGTGTGCCCAAAATATATCTGAAACACAAAGAAAAGCAGGATTATTGTTATTCCCTGAAATAAATTCCAAACCTTGGGAAATTGTTTCTACTGACTTTGTTGGTGAATTACCCCAATCTGAAAACTGTACCAATACCATGGCCACCATAGATTCCTTTACTGAAATGACCCATGTCTCTGCTCTTCCCAAATTACCAACTGTGTCTGAAACTGCTGAATTGTTTTTATTCTAACATATTCCGACTTCATGGACTACCCTTGTAAATCATTTCTGATCTGTTTCCAAGTTTTTTAAGTTTCTGTGTAAACATTAGGCATTTAGAGTCTTGCCTTCTAGCTTCCATCCCCAGTCCAATGGCCAAACAGAGAGTGAGAGACTGAATGTAACTCTTGAAGAGTTTTTATGGTGTTATATTTATGGTACTCAAAACAGTTGTTACCAGCATCTGAATTTGTTTATAATAATTTGATTCATACTTCTACCGGATTTTCCCCTTTTTTTGCCTTAGCTGCATTCTATTCCTCAGCCTTTCCAATTCTAATGGAAAAAGAAGATTCTGTCCATGCAGTCGAAGATTCTTTAGACAAAAACTAAAAAGCGTTTGAGAAAAACTACTTTACTTCGATACTAACAAATTGCCAAATACAATCAAAGATCTCAGACCAAATAACATAGACAGCCAGCTCAAGTCTACATCTACCATGATCTACTTGTTGATCAAAACTTTCTCCAAATTATTATGAAACAGTATGGTCCTTTTGAAATCTCTAAGATAATAAACTCTGTCTCAGTACAGGTGAAGCTCCCCCTTGGAGGATACATCCATCCTTTCATGTTTCCCACTTAAAAGCCTATTTTGTTGCAGAAGTTGTTCTGGTAGGGAGAGGGATACCTGTACTTGTTGGTAGTCAAGTAAGTATGACATTTAAAAGATTTGTAACTCCCATTTTTTAAGGGGAAATTATATTACTTAATTGAGTGGAAAGGATATAATCATTGTGATCGTTCCTGGGAACCTGCAGATCAAGTTCATGCTTCTGATTCGTCAGACAGTTCTACTTTAAAAATCCTCACAAACTTGAAGCTCCTAGGAGGAGGCAGAGTGTAAGGAGTTTATCTTACCTTTGCTTCGTACACGGACTATGCTGAAGAGGTTTATCTGTGATAACCCACACTGCAGTAGTCCTTCCTTTTTGACAAGTTCGCCCAGCACCATTTTTGTTTTCCTTGTGCATTTTGGGTTCTCTTACCATGCAGAGGATTGTGGGCCTAATGTCTGGTTGCTGCCTCCTGGCATATGCAGGAAAAAGTTATAATTTGTGTAGTCCAGTTGCGTCACAATTCTTCCTGCATCATTGTTCGCTCACTAGACACTTTTTACTCCGGGTCTCTCTCCAGTTTCTGCTAGCATTGCCTGCTTGCCTCTTTGTTGATTGGCCTGGTCAGCAGAAACGTTTTACTGGTCTCCAGTTTTTCTCCATCCTGCTGGGTTATTTTCTGGAGCAGTTCCAGACTTCCAGTTCCAATGTGGTGTCTGCTATTGCCTCTGGAAGTAAACAGCCTTATCTTCGCACTAAGAAGACTCTGCAAGTGTCACCCAGAAGACCAGATCTTGGCACTATGTCTACAGTATCTGATAATTTGCTTACATCACAGTCTACCAGGCTCCTAGCCATTATGACCTGTTGAGTTCTCTCTTATCCTTCTTATTTATGGTCTTCAAATGAAAGGAGTAGATATGAGATCTGAGTCTTCTGACATACTTGACAAACCCTGAGGAATTGACAATTTGTACTTTAGTTTTATTGATTTTAAGTGATGTTTTTCACTCTGTCAACTCCTGTATAGGAAATGGAGTTAGAATCAGCAATGACTAGTGTTTTGAATCAAATCCATACTAGTAGCAGAGGTAAGCTGCATTTTGGTAGAGAATGTGAATTAATTGATCCCATCATCAGAACCAAAAGCATTATGCTGCTGGAGATGGCCAAGAGTATTTTTTCTAATGTTTAAAAGGGTGGCATTAAATGCTACCTGGCTTCAAAATAAATGGGGACACTACGTAGCACTTCTGCAGAAGGCAAATCAAGCTATAATTACAGCTAGCACAGTGCATAAACATATGATGATATTAAAACAACAGTTTTGGAGGGAAAGAGGTATGCAAGATGATGGGTATCAAACCCAATTACAATACTTTGCAATAGTACATTGAAGTCTGATACAACACCTCAGCAGCTCTTCTTTAGGGAAATGTATATGGCTGATAAATGGCTGAAGATCAAAGAAGGAACATGGGAGAAAAGTGTTCTGCGACAATTTAAAGAGACCTTGTCCAGATGCATGCAACAATGGGAGTGTCAACATTATAACCCAATGCTTTCCAGGTTTGTGGATTTGGCTACCTCTTTTCATTGGGATGGAGTATTAAAAACGCTCAGACACTATAACATTTAGTTAGCCAATTCTTCAGTATACCCAGTGGACTGCTTTTAGGGAAGAACACAAGTGGACACCCATCCTATGGGATTTGACACACTGTGCTAGAACAGAAAATAAAAGATCTCCACTTTCATAATGTCCACATTTCTAAATTGGGTTTGTGTTTCGGTATTAGGATGGGACGTGTTTTTAGGGCGTCCCTTCCTAATATCGAATCACAGTGGTATGTATGAATGCTTTACAATTAAAATGCTGTTGCAAAACATTCACATTTTACCACCTACTTTAAGTAGGTGGTAACCCATTTGCAAATGGGAAGGGATTCCCAAGGGGCATCTTCTCCTTTGTGAATATTTGTAAAACACTTTTTAGGAGCAGGCAATGGTCCCTGGGACCACTGCCTGGTCTTAAAAAGAGGAAAAGAAAACTTCATTTATTTTAAATGCATACCATTTTTCTTTAAGGATAATTGGCTGCATTTGAAAAAAAATATAGCTTTATTCAAAAGCAGTCACAGACATGGTGGTCTGATGACCCCAGCAAGCCACCATCGATTCCTAATAGGTCACAAACCGAGACCTACCTCATCAATATTTATGAGGTAGGTCTATTTGCGACTCACTGGGAATCACAAAATGTGTCAATGACACATTTGTACATTGGTGTTTATGATTCCCAAAATAGGGAATCACAAAAAATCACTATTTGGTAATTGCAAACCATTACCTTTGTACATCTGGCCCTTATTCTTTAATAAAATCCTGATTCTCCTGTTAAAAAACTGTTGGAGAATCACTATTATATGACAAGACTGGAGGCTAGCATTATGCATGTACAAAGCAAAACGTGATACATGTTCTACAGGTTTAACATAAAACCCATTAAAAATGTGTGCGTTAGACAAAGTTGCTGCGTTAATGATGTATTTATATTTTCCGCCGGTTATAAACACCGTACCTGCCAGTGCACCTCTATTAGAATGAGCTTTAAATTTACTCATATCCACTCTAACAACTAGCATTACAGTCTCCACCACTTAGCAATAGTTGCTGAAGAAACAGCCCTAAAAGACTTTATGTAAGAGCTCAGCAATTGATTCACACCAAGCAGCTCTGTTTCAAGCACCTGTTGCTCATATTATTTTCAATATCACACAAAATGGGTATTCATCAAAACCTGGATAAAAAAAATAGATTTTGTCATAAATGTATCCAGACAGGCCAGACATTGGGTCCCATATGCACAAACAATGCAGCCAAATGAGGACGCAGCCCAATTCCTTTGCAGAATGAAGGAAAAATGGACACAGGAAGTGGGGGAGAGTTGGGATGTAACTGGACAGAATGCAATACTATTTTACAATATAGTGAAAAAGGGTCTGCCAGCTGAAGTGCAGGATAAATTAGATAATATAGTGGCCTTAGAGGCCAAACCATGGATAGAGATACAAGCACACATAATACATTTTTGTAAGAAGAGATAAGAAAAGGAAAAGAGCGAGAAAGATAAAATATAGAAAGCAATTGGTCCAGCAGAAACTGGCTAAGAAAACAGAGGAAGGAATTGCCACTGCCACCACCCAGTTAGCTGCAGTGTCCCTGGGAGTGCCCCCTTCAGGCGCCCCATTGCAACCCTGCCAGTATGCCCAGAGAAGCAATAACAGGAATAATGGAAGAGGAGGGCGAGGAAGGTTTGGGGGAAATAGAGTAAACACATTCCAGAGTGGACAGACATGCCACTATTGCAAGATGACAGGACAATTTATTAGAGACTGTAGTTTTAAAAAGGAAGATGAACTTAGCAACCAGACAAGGGCAAATTATGGCCAACAAATGGCACCGCCTGGTGGCATTGTAGCACAACCTTACACGAGTCCCCAAGTGATATATCTCCCACAGCCTCAAATACAACTGCAGACTCAACCACAGATACAGCCTCAGCAGTTACAGCAATCAGTCCCCCAAATACAGTATGGGCCACAGCAGACCGTGCAGCCCACCTTACAGCACCAGAACATACAAGGAGGGGTAACTGTCAGGGGAGGGAACCCATTCCAGCAAAACTACATGGGAGGATATGCCCAATGAAGGTGCCCAAGGAGAAGTCTCATGTGCCAAATCTTATTGGTAACCCACAGGTCAGACGAGGAACCCACTGTGATGATAGTGTTCCATTCCAGGTGGTGTTGTATATTTTGTGGATGTGTCTTCCATAATAGATCAGGACACAGGGGTCAGACATACAGGTGCTGCAATGGTCAGAGCGATGCAGCACAAGTCTTCAGACACACTGCAGATAACCGAACAGATAACTTTGCTATCTCAATGTTCATCCCAGGCTGCTGAATTAGTAGCTTTAGTGGCAGCCCTCAAACAAGGGGAAGGAGAAACAATAACAGTATACTCTGATTCAGCCTATGTCACTACAACAGTGCATTTCAGCATTATGCGGTGGAACAGACATGGATTTCTCAAGCCTGATCAAGCCTGATGCACCGCCCCCTTTTAGAGGACTTGATACAAGCTTTAACACTGCCACATGCAGTTGCAGTAGTGAAATGCGCAGACTAACGGTCAGGATTTTGTGTCCCGTGGAAATGCTCTGACTGATTGGGCAGCCAAAGATGCAGCAACACACCCTCTTAGTGACACACATACCACAGTTTTGTTAGCTAGTGAAACATTAACACCTTCAGACCCTTTGAATGCATCCAGACATCACACAGAGCCAGCTCATCTGCATATAAAAGAGATACAAGAAAATGCCCCAGAGCTTGAGAAACAGTTGTGGGAAGCCAGAGGATGCCCACAGATAGGAACAGATTTAATATACAGACACATGTCAACAGGGAAGCCTGTCATGCCCCAAGCATTGCTACTGATAGCTCCAAACCAGCTATATCTTCCAGCTGCCAGAAACAATATGCCCCTCCAAATACGTCAGGATTGGTTTGTCCCCAACTTACATGAGATGATAACAATGTACATACACACCTGCACAGTGTGCCAGCAGTATTCACCAAGTCCCACTTTTAAGGTAATAGCTTCCACAATACCTCACCCACAAGGTCCCTTTAAGGAACTGCACATTCATTACATTGATATGATTGACAGATGCAATCATTATCGCTATCTTATAGTTGTAGTCTGCCAATTCTCAAGATGGATTGATGCAGGACCTTGTGTTCACTGTGATGCCAAGCCTGCTGCTAATTTTCTGATCCGTGAGGTAATACCGTGGTGGGGTGTCCCTGAGGGGATCAGATCCGACAATGGCACCCACTGCAAATTCAATGGACCCTTCCCAGTGACAGACAGCATGACTACAGCAGTGAAAGTCCAAGGCCACAAACCATGGTACCACCTCCAGGACATCCGCCTGGCCCGACCATGCCACCCACCCCTTTGGACACCAAGCAGGAAAAAGAGCGGGGAGAACAGGAGAAGCAACCGGAGAAAAGCCTCCATCTAAAGCTACAATATTAGACAATTGTCCTTTCCAGTTATGTATTTTATGTTTGTTTTTCCTCCTCGGTGCACTGATATTGATGTTTTTAGCCCTTAGATATTTTTCTTTTTTTGATCCTATATCAATTATTACACGCATGCGTAGAACTGTTGATAATGATATTGACCTTCACCCTCTCCATACTGCTTTGTTTGATAATATGTGGTACCAGCACATGCATAGTATAGGCACATCCACGTCCAACACCAGTTGTTAGGTATGCTCTCTCATCCCCCATGCTGCTGGAGTAGATAGATTGCATCTCCCTAAAGAGGTATCCCCAAACATTACACATTGTCTCCTGCACCTATTTTTATGCAGAATGAGAGCACAGCTACAACCAACTCACATTAGTCCTGTTACTGCACTAGTTAACACAACTAGATTTGACACCACCCCAGAAGTTCTACAAGTCCTGACAGAAAAACAAGAGATAACGGAAGAGATATCAAAAATGAAGAAAGCAGGGCAAAAAAGGTCTCACCCAGATTGGGAAAAAGGGGTATTACCTCAAGGTATTTTTGGAAGGTCTTACCCATCATCTGAATGTAGTAACTATTTAGCTAAACCCATGCCCCTTGATTGCGCAGGCAGGCCAGTTCTTAGTATCACAGGATCAGTATTTGCCCATGATGAATGGCATACCGAGGCCAAGGTCATATGTAGAGCAATATCATTATGGAATGGCACTGAGACACAAGGTCTACTAAGTTTTAATAAGATAATAGGCCAATGTCAGGAAATATGGGATGCGAACATACAGAGATATACATGGACAGGAACTACCGTACACCCTAGAATAGCAATGAAATTAACACAGTTTTCTCTTTATTTCAGAGGGAATGGGACAGTGAAGGTGGGGAGTAACCTCAACTGCAACATCACCACATATAGGGGGTTATTCTAACTTTGGAGGAGGTGTTAATCCGTCCCAAAAGTGACGGAAAAGTGACGGATTTACCACCAGCCGTATTACGAGTCCATTATATCCTATGGAACTCGTAATACGGCTGGTGGTATATCCGTCACTTTACCGTCACTTTTGGGACGGATTAACACTCCTCCAAAGTTAGAATAACCCCCATAATGCGGATATGCAGGGCGGCACCTCCAGCCTGATGGATCACTACTGGAAGTGTGGGGCCTGGCTCCACATACAACTACCCCGAACTAGAATGGCCTCTGCTCCCTAGTGACTTTGCACACCCCCTCCCTGGTGATACCAGGTGTGGACATCTCTCAGTTACATGACCGTCCCATGAGCCATCCAACAACCTTGCTTCACCATTACTGGACAAAAAGAGCTGCTGAGTATTTTGGCACTGCAGTGTGGAAAGACGTTCCACAGGAACATGGACTATTTAATGATGCCCAAATCCTTTTTGGTAGCATCCTACCATTTATTTAGATGAAAGCAACTGCATGCTGACTGCAGATCACGCGCTTTGAATTGATGAAGACCATAAATGCAACCGAAGATGGGTTCAATGCTATCAAGGAAGAACTCCAAGCCCTTAGGCTGATGGTAATGCAACACAGATATGTACTTGATTTAATGACGGCCATAGAAGGAGGGGTGTGTAATACGATTGGATCGGCCAATGATGCTAACAATGGGACATTAACTTAGGCCATTCAGACATTGCATGATCTACAAAAGAAAATGATCGATGAGGGGGTGCCCTTGATGGGTGGTTCGAGGGCTGGTTCGAATGGGTGCCATCCTGGATGTCAGAGTTGTTCAAGGCCTTGTTGCCTTTGATCATGTTGTTGCTCTTGATGTGTCTTATTTTTCAGGTAATAATAGCATGTTGCAAACACTCCACTCATTGAATATTGCACCTTATCTAAACTTGTGAATATTTGTACATATTTAGATTTCATCAACCTATACCCAAAAAGTAAGCCCTTCACCTCATCACTTGACTCCTTTCTAGCCAAATCATTTAATTTTGGATTTAAGCGCAACAACCCAGTCCTGCACCTTTCTGCCAAAAGGTCTGAATTTTCATTGCCCAAAAACAAATGGTGCGCTGACACCATCCTCTTTATAAATGAATATCCACATCTGTGCCCTTCAAAAAGGCATCTTCAACAACATGAAAATGTTTTGCCCAAGGACTCAATATATCTGAAACCTTGTCTTGGCATTGTTTCAGTGACTTCTGAAAACCATTCCTCAGGTATTTCCCCAATTTAAATAGGTATGTTATAAGTCCAGGTTCCAAATTTTGAGTCAAGGTTACTTTGTCATCAATCATTGGGTGAGAACATTATAATATTCCTCTCCTCCTTTTCTAACAGTTTCTGCAACCTGACAATAATGTAACTGGAGGCATGGTCTAATGGCCACCAGTCCTTACCTCCAGGATGCCTAATATGTCTTGGGTCAAACAACTTTTCTCCAAATGGATCTAACACCGTAGTCATACCTTTATTTTCAATTTTGTTTGGGAGAAGCAACTTTTTATTATTTTAAGTAAGTTGAAAACAGTGCACACACAATAAGTTCTGACAACGACAATAATGTAGATACAAAGCTTAGGACACAGGCCTTTGCTGGACAACCAGAGCTTGGCGGTACATTACAATAAAACACCATGATAGGCTCACCATTTCCCCCATATTTTGTCATGTTTTTCCAGACACCCTCTAGACTCATAGATTGTTTTTTCCTGACGTGCACACCAATCCACTGCCGTCCTCCACCCCATCAGCGATATCTCTCTTGGCAACCAGGCACGCAACATCTATAAATGTCCGGTTAGCCGGTGGGCCCCCTAATTCCTCCAAAAGCCCCAACAGCACAACCTTAGAACTTAAGTCTATAGGATGCCCCAGAACCTCCGCCATTTCCCTACCAACCCCCTCCCAAAATGGTCGTATTTGGGGACAAGTCCAAGTCATATGGAGGCCACATTTAGCACATGCCGCCCCAGTTGACATTTTTGCAGGTAACATATAAGAAGAGTGAAGCTAGCTGAACTGCACCATTCGCAGCCTAGCCGAAATGACTAACTCACACGGGCCAACAATGCCTCCCGCCAATCATCCTAATCCAATTTCCCTACCCACTGTGCCCATCTTTGGTGCAAGTGCTCTTATCCATCTGGGGCGTTGGTAAGCAGTGACTTGTAAATTTGGGACACTACTTTCTTCCCCAGGTTCCCAGTTAACAACCTGGCCTTTAGTGGGTTATAGTCGGGCAGCTGGGTGTACGCTGAAACATGGGCACCCAAGGCATGGTGAATCAGCAGGTATAGGAGGAACTGCGGCTGGTGCAGCCCATGATGTTCTCTCATGCCCTGGAATGACATAAGATTATCTCCTGTATATACATCCCCTAAGTAAGTAACCCCAATTAAATCCCACTGTTGAAAGCCCATTAGAGCGGTGAGCTGATGCAGCTAGTCCCCGTGCCACAATGGGGTCATTGGAGTAAGACGTTGGTCCCATTTTATACGTTTTAGGGCCGCCTTCCAACAATTCACCGCCACCTGGGTGCAAGACGCAATCTGGACAGGAACCCCGCTGCCATAAAGCATATCCAATAGCCTCCGAAGCCTGCCTCTCTGATCTCAATTCGATACGCAGGTCATCCCAACCCCGCAAACCAATCATTTATAGGCACCACCTGGGTGGCCAGGTATTAAATATATAAATCTGCCATGCCCCCCCTCATACGGGGACTTCAGCACGGTATGAAAAGCCTCCATTTCAAATGAAGTTGCTAAACTTAGATGTGAGAGTGCGGAACCACACCTTTGGTATCTGGTAAGAATAATTTGCAAGGGCATACAGGTATCGAGGTAGCCACACCATTTTAAGGAGAGCAGTGCGCCCCAGGGGCTTGAGAGGGAGATCTCTCCAATGCTGCAGGTCCTGTCCAGACACGCCGACAAGGTTGCGAAGTTCAGCACCCATGCCAAGTCAGGTAGAAGAGATCCTTGGACTCCCAAGTATTTAAAGATGTTCCTCTGCACGGGGACTTGGGGACACCAAAATAGACCCTCCGCACCACCCCTGACCTCCACCAAGGCAGACTTTTGGGCATCAACACGGAGCCCAGACACCACCCCTAATCGTTCTGGCAGCTCCACGCATCTGGGTCCCGATGCAGGCGGATCACTAAGAAACACCAGCACATCATCTGCATAAAGCACCACTCTGTCCTTAATTCCCTCTCCCCATCTCCAGCCCCACATCAGGGGTTCGCTCCGCAGCAAACATGCTAGAGGCTCAATCGCCAACATGAAGAGCAGTGGGGGCAGGGGACAGCCCTGCCGCGTTCCCCGATGAATTGGAAATGTCTGGTATAGCACCCCATTCACCTGAACTTGGGCCATGGGGTGACAATACAGGAGACGGATCATCTGGCGGAGCAGGGGCCCAACCCCATGCGTGCCAGGATTTCCTCCATATATTCCCACCACACTGTATCAAATGCCTTACAAAAATCAATGAGCAGAAGGGCCAGGAGCTGTGGGATAAGGCCACCTGGACTCACCGAATACAGTGACGCCTGCTCCTGCCAGGCATAAAGCCACATTGATCCTGATGAATAAGGTGGGGCAGTGTACGCATGAGACACAGACCCAACACCTTAGCATATATCTTTATATCAGTGTTGATTAAGGAGATTTTCCTGCCTGGTACCCTTTCCACTAACTATTGAGTGGAGATCGTCTGCCCCGTTTTGACTCTGGCAGTGGGAGCAGAGTACAGAAGTCAGGTCCAGTCAAGAAATCCCTGCCCTCGCCCCATTCTTGTCATAACTGAGTAGAGGTAGTCCCATTCAAGGCTGTCAAAGGCCTTTTCAAAATCCATAAACATGAGTGCTGCCTTCACCTGGACATCTGGTTCATCCAGTAGGATGTTCAGTAATCTTCGGATGTTCAATGCCGTAATTCGAATTGGGATAAACCCATTTTAGTTAGGGTAAACAAAGGGTTGCATACAAGGGTCCTCTTTTGGCCAGAATGCCACTAAGGATCTTGTAATCGTTGTTCAGCATTGACAGCAGTTTGTAAGCCATCATGTCAGAGGCAGGTCTCCCTGGTTTGAAGAGGGGAATTATGAGGACTTCCCCATATACCTCCGGAGGCAGCACATCTCCTATGCTTCGTTGTATGGTGCGGACAACGGGGGAGCAAGTATCTCTGTATAAGTCACATATAATTATACAGGAAGGCCATCTGTGCTGGGTACTTTACCCTGAGCCATCCGTCTCACCTTCGCTGTAATGTCCTCCACTGATATTGCTGCTCCCAATTCCTCACCATCCTCCGATTGCAGGGAGTTAAGTGGCAGCCCTTCGAAAAACTGATGTATGCTGTCTTCCTCACTCTCCCTATTACTAGAATACATAGATGTGCAGTATTCTCTGAAGGTCTGGTTTATCTGATAATGGTTGTAGAGTCTGCTGCATTGGTGCATGTCTATTTCTAAAATTTGTGAGTCCTGTGTGGAAGGGTTGGCTAACCATGCTACTAAGATTATCCCATTTGGGATGTGCTTGAATCATGTATTCTTCGTAGTCAAAGCAGAGGAGGCGTTCAACACCATCCACAATGGCTTCTCTAGCATTCAGAAGTGCCCTCTGAGGTTCCTTTTTCTCGGGTCCATCCCATTCCAACCATCGCAAATTTGTTTCTGGGGTGGACTACTTTGTCAGGAGAGTTTGACAAGCTCCCATTGACTCCAAAATGCATTGTCCCCGGCAACACACTTTAAATGCCTCCCATTTTGTTAACACAAAGGTGGTGGGGCTGTCATTATTGGTAAAGTATTGTCAGATTTTTTCAACTACAGTGTCGCAAAAAATGGGCTTGCCAGGCTTTCAATTCTCAATTTCCAACTTTAGATAGTGGTGTATATTTACAATATGGTCCAGAGGAGTGTATTGTGATCAGAGATGGCCCTTGTGAGAAATTCTGTGACGAACACTTATTCGGACATGTATGATGAGCATAAAAATGTCTCCAGGTGGACATGATGGTCATGGAGGGCAGAAACGTATGAGTAATCCCTTTCTATGGCATTGAACCAGCACCATACATCTGTGGGTCTCCAATGTTCCTACCGGGAGGAGAATTTCTGTGCTAGGCAGGTGATAGGGGAATCCTGGAAGGAATGGGAAAGCATTCTAGGGTGGGGTCTGCCATACTATTGAAATCTTCCCATACGAGAACCGTTCTGGACATGAACGGGGAAAATGTGTGTGAGAGTGTGTTAAGGAATGTTCCCTGATCTGTGTTTGAGGTGTAAACATTAACAGTTGTGATATCTCTGCCCACCAAATGGCCACTAATGATAATATATTGCCCTCTGTATCTATCCTCTTTTCAAGAACCCTGAGCGGTACTCAAGGTTTCACCCAAATCAACGTCCCACAAGCAAAGATGGAGCATTCTGTAAATTATATTGTGGCCCACCATGATTTGCACAACACTGCCCCCTCACTTCACTTATATTTGAGTGAGTTTCCTGCAATAGAGCAATATGTGCCCCTCTCTGCTTTAGGTAATCCTGGACTTTATATGTTTTGACCATGTTATTAGGATCACGACCTATTCAGGACTTTATTTTGTACATGTCATATCTTTCTGCCATATAAGTAATCCCTCTCACTGATGTGTTCACGTTAGTGAGAGGGATTACTTGAATGGCAGAAAGACATGACCCAGCCCAGCAAACCCACCTGTCTCCCATCAACATTGATGAATGCTCAAAGCAATGACAACCATGATAACAAAACCCATGAGCCCCAACTCCTCATCCCACGGATAGCAAGGCAACTTTCCACAACCAAACATTGTGGAAGAAATTAACATATTTGCTGGCAAACATGCCTACCATCATAGGGGATGGCGGAGGTCTAAATATGACGGTCATTCCTAACAATGTCGCGTAGTATCCGGCTATGTCCACTCACATGAAGTGTTCTGTGTATATTCCCATTCCCCAGAAAGGTTTTCAGGGTGCCAATTTAGCACTAGTTCTACAAGCCCCTTCTATATTAAGTCCCTCCCATGACGGGCCATATAATCAAGAAGCCCCAGCCCAGGTCATCCACCATCCTGGGCGTGATGTGGGGTAGGCTGTTGCTGCAGCGGGAATCTATTGTAATGTCCATCTCAGGTCTAAATCTGTGTCCCCCGGTAATGCCCATGGTGGCATTGGGGCCCTCTTGGAGTTAGAAGTGGTGAGTTTTGCTGTTGTCTCCAATGTCTTTCAATGGTCCAGGTGGGCTTGAGCTTCTGAAGGGTCAGTCCACAGCCCCCACCCAGGAACTAGGCCAGGGGTGTGTCTCCAGCCAGTTGCATACATTGAGGGGATTAGAGAAGACTCTCTTTCCCTGGTCAGTGATCACATCCAATTTGGAGGGGTAAAGCATTATGTATCTGAGGCCCAAGGTGTGCTTCCATTCCTTCATTGAGGCAAAGAAAGCCTTCTGCTTTTGCACAGCCAATGTAAATTCAGGTAAAATAATAACTACTGTTTTTGATCCACAGGTCTCCCACAGGATCGATGAAGGATGTGATCACAGTCCCTGAAGGGCAGAGGTCTTGCCACCATGGGGTGTGGGAGTCCCCATGAGGAGGGAAGTGTGCCAGGACTCTGTGGATCCACAACAAGGCAAACAAAGGAGACAGTCCCTCATGCCACTGGTTCTTTAAACCAGGTCTCTAAATGTATGACCATGTTGTCACCCTCTACTTCCTCTGTCAGCCCCACTAGTCTTATGATATTCCTGGAGGCCCATTCTTCAGCATGCTCTGCTCTGTGTTCTAGCACCTTGAGTCTATTTCTTACATTGGCATTATGTGCCCTCAAATCCCCAATCATGGCAACTATTTTCTTCATCACCTGCTCATTTTTCATGATGCGGTTGGTTAGTTTTCATTGGTCATCTCTGAAGAGACATAGGTCCCTCTCAACTGTGTCTATTTTAAATTCTAGCACCTCTCTATTGCCTCTAATGGCCTGAAGCATGGACTAAAACTAACGGGGGCTGTATTCTTGGTGCCTTTTCGTCTCCATCCGCACAGTCGTTCTCCAAGTTTGATGCCCTCTGGGTTCCTGGGGGCACTTCCCTCCATCAGGAGTGGTGCCCCCTGGTGTGGTGGGCTCCAACACTCTGAAAGGAGGAGACAGAGGCCATCCCCAGTGGCCACGGAAGTGAGCTGGGTCAATGTAAAGGGGGTAGTAATAGTGAAGCTAGCTGCCAAATGGCAAGGAGGTTCTCCACTATGTATGGCAGGGGAGCTGTGTGGGGAACATTGACAAGTGGTGTCTGCAATGTTGTGAGCAGCAATCACCCCCTGAGTCTGCAGTTGGTGCTTTCTCCCGGCTTACCTTGCAGCTCTTGGCCCTGTAGGGATCTATATCCTCTGCTTCTCCCACTAGCCTCTCTTCAGCAGCCACTAAGTTGTGCCCAACACTTAGGGAAAAACTGGGACAATTTTCCGCTGTGAGAGCTCTCATCGTATGGTAGCATGGCTCTCTCCTGCTGGGTTAAGTCTGGATATGTGGAGCCAGTGTGATGGAGCCAGACAACAACCTGACCACTCCTCTCTGTGAAGTTTGACCTTCTGGGCTCCTGGGGGCTCAGTTCAGGGTCAAGAGCCACTGCACTGTTCCAGCCCCCACAGGGGGCCACTTCACCAGTAGGATCTGTAGCGTGGTCCTCAGTCGTAGCGTGCTCAGAACGTGCAGCGCTAGAAAGTAGGACAAAGCACACCAATATACTTTGCTGTCCGGGTAACTGCGCAGACCCGGCGTGTTCCCTTCCTTTTTATTTCTTCACGCCGCCTCCTCCTCCCATGGGCTCCCCCCATGGATACATTGTATTGGAGAGTCCGGGTGGCTCTCTACCGGATCCCTGAGGCAGCGTCGCAGAAGCTGTTTTTCCGGCAGGCATGTGTTTTGCTGTAATTTTGTCTCCAGTGGAGGGCAGGGCCGAGTTCAATCTTGAGGAGTCTGCATGGGGCGGAAGCTGTTGCTGTGCCCAAGCTTCCACAACTGGATCACCTTGTAACCAGTGGAGTCTCTTCCCTCCCAGGCTCTGTCGACAGGCACAGCAGCCCCAGCACAGATGGGTGTGTCTGGCCGGAAGCCACTTCAGTTGTCCAGGAACTGGCAGGGGCCTAGAGCAGGGCCCGAGTGACTCTGGTGCCCCTCTCCTGGCGTGACTCGTTGACTGCCATCTTGAAGGAGAAGCACAGCATCTCCTTGTCCTGTAAATGGGGTGCACATCTGTTGCATCCTGGGGCAAGCATCACCTGGATTATCACCCCCTCTTCACAGAGCCCCCAAGGTTCGGGGGAGGTAAAGATGTCTGGGATAGACAGGATGGTACCAGACGCAAGGGCCTCGGTGGCAAACTACCGGTGTGGCTGCTTACTCCATCAGCTTCAGGGCACGCCCTCCCCAAAACGGGTTCACACCTGCTTCTCATATTTTGTTAGCTTTCATCTAGTTACCAGTAAACCAACCCTAGAATGCCCCCTAAATGACCTCTAAGAGCTAATTTCCTCAAATGAAAATTCCACTATGCTGGCAGATTTTTCTGTTAGTAAACACTCTATGAAGAAAGTATCCTACAATTCCTAGTTCCCTGAATCAAAGGACAAGATTTTGTGAATCTAAATGCAATACACTTATCTGCACCTTTAGGGACTGATTCACAAAGGTAAACTTTCACCTTTGTGGGGCTTCACTGTTTTTTAGCATTCACACACTACCAGTTTAATGTTACTAATGGAAATTTTACGACTGCGGAGACTTGTGGCGAACGACTCCGCATGCAAACAGATAGAACAGGCCCCTCTTTTTATGTGAGGAAGCCCTTACACTCGCACATGGAAAAATCACTCTATGGAAACAGGATACATAGGTACAGCTTTGGTCAGAGTATTCTTTTGAAATGATGCTGCCTTCATCTACCAATGCCAGTATGCAGACGGCCGTAATGAACCACTTCAGTGCTGGCTGCCCGGCTCGCGCACGGATGGCATCATTCAGCAGACGTCATCCATCGTGCTGTACTGCAGCACCCTGTGGATGCCTGTGGTCTGAGCAAGGCAAGTGTAGCTTACAGGCTTACAGACCCGTTTCTCCCAGGGGTCTCAGGATATTTAAAATATAAACACGTGGTGCCATTTTTCATACAGCACACAGGTAGCCGGTTTCTGGAGAAAGCCTCTCTTTCGGCGGTTTTCATTTCAAAGAATACAAGACCCGCTTGTTTATAAACTAATGGAAGAATTCACTGACATGTTCTCTTATTGGATCATAGCTAAGTTTTGCAGTTATGCGCAACCCACTAAAAGCATCAACCTAAGGCATTTCCAACTGAGAGACCTACATAAATATCTGTTGTTTACATGTGCTTGGTGAGTGCTTCGTACATTGTATTTAAGTCATTATGTTTACAAAGCACAGCAAGCCAGAGAACTATTTCCTTTAGATCTCATTTCGTGGCTCCTCACTACAGCAAATATTTAACATTCCAAGATCTGAGAAGGAAGCATTGCGCCACAAGAATAACAAGGCAGGAGAAGAGAAAATAAACACGCCACGCAGCAAGGGTTCCTGATTAAAATATTGTCTCTAACTGCATTTCAAAAATTTACAAAAAACACTGTGTCACTAAAAAGGTATAAGTATCTGAGGCTTAAATCATTCTTAGCTGCCTCTGGACCTCACACGACTATTTGAGACATGAGGCCCAGTGTTTAATTTGTGCTGGTTGTTTCCGGTGCTGAGCACCGGCACTTAAGGGGCTTATTCTTATGCCTCAAGCATTTGCTGCGCACAAAAGACACATATGGGAAAGACGGAAGACGGAAAAACGAAAAAGCGTCATAAAGGGAGAAAGTAGAAAGTTGCAGGATGAGCTGACGGGGCAGGGGTGGCCGTAAATGATTTTAAGAGGCCCAAGATGGCTTCAGGATTACGCTGCCTCAGTATTCAGTGCTGGCAGATTTAATTACAGCAGCCTCGTGTTTAACAGAAGGGCTTTGAACACCGGCACCTCTTTATTTACAAATTAAGCACTGATGGGCCCAGTTTTTCTAGGTGACCTCAGCAGCTCACATTTGGGTGGAACTGACAGGGGTACTGTATTTGAGGAATGAATAATTCTCAGGCGCCTTTGCTTCTTACATTTGGGCAGGCCGGGCTGCAGTAACATGCTTCGGGTATTTGAGGCCAAACAAACGCTCAACCACCTCAACATCTCACATCTTCGTGACAGAGGTATTTGAGATGTTAGTGAATGATAGTTACGTGGGCATCGTGATGGACCTGACTGCTATATCTCAACGTCTGTGAATAAGACAAAGATATTCAATATCTGAATAAACCCCAGCCACCATGGCATCTCTTCTGGGTGGACCCACTGAGATGACGTTCTCCTTGTTAAATATAACATGCAGTATCTAAGGACAGAGTAATTCTCAGCCACAGCAACACGTTTAGCCTGGGTGGAACTGACTATGGTATATTACTACTCTTCGGCCCTGCCACAGTGATTCGAGCCCTTCGAATGAACCAGTTTGTGGCATCTTACTCCACAAGGGTATTTGAGGCCTAATTAGTTCTCAGCCAATTCTGCATTTCACATCTGGGTAAACTTGACAGTGCTGTCTTCTCCTAGTTGAACATGGATGAGATAATCAAAGTCTTAGTAATTCTATGCCAACTTAACATCTTACATTTGGGTAGCCCTGGCTATACTACCTTATGCCTCGGTGATCTTAACAGGGTTATTTTAACCATGAATAATGTTCAGCCACTTCAGAGTCACACAACTATATTGACCAAACAGCGGTATTTATGACATGAGTGATTCACAACTGCCTCTGCATCATCCTACTTGGGGGTCTTATTAGGTCAATGTACCTACGGCGAAAATGAAATGAGCATTTGATGTATGCCAAACTCTCAGCTACCTCGTCGCCTCACTTCTGAGTAGACCTTCGGCACGTCACATGTATTTTGGCCTGACAGTGATATTTAAGGCCTGAGAGATTCACAACTAAGTTAGCATCATGCATCATGCATTTTAGTGGTCTTATAATGTATTTTAACTTAAAATAATAGACAAAAATACTAGAGGACTTCCTAATCCTCAGATCAGTTTTGGTCTCCCCTCTCAGTGTTGCAAAATAAGGAATGTAACAAGGATATAGCCCCTATTCTCCACGCCAATTCTTGCATATAGCATACTCTATAAAGATATTTTCATTGTACAAGTTTGAACCGGGAGGCAATGGCGGACTAGGGTGAGACGGCAAGGTCTCCCTTCAGTAATCATTCGAGAGTTGTCCCAGATCTGTCTCCTGAACCTCTCAAAGGTGGCCAAAGGCATCTGGTGTCTGAATCACTAATGAGCTGTACACCTGGAAGATTTAATTTGTGGTCAGAGTGCCCAAAAGGATTTTAGCCTCTAGCTGGCTATCGTCAGGTATCTCGCTCAGTTGCCCTATGTATGGTGAGAGGGCATGACTAAGCTGCAAGTACTTAAAAAAAATTATGTGATGCAAATCATATTACATTTGGAGAACAAGAAAGGATTTCAGCGACATACCAGTTATAACATTCCCTAATTTGGAAATGCCTATGATGTCCCATAATTTGAAGGCTTGGTGGTTGGCTACTTGTGGCATGTTAGTCCTGCACCATAGGGATATCTCTTTCACCAACCACCCCCCCACACACCTAGAGCTTTGGATGTATCCTTCTAGATTTGGAGAGTCAAGGATGTTGCTATGGGCAAGCCAGCAGGGGAATTCCACCCATACAACAAAGGTGTGAGGGAGACACATCACATTGCCCATTTTTCGGTGACAAATGCTGGGTTGGCATAAGTATCAAACCACCACTCATTTACAATAATGAGGTGCACTGCCCTATGGTATGAGGTTATATCTGGTGACTCATTGCCACCATCATGTGTGGATTTCTAGAATTTGGATAGAGAGACTCTTGGGGTACCATGGTTCCACAAAATGTTGCCGAAGAGTGAGTCAAACGGTGTGAGGGAGGCTTGAGATATGGGAAAAGGGTAGTTTTGTAGCTAGTAGAGAATCCTAGGGAGGACAAACATTTTATAAATAGTGAAACCTTGTTCTAGATGAAGCTGACAGAAGTATTCGAGGCTAGAATAATTCTCGGCTGCCTCTGCCCTTCTTCTCATGGTAAGCCAGGCTGGAGTTTTTGAGGCCTAGGTGTTTCAAGACCATCTCTGCATCTCGTATCTGTGTCAAAATGACAGTAATATTTCGTACCAGAGTAGTTCTCAGACTTGATATTCAGCAACACACATCTTGGTTAACTTGACTGGGTTACTGTAATGATGGTGAACACAAAAGTATTTGAAGCCTGAGAAATTCTTAGCCGCCTCAGCATGTTTCACTTGGTGGGTCTGTGGCTGTCTAGGAGGAATACACACAGCCCAACTGCCATCTACACCCAGTTATGTGACCAGAGAAAGGCTGCAGGCACCAAATATCTAAGGCAAGAAAATGCCAACTTTCTAAAAGTGGCATTTTCAGAACTGCAATATAAAATCTGACTTAACCATAAGTTAACAATTTAAATTGTCATTCCAGGGACACCAAACTTGCAGGAATTACCTGTTCCCAATTGGAAATTAGACGTATAACATGTAATAAGGCAACAGCAATGTTCTCCTTTTGGAGAGATTGGCCTTGCAGTAGTGAAAAATGAGTTTATGAGTTTTTCACTACCAGGACATGTAAACCCTTAAAGTGCATGTCCTACTTTATAAATGCATGGCACCCTGCCCTCTGGGTTGTCGAGGGCCTACCTTAGGGTGATAAAAATGTATTAAAAAAGGAAGGTTTCGGTCTGGCAAAATGTTTATTTTGCCAGATTGAAATGGCAGGTTAAAACTGTACACACAGGCTAAAGGCAGGCCGGAGACATTGTTGAAGGGCTCCTTAAGTTGTGGGCACAAACAGGGTTGAAGACCCACTAGTAGCATTTAATTTTCAGGCCCTGGGCACATATAGTGCACTTTTCTAGGGATTTATAAGTGAATTAAATATGCCAGTCAGGGATAATCCAATATCACCATGTTTAGAGGAGAGAGCACAAGCACTTTAGCACTGATTAGAAGTGTTAGGGGTGTAGAGTCCTAATACCAGCAAAACAAGGTCAGAAAAAGTAGAGGAAGAGGGCAAAAAGTATGGGGGGTGACCATCATAAGGCTGACAGTTCTAACAGGGATTGACTTAAGTATTGCTTTGTGCCGAGGCATGTATGTAATAAGCACAATCTATAACAATCTAGCAAATCACTTTAGCAATACATCGCTACAAGATAATGGGTATCTCTCGTCCTCAAGTGCCACACCCAGTTCTTTACACATAAAACATCCTCCACCCATTCATGCGGACTCTGGCTTGAATTTGGTCTCAGACAAGGCAATACCACATCAGTGGTAGTCAGTCGCTACAAAATCCCCAGATAACCGAAGAAGAACTGTGACCTAAATGTACATTTTTATCGTCTATGTGGTGATAACTTTAAGTCAAATATCTTTTGCCTTCTCAAAGTGTAGGCATGTTTTCTGTTAACATTATTGACACATGAAATCAACCCCAACCAGTTCTTTCTATTAATGTCTCGAAACTATGCTAAATACAGCACAGCTAACCACCTTGCAGAAGTTAACGTTAACATTCAGCACCTTAGCTAAGCAATTCTAAGTTTAAAAAAGACCCTGCCAAAAGAGCAACAATAAACGTAGTTGTTAAATCCAACTGTAGGCTGCCTAGGTCTACCACAGTGAAAACAGATTTCGAGTTAAGGGTCTAGAATCACTGTGGGCCTATAATGAGCATATAGGCTTACACTTATTAGAATCCTGCACATGGAACACCAAGGCTACATTCCTGTGGTGAAGTGAGCTCCCATGCTCTAATTAAGATGCCAGGTCAGGCAGGCTTCAATACGGAAATATTCAGAACTAACCGCTAAAAGTAAAAGTATTACTGAAATAAATACAACATAGTAATTACACAGTTAATGAAAAAAGCCCAAGTCTTTAAATGATGTTGAACATGTTGTAAATCCTGTCACACTCTGTAGAGTTTCAATTTAATAGCATTTATAGATCCGGGAAAGTGTTGACCATAAGCCCATTGTGGTTTCGTCCATCTGAAGAAAACAAAACCTTAACATTCTGGAGAGGAATAGTTCATAATAGAAAAACTTCAAAGAGCGGAAAAAAAATATACACATGATTTTTGACAGCTGAACACTTTAGTATTTGGTCTCTACAGCTGAAGAAAGCTAAAGTTGGCACCATAATAAGTCAGCTCAATGTAGAACTTTATGGCCTTTAAGAAACTCTCAGCTTCTCACCAAGAATGCAATAATCCTTGAGAGATGTCAGCGTGTAAGGCACTCTTTGATCTTTGTTACTAACAGCCCAAATTACAAAAGTCAGAAAAAGTGCAAAGAGCAGAACAAAACACACTAGCGGAGCAGACTTTTTGTAACACTGCGAGAGTGTCACACAGTCGCAGCTGGAGACTCGGAAAAGGGGCAGGGGCAGGAGGAACAAAAATAAAATATATATACAAAAAACAAAGTACCTTCTCCGCACGGCCGCACCTCTGCTTTTTGCTGTGCTGTAGGCACAGGCTCCCAGCCTGCTCTGTGGCCAATCGTGATGCTGCTCACAGCAGCGTTATGATTGGCTGGAGCACCCTGGCTGGGCGCTCCAACGCATAATGCAAGCTGGGGCTTGCTATCGCCAGCCTGGCCACACAGTGCACGGTTGGAGAGAATCCTTCTGCACATGTGTGTTTGGCCGACCCGGGACAGCCAACCAAACATACATGCGCACTGAGAGGAGTGCTCTGTGCACTCCCCTCACTGCTCCTCACCCCCATGGCTCGTGCTGCTGCTGGGGGGAGAAGGGAAGGGCTCCTCCCTCATAGCGGAGGAGTTGCCCCTGGTGTCACTCGCCATAAGTCTAATTAACAAGCATGCCTGTTAAATGCTGCACAGATGCCAGAGTACCAGGACTTAGAAATATAACAATAGTGCCCAACAGACCAAATACGTCAGCGTACTATATCTTAGAACCGCTGCATGTACTGAGGTGGATGCCTCGCTGCGGCTCAAGCCTCCTTACACAGGAGGCTCACCAAGGCATGAGTTCTCACTGTGAAAAGTCATCTTAAACCTAGTTGTGGGAGACTGGGTTGTTGGATGATTGGGATGTGAGCCCTGGTCAAGCAGCAACCACCATTCTTGTCAGGGTAAGGCACAAGCAAACCCCAAATTAACCTGTGCTCACCCTCTTGTATCTTGGCACGGAGCAGTCAGGCTTAACTTGAGTGCAATGTGTAAAGTATATGTGCCACACTTCAAACAGTAAAAGAGTGAAAACACCTCAAAAAAGGG
This sequence comes from Pleurodeles waltl, assembly GCF_031143425.1. Taxonomy (NCBI): domain Eukaryota; kingdom Metazoa; phylum Chordata; class Amphibia; order Caudata; family Salamandridae; genus Pleurodeles; species Pleurodeles waltl. The sequence goes on along the minus strand of NC_090439.1, from coordinate 864,669,316 downwards.
TCCCATACTACTTTAGAAAAATAGAACTTAATTTAATAAATAGAACAAGACCAAAACCACAAAAATCCATTAAGTAGAATTTAATAATAATAATATTAATAATAATATTTATTTTATAAAACGCGCTACTCACCCGTGAGGGTCTGAAGGCGCTAGGATGAGGGGGTTACTGCTGCTCGAAGAGCCAGGTCTTGAGCTGCCACCAGAATGCGAGGTGGTCTTGGGTGGTCCTGAGGTTGGTGGGGAGGGAGTTCCATGTTTTGGCCACCAGGTAGGAGAAGGATTTCCCACCTGCCGTGGTGCGGCGAATGCGAGGGATGGCGGCGAGTGCGAGGCTGGTGGAGCGAAGTTGACTGGTGGGCGTGTAGAAACTGAGGCGACGGTTGAGGTATTCGGGTCCCTTGTTGTGGAGGGCTTTGTGTGCGTGGGTGAGGAGCCTGAAGGTGATCCTTTTGTTGACAGGTAGCCAGTGCAGGTGTCTCAGGTGGGCGGAGATGTGGCTGTGGCGGGGTATGTCGAGGATGAGGCGTGCGGAGGCGTTTTGTATTTGCTGAAGACGTTTCTGGATTTTTGCGGTGGTTCCTGCGTATAGGGTGTTTCCGTAGTCCAAGCGGCTTGTGACGAGGGCGTGGGTCACAGTTTTTCTCATGTCGGCGGGGATCCAGCGGAAAATCTTTCGGAGCATGTGGAGAGTGAGGAAGCAGGAAGACGAGACGGCGTTGACTTGTTTTGTCATGGTGAGATGCGGGTCCAGGATGAATCCGAGGGTGCGTGCGTGGTCTGAGGGGGTTGGTGTGGTGCCCAGGGCCGAGGGCCACCAAGAGTTGTCCCAGGCAGACGGGGTGTTTCCGAGGATGAGGACTTCCGTTTTGTCCGAGTTCAGCTTCAGGCGGCTGAGTTTCATCCATTCTGCGACGTCTTTCATTCCATCCTGCAGGTTGGTCTTGGCGATGGTAGGGTCCTTGGTGAGGGAAAGTATCAGCTGGGTGTTGTCGGCGTAGGAGATGGTGTTGATGTTGTGTTTGCGTGCGATGTCGGCGAGGGGGCTCATGTAGACATTGAAGAGAGTCGGGCTGAGCGAGGAGCCCTGTGGGACGCCGCAGATGATCTCGGTGGGGTCCGAGCGGAACGGCGGGAGGTAGACTCTTTGGGAGCGGTTAGAGAGGAAAGAGGTGATACAGTTCAGGGCCTGTCCTTGGATACCGGTGGAGTGGAGGCAGGATGTTAGGGTGCGGTGGCAGACAGTGTCGAAGGCAGCCGAGAAGTCAAGGAGGATGAGGGCGGCTGTTTCTCCGTTGTCCAGCAGAGTTCTGATGTCATCGGTGACTGCGATGAGGGCGGTTTCCGTGCTGTGGTTGGCTCGGAATCCGGACTGGGAGGGGTCGAGTAGGTTGTAGTCTTCAAGGAATTTGGTCAGTTGCTTGTTGACGGTCTTCTAGATGACTGTGGCAGGGAAGGGGAGGAGCGAGATGGGGCGGAAGTTCTTCAGGTTGCTGGGGTCCGCCGTAGGTTTCTTCAGGAGAGCGTTGACTTCCGCGTGTTTCCAGCTCTCGGGGAAGGTGGCAGATGCAAACGAGCTGTTGATGATGGTCTGGAGATGGGGGGCGATGATGTCGTCGGCTTTGTTGAAGATGAAGTAGGGGCAGGGGTCAGAGGGGGCACCGGAGTGGATGGTGTTCATGGTAGTTTTGGTCTCTTCCGTGCTGATGTGTGTCCAGGCGTTGAGGGTGATGGCTGGGGATGTGGGTTCTGTGGTGGTAGCGAGGGAGTTGCAGAGTTCTTGTGAGGGCGTGATGGAGTTGGCGTTAGGATTGGAGAGCTCTTTGACGATGTTGAAGAGTTATTTGCTGTTGTGAGTGTTCTTGTCCAGTCTGTCTTTGAAGGATGTTCTTTTGGTGGCGCGGATCAGCTGATGGTGTTCGCGGGTGGCGTTTTTGAGGGCAGACATGTTTTCTACGGTGTGGTCTTTGCGCCAGGTTTTCTCGAGGGTACGGCAGGTTTTTTTGGAGTCCTTGAGGGCGTCTGTGAACCATTGAGGTTTCCTGGCGTTGGCCTGTCTAGGGAGGCGTCTTAGGGGTGCGAGGTTGTCATTGCAGTTGGTGATCCATTGTGTGAGGCTGAGGGCTGCGTTGTTGGCGTCTGTGGTGATGGTAGGTTGGTTGTGGCTGAGAGTGGAGATTAGCTGTTCCGTGGAGATTTTGTTCCAATGTCTGCGTGGGATATGTTGTGTGCGGGGGTGGAGAGTCTTGCGTCTGAAGGTGAAGTGGACACATCTGTGGTCGGTCCAATGTATTACGGAGGAGTGGCTGAAGGATACGTGGTTGCTGGCGGAGAAGATGGGGTCGAGCGTGTGAATTTGAGTTATGAATTTTTAAAGAACAAACTGTAAAATAGCTCTTAAAAGAAAAAAGCGGCAACCAAAGATATCTGGTTGCACCGGACAGGTACAAAATCAAATGTTCAGATTGACCCAATGGAGCATGGGCCAGCTACAGGGACCCCAGTGGGTCTGCTGAACGATGTACCTTAAATCCAGGTTGCAGAGCGATGCGTCAGTGTCAACAATTCACTGAGTTGTGATATCCTGAAATCTACATAGCAACGGGTGAAAATGTAAGTACCTTACTGCCAGAAGATATCCATAATGGAAAAGGCAGTGCCGTTTTATAAAGCTTATTCTCTGTATATTTTTTAAAAGATTGCAGGAAATACACAGCAAGATTTTCAACGTGGCGGCTGAGATTCAAAATGATAAATCTCTACAGTTTAGTAGTTGTGTTTCCAAGAATCCAGACCTCTGTTAATGCGCATGTGCAAACTGATTTTTAAACTGAAAGCCCTGTGAGGAATGAAAGTGTCTCCTGAGCATGCACTCATTACCGAGGAGAATGTGAGTTGCCATCAGAGCTGAAGAATTGCGATCTTCTTTGGCACAGGATCAGTAAATCGTGAGGAAATTCAGTGTCTCCAAGTTAGTGTCTCTGGAGATCGGGGTCGTCGGTTTTTGTAGAGGGGAGCGCAAAGCGTCACGTCCCCTGCTGTAATCTCTCTCTGGGCTTCTAACCATGCTCATGTCACGTCAGTCACTTTAATTGGTTTGTGGGCTTGCCTTTTAAAATCAGCTTGCTTTCATTAGTGAAAGGCCTTTTCCAGTGTTTAGCCCTCCTCGAGCACACCGACCAACTTCTGAAAACATACGAGGCTTGATGTTTTCTGTCTGGTTTCTGGACTACTTTTTCTCTTTATTTCGCAGCGCAATCTCGATGGACAGTAGTCCAGCGATTTGCATGACATCGATCCTGTTACATAGGTAATTGCACTTTTGCCGGTTGCATAGACAATTGCACTTTTGCCAGTTACATGGATAACTGCACTTTTGCCGATAGGTTTCACTATGAGCGAAATTTTATTTCCCTTTGTGTGTCTGTTTTGCGCTGATGGTGGCCATCGGCTTGCTTATGTGAAACTTTTACTTTTCAGCTTATATGGCAAGAAAATTCCGTTTAGTTATGTGAAAATGTTTTACTTTACATTTTCAATCTAAGTGGCAAAAAAAGTCCAGTTATGAGTTTACAATGCTAATAGCTCTAACTCGAGCAAAAGCAAGACCTATTGCATTGCAAATGGTTGTTTTTTAAAGTGTTCAGTCAGGAAAATTAGCATCGCAAGTCTGCAAGTTTAGTGTTTGTGAGTCGCAGTCCAGTGAGTCTACGTGGTGTCATTAGCCTCAAGACATCACAGAAAGTATAATAAATAAGTGACACACGCTGCACCTATTCGCTTTTTTAAATAAATTACTGACTGTGTTACAATAAGGCAAGGCACCCAGATAAAGGAGAGTTGTCATATATATATATTCACCCAAATGCTGCTCATTGTTATCGAACTCTATCAGGTAGGTGCCTCCTTCGTGCAAGCAGCACTGCAAGTAATTGATGTCCAAACCAAGCAGCTCCACTACAGAGCCAGGGGCACTCTTGGATTCCACTTCGTCACCCTAGCATGACGCGTTTCGGCGAAGTGCCTTCTTCAGATGCCGGTAATTACAGGACACACACCCACTAGTGTTTAAATACATTTTTACTCCTCCTTCAATTCATTCATGATTACAAACAGACTTTATTTCCCATAATGCACCAAGCTGGATATGCTACCACTCTGATTTTTCTTAATTGTTTTTACACAGTCCCAATCATATTTTCTCTCAGTGGATTGTAATACCAAGAACATTTTGGTTTTGGGCACTTAGCTGTACTGTAGTGGCAAATGGATCATTAGAACTACTGATGAAGGGGCACACGCATGTTTTGAAATTTGAGTAAGAGAGAGATGGAGGCTGGGAATGCACTTGCCACTACAGTACAGCTAAGTGCCCAAAACCAAAATGTTCTTGGTATTACAATCCACAGAGAGAAAATATGATTGGGACTGTGTAAAAACAATTAAGAAAAATCAGAGTGGCCCCGGGCACTGACTTTCTGATAGCCTTTCCATGGCAGAGTCCCCGTCGTGGAAAGGCTAGGGAAAGCTGAGTTGTAATCAGCAGGGGCACCCTAGCTGAGTACAACTCTGACTGCCGTCAACACGTTGGGAACTATGTTCCTGGCGGGGACGGTGGTCTTTAGGTGGGTCCGCCCGACAGAGTTGCAATGTGCCACATCCGCCACTGCAACCACTAGCCTCGTAATGAGGCCTAAAGTCTCTACATTTTATTGCATTGCCCGCCTGTTTAGTCAGCTAGAACCACAATTTAACATTGTTCAATCTGCATGAGAACTGATATTTAAAACAGTAAAGAAAAGAATAAACCTGAGATGAGGTCAGGTAATGGTTCCAGTAGAGTAATGGGAATGTGTGCATAGTTATAAAATTAGTTTGAATTTGTGTAGAAAATAAATGAAATCAGTGTGTCCCTAGTAATTGTTGTTATGAAGTTTTATAGGTTCCTCTTCAGTAAACAACTAATGAGACGAGCCAGGCATGTAGTGCAGTAGAAGAACCAGGTGTCTGAGGCGGTCTCTCTTTATCTACTTCCCCTTTTCCCCCTGATAGTGCCTGGGATGGATAGTTTTAGTCTGTCACAGGTAGTAGTGTAAGGAACTGAGGACAATTTATTTACTCCTGAGGAAATCGTATTGAGGTACTCTGACATTCGGCTCCGAACCATGCAGTAGAAGTGATGAATCACTTTTTCCCACCCAACAGAAGCGATGCTTCAGTCCTGTGATGCAGGGAAGCTTTATTGCGAGTTCCTATGGCATCAATGTCAAGAAGCTGAGGTGCAGTTGAGGCTATGCATTGGTTCCAAAGAACACAGAGGCTGCGATGCAGAGTTTCATTGTCATTGCCAAGGCAGCCATCGACTTGAATGGGTGGACCTTGCACCAAGAAAAGTGCTGCAGTGGTGGTTCTGAGGGTGATGCACTAGTGTCGAGATGCAAGGTATAGCGGTGATGTGATCCTGGTTATGCCAGTTCCGACCCATGCAGTAGAGGTGATGTGTCAATTTTCTCCAATTTCTTGTCACGTAGCAGAGAATGCATCAGTTCCACTGGAGCAAGCACCTTACACCCACTCCAAGGGGCCAGGACTGGGGTGGCACCACTTGGCAGGTCAAAATCACAGATGGCAGAGTCCAGGAGCCAGAACAGGGCGATTGAAAGTCTGTTATGTCCCTGAGACTTCAGATCAGGAGGCCAGCCAGCCAGTCCTTGGAGTCGCTCTGAGTTCTGGGTTGGAGAGATGCAGGTCCAGTCCTTCTCACTTCCAAGCAACAGTGCAGCAGGCACAGGTCAGCACAGTAAAGCAGGAGTCCAGCAAAACAGCAGTCCTACAGAGTGGCAGGCCTTCAGCAACACAACAGTCCTTCTTCCTGGCAGAATATCCACAGGTTCAGAATTGTACTGAGTTGGTGGTGTCAGAGGTCCATTAATTTTACCCAGTTGGGCCTTTGAAGTGGGAGAGACTTCAAAGAGAAACTTTGAAGTGCAAAGAGGTCTTGCACTTCCTGCCCTGGCTCAAGACTCGCGACAGGGGGTTATGCAGCCCTTTGTGTGGGGCAGGACGCAGCCTATTCAGATATAAGTGAGGCTTTACCAGCTCCTCCCGCCCATCCTCCCACGATGGCCCTTCAACTCACATCTAAGCTCTGATTGTGTTTGGCTGTCTAGGGGGAATACACAAAACTCCGCTGTCACCCACACAAGTGATCAGAGACAGGCAGCAGACACCATATGACTAAAGTAAGAAAATAACAACGTTCTAAATGGGACATTTTCAGAATTGCAACTTATAATCCAACTTCACCATAAATTGTGATTTTAATTTGTGATTCCAGAAACACCAAACTCAAAAAGTTTATCTCTTCCAGATTGTGAATGACACTTATAAGATGTGTTAAGGTAATTCCAGTGTTATCCTATGGGAGAGATAGGCCTTGCTGTAGTGAAAAACGACTTTGGAAGTTTTTCACTAACAGGACATGTACAATTTTATAAGTACACGTTCTGCCTTTTACATACATTGTCCCCTACCGCCTGTGAGGTCCAGGGTCTACTATAGGGGTGACCTATATGTATTAATGAACAAGGCTTGGGCCTGGAAAGGTTTATTTTTATTATGGTTGTATAATGCACTTGCTCAGTTTACAAAACAAGCAGTGACTCTTCAATTTACAAGTCAATCCTAATATAAGATGTTGTAGTGAGCTGCACTGGAATGTGCCCTGCCCAGGGCACCTGAGAACATTCTAAATAACTAGACCACAATGGTGGACCAGAACCACAGCTTACAGCACCAAAAAACTGATGTTTACAAACTTGTTCTTAGATTTTGAAACAATGATAAAACAATTTATTTTACAAAAAATATACTCTTGTTTGTACCAAAAGTCTTTCACAGTAGATACAAGAAACAGCCAAGAACGCTCACCTCCATCACCTTTGTGTCTTTTTACAGCCATTTATTTTCCTGGATGCGTAATGTGACACACAGTCACCTTTAGAGTCTCAGCACTCCAGTGTTCTGCCATGGTGTTTAAGTTTATTTAATTGCACGAGGTAGATAGATTTCTCGTTTTTGACACTATCGGAGGGTAGCACCATTGGTTGGTTGTTTGCCTTCAGTCACACTTGGGTGGTCAACGACACATGGAGTAAACATAGTTTCAGGCTCAGCATGTGGTGGTTTGGTTTGTGCATGCTTTTTATTTTATTTTTGATGGCTCATTTAGGTTGGCTATCTTGGCAGGGTCGGTATTGGAACATTTTGCTTTAGGTTCTTACTAAACAATAGGCAAAATCGCACTGGGTACACTTGAAGTTAGGTTTACATGTAGGAGAATCGGGGCACTTATGTGTGCTCTCTTTTTTGAGTTGTGTTTTGAGTTACTAACATTCCTCCTTGTCTCCTATTTACATTCATAGTTACCCCTGAAGAAGGGACATTTGATCCCGAAATGCATTGGGTCTTCTATACAGCGTATCATTTGAATGTTGAATGTCATCGATAATGAACTTTGCAAATGTGAAGTAACATTTGTATAAGCATCAGTTGGAATTGTGCACGGTTTTCTTGTATCTACTGTGAAAGACTTTTAGTACAAACAAGACTGTAAATTAAATTGTTTTATCATTGTTTTACAATTTAAAAATAGGTTTGTATACATCCGTTTTTCTGCTGGGTGCTCTGGTTCTGGTCCACCAGTGTGGTCTGGGTATTTAAAAGGTTTATTTTTCCAGGTCGACATGGCAGTGTAAAATGTCACATAGGCTCTGCAGTTGCAGGCCTGAGACATGGTTAGAGGGATACTTAGGTGAGTGGCACAATCAGTGCTGTTGGCCCACAAGTAGCATTTAATTTACAGGCCCTGGGTACATGTAGGAGGAGGTAAAAAGCTTGGGGATGACCCTGCAGAAATAGTAATTTTCCAACACAACCCCCCTCCAGCCCAAAGCCAGGGTAGGCTAATCAATACCTTGATGGGCATCTCTGCTTAGGTGATAGAACTTGGACAATGGCCCTTTTCTGAACGTGCACTTGTTAGTTCTACACTTTTCTGGATTCAGTTTGACCCCTCTGTCTACACTCTCCTGAGCCACTAAAATGACCCATGGGGAACCCTTCTCCCCATCTATGGACCCCAACTATGCAGCATCTACTCTTTACTTGCACACAGATGCACACAGATTCATCCTAGAAGACACACAGTTCTACCACGGCCATAAGAGTGATGTGACCCTTTCCACCACTTAGATTAGAATTCTGTCCCCAACCCAATGAAATCTTTGTCCATAAGGGCAGCAACCAACAGAGGTTACTGACAGCTGTCAGTGTCAAGAGCCAGGCCCTGGGCTATCAACTGCCAGGTGAATGGTTAGGGACAGTGGGTAAGCATCTCTTCCAGCCATAGTGCTGGCAAGAGGTTCCCTTTCGGCTCTTGGGGATCATCTGATCTGTGAGGTTTCTTAGAGTGGGGGCAGTAGCAACCATAGGCTAAATGTGTTCCTTGCAAGTCAGGACTTCTTGAGCGGTACCTCCACCCCCTGAAGGGAGACACACTGAGCCTGTGCCATGCAAGTGGCTACTTAGTGCAGGTCCTCAGTCCTGCACCCTGTGACAGGTCATGGAGCCCCTCTGGGCAGAAGTAGCCTGACCTGTGGCAGTCTTGAGGTGTTCTGCTCTCAGAGCTGGCAACCCCTGACCCACTGGCCCTCACACTGTTGACTGCTTTCATCTCATGCCTCTCTATCTGTGCCTCTGTGCCATCCGCTGTGGAGTGGTACCTCTAGAAGCTAGAACTGGTAGGGCACCTGTGTAGGCCACCCCATCCAGCTTTCCTGACTCTGTGGAGCTCCCATTGGTGGATGGTCTCTTGGTACAGGCAAGAGTTCTGCTGCATGTGCCCCCTTTGAGAGCAAACCAAGCTCAGGGGCTAGAAATAGGGCTATATGGAGTAGTAGCACTGTTCGTCACTCCACCTACTCCACTCTAAGATACTCTGCTCCACTCTATGCCCTTCCATGGCACTCTACGCTTTACTCTATATCACTCCAGGCCAGTCCACTCTAAGCCACTTACTGCACTCCAAACCTCTTCACTAAATGACAATTTCCTCCACTCTACGTTCCTCACCTCCTGGCCCTTCAGCTCTATACCCCCCTGCTCTACTCCACTTTACACCCCTCCACTCTATCCCTTCTACTCTATCCCCCACCTTGACACCTTACTCCACTCTATGCCACTCTGCTCTATTCCACTCCGTGTCCGTCCACTCTACTCCACTCTTACAACTCCTTCTACACCACTCCACTTTACACTACTCCAATTAACGCCACTCTGTGCTTCCTCACTGCACAACACTCCACTCTACACTGACACTCTATGGCACTTTACTCCAATCTACACCACTCTAATTAACTCCACTCTACGCTTCCCCACTCCACAACCCCCCACTCTACGTCATTCCACTCTATGTTACTCCACTCTAGGAGACTTGACTCCACTCCACTTACTCCAATAGACAACACTCTGTGCTACTCCATGACTCTTTACGCCACTCCACTTCACTCTACAACACTCCACTCTACAACACTTTACTCAATCTATGCCCCTCTACTGTATACCCTTCTGCTCTACAACCCTCAGCTCTACTCCACTCTATACCTCTCCACTCTACGCACCTCTATTCTACACTATGCTACTCCACACTACACTTCACTCCACTCTGTTCCCCTACCACTCTACACTCCTCTACTCGATGAACCTCCACTCTACACTTTACTCCACTCTATGTCATTCCACTCAACCATGATCTACAACACTCCACACTACGCCACTCCACTTTATGGCCCTCTACTCCACTACGCAGCTCCCTCTACGCCACTTCACAACACTTTACTCCACTCTATGCCACTCAACTGTAGTCCACACTACTACAAACTACGCCACACCACTCCATTTAGTGCTACCCCGCTGAATGACACTCAATGCCACTCAATTCTGCAACACTCTACTCCACACTTCATCTCTCTACACCACTCAACTTTAATCCACTCTACACCACTGTACTCCACTTTACCTCACTCTACTCCACTGTACACTGCTCCATGACACTTCATGATATTCTACTGCACACCACAACACCCAACTCTGCTCCACAAAACTTCACTCCCACTCTACGACACTCCACAACCCTTCACTATTTCAACTCCACAACCCTCCATTCTGCGCCACTTCACTTCACTCTACATCACTCCACTCCATGCCACTGTCCTCTAGGCCACTAACTTTTAGCCATGCTGGTGTACCAAGTGGCTGAAAGCACATTGGCAAAGCCAATAGCTCTCGCATATGCAAGCGTTATTGACTTTGCCCATGCTTGGTATTAATGAGTTTTCTTTACATTTGTAGCTTCATACCCTGGACTGAGGGCTTGTGGCAAAGAGTAATCTTAACCAAGAGTGGAGCTGGTTTCATATTGCTAAATTTCGATTCTTGTGGATTTGATTGAGCCACTAAGGATGTAGGCACCAAATATGGATATCTGGTCGTGCTGAATCAGGACAAAGTCACAAGTTCATGCCAACTGTGATAGAGCATTAGTTGGCTACAGTGACTCAGTGAGGCCCACTGAACATAGTACCTTAGATCCTGGTTTACAGAGTGTTGCGAGGATCTGATTCAAAGATGAGTCGCACAGCCAAAGTGATGTATTGGTTCAGAGATGCAGCGTGGCTAGGGTGTGAGGCCCTACATTATTATCGAGGATCCCATCAAAGAGGGCTTGGGATTGGACATCTAGTATTGAGGATGTGTCAAATAGTTGGGGCAATGCATGAGTTCCGAGGAGCTGTGAGGCTCCAACATGGAGCAACCACGAGCAGAACCAAAGCACTGACACTGCTGCGTGGATCAGAAACATAGCAAAGACCTGCATCACAGCCCGTCGCTTCCTCATGACTGCCAGTTTGATGCATTCTTGGACATTTAGGCTGCCGTCCATGTGGGATACGAGGGACTGCGCCAAGAATGAATGACCCGTATCACAGCCTGTCGCTTCCTCAGGACTGCTGCTGTTTGATGCTTTCTTGGCGCATGCCCTTGAGAGAGCGTAGATTTATATAACCTATATTAGAGTAGAATATCTATATTAATGTGTGACGATGTTGCATAGAAAACGACAATAATAGTGACTTTGCTTAAACGTACATTTGGATTATGACTGTAATGTGTGTGGCAACCAATGTAAACTAATAAATAGAATAATTAATGTTATGGTTATTCGAGTTATATTAACGATTACGATATTGCATTTATATTAAAAACCTTATAGGCCTTAAGTTAGCATGAGCTGCCGTTTAGCTGCCTGGCTCTCATATTAAAAGCATTTTTTTTCTGTTTTTCAGTGTGCTGACTTGCAAAGGACCATGACCCTGCAAATGTTCTTTTTCTTCCAACTTGATAGATGCATGTATCTTTGTAATTTCGTTCCCATCCGCATGCTTGCTGCTTTAGTATACATTTTATGTACCAAATTGAAACAAATGTAGATTAATGTAATGTACAAGGATGTTTAAACCATGGACAAAGGAACTCATGACCCGAGAAGACGTGCCAAACCGTGAAGTAACCTCCGGATGTGCCACCTCCAAAGACGTGAATTATGAAGGCCAATCAAAGTGTTATGAATTATCGTGGGGTGACAATTGGGATTACCTAATGTATAATTTGATAGGTTGAAGATAGTGGGGTATAGCAAATGTCCAATAGAATTTTGGGGGAAGGTATTCCGAAAAAGGGATAAAAACCCATGCCACAGAAGGGTCGAGAGAACTAGGTAGGGAATGCTATTGATTTTATCCAGAAACTCTGTCACTCTGTTTGGTGACTTTGTGACTTATTAAACCATCCTTACCCATAGACTGCCCTCTACGCTTCTCCTCCTTATGAGGGAAGTGTCCCCTGCCCTTTAGTCGAGTTTAGACTGATGGTGTTTGGACTGCTGTCCTGACGACGAAGACTGATCCTGTGCGCTGACCTAATCCTTGGAGGGTAATTATGACAATGCAATTTGTGATTTGTCTGTTTGCTTTTCCTTTCTAGGTACCAACTGCTCATTTCGTTAGAGACCATAGTCAGATGTTTTCCAAATTGGTGTTCTAAATTGTTTTGCATGAAGTCCAACATGCTGATGCTAATCTGTGGTTAGGATCGGGGCTCACTTCAACTGACGTACATAGACAAATGACTGACATTACGCTATGCTGAATTGAGACGTATATGATATTTGCTGTATTCTGATCTATGTTTACGCCATGTTATGTTCTTATGTTTGTGATTCTTGCATTAATGAAATCTTATCACAGTTGCCATATCGTGACTATGCTCTTATGCTTCCTAGTATTGAGATTTACTCTTTTGCTCGTAGATTGTAATCAATAGGGAATAAAATTCATAAAATTCTATCAAAGGTGTGGTTATTCATGACTGAAAGGTCATGGTTGCGCCGACAATTTGATTAATGTCTTTATCTAAAGTAAAGTGCATTGTGGTGGTAAATATTGATGACATTATTGATATATTGCTTGACATATTGATCAGTTATCTCGTCCTATGGTGTCTCTCCACTGGGTCACAAGATTCATTGGCCTAAAACGAGTCCTAATGTGTAATAAATTAACTTAGAAGGACGCGTTAACACCCTCACATTCCACATCGATAGCAGCCTAGACACTACATGCCCACTTTTAGCATTTAAGTTACAGGCCCCAGGCCCAGGTAGTGCCACTTTACACCATACTTACAAGTAAATTAAATATACCAATTAGGTTAAAGCCAATTTTACAATGTTTAGAGGAGAGAGCACTTTAGCAATGGTAAACTACGCAAATTCTGGAAAGCCAAAAAAATCGAGTTCAGAAAAGAAGAGAGTGAAGGCAAAAAGTTTGGGGATGATCACGTAGGAAGGCCAAAGTTTAGCACCTGTGCCTCGAATATAGCAACTGTAACTGGGAGGAAATGGCTGCACCGTTGACATCTCCTTGCGGCACCCTGGATCATATACAGCGATAATGACACTAGCCAGGTTTGGTAATGTTTTTGTAATTTTACCAATTTTGGACTAAATGAAGAATTTTGTTAAATTCAGTAATGTCACTTCCTGTGATATAAAGTGTCAGAGAAACTGTGGTATCAATAATTGTGTTGTGCAGGGGGGCAAAGGTTATCTGATGTCACTAACTTTCCTGATGCAGTTGAATGGTCCAATTGTAATGCTGCCACTTTCTGCTACATAAAAACAAAGGGATTTCGCCGTAATGCTGTAACAAGTAAAGGAAATCAAACCTGCAGCATGAATGAGATTTTAATGGGTTTACTTGAAACGCTGCGGGGCGGGCGTTTTACAAAAAAATAAACAGACTTCTTTCGTGAAAAATCTATAAATATGAACAGACAAAGACATAAGGAAACCATTCATTGCTTTGAGAACCACGACTACAAAAATGTAATCTTCTCTTTAAAAAACGACCATGTTTTAATTCTCTAATGCGAGAGAGTAGCCTTCAATCCCAGCAACAAAGCGAAGCGGCCCCTTTCCTGACAGCTAAGCCAGTGATGTGGAGCGAGGCCTGGCACCACTACAGAGAGATGCTAGAATGGGCGCAGTCTAAACACACAGGGTTGTTTGGTTTCTGGTCCGGAACTGCTGATGGCAGAAATAAACTATTTCAAACGTATTTTGTCGCTCTGAGGAACGCTAGGAACACAGACATGATTTGGTAATCTGCTGCTTCACACATATAGTATTACTGTTATGGTTGTACAGTATCATTAGGCTCCTGCCAACCACAGATGATAGCATCCAACTTTGCAACATAAATCTGCATTGCATAGAATTTCCCAGACAACAAAGGCTGGGACAAGCAGATCAAACAAATTAAACCTAACCCCATATATTATTGTTGAATATGGCCCATTTTGCAGGATTATTCCAAAACGTTTTTCTTTCTTCCTCCGATTTTTTTAAATCTGTTTTTACTGGTTTATTGTCTCTGCGCAACTTACCACTGCAGATCAGTACTAAAGTGCAAGTGCCCCCTTGTTTAAATTGTATTGGTGATTGGTTTATCCATGATTGGAATAATTAATTTACTAGTAAGTTTCTAATAAAATGCACTATGTGTGCCCAGGGCCAGTAAATCAAATGCAGCTAGTTGGAATGCACCTCTGATTATGCCACCCACATGAGTAACCCTGAAAACTTGTCTTAGACCTGCAGTTTCTGTTTGTGCAGTTTTGAACTGACAAGTCATCCCGGCAAGTGCATCCACTTGCCAGGCCCAACCCTTCCCTTTTTGTACATGTAAGGCACCCCTAAGGTAGGCCCAAGGCATCCCCATGGGCAGGGTGCAGTGCAATTAAAATGTAGGATATGTACTAGTGTGTTTTACATGTCCCGATAGTGAAATACTGCCAAATTCGTTTTTCACTATTGCAAGGTCTATCTCTCCCATAGGTTAACTTAGGGATTGCATTTAAATCACTCTTAAGTGTAATTTCCCATTGGGAGCAGATAGAAATATGGAGTTTGGGGCCTCTGAACTCACAATTTAAAAATACATCGTTTAGTGAAGTTGGTTTTTAGATTGTCATTTTGAAATTCCACTTTTAGAAAGTGGGCATTTCCTTGCTTAACTGTTATGTGCCTCTACTTGGCTGCTGAATCCAGGTCTGGGTCAGAATGGCAGTTAGGCTGGTTCTGAATGCACTCTAGACAGTGACAAAAAGGGAGCTGAGGTGTGTCCTGCTTATCCTGATGGGTCTTTCTGAGCTAGAGTGGGAAGGAGGAGCTGACACTTACACCTGAAAGGGTTGTGGCTGTCCTCACACAATGCAGTCTCTGACCCCCTGCAATGTGTCTGGAGCCAGGCCTGGCAAGGCAGGATCTTGTGAACAACAAAGACTTTTCTTTGAAGTTTTCCTAGGTCAAATTCAGAAATGAGTATAAGTAGTAGACCCAAAACCCCAGACTTTCAGAACACTTCTGGATCAAAAGGAACTTCAACCAAGGAGAAGAGCTGAAGAGCTGTGAGGAGAAGCACTGCCCCTTTATTGTGCGTGCCTTGCTGGGTTGGCCTGCAGTTGCTTCTGCTGTGGAGAAGGAAAAGACTGGACTTTGCTGTGTATCCTGCTTGTGAACTTTCTCCAAGAGCTTGAAGTCGAGCTTCCCTCCTGTTGGAAGTCTCAGGGATATCAATCTATATATATTAATCTGCCTACAGCACTGGGATCTGTGTGTTTTGTACTACAACAGAAGAAAACCACCATGACGCCATCAATAACGCCGCTCCCTGTGCCGTGACCTGACGGCACTGCAGAGAGTCATGTCCTGCTTCGCACCGCAACAGTGGTCTTACTGACGCCACCTTATGCCGTCACTGAGCCGTTGCTTGCAACCTGACCTGTGGGCCCCACACGTCGCCTCGCCTTGCTTCACACTGCAGCTTTGGTATCCCTGACGATGCTGCTCTACGCTGACACCGTCGTGGTTGCCTGCACCATGGCCTGAGGGCACGGCTTGTGAGATATACAAATCACTGTCCCGCACTGCAACCCCAGTCCACCAACACCAGCACCATTGACTCCAACATCGTCAACACACACCCCTGCGTGCACCGTGGGCACTGTACGGAGCCAGCTCCAAGTCACAACTCAGCCTTGGGCCTACCGACGACAGCACTGCAGCAACAAGGACGCGGCCGCCTGCACTGGGACCAGGAGACACAGCACATCACACGACCCCACTACACACGTCAGCCCTGGTCTCACCGATGCTGCAGGATGCCATCACTGTGACCTGTGGGCACCACACGTTGCATCATCCTGCTTCACACTGCAGCCTCGATGCCACAAACGCCAGCGCCCTTGACTTCGTCATCAGCATGGACTTTGATCTGCAATGGCTGTGACTTCAAGGGCCCAATGACCCCTGACCCAACCTCCAGAACCGACACCAGCAACGCCGCACTTTGGATCTCATCCAAGGGACCACGCTTCCCTGCATTTCCAAGGTACTGTTTGTTTGTCTTCCTGACTCTGTAGCTGGCCCACGACCTTGCGGTCAGCTTGAACTGTTGAATTTGTTGTTCACGATGCCATGATAGCCCTAGACCGAGCGATCGACTTCAAGAAGCTCTATATTTATGTAATTCTTACAAAACTGATATCTTTATTACGGTATGTTGGATTTTCCTAGTTTTGGAATTGTTTTACACAGATAAATATTGGCTATCTTTCCAAAACTGGTGTGGTGTCCTTTTGTAGTGTTTTCACTGTATTATTGTGTGTTATGTGCAAATGCCTTACGCATTGCCCCTGAGATAAGCCTGACTGCTTGTGCCAAGCTACCAAGGGGGTGAGCAGGGGTTATCTTAGGTGTGTGACTCCCTTATCCTAACTAGGAAGAAGAGTTCCTACTTGGAAAGGGTGCAAGCCACTGCCAACTAGAGACTCCCATTTCTAACAATTATGTAGAGCGAAATAAATCATAATAAGGCTACATTTGGCTGGAGACAATGAGAGAGCGCTTTCAGCTATGAAGAAGGGTTCCACTGCCATTATATAGGACTCTTGGAATGGCATTACTAAGTCAAGGGTTGGGCATGAAATGTGTTCTGGGAGAAATACACTTTTCATCTCCAAAAAACTAAGATCGGAATAGGCCACACTAAAAGGCCCTGTGGTCACCATGTTTATATGGATGCAACTTGTAATACTGCAAATAGCACTCAGAAGCTTCATCAACATATTGTAGCACTTTACAAGAAGTGTATTGCAGCGGTTCATAACCTTTTGACTTCTGTGGATCCCTACTCAGTAATTACTTGGATCTGGGGAGCCTCACTGTTAGACCTTACACCCTTAGGGTGGTCTTCCTCCAAACATTTTAGCCTTACTTTGGTGATCTGCTTTTGTTGGTCATGGGACTCTGGGCACTTTACTACTGGTAACCAGTTCTAAAGTGCATGTACTCACTCCACTAAAATATACTAGCATTGGTGTATCCACAACTGTTATAATTAATTTCCTTATAAGTCCCTAGTAAAGTGCACTATATTTGCCCAGGGCCTGTAAATTAAAAGCTACTGGTGGCCCTGCAACACCGATTGTGACACCCACTTAAGTGGCCCTTTAAACATGTCTCAGGCCTGCCGCTGCAGATCCTGTATGTGCAGGTCCACTGCCATGTCAACTTGACATTTAACACCCCTTATTAAGCCTTAAACCTCCCTTTATTACAGTAAGGTAAGCCCTAGGCAGTCCATAGGGCAGGGTGTTTAAGTAAAAGGCAGGACATATACTTTTTAGTTTAAAATGTCCTAGTAGTGAAAAACTCCCTAATTTGTTTTTCACTGCTGTATGGCCTACCCCTCTCATAGGATAACATTGGAGATTGCTTAATACATTTATTAAGTGTTGTAATTCCTGAGTGAGAAGACGTAGGACTGTTGTGTTTGGTAACTATGAAAATGTAATCATAAATCCTCCTTAATGATAAAGTTGGATTTATGATTACAACTTTAAAAATGTGGCTTTTAGAAAGTTGGCATTTTTCTGCTCTTAAGCCCTGTGTGCCTGCTGCCTGCCTCCAATACACATCTGGGGGTGGGTGACAGCTGGGCTTTGTGCGTTCCTCTAAACAGTTACACAAAAAGGGAGCTGAGGTATGTCACTTACATACTGATGGCCCACCACCAGGCTAATGGGCCTTCCTGAGCTAGATGGGAGGGAGGAGCTGACAGTTGCACCTGAATATGGCTGTGCCTGACCCCACACAAAGAGCTGCATACCCCCCTGTAGTATGTCTGGAGCCAGAGGAGTAAAAAGAGGACCTGTGTGCACTTCAAAGCCCCTCTTTAAAGTAACTCCCACTTCAAAGACACCACTGGGTAGAAGAACTGGATTTCTGACCCTACCAAGTCAGTGCATGTATGGAACTGAAGATACTCTTCCAGGAAGAAGGACTGCTGTGCTGCTAAAGGGACTGCCAATCTGCTGAAACTCTGATGGACTTTGCTGGACTCCTGCTTTGCTGTGCCTGCCCTACTTCCTACTGTTTCCTTGCCTGTGAGTGAAATGTACTGGACATGAGTTTCTACATCACCAGAACCAAGTGACTGTAAGGGCATGCTGGCTTGCCTCCTGTTATGCAGTCACAGAGACATCAAAAGACTGCCTGCATCTTCCCTACAGCACCTGGACTCTGCCACCTCTGAGTACTGCCCTGCCAAGTGGTGCCAATTCAGCCCTTGGCTCTTGGAAGTGGATTCTTCTGTGATGCGACTCTTGACGTCGATGCATTGCTGCCACTGCACTGATCAGAACCACCACATTTCTCTTCAACTCTGATGTATCGCCACTGCTGCTGAGGATGAGAACTTTGAATCACTGACTCCGCATCTTTGGATCGAAGCATCTCCATCAGCTCCAGTGCATCACCTCTGCATCGTTGACTACGTGACTCAACGGAGATGCATCATCTTTATTGCAAAGTGGTTCGACGCCACACCACTGCGCGAGGATCAACAACTGTAAGGCACGGCGCTGACACATCGCCTCACTGCGTGGATTGGAACCAATACATCACCTTCGCATCTCCTCGTCTGCTTCTTGCATCAGATCCTCGACATTGACACAACCCTCCACCCAAGGTACTGTTTCTGGGAGACAAGGTTAGCACCTGTAGCCGGCCCGTGTTCGATCACGGTCGGCCTGAACTTTGGATTTGCCCCACTCTAGTTCAACCATATAACCCCAGTTGGCTCTTTAAGTTTCTAGGCACTACAACTGCAGATATTCTTTTAAAAATCATATCTCGACTTATTCTTACTGGATTTTTGTCATTTTGGTCTTGCTTTACTCATAAAAATAAAATCTATTTTCCTAACGTGGTGTGGAGTCTTTTGTGGTGTTTTCACTGTGCTACTGTTTTAAGTGTGCACAAATACTTTAGACATTACCTCTTAAATTAAGCCTGACTGCTATGTGCCAAGCTACCAGAGAGTGAGCACCAGTTAGTTCAAGGTGTGTATCTGACTTACCCTGACTAGGATTGTGATACCTACTTGGACAGGGTGCATACCTCTGCCAACTAGAGACCCAACTTCTAACACTCACTAAATTATTATTGAAATTGAGTGACTCCCATTGAGTCATTACCGGAAGCAGGTGACCTTGCCTAAGGAATTTTGAGGATTTAAACCCTAAAACAATTCAGAAAACTACAAAAAGAAGCAATCATCACATGCACAAATAATGAAATATTTTATTTATCCCACAAATATAAAACATCAAAAATTTAAATGTAATGGGAAGGTTGGAGCTTTACTGAATTCAATTCAAGTCGTCCATACTACATTCTGTTTGATGCAGTTGCTCTGCTCCCACAAATTAATCTGAGGATACTAACTTAACTTTTCAATCTCCAATTTCAAATTCCTTCACATTTGCAGAATGTTTAAAAATGTTCAGAGTTACAGTTTGCTCCTTTTTTTATGTACAATTTATTAAGATGTTAATGTTATTTATTTTTCTGAGCAGTCTAAGACTCCCTGGGTAGGTATCAGGGACCCCCAGGGGGGGCCCAGACAACAGGCTAAGAACTGCTGGTGTACTGTATTCCTTCATTCCTAAAGAACTGCTGGAGTGTAAACATGGAGGTCCACGGGGCAGAAGAGATGGTGGTCAAGTTACTGAAAGAGTTGTATCTGGGAAAGACAGGGAGCTCAGAAGGTGTGTGATAACACTGTATGTGAACATCTATTTGGCTTGCAATTCATTTGTAGCCTGGTTTAATAACAATTTTGTTAACCCAATTTTGTCAGTCTACAAAATTCTCACTATATATTTATTGTGAATGGGCAGTTCTAAATCAGTTCTTTACTGAGTAACAGAATGTACAAGGCTGTTCTGTCTAGTAGAGAGGTCACGCCACACCTTGTCAGTATGGACATTGTCTCCAGTCCTGAACTTTTTGCCTACAAATCACTCATTTCAAGTATGTTAGTAATCAGTTGAATGGAAGCAAAACAAGACTACAGTACCCAGAATTCACTAGGACAGCACACAAAGGTTGAGAATTGAAAAGTGCCCATAATGATATGGGGATAGAGGGGGTCAATGTAGTCTACATGAATACTTTAGTTAACTGTTGAGTCTTTGGGTTTGAGAAAGGAACCCGAGAAGAAGGAACGACTGGTGTGAGCAAAGTGAAGACTCGCCTCGTTGCTTAGGGCAGCATCTAGTATAATAAAAGAGCAGAAGATGCTATCACAGATAGCTCGTTTGTATTGACTCAAGGGCTTACCTGTGGTATGGGAGAAAAAATACCAAGACGCAGAGAGGCAATTATGGTTTTCCATCGATGTACCTCATTGGAAGTATATATTGAGTCTTCAAGTCATTAAACTACAAGCACCAGGATGGATTGCAGCGAAAAACAGGTGCTTTCTTTGTGACGTACTCGTACATCTCCTTCAAAAAGTTTCTCAAAACGTAGGTTTTCTCATGTGAATTCTGACGTTCTGTTTACACTTGGAACAACTTTTCTTTTCACCAGGATATCAAGAAGTGGGTAACAGTGCGCTCTATAAATATAAACTTACTTATAGCTCAGTCTATCAAGAGGTGAGCCTCTGTGAGTGCCACCAGCCAATAGTTGTGCCTGAGTGCAACCATCCCTTCTTTCCGAGTTTAGCCTGCTGAAATAAGATACATTTTTGGATAAGTTAGGATAAGTCTACTAGATATGAAAAGTCTGGGTCTAAGTGTGCTGCTCACAAACATTCGATTTAAAATGTTTTTGTTTTTCTTCTGAAGATCATATGTTTTTTTAGAAATCTGTGGTGGGAAAATGAAGGAGTCCAGTTATCTTGAAAAAGCGAAACATATACCGATAGAAATTGGTTCTGTCCTGCTGAATAGTAAGGCTGCTTTCAGTAGCCATGGTATTAATGAAAATGTTTGGTGTTTTTGATTCCAGTACATATCATAATCTGAAGAGCTTGCAACAGCTGAATGAGTGCTCCTGCAGATATTTGAAAAGCCTATAGGGCATAGACTGCGATAAGGAATGTTTTTTCAGGGCAATCAAGCAAACATGAAAATACCATATTTGCAAGTGTATTGGTCTTGTACACAGAAACGGGTTTCACTAGGGTCTTGCAGATTGGAGCAGAGTTAACTTTGCACATTGATGCATTAAACGTCATACTTAACATTTTACCACTCTTACAGTTTTCTTAAATGGCAAAACATTTTCTCTTTCTCAGAAGCGTCACCAAAATACTACCATTCAATCCCCTGTGACGTCAGACGTGAGTAAGGTGAAAAGCAGTGGAACAAACATGTAGCCTTGTAGTACACCACATTTCAGAATTTATTCTGAGGATGGATGCTTACCTCTTATCACTCAGTCATTTCAAAATATAATAAATCTACTAGCCTTGCACGCACATGTTGTTCGTAAGTAACAGCGTAAGTACATCCTTTCACTCAATAAAAAATACAAGAATAATTCCATTTATTAACCATAACTTTCTTTAGGTTTAGTTAAGCTACTTATAATTGTGTGACCGCTAAGGAAATTACTTTTTTTTTTAGCTTTCTGAGCGTCCCTATTACATGTCTTGCCATTTATAACAGTTTGGCTTACGGCAAGTTTGCTTATGAATTATATTTAAAGAGCCATTATGACAGACTCGTGCAGCCAAAGGCATCTAAAGAAAGTGAGCGCTCTTCCTGGCTCTTCCTGTCTCCTAGTACTTTAAGGCAGAGTGCTCAATCTGGATTTCGACAATTCTCTGGAAGCTATCAACCAACACCAGTTTATTTTCATGGGGACCTCTAGATCCCAAAATATCCTTATCACCTGCAGAGTCCTCTGGGGTTCTATACTTCGGCCTCTTGTCTTCATCCTCAACATAGAGCCATTTGCTGCTCTGCTCATAGATAACAGCATCAACATTCACCAATACGCAGAGGTTACACTTGAACATCTTTTCTGCTTCAGACATCCAACACCTCTAACGCTGCCTGCACATCTTCCAGACCTGGGTGCCCAGAACCTACCAGAAACCCAACACAACCAAGACTCAATTTCTGTTCTTTGCCTAGAACAACAAACTAGAAACATGACAAACCTAGCTCAATGACATGGACCTTGACAGCTTCGAACCCCAACCTCTTGGATTCACACCAACCTCACCCTTGAGGAACACATTGCCAAAAGATCAAAGGCAGCCTAGTACCAGCTCTCACTACTTAAGAAAGAGAAACTGTTTGTTGTAGACAGCAAATTTAAAACTGTCATTCAAGCTGTCATACTCTTGAATCTGGATGGTGCTAACACCCTGATCCATGGCCTCCCAGATTCCAGACTAGCAGCCCTTAATGGCATCCCACATGACACTGCACATCTGACCCAGGGCCGGAAGAAATATGATCACATAACCACCATCCTGATGGAACTCCATATACAACTCTTCCCAATCAGCATCATCATCAAAATCAGCTTCATCATTTACAAAAGCCACCATGGCAGCAGCCCTTCTTATCAGGCAGATATGTCCACCATCTTAGGTGGTTTCTGGCACAGCCAGGACATCATCAGACTGCAGACAAGGATGTGTAGGAAAGAAAGAAACAAGGCAGGGGACTTTTGATCTATGCACCCAGGCTCTTGAACAACACCCCTGTATCCATACGGACTGCCCCAATGCTGCCACAATGTAGGAAAGAGCTGAAGACACACCTCTCAATGCATTAGCCGCCCACAAACCAGCTACTCCTTCTATCACTCGTTGGCTTTATGCTTGTCTTTGACCCTGTACAGCGCCCCTTTGCCTTTTGTCTAGTTTCATACTATCGTAATATCACATACATACATGCAAACCTATTGGACATTTTTTAGAAACCTACTGACCAGAGCTATGACGTTTCAGCAATCTTTGCCATAGGGATAGATGTTTCAAAATCTCAAGTACTTCTTTCTACTGGGTTATTTGAACCTGTGGATCTTGACGGTATCTGGGTGCATTACAATTCTTCAAGTTTCTCAAACTCTGATCAATATCATAATAGTATATTAAAATAACTTTCCTTATTTAAAGAGTTAGGAAATATTAATATATTCTACTTATAATTATAGTGTACCTACCTGCACATTATATATGCCCTGGGTGGCTTATTATGATGTTTGCCCAAACTGAGTATTTATAGTTTTAGGGAGGAGTCGAATTCTAATGTAACAAGCTTATACAATTCTTCTGATATTACAGAAACAAAATGAAAGTGTATCCAAGGTCAAGTACAGTCTTCTAGGGAAAAACCTGGCATTTAGTGATGTGTTGTTCAGATGTTTATTAAAATAGATTGTTGTACAAACATCCAGGGGAGTGTAGACAGTGCACACCAGAATGGCATGTGGAATTTAGCATCAAGGATGTTTTCACCCATATCTTTAATGTTCAGTGAACGCAATATGCAAGAGAAGGCATTACAATTCAAAAATCAAAAATTCAGAAATCAACTTATACGGAATATATATGCCTAGTTTCCATAGAAAAAGCATTTTTGACTTGCCTATATCTTTGGCGATGGTTGATGAATCTTTACAAACTGTTTTTTAAAAAATTCAGCACTCACTACAGCTACTGTCTGAAAATGTTTTAGGGTGATCCATCAAGCAGGGTCCGAGAAAAAGGAGGGGAGCTGAAAATGTGTTTTCCTCATGTTAATTCCCAGAGGGTTTTTTAACACAACTACAGCCCAAACTCCTGGACAGAATTACACCAAAATTGGCAGAAAGGTAGCTCTTGGTCCAAAAACCACCCTTTTTGTTATTTGGCGTAAATCTGTTCAGTAGTTTTTGAGATTTTGAAGGAAAAACAAAATTGTTAATCTAGGGACACGGATCCTTTGAGGATCTTACAGTCCCCCTGCTGAAATCTGACTGAATGCCAGCTTCAACCATGAAGTGTTAACAGCCATCCTGGGACTCCGTAAAAAAACATTAAAAAAAGAAACGGGGGGTAAGGTAGAAATACCCTGACCATTTAGTTCTGGTGCTGGGGTCCCAGAGCAAAAAATCATTTTTTAAAAGAAATGCGCTGAAAATCGTGGCAGATCCATGATTCCGGTGAAAATGAAAAATAAATAAGCACAGACTCCTGAACTTGTTTTGAAAAAAGCACCCGGGTGGGCCAGATCCCGGGAGCATTTTTCAAAAAAAGGTGGGGGCACACAAGGCCCCCTCTCCAAAGGCTCTTGGAGCCCCAGGGCCCACCAACTCCCCACGGCTTTATTTATAAAATAGGAGGGACGAGAACAAAGCCACATCCTGAGGCTCTATAGGCCCCGAGGACCACCACCTCCTTGAGGCTAAATCAGCAGTAATGGGGTGCTACTTAGACCCCTCGCCCCGGAGACCATCACCTTCCCGGGGCTAACTAACATGTAATGGGGGTCTCCAATGAACCCCCAGGACCCCGGGCACCACCACCTCCCTGGTGCCAAAAACTTTCAAAAGAATGGGAGAGGGGCATGAGGCCCCCCTCCCGGGCCACATACGGCTCCGGGAACCACCACCATCCTGGGGCCAGCCCTAAAAAGTAAAGGACAGGG
The DNA here is from genome assembly GCF_031143425.1 of Pleurodeles waltl. NCBI lineage: Eukaryota > Metazoa > Chordata > Amphibia > Caudata > Salamandridae > Pleurodeles > Pleurodeles waltl. The sequence continues at coordinate 864,644,635 of NC_090439.1, read as the reverse complement.
GCCCCCTCCTGGAACCATACATGGTACTTTGACTCCCACCCCCCAGGGCCGGCTCCTGTTATGTTCCGGGTTGCCCATCCCAGGGACTTAGCTGTTTGCTTTTGCTTGGCAGGAGCTTTGACAACTCCCATTGAGAAAAAGCAAGCACCCTGTTTCCAGTGGGCAGGAGCTGTCAAAGTGCTCTTGCCTGCTGGAAGCAGAGGTTTCATCTGTTTCCCTGCCCGCAGACATGCAGGCAGGGAAAGAGATGAAACTATTGCTCTTACACACAGGGAGCTGCATGTTTAGCAGCTCTGTGTGTATAATAGCAATGACTGCTCCTGCAGGAGGCCGGCTGGGACAATGGGAGCCTTGAGGCTTTCCCCCGTGGTCCCGATCCTGCACACTGGGTGCCAAAAGGCGCCCAAGACACATGGTCAGGCCCCAGGTGATGGGGTCCCTGGGCCCAAAATCGGCCTGGGGAGGGGACAGTGCGGCCCCCCTACCCATATGTTTTTGGCTGGGCCCCGGAGGATGGGGTCCCCAGGGCTGAAATTGGCCCCATCTACTGAATACCAGGCCTCAGGGGATTTGGTCCCCGTGGCCATCATTGGCCCAGCGAGGAGGGAGGCGCACGGTCCCCCTCCCCATTAAGTGTATTTTCTCAACAATTCCTTATTGAAAAACGATCTGAAACCCTTCATGGAGGTCAATGCTTCATTTATCTTTTGAAGCACAAGCTGTATGTGACTGTGACAAGTGAGCTCTTTCTTGCCCTCTCCTGGTGAGAGCAGAGCCCATGGCTCTCCTTTTAAATTGCTATGAGTATGCAAATGTGCAAATCACCTGGAAGCTCTACCTGCTTGGCCCTGCACCGTCTACCTCAGTAGTATGGAAAGGTCTTACTGGCTTTTGCCAGGATGATGGATAGCTTAACAAAGGGCCCCCCAGTGTGTTTCCCGACGATTTTGGTGGCATATTCTTAAATTCGAGGAACATGAAGACATTTACACAAAACAAAGAAGCACTTATGTCATATAAATAAGAGGAAGGACCCTGGTGTGGTGGAGATTTACATCTCTGTAGTCTTGTTGGCCTTTCTATAGGAGGATTCTTGGCATCACATATTTCTGGATAAAGATGCACCAGGAACAGTCATATTGTCAAAATGCACACAAGGCCACTGGTGACAATTCCTTGTGCTCATTATGCAGCTGTTGTATACAATACGTAATGGACTATTACCCAAGGAGGCAGAAAGAACTCCACTTGGGTAGATATTTTGTGCAAAACAGTGGACTCTCGTTGGATAAAAGGGCAGGTGAGGTTTGTTTGTGGCTGAGCCACTCACACAGCTACCGAAACACCCACACCAATACTCACAAACCCACTTACAGGTGCACTCAGACACTCATGCACCCACTCACAGACCCATTTAGACACTCATGCACCCACTCACAGACCCACTCAGTCAATCGCACACCCACTCACAGACCTTCTCAGACGTTCACGCACCCATTCAAGGTCATGCACCCCCTCACAGATCTAGAGACTCATGCACCCCCTCACAGATCTAGAGACTCATGCACTCACTCACAGACCCACTCAGAAACTCATGCACTCACTCACGGACACACTCAGATGCATGTACTCACTCACATACTAACTCAGACACACACTTACACTCACAAACCCACTCAGACCCACGTGCATGCACTCACAGACCCACTCAGACACTAACTCACCCAATCACACACCCACTCAGACCCTTACGCACCCAATCACAGACCCACTCAGTAATACATCCACTGACAGACCTACTGGGAGTCATGCATCCACTCACACATCCACTCAGAGACTCATGCACCCACCCACTCACAGACCCATGCACCCACTGACAGACCCATATAGGTACTCATGCACAGACTCATACTGTAGACCCACTCAGAGACTTATGCATGTGTGGTTGTGTGGTTATAGAGGGTTGCCCGCAACCCCTGCTGTGAATGGACGAAGACTGCCATAGGCCGTGTGTGGCGTGGGTTGATAGTTATAGCGGGTTGGCCAAAAGGCCTGTTCAAAGGCCATGCTCAGCAGTGGTTGGATTAACATATAGTAATTTAAATTACCTTACGTTAAAAAAACATAGAAATTCACTGGAAAAAACAAAGGTTACCGAGACATTATAGTTGTTTTTTAAAACATGGAAATTAACTTAAAATAAAAAAAGGTTACAAGGATGTTATAGTTAGGTTCTGAATTTACTCACACAATACCATAGAAATTCAGCAGTCATAGTGATAGTTAATTCAAGTAACTATGGCTTGCGGCCTAAGGTAAATATAACTTGCACCCTCGCCATGCACTGCAAATTACTCTAGATATTACAGCATCATGACAACTTTTATAACGTAAAGAAAAATATCAATGAAACTTTAGCAGTCAAATTATTGAAGAAAAAACTGTGCATGGCAGGGGGGCAAGTTATAGTTAACTTAGGGAGCAAGTTATAGTTAATTGAAATAACTCTAACGATAACTGCTTAATTTATATGGTTTTGGGCGAGTAAATTTGGAACCTAATTATAATGTCTCTGTATCCTTTGGTTTTTAAGTGAATTTCTGTGAGTTTTTTTTTTTTTTTTTATTTCCACCTATAACGTCCTTGTAACCTTTTTTTTTCAGTGAACACACACATATATATATGTATATGTTTATACTCTGTAATGGACAGACGGAACTGCCTCTGAGTACCTGACCATAGGGTGCATCAAAACAAAAAGAGACCGCTCACTACATACGTATAGCCACTATTCTGGCCTCTTTCCAAAGAAAGGGACTGATGATCTGGGCTTTGCTAAGTGATGTCCCATGAACAAGTACAAAAATCACTCAATCAGCCATAATCATGTATTTATTCCTTATTTTTTGTTGGCAAAACTCAACGCATTTTACCCCGAAATTAGGATTTTGGTCATAAATTACAGACAGTGATGTGATTAAATACTATTCATAGAAAGTCAAATACTCCAGAAAAAATAACACAACCATGAGTGATGTCAATAATAATAGACACATTATTGAGTAGTTCTTGATTTGTGGATAATTAAATCCACTTGTTCTGTAGCAATATTAATCATAGATATAGACAACCTGTTTTGAAAAACATTTGAATGAAAGAACCTCATCACAGATGATAGCAGAACACTGTCAAACATTATCATAAAGTTATCAGAATTTAGAATGGCCTATGGTTTGTTATAGGAAATAATTACGCTCATTTTGACTTGCTGCATCATGAAGTCATTTTTAGGTCGAGAGCACAAGCGCTTTGACCTGTTTTACGTATTGTGGGCTTTTAATCACGCCCACCTCACGACCATCACTTTCACTTGTTCGTGGTCTTGCCTGTCAAAAATCCTTTGTTAATATTGGTAAATGCTTTACGTTTGTTCCTCCTTGGGGCGGTTTTGTTACCACCTTGCAGACTGCCCCTGTTACATGGATAATTGCATGATACATTTGACTGTGAGCAAACTTCTTTTTCTTTTTGTGTCTCTCCTTCGCGCTGAAGGCGGCCGTGGCACTTTGAATCGGCTCACTTAGGTGAACTGTTTTACTTTTCATTTTCAATTTATGTGCCAAGAAAAGTCCAGTTAGGAATTTACGATGCTAATATTTCTAACTCGAGCAAATACGAGACCCATTGCATTGCAAATGCTTGTTAACATTGCTGTTAGTACATAATAAAATAACATGAGAACTGAGATATGCCTCCTTTAATATAAGCAGATAACATGCAAAACACCATGTTACAATTGATTCAAATGTTTCATAATGTACAGCCAGACTTGAAAATATAGCATGAGAGGACGTTTATACTACGTTGACTATGAATGTCAGTACCTAGCACACAATTAGACAAACATGTGGCTTAATTTCTCCTGAGAAAATACAAAAAAAACAGTTATGCAATATCCCTTTGTTTGCTCTTTGCTCTAAGCAGCCTTATGATTTCTTTTTACAGCCATGAAAGTAATCCCACTGCATTGCCTATGCAATTGCCATCAGTCCCTGAAATGAGGTATATATCAGGTGAATTACTGGAAAAGCATGTCCTAAGTCACTGACCAACCTAAAGAAATTGAACCGCTGCTATATGTTTAGCTGCACCTCTTCCCGCTTCCAGTTGTAATTCAAAATTAAATGGTTTGCTAGAATCTTAGGTAATGAGAGCAGGTAGTTTAAATAGCCTGCCAACATCGATCAGGTGCCAACACCTTCTTGTTTGTTACAAACGACGAGTCAAGATTTGTAACAACGATTACGCGTATGCACTTCCTTTATCGGCGTACCCACTCATTAAGCCCTTCAAGAAACTTCTAGAAAACGTAGTCTATTGTAGCGCAAGAAACTGAGGCCCACAGACTGAAGCTTGGAATGATGCCACATTTCTATATTTCATCTGATTTGAACGTCCTTCTTTGTAAACCATTTTCTCCTGTAGCTATAGCAACATCTTCTCGGTGACAAGCGCAGCTCAAAAATCAGCAATAAATAGAAAGCGATTGGGGTTTTTCTTCCCCTTTCAAGTCTAATTGAAAGCACACACATTTCTCCTTTCAGATGTTTACATTTTGGTTTAACGAGAGTCAGGCGTTCTCCACCTCACTAATACAAGGCACTGTAATAGAGGGCAGGGTTCAAAGCAGTTCAGGCAGGATTACATGCTGGGCTTTTATGCGAATCCATCTTGAAGTGTAGGGTTATTCAAAGCACCTCCACGCAAGCGTGAAGGCTGAAGTACGGGAGTCATTAATGTCAGTTGCAGGAGTCACACAACACCGACCTGAACTCAGTAGTAGGGAGATTGTTGAATTCAAGGACCTTATGTACCTAATCTACTGAAGAGGCCACAGTTGCACATGCAATCTTACAGAAGAATGCAGTAGCTATAAGAATGGCGGCATTTATAACATTTTCCCAGGTACAATACTGTCAATTCCATGCTTCATAAAGAATCAAGTATTGGCAAAGCCAATAGGATTAGTTTTTTGGCTTTGCAAATACAGATTTTTAGTGATGGGGATGGTGTCAGGCCCTCATCATTCGAAAAAAACACACTGGGTGAAAGTAAAATATTTTTGTCTCACACAACCCAGACTACTAGAATAGTTCCTGGTACGTAAAGGATCTGCTTTGTGTGTGGATTTACTGGATGTGAAAGGGCACCATGTCATCACTCACAGTGAAGTTAGCCAATGGCTGAAGTGGGCTGATTCATTGTCCCAAGCTGTAGTGGGTGGAAGAAAAACTTGAGTGACCCTATAACAGACCAAAGGATACAGAGGGCTGCAGCGCTTAATTTGTAAAAAAAAAAAAAAAAAAGTGCCAGGCCCCTTCTTGGGAGGCCACTGCAGCCTGCCTCACCCATTGTCGCTGACAGGGCTGCAAATTGACAGTACCAACCCAACTACTAACCACCGCACTCTTGACAAAGTTTCCACTCAGACTATTCCAGTCCACCCAAAGCTGTAATAATGACATGAACCACTTTTAACTGACAAGGGGAGGGTGTTGTGTAGCCATTTTACTTATAGCTCCATGCACGTTATTTTAACAAACTAGACCGCTGTGCACTTTAACCTAGATATATTTTATTCAGCTTCGCTTTATTATTATTACAATACCCATTTTTACAGTCTTGTTTTATTTTCATCTATCTAACTGTTTTTACCTAGGCCAGCACTCTGTTCTCAAACAACACATTCTTGATCACTCTGTGCTTCATTCAAGGCTGCAGCTCGGTACATTGCCAGTGAACGTGGTAGAAGTTTAATCTCCAACATTCGTAGAAAATACACATCCTTACGTAGGGACATTTTCTCAGAACATCAGCTGTGTTATTATATAAACACTTCCTTGTCCCTTACACGTTAGAGGGAGATTCCAGCCAGGGAACCACAACTGTATGCTGAATGCTTCGCTACAGATGCTAACGCAGACCACAGGCCTTTGCTCAGGTATGGGGGTCGATGTCTTCCCAGGGGAACCTGAAAGGCAGAATTAGAGCTTAACATGCTGTGCTCAATTACCACCTAGTTAGGAAATAGTCCATCGATCATAGTGACAATATGGCAGCGTTGTTTTTATGCTTCACTCTTCTCATCACAATTTTAATACTCTCATGTTGTGTCGTCCTGGTTATTGCAGCTCACGCTTTGCTATCTAAGATTCAGTCGTTTTATTAAACTCATTATTGAAACATATACTGCCTCTGTTTGTCATTTATATATGAGACTGAATAGTAAATGAGAGAACCGGATGCGACCTGAGTGACCACGACTTCACTGAGAAGCCTAGTATGTCATGCGCTCGGCTGCCCAGTCATCACCATCTTTTGGTAGAGATAAGACACTGCTAGTTAGCCGGAGCAAAACCCAGATTGGAGCAACAGGTGTCACCCGCAGTGGGTTGGACTCAGTCTCCCACACGGCGGGCGATCCTGCCAATCAAAATCCAGTAGTCTCATTAGAATAATGAGAGCCTACGCAACTTGTTTTGAATTCCTAATGACTTATTAAACGCATCAACAAAGACAATAGGTTTCACGTATTTTATAGTGCATTCACATACAGCTATTAAGACAATAAACTTCATTATACATACATACAAATGTAGAGACAGTGCATCCACCTAGACACATCCATATGCACATAAACATAACAGCACACAGAATACCAGATGAACAGGAACCAGCAGACAGGTCTAACAAGCACTCACATGCACATGCCACCTTGCATGGAGCCACCAATGCACTCAGACCAATATATTTCATGCTGCTTTGGTTGGTTGTTTAGCACCTTATGTTACGTGTTGCCTCCATCCACTAGAGACAAGTGTGAGGAAAAGAGGAGCAAAAGAAGCAATAAGTAAATAAAAAGGGGTCTTGTGAAAGTAATGCTCTTCCTGAAAATGAAATAGCAGCAGGTAGCCAACCTTGGATTCTGACTGTTAAGCTGGAAAGAAAGGAGAGCAATTGGGTTGGACGTAGGAAGCAAGATAAACAAGAAGGTAAAATTCGGTGGAAGGAAGGAAACAGCGTGATGAATCATAGCTTAACCGAGAGCTACGAAACATACTGTATTGTAAGAAAGATGACAGAACAAGCCATCGAGAACCAGAAAGCCATGTAAACAAGCAAACAGAGAAACTGGCAAACACTGACAATGTGAATTGTATAAGTGGTAGAATGTACTTCAAGTATGTAAACAATATCAACAAAATCATCAGCGCATTAGACGAATGCTCAGAGGCAAAGTTTTGGTGTGCAACTCTGGTGTGCGCTCTTTCCAAAAACAAATATATATCCTCTGTTGCTAGCTGGTGTCCAGAGGTGCACCAGGCCCAAGATGCACAACCAACAGTCATAGGCCAAACCAACAGGCATAGGTCAATATAATCCACAATCTTAGTCCAGTTTAATCAGTATCTTTTTTTAAATCAATTTTAACTTCTTCTTTCTCCAATGTTTTTTTCAATCCTTATTCAGAACCATAATGATTCCAATATTCAATTGCATAAGAAATGCCCATCCAGGCTTATTTCTGCAGCATGTAGAAATTCACAATTAGTCATAAGTAACCATGATGGTGTAAACCCAATGCATTTCAGGCAAAGCCTTTCGCCAGGGATCACAGATAACGATCAGCCCAATGGCAAACCCTCTATGTGTTTTATTTTCATTCTATTTTAATTTTTGTTTTCATTCAATTTATTTTCATTTTATTTTATTTTGTTGCATTGTATTACACACCTAACTTGTACAGATGGGTGGAGTGCATGTCACGATTCATGTATTTTATTTATTTCTACTCCATCTGGTTGGTTCTGAGTCAAGTGGCACAGATTAAACTCAGGCACATTTAAACAGCATTTTTTCACCTGCTTCTGTTTATGGAGAGTTTGCAAGTGGGCTGATCCTTATCGGTCAGTTAGGTCGTTGGAGCATCTTATTTGATTTACTGATGTTGTACAGGTTGGGCATGTTCTATGCTATGCCGATGATGCATGGGTTTTTACGTTACAGCAGGTTCACATTATAGTGAACAGTTTTAATCACGTTTCACAAAAAACATGTGTTTGCTGGTCATTATTTTCATAGAATGTCTCGGTGGTGGACTCATCTGTTAGTATTTAAGCAGTTGCATGTTATGCATCAGGTACGAGCACAATGAAGTGGCCAATTATTTGTTATTGATTGAAGACATGTTGTTGGTTGATGGTTCTGATGTGATCTTTTTCATATTACAGGCACCCCTGGCCAAAGGCTTAATCCTAAATGCATTAGGTTTACACCATCATGGTTACTTATAATTAACTGTGAATTTCTACATGCTGCAGAAATAAGCCTGGATTGGCATTTCTCATGCATTTGAACATTAGAATCAGCATGTTTATGAATGAGGATTGAAGAAAATATTGGAGAAAGAAGAAGTAAAAATTGTTTAAAAAGAAGATACCATTTAAACTGGACTAAGAAAGACTGTGGATTATATTGGCCTATACTTGTTGGTTTGGCCTATGCCTGTTGGTTGTGCATCTTAGGTCCGGTGCACCTTTGGGCGCCAGCTAGCAACACTGACAATAACCATACAGTTACACATACTGACTGATGCTGTCAGACAGCATTTAAGCAGACTCACACAGGGGAACAAATGAACAGAAAGTTAAGTTATTTTTATTTAAAAGCACACAGATGCAGAGCTTCTTGGTACTGGTTAATAATACCACTAACTGAGAGGACAGTACTAAAATCAACAAAGGAAAAATACTTATGTTAGTCATTATAAAGCCATATTTTAATGCATTTTCTGTAATGGTGGGGTGTAATTGAGGAGGTTAGTTTCAGCTCATAACGAGGACGTTAGAGAGTTTCTCAGCTTGGTTGCAACAACTGAAAAAAACTCTGTCTTCATATGTGACAGTACAAGATCAAGGGACAGTGAGAAGATTTTAAGATAACAATCCCAGACTGAGGACATGGTTATAAAAGGAAAATGTGTCAGTTAACATAGTTGAACTGCTGTGATAGCTTCATGAGCAACTGCTAAGACCTACATAACTTTGGCACGCATAGGTAACCAATCATTTGACTTCAGAATGGGGATAATAGTGTTCTGCACCAATTGCAGACAATTTAGATGTATTTCATGTAGCTACTGACATATGTAGTTGGCTTGATCTTGTCTTGACTGGATAAAAACATCACAGGATGTATAACCTTTTGTTAATTTATTGAAGAATACTTTTTAGAATAATAGGTGGTAAAAACAACTAGTGGTCGCTTCATGAACCTCTGGGACCAGGGTCAGCGCATAGCCAAGTAAAGCTTCAAGAATTTCAACTGCTTTGGATAGGTGATGAGGTGGACCTCTAGTTCGTGGTCAAACTGTGAGAGAAAAGTTACTGGAAGGGGCTCCAGTCAGGAGCATTTCAGTCTTTGATGGATTGAAGTTGAGAAAACGGACCCATATCCATTAGAGGAGCATGAAGATGAGTTCTGTCTTTAAGTCTGTAGTTTGAGGATTAGGATTACTCCCCAAAGAGTGGGAAACTGCAACAATGAACAAAGTATCTTCAGTGTACTTGTAGAAGTATACACCAATCTGACAAAGTAAAGCAGCCAAAGGTCTCATGTAAAGATTAATTAAAAGGCAGATACGGTGGAACCTTGTGGGAACCCATTGCTCAGACTCCTGCTCTATGAAACAAAATGAAGTATTGTGTCCCCAAGCAGATAACAAGCATTTGCAATGCAGTAGGTTTCACATTAGCAAGAGTTAAAGCTGTTGGCGTTGTAAATGATAATGACAATCTCGCCTTTGGGACCTTATAAATATTTAGCTATGCAGCATATTAAACCTTTATCAGAAATAAACTGTGTTTATGCATTCCTTTATACACTTAGCATTAGACTGTAATGGCCCGAAAAGTCCTTGCAGAGCACCACAGTAAAAACATCAGTTGGAAGAAACATGGTGATGCAACTATATATTCATCCCCTAGAGAGCATAATCACATGAAAAAAGAATAACAAAGAACACTGCAGTGTAACCATATAATCAGCCCCTTGAGGGCATAGCGTATTACACATTTTCAGGCCTTTTAAATATCATTTAACTGTGGAGTTAGTGGCACATGAGTGCAGTGACGCAGACCGTTAATAGATGTCCCTGTAAAGTCGATAGCAGAAGGTGCAATACCACTGGTCATGGCTAGATGTCCCTGTGGAGCCAAAGGCACTCAGAGTACAGTGTCACAGAATGCTGCCAGAACTATTTTTGATGTCAGAAGCTCAGAATGTCCCTTAAACCCGGAAACGTCTGGAGAAGTACCAGGTCCTTAGTGAAATGGCTGAAATATTTAGCCATGCCACACATTAAACTTTTACCAGAAATAAACTGTATTTGTGCATTCCTTCATACACTTGGCATTAGACTGTAATGGCCCAAACAGCCTCTACTGAGCACCACAGTAAAATTAGCAGTTGGAAAAAACATGGTCATGTAACCATAAAGTCAGCCCCTAGAGGGCATAATGACATGAAAAAAGAAGACCAGAGAATATTATAGTGCAACCATATAATCAGCCCCTTGAAGGCATAGTATATTACACATGTTCAGGCCTAGCAGACCTTTTAAATATTACATGTGGAGTCAGAGGCACAAGGTTACAGTGCTGCAGGTCATTACTAGGTGTTCCTGTAGACTCAACAGCAGAAGGTGCAGTACTACTGGTGGTGGGTAGATATCCCTGTGGAGCCAACTGAGTTACTTGTGCCTTGGGGCAATTATAATCCTTCATTCCCTGGACAGCATAGTGCATTACACATTTGCAGGCCTAGCAGGGCTGTCAGAATATTATTACAAACAAAGCCTTTATAACACAAACTCCTCTGAGCTGTAAAAACAAAAGTTCCAGCTATAGGAGAGTTTAAATACACATTGAATTGTGGAAGATGTTATGATTTTGGGGACCCATCTAACCTAGTGTGGCCTGGACAGAAAGAACACATCGTATGTTATGGCGGTGGTCCCAATGTCCTAGGACCACCATAGGCTTTGTTATGGGCAAAAATGTGTTGTAAAAGGAATGCCTGCAAAGCATTATGGGGTGAGTTTCGCTGAGTGCAGTGGACATTGTAGTATCAGCTCTCCCGCTGTGCAGGGAGAGTCAATTTCATGCTACATAAAGTATAAACAAATGTACAAAACACACACACCCACAAGACACAACTACATGTATTTACTGATTATGAAATGTAAGGAGCAAGTGAAAGGCAAACATGGAAAATGAACTGCATGCATAAACACGTGTGCTTACTGACAAACACGAGAGGAAGGAAACAAAAAAATAGTCCGGCCAAACAACAGAAAAACAATCCAGGCATAATTAAGCTGTACTTGGCCAGTGCTCCTCAGCCAAGAACAGGAAGTGACATATCAGCTGCGAAGCCAGTTAGAAGGTAGCAAAACAAAAGCGATGCTGCCTTTAACCTATGGTAAGCAGCAGGCAGATACAGCTGGGAGCAAAGTCGTTTACTCATTCCAACAGGTCTTGTAGACAGTGCATGCACGCTGTCTAGGCTCGACCTAAAAAGGATGCAATTAATTTAAAAGCAGAGCCTGAAAATCTGAAGTTGCTGAAAGTTTGTAAAGGAATGCCATGGTCAATGTTGTTGAAGGCAAGTCAATGAATGAATAAATTAATCATGTGTAGAGCGCACAACTGTCTAACAGACACACCAGCACTACATACAATGTAGAGGAGGGAAGGAAACAAGGCATATTACCATGATTGATACAACCACGTTTTAAGTTGTTTTTTGTAAAGACCTGTTCATTGAGGGATTTGCAAATTTAAGTGGAAGGGTGTTCCAGAGAAAAGAGGCCTTGGGACCGTATCACACATATGGCACATTTTCCTTGTCTGCACCGGGCGCACCTTTTAAAAAGTGCACCCGGCGCAAACAAGGAAAAAGCACTGTATTAGCATGATTGCACTGCCGCCAGGTCAGCCGCAAACTCACACTGCTCTGGGGGCAGCACATTCATGTGAAAAAGAGAGCAGCTGCTTTAAAGCAGCTCTTTGTTTCACTGTGCAGGCAGCAACCCGCCTGCACTTTCAAGGGAGGATTAGAGATCACTTCACCCGTGGGTGCAGTTGGTCACTGCCCCCACCTGCAAGGGGATGTCGGGCGTTTTCCATTGGACTGCCTTTTCCCCCTCCTGAGTGCTGTGATCAGAGGGGGTGCACTGGCCGTGTGGCACTGTCTGTGTGTTTCCTCACTGCTTCTTTGCTTCTGCGCCCGCATCTATAGCACGGTGCAGGTGCAGAGGCAAAGGAATTCCCTTATTTGCATGGGGCCACGCCCCCATGCAAATGAGGGAATACCCCCTGGTGATAGCACTGGCGCTAAATGTGTGCCAGCACTATCTGCATTACAGAAAGGGCCGCACAAATGTCTGCAGCCTTTTCTATAATACCAAAGTGTCCCGGGGACGTGCAAAGTGGGCACACATGCCTACTGCACCCCTGGGCACTTATATGATATGGCCCCAGAAGGAGAAAGAATGTCTCCCCAGACAATCCTGTCATACTGTCGAGATTACTAGTAATGACAGACTAGAGAATCTAAGAGATCTTGTAGGATAGTATGCTCAAATTCCATCCACCAGAGAAAGTGGGCTTCTTTGGTGAACCGTTCTGAAAGTAATAAGGAGACATTTTAAATGAATATATTGGTGTTGTCCTAGAAGCCAGTGTAAATGTCTCAGTTGATCTGAGATGGATTCCTGTCTGGAAATATCTAACAAGATTTTAGCAGTAGCATTCTGAATCAGCTGCCAACGGCTCTGATGATTATTTGGGAGATCCAGGTAAGGGATGTTAGCATAATCCAAACACAATGGGCCTGATTCTAACTTTGGAGGACGGTGTTAAACCGTCCCAAAAGTGGCGGATATACCACCTACCGTATTACGAGTTCCATAGGATATAATGGACTCGTAATACGGTAGGTGGTATATCCGCCACTTTTGGGACGGTTTAACACCGTCCTCCAAAGTTAGAATCAGGCCCAATGTGATTAGGGGCAGAACAACATTTTCCCACATGAAGTTGGGAACTAGCATTAGAAATTGGTGACAGGTTTAATAGGATAAGTGCTCCAACACCACTGCCATCTACAATGCTTCACCAATTTTGTCCTCGACCCAGGATGGACATCCACCTGAGACACGTCTACGATACCATTTGTCTAAACATTGTTTACTGAACTAGGACTAGTTTTCTAGCAATTTACCTAGGAAGGCCTGAAATGAAATTGGATGAAACTTGTTTGCATCCTCTAGGCTAAAAGAGGTTGGTTTTAATAGCAGTTTCACTGCTGCTTATTTCCATTTCTTGGGGGAAATCCCTGTGTTAGTAGCTTGTTTTAGATGCAGAGAATGAGGGATGGACTACCCAAAAATACATCCATTATCACTCATGTTCTAATGTATATTTCAGGCCTCTAAGCATCCCACTGCTGTGAGGAGAGCGGTCCTAGTGACAAACAAGTTACATCTCAATTAAAATTCTTACCCCCACACCCAATACCTAACATTACAAAGAAAACCAGTGGAGTAAACAAAACAAAACAAAGCAGAGGTGGGAGAGGGAAGGGAAAGGTGCACTTCTTTCATATCTGGAGGAGCACAGCTATCGGAAAGATTCAAGAGGACTTCTCTAGTAGAGGACCGATGTGGCAAGCTCCTTCATGCAGGGGAGGCAGAACAGTAAGAAACAACAGATGCCTCATTCAGTATGGAGACCATTTCTTACCCACTCCAGGGATAAACTGTGGCAGGTAGCTTAGGGGTCATTTCCCACTGTTTCAATTTTGTGGATCAGTCAAAACATTAGAGGAATCTTACACTGCTAGGTTTAAAGCAAATTAAATTGTGACTTGACATATAACCAATATGAGATCACCAAAAGGCTGTTAATTTCTTCTCAGAAATGAGATTTGCTGCAAGATTTGTTCCATTGCCAATGTGTGCCAGAGCAAAAATAAAAAAACAATAAGTTGTCAGCTGCTCCAACCATAGGGCACATCAATTTCCAATCAGTATGTGTCATGCATTTCTTGTCTGATGGCTGTAATCCTAGGATCAGGATGCTGGTGTCAGCCAGCTCTGGGTAACCGAGGGTTCCCTTACTATGTCCCAGAATCTCTTTCCAGAAGGTTCCATGAAAACACAATACCACCAGATTTGCAGGAAGTTCCCAAATACTGGCTGCAGTGCAAATACAGTGTGGATACTGAGGGGTATATTCCATTCAGTCTTGCTGAAGTGAAGTAATACTCTAATATCACCTTGTAGGCAGGTTCCCTCTGGAGTATACTTTTATAAACTTTAGGTACGTTACACCAGATACCATCCAATTCTTTGTCCAGAATTTGCAGTCACAAGTCAGTCTCTCAGCAGTTCTGATATGGATGTTTAACCAGTGTCTATAAATCATGGATAATACATTAAGTTTTGGAGATGAGCTATTCTTGCCTTTGAATGACTGAACCAGCTTTTCAAATGTTGTCCATGGTCTTGTAGCAACCATGGTGTTTTTGGATGCAGTGTCCATTAATTAAGCTGACAGTACTGGTTGTGTGTTTTTTTCAGGGAGAAGAAAGCCCTTTACATTGCTCAAAGATGTGGACTTAGCCTCCCAGAAACATATCATTCAAAACCCTGCAGTCTCCCCTCTCCCACTTAGTGGATGAAGCACAGTGTGAAGCAGGTGTAAAGTCTGGGTTTCTTGCTATTTGTGTGTTATGAGATGGGAATGATGTTAAACCCCCTCCTGACTACAATTGTGTTCCAATTCCCAAGCAGTTTTCTAGTTGGGATAGCTATGTAAGCACTTTTTGGGTTGATTATGGTGAGGGAGCCAGGCCAGGTCTCCTAATGAATGACATGCTACTGCGCGGTCCATGCAGAAACAAGGTGTCTCACTTTCCCGGACAAACCATTCTGATAAGAAACATGTCACTAAATAACACTACAACAGATTAGGGCAAGCAAGGCCTCCTTTGTCTCTCTCTGGAGCATAAGAAGCTTATTTGATATGCTGGGCTTTTTAGGCCCACCCCAAATGAATGCTTGAAGCTTTTTCTGAAGAAGTGTAATATTGACTGTGGGATTAGGGATGGAAAGTGATTGAAGAGAGAGAGTATTCTAGGTAGTACATTCTTTTTAACAATGTTTATATGCCCTAACCAAGAGTTATTTAGGGGATGCCCTGTTCCAGTGTCTCCATGTATGGTTTTGTGATATTCATGCCCATTTTCTTTGGTTCAATCCACTATGAAATTAGTAATATTGAGGCTGAGATATCTGATGCCAAGTATTGCCCGCCAGAAGGCGGCCAGGGATTTTCAGTAAGGTATCCTCGTGGGGGGGACGGGTTAGGTTAGAGATTTGGGACTTTCTCACTTATTCATTTTAAAACCTGAGTCAGCCTCAAACTCACATAGGGTTCTAACCAATTCAGGGAGAAGTTCCAATGGACTGGTGAGTCTGAGAAGGAAGTTGTTAGCAAAAAAAAAGGATTTTCAGAGTTGTGTTGCCAAATCGAACCCAAGCTATTTTGTGAGAACTCCTTATTTTTATAGCCAACAGCACAACTACTACGGCAAATAGGGGGATAACGGACACCCCTATGTTGTGCCTCCTAGCCAATGCAATGGGATTTGTGGGATGGCCATTAACCCTTATAATATCTGCAGGAGAGGCATATGACGCCATGGTCTGATTTGTAATTATATAATTGTATCTTGTCAAGCACAGCATTAAGAAAGGTTAAACTCAGTCAAACACTTTCTATGCATTTAAGGATAGAATCATGGCTGTTTTTTCATGCTTGTGTACTTTCTCATTCAGGTAGGCAAGGCACTGATGTTATTCACATCTTACCAACCTGATTGGGTTCTATTAGGCCAGGTAGCAGGGGCTCCAGCCATTGTATCAAAAGTTTGGTATAAAGCATTACAACTGTGTTTAGAAGTGCTATTGGGTGGTATGATTCACTCTGTGGAGTCTTTACCCAGATTAAGGAAAAAGTATTAACTCAGCTTCACACATTGTGAGAGTGAGGCTGATATCAGAGGTAAAAGAGTTGAACAGTGTGGTATGGTGCTCTTGCAAGAGGGGCAGGAAAGTTCTATAGACGTCCAGTGAAAGGTCATCCAGTCCTGGTCTTTTCCCCTGTGGAACAGAATTAAGGGCCCAGAGTAGCTAGAAGGATCAATAGGTGTTTTGAGTAAATACCTGAGGTTTGGTGGAATAGGTGGCAGCCTACAGTCTCGAAGATATGCTTGAACACCTATCATTTGATGTATAGAGTATGATATAATATACGGAAGGCATCTTGTTTTTCCTGTTCCCTTATTGCCCTTGTGTCTTTGCTTTTTTGATTTGTTTAATCTGCAAGTTAGTTCTATGAAGCCTCACATTGCACACCAAGATCATGCCTACCTTTATAGTGAAATCGCTATTTCAGGAAGGGGAGGGATCTTCCAGCTTGATTAATTTGTTGCATTTTTAATTGCCCTCCCAGCATCGCTAGTTGTCTTTGCTTACGTTTGGGGGGTTGTTTGTCTATGGCCTCAAAAGCTTGAATTTTAAATGTTCACTTCTTTTCTAATAGGTGGGCCTCTCTTGCTCTAGCTATTTCAATTGTGATAATGGTGTCCATGATCAATGCTTTGAAAGCATCTCATAATATATTAGGTGAAGTCTCTGGGAAGGCATTGAAGGCAAAATATTCCTTGATTAGGTTCTGGGTGGTGGCTCTGTTCACTCGGTCTCTAAGAATGTGCGTGTTCAACCACCAGCAGGAAGGTCCTTGAAACTGTGAGAGCCTGCCCCCTAGGTAAGTTCTAAATGGGCATGATCTGTAATAAACTGATCAGAGAATAGGGCGGAGACAAACGATCCCAGGAGGGAGGGTGTATCAAAGAGTTAGTCAATACATATGAGTATTAGGAGTAGTCTCTGAGGTCTGGATGCAGATATTGCCATGTGTCCACCAAACCAAGTTCAGCAATCTCATTCTTCTGGAGGGCTGACATTCCGCCATCCCTTGATGGGAGTTTGTATTTCTATCCATTTTGGGGGCCTAAACAAAGTTAAAATCCCCTCCTACCACTAGGTACCTCATGAGCATCACAAGATTGGTCCCTCAACAGAGATCAAATGTAGGAGTTTTGTGCTACATTCGGGACATACAGTTTTTGGAGGATTACTGTAGAACCTCCTATTTGGATTTTAAGCTTCAAATAATACCTCCCTTATTTGCATACTGGTTGCTGCCTTGAATGTGTTTTACATAGTATAGCGACCTATGCTGTATTACTGGAAGGAAAACTCCAGTATGGATGGGGTGTATTTATCGTGTTTCATATGAAAATGGTCTTGTTTACATAGGGGCCTTCTTGGAGAAATATAATATTGGCATATAGGTGGAGGAGATATCGCCACACCAGACGGCTTCTGTTGGGGGAATTAGGCCTTTTTACATTTAGCAAGATGATTTTGAAGTAGTCAATATTCCTCTTTATTATTAAAGAGTGAGCTTGTGTATTAGCATGCATTATCTCCCATTTAACTGTAACCCTCAGTTGTCCTAGGCTAAAACATTTATACAAAGGAGAAGATGAGGGGAGTCTATGTGTAAGGTTAGCAACTTCATCCCGTCCCCCACTCCACAAATACCCTCAATCTCACCCCCAAGGTGATGAGGTAAGGAAAATTACATATCATAATAATAAACAGATGGCCAACCTGGCCCAAACAAACATCCTTAATCATTAGGAGTGGGGAAAATAAGTTGATTTATACCAACTAGCAGTCTGACCCTCTATGGTTGAAAAATACATAGTAGATTTAAGAAGGGGATGAGATCTAGGCAGGAGATATGGTGTGGTGGTTTGGGTATCAGTCCTCGCAGACTCTGCAAGTCAGTTTATCATAGACATCCCAGTCACTCTTCCCAGGCCATTTTATTTCCTCTCTCTGAGGCCAGCAGGGACTGTAGCGCATTACTTGCCAGTATCAGACAGTTACTCTGCTGGGATGCCAAATGTAGATACATGCTCAGTTTTCATATCCTGCAGGTGGGTATTATATTAGCTTTTGCCACCTCTAATGTTTTGTCTATGCCTCTGTGTATTCTATAGAAATTGGGCACTGTTTTCCATTCTGAGGGGAGCTGATCACTGTCGGAGGTTGGGCCTAGCCAGATGTCTCCTTCATCACGTTCAGCTAGAAGCCCTAAAAGGGACTTTGCCTACAACAGCAAGCATAGGAGACATTGTTTACTATTCCACATGAACATTAGGCTGAAGGGGTGGCCCCACTGATATTTAATTTGGTGCTCACAAAGACTATCTATGACTGGGCGAACATCCCTGCATTTTCTCAGTGTACCGGGGGTAGGTCTTGAAAGAACTGAATGGTGGAGCTGCAATAGACTAGATCGTCCTTTATTCAAACCTTCCGGAATATGGCCTCCTAATCAACAAAGAAACGCACACATGTGAGAACATCCGGTGCAGCGCTGACACAGTTTCCATTCAAGATGCTTCTATAGGCATGATGGAGCTGCAGTAGGAGATGCCAAGGGTTCATCTCTGATTGTCTGAATTAGGTCCCTGGTAAAGTTCATGATGTTGTCTCCTCCTGTTCTTTTAGATACTCCCCTGAACCGGATATTTTTATTCCGGCTCCTGTTTTCAAGGTCTTCTTGTTTTGCTTGTAGTCTAGCCTGCTGTTTCTCCAGTGCCTTCAGTCTACACCACAGCATCTGATGATCCTCCTTACCATAATCTGCAGATCTTCCCAAATCATCCACCCTATTTCCTAATTCAACAATGTCTTTGCAAACCTCCTGGATGCTAGATTTGAGATCAGTCTTGATGGAGACAATTTCTGTGCAAATGTTTTTAAGGAAGAGATTCATGTATTCCCGAGTTATGGTAGGCAAAATAGCTCCTCCAATGTTCTATGGATGTTCACCCTGCCTTCCTGCTCCCCATCCCCTTGGGCAGATCGACAATGGATTTGTGCTACAGGATTCTCTTTCTGAGCCTTACCTTTCACAATAGTGGAGAATGGCTTGTGGCTGGCTTGGAGGTCCCTAAATGGTTCTGTAGAGTGCCTAATATTGTTTATTGGTTAGTGACATCTCAGGGTTAGCAATGACCTCCACACTCAAGACAATGAGGGACAGATGCAAGGAAAAACCCAATATATGAGACGCAATGCAGACACACCTGACAATGTGGACCCAAGTGGTAGAGGGGCAATCAAGCTGTAGTGGGAACTCTACGCGGTGCAATCTGTGTATCACCTTATGCCCAACATTCCACCTAACTATTCCCCCCTTAGGAAGGTGCTTTCTGTTGAGTGTTTTGTAGGGAGAGGGTCCCATTATTACCGAGTGGTTGGTGAAAATGGAGCAAATGCAAAAGGAGAAAATGTGTTGCCTTCTTGGAGGATCAGTGTGTTATATGTGAATTGATGTTTGAGTCTCCTGCTGCACTCTGCAGAGTTCCGGGGCAATTGGCAGCTGTCACCATGTTAATTCAAGTTCTTCATCTCTTATTCTTGCAGGCAGCCACCCCTCAGGAAGATAGTCCCCTCCCGGTGCTCTAAATAAAAAATGGATGGACTGAGTGGATAGCTTGTGTCGTAACTCTGTGGTGGTTGTTGTTGTACTGCGAAGGGGGATTAAGTGAAGAGGCACAGTGCCACCTGTGTTGTTGACAGTAATTGCATTGCCTCTATGTCCCCGGGTTCATTTCTGCACGACTAGATGCCATTGAATGTCAGAGTTCGCTTTTGGAGGGGATGCTCCAAAGAACCCTTTAGCTCATTGGGGCAACACCCAGTTTCATCAGGGTGCACCAAATGATATGGGTGTGGTGGTGGCTGTGGATTCTCCTAGGCACTCAGTCGATGCAGTTTCATAGGCCCCAATCTAGTGAGCCTCTTCCGAAGACCAACCTATGCATAAAGGAGTGCTGGTTGTGCTCTCCGCTTGCCTCCTTCATTGCCCCAGATGCTGGTAGTCTTTAAGGGTAAGCCCAGAACCGGGTCTAGAACTCTTGAGCACTATTTGTAGCAAGGGGAGAGGTGACGCTCTGCTCGCACACTCAAGATGGCGTGTGCAATCTTGAGTCAGGACCCAAGCCAGCTCCCCTCACCCAAAGCACACCTCTGATTTCTGTCTTGCTTCTCTCACTGCCCCAGAGGTCCAGGTCCCCTATGCTCCCTCCACTGGTGGACCCTTGCTCGCTGCGCCACTGGATTCAAGCTAGCCTGGTTAATGATGGGTGATACCCCAAAACCGGTCCCAGGATACTTGTTTCCAGTCCAGAAAGGACCTGACTTGGCAGTTTGGTCTGGTCTATTCCCATGGGGAGCAGGGTCAAGACTGATTTGCATATGGCTGGGTCCAAACTGGGGTGATGTGGTGAGCAACATAACTATAGATAAAACCCATATCTGTGGCTGGGAGTGAGTGTTTGGAAGGTTTCAACACTCTGTCCATCATTTTGTTTTAGTTTTGCTGTGTGCAAGATGCGAGGGTATGCCCAGATGTGGGTCCCTTGCTCGCTGCGCCACTGGGTTCAAGCTAGCCTGACTGATAAGGGGTGATGCCCCGAAATAGTCCAGGAAGGACCTGGCTTGGCAGTTGGGGCTGGACTGTTCCCAAGGGGAGTCCAGACTGATTTGTATAAGGCTGGGTCCAAACTGGGGTGATGTGGCGAGCAAAATAGAACAAAATAACGATGGATTAAACCCAGAGCTGTGACTGGGCATGAGTGTTTGAAAGTTTCAGCACTCCGTCCTTCATTTTGTTGTGGTTTTGCTTAATACCGACATTTGGCAAACTCAGATTTGCTTGACCATTCCATTTACACCAAGCACCACCTACCCAATGTTGGATTTTCAGTGTAATAATAATTGCTATCAGATACATTGATTCAATTAAAGCAGAGGGAGACCATGACTTACAGAATGCACTCCTTTCGTAAAATGAAAGCCCATGATGGCCAACATATTCTAGCAAGTTGGGAAAGCCTTAACTTGTTTTGAAAGTCCAATTGGAATAAGGCAAAGCTCTGTGTCTTATTTTGACAATTATTACTGCGCTAAGAATACATTTGATGTTTATGATGGCTCATCTTAATTTATCGTCTGTCAAATACATTCAATGAATTTCCTCAATTGGCAACAAGATAGAGATAAAACAAATTATTTTGATTTTCATTACTGTGCTCAGTTATAATGATTTGTAATTTTATTATTACTGACATAATTAGTTCCAAGCATCGCATCATTATAATGGAATGTGGGATGTAACACA
The DNA here is from genome assembly GCF_031143425.1 of Pleurodeles waltl. Taxonomy (NCBI): domain Eukaryota; kingdom Metazoa; phylum Chordata; class Amphibia; order Caudata; family Salamandridae; genus Pleurodeles; species Pleurodeles waltl. The sequence goes on along the minus strand of NC_090439.1, from coordinate 864,623,180 downwards.
CAAATTCCAAGTTTATAAACAAACTCTGCTATAAAAAAGAGGATGTTATCGTCTACGTGTGAGCTCTGAAATTATTTACATAGCTTCAACAACGAGTGCATACCTGAAAGCTCTCTCGGCACAAGCTACAGTTTGTTTTTACCAGCACCGGTGGTCCATGAATATTAATAAAGTATTAGCAGGTAAAGAGCTAAACTCCATTCCTGAGGTCTAATGCTGGGTACCTTTTACTCTCAACCGATTGCAGAACCAGGCATTCCATATGCCAAGCCCAAGTCCGTCTTTTTAATTATGTGCAATGCTTTGTCATAAATACATCAAGAACCATTAGGTGAAACATAACAAATGCTAAACTGCACTGCCAAACTTTACCAAATTGCATTGTAGTTAACAAAACACGTCTGAGAAGACCTCTGTGGGCGCTTTTTTTCAGATAATCTCCATTATGGTCATAGTACCCATCCCGGGGTCAGGTACTGTGTTGACCTCAAGACTGGACAAGGCACTGGGCTCCTAAGGATACCTTTCAGAACGGCATTTCAAAAACAGTCAATAAATAAGGACTGTCTCAAAAATCACGTTTGAGATCAGTAAATTAGGAAAGCCATGAAGGTTTATTAAAATATTAAAGTACAATGCTGAAAGGAAAGGTATAGTTAGGCTTCAAAAGTCAGCTACAGGGAGTGCAGAATTATTAGGCAAATGAGTATTTTGACCACATCATCCTCTTTATGCATGTTGTCTTACTCCAAGCTGCATAGGCTCGAAAGCCTACTACCAATTAAGCATATTAGGTGATGTGCATCTCTGTAATGAGAAGGGGTGTGGTCTAATGACATCAACACCCTATATCAGGTGTGCATAATTATTAGGCAACTTCCTTTCCTTTGGCAAAATGGGTCAAAAGAAGGACTTGACAGGCTCAGAAAAGTCAAAAATAGTGAGATATCTTGCAGAGGGATGCAGCACTCTTAAAATTGCAAAGCTTCTGAAGCGTGATCATCGAACAATCAAGCGTTTCATTCAAAATAGTGAACAGGGTCGCAAGAAGCGTGTGGAAAAACCAAGGCGCAAAATAACTGCCCATGAACTGAGAAAAGTCAAGCGTGCAGCTGCCACGATGCCACTTGCCACCAGTTTGGCCATATTTCAGAGCTGCAACATCACTGGAGTGCCCAAAAGCACAAGGTGTGCAATACTCAGAGACATGGCCAAGGTAAGAAAGGCTGCAAGACGACCACCACTGAACAAGACACACAAGCTGAAACGTCAAGAATGGGTCAAGAAATATCTCAAGACTGATTTTTCTAAGGTTTTATGGACTGATGAAATGAGAGTGAGTCTTGATGGGCCAGATGGATGGGCCCGTGGCTGGATTGGTAAAGGGCAGAGAGCTCCAGTCCGACTCAGACGCCAGCAAGGTGGAGGTGGAGTACTGGTTTGGGCTGGTATCATCAAAGATGAGCTTGTGGGGCCTTTTCGGGTTGAGGATGGAGTCAAGCTCAACTCCCAGTCCTACTGCCAGTTCCTGGAAGACACCTTCTTCAAGCAGTGGTACAGGAAGAAGTCTGCATCCTTCAAGAAAAACATGATTTTCATGCAGGACAATGCTCCATCACACGCGTCCAAGTACTCCACAGCGTGGCTGGCAAGAAAGGGTATAAAAGAAGGAAATCTAATGACATGGCCTCCTTGTTCACCTGATCTGAACCCCATTGAGAACCTGTGGTCCATCATCAAATGTGAGATTTACAAGGAGGGAAAACAGTACACCTCTCTGAACAGTGTCTGGGAGGCTGTAGTTGCTGCTGCACGCATTGTTGATGGTGAACAGATCAAAACACTGACAGAATCCATGGATGGCAGGCTTTTGAGTGTCCTTGCAAAGAAAGGTGGCTATATTGGTCACTGATTTGTTTTTGTTTTGTTTTTGAATGTCAGAAATGTATATTTGTGAATGTTGAGATGTTATATTGGTTTCATTGGTAATAATAAATAATTGAAATGGGTATATATTTTTTTTTTGTTAAGTTGCCTAATAATTATGCACAGTAATAGTCACCTGCACACACAGATATCCACCTAACATAGCTAAAACTAAAAACAAACTAAAAACTACTTCCAAAAATATTCAGCTTTGATATTAATGAGTTTTTTGGGTTCATTGAGAACATGGTTGTTGTTCAATAATAAAATTAATCCTCAAAAATACAACTTGCCTAATAATTCTGCACTCCCTGTATAAGGCTCAGAAATCGACTGCCATTAATGCTGTTATCATTTTAAACAGATGCAGCAGTGAGCAAAATCTGAAAAATAGTTTAAGTCCAGTATATGCAGCAAGTAAGTAGAACATCAGGCAGCGTTCCTAGTAAAGAGCAATGAAGTCTGACGCACTCCCAAGGTGAGGGCCTTTTATTATAATTAGAAAGTAATAGAAATCGCACAGTCTGCCAAGGATGAGCAAATGTAAAAGTATAACACTGAATTATAACACAGCATTCTAAAACACCACATAATATCACTATGTCCCTAGATGAAAAGGCCTCAGAACAAATCTGGTTACATAAACACTGGAAAGATTCATAGCGGAATGGCCTACAGTGGGCGAGCAGGAAGAGCATTGAAAAGTGTCTAAGACTTCCTGAGTTCTTCGAGAACAACATGTCATTACAAAACAAACAGTGCACATTTTGCTGGTTGTGGTGTCAATGAGAAATATAAACACACAATGAATAATATGAACCAGAAGCCATACTCATTCCAGATGGAATTGAGGCCTTATTTGGCATAGGCCAGGAAATCACAGTTCTGAACATGACAACTTTGATTCAATTACAATAGATTCATGTTAATATGCACATATGATTTACAACAAACAATCGCTCTAACAAATCTCTGACTATTACAATCATCACTAAAATACCACTGTTACATTCATACTACAGACTGCATCACTTTCTCTCTTTTGAGTCTCTATTTTTCCAACATCTTAAAGTCATCACAGGCTTGTGCTTTGATCTCTTCCATCTTGTTAAGGTCACAGTTCCTCCTATTTGTTGAGACCATCTTCTTAGACCCGGCATATTAATAGTTGCTTCAAACATCTTAATCAAAAGAATTAAACAAATTGTACACAATTACACAATAATTAATGGAATTAGAATAGAAGGCAGCACACATGGCCATTCATTCCTCAATTATTTTAGTTAATGTTCTGGAAGTGTTAGAAGCTAAGTGAGCTACAATCATAGACAATGACCTAATTTTCACATTACTCAATCCTACACCAATAGACGGAATCATAGCATCAAGCACATATAATACAAATTGTTCAAATCCACACTTCACTTTTTTCAGCCCAACAGCATCACTCATTTCATGCACATGATAAACTCAAGACAATACAAAAGCACGATAGCAGCTTCCTATCCAATTACGGGGCAGGCTACCACAAACATAATGCATTCCTCCACATGCTGGGTCTTCACCAACTAAAAATTCATCATCAACGACATGACTCCTTTCACACTCACTCTCTCCAACTAATTCTATTGAATTAGTACTTTGAGACTTCTTTCGCACCATACACACCATTCCTCTTTTTACAAGCTTCATTCTCAATCTCAGGTGCACATTCAAATTCCAGAATTTCTCTTCAACTTCTATTTTTTACTTTTTATTGAGTTATTTGTTACATTGTTAAATACGTACATAAGACAAACAAGGACAACTTTGAGGACGTGGGTGCATCTTGTCAAACCTCGGTGCTTACTCTACACATTAGTACATGACTGATGATGGGCCTAAGTGGCAAAACAGAGAGGCAAGGCTTGTACAGAGTTGCAGCATGCGCTGTGTCATCTGTATGGACAAGGGCTGTGCTCATGAAGAAATGGAACCAAGTTTCTAAGTTGATGTGGATGTAAGCCTCCATGAACCGTGGAGGCGGGGACAACTGAACAGGAACGTGAGCAAGAGCTGTGGTACTGGCTGTGACACTAGCTACAGGGGAACAGTTTATGAGTGGGGGCGGCGTTTCCAGCAGCTCCCATTCGGCCCTCTGGGTTCACTGCTTTCTCTTCAGCTTCTATTTGTTTCTCAGTCTCATTTGCATCCAATTTCTCAGAATGTTCACCCTTCTTTCATTATACCCCACAATAAACTCACACTCTTCGTCACTCAAACAGCATTTAAACTCATTTTTATTTTTGTTAGTATTCATTGTGCAATCAACTTCAAATGTTTAGGAAAGAAGGCATAATTCCCAGAGACTATAGATGCATCAAGTTGTTCCAGTGAAGTACTGAAATCCAAAAGACACAAAGACATTCTCTGCTACGAAAAACATTAACAAAGGCATTGCGGGACGATGAATATGAGAAGGGCATTTGTGAATAGATTGCTCCCTCTGCCCCTGAAGAAGGCTGATATGTGCAAAAAAAATATTTCACATTCATTAGACTACTATATTACTCTAAGATCTATGTTGAGACATATCTAACTGGAGAAACCAAGCATAACAAAATGCTAACAAAAATTATTATTATCATTATCAAAGAGAATATATTACACATTTAGTGCAACTTTGTCTGCGGTTTCTCATCATTCCACTAAGCAAAAATGAAAAGAAATGAGACTGAAACCAAACTGAAAAAATGTACATAATAAAAAATCAAGCTTCAGTTACTTCAAACGTTCAGTTAATTGATTCAGCCCTTTGAATTAAAAGAAAACATTACTATCTTCATCTGAATACCTAAGGTACAGAAAGAAAAAAGGCAATAGTTTTGATGTTTTTATTCTGCAATCTCAAACATTTCAGCTCAAAATCTATCAAAAAACTTTTTATTTTATTTTTCTGACTCGGAGTGGTTCTTCTGGTTCTTCCTCAAAAATGTATTGGCAGCAGTTTGCCAAATCATACTTTCACATCTGATTCTTCATCTGCAGAGACTGATGCTAGATATGACCTCTCAGGGGGTACATACTTTCTGTTTGGCACTCTCTCACTTGTCGGCTGTTTGGCTGCAGGGGATTCACTTTCACTGTTTTAAAAGTCTACCTCAATTATTTCTACTTCTTCTCTGATTAACTCTTGCCTCTGAGTCTTCCACTCTTGTACTTTTTCTCACTAATTCGGCTAATTATCTTCTCGATGCACATTCTCATCTTCAGATTATCTTGTGACTGCTGTTGATTCATCTTCTTCACTTGTAACTTCTTTTGTGTGTTCATCTACATTAGCTACTTGACTCACTGTGAACCACTTTTCTTTGGAGGTTATTGAAACTCAAATTTTCAGGTTTAGTTTTTCACAAAGTGGAGTTTCAGTCTCTTCATGATGCTGCAATGTTCCTTCTCCTTGATTTTGATTCTTATTTTCATTGTCTTTACCAACCTCTGGAGCATCTCTTTCTTCTGCCCAGTCTGCATCCACTTGGTAAACTCGAGCTTAACACTGTGTGATCAACGGCTGTTGTCAACACTTCTTCATCTGTAGTATTCAGTCTTAGTGTGAGCGTCATGGATCCACTGTGGGATAAAAGCACACTCAACAGCAGTGTAAATCACAAGAATTACCTGGTGGGGTAGCCTTTCCACTGTAACTCCAAACAGTTTCTGCAAACATGTTCTTTCACCAACACCAAGGAACCAGGCTGCAATGGATGACACAGAACTTCTTTTTCGATGGTGTTGTCGAATTCACTTGATGACAGATTTCACCACATCAGCCAGACCTTTGCAGTAATCTACCACAATGTCATCACTTATTGATACAAGTGCAGCTAAGAGAATGCATATGACTCTTATAGATGTCAACATGAGGATTTCATGCAGAGAAAGGCCAGTCTTTTTTACTTGTGCTGATTCTAATGCTCAATAGCACAACTGGAAGTGCATCAGTTCACTTCAGATTTGGGGAGTCACAGACGTTGCCAGCTTGGATTTAATGGCCCCATTCATTTTCTCAACCACACCCAATGCTTCTGGTCTATAACTGAAGAATGTTTGCTTAATTTGTAGTACTGTACACAGTAGCTTTAGAACCCCATTCTTAAAGTGGGTCCCTCTATCTGTCCGAATAGAAGTAGAGATATCAAATCTGGGGCTCAATATCCATAGTAGTAGTTTTGGCCATAGTCGTCATATCACATTTCCTAGTTTGGTAAGCCTCCACCCATTTGGAAAACAAGGAAAATATCACTAAAATGTACCTAAAACCATTGTAAACAGATATTGTGATATAATCTAGTGAATGGTCTCTCAGACTTTCCACTCTGACTCATGGCCACTGATGTTCATTTGCACTGAGCATCAAAGACAAAGTGATGGATGGAATGCTTGAATTAATCTCTGCCACTGGCAATTGTTCAGGCCTTAACTCAGTCCATCAGTTTTCACCCACTATGACACCTAAGTTTGGACACAGCCAAATCATTGTTGACCCTGCTCCAATGGGAACGATCAAGCTCGAATTACCAGGCCAAAACCTCCCTGAACCGGAACACAAGCAAGCCAGAACCGGTCTCACACTTATTAGGGCTGCTCAGCCAGTTATAGCTAAAGCCACTGGAATTAAGCAATTGTGCAGCTGCAGCGCTTTTTGCATAATTATGGGGTTGCCACATTTGCCACATAATCCATTGTCTGCAGATTTAATAAAAACATGCTGTTTCTAGCTTAAAGATGTACTAAAAATGTTGGCCCAGATGCTGCAGCACAGGGAAGCCACTTTGCAAATGTTGACTGTCACCTTTCTGTGGCTTATTGATATATTTAAGTGTTAAACTGGCATCACTAAGGTGTAACTTATGCCCAGACTGCGTTACGAAGTGTAAAAATGACAAAATAATGAAGTAATAATATCACAAAATGCTCCAATTGTAACAGTCCTGCCCGAACTGCCAGACCAGGTCCTCTGTGAATCAAAACATAAGCGACCCAGGCATACAACACACGCAAGCCAGGTATAGCTTGGTTCCAGTGGCACAGTGACCACAGGACCCAGGACTGGGCATACCCGTAACACTTAGGGCATCAAAACAAGGTGATAGTGGGTGTGGCCATAGAAAGGACCCAATCGCATGCTTCTCTTCTGAGCTCTGTACCTAGGGCCAGACTTTGAAATATAATCTGCAGATGGGGGTGCTAAATGATTGAGACATACCTGGTTTTATCGGTGTTGACGCTGTAGATACTGCAGCGAATATTGTATGGCACCAAGTCATCGGGGAGGCTGTTGAAACAAGACTGACCTGTCAAAGGGGCTACTTTACCTAAGATGCCCAATGGACTACGTGGTGGAGTTAATGGTGGAGTGACAGCACACAAATCTTAAGTGAGCCATAAGGACCTTGGCAGGTGTGGGGCTTTAACTCTGCCTGGAAGCTTTCACGAAGAGCTGACAGAGGGCAAAGGAACAGCGTTGACTTACAAAGGCACTCTCGTTCTCGAACTTGGTAGCTGGACCCCCTAGGTGAGACCATTGGATGCCCTGCTCTTGCGTAAGCCCTTAGAGCCCACAAAATGAGAGATGGACACTCCTCCAATGACACCCCCTGGAGTTTTGGAAGTCCATAGCTGACTATGGAGCCTCATAGCGGAGGTAAGGTGAGGTGTGCACGTAACAAGCAATGATTTGCCTCCCGCTTTATGACTGCTGGAATTATTCTGGGTACCAGTTCTTGTGTCAGATGGCGACTGCCTCTCTTTCCCATGGCCTCTGGAAAGCCACTGACTATATACTTGGAACTGATTGCCTTACCTACTTTGGGTGCTGCTATATATCTCTTTATACTCAAGATCACTACTCAGTTGTACCCTCCTGTCCTCCACCACCAAACATGGCATCCACGAAACCCAAGGTGCAAAAGACATCAATATAACGGACGCTCTGTTAGTTCAGGCGCAAACCTAGTCTTCTTCTTCCGACACAACGTGGACTACGAATCACTGCTTAGAAAGGATTTGGAGGCCTGTCACCAAACATGACTTTACCAACTTCATGCTTCAATTCTGCATGGAGATGACATCCCTTAGATAGGCTTTGAATACATCGATAGCCAATTTAGACCAACATCTACATAAACTGGGTGGACATCTGGACCAACTTGAGGGAGCGTGACTAGGAACAGGATATGCTTCACGAGAGAGTGGCGGCCCTTGAGCGAATCCAATAGACTCTTATTCGGAAAGTCGATGATGGAGAAAAGGAATGAGCTTGACTGTTTTTAGATTCTGAACTCCTGGCACAGGGTAACCAACTTTTCCACAACCTCCTTTCAGCTCCTGATGATTTCGATATACCATTGGATCTCATCATTAAGTGTTCTCTTTTAAGCTTCCCACGAACAAGACATGATTAAACATAATGGCGATGGTATCCAGATTTATCAGGACATTTCAGCATATACTTTGGCAAAGCAGAAAGAATTGAAATGGGTGACAGACTTTCTACATGTAAATAATATTCCCTGCTAATGTGGATTTCTGTATGCCTGCTTATTGTAGTTAAGGGCAGGCGCTGCATTGTATATACCGTGGAGGAGACTTAGGGGGGTTATTATGACCCTGGCGGTCTCATGGCCGCCAGGGCAAAGGTGACGGTTTTACCGCCACATTATGAGTGTGGCGGGTTGGGCTCTGCCAACCCACCACATCTCCACTCATACCGCCATAGCAGTCGGAGCTGCTGGGCCGGAAATGTGCATCTCTGTCCTGGCAGTCCACAGAAGACTGCCTGCGGTATTAAGAGCTGCCTTTCCACCAGGGTTTCCGCGGCAGTAGCACCGCCATGAAAACCCTGGAGTAAAGGCTAACGGTGACAGGGAATTTCTTCCCTGATGACTCTCCCCCCCAGCAAGCACTAAACCCCACACACCCCTTCTAGACACAGCACCCCCTCCCCCCACCCTACCTCCAGACACAGCACCCCCTCTCTCCACCCCTGCCCCCTCTCCGCATACATGCACATGCACACAGACACCCACACATACCACGCATACACTCATTCACCTACGCTTACATACATGCATTCACTCACATGCATCCATATTTGCATTCACCTCTGCAGTCATACACACATTCAACCAAGCATACTCACACCCATCCAAACATGCATACCCTTACCTATCCAAACACGCATACTCACACACAAACACGCATTCACCACAACACTCACTCACATACACACTTACATGCATACACGCACTCACTTCTACATTCAGACCCGCATACAACCATACATACACACATTCATGCGCACACACAGACAACGCCCACTCACACAAGCACACACAACATCCCCCACCCTCCCACCACCCTCCCCTGTCAGATGATCAACTTACCTTGTCCAGGGAGGAGGTCGCCCGGCAGGGAAGAGGCGCTTCCACCTCCGGCAGCACCCCGCCAGCAGGGCACTGCCAGGCCGCATTACTATACATAATACGGCGACCGGTGTCCTTCTGGCCGGGCTGGTGGTGGAACCGCCCCAGCGGCTCTGCCCGCCAGAACCACTACTGCTGGATTTCCACCCAAAGCGTAGAGGAAATCCAGCAGTACGCGTAATATGGTGGGCACTGGCTGACTTCTAGCGCCCGTTGCTTTGGCTGTCTTCAAAGAAGCCCACCAAAGTATGATGACCACCGAAGGCTTTCCTTCAACTTCAGGCTGATGTAGAACATCCTCTCCATGGCCCATTATCCAAAAAGTGGAAAACTTAAGGAGTGGATAACTCGCCAAACTCCAAAGCACCAACAAGCAGCACGTAAACTGATCAATCAGGATGGTTGCTTCAGAATAGAAGATCTAACTGATGATGATTAAGCTCACCTACTGGTTTCTTTCAAGGTCTCACTGTCACCCATGGCACTCTGGTGAGACCCATCCCCCCCTACTCACGCAATCTGCATATTGTGGCCTGGAGATCTATACAGGAGCTGCCCCTTTCCCTGGATCTATGCCAAAGTCTTGTTTGTTGTTCTCTCTATGAGCATTCTTCTTTAGATATGTTTTCGATTGATAGCTTGCACTGCACAATGCAGTTTCTTCTTATGTTGAATATGCATCACCTGCATTCATGTTTCCTGTTCCTAGTTTATGACATATCAAAATAAGGGGGGGGATAAGAGGAAATTGCCAGAGGGGGGCCCATCCTCCTAATTACCTATAGATTTGTCTTTTAGGACGGGAATGAAAGGACAGCTAACAGCTTCAGGAACTTGTTGAACACACAAAATGAATTCCTCAAGTTCACTCAGACTATAAGTAACAAAGAACTGGTGTTCCTTGACCACCGTTGCAGACCAAGGAATTTTAAAAATAACCACACACAAAAAATCCATGGTAAAAACACTGCCTGGGACTTCAGACAGATTTCACCCATGACATCTGAAGAAGAATCTCCTCTTTGAACAATTTCTGAGGCTCAGACGCAACTGCTCTTACATACGTAACTACAAGATACAAATGGCAGGCTTAACAACCAAACTTAAGGCCAGAAAAAACCCAGTTGGAGCCGTGGATAGAGAAATGAGATTAGCCTGCAACAATAACAGGGAAGCATTATTAGACCATGTCTCACACACAGAAAGGGAGGATATTCCGATCTGTATTACAACATTTAATGTAGCATCAGATAAGCTTAGCAAGATTATCAATTAACAGTGGCGACTCCTGAATAGCGGCCCCTGAACATACCCAAACATATGTTTTCTCATAAACGACGTAGAAGTCTGGGGGATTCCCATGTGCACACATGTCCACAGAATCATTATTTGACACCAGACAAACTCTGGGGATACTCCCACAAGTGGTAGGGCACTATCTAGTAGGGCACTATCCATGTGGTGGATGCAATGTGTGCCACCTAACCAAGGTCACAAAATCAATCACCTTTAACAGCAACACCCAATGGGAACTGAGGAACTTCACAAATTGCAATACACCAAGAGTAGTGTACATGATCACCTGCCCAAATAAGTGACACTACCCTGAGGTGACCTATTCACCAGAATACGTGAACAAAATAGTAATCTTAGATTTCATCAAGCAACAACCAAGATGTCCACCCACTACATTGAAAAGAAACACACGGTCTCAGATTACCAATGGGTGATCCTTGAGCATATACATGTGACAGCCAACTGCAAAAAAAGACTTCTAAAAAAAGAACAGCGATGGGTATTTAAACTCAACACCCACAACAAATGCCTGAATGACAATATCCCGTGGAGCCAATTCACTACATAAGACACCCTACTAACCCACCTCGTAGTATGTCTGTGCTACTTAATATTAACGCTTTACCAAACTTACCACAGTGGGGTTTCTATTCCCAGAATCACTGTACATCAGCACAGCGGATAGTAGTTCTGAGGACTACCGTCTTTTATGTCTTTTGAACCACATCATTTTAATACAGTGGTATTTATTTTGCCAGGTTTCCTCCACACTTTAATCCCACCTTTTAATGTTAAAAATCTCCTCAAAATTTAGAGATGCCATTTTTTTGGGCAGTGAAAAACCGTAGTCAAGGTTGCAACAATTAAATGATTTATGGCAATCACTGTCAAAAGAGCCTCAGTACAGGCAGGCATCTTTGTTAACAAGATTGCGTGCTACACACGCTGCTCTTGACTAACATCAGGCTGAGCTATCTCGCAAGGGTGCAAGGACTAGCTTTTCCGGCACACGACAGGGAATGCGATAAACAATCACATAGTGGGACAATGCTTTTCCCACTTTTATTGATTGTCTTACATCATTTTATACAGACAGTGTGACTGCATGATTGCCTTGCCACTGGAGGATCTATGGAGCAAAATACTTGTTTTTTATATGCATGTAATAGTCCCATTATGTGTGTAATGTCTTCCATATATGTACTCTATGGTGAAATGTGTTTGTTGCTATGGAGTGCCCCGTCACATGGATCACCAATGCTATAAGTAGATGTGCTCACTTAAAACACTTTATGAAGTACCTCCATTAGTCTGCACAGTTTTTAACCACTTTGAAGTGTTTTTCAAAAGAAAATATGCCCAGCGTCCCATGGATGAATGGCTCCATTGCTTCATATTCCACCATGGTTCATGGCTGACTAACTTTCCTATATATTACAGGTATGACAGAATACAGCACAAAGTAGGTGTTATGTGTATTTGAGTAAGCAGAGTGTGTGAAGTCGATACATCCTCCTCTCACATTATTAATTACAACAGGGGTGGAATCAGGGAGTTAGATCCTTGGTCCTGAAGGTAGCCACAGGGAAGGGTGGCTTGAAACATGTAGATCTGGCAGAAGGAAGGGTCAATAAAACCACTCATACCTTGAACTTTTCTTCTTTTGTGAGTCAAACCATCTGGAGGATGGAATAAAGCACAGCTCTCCTACCAGGCAGGTATTTTAACTCACTCATCATTTAGTACTTACCATTCAGTGCTCCTGTGTCATCCACTAGTAGCAGCATGCCCCGTTCCGCAGCGGAACGGAAGATCCCAATGATGAAGCATGGGTGAGGGTTATAAAAATAACCCTTGAGCTTTTTTCCACCTGCAGGAGGATTAGCACTAACTACCTAGTTCATAGCAACCTGGCATTGCCCTCCTTATTTTTCATATGAAGGGGGGACTTATGCACTTCCATTTCTCTGTCCCATATAATGGAATGGAACTTTGCTTGGGTATAACTTGACATAGGAGGTCATAATGACCCTGGTAGACACTAGACCACGGTCCAACCGCTGACACTGCCAGGCTGCCATTAGCCTGCAGCCTGGCGATCCCGGCAGTTGTAATCCACCAGGGAAGCACTGCAAGCACCACTGCCTTTGGGATTATGAGTCCCCATCCACCAGCCTGTCCAAGGCGGTAAACACCACCATGGAAAGGCTGGTGGAATGGGGGACTCTGTAGGGCCCTGGGGGCCCATGCACTTGGCATGGGCAGTGCAGGGGCCCCCTTGCACAGCCCCATCATGCATTCCACTGCCTGAATTACGGACAGTGGAATGCGCGACGGGTGCGCCTGCACCCGCTGCACCGCCACATTGCAGCCGGCTCCATTAGGAGTCGGCTGCAATGTTAAGACCCTGTTCCCCGCTGGGCTGGCGGGCGGAAGCACCTTTTCCGCCTGCTGACCCAGCGGGGAAACCATAATAGGGCTGGCGGGGTTCAGGCCACACAGGCGGCCTGATGGCAGTACAGCATTGGTCATTGTCATAATGAGGGCCATTGTGGTGTCTTTCTTCCAAGAGGCTCACCTGCTTGCAGAAGATGTGACTTGCTTCACTCTCTGACGTACCCTTTACAGTATCGCTCCCCAACCAAAACAAAAACCTACAGGAGTTGCCATTTTATTTCATAAAGGACACCTTCTTCCAGGACGATTCCACATTCCGGGGTGATGATTGGCAATTGATCATTGTGAAGGGAGATTCATACTCACAGAGGAGACAAAACCTGCACATCCTGGCTCCCTTAAATCATACAGGGCATTACTCAAAGCCACTGGGAACTTGAACAACTACTGATTGAAAAAATTGCTCACCGTATGCTATACAGCAAACAATCGTACTATGAGAAGGGGAATAAAGCAGGTCAGTTCCTCACTTACAAACTCAGAGTCCTTCAACCTTGAAACCGGATTCAATTTACTGTTCTTCACTTATTTGTGAGAAGTAATCTTCCTGATTCTCCCATTTAATCTGTTACAACCTCTATAAGAGCAGATTTCCCCACATGGGGTAATAGCAGGAATTAAATCTTTCTCTAACAAGAAGGGTCTCCTAATTCTTTCTATAAAACCTTCCAAAGGTAAATTGGCTGCACCATTGACCCCGGTTTTTAAGTCCTTTCTTAAATCCAGTAAGATCACTGATTCCATGACGGAACCCCACACTTTTCTGATACTAAAGCCCAATAAAAATTCATAGCACTGCAACTTGTATCATCCAATAGCCTTCCTTAATATCGATTCAAAACTTTTTACAAAATCCTGTGCAACAGGCTAGAGAAAAGATGGCCCATGTTCAAATATGACATATAGATGGGAGACAACATTCCACTGGCACTCAATTTATGTAAAATAATGAAGAATACCAACACCCAGAAGATCTTTCTCTCCTTGGACACTGAGAAAGCCTCTGACCAGCTAGACTGGTACTACATATTCAAGGTGGATAAAAAACCTCTCGGCCCCAAGATTAATGCCTATATCAAAACAAAGTTTGTAACACAATCTACTAAGTTTAGGGTTAATAATCCTACAAGCCCTTGTGTTCCCCTGGGGAGGAGCGCCAGACAGAAATGCCCACTTTCCTCTATTATATTTGTCTTGGGCCTGGAGCCTTTGGTCTGGAAAATTAACCACAACCCTTTGATTACAGTCCTAAAGGTTGGAAACTTCACATATAAACTAGTTTTGTTTGATAATGATATGCTATACATTTCCACCAACCCTAAGACCTCGCTGGCTGCCCTGAGGGACAACCTTGATTCTTTCTCTCAACTCTCTGGATTTAAAATCAACTATTTTAAATCCATTGGCTTAGAACTGCCAATGAAATTGTTGAAGGATGCAACTCTTCTAGCTACTCTTTGTATACCTAGATCCCTTTCATCGCATGAATAACTGGGCAAAGCCATCATGGCCCAGAGTGAAGATTTGATTAGAGGTAATATCCCTCCCCTTTCTAGACACTCTTTTTAAAGATTCCTACCAATGAGGGAAACTGAAACTCTCATGGTTTGGCAGACTGGCCTGCATTAACATGAATTTCTTACTCCAGCTACTTCATGTAGTTCAGATGCTCCCCTTTTTTTTTTATCCCAAAAGACACAATTCACCTTATCCTCAGCAAGCTTCTGTCCTTCATGTGGGAGGGGGTAGAGCCCTGAGGATATCTTACAAAACAATGTACAGAAACAAGTCAATGGGATGCTTGGGATTCTCTCAGATGGATCGCTATATCCAAGCTGCCCAGCTCCGCCTATTGTTGGACCTCACTAATATTAGCACTGGGAATCTATGGGTACAGGATGAGGCACATTTTTCGACCCAACCAATATTCATGTTGCTGTGGCTCCTGGAACACCCCGCCACTAACCCTCCATTGCACTCAACGCACATTACATTAACCAACTGGTCATCCAGCATTAGTAGCTCTAGACTTAAGACCTATTCCTCCCAGATGTCGCCTGTTTTGAACAAACCTGACTTCCTCCATGGATGATCAGATAAAGGGTTTTGCAGATGGTTTATTAATAAGACGGCTATGCTGGCTGACCTCTACTTTAAAGGCAAACCCCTTCTCCCGGGTGTTCCTTCATGTCATTTTGCATTAGACACTGATCATCTAATATATGCCACAGCTATTACACTGGGCTTCTTTGTCTTATAATCATCTCTAAGCTCAATGGGCCCTTCTGCCTATTAAAGCATACCTGTGAGATCACCCAACTGAGAAAGGTATGCCTTGCGTCTACTGCCTCCTCGAGCCCTCATCTTATGGCACTAAACCCTGGTATGCCCTCAAATGGAAGGAGGAGTTGGGGGTCACACTGGATGACTCCTCATGGTCGCATATTTGGACACAGGCCATGTCTTACTCCATCTGTTCCACCTACAAGGAAAATAGCTATAAAATGATTGTGTGGTAGTACCTAACACTAGTCAGCTTGGTGGCTGTTTATACCTCACACCCAGAATGTTGGCATTGTAAGCTTGAACGAGGCACAATGCCACATATGTGGATGTTATGTAACTGAGTTCAATCTTTTTGGAAAGCTGTGATTTCACAGATGCAGAGCATAACAAATGTAACCTTACAAATGGGGGGAAGACTTCTCACTCAGTTTATTCTTGCGGCAGTTCTTCTTGCGGCGAATAATGGTAATCCGCCGATGTCAAGCTCTGGTGGTATCAATCACTGAAATGCAGTGTCCCACAGTATGGTCCCTATATATCATGAACAAACTGAGTGTAGTGGTGGGAGATTGGGTTTCTAAGTTTGAAAACATTTGAGCACAATTTCACACATTTATGAGAAACCAGAGGAGAACTGGCCTGTGTCCAGTTGGAATAGTGGAATGGGGGACCCGGACTTCCAAAACTCAAACAGGTATTGGGTCTCTCCGACCCAAGCTCCTCGGAGAACTCTGCTGAAGGTAGCTATGTCATGTCCTAATAGTCCTATACTCACTAACTATAGTATGTGAGACAGAAGGTGCTATGTGGGAACCCTCGACCAATAGGGGGAAATATACCCTGAGCGCATTATTAAATAGAATAGCTATATAAACCACTGTCACACATGGAAGTTGACACCCTGAATCTAGCTTCATGAGTTGGAGATTGTGCAGTCTTTTTCTTTTATTTACCTTGTTTATGGTTCACATTGTTGTTGACCAAAATCAGTGTTAGTAGGAGTCACTCTAAATTCCCTCAATTACACACCACAACTTTTGATCTGAAGCTATTAGACTAGCTGTAATTATGACCACATTATTTCTCATTTCACTGCATGCATAACTGATACTTTCCTTACTGACTGTTGCTTGTCCATGTACATTCAGACATGCTGATAGTCAGATTTATTTATTTACAACAAAATACTGATGGTTTCACTAGCATCCACAAAGTAACACCTGAGGATAACTAGAGCTTCTATTTGGTCACTGAGGTCATTATGTATTGCTTTGGTTTTGAATATGGCATTGGACTACATGGTTGGAGTATTGTATTGTGTCATATATGCATTGTATTAACTGTCTGCTTTATTGCAATACAAAAAAAAAAGAAAAAAACAGAGTCACTGGCAATGGCTTGGATTGCATCCAGGTCCATGTTTTTTTGGCCAACATGCTACTTCAGTGGGACGTGTATGCCCTAAAGGAACACATTGCCAAAAAACACAAAGCTCTCTACTCCAAAGAAAGTACGGGTATTTCTTCTAGAAAACAACTTCAGAACTGATGTTCAGTCCTCTTGCAACTGAATTGCAGTAACGTCCTATTCCACACTGGCACCCATTAGGGGCATCCTACATACAATAGCTCATCTCATTCAAGGCCTGAAGAAATATGATCACATCACCCCCATCTTGTTGGAACTTCATTAGCTCCACTTGGCAGCCCGCACCATCTTCAAAATCAACTACATCATTTAAATTTCAAAGTTGTCACAACCAGCACTTTCGCAAATCTTGCAGACAAGCTCACCATGGGCTTTGGCACACATGCAGCCATGCCATATTCAGACTGCAGAGTATAAAGTGTAAAAAAGAGAAAACAGGGCAGCAGAACCTTTCCATCTATGTACCCAAGATATGGAACAACATCTCCATATCCATCAGGACTACCCCAACTCAGCTCCAATTTAGGAAAGAGCTGAAGCTGCCCCTGAACATATTATTACAGGGCATTAACCATCACAAACCAACTACCTCTGCAATCACCTGTTGACTTTATACTTGTTTTTGACCTTGCATAGTGGTCTGCTGCCTTTTGGCTAAGTTTGCACCACATATATACACACTAAGAAGGAATAAAATTTAAACCATACTCCTCCGTTAGGCAGTAACTTTATCTATTACAACTGAAACCTCAAAATCTAAGTTCATGTTAGGACTTGTGCAGGTGTTTCATTCTATAGGTCTTGATCAACAAGAAGAAAAGAAAGTATGGTATAACAAATTTCATCCTGATGAAGGCCATCTGCAATGCCAATTTTACCCTACTCCTAGGAAAAATAAATAAATTGACTTCAAATAGAAACATTCATTATTGCCTTCCAACACATATAAAAGGTTTATGAGAGAAGATTGAACTATTCAAGGCACTTTTTGTGGGGTCCTTTGTGATGAGGATTTTTGTATGATGTTAGCTCACATGAGACATTTCTTTGCCCAGCTCATCTTCTAGGACAATGATTGTTGAGATACAGTTGCTGTAAGAAAGTGAATTATTTGTTGCAAAGGATGTACATATTTCACAAGTAATAACTCAGCAAACATCTGTCCACTGGGAACCAAGGGCCATATGTATGAACACATTTTCCCATTGTCACAGAATGGGAAAAACCCTTTGATACATCTGGCCACAATGTACCCATAGTTACTCTTGAGTCTTTCAGAGTAGGGAGGCAGAGCAGTCCAAGGCTATTCAGGAAATATAGTAAGGGCTAGTACCCTAGTTAGCAAGCACGCACGAAACATTACCCAATAAATCAAGTCCAGCCAGTGCTTTTACTCATAACAAAGTAAAAGTACTTTATTATGCACAGACTACTCAATACTTCACATGAATTTACAAATACATACATGATGGCAGGTAGATGCCCTCCTAACAATTCTGACCCCTGACGAGCCCTGAAACCTAAGACTAGGATACCTCCCACATACACAGGACACAATAAAATGGGGTGCAGTTATCAAGAGGCAGGACTACTGGCTTTGTAAGGATGTCACCACATGAATTAAATCAGAAAAATGTCACAATAAACTAACAATAAACCAATGCCATTAAACCCACTAAAGACACTACAGTCTTACAATAACATTCATGATTACCTGTAGTGCTTACTGCTAGGGGAAAGCTGACTTTTGTTCCTGCTGGCACACTCCTCCCTTCAGGAGTATGTTTCCTATGCCTCTTGGGCTCTAACTTTTATAAATATTGGGGAGTTTGATTCGTATTGCTCTCAGTTTTCACAAAAGGTCTGTCTCCTATCTGGGTGCCTTGCACTTCTCTTGGGCCTAGACCTTCTTCAGCATCACCCCCAGGGACCCAAGGCAGAGTGCCCTCCCTGCCTGCACCCTCGAGGTCCCACAGCCTCCTTTGATTACTTGCCGAGCACCTGGGTCAGAAGGAAGTCCGGGACCCATGACCTTTGGAGGTCACACTCCTGCAGCATCAGTTTGCATGAGATCCAGGGGAACCCTGCAGGGTCTTCTCCAGAAGGACTTTCTCTCTATTTCCTGTAAATGGTCTAGGATGGCTAGTGCCTTTGGATCTCAAGAAACAAATCCCATCCCCTGGGTGTCAAGTTAATACAGTAGTCCTTTAGTCCACCTTTGTAATATGGCCAGGTGTCTTCCTTCCTATATCTGGTCAGTCCTCCAGCCTTGCTTCACACAGGTATACACTGTTCTCAAAAGGGGTTTGTAAGTGGGAATGGAAAGTTCTAGAAGCTAGGCACCTCTGTCCATTCCTCGGGTAACACATCATTATTCCATTCTGTCCTCAACCTCCTGCACAACAAACAGTTTGGAACATTTTATAATGGTGCCATAAAGTGGTCTGTTTAAAGACTTTCTCTGTGAGCCTAAGTCCCACCCATAACTGCAACAGCTGCCCGGTCCCTTTCCTCCAAAATTTCAAAGGGCAGCCCCTCCAGTGACTGGCTCCTAGTTACCTTCTTTTATTTCTGTAGGGTTGAGCCTTACCAAGCCAGGTGCAGTGTGAAAAGTACAAGACAAAAGAGAGTCCCTGACATCAATACAGTAGCTCAACCAGGAAAATATAAGCAAAAGCTGAAGACAAGTACTATGAGCTACTCTCAGACTACTATATGGATATAAGTAAAAAAAAAAAAAAAAAAAAAAAAATACACCGTATTATGTATGTCAAAAAATATATATATTTGATAGCTATATGTCCAGTCTAAGGCTACATCAAAGTTCTATTGTTCACTTCAGCAAATCACATATCATAGAATCAGAAAATTATTTCAACAATATGTTATTTTATTACATTACATAATGCCAAATACAATTAAGAAAGACTAAAACATTGAATCAATCACACCACATTCATACAAAAATGATATACACATTGATATAGAAAAATACAATGCTACTACAAAACAATAATCTAGAAAAATATGTACTATAGGGATATAATATTAATACATATACAGGGAGTGCAGAATTATTAGGCAAGTTGTATTTTTGAGGATTAATTTTATTATTGAACAACAACCATGTTCTCAATGAACCCAAAAAACTCATAAATATCAAAGCTGAATATTTTTGGAAGTAGTTTTTAGTTTGTTTTTAGTTTTAGCTATGTTAGGGGGATATCTGTGTGTGCAGGTGACTATTACTGTGCATAATTATTAGGCAACTTAACAAAAAACAAATATATACCCATTTCAATTATTTATTATTACCAGTGAAACCAATATAACATCTCAACATTCACAAATATACATTTCTGACATTCAAAAACAAAAGAAAAACAAATCAGTGACCAATATAGCCACCTTTCTTTGCAAGGACACTCAAAAGCCTGCCATCCATGGATTCTGTCAGTGTTTTGATCTGTTCACCATCAACATTGCGTGCAGCAGCAACCACAGCCTCCCAGACACTGTTCAGAGAGGTGTACTGTTTTCCCTCCTTGTAAATCTCACATTTGATGATGGACCACAGGTTCTCAATGGGGTTCAGATCAGGTGAACAAGGAGGCCATGTCATTAGATTTCCTTCTTTTATACCCTTTCTTGCCAGCCACGCTGTGGAGTACTTGGACGCGTGTGATGGAGCATTGTCCTGCATGAAAATCATGTTTTTCTTGAAGGATGCAGACTTCTTCCTGTACCACTGCTTGAAGAAGGTGTCTTCCAGGAACTGGCAGTAGGACTGGGAGTTGAGCTTGACTCCATCCTCAACCCGAAAAGGCCCCACAAGCTCATCTTTGATGATACCAGCCCAAACCAGTACTCCACCTCCACCTTGCTGGCGTCTGAGTCGGACTGGAGCTCTCTGCCCTTTACCAATCCAGCCACGGGCCCATCCATCTGGCCCATCAAGACTCACTCTCATTTCATCAGTCCATAAAACCTTAGAAAAATCAGTCTTGAGATATTTCTTGGCTCAGTCTTGACGTTTCAGCTTGTGTGTCTTGTTCAGTGGTGGTCGTCTTTCAGCCTTTCTTACCTTGGCCATGTCTCTGAGTATTGCACACCTTGTGCTTTTGGGCACTCCAGTGATGTTGCAGCTCTGAAATATGGCCAAACTGGTGGCAAGTGGCATCGTGGCAGCTGCACGCTTGACTTTTCTCAGTTCATGGGCAGTTATTTTGCGCCTTGGTTTTTCCACACGCTTCTTGCGACCCTGTTGACTATTTTGAATGAAACGCTTGATTGTTCGATGATCACGCTTCAGAAGCTTTGCAATTTTAAGAGTGTTGCATCCCTCTGCAAGATATCTCTCTATTTTTGACTTTTCTGAGCCTGTCAAGTCCTTCTTTTGACCCATTTTGCCAAAGGAAAGGAAGTTGCCTAATAATTATGCACACCTGATATAGGGTGTTGATGTCATTAGACCACACCCCTTCTCATTACAGAGATGCACATCACCTAATATGCTTAATTGGTAGTAGGCTTTCGAGCCTATACAGCTTGGAGTAAGACAACATGCATGAAGAGGATGATGTGGTCAAAATACTCATTTGCCTAATAATTCTGCACTCCCTGTATATACACATACAGAGAGGTTATAAAATCCAATATCTGATATCACAGAATTCTAGAACAATAATGCAAAGACATAGTAGGAACCCAGAGCCTATGCGCGTTTTAGTAATCCTCTCATAGGGAGGCCACCTTCATCAGGGCAGTTCCCAACCATATAATCATATGTTGATGTAGACACCATGGAAAGAACAAGCAGACAACACTACAAGCTAGATTCTGGATGTGCGCCATATCGATAGACGATATCTGCAGAGTTGTGGAGATAAATATTTTCTTAGACGAAGAACCATCTTTCACAGAGGAAGGGAGGACATCACTTTCCCCACGGCAAGTAGTTCACGCCAGTGATTGTATTATTATGTTGTCTCTAGTTCGTGAAGAAACTTCTTTGCATGATTGACTTAAAGATTTAAGCATTCATAACCTTCAAATCGGCAGGCGTATCCGCTATGTAAATCTGAAGAAGGGATGTAAGATTACATGACTTCCTAGCGAAAAGTAATTAGCATATGTATATTTCGTCCAGCCTTCTGTTCTCCTAGAAGCAGGCCTATCACTGGCAAATGACTCTATTGTGCGCACAGGCTTTTGTTAGTCCATCGAGGCATGGCAGACTCAAAAAAAGATTGGAACCTAACTAGTAACTGAGTTAGAGAACTATGGCAAATCCACAAGTGTCACAAGAAGTGCAGATATTACAAAACAGGGAATGAACCTGCACTGGGGGTCTATTTGTACCAAGTCATCAGTGTATCACACTAGTCATCACTGTATCACCCCAGTCTTTAGGTCTAACTATGGTGAAACTGTACTTTGATGCAGATTTTCCTCATAATCAATAATAAAGTCAGCACCCACTATTGTTAAGCACCACAGACTAAGACTGTGAATGCCTACTCACATTATAACCACTACACAAGATCAGCACCAATCTCTGAAGGGTGCCTTCTGCAACAGGTTACACATGTGCAGATACTGGGATGAGCTAGACAGTACTCTAATATCTTCAGCCCAAACACGTATGCACACATGTGTGCACATGTTCACGTGCAACCGACTCAGTGCAGCCGAACACTTTATTTTAAAAGGTAGGCATTGGTGGTTAGCACTACCAATCTATTATAACAGAGGTTATAGTGAATGAGACTCAGGTAGTGAGACTCACTTATGGCAGAAATCCATTAACCAGGTAGTCTAAAAAGCTAATATTGCAGGGTACGAAATCGGGTAAAACCCATTTTTCACAGTGGCTACTGCATTAAGTATTATCAGCACAACAGCCATAGTCCTACCCTCCTCTATAGGTGGCCACATTGTGGCAAACAAGCAGTAAATATGAGAGAAAAGCGTGTTTTGGAACCTTTCCACTCTTGTGATTAAAGTGTAATTTTAAATAACTGTAAGTTATTTTTAATAAAAAAGTAGAGGTAATGTGCATAGAAACATAGGAGACTTACTCCACAGTTTCTCCTGATATTAGCCCCTATTTAGCCTTTTTATGGAAGAAAGAAAATATTCTAAGAATGCCAGACAGCACCTTTTAAAGCCACCTGCTTTAAGCCTGCAGTTGTAAACTTTAAAGTGCATTCTGAGAAAAGGGAATTATTTTATGGGTTTTAAAAAGGTTTTTTGTGTGTTCGGACAACATTTTTTACTTTAAATGTTTGTGCAGTGTGGGGAGAGTTTTTTAATGCAGCAAAAATGTTTTTGGTCACAGAAAATATCCACTGACACAGTCCATGTAGGCATGGGCCTTAACATAAAGATGCAGTTTTCTATAAATTTGGTGCTTAATTATGGTCCACTCATGCGGAACCCTCAACTTTATATGAGCGGACAATGGGCAAAAAGGCAGGGCCTCTGTATGAATCCCACAGAGAAAAGCAGCATGTACATATTTCCAGTTCTGTAATGGATGAAAGAAGCAGATACACTTGACATATGTTATCATGAACTGTGGTCTGTCTTCACTTTTAACAACTCACTCATAGAAGTGAGAAAGCAAGAAAACTTAGTCACATCCGAATGGGGGTGACAACTATAAGCAGTGAGTCAAGTGACATGATCCATTTTAAATTAGCAGCCATTCGCATTTCATTTGGAAGATAGGCTAGGAGTAGCGCAATTTAGACTGTAACCTTCACAATTCATCACTGTGCAATTTCACATTTATTTCTGGCATTATATTTACTGTGTGCCTTAATAATATTAAGGTATGTGAAACATTCTAATGCATTAATGAAATATAACCATTGAGAAACTGAAGCTTTATAAATGTGCATGAATGCTTATTTAAAATGCTTATGTGTATTCATTATTCATGTTTTATATTTCCACTTCAAGTTACATTTGCATAAGTAAACATGCATTCTTCTATTCATGATTTGCATTTATTTTGTGTGCATGTATAATCATGTATTTGAAATGCACATTAAATGTTTGGTTAAATTTGCTTGATGTTTGGTTAAATTGCCTATTTTTCTAAACTGGTGTAGTGTTCATTTTTGTAGTGTGTGTGCATTCTGAGAAAAGGGAATGAGTGTGTGTGTGTGGTGGTACAAATACTTTACACATTGCCTTTGAGATAAGCCTGACTGCTTGTGCCAATCTACCAAGTGGGAGCCTGACTAAAGCTTGATTAAAGGCTTCAATTTGAAATATAGTCTGCATGGTCAACGTATTCTTTCTTTTGCAGGACCATTTGCATGATTTCATTAGCTACAGGAAGGGGTATTGTTATATGAATTTGTTTACTGATAGTAAGACCTGAGAAGAGAAATGTTGGCAAGGAACACAGAGACCTAATGAGCACATGAAGCCTCCTATTCATCATGTACCAGGATCGAAAGATGCTCAAGGTTGCAGTAACTGTCTGAGTTCTGTGAGATGGGAAACATAGGCGATGTTACCAATGCACACCACAAGAAGTGAAATGATTGGTTCTTGGTGGTGTGGGAAGAGATACGATTGTTGCTGAAGTTTCTGATTATTTTAACTAATGTTCACACTGTTAGGAGTTAGAGCATATTCCCTTAGACTTTGAGGGGTGCAGACCTCTCTGCTTCCTTTATTCTTGCAAGTGTGAAGCTTTATGCTACCACTTATTCACTTTTCTAGTAGACGTCTAATTATATACTTCACTATGCTGACATTTCTTTGAAACACCTTCCACAAACCATCCTTACTAAATTTAAAGGCCGGATTAGATGACTTTAGAATTTTTTCATAT
Source organism: Pleurodeles waltl (assembly GCF_031143425.1). Taxonomy (NCBI): domain Eukaryota; kingdom Metazoa; phylum Chordata; class Amphibia; order Caudata; family Salamandridae; genus Pleurodeles; species Pleurodeles waltl. Next base: position 864,598,472 of record NC_090439.1, on the reverse strand, counting down.
TTAGGAGACAGAATCAGAGGGTCTTTACAGAACATCTATTTTTAATTCTTAGTATCTGTATTGCATTGGCTGATACTGTGTATCTTATTCTATTTAGACTGAACCTATTGCGATATTTCAGTTTGCCAGCAGTAATCTTGAATCTTCTGAATATTTTCCTGACATGCTTATATACTGCATTCATTAATATTTGGAAATAGGGGTGTTTGGCTACGACAGCCAACATGGCAGATGCTCTCTAACTGAGCTCCGACACAATTCCCCCATCAATCCTATACAATCCATCCGCATCAGCACCCCTTTGAACCAATTTTGCACAGGCTGTAATCTACACAACAGGGAGAAGCAGAAAAGCCAGTTTGCCCACCCTGCCCCAACCAGCTGGCACCGGAAAACAAACTCACAACTGTCTGCAGCGGAAAGACGTGCCTGGGGGAAGATCTGCATGAGAGGCACCAGGGCCGTACAGTGCCGCACAGGGCGCAGTGAGCGGTAGGGAGAGAGGGTGAACAATCCTACTGAGATCGCCTTCCTGGCGGAGGACCCACCCAGAGGAGGCGACCGGCTGACAGCAGCCAGCCATGCAGCATGCAGAGGAGCCAGAGAGATGCACCAGTCACCGGGATCGAGCAGGTGGAAATCAATGGCGGTCAAAGGTGAGGCTTATTGCGGCTGGCGGCCTGAAGGTGGGTTGAGGCGTGGCGACGGCCTGTCGTGCCTCTGTGGCACAGGGGGAGGAGAGGCCCGGGCCTTCAGGGAAGAAGATGACTTCCCCCACTCCTCCCCGAGTGCTTGCCCGTTAGGTGGTGCGAGGAGAAGAGACAGATCGAGGGCCCTCGCACTGCCATGCTCCTAAACAGGAGAAGTCCCGCGGCCGAGAGACCACCAATGGAGAGGGGCCCAACTGGGTTGTGGACACTCTGGTCGCTGGGATCTGACCTGGGGCCTAAGCTTCCCCTCCCACCTCATTCTGCCCTTTTCACTGGTGCCCTGCCGGCAGAAGGGAAGGCCTAGAAAAGGCACCACTTGTAGGCTTGTTGAGGTCCATAACTGAGAAGATGAGTGGATAGACCCCTCCACAGGTGCTGTCTCAGGTGGCTGCCAGCCCTGAGGGAGATGGCAGTCAGGCGGTGACCCAGCACACAGGCAGTGAGGACACCGGAGAGACACGCTTTCCTTGGAGATTCACAGAGGTGATCTTTCTCCCCTTGGCTCAACCTCGAGCAACTGAAGTCAGGAACACTGCAGGGCAGCGCCACAATTGGGGAATACATGACACACTGCCATTTCCCCCCAAGCAAGTCCCCATAAAGGCCACTGTGACTGAGAACAGCACTGACCAGCAACTCTTTCTCATGGGGGGGCAATAATCCAAAAACACCTAACCATGGCCAAGGACTAAGAGATCAAACACCCTAAACAGGATAAAATAGACAAATATGCGACTATTCCTCCCTCCTCATCGGAACCCATTGGCCCCACTATGCCAGACAATGCAGCGTTATTGCAGGCAATACAGGCCTCCAGGAAGGCACTGGAAGGTGGGAAAGGGGAGGGGAGATCAGAGGTGTCCCTGCTCCTCCAAGACTTGAAGAAGGTTTCAGAGAGGGTCACCGCATCCGAAGCAAGGATATCAGAGGTGGAAGACTTTTCAGTCTGCCTTCGCCAAGAGGTTTCAAAACTCCAGATGCTGAATAAAGACCTGCATTGGAGGGTGGAAGATGCAGAAACTCGCTACAGGAGGAAAAATCTCCATTTCGTGGGCTTCCCGGAGGGGCCAGATGGGGGGCCTTTCTGACCAAATGGCTGCGGACTACTCTCCCAGAGGTACAATTTTCCCCCTGTTTCATGATCAAATGGGCATATAGGGCATTGCTGGTCAGGCCCCTATCTGGCGCTACTCAGCGACCCCTGATAGCATGCCTCCTCAACTTTATGGAGAGAGACTTGATCCTCAAAGAGATACCACGCAAGGGGGAGGTTTGTTCTGAAAATGTCAAAATCATGGTCTTCCCAGATTATTTGCGAGAAGTTCAGGCCCAGCGCCGAACCTTTAACTCTGACAAGATCAAACTGAGAATCCTTCATTTGGACTACATGCTACTGTTCCCAACCAAATTGAAGGTAAAGCACATTTCTTTTTGACATCGGAAAAGGCATGGGAATGGCTTGAAGATAGCCCCACCCCCCAGGAGGCACCTAGATGGGGCCTCCTCACAAACCGCATCCCAGCCATAGGGAGAGCCTGGACTGTGAACCCCCTGCCTGACTTTCCAGAAGCGAGGGTGGAAAGATGGAGTGGGCACTAGACAGAGCCCATGGAGCAAACTGTATTGCACCACAGACAACAAATCCCCTTCTGGCACAGAGGAAGAAACACGCCCCATGGTTCATAAGAAACAGTCAGGAACGTGTGGAAGGTGATCACTCCACAAACTCCGAAATATCTTACCCCCTGCTTCAGGAGATCACACAGCTGGAGTCCGATGACAGAAGAAGAAATCCCACTGAGCACTAAAGATATAAGAACGCCTGATGAATCCTGGAACCAACAGCTGGTGTGGACCACGGATCCCTGACAAAGGAGGGATCAGGGGCCAAACACCTAGGTCAGTCTACATCCCAGTTTCTATCCTTTTCCTTTCAATACCCACTCATATGGCTCCTCTCCCATCCTTTCTTCCCTCTTTCATCCCTCCTTCCTTCCTTCCACCTTCCTTCCTGCCTACTTGGAGGTGGACAGTTTGTTAATCACCATTATTGAGAGTAACCTTGATTACTGGGGAGTGGGCTACTGACCTCTTGTATACTTTCCCTAACACGGCACAGTCACCTATAATGTTTTCTCACACTGGACTTTTCCTGGGGCGTGGGGGATGGGGACATCAGTTAGGGTTAATATTGTTTTGGAAGAACAGTTGGTCAGTTCATGTTTACACAAGGTCAAGGCCGCACACTCAAGTTGTTATGTGGAGGCACATCAATAGTTACACATCACAGACCCCACAATGTAAGCAAGAGCTGTAGCAAAGAAACCCCCTCTTACGGTCTTATCCTGGAACATGAATGGCCTAGGTAATAAGATAATGCAAGGGCTAGTGATCCAATATCTAAAACGTATGATATTGTTGTCCTCCAGGAAACACCCATGGTAGGATCTCACTGCAAGTTCATGTCCAGCGGCCTATCACACTACTTTGGCACATACAGGCTTCGCTTGGGGCGCAAGAGGGGTGGCCATACTGATTAGGAAACACATCCCATTTCAACGTACCCGCATATGGACAGATCCGGGAGGCCGGTATGTGGGGGTGCAGGAATGCAAAGGTCATACAGATATGACAATTATTTGTGTATCCCAGACTACAAGCCCTTACATTGACGAAAATATCAGATATACTGCTAGAATCTACCGCCACAGTTCATATAATAGGTGGAGATTTCAATGACATAATGAACCCCACTATCGACAGATCAGGGGAGCATGATGGGAAGCACCACAGGACAGACTTGGTGCAGTTTGTGATTGGTATGGCTTGATAGATCTCTGTAGGGAAGCACACCCAGGTGTCGGTAAATACTCCCACTACTCCAGAGCTCACCAAGTATACTTGAGGTTAGACTACATCTCTGTAAAGAGAGGTGAAGTGAGAAGTGCAAGAGAGGACATGGCTAGGGGCCTGTCCGACCACTCTCCTCTTCAGGTCAAACTAGGGCACACTCAGGTCCAGAAGGACCTCTATGGAGGGTTCCTGCATGGGAATTACAAGACCAAAGCTTAGGTAAAGGCCTCAGATCAGATATACAGCTTTACTTTCAAGAAAACCAAGGTAAGGTGGAGTCCAAAGTGGTCCTATGGGAGGCCTTCAAAACGGTACTTCCTGATAAGGCGCAAAACAGAACAGCTTACAAGAAGAAGGAAGAGAAAGCAGAAATTGAAAAACTGAAATGACCATCCTAGAATTAGAGGGCTCTTCCGGTACGGACTTTGACCTGCTGATCCTCCGCCGCATTGTGGCTCTCCAAGTAGGATATAGGGACCTGGTCCAGGAGAAGGCCAAGAAACGGACACTAGCAACCCTTCATCGTCTGTATGAGGTAAGAGATAAAGCAGGGAAGCTTCTGGTCTGACTGAACAAGAGGGAGACGGAAGTGCGATGGGTGGCGTCACTCCAGGGATCAGAGGGGGATACCTCAGAGGGGGACACCTTCACTGATGATGTCCTCACTGTGAGTGAATTTGCACAATAGTATAAAGAACTTTACAGGGATCGACCGCTTCGCAACAATACGGCCATTGCACACTACTAAGAGGGCATTCCCACATCCGTCTTAGACGAGATGACCCGAGAATTTCTAGAGGGAGAGTTGCCCCGCAGCGAAATAACAGCAGCGCTAGGTAAATTATGCCCTGGGAAGAAAATTTGTTTAATGCTATGCTAATCTGCTGGGTCCACACCTTCTTGGCCTCTACACACAAGCTCTAGAGAATGGAGAACTCCCCACGGACCTCTGGAAAGTACTCATAGTAGTTATCTCTAAAGAAAAAATAACCCAGGGACCCATGCAGCTCATACTGCCCAATATCATTGATTAATTGAAGACCAGATACTGGCCCTAACCTCCAGACTTGTACAGGTGATCTCCCTGCTGACACAATGGGATCATACTAGTTTCATGCCCGGAAGGGCCACATGCCTTAATCTCAGACAAGCTCACAATTGGCTCCATGTCACTCATCACCAGCTTGCCCCCACTACTTCCTCTCCTCGGATGCCAAAAAGGCATTCAACACGGTCCATTGGCCCTTTCTTGAGCAGTAACTCGTCAAACTGGGCTTTGGCCCATGCTTTATGAAATGGGCAGTGCTACTTTACAAAATCCCCATGGCCGCAGTTAGAGTGGATGGGACAACATAGACAGTGTTCCCGATAGGCAGGGGCATGAGACAGAGATGTCCCCTGCCCCCCCTCCTATTTGCCCTAACCCTAGAACCTCTGGTGTGCGTCATAAGACACCACCTGGGAATAACCTGCTTTCGATAACACTGATGAAAAAATCTTGCCATATGCAGATGACATCCTGCTTTTCATCTCCAACCCTAAGCGCACAGTCCCAGCTCTCCTATGGACACTGGGGGAATATGGCATGTACTCAGGATAAAGTCCCTGTTTTAAGCCCAAACAGGCTTAACTGACCCACTCACGCTTCAATCGGTTCCGGATATTTATCACTACCTCGTCCGAGCTATGTATGCATCACAATTCTGGATGAGTCCTTAAGGACTTCAAAGACAAGGCCAGATGAAGAACCCTACCCTTGATCCTGCTGGTTAGGTCAGCCATAATTAAAATGATCACACTTCCACAATTCCTATGCATACTCCAAAACACTTACCACCCTGTCCCTCCCATCTTTTGTGTTAAAATAAATGAGGTCCTACGAACCTTGCTTTGGGACGGCCAGCATCCAAGAGTATCTTTAAAAACACTCTAACGATACCTTTACAACAGAGGTCTGGCCCTTCCAGACATTGAAGGATACTGCTGAGTATCTAACTTAATTGCTAATAATGAATGGATTCCTACACCATAAGATCACCCCTTACCACCGGCAAAGGGCCCGATTCTCACAAAGAACATACTTGCATCACCTGTACGGGGGTAAGGGGACCTAATCCCTCCTGCCGGTTACCAGGGCAACTTTCGAGGCCTGGCACAAAATCATGAAAGCTATGGGGTGGCACAGCAATTGGTCTGGGTACTGGGACTGATGTGACAACTTTAAAAAGAATGAATACTTGTCACTATTTCAATAAGTTAGGGTATTGGAAGTGGGATCATTGTCTGTCCCTACACAGTGATGAATGACAACCAGGTTCAGAATTTGGGGTTTACACAGCCCCAGAGTAATGACCCCACACAGCCACAGAATGTACAGAGACTGCAAAACTCTAATGTGCCCCATGCTCCAGTGATGGAGGTTCCACAAGCCACAATGCCCCAGCAAAATGTGAATGGTACCCAATTTAAGTTGAATCAAGTCACAAATTTTAATCAAAATTCCTTTCAAAATCAGAATACGTATCAAAAGTTTCCAATGTTTGATGCACCTGAGTGCTATGGCTCTGGTCAGTCAGAATGACAATGCCGGGGGGGGGGGGGGGAGAGGGGAGGAAGATTGTGTGCTTGGTACAGTCTTAGAGGTAGACCAGAGTGATCCATTTGTAGAAGGTGAGGTGAATGGCCACCCTGTATCATCTTGATTGATACTGGTGCTACCTGCTGCACTGTTAGAACAGTGGAAGTCCCAAACCTACCTCACTCAGGAAAACCCAAGTTGTAGTAGTTGCAAGGAAGCAAATGACAAACCCAGTAACAAAAGAAGTACCTGTTAAAATAGGGTCCCTTGAGGAAGAATAACCAGGTTGTGGTGTGTTATTTGAGTCCTGTGAGTTTACTAAGACATGATTATGTGTGGAAGCTAAATTGCACTATCTATTTTACCCTAAAGGGAGTAGAACTCCAGACTCATTATGAAGATGCAGACTTTAAGTTGATGAGTCAAGGGCTAAATGTTGGATTATACCACATGATGGAATCTGAGCATTTACCACCGGATCCTAAGTATACAGTGAAGCCTGAGGTCTTGGCAAATGTATGGAATGTACTAAAACATCTACTTGTCCTTGGGACAGGTAGCTTCATATATCTACCTATACTGCAACAAAATCCACTTGTCCCTTTGGTGACATGTTGTGCAGTGGCAATTAAAGGCAGCAATGCTATTATATAAGAGCACTGATAGTACCCTGTTTGATTATGCCAGGGCTCATACTATAGATTGATTTGAATACTAGCAATTACTTGAGTTTGCCACCTTTCTGCAACTCTACATACTGGAGTAGGAGGTAGTGATATGCAACAGTTCCAGGGGTGGAATGTGCTTTTGAGGCTGTGCAAACAATGGATTTAGGCTCAGATCACTGTATTGGGGGTGAATGTTGGACGTTGTTCAGCATTCCGTCCATCACTTGTTCTTTTTGCATTTGTCATCCTAAGTGGGACAGGTATGCCCAGACGTGGGTCCCGTTCACCCCATACCACTGGAGTCAAGCTAGACTGGCTGATGAGGGGTTATACCCCCAAATTGGTCCCAGGATGCTTGTTTCCAGTCCAGGGAGTACCTGGTTTGGCAGTTCGGGTGGAATGTTACCATGGGGAGGAGGGTCAAGACTGATTTGCATATAGCTGGATCCAAACTGGAATGGCATGGGTAGCAAAAAAAACAATGGACTTAGGCCCAGATCTCTGAACTGATGATGAATATTTGACATTGTTCAGCATTCCGTCCAGTTTGCCGGCATGTCTTTATACAATGAGACCTGAGGTGACCCTGCTGTAACCCCTGTGAAAGCCTAAGGCCTAATATCCTGTTGCAAATGTAGCCTTTTGCCCTGGCACTTGAAGAGATCACCCTCCGTTTAGCACCCCAGTCATCTTCTTAAAGCCATGCTTGGCAGTGCACAGAAAAGCATATGCATTTCCTCAGTTCAAAGACAAGGATTTGGTAATTGAAATTAAGATGTGCGCTCGGTGTCTTTCGTCCATATATCATCAAAGCACAAGTTGGGGTGGAAGAGGGAGGACTGAGTCCCCCTCTAATCAGAGGTGATGCCGTCCTGCATTCCCCAAAGCAGAACAAAGCTCAGATGTGTCCCTTCTACAATTATATGAAAACCCATGCAGTTGCCTTGCATTTTCATTACTGTTCCCAATGACAAACGTGATTGCTTACAATGTGGCTCACATTATTTTTTGTCACCATACAGTATCTTTCTTCTCCTCCAGAGGAGCCCTGGTAGAGGTTAACTGATGGGGGTACTGTCCAACGTTGACCCATTCATTAGTTAACAATGTTAGGAATGTGGTGTTTTGTGATTTTATGGTGTTATAAATTACAGCAGGATTGACATTTTTAACACCAAACAATTAGCTTTCTCCGAAATATACACCAAATGCCTTTGTGTACTCACTGAAAAATTCAGTTTTTGGCTGTAACTGAGAATGCACATTAAAATGTTGTCACTTTGTGTATCCCTTTGTGTTTGGACAATAAATGATGTACAAGAAGTAAGACAAATATAAAATATAGTAATATTCAATGATTAATTATATTTGTTGTTTTTGTAGCTCTTATGCAATCAGGAGACCATTTCGGAGGGCTGATAAAGCATAACATTATAACATTTATTTTCAAAATGCTACATTTTTAAAGCATTGCACAGGATTGTGATATTACTTGCTGTGACATCACTTCATGTGATGTCTCTATGCATTGCCTATGCTAATTAGTCAACTTACGGTTTTCTCTAGTACTTATGCCCTGCATACCACGACAAAACTATCTACAAAATCAGATGGATGTGCTTCTTCTGTTTTCTTTTTACCCCTCCTCATTCCTGGGGCCAGAGAAGAGACAAATACAAAGCACGTGGCTGTCTAGGAAGCCACCTAATAAGCCTCAGGGATAGAAAGGTGCATAGTGAAGGCACAGGAAGTAGCCAGAAAATTAAAATACCCCCTGCTGTATTTACTTTTAAGTAGAAGAAGTGACGAATATAACAATGATATATAATGTCATTCAAGAATGAGGATGTGTAATATGGAATGTTACTAACGGCAGTGGGATGTCACTTGTCAGCTGTAGCAGACCTGTTGGCCCTTACTAGTTGGATTATTCTTTATTAAAAGAACTCTGTCAACTCTACCTGTGTGGAGTATTCTTAAAGTTGGGGACGAGTTTAGAGTATCAGTCAGCTTGAAACTAAAGGCAATTTGTTAAGATGACTCCAGCCGTTTAATTTTATTCCACAAGTCTTTATTAATATGAAAAGCATCCACCAGGAGCATAACAGGCCCCTCGCCTCCAGCGGCTCGCTCACCCACCATCCACCGAATGCCCACGGAGCCTTCCTATTCCAATCTCTGACATCATCAGTAGATAATGCCAGAGATCTCGAGGATCTCAGGCCACAACACATCTTCCCCTTCACAATAACTAACACATTACCTATAACTTAACTTCTATTACAAATATGATTATGAGAACAAAATAAAAAAAAATGGAAATAGATAAAAACACTTCTGAATAACAGGATAACAATAAAAGATATGTACATTATATGCAAATAAAATTAATACAATTTAAAACATTATCAGAACAATTGAATATGCTTTTATACATTACACAATCACATCAATTCTTCAGTGTACAAAGTCTTTCAAATGTCTAGGAAATATTTTCTTCCTAATGCTTCTTCTCATCTCTACCCCATAATCAGGCTCATCACCATTCTGGCCTTTGCACATGTTTCCCAGGCTCAAATCTCCATGTACACATTTAGACAATCGTGGCATACTCCATACACCACCTCCTTCTAGGAACACAAAATTTCTTTTGACTTGTAAAATTTTCCTTGGCCCCATAAATTTAGATTCACCTTTTTGTGTCCACATAGGTTTTTTTAAATAAACCAAATCACCCACATGCCAAACTCTTTGAAGAGCACCATGTCTGTCATCAAATACTTTCTTATACTTGGCTTGGTTTGCAATTACCTTGTTACGGATAGGCCCCATTGACTCCTCACACTTTCCTCAGGGCCACAACCTTAATGGAGCTAATTTAGAGCCTGCCATTCTGCCTCATAAAATTCTAAACAGAGACATCCTGTCACAGCATTCGGAGCACACAGTTTTTCTCTGAGGACAATCTTCAAAAGTAGTCTATTATCAACAGCAGTCTGCACACTAGCTCTCACCAATTGGTTCATCTTCTCAACCAGACCATTAGCTTGAGGAGAATATAGTGCTGTCTGAAAATGAGAAATGGCCAGGCTATTAAGAAAGTTCTTCATCTCTAATGAAGTGAATTGTACCCCATTATCTGTGATTATCACTTTAGGAATGTCTTCACAAGAAAACACATCAGTTAAAAACTCTATAACAACCTTGGTGGTGATTGAACTTACGCAACTGTCTGTGACCTACTTAGAAGAATAATGTACCAAAACAATGACAAATCTCTCATTGGAAAGTAAAGTTTCAAATGGTCCAACCAGGTCCAGCCCCAATTTGTGCCAAGGCTCATCTGAAATAGAGACCGGAGACAAAGGAGTAGTTCTCACGTTTTTGGACTTATCATTATTCGCACATTGTATGCAATCTTTGACAATTGCTTCCACCTGCCTATCCAAGCCATGACACCAGTAACATTCTCTAACACTTGCCTTAGTCAAATTCCTACCTAAATGTCCCTCATGAGCCAAATTGATCAACTTTTCATATAATACAGCTGGTGCAACAAGCCTATCACACCTATATAAATTACCCTCAACAATACTTAACTCATTTTTGGCATTTGAAAATGCACTTGTACCTCCTGAACATCCACTTAAACTAGGCCAACCCTCTACCACATAATCAGAGACCAACTTACGAACAGCATTCTTTTCACATATGAAAAGTATTATTTAGGCATTATTCTTAATCCAAACTCACCTGATCAAGTTCTTTCGGTATCTCATGTTGGGGATGATACTGATATTGTGAGTGAATTTCCTGAAGTGTTCAATGATAAACTGGGGTTACTAGTGGATTTTAAACATGAGATCATTCTGAAATCGGGTGTTAAACCAGTAGTGCACAAAGTAAGGAAAGTGCCTCATTTGATGTTAGGCCCACTGCAAGAAGAACTCAATAGGTTATTGGGTTTGGGAGTTATTGAAGAAATTGAGGCCTCAGAATGGTTGGCTCCCATTGTTTTAGTTTCTAAGGACAATGGATCGAAGATAAGAATGTGTGTGGATTTGAGGAGTCTCAACCAATGTATCTGGGTAGATCGTCAACCACTACCAAATATTAATGAAACCCTGACAATGTTATCTCATGTCAAAATATATAGCGTAATGGATTTATCAGCAGCATATCATCAAATCTTACTCCATGAAGACTCGAGGCATCTTACATCTTTTATCACGCCTTTGGGAGCATTTAGGTTTCTTAGGATGCCATTTGGGCTAGCTTCCGCTGCTGCGTGTTTCCAAAGAGTGATGAAAGAAGTACTCAAAGGTCTTAAGTCAGTATTGTTTTTCCAGGCTGATATGCTTGTCTATGGTGAAGACGAAGAAACACATGGTACAGCTTTCAGAGCAGTATTGAGGAGGTTAAAAGAAAAGGGGTTGACTCTGAAAAATGAAAAATGTAAATTCAGGGTAGGAACAGTTTCTTATTTGGGTCATACCATCTCCGGTGATGGAATTAAACCTAAGCTAACATTGGTTAAGTCTATTACATCTATGCCCACACCTTCAGACAAGGATCAACTGCGATCGTTTTTAGGTCTTGCTGAATACTATTCAAAATTCATTAAGAACTTTGCGAGTGTAGTGCAACCTTTAAGAGTTATGCTGAGGAAGGGTGTGAGTTTTGAGTGGTCCTCAGAATGTGAAGAAGCTTTTTATTTTGTGAAAGCCAAAACTGGGGAAATGCCTACCTTGGGTCATTTTGACACCAAAATGAAAACTGTGTTGTCCACTGATGCAAGTTTAAGGGGTGATGACTCCAGCCGTTTCATTTTATTCCACAAGTCTTTATTAATATGAAAAGTATCCACCAGGATCATAACAGGCCCCTCGCCTCCAGCTTCTCGCTCAACCGCCATCCACTGAGTGCCCACGGAGCCTTCCTATTCCAATCTCTGACATCATCGGTAGATAATGTCAGAGATCTCAAGGATCTCAGGCCACAACACAATTTCACCATGTACAGGCAAATTTATCTGGCTCGAAGATTATCGCAGAGTTTTACTGATGACGCTTTGTCACTCCGTATATCGGCGCTGTGAGTAAACCTGCTTTACAGGATCAACACAAACTGTTTAACGTTATTTTAATAATAGTAATTGACTTACTTTCTAGCAGCACAAGAGCTCCTAGTGTGGCCGTTCGCATTGGCAATTATCTGTGCGGGCAGAGCCACACATGCATACAAGGGTGTGGAATGTGCTGAACTGCTGACGGAAAGCCGTCCTCACCACGTTGCAGTGTGGGAGTACGCATTGTGTTTGAAGTGTGCGTCGAAGGGTAGACGCATTGGCGGCCATCTTTGATTGGGAGGAAGCGTAATTTAGCACTAGTACTAATTCACTTTATAAAACTACTATAATTACTGTTACACAAACCGGAGCTGTGGGGAAAATGCTTCTTTGCTTTTGAGCACTTTAAAGGACATTACTCCTCTTGAAGCCTATTGGTATTGTTATTGTGTTATTTCTTCTACCTGTACTGGAACTTTTTATAAGGTTCAAAAGAACAAGAACATTAACTGTTGAAGTGTGCTATTAAACCAGATTTATTTTAGATTTCAAATGTACATATATTTATTTTTATTTTTTGCATATACGTCTCAGAGTATTTAGACTGTGTGCTTTACCACATTGGATTTGGCGCTCTTGAACTAACAATGTATGCATCTCAAAAAAAATTTAGCAACAGCAAGTGATCCACCATCAAGTGGCATGAATGGAAGGAGTATTTTCAAAATTATATTTACAATATTGAGTTGTACAATTCTATAGAAAAAATGTGCTTTCCAAGTGACAGTCAAGTTTTCAGTAATGTGTTAGAAGACATGGACAAGTACTATTCTATCTGTTCTGCAATAGATCGGCACAATTTATTTAAGTAGGAAAAAAAGTAAAACTGAAACTATTAAGGAGTGCATAGCTGATCTGAAAAAATAGCGTTAACATGTAGGTTTGGGTCTCTACACGATGAACTAATTAGACATCAAATAATTATGCATGTAAATATGAACATGTGCAGGAAAGATTGTGGCGCATGGAGAATCTCAGTTGGGAGATGTTGTGGCATTAGATAGAAAAGCAGAAATATCTTATAAGTTTGCAAAGGCAGTCATCAGTAATGTTAGGGATAATCAGTAAGGTGTAATTAATAAAGTTAAATACAATGTAAGGAAGGAAGCACAAGGTCCAACAGAACACAAGAAAAGAGATATGTAACCAGCAGAGAAAAAATGACACAGATATCGAAGTAGGTATTACCTTGTGTAGAGCAAAAAAATGTCCTGCCCGCAATCAAAAATGTGGGCAATGTGATGTCAAGGGATACTTCCTTAAGGTGATTAGTAAAGGAAAAAATAACAAGAGGCTGGCTGTAGTTCAAGATGAGTCAGACTTAGAGTTGGAAATATCAGCTGGAAAAGGCACTTCTAAAGATTATGATTGTGTTCTGTGAGTCAAGGGAACCACAAATACCAAGGACATAGGTATTAATCAACTGAGTGCACTATCCATTGACAAAATAAGTTTGGGAGGCGTTGAAGTACTTATAGTTGCACACTCTGGGTGTCCTTATACAATATCTTACAAGACATTATAGGAAGAGAAGTTCAGAATTTTAGAAACATTCATAAATCCCTGGGATGTGGCTCCAGAAAAGGGTTACTGGTGAACCAATACCTATATTAGGTTACAGGAAGACTACTTTTGAATTCAAATGAAGGAAAGCTATAGGAAAATTGTACATTGTAGAAGAGGGTCAGTCCATGTTGGGGTGGATTGATCATAGGGAATTAGATATTATTCTAAACTCTAACAGTATTGAACAAGTTTTAGTCATGAGTGAAAGTTAATGTTATGGAAACCAATTCAAGAATGAATTGCCTGAGGTAGTTTTGAGAAAAATGTATGCACTTGAAGGGTTTATGCGTACAATTATTTAAAAAAAAAGGCTATTCCCAAAGTGCACAAGCCAAGAGACATTCCTTGGGTTCTGAGAGAAGAAGTGAAAAAAGAGCTGGAAGCCTTATTTAAAAAAGGGTCATTGAAGAGGTGGATGCTTCTGAATGGATCACACCATTAGTCATTGCCCAGAAGGCCAATGGCAAGATCCGCTTATGTGTAGACTTGAGGGAACTTAATAAGAACATTGTTGTAGAGAACTTCCCACTACCCAAGGTTAGTGAGACAGTGGCACTTACAAAAGGTGTGAAATAGTTATCATCAACTGATTTATGGTCAGCGTACCATCAGGTAAAATTGCATTTTGAGAGTAAAAGCTTAACAACTTTTGTAACTCTACAGGGTTGTTACAAGTATGTTCGCATGCCGTTCATCCTTGCATCGGCTGCAGCTGTGTTCCAAAAGCTGACGAATAAGCTGTTCAAGGACATACCTGGCATGATATTCTTCCAGGACGACATATTGATTATGGGGGAATCAAAATTACAAAATTCCAAAATTATACGAGAGTGAATGATGTGCTAGAGATAGTGTGAGAAAGTGGGTTAACAGCTGAATTTGCAAAATACAAGTTTGGAGTACAATCCCTCGTTTATCTGGGGCATGAAATAACTGCTGAAGACATAAGACTAAAAACATCGTTAGAGGCTGTAAAAATACACCAACTCCTAGTGACAAGGATGGATTACAATCATTACTATGGTTGGTTGAATTTTACACAAAGTTGTAAAGGATTTCTCTGAAAAAAAACATATAATTTGAGACAGTTAATGTAGGAAGTTGACTCTGTATATACTATCTCAAAGTAAGAGATAGTGTGCACAGAGTCCAAGGGTTCCCCTTAGAGGTAAGATAGTGGCAAAACTAGATAATGATAATTCTAATGCTCTATTTTGTGGTAGTGTGGTCAAGCAGTAGGCTTATCAGAGGGTAGTGTTAAGCATTTGTTGTACACACACAGGCAATAAATGAGGAACACACACTCACAGACTTAACTCCAGGCCAATAGTTTTTATATAGAAAAATATATTTTCTTAATTTATTTTAGAACTACAATATTCAAGATTTGAAGTAAATACATAAAATACAAGGTACTCCACACAGGTATGTTAGGAACTTTGAATTAGAGCAGTAACATACACAGTTTTAGTTAAAAATGGCAAAAAGCTATTTTAAAAGTGGACACAGTGCAAATATCAACAGTTCCTGGGGGAGGTAAGTAGTGGTTAGTTTTTCAGGTAAGTAAGGTGCTTACAAGTTCAAGTTCCTGGGCATAGGCAGCCCACCGTTGGGGGTTCAAGGCAACCCCAAAGTTACCGCACCAGCAACACAGTCAGGTGCAGAGGTCAAAGCGGGTCCCAAAACACATAGGTGCCTATAAAGAACAGGGGTGCTCCGGTTCCAGTCTGCCAACAGGTAAGTACCTGCGTCTTCGGAGGGCAGACCATGAGGGTTTTGTAAAGCACTGGGGGGGACACAAGTAGGCACACAAAACACACCCTCAGCGGCACAGGGGTGGCCGAGTGCAGTGTGCAAAGCAGGCGTCGGGTTTTCAATAGGAATCAATGGAGGGACCCAGGGGTCACTCTAGCGGTGCAGACAGGCACGGGGGCTTCTCGGGACAGCCACTGACTGGGCTAGGCAGAAGGTCGCCTGATGGCCACTCCTGCACTGGAGTTTGGTTCTTTCTGGTCCTGGGGGCTGCGGGTGCAGTGCTTGGTCCAGGCGTCAGGTTCCTTGTTACAGGCAGTTGCGGTCAGGGGGAGCCTCTGGATTCTCTCAGCATGCGCCGCTGTTGGGGTCCGGGGGGGTCGTCTTGGGTTATTCACGAGGTCGCAGTTGCCTGGGAGTCCTCTCTGTAGTGTTGGTTCTCTGGAGCTCGAGCCGGGGGCATCAGGTGCAGAGGGTGAAGTCTCACACTTCCGGCGGGAAGAGTGAGTTCTTTAAAAGCTGCCTCTTTGTTACACAAATGTTGCTGTGGGTGAATAGTGCCGCTGTTCTCTGGAGTTTCTTGGTCCTTCGGTTTCAGGGCAGTCCACTGAGGCTTCAGAGGTTGCTGGTCCCTGTCGGATTCGTCAGGTTCTTTGAGTCTGGAGACAGGCTGGTAGGGTTGGGGCCAAAGCAGTTGTTGTCTCCGTCGTCTCTGCAGGGCCTTCAGGTCAGCAGCCCTTCTTCTTTTCGTAGGTTGCAGGAATCTCATTTCCTGTGTTCTGGGGTGCCCCTAAACACTGAATTTAGGGGTATGTTTAGGTCAGGATGGCAGCAGCCAATGGCTTAGGGGTGGTCCTGACTGGTGGGTGACTCCTCCTTGTTTTTCTAATTATCTCCTCCAGCCTTGCCATCAAAGGTGGGGGCAGTGGCCAGAGGGGCGGGCATCTCCACTAGCTGGGATGCCCTGGGGTGCTGTAACAAAAGGCATGGGCCTTTGAGGCTCACCGCTAGGTGTTACAGTTCCTGCAGGGGGAGGTGAGAAGCACCTCCATCCAGTGCAGGCTTTGTTTCTGTCCTCAGAGAGGACAAAGGCTCTCACCCCAGGGGGGCAGAAACTCGTCTCAGTGGCAGGCTGGCACAGACCAGTCAGTACTGCACTGAGGGATTGGGTAAAATACAGGGGGCATCTTCTAAGATGCCCTTCTGTGTGCATTTTGTAATAAATCCAACACTGGCATCAGTATGGGTTTATTATTCAGAGAAGTTTGATACCAAACTTCCCAGTATTTAGTGCAGCCATTATGGAGCTGTGGAGTTCATTTTTGACAAACTGCCAGACCATATGCTTAGTAAGGCCACACTGTACTTACAATGTCTAAGGATGGACTTAGACACTGTAGGGGCATATTGCACATGCAGCTATGCCCTCACCTGTGGTATAGTGCACCCTGCCTTAGGGCTGTAAGGCTTGCTAGAGGGGTGACTTAGCTATGCCACAGGCAGTATTTTGTGTGCATGGCATCCTGAGGGGGATGCCATGTCGACTATGCCTTTTCCTCCCAGCCAACACACACAATCAGCAATGACAGTGTGCCTGTGCTAGGTGAGGGGTCCCTTAGGGTGGCACAACACATGCTGCAGCCCTTAGGGACCTTCCCTGGTCACAGGGCCCTTGGTACCACTGGTACCTTTTACATGGGAATTATCTGTGTGCCAGGGGTGTGCCAATTGTGGAAACAATGGTACATTTTTAGTGAAAGAACACTGGTGCTGGGGCCTGGTTGGCAGGGTCCCAACACACTTCTCAGTCAAGTCAGCATCAATATCAGGCAAAAAGTGGGGGGTAACTGCAACAGGGAGCAATTTTCCTACACAGTTGTTAAAAAAAAAGTGTAAATTTGAGCGGACTGATAAATTACAAAGTGATTTTGAGAACATCAAAGGAGATAGTTGCGAAGCTAAGCACTTGTGTGGGTTTGACCCTAAACGTGGTTTTATAGTGACTACTGATGACTGCATCAAAGGGATTGATGCTATGTTATCCCAGAAATGTGAAGATAGGAAAGAGTGCTCTATAGCATTAGCTTTTAGGGCATTGTCTCTGGCAGAAGAACTGTATCCCATTATCAAAAAGAAGATTCTTGCTGTTGTATGGGGCCTGGAATACTTTAGAGACTTTATATAGAGTTTCCGATTAGAGGTAAGATGTGATCACAAACCCCTTTTAAAGGTATTGTCCACGGAAGGATTGTTGAAAGCTACACCCAGAATTAAAAAAATCTCTTAAGGTTATTGGATTATGGGTATTCCTTGGTGCATCTGCCAGGTCTCAAGAACAAGGTGGCAGACTGCTTGAATAGACTACCATTACCCTTGGAAGAGAACCCTGGTGGTTGGGAAGAATTAAGTGGGCATGGGCGGATGGGAAATTCAGAATTGATGCCAATATTGCCAAAGAAGGGAAGGATGCTTGTTTACTAGATGATACCCTTGATAATGATAAGACTTACATCATGAATGGACAGCCAGAAAAAATTGAGACCCTGAATTGAGGATTTTTTAGAAGTACGCAATGAGCTTTCCATGGTAAAAGAAAATATTTTGAGAGGAGAATGAATTGTTCCACCCAGAAGCTTGAGGACAACTCTGGTGAAACTTTGTCATGATGGTCATCGGGGTATAGTTTAGAGTAAACCACCATTTTCCGGTACCACGTCCAGAAATGCTGTGGGAAACCAGAGGTTTTGATATTATGGGACCATAAACACAATGAACTTTGGTACATACCAGTGGCTATGGACTATTTTTCTAAGTGATCAGATGTTCAGTTTGTCAATAAGACCAATGCTGAAAATATGATTTTGTTTGTGGATGAACTGTTTCAGAGGGAAGAGCTACCCAAGAGGGTGATTACGGACAATAGAGTGCAATTTTAGAATGTGGAACTGGAAATGATTTTAAAGAGGAGTGGGTTTGAACACTAGGTGACCTCAGTTTATCATCCTAGTGGCAATAGAGAGGTGGAGATGTTTAATGTGTAGTAAAGGATTCTCTTTGATAAGCCAAGAGTAAAAATGTTAACTGGAGGTTGGGAGTCAAGAAAATGGTATGGATGTATTGCATTACCCCAACGGTTACATGATATAACCCCTTCACTATTATGACACAGAGAGTTCCATTCACTAAGGATAATCAAGGTTGGTTGCTCAAGCTGCCTGGTGGCCATCGTGAGGGGTGACATCTAAACCTGGTGGGACCGTGTGTCCCAGGGTCACTGTGCCTGCCCCCACTTGCTGAAACTGCTACCTTGGTGGGACTACCTGTCTCAGGATGCCCTGCTCCATTCCTCAAACCTGCCTCATCGACACCAGCTGCACTGAGGGAGGAGGCAATTGCATTGTGCTTACAGCGCTGCCTCTTCCTCCGCAGCGTGAGACTCTAGCTGCCTGGGGGCCACTGCAAGGGTTGACACCTAACTCTGGTGGGACCATCTGTCCCAGGGTCACTGTGCTTTCCCCCCCTGCTGAGACTGCTACCCTGGTGGGACTACCTGTCCCAGGATGCCCTGCTCCATTCCTCAAACCTGCCTCATCGACACCAGCTGCACTGAGGGAGGAGGCAATTGCATTGTGCTTACAGCGCTGCCTCTTCCTCCGCAGCGTGAGACTCTAGCTGCCTGGGGGCCACTGCAAGGGTTGACACCTAACTCTGGTGGGACCATCTGTCCCAGGGTCACTGTGCTTTCCCCCCCTGCTGAGACTGCTACCCTGGTGGGACTACCTGTCTCAGGATGCCCTGCTCCATTCCTCAAACCTGCCTCATCGACACCAGCTGCACTGAGGGAGGAGGCAATTGCATTGTGCTTATATCGCGGCCTCTTCCTCCGCAGCGCGAGACTCTAGCTGCCTGGGGGCCACTGCGAGGGTTGACACCTAACTCTGGTGGGACCATCTGTCCCAGGGTCACTGTGCTTTCCCCCCCTGCTGAGACTGCTACCCTGGTGGGACTACCTGTCCCAGGATGCCCTGCTCCATTCCTCAAACCTGCCTCATCGACACCAGCTGCGTTGAGGGAGGAGGCACTTGCATCACGCTTATAGCGCTGCCTGTTCCCCCACAGCATGGGACACGCCTAGGCCAAGGGAGGACCTGTCCATGCCTGTCAGAGCCTGGAAGAGGCTGGGCTCCCCCCTATCATTCCTTGCTTGCTCACTGTGGATATTGGTATTTTAAGTAAGGTATCTATGGTCATAAACACGACCAGTGAAAAGATTTTCATAGTGAAAAAGCGGTAGTTGATTGACCACCCAGTGAATTAACTGTATAACACTGCTTCGGGAGCTCTGTTACATAGTGTTAAATACCTTCCATTGAGGAAGACAAGCAAGAATACATTAGCAAACAGGGGGTGGGTCCCCCCTATGTGTTAAGGCATTAATAGCAGGGGCCTAGAGAGTTAGGATTAAACCAACCAACGTGGTTGAGCATGGGAAAACGCAAAGTGACTGAGCTTCCCCAGGCAAGGGGAAAATCCCCAAGAAAACGAGAAGTGCAGAAGAGAATTGTACTATTGCCAAGATAGATGATCTAATAGAAGAGGTCGACTCTTTGCTGTTCGCTAAGTCCAAATCACAGAAAGCACCTGATACAAAAATTACATCCTTCTATGCAAAAAGGATAGGATCACAAGGGGCAAGTAAGGTCGCCCATGGGATGGGGGATGATGATAGCCAAATAGCCCAACAAGGTCCTGATGCTACATTGAAAAGAGCTAAAGATAAAACTGTACAGGCTTTACGTCAGCCCCTTAGCTGAAACCAAAACTCTGGAGAAAAGGGTGCAGCACAGGGCTGTGACATAATCTGCTCCAATAGATATATGGCTTTGGCAGAAAACAAGTTAAATGATACCCCTGATAAAAATTGCACAGACATTTCCTCCCAAGATGGCCCTGTGACGCAAATGACCCAGGAGGGTGGAGTGCCATTTCACAAGGAGCAAGATAACTTTCTGAAATGTAAAGAGATAAAGCGGACCTATATGAGATAATTGGCACCTTAACGCAAGAGATTGGGGAGTTAAGATGTCTGGTAGACTCTCTGACGGTACATGTCAAAGACAGAGCGGAAATGGCAATATATAGACAGGTACACATGGGAGGTGAATTACTCTGATCTCCACATCCACCAGGTAGATGCCCAACTCCCTCACGACCCACAGCACTGCTCAACCAAAATCACGAGCAGCGCAATGCCATCCATACAGCACACTCGCATAGAGAACAGGATAATGACTGCAGTAGTAGGTCTTGTGGCCGCAATAAGCCCTAGGCAGAAACACTCCATCAGGAAGTTTGTAAAATCCCTTAGGAGGGCCATCACAAAACTTGGCCACCAACGATAGAAGCAGGGTGTGCAACCAAACCAAATATTATGCCCCATTATAGGAGGATTAATCATTTTGGAAGCACGCGATTTCCCGAGGGAAGCCCAAGGCATCACAAGGAATACACAGTTTATCTAACAATTGTGTCGAAACTCCACCAATCATGTGAGGAAGATGGGGACTCCCTCAAAAACAAATGTATCCACTGGCTTAGGAATAAGCGCCAATGTTTGTCACTCATTCGTTCGGATATTGTTAGAGCAGAAAGATTGTTGGGAGGGAAGTGGAGTCATGATGCTATCGCACTAACAGTAAAGGATAAGAGGCTAGTAGATGGTCTCATTGCTATGGAGTTAAGATCAAGAACACCTCCCAGCTGCAACATGAGGTTTAGACTGCACAGCCCTTTATCTCCCCACCCCCTAGCACTGAGGAATAGCCAAAGGTGGGTGAGTTTGCCAGCAGCAAATAGAAGAGATAGCGATCTTGAGACAGTAGATTGACAGACCCAAATGAATACAGTAGCCCAGGGCCAGAATATAGGTGCAGTAATAAATGAAATCCCAGGTGAGAATAACCAGCTGAGTTTGTGGTTGGGGAGGGAAGAGGGGCCAATATTCGGTAACAACGGTCTTGTAACATCTCAGGGAATCGTAATAAGCTCCGTGACACCATTAGTTGGGGATAGTCTCCCTGATCTCATGGAATGTGGTGGGTCTAAGGAGCAAACTAACTGACCCTGATTGGCATGAGTATGTCGACCAAATCCATTTTTGCCTCCTACAGGAAACTTGGCTAATGGATCCACCACACAAGTTGGGCTATAAAACTTATTTTGTGAGTGCCATCCTGGTATCAAGTGGAAGAACTTCTGAGGTTTGGTCTTATGGGTGAAAATCTCCCTGAATGTTGAGATAAATATGCATGATATAGTCACTCCCGATATTTTGGAGGTGTCCTTGAGCGTCAAAAATAAGATTCTATTCCACCTTTTTAACCTTTATATAACGCCAAGGAGACTGAATCTGGAGTCACATGTAGTAGAAATCCTAGATGATACATTAAAAGATATTTCCCCCACTGAAACAATATTAATAGGGGGAGATTTTAATTGCAGCTACAAACCCATACATCGCCTAGAGCAATTGATAAAGGATGAAGACACAGTAAGAGGTATCCCTCTCTTGTCCACAAAAGTGCAAGTTCTGTGCATGACTGCAGCTTTGCAATTTATGAACTTTACTGTGAAACATAGATTAAGGGCCTGCAATGGCAGAATTGGCCAGGGTCGTCCCAACTGGGATAGATTCCAAAGAGGCGGGGTCCACTCAAGACTCGGTTATATTGTGCACAGCATAACAACATGGGACAGGATAGTAGCATTCAAAATAGATAATAGAAGTGAATGATCAGTTCCCATTACGTATAGAGCTGACAGGGTGTCTTTCAGAGCTAAACTGCATGGAGAGGGATAGATTAGGACCCAAACCTACTGTCAGTAATAATCACAGGTCAGTAAAATGGCCTTTGGTATTGGGTAACTTGTGGGACATTGCAAACATATATAATAAGTTTGCAGACTAATTGAATCCATATGTCAATAGAAGACCCACTGAAATACCTATTCTAGATATCCATCACTCTTTGGTTATAGCATTGAGACCCTATTTTACCAAAACAACACAACAAAAGCCAGGCCAGGGTGAAAATAACCCTAAACGGCTTAATCCCTTTTATACAAGAGAATGCAAAGAGGGGTAAAAATACTACTAGAAGCCCTAAAGTTGAAAAACCCATATAGTAGTATGGGAGGCAAGGGCTAGCTATGAAAAAATCCTGGCCAATGCAGAGAAAAACTGGGAAGAACAGAATTTGGGCTGATCGCCTCTGTGCAGCTAGATATAAAGATACGGTAACCTTTTGTTGGATAGTTGCACATGGAAGTAAAGAGGGGATATCAAACACTGAGTACTTCGTAGATCCTGATACATGGATCAGCCATTTTACCAATCTCTATTCCGAACCACCGGGGCATTCTCAACATTCCGTTTCTGCCAGGGAACAATCAAACTTGGCTACAACAACATGGATATCCTTTAGCCTGGGAGTAACGGTGGCAGTTATAGAGTCCATTAAATTAGGTAAAGCCCGGGCCTGGATAAGATACCAGGAGACCTATTCAGATATATCACTGATATATGGGTTCAAAACATAAATCTAATTAGTAACGCAATAGCATCCGGAGATCCTGTCCCTGAGACGTTGAAAGGGACAGAAACCACCCCAATTTGTAAAAAAAGATCCTAGACAGGAGCCTTGAAACTGTAGGCCGATTAGTTTGATTGATTTGCTGCAAAAAATATATGCCAGACAACTGCTAAATAGAATAACGGACTGGATGGAAGAGGGTAATATTCTATCATCTTGCCAAGCAGGGTTCAGGCCAAGAACCAGCACAATCAACCAGGTCTTCAGGCTCCTATGTATCATGTGGAAATACACTAAACTGAAGAGAAGCCATCTTTACATTGCGTTCATAGATTTACGTCCTGCCTTTGATTTGGTCCCTAGAGGTACTCTATGGGCCACACTAAGGAAACAGGGTATCCCGGAAAACCTCTTACTTCAGATAATTAGGTTGCATGAGAGCAACTATGCAAAGGTTCAGTGGGGTCTGAACAGTGTGCTAACAGATGCTGTCCCCATCAATAGGGGAGTGAGACGGGGTGCGTACTCACACCAACCTTATTCTCACTATACATTAATGATGTAGTCAACCATCTTAAGCAGTGTGTACATGACTCTCTGAGATTAAGCGGGGACTTTGTCCCCGCACTTCTCTTTGCATTCAATACTATTTTGATGTTCCAAACTTCCAGGGCCTACAGGCCCTACTAGAGAAATTCAATGAATATTGCAAGGCAAAAGGGTTAGAAATAAACACAAAAAAACTAAATAGCTGATGGTTAGACCTCATAGACAGCTCAAGAGGAACATTTTGATCCAGGGGCTAAAGCTTGAATGCGTGAAAAACGTCAATTATCTAGGAGTGATACTGGATTCTAAACTTTCCTGGGGTCTGCACGTGGACAAAGCAAAAGTGTCACTCGTTCACAACTCTACAGCGATTAGTAATAAACATCGGAACACAAGAGTAAAAGTAGTATCCCTTTGCTCGAAGTTTATAGACATAAGGCTCAGGCTGCTGCACTTTACGGAGCATAGCTTTGGGGACTAACTAATTTGAAACTAGCGCTGCAAGAAAATATTTTTATAAGCGGTATATTAGGATTACCTGCTTCAAAACCTTTGATCCCAATGTTCCTCGACTTGAATATAAGGCAAATTGACCATTTAGCAGCTTTGAGGCCAATGCTCTATTGGTGCAAATTGTGGTCAATGCAAGATTTGGTTCATTACGGGGAAGCACTAATTGAGCTATTGGGCCTAGATCGATCTGTAACGTTTCCCTGGCTTCACCATGTTAGAACTTGGTTTTTCAACTTGGCCTTAAATCTTTTTGAGAGGAACCCCATAGTCTCACAGCGCACTCAAAGGGCCACTTGAAACAAGTGTATTGGGATGATCTT
The DNA here is from genome assembly GCF_031143425.1 of Pleurodeles waltl. NCBI lineage: Eukaryota > Metazoa > Chordata > Amphibia > Caudata > Salamandridae > Pleurodeles > Pleurodeles waltl. The sequence continues at coordinate 864,574,243 of NC_090439.1, read as the reverse complement.
TTTAGCATTTTTTATCAAAACCCTGGACTGGGAAGGCTGACCTCCCAATTTTTGAATATTAAACTAAATCCCAGCTTTGAAGAGTGGCTAGATACAATTCAACCAAGGCGTGCAAAAACACTCTACAAACATTTTTCGATACAAAACCATTGATTTCATTTACTGCCAGATGGGATCAGCAGAGAAACAACAGAGACAACCTAATCTGCAGTTTATGCAAAATGGGTAGTATTGAAACTACAGAGCATGTGCTACTCTTTTGCAAAGCTTATGAGAAATCTAGAAGGAAATGGATCCGCCCGATCTGAAATAACCTAGGAATTAGGAAGTACAAGGAAGTCTTAAGAATCTTAAGGTCTAACACCATTCCCTATATAGTATTTGGAGTAAGCCGCTTTTTACTAACAGTTGCATACGCTAGCGACAAGGCAGCTTTAAGCAACCGAAGGAGTGCTATTGGACAGGAGTCCAGGGTTTTATTATTCTCTTTACAAACCCCTAAACGATCCTAAAAATTATAGACAACCTTACTATCTGATATAAAGGGTGCTCAAGGCATAGAACCATACCTAAAATCGGATTCAAACGCTGAATTTAGGCTTTAATTGATCTGACCTAGATATAGCATTTTGTATCTTGCACTCTATGGTGGCTCCTCCCCACCTAGTTCTTTGGTCTCATTTTAGCTTTTTGACAAACTATTTAACAATCTTAACCCATTAGATGCTTTTGGTAATTTGGTGCATTCAAGGTTGTAATATTCACACCATTACTATGTGCCTTAAACTCCAGATCTCTTAAAGAATGTTAACAGCATCCCCAAATGTAACTTTAGATTTAGAATACCATCATGTCTTACAAATTATGTACACCAAGTTTTTAGACCCAGAAAATCAATGACTAATGTTGGTTAACATCAGTTGAGAATATTGAACCTAGATTTTAACTGACCTGATTTAGACCTAGCACTTGCACTTTATGGCGGCTTTCTTTTAAGGCTGTGTTGCGCCGCGAGCCGCTGCTGTTTATCACTTCCTGTCTAGGGGTATATAAGGGGAACCTTTTCTTCTTCTCATTGCGTTGCAACACTTCAGCAGTGGTGGTCACGCTCCGGCTGGTTTTCATTTGAGACGCCTGTCGTTCTTGTTCTGTCTTCAGTCTTCCAGATTTCCAGGATCTTGAGTTCTAATCCGTGTGTCCTCCATCTGTTTCAGGGAGTTCCTGTTGGAGGTTTTTTTCCCCCTTGGGGTTTTTCCTCTGGGACTCCTTCTGGAGGGCACGGACTGTAGTGGCTTACTATTGTCAACAGCACCGTGGCTACCGGAAGGGGTCGCCCCTACCTCGGCCAGAGCAGGACTAGCAAGAACCGGGGCCGCTCACCATCCCTCTCCAGTATTGACGGTAAGCCCAGGGTGAATCGTGACAGGTTGCTACACTCATGTCCACCTTTATTTACCTTAGATTTGAGATATTATAAAAAAAATGTATAGTACTTCCAAATCCTAGACTTTGAATACTGACATGCGCTATAAATTATGTATGTCACAAGCCTTTTAGGCACTGTGTGTGTGACCAAGACATGATTATATTGTATTATTTACCTTATGCTGTGTTTTCATTGATATTTATAAGCATGTTTTGTACTGTTGATTTATTATGGCAGTATCCTTTTATAGCTTAAAGCAGAATAAAGGTCTTTGATTGATAAAAAGTCAGGACTGAGACAGTGGTCTCCTACAAAGGTTAAGAAGAATATTTTGGAAGCTCAAGAGAAATATAAAAGGTACAAAGACAAGAAGTGTGGAGCAAAAGATGCTGGTCTGAAGAAGGGTGATGTGGTATGTGGGAAATTGCCATTTAAAGTTAAGAAGGGAGGAAGCAAGTACTCAGATCCCTTAGAAGTCTTAGAAAACTTTACCAATGCAGTGAGCTTAAGTGATGGATGTGTGTGGCATTTCAGTCATTTTGTGAAATACAGTGAAAATGTGAAAGCTGGGAGTGATAGGGAAGAGAAGGATTACAATTAGTTAGATTCTCGTGTAGTTGGTGACAATGGACGTTCTCGCCAGTGGAAGACAGATGAAGATGAGTCTGATGTAGCCATTGATGAGAATGAAGTAGGTAGTAATGAAGTTCACAATATTGAGGAAATAAATAGTCACATCAATTCAGGAACTTCTTCCAGCACTAAATTTAACATATAGCATGTAGTGGTTTGTTTTTTCCACCTTTTATCACAATATATTCCGTATATAATAGTAATTTGTTTTTATCAAAAGTAATTAACAATTTGTGTAGTTAAGTTCATTGGTAAGGAGTATATTGTTTCCATAAAGGAAAGAGATGTGTTGTGTTTACTTGTGAGTAGTAGTAGTAGTGATGAATATAAGAATGTCATATATGCCATTCAAGATTGTTAATGTGTAATATGGAATGTTATGAGCAGCAGTTGGATTTCATCTGTCAGCTGTAGCAGACATGTTGACCCATACTTGTTGGATTATTCTTTATTAAAAGAACTCCTTTGAACCAAAGCCCTTATGCCACCAAGCAAGCAAAGAAAGTAATTGCAACCCTCCCCAGAAGAGCTTTCTTGTCTCTTCCATCCAAGAGTCTATTCATTCATCCTTGCATACTTCCATTCATCCATTGATATCCATCATTTCACCTTCACATTCTGTCATCCATTCATTTTTTCATCTATCATTCAGTCGTTCACCATTGTTTTCATCCATACATTCATCCATCCGCCCATCCATATCCAAACAGATCCAATCATCTCCAAACTTATCCATCTATCCATCCTTTCAGTCATCATCCCTCTATTCAACCATCCATCCTTTTGCTCATCCACCCACCCTTTCACTCCAGCCGTCATCCATCTATCTTCCTTTTCACTCATTCATTTATCATTTCATTTATCAATCCTTTCCCTCATCTATCCACATCTCCCCTCATCTATCCACCCTTTCACTCATCCATCTAGTTACTCTTTCACTCATCCATCCTTTTGTTCACTCATCCATCCTTTTGCTGACTCATCCATCCACCCTTTAACCCATCTATCCCACCCTTTCCTTCATTAATATATCAATCTTCCATCTACCATCCCTTTCGCCTATCCATCCTTGCACCCATCCTTTCAACCATTTATCCATCCATCTAGGCTTACACACTTACACTCACTCATACATATTTTCTTTAACTCACACATCCATCCATCCTTTCACTTGCCCACCCACCTTTTCACATTCATTATGAACCTTTGTCTGCTGAGATGCATACAGAAAAGGCGCGTTAGGAGCTCCACCCCACTGTAGCTGATAAAGCAGGCAGGCCTGAGGGGAAAACACACGCGCCTGTCCAAAGCTATCCTTCCATCCCCAACCTATCCATCAAAACATTCTCCCATCCTTTCACTCATCCATCCCTCCATCTTTTCGCTCATCCATTCATCCTTTCACTCCATCCATCCTCCTTTTCACTCATATCCATCCACCCTTTTGCTCACTCATCCATCCACCTTTTCACTAAATCATCCACCTATCCATCCACAGTTCCAACTATCCATCCATCAACCGTTCCATCCATTCAACTATCAACCCATCCATCAACTCTTCAACCTATCCATCCACTCACCGATCCATCTATCCATCCACCCACCCATCCAGCCATCTACTCTTTCACTAAGCCATCGATCTGCCCTTTCATTCAGTCATCCATCCTTTCACTCATCCATCCACTCATCCTTTTATCCATACGTCCATACATCCATTCTTGCACTTAGACATCATCAACCTTTTCACTCATACATCATCTACCCTTGCACTCATACATCAACCATTGCTTCACTCACTCATCCATCTATCATTCATCAGTTCTTTCTCTCATCCATCCATACATCCATCCTTTCACTCATTCATACATGCATCTATCCATCCAGCCTTACAATTATCTACCATCCCTTTCATGGTATTTATGAGCCTTTGTCTGCCGTGCTGCAGACAAAAGAGGCCTATCAAGATCTCCACAGCTGCTATAGCTGCTAAAGCGGGGTTTCTAGATGCCCCTGGTGTAGGCACGAAGTGAGGCTTGACAGGCCCAGTGAAAGGACAGAAAAAGGGTTGGGCCTGAGGACTGCATGAAAACCCCAAGTAGAAAGTAAGGAGTTTTTATGTAAGCCATGGGTGAGATAAGATACGAGAGGCCAAAGGGAGGAGGGCAGGGCTGTCTTCGAGGGCTACAGCTTTGAGCTCCAAATTGGTCCCCTGCTTGGGGAAATGAAAGGGCAGGCCACAGTTTATACACCAGCCCTGATCTAGAGCCACCAATAGGAAGGAAAGGAGTACCACTGAGGCCTGCTCAGTTCCCCCCTCATCCAAATCCAGTTGTGACTGCACTGAAAGCCATCTGCCCAATCACAGACCACTACATTTCAACACATGGTGGCGTGTACTTCCTTCTTACTTATTGGCTGGCACCATAAGTCTTTGCCGACTTGTCCTTCAACAAAATAGGCATTACATTTTCTTGCCCTTTTAAGAAATCTAGATATCTTCAGCATTGGGTAATGCAAATTCCCCACACCTGTCTGGGATTTTTCATGAAAAGACATTGGTCTCATAAAAGGAGTTGAGCCTATCCATATAAAAGTAAAATCAAATGCTAAGTACCCAAGTACCCCACAGTACAATATGACCACCAAAACAATTGCTGGGATTACACCAGTGATTGAGTCAATGATACAACAAGGCATTTTGAAGGAGATAATGGGGGAGTCAATGTAACATACTCATTTTGGGACGGCAGAAGCCTAGCAGCAAATACCACATAGGGCAGGACCTGAGAAAGAGTATCAGTATTGTTCTTTCTTGTTGTCCCATGGTACCGAATGCGGCTGTGATTTTGTTTCAAATTCCACGTGAGGCTGAGTGGGTCACTGTCATCGATTTGTGTCAGGCACTTTTCTCTGCTCCCTTGCATGAAGACAGTCAGTACTTCTTCGCCTTATGGTTCCAGAACCATGTTTTGGCATGGTGCTGAGTTCCACAAGGGTATACAGAAAGTACCTCAATCTTTAATCAGATCCTTAAAAAGAATCTTGAGGCTCTAATCATGCCCTGTAAGTCTGTCCTGATTCAGTACATTGAGAACCTGTTGGTGGCATCTGATACTCAAGATGCTGGCAAATGAGACACCAATGCATTGCTGAAACACTTAGCTGAGAATGTACTTAAGGTGTCCCCCCGAGTAAGTTGCAGTATTGTCAGAAAGAAGTTCAGTATCTCAGACATCACATTGAGAAAGGAGTGAGGAAGGTGTTGCAAGAAAGAATCTCAGCGATTGTTAAGATGAATCCGCAAACCACCCAGACAAAAGCCAGGATGTGTTTGGGAATGGTGGGCTACTGTCACCAGTTGATACCCACCAAACCTTTACAGAGGCTGATACATGAGGATGTGCATAATCCGATACCTTGGGATAACGTCTGCATGCCTTCCTAGAGCTGAGAGAAAGTCTCTGTCGTGCTCTAGCACTGAAAATGCCTGAATACAATAAAGCTTTTACTCTTTCCTGACGTGAGAGGGAGGGCTGCACTCTCTCAGTACTTACACAGATGCACTGAAATGTGAGACGACATGTGGCTTACTTTTCTGCCACCCCTGATTCTGTTGCCACAGGACTGCCCGGATGCCTTAAAGCCATGGCAGCAGTTGCAGTCAGCATAGAACGGTGTGAAAGTATTGTGATGGGACATTTCCTAACTGTTCTTGTGCCACATCAGGCTGAGATCTTATGAAATGTACCAGCACACAGCACTTAACAAATAGTTGATTGACAAAATATGAACAGATTAAACTTGCTGCGGAGAATGTCACACGTAAGAGATGTGCCACTTTGAATCCTGCTACTTTGATGCCTCTCCCTGAGAATGAAAACGATGATGGGGAGGTTGAGCATGATTGTCTCGATGTCACTTAAGTATGCACCAAGCCGAGACCAGATTTACGAGATGAGACACTTGTAGAGTCTGATTACATATTGTGTGTGGATGGGTTTTGTCTGGAAGTCAATGAGGGAAACATGAGAGCTGCCTACACAGTCTGCACAATATCAGGGGTAGTCAAATCCTTCAGGCTTTGAAGGAGGTTTTCTGTACAAGTGGCTGAATTGAGAGCTCTTACTAGAGCTTGCCGTGTATCTGAACCGCTGAGAGTGACTATATTTACAGATAGTCAGTATGGCTTTGGTGTCTTTCTGAATTTCGGAGAGTTATGGTCACAAGGAGAATTTATAACATCATATGGATCCCCTATCGGTAACGAGGAACATCATGAGATTGCTTGATGCATTACAGCTGCATGTCAAAATCACAGTTGTGAAGTGTCCAGCTCACCACAGTGGTGACAATTATGTGTCAACTGGCAACCATTAAGCTGGAGAGGTTACACAATACTGTGCTTATGGGTCACAAGCATTCAATAGTGAATTTATAAATGAGCCGGAAGGTGAGACCAACTATAACCTTTTGTTGTCAACTGATTCTTGGGAGGAAGTGAAGAGACTGCAGACGGAAGTGCTAGAAGCAGAACAGCAGGGTTGGATCAGAGCAGGTGATGTGAAGAGAGATGACAATACATGGGTTTCTGTAGATGGCAGACCAGTGTTACCAGATAGCATGCTGTCCCCAATGGCAAGACATTTCCATGAATATCGGGAGGTATGTCACGGTTAGGTTGTTCAGACAAACATTGGTTTAACCCACGATTTAGACTGCTGACTGAGGAATTGTGTCATAGATATGTAATATGTCAACAGATGAACATAGGGAAAAGAACTCCAGTAACATAGAGCCATGCAGGAAGATCGGGAGGGCCATTCAACAGAATGCAAATGGACTTCATTAAAATGCTTGTGTGCAATGGGTTGAGATATGTCCAGGTGATTGAGTGCATCTTCTTGCGTCGGGTGGACACCTACCTGACCATTAATAGTGACAGTCTTACAGTAGCCAAGTTGTTGTTGATGGAGTTATTACCCAGGTTCAGTTTCCCAACTTCTTTGGAGTCAGACCAAGACACTTATTTCAATAATGAGATCCTGAAAATGTTGTGTGCAACATTATAAGTGGAACAGAGGCTACATTGCAGTTATCGGCCAGAGGCTTCTTACATCTTGGAACCAGTGAATGGAGCGCTGAAAGTCAGATTGGCCAAAGTGTGTGCATCAACATCTATGAAGTGGTTTGACACTTCGCCTCTTGTGCTGATGAGTCTTTGCAATGTTCCTAACTGAAAAACAGGATTGTCCCAGTATGAGATTATCATGAGGGGAGCAATAAGACTGCTTGCAGTGCCCGCAAATGTGCTTGTGAACATTATGGATGACATAATTCTTCACTATTGTAAGGAACTAGCTGATGTGGTCCATTCTGTGTCCCACCAGGTTGAAGCTGCTGCTGCCTCTCCATGTCTAGATCAGTGGCATGATCTCAGCCCTGGAAGCTGGGCATTGGTGAAGAGACACGTTTGGAAGACGTGTCTGGAGCCTAGGTGGCATGGACTGTACCAGGTCATCCTTGTGATGAATATTACTGTCAAGTGTGGATGTCTTCCCAACTGGATTCATGCAGCCCATATTAGAAGAGTAGAGTGTCTTTTTGATGATGTGACTGTACATTTTCCTGAAGTGCAACCTACAACCAGGAGAAAGTGAGAAGATGGTGCACAGAGTACTGAGACTTGGCAAGAGCCTGTGACAGCACATCCTCAGTCCAAGGTGGGGTCTTGATGAGCTGACAGTTGAGGAGTCTTGGCCTTAACTGCTATCTGAGCCAGATTCAGACCCCAATGAAGGGCCTAGTGCTGATTCACGCCAGAAGAGATTGGAGGCAGTTGGCTGAGAAGGCAAGAAAGAGAGAGAGGTTAAGATTGCCTACAGAACGAGGACTGAGTACTATCCCAGAGGAAACTGAGGACTTTGGCCTAAGTGACAGTGAAAGGGAACAACCAAACAGATCTAGAGTACCATGTCGGAGGTACTCTTCCCCTGCCGAGAACAACAGTGAAGGGGAAACCTGTGATCTGGGGGACAAGAGTGAGATCCTAGTTGTACCTCTGTGACCTTGAAGTGCAACCTGACCTGAGTGTAAACCTGCACTCTTATTGAATGAACTGATCTGAAATAATATGGACATGACCATTTGAACTGAAGTTTGACCTATGCTTTGTTAAGAATAATGAAAAAAGACTGACAAAAAAGAATTAAGAAGATTCCGCAGGCCCAATGCAGCAAAAGCAATGTAAGGGTGTCATTTATAAGAAGACGGGGTAGGGTCAGGAAACACTCACAAAGATCCTGTAAATAATTTAATTGCACATTGCAAGAACTTTATTTTGCCATCTGTACAAGTGGGAACGCACATAGAAGACTCTGTTTGCTGCTAATTTCTACTCAACAGTCTGCTTTTAGAGAAACTATGGAAACTAATAACACAAATAGATGTAGGCTCATATTGGTGGGAGTAATGTTTGTTATTGATGCAGTACTAATTGTTTTTCTTGTAGGGATATCTTCACCTACATTTTCCACAGTAGCTGAGTTTGTCTAATGCTGCCCTTACAGTCACCAGTCCTACAGATGAAAGCTTGAATGCATTGGATTGTAAGGGTTTGCGTGTAGACTCATCTAGAGGAGATTATTCTTCAAATGCTTATTTGAAATTGCTTTGTGAATAAGTTGACACAATGGATGCAAAAGGACTGCTATGTCTGTACGCAGCTGCCTGCGTCAGCAGCAGAGGGAATTACATATCACCTAATTCCTCTCAAGTATGGTGTTAAGTGTAGCCTTCTACTGATTCTTTTGTATGGAATGGGACACTTCCAATATTATTATTTGAACTATGATTTGACGCTTTCTGAAGTTCCCTTGTTTAAGTATTTGAACTGTTACCCCAATGCTAAGACAATGGAAACAGCTGACAACTTCTTTAAACCGATTATGACACTGGACACAGCATAAGCTCATAGACACAATTTGACATGCTCTCTAACTGAGGTTGTGAAGAAAATTTTAGTTTTGACAGAAAACAGAAAGATATAGATCTGTGGGAGAAAACAGGATGGGACCACGAGATATAAGGGACAGAGGGCTAAGAAAGAAGCGAAACACAGAGACTTAAGAGTTATGCCTGTTCTATTTTTAGATTGGCAACACACAGGAAACTTATGTGTGCATAGGGTCAAATAAGATATTTACACAAAATACAAGGGTAGAAGTGATTGTGACCACATTTTTGAATATGGACAAAATTGGCCTATATTCATGGGAGGAGAAGATCCTGTTATTCTAGGAGTATATTATATTTGTGGGGAACAGGCATATTTCAAATTTCCCAAGGAATGGTATGGTACGTTATTTAGGTGTAGGCATCCAAAGATTTATCATGTAGGACATCTGAATGATTCTCCTATGGGAAACGAAAGTTAGAACTAAATGAGGTAGGAGTGGTGTTGAAATATTTGGAGAAATTTTTGGTGCAGTGATTCCATCTTTGGGAGTAGTCTTGAATGATATGAAGATTAGAAAGTTGTCCAGAATAGTGAAAATGTTGTACACAAGTACAGCAAGTTCCTTATTAGCTGTAGATAATTAAATGATAGCTATGAAATCCATGGTTTTGTGGAATTGTTTTACATTAGACATCCTTCTTGCAAAGGAGGGTGGCGTCTGCAAGATGTTAAAGGTCTAGCAGTGCTGTACCTATATCCCCGATAAGAGTAAGGGCATAAAGAAATACATTAAGAACATTACTGATCTGAAGGTAGTATTTAAGGAATTAGAAGCTACAGGTGTTTGGAAAGCAGTTGAAAATGGATTTTCTAGAATTGGCAAATAGTTTGGAAACCTAGGAAGTGGAACAATGGATTCTATCGTGAGACTCCTTATTATCGCCATCTGTGTGATATGTATGTTCATTATCTTTAGGGGATTTAAAAGAACTAGAAGGGATATGGTGACATGAAACATCCAGAAAGTACTAGACGCAAGGTGTTGAAAACCTCAAGGCTTTGACATGATCTCACTTGATAAGAACCATACGCATGGTATTGTGATGGCTAACATTGCCATCAGGGGGGGATTGGAGAAAGTCAAACTAGACTCAAACCATTGCAAGTCATTGTTGCACAATTTTGCATTTATTTACGATATTATACTTAATGTGTGCCTTGATATTAAAATGGGTGAAACATTTAAATGCATTTATGAAATGTAACCACTGAGAAACTGAAGTTTTATAAATGTGCACTAATGCTTATTTAAAAAGCTTATATGTATTAATTGATCGTGTTTTATACTTACACTTAAAACTATATTTGCATAAGTAAACAGACATTTTTCTAGTCTTGTTTTTCATTTATTTTGAACGCTAGATGTGTGCATGTATAATCATGTATTCAAAATGTACCTTAAATGCTTAGTTAAAGTTAGCCTAACAAAAAGACTCAATATGCAATGTACTTTGCTTGGTCAACATTTTGTTTCTTTTCCAGGAGGGTTTTCATGATTTCATCAGCTAGAGAAAGGAGTATTGTTATATGTATTAGTTTACTGATAGTAAGGCCTGAAAAGAGAGATCTTGGCAAAGAACGTGGAGACCTAATGAGTAGGGGTGGGTGGAACTCATGGACTTTTACTCCGCGGAACTCTGCAGAGTTACATAAAAACCCTGCGAGGTTCCATGAAGTTTCACCCACCACCTCTAACTTTTGGTGCACACAAGCAGCTGGTTTGGGCTGCCTGGCGCCCAAGTGAAATGTTGCAGATGCCTGTCCTCCTTGTGCTTTTAGAAAACACATGCACACCATTGCGGGCGCAGAGGAGTAACAGGGTCCATCGGAACGGCACCAAACACTTTCAATGTGGAAGTTTACAAAACACAGGCTTGTCACTGTGTCTGAGGAGCTATGGTCCTGCTCTTGTAAAACAACTCCTGCAGTCAGCTGCCTTTCACACACTTCCCAACCCTACTGGCTTCAGAGGTAGGCTGCAGGGGCGTAACTACAATCAGTGAAGTAGGTGCAGTGGCACATCGGCCCAGAGTCACAAGGGGCTCAATTAACCCTGATACTTATCCACTATGATTACCCCTGCAGCAGTCAAAGGGGCCATTATTCACCTACAGTCAGACACATGGGGAATGGGGCACAGTTAGAAGTTGCTGTATGAGTGCACATTTCTACATTTGGAGAAAGGGAAAGGCTTTAAGCAGAGATACAGCAGGGTCACACTTACTGTGGGGACAGAAAAAGTGCAACGTGCAACTGTAATCTGCAGGACGTAGCCATAATTAGAGCAGCAAATACAGTGGCATCAGAGTGAAGGATATGAAGTGGATACTGGGCACTGTTTTTTAACTTTCAAACTAGGTGATGGACGTTTATTTCCTATTGTTTTAGTACCCGTATACCAATCTTGCTATTGTGATAGCACTGCCAGTCTAAAAGTAACTGGACAATGATTTTCACTGTTGTCTCCAGAACTGCGAGCACCGCCACATCACAGGCCTTGATCTTTCATTGGGAAGCACTAAACTGAGACAAAGAGGAGGAATATATGGAAGCCCCTGTTCTAAAGTGGCTCTGCTAAAAGTTGGTTACCAAGTAGGTTAGAAGAGATGGTATGGTGACACCAGGTACCCCCCAAGCAGGATACCACTAATGTGTCTGCTTGTGCGCAGGGAGCAATGAGGTCTGAACCGGATACAGAAAATGTATGCAATGTCTGCCTCTCCTTCCCACATCCTGCATCCAAAATCAACTAGAACAATACATTTATTTATACAGGGTACATAGTGCAAATGGTATATGCTCTCAGTTTTTGCTCTGGCATCTCGAGCCACTGCTCTTCTACCATCTCCTCCTCTTCAGGTCACCACATAATGGCCATTTTAGGCCCACACTTCCCACAGGGATCCCCAGAACTGTAATTGTATCAGCTCTGGTTGCGGCAGCAGGGCTCCACAGTATGGACATGACAGCAGAGTAAGTGATGGGATTACTGTGACACATATGTTTCTTGGAGCTTCATGGAAAGTTTGCTGTTAACATGTTCAATATGTCCAAAACATTATGTGGGCTGGTCATGTTTCAGACATATTTTTAAGGGCAGTCATTCTTGTTTTCAGGGGCAGTGCGCAGGTCTCCCACTTTTACTTCTGATTGAGTTAGAAAGGAAGTGCCCTGCTAAGTTGAGGAGCCGGCACACCCTCTGTTGTGGGGTTGGGGTTGGTATATTCCACCATGAGGTGAGGAGTTTTTGCCAAACTTCTTGCTACAGGTGGAGCATAGAGTGGGAAAACTCTGGGACCTCTGTCAGCGGAACGGAGTTTACTGCCCACCCCTACCAATGAGCAGATGAAGCTTCCTAGTCATCATGTACCAGGAAGGTTGCAGTAACTATATACGTTCTGTAGGATGGGAAACTCAGGTGCTGTTGCAAATGCACACCACTAGAAGTGAAATGATTGGTTCCTTGTGGGGTCGGATGAGATACAATTGCTGCTGAAGTCTCTGTTTGTTTTAACTAATGCTCATGCTGGTAAACATTAGAGCGGATTCCATTAGATGTTGGGAGGGTGGGCAGACCTCTGGTATTCCTTTATTCTTGCAAGTGTGAAGCTTAATGCTGAACACTTATTCACTTTTCCAGAATACTTCTACTAAGTCTTGACTATGCTGACATCTTCTCACATTTCTAAATGTCTTTGAGACCCCTTCCATAACCATCCTTACTAAATTAAGAGGCCCGATTTGATGGCTTTAGAATTATTTCATGTTTAGAAGAGAGAATCAGAGTTTCTTTATGGACCATCTAATTTTAATTCTTAGGACCTCATTACGAGGGTGGGGGTCACAAGTCCATCAGCCTCGCGTGGCGGTCAGACCGCCACAGCTGTGGAGGTCTGAACTTCATCTCCACCAGGATCCATGATCCCGACAGGGTCACAGTGGTCCTGGTTGTAATCAGCCAGGGTGGTGCCGAACTCAGCCCCAACCTACTGATTACAACCTTGTTCTCAGCTAGCCTCTTCATGGCAGTTTCCCCATCATGAATAGGGTGGCAGAGACCAAGTATCCGGGGCCACGGGTGGGCCCTACACTGCCCATGCCCTAAGCATGGGCAGTGCAGGGGCCCCTCCGTGCATTTCGAGGGTGCTGGTCGTCCTCCTCTGTGCTATAAGATAGCACTCGGATCCTTTAAGGGAGCCATGTGCTATCTTGTAGCACTTTTCCTGCCAGTCAGACCAGCGGGAACGCTCTATTTCAAGGTTTTCATCAGTCAGTTAGGCCAGACCAGTGAAAACCTTGTAATAGGGTGGGGGGCCGCCGCCGCCTTGGCGGGGTGTCCTTCCCACAAGTTTGGCGGTCCCGCGTTTGAACCGCCAGATTCGTAATGAGCCCCTTAGTTTCTGTATTGCAGTGGTTGTTATTGTAATGAGCACATTGTACAACGTGGAAAATTACCTACAGCTTTTAACATGGCGTGGCTAATGCTAAAATAAAGTCAATAGGCAAATGAAGCTGGTGGTGACTAATGTGACAGTGTGCTCCTAGGCTAAATGCAATGTAGAGTCAGTGGTCAAAACATAAATATCATTACAGGGGAGATATTGGTTTTGAAACATTTGAGTCATATCACAATGCATTGTTAAAGAGGCTAAACATTAGTTAGTGTGATTACATAAGCACTGCATCCCCTTTCCTCATCTGTTAACTCATCCTACCCATTATCACAGTATCTTGACAACTGCCTAATTTAAATATAGCAACATATATGTATGTATATGTATCTCCTACTGACAGTCACCAGTAGATAGTTATATTTGGGACCTAGTTTCCATAGGAAAAGTGTTTTTTCGGTTTGTTCATAATTTTAGTGTCACTTGACAAATCTTCACACAATTTTCCGAAACAAGTGCTCTACTTTGCCTATTTCTCCATGGAACGTTTTTGGGGTGATCCATCAAGTGGGGGCTGAGAAAAGGGGGGTCAAAAAAGAGTGTTTCTTATGTTATTTTGTTATTTCCCACAAAGATTTTAGACAAGACTACAGCCCGAACGGCTCAACGGAGCTAAATTTGGCTGAAAGCTAGGTTTTGGTCCAGAAAGATCTCTTTGTGTGATTTGATGTAAATCCGTTCACTAGTTTTGGTGATATTAAAGGAACAAGAAATATAGATATCTAGGGACGCGGCTCCTCCGTGGATCCAACAGATCTCATGCTGAGATCTGATTGGCTGCCAGCACTTCCACCAGGACGTGCTGAAAGCCATCTTTGGATTCAGAAAAAATGAAAAACAAAAAAAACTAAAATAAAACACAGAAGTTTGCAGGGTAGGAATACCCTGACTCCCTAGGCTTGATGGTCGGGTCCCACGGGGAACCCGCTGGAGGCCAAAAACAGTTTTTTTTTTTTTTTTGCTGGATAATCGCTGTGAATCTGTGGCAATTTTTTTTCTAAAAGGCCAATTATCCCTGTGCCGCAGCATCACTCTTGCACCTGTCTTCTCCTTGCTTTTTCCCCTGTTTTTTGAGTGCCTTTTCCTTGCTTTTCCCTCGTTTTCACTACTTTCTCCTTGCCTTTTCCCCTGTTGTTTGAGTGCCTTTTCCTTGCTTTTTCTCTTCCTCACTGATTTATCCTTGCTTTTCCTCCTGTTTTTTGTGTTCCCGCTCCTTTGTTTTCCCTCGTTTTCACTTCTTTCTCTTTGCTTTTTTCCCCAATTTTTTGTGCGCCCTCTCCTTGCTTTTCCCTCATTTTACTGCTTTCTTCTTGTTTTTTTCTCTGTTTTTTGAGTGCCTTCTCCCTGCTTTTCCTTCATTCTCACTGCTTTCTCATTGATTTGTCCCCATTTTTTGAGTGCATATGCTTTGCTTTTCCCTTGTTTTTCACTGCTTTTGCCTTGCTTTTTTCTCTGTTTTTTTGTGTGCCTTCTCCTTGCTTTTCCCTAGTTTTCACTGTTTTCTCCATACGTTTTCCCTTGTTTTTTGAGTGCCTTTTCCTTGCTTTTCCCTTGTTTTCACTGCTCTCTCCTTGATTTTCCGTCAATTTTTGTGTGCCTTCTCCTCGCTTTTCCCTCATTTTCACTGCTTTCTCCTTGCTTTTCCCCCATTTCTTGAGTGCCTTCCCCTTGCTTTTCCCTCATTCTCGCTGCTTTCTTCTTGCTTTTTCCCGCACATTTTGTGTGCCCGCTGCTCTTCCCTTGTTCTCACTGCTTTCTCCTTGCTTTTTCCCCCTTTTTTGTGTGTTCTCTACTTGCTTTTCCCTCATTTTCACTGCTTTCTCCTTGCTTTTTTCCTCTTTTTTGTACCTTCTCTTTGCTTTTCCCTCATTCTCATAGCTTTCTTCTTGCTTCTTTCCCCGTTATTTGTGTGTCTTCTCCTTGCTTTTCCCTTCATTTTCACTGTTTTATCTTTGATTTTGCTCTCATTTTTTGTGTGCCTTCCTCTTGCTTTTCCCTAGTTTTTACTGCTTTTCCTTGCTTTTGCTCTCATTTTTTGTGTGTCTTCTCCTTGACATTCACTGAAAAACTCAAAAGGTTGCTTGGATGTTTTAGTTAGAAATTATCATTTAAAAAAACCTTAGAGGTTCACCAAAAAAAAAGTTACAAAGATGTTATCATTAGAATCAGAATTTACACACACAAAACCATAAACATTCAGCAGTTATAGTTATCTCAAGAAGGAAATAGAATTAAAAACAGAGAAATTCACGTTAAAAAAACAAAGGTTACAGGGACATTATAGTTAAGCACCCATTTTAAATGTAAAAAACCAGAGAAATTCACTGGTTATAGTTAGAGTTAGCTAAAGTAACTATAACTCGCGTCCTCGCCATGTACAGTTTTTCATCAAAAAAGTTTACTGTAAATATTACATTGTTATTATCAATGTTGTCCTCAATATGTCATGAGTGCAGTCATTTATGGGGTAAATTAGCAGTGCCTGGCGAGAGTGTGAGTTTGTAGTTACCTCAGAGCATGAGTTATAGTTATTTTAGGTAACTCTAAGAGGTGAATTTCTATGGTTTTGTACATTTAAAATGGGTGCCTAACTAAAAGTATGTTTTTTAAATTCTATTTCCTAACTGTAACATCCTTGCAACCTTTGTTTTTTTCAGTGAATTTCTATGTTTTTAAGTAATTTTCTTTCCCTGCTGAACCAGTTACATTTGGGGGGGGATCAGCGCGGCCCCCCTCCCCAGGCCAATTTCAGACCCAGGGACCCTAACTACTGGGACGTGGCCTATTTATTTTTTGAGGGGAGTGGGGCCGTGTGCCCCCCCTCCGCAGGGCTGATCTCCGCCCAAGAGACCCCATCCCTGGGTGCAGTCACATTGTTGTGGACTGTGGGATGAGTCTGAAGGCCCCCAAAGTCCCTGTTGGCTCCCTGCCTGCTGCAGGAGCCAGCATTGCCACCACAGGGAGGGAACTGCTATTGTAGCTCCCTCTCTGTGAGAGCAGTTTGCTCTGTGTGCCTGCCTGCATCTTCGCGGGCAGGCAGACAGAGGAAACCTCTGCTCCAATGAAGGGAGAGCTGTTTCACAGCTCTCCCTTCATCGGAGCAGAGTGTTTGCTGTGGCTTGGTGGCAAGTGTCAAAACTGCACCAAGCTACAGCAAACAGCTATATCCAGAGGTGAGTACCTCGAGAAATAGCAGGAGCCGGCACTAGGGGGTGGCAGTCCCCAGACACCCCTCCAACGTAGAATAGCCCCGGGAGGTGGTGGTCCCAAGGGCTGCAGAGATGCCAGACCCGACCCCCTTTTTATTTTTTTACAGGTTGCCTTTCGGAGGTGGTGGTCCCCCCGCACACAGAATGCCTTTAGAAAGTAGTGGGCCCGGGGCTGCGTGGGTGTCGCATAGCTCCCCCAGCATGGAGTCTTAATAATGCTACAGGGAGCATTTTGCCCCTGGGAGGTGTTGGTCCCTCGGAAGAGGGGGGCTGTGGAGCCCCCCACATACAATTACATTATAGACCCACAGGGTGGTGGTCCCCAAGGGCTGCGCTGCTCCCCGTACCATATTTCTGTTGATTTTGCAGTAAAAATTACAAAAAAAATATTTTTTGCTCTGTGACTCTACCCTGGCCCCTTGCCTTAGTTTTACACTTTTTTGGTGGGACTCTGCTCAAGCTAAGTCCCAAGATGGCTGCCAACACTTCCTGGTTTGAAGTATTGGCAGCCAACAAGAGCTGTGCATTTGCCGTGCATGAGCTCTTAATCTTCAGGAAGTTGTAGCAACCTGATATACAAATTTGTTTTCCCTTTAATATCTCAAAAACTACTGAACGGATTTACACCAAATAAGGGAAAGCACAATCTGTGTACCAAAAGCTAGCTTTGAGACAGATTTGGTGTAATTCTGTCCAGTGGTTCGGGCTGTAGCCTTGTTCAAAGGTCCTATGGGAAATAACATGAGAAACACTACTTTTTTTAACCCCCCCATTTTTCTCAGCCCCCGCTTGATGGATCACCCCAAAACTTTCCATGTGCAACAAGAATCACCGGGGCACTTTTTTGTGTTGGGGGGGGGGGATATTTTCATGAAGATTTGTCAAACTATGCCAAAGATCTAGGCAAGTCAAAAAAAAATTCCTAAGGAAACATGGTCCTAACTATAACTACCTAGTGGCAACCACCACTAGGTTATTTATTTATATATATATATATATATATATATATATATATATATATATATATATATATATATATATATATATATATATATATATATATATATATATAAAACGGACTCCCTATCTTATTTAAATTTAGTGCCGGGGAGGTGGCGGTCCCCGAGGCTGTTGGGGGGAGGCGGGGAGGCTTGGCATCCCCCGTATTTCTTTGCAGATTCTACCCCGGGGAGGTGGTGGGCCATGGGGCTATGAGGGGGCTGGGCAGCCCCCCACATTACATTTTTTTAAACACCTGGGAAGTTGATGGTCCTCAGGGCTGCGTGGGGGGGGGAAGCAGCCCCTGCATACCTTATAAGTTTAGCCTCTGGGGGTTGTGGTCCCCGGAGCTCTAGCAAGCCCAGGATGGGAGCCTTGTGCGTCCCCTCCTTAGTATTTAGCATGCCCCGATGACTTGGCCCACCTGTGGGCAGGAAACCACCTTTTTTTTTAAACATCAGAAAATATCATAGAACCATCTGAGGATTTTTATGACTTAAAAAAAAAAAAGAATGCTTTTAAGCCCTGACAGGGTACCTCTCGGACCCCAGCACATGACCTAAGGGGTCAGGGTGTCCATACCCTGGACCCTTTTCTTTTTTTTGAATCTTTTTTTCTGTGACTCAGCTGAAGCCGAGTGCCAAGATGGCTGTCAACACTTTCTTGCTGAAATGTTGACAGCCAATCAGAAATCTGCATGGGGAAAGTCAGATCCGCAGAGTATCCGTGTGCCCGGATATCTTTATTTTTTAAACTCTAATTTCTCCAAAACTACTGAAGTGATTTGCACCTAATTACTAAAAGCCTACTTTCAGGGCCAAAATCTAGATATCAGCCACCTTTGGTGAAATTCTATTCAGGGGATCAGGCTGTAGTCGTGCTCAAAAATTTGAAAAATCCCATTGACATAGAATGGGGAAAAGTGTTTTGAGACTCCCAATTTTTCTCAGCGCCCGCTTGACGGATCCCTACAAAACCTTCAAGGCCGCAGCTGAACTGACAAAAGTATATGTTTTGGAAATATCGTGACAATTCAACAAACGCGCCAAATTTATTGGCAAAACAAAAAATACTACAACTATAGTAATAATGGTTCTAACTATAGCTACCTAGTGGCGACCACCACTAGGAGATATATATATATATATATATATATATATATATATAACTTAGTCGCCACTAGGTAGCTATAGTTAGGACCTAGTTTCTAAACAAAAAGTGTTTTGCTAATAAATTTTTGCGCAGTTTGATGATTCTTCAAGATATGTTACCAAAAACAACAGACGGCATTTCAGTTGCTGTCTGAAAAGTTTCAGGGTGATCCGTCAAGCAGGGCCGAGAAAAAGGGGGGTCCCAAAACACATTTTTCCCCATTAATTTTCCCATAGGGATTTTGAACAGCGACAGCACTAAAACCACTGGACGGAATTACACCAAATTTGGTAGAAAGGTAGCTCTTGGCCCAGAAAGAGGCCTTTTTGTTATTTGGTGTAAATCCGTTCAGACGTTTTAGAGAAATTATAGGAAATTTAAATACATTTGTATCTATAGGGACGCAAAGAGGATTCACAACCCCTCCCGATCTCGTGGTGAAATCTGATTGGCTGGCCACACTTCAACACGGAAGTGTTGTCAGCTATGGGCCATTTTTGGTAACAGCATTTATCAAACTGATTATGTGCCATCCATCTATCCTTGAAAAATCACCAAGGTGACAACATTGAGAAAGGGCTTCCAAGTTTGCAACAAGTTTATTAAAAAATGAGTGCCATCGTGTTGATTTGCAACCTATGAGAAATGCCAATAATTCATATCTTATTGAGCAAGGTTACTCCAGTATACAAAATAGACAAACAACTACCTGGTAATATGTATAATAGGTTACAGACATTCAAAAATACACAGATGAGAGTGAACATAGGTTTTCATGGATCTGAGTAGATACAAGGCATTTTCTATCCATTCAATTGTATAAAGTGAAATAAGTGCAAATAAAAGTGACTACAGTGTCAGAAGTGTGAAAATTCATAAACAAAGTTCTTAAACATGGTGATTATTTGTACCAGGAAAAACATCTAAAGTAATAATAGTGATAGTATGTGTCTTTTTAGGGGTGATACATGATTGGAACTAGTGGCTCAACATAAAAGTGAGACCAAATAGCCCATATATTACATATACATACAACTTCAATAAAAAGAAGAATCCAAACTATTGTTATTCAAGTGGTATAGGCTCCACAGGTATAATAAAAATTTCCACAGTACTTGTAGGCCATTTTTACAAGTGGAATAACCCCCCTATTTGACCATCAAAGTTAATTAATATACGAAAATATACAATTATATACAATTATACACAAATTATTATGTTGCTGCAGTAAATGTAATTCAGAAGCTAACATTATAACACTTGTACATTCCACCAGTAAAAGGATATACAGTGACTGGGTTACGTCAGTGAAGCATCTAAAGAAACACTGCCAGCTCCTCATCCATATTGTTCTATATGAGTATTTAGAATTGAGATCCAGTGCTCTCTAGTGTTTGTAAGAGCTTTTCCTGGTTCCCTCCTCTATCCTGTTGTTCCTTCCACTCTGTCAATTGCAAAAAAGCATAAAGGATCGGGATTGCTCATGTATCCTTTTAAAGTGTCTTAGCTATTGGATAACTCACATTGGCCTTCTTAATATCCCTCACGCGGCAAATGATTGCAACATTGAGGAATATATATAGATTTGTAAAACGGTGCCAAAGATATAGACAAGTCAAAAAACGCTTTTTCGATGGAAACATGGACCTAACTTTAACTACTTAGTGGCAACTGCCACTAGGAGTTGACTCCCAACTCTGGGGACCACCACTTCTTTTGCTGTGACTTGGCTGCAGGTTTGACAGCTGCTGCAAATCCACAGCTAATACTCTGCTTGTAGCGAGCAGAGGTTTCCTCTCTCTCCCTGCCCATGGAAATGCAGGCAGGGAGACAGAGGAAATTGCTCTCACTGAGACTCTCTGTGACAGCAATGCTGGCTACCACAGGAGGCGGGGGACAAGTTGGGACCATGGGGGCCTTCAGGATCCCCCCACAGTCCCCAACACTGTGACTGGGTACCCTGGGGGGCACTGAGGTCACATGGTTGGGCCCTGGGGTATAGGGCCCCAGGGGCTGAGATCGACCCTGGGAAGAGGGGCCACGTGCTCCCTCACAAACAAAAACAATTAGGCCAGATCTCTGGGATGACAATAATTAGGCTGGACCCCAGGGGATGGTGCCCCCCCCAAAAGTTTAATGTTTAGGCCGGGGGATGGGGTCCCTGGAGTGAGATCAGCCTGGGGAGGGGGCCTCAGCATAGGGTTGGGTGGTTAAAGAGGTTGGCTGCAGGGGCTGGCTGCAGGCCAGGCCCTGCGGCCAACCCCCACTACACATGGTCGAAGGCCGTGCGCACTGCAGTGTTGGCAGGTAATAGGGGTTGGCCAGAGGGATTGACTGCAGGCTAACCCCAGCCACTCAGCCAAAGGCCGTGCGCAGTGGAGGTTGAATTAACGTAGTAATGTAAATTACTTTACGTTAAAATAAAACGTAGAAATTCACTGAAAAAAACAAAGGTTACAGGGGCGTTATAGTTAGGCTCACATTTTAAACGTGCAAAACCATAGAAATTCACGTTATAGTTATCTCAAGTAACTATAACTGGTGCTATAAGGTAACTATAACTTGTGCCATCGCCGTGCACTGCTAATTACCCCAAAATTTATGGCACTCATGACATCTTTGATAACATCATTGATAATGCATGTGTAATATTTGAAATAAACTTTTTGCCCAAAAAACTGTGCATGGGTGGGCGCAGTTTATAGTTACCTTAGCGTATGAGTTATAGTTACTTGAGATAACTCGCCAGTAGGCAGTTATACTTAGGACCATGTTTCCATAGGAAAAACATTTTTTGACTTGCCTATATCTTTGGCATTGTTTGCAGAATCTTCGTGCCCTTGCCATGCACTGTTAATTACCTGACATATTAAATGACTCAAGACATCTTTGGCAACATCATTGATAACACCAACGTAACATTTGCAGTAAAATTATTTTGCTGAAAAACGTGCATGGTGGGGGTGCGAGTTATAGTTACCTTAGACATCACTGATGACATCTCAATGGCATCACTGATTATATATTACTGTGTCGTACAGCGGACACACACATGGGGCCTCAGTGGGATCTGCAGTACCAAGCACTGGTACTGCAGATCCTGCATCAAAATTCACTTTTTAAACATGCAGGGCTTGTTGGGACTACCCAGATCGATCTGGGGGTCGAGATGTGCTCACTTTGTCCCTATTCCCTTTCATTTGTTCCCCAGTTTCACAGACCCTCAGTGCAAAAATGGCTTCTACTTGATAGATCAGCACAAAACTTTCCATGAAGGACCCAAACTGGGTAAACCTTGTTTTGTAAAGTTTGGTGCAGATTTGTCAAACAGCACCAAATTTATTAACAAAACAAAAAATGCCTTTTACAGGAACGCTCAGACAAAACTATCGCTACCACAGCCAGTGTAATCTATATATGTATACTGATTGTCTTAGAACTTTCGTACTGTTTGACACATCTGTATGAAAAAGGTCAGACATTATGCATGTTCAGCTCACTACTAGTGCTTTCAGATGTATGCTGATTCATCAGGTGGGACAATTTACTATGGGGTGGTCCAGAAAATTTTAATTTACTAATAACTGTGATACAGTGTCATGAATCAGCATGAGATTAGGCACATTTTTATCATGTTTGTTTTAATCTCAGTATGTCAAGTCTCATGTAGATCTGTCGAAAGAAAGCAAATTTAAAGGGGAGGTTACAACATTTTCCATGTGGTAATAACTTAAGTGCCTTATTCCAGCACTGCATACATTTTGGCAGACCCTTATCATAGTCATTTTACACTAAATATATTGTTTCGTGCAAACCCATTAAAGAGGGGCAGAAGTTACTAAAGGATTTAAAAAAAAGCTCATTTGCAAATATTCTTAGTACTGCTTAACAAATCAGCATGATATTTGATAGGCTGTTAGTAAGTTGAGCCTAGTGAAAAGAATCTCAAGTTTCAAGCAGATATGAGGAAGGGGCAAGTCAAAGTGGGGTGTTAAAAATAAAACACAACACGCTGGGCAGCCTAAAGGGCAACTAATTTATTCTAAAATGTCAGACAGCAAAGCAAAAGATCAATAGACAACTGTCATATCAACTTAAGAGGGCTCCCGCTGAAACCCTGTCAATTGGAGATAGGAGCTAAAACATGTAAATCTCCCTAAAAAAATAATAATTATATATATATATATATATATATATATATATATATATATATATATATGTATATATATATATATATATATATATCCATTGTAATATGACCATGTGACAGAATCTTGTTCTCAGCAAAAAAATATCTAATGTGCAGGTGTCTTCCCTCTCAATGAAGTGCAGGGGGGCTTAGATCGAAGATATCATTCATATCCACAATACTACTACCATTCTTCTCACAACATCCTGTTTCCCTTACCAGGTTTGAAATCAAGGTTACGCTTAATACAAAATATGCAATGTATACATGGAGCATTATGGCTCCTGAGCCTGCTACAGGACTTAAAGATTTTCAATTAATACAATGCCATGTGAAGCTTCAAACAATTAGGAAACAACATTCATATTTGATTGAAGGTAAATGCTATTGTGATTACTTATATGGTTAGCTTAACATGGTACGCGTCGGCCTAGCATTGTGCAGATCCTAAAATACTGCACTAAAGTTATTGGAAGAACGATTATTTTGAAAAAAGATATATCAGAAGTGAGGCACTTTTGACCAATGTTACTGTCTTATAACTTGTATTCACGGAAAGGACGGTTGCAGTCGGATGGGGAAAACAATATAACAAGGGTGGATTTGGCCACAGAATGTCATGCAATATTGAACAACTTGATGCATGATTAAGGGGATGGGAAGCCACAGTAAGAGATTACTATATTGACCACAATCCGGTGCATCTGCATGTGTTTTATTGATTAGTGAATAGGGAACTTTCATAGACCCGCCGTTTGTAGGTTAGTACAGAAAGAACATGAAATCAGCTATTGATAGGACACATGATGAAATCTGAGAGGATAGAGTGAGGGTGACAGGTCAAGTTAGCTGTTCAAATGGTTGTTGATGTTAATTAAGATGCGCTTGAATACCACATGAATAGATAAGAGTGATGCAAATTTCTGTAACTGTTGAATCTATAATTTTTATCATCTGATTTCCGCTCCTATTTCCCACACATGCAATATCTGATGTAAAACCAATAAAACATGTTTTGAAATAACTTGCACAGGAAGGAAGACAGATTTAGACTTAACAGAATAAATTAAAGTACAAACTTCTCAGACACAACTATGCCAGTTTTTTTTATAATATCATCTTTGCAATATATTTAATGAACACCAATGTTCACAAACGAGTTAGATTTGTAATATAACTGTGTGCCTAGAATATCTGTAGTATATTTTACTAGCCTAGCTTTAATCATATGACCTGTCTTAAAAAATGTGACCTTTATTCCTAAGCAGGCTTTTGCCATAGGAAAAGCTTTTCTAGCCTATGCATTGGAAAGGGCTTTGGCGGGCTCCAAGCTACTAATTAATGGTGGTATAGCTAATGTAAAAGGTAGGTTTGTACTAGTCAAAACCATTGCTTTTGGCACGTGCCTGCTGTGGCCTGTGCACAGAGCATATCGTACCTGCAGTGGCAGGCAGGAAAGGAACACGATTATAGTCATGAATGCAGGTGGTGTGAATGTACGCTGAAGATCATTTAACAATGGTGCATTTTGTGGACCATTTAAATGTGTTTTTACTTAAAGTTTATTATGCCAATTGGGGTTAACCAATTTTTACAATGTTTAGGGGTCAGATTCCATGAACTGGGAGGTTGGCTAGCACTCTTCCAGTGCTTGGAATAAAACATTCTGTAAGCCTAGTTCCAACACTTGCAAAAATTGAGTAGTTCACAGTTTGAGCAGATTCCTTACTCTTATTCAGGTTCAAAGGTGAATTTTAGTGGTGCCCTTTTGGCTAACTTAAGCTACTCTATTTTTTAGCTTCCGAGGACATGTAGTGAACTACTTCACCACAAACGCTGTGGTATATTAATCCTTACATCAAACTGGCAGGGTGAAAGTGGTGGATTTAGGGGCAGATTTATCAGGGACTTTAGACTGATTTACAAGGACTGCATCAGGAATGGTAGGTAATTATTTAATATCAGCAGAGAATGGGGTCAACCTCTAAACCCAGAGAAATGTAATTTCTAAATAGAGGCCATGGATGAAGCACAAACATATTTCCTATCACATAGCAGTATCTCCCTAATCATAAGTGAATACTGTACTAGCCAACTAAGGCCATTTTATTCACTGATGGCATGCTCCCGCTGGTGCACAATTCTCAGACACCCATCCTGGTAATTTCAAATAGCTGAAAGGAATTTTTGTTTCTTACTACAACATCATCAGCCACAATAATCCCAATATCATCTTGCATTTACAATTATGTCTTTGATTAACATGACACTGACACTGAATGTACATTGAGGCCCTCATTACGAGTTTGGCCGTCTGAGGACTGGCACAGTGGAGGTGGCAGTCACACCGCTGCCAGCCCGGTGGAGAAGACTGCCATATTATGACCATGGCAGTGTCCCAACAGGACACAGCCAATACACCGCCAGTACTGCCAGTGAGAACGGACCGCTGCGGAAGGCGGCAGGCATCTCCAGTCCGGCAGGGACCATGTTACCGCTGAGCATATTACGAGGTTGCACACAGCCAAGATTTCTGACACGGTCAACCGCCACCAAAATCCTGGCAGAAACAAACAGTGTAAAAGGAGACACTTACCTTCAGGAATACAGACACCTAAACTTGAAGTCTTCCCACTACTCTTCATGGCACTACGACTCCGGAACCAGCGACGGCAAAGAAGACAACAACCTTAAGTACTAGCACACACTGGAGGGAAGGCTATTAGTAAACAAGCAGACAAAACTCACACAGCTGGAACGGCTAGCAATGGCCACACACACACACACAAACACCCGTACCAACACAGACACACCAACATACACACACAAACTACACCCACCACGGCCAACATACACGTGCAATACCCACCATCCCTGCCCCTGTCTAACACATTCATACACAACACCACTGAGTTACACAATGATAACACTACCGAAACCACACAAACAAATTGGGCAAGGTAGAACACTGCACACCTCCACATGTCAACACATACTGCCAGCAACACGTAGCAACCGCACACAACCAATCAATACCAAAACACTGCATTGCAATGTGTCAGATGTAACACCATGTCCACACAACACACAACGCACATGACATATCCATCACCACACACACGGACGCACACACAACAACCACACAATGCCACACAACACCATCACAACACATCAAGTATAATGCACAAGTTATCTACACAACTCATGCTGCAAAACAATCACATCACATACACATAACACACACAAACCAAATCGCACAAATACAACACATCCATGTTGGAGGAAAAGTAGGACCAGTATGTCACCATCAAAACCAACATGCGGTTGACCCATATATATTAGGCAGAAGTAAAACTGGAAAACTATATACAAAATAGACCAACTGGCCAGTCCAATATGCCCCAGGCACATATGGCACTTGTCATTGCCCCAACTTGACTCCTGACTGCAAAGTGGCTCCACATGGTAGGGGCATCAAAGAGGCAGGCAGGCACCCCAGGGTTGAGGGGGGATGGTGGATGTGGGGGTTATGGCTTGGGAGGGGGGTCTCAGGGCATGGGTTTAGGTTTAGGTTTAGGCAGAGGAGCTTTGGTTTCTGTTTAGTTTTTGGGGGTAGCTCCTTCACTTTGGGCTTGGGAGGGTTGAACTTGGATTTAGGGGGGATTGTTTTTTTTTGCAGGGGGAGAGATATGGGCAATGGGATATAGGATATGGGCAACAACTGAGCTAGCTTGGGAGGGCTGCGAGGTGGAAGGGCTTGGCTCGGGGGAGAGACACAGGGTGCTTTGGGGAACCATGGGGTGGAAGAGTGGTAGGGAAGAGGGAAAACTTGTACAGGAATCTTTTCTTAGGGACACAAGGGCGGTCATGGGAAACTGTTTGGGAGTGGAGGGAGAGGGAGTGGTTCTGGGGTGTGTTCTTGTAGGTGTCTTGGGTACAGGTGCGTGGATTGTTGGCAAGTGTGTGCTCGGTGTCTGCTGGGTGGGTGAGTGCCGGCATATAGGTGTTTTGGGAGGAGGCGGGGGTGAGGTGCAGGGAAATGCCATGGTGGATAGGTGACTGTCTGTTGGGGTGGTGCCTGCAGGTAAGGTGGATGTGCTACATGTGGGGGTGTTGGTATTTGTGGTGAGTGCGCATGTGGTGAATGGGGAGGATGTATGCGGGTCTGGAAGTGTGGTGACTGTGGGTATGATGGGACTTGTGGCAGAATCAGGGAGTGTTGGTATCGTACCAGCAGGTGTGAGTGGTGTAGTATCTGAGAAGGAGGGTGTGGTGTGGGTGTCAGTGTAGGGAGTGGCTGTTGTGTGTGTTTGTGCAGGTGGGTGTTGTCTGTGTGCATGCCAGTGGTGGGACTAATATTTGTCCCTGAGAACCGTGTCTGTTGAGGTAGATGAATGGCGGTCTGACTGTGTGCTCTAGATGGGTATGTGGAGAGGGGTATGGGATTGGCCTGAGGTAGCTGGAGGGGGGACGTAAGACAAAGGGATACTGGCTGCCATCAGCGAGGAGGCCAGAGCCTGAAAGGATCTCTGCAGGTCAGACAGGGCACAGTGAATTGCTTCCAGGTAGCCATTGCTCTGCTGTACCTGAGCTGCCAGTCCCTGTATGTCATTCACGATGATTGTCTGACCTACAGAGATGGACCTCAGGGGATCAATAGCCTCCTTACTGAGGGCAGCAGGGCTGACTGGGGCAGGATCAGAGGTGCCTGCAGCAATGGAGATGCCCACCTTCCCTGGTGAGGGGCATGGGAAACTCGGTAGGGAGCAACAGGGATGGCGGTGCTGGTAAGGGAGGTGGTGGACACGGATGGTGCTGGGCTGGTCCCAGATGGGTGCGCCACCACCAGGAAGAGGAGGAATCTGAAGATGATGTAGATGATCCGGTCTCCCCCGTGGCACTCCCCTCACCCTCCGTCCCACTGGTCCCCTCGTCTCCGCTGGTATCAGCCTCCTGGGTCACGTGAGCTGCTGCTTCCCCACTCACCGGTGCCCCTTCTCCTTCACCTGATGATGATGATGCACACAAAGACAGAGGAGGAGAGGAAGGAAAGAAGAGAGAGAAAGATAGGTTGCAAAAGGGTCAACACCTACTTACCATTTACACAGGTTAACATGTACATCTCTTGTAGTATATTATGACACTCCATTTCAGCAAATGCACATTGGGTAAATCACGATGCAATGGTAAAAAACCTGATATTATGGTAACATTTTGACTTAGAGAATTGGTCAAGGCTGCAACACTGCATAGCTGCATTGTGATTGCCAAGGCGATGTCATGCATGACAAGTAACAACTTGATGCATGATTGTGGCTGTTGTGCTACCCTCAAGCGCCTATCTACCTCAGGGTAGGCCACCGCCAATATGCGGGCCACTGCGGGGGTCAGGGTCCGACAGGCACCCCTCCCTCGTTGGGAGGACGTCCCAAGCTGGGCCTCCACGGTCTTCCAAGCCCAGCGTTTCAGGTCCTCCCACCGCTTTCTGCAGTGGGTGCTCTGCTGACTATGGACCCCCAGGGTCCGCACTTGCTTTGCAAGGGCACTTAGGATCCCCTTCTCCTGATGGGTACTGACCTGCATGGGTGACACAGACATAAGGAAAAAGTCATGTAGAGTGGCCCCACATCAGCAACAGTGGACTACACACATCATACACATCACATGCCCACACTAACGTGTCTTCAAGCCACAATCACATTTACTCCATGCCACCATCATGTGCCCACTCCCTGTGCGACGTGGCAACACCTTACAGCCCTCACTACCCCTATCACACAGGACAATGGAATTGGGCTCACCTGCTCCTCTGTTGCCCCATACAGCTGTCCACACAGGGGTAGGACCCCATCCACAAGTTTCTCCAACTCCTCCTGAGTGAAGACTGGGGCCCTATCACCTGCAGGATGTGGCATGATGGCTCCCAGAGACAGTACACAGCAGCTCACATAGTGGTGGTCTTGCCTGCACAAGCGTCAGGAGTCAAGTGAGCTAGGCAGAAGAAAATGGCGGTCACGTCTGCCACATACATGACCATCACCGGCGGTGATCATCATTCGCCCCAGTCTCCCATTGGCAACAATGTTATCCAATGAGGAGTTGCATGGAGGTTGCGACCGCCTACCACCATGACGACATATACCAGCGGAATTAGGTCATTCCCATCTGTCCTGTCCATGCAGGGCAGGCGGCTGCCATTTTAAACACATTTCATGGCTTGCAGAGCAAAAATAAGTGCGTCATGCCAGCCTTTTGTTCATCATGCAGAGTTGGCCTATCTTTTACCCTCGTGGCTGGGCCCATACATGTGCCCTAAATGGCACAGTGGAGCTAGATGTGTAGCTGTGAATTCAAGTACATGTGCAGCTACTTGATTCCTCATTGGTGGGGTAATCATATGTGGCACTGAAATAGGTACATACACGTTCCATTATGGGGAAATAGGCTGCTGTAACATGGAACATTACACGTGGTTTGTGTGTGGCATGCTGTTGGTCCGGGGTTGCAATGGGCTGGCATACACAGTCTGTCAACATTCCCTATATGGTATGTGTAAACTTTAGCACCATGTCTACAGTGTTTGTTGTGTGCTACAAGTTTAGTGTTAGCTAGCATGTGTATAGTGGACATCAATTTGTAAATTTTCCTCACTATGTCCTAGATACCGTACAATGGCGCAAATGAGCTATGCACTGGTGTACCGCCCCCTAGTCGATCTTGCTACCCTGGAGGAGAGGCACACCATACACACCTATCGTCTGAATCATCAGACCATCATGGAACTGTGTAATCAGTTGGAGCCAGATCTATTGGCTGCCATACGTAATCCCTATGCCATCCCTCCCACAGTACAGGTTTTGTCAGTGCTACACTTCCTTGCCTCATGCTCCTTCCAGATTACAGTAGGCTTGGCAGCAGGTATGTCACAGCCCATGTTCAGTCATGTGTTGAAGGAGGTACTGTGCGCTTTTCTGAAACACATGGACAGCTACATCAGGTTACCCCAACGTGCGGATTTGCCCACTGTGAAGGCTGACTTCTATAATATGGGACATATCCCTCATGTGATAGGGGCCACAGATGGCACTCACATTGCTTTGGTTCCTCCCAGGAATAGCGGACTCACAGCACAGATCCTAGACAGTCCCTGCAGTAGTACAGGGGGAGCAAGCAATGCTCCCCGTAAAGGCACAAACCTTCTCTGCACCTCTGAACACCCAAATGACTCCTCCAGCTTGCACGGTCCCTCACACAGACACTTTCTGTCTGCTCAGAGCAGTCGGAAAACGTCAGCAGGTTTTCTCACAGAACTGGGGAAGAGTGCCTGGAGCAGGGGCCAGTATTAAAGATTCCGAGTGCTTACTTCCCATTCCAGGGGAAATACTCGCAATTGCTAGGATTTGGTGTGGGGACACCAGTGGAATCATAGATTCCGAACCCCCCTGACTCCCCCAACCCGTATTCCTTTACTAAATTCCTCAATTCTCATAATAGGGTCCTTCGGGCCGGAGGGGATATCGCGTGGGCTTCAGTCGGAAACAAGAAGCTCTTTTTTCAAACCCATATATAGTGAAAAACTAGGCTGGGTAGTATTAAAATCATAGTATACCAATAGTCAACAAATCCATCTGTGATCAAAATATGCTAAGGTACTAGGAGGCAAAAACCGAATGTAAACAACAACCAGATTGCAAGAGCCGTTTGAGAATATTTCAGAGTATTTAGCGAAACCCAGAGAGCACACAGCAGCAAGTAACAGTTGTCATAAACAACTCAATGATGTCAACACAATTCACCTCCCTCAATAAAAACCTCTTTCTCTCTCCCCGAGAAAGAAGCGTTTTCCTGCTTTCCTAGATTTTTTAATCTTAGTCTTTTCTTCTCAGCGCCCTGCATGAAAGCACTACTAGATTTCTAATTTCTGTTCATTACTATTTTTCGCATAATACTGTATTGCAATTTTTAATTGTCGTTTAAGAGATGTAGATCCCCTGATTAACATTACAAATGAGCTTCCTCGTAGCCCTTACCAAGGGCCTTGCTCACTGCAACTAATGTTTATCTATGGTCTTCAGGGACGAAGCTTGGGGGTTGGGGGATTCAGGTTTCTCAACAATCACAGGGGTTAAAATACATTATAGAGAAGCAGGATAGGAGGGGAGCCTTAAAAAGCAGTAGGAAGGGAGAGAAATGCGAATTGTGAGGGGGTACTTATAACTCAATATTTTATAAAAAATAACTAGTTTTAAGGCCTTTAAAAGAGGAACACGAGTGAATGTTTTTGTCTGCATGTGTATGTAAAACTCCCGAGTGAAATCCGACTAACACCTCAGCATACCCGATTTAAAGCACCTGTACCCAACTATTAACTGCAGAATACATCGATTGGGCGGTGTACCACCCCGAACCCCACCCCTGAAGCTACGCCACTAATGGTCTTGTCACCCACCTGCCTCCCCGTCTGAAACCATGCCGGCCCGCAAATCAAGCTTAAGCTCAATGACAGCCAGTGCCTTCTGCCATGCATGCCACCTAGCTCGCCTGTTGTCTCACAACACAGAGAGCATGGCACCCTCATGTTTGGTGCTGCTTGGGCACCCCAATGCTTTCTCTCACAGACCTATATACAAGTGCTGCAACGTCACAATATGGAAATCCGGCAAAGCCCTGTTCGGCCCGTATCCGCCATGACGTCAACCTTGAGCTTTCTCATGCCACTGAATCATCGCCTTTGGATGTAGTGGCAAACTTAGGTGACATTATTCCACTTGCAAACCAATCAAAGTCTCTGCCTTCTCTGCAATGGTTGCTGTGCACAAGCCCACATTCTGCAGCAGAGCTCTCTCTCCATCCTAACCCTGGAGCGGCCACGCGATGTAGTAGAGGAATAACCTCTGCTTCTCAAATTACGCTCAAGGTCGTTACCTCTTGTACCATTTCATAGAGTGGGGAAAAAAGGAAAAGCGAGTGGAATAATAAGAGGCAGTGGAGGGCAGAGAAGTTAACTTACAGAGCCACAAATAAATGTTTTGCTCAGTATATTTTCAGTTTGCATTTTTTATTCATATGTTACATTCAAAGGGGGCTCTTCTCATGGACATGGTACTGGCAGATTAGGTTTATCACACCTAATTCTCTTTAAATTAGATATTAGGTTCATCATGCTAGGGTATTAGGGTTTATTTCAAACCTATTTCACACCTATTTCACATCTTTGTTGTTGCAAGATGGTGGGTGTCTGTGTATTCATGACTCTCATTTTTACAATTCTGTTTTTTGCATTATTCATTATCCTAATCATTGCAGCCCATGCAATTTACAGTAGATTGCAGTCTTATTAATAAAACCGATTGAAAACTTTACTGCACCTCCTTCATTGCCTGTGTGTGACTGAGACTTGTTGCTCATGTGAGAAAAGTGTAATCTCTGTTTAACCACGACTCCACTGAGACGTCACACTCATAAATCAATGTGTGAAGGCTGCCACAAATCACCTTTTACTATTTTGGTTTTTGGAGAGGTACTGCTTGTGAGCCGGGAGGGTTGGGCCAACAGTTGCGACTTGTTGTAGGATTAGTCGAGTCGCCTTCAAACAAAAGTGGTCATCCCTAAACCAGCAGTCTTACCTAGAGCAAGAGTCCAACTACGACACTATTTGGAGAGATATATGGACTATCCACATGGAAGAACTGTAGAGTGATATATTACCAAGGGTAAGTAGGATTTTGGACCTCACACATAAGAAATATAGTCAAGCCATCGGCTGAAATGACTGGACAATAGATTTTACTGGTTCCATTCTTACAGTACTATGGATTAAAAAGGCCTTACTGCTCAAAGGCAAATAATGACATGAAACTGCAAATCACCAGTAAGTTTAAAATCAAGGACTCAATAGAAGAGATGTGAAAGTTATAGGCAATAAAAAAGTTACTCTGACTTCTAGAAGAAGGGGGCTAAGTTCATGAAAATACAAGAATCTACATAGACCTAATTTCAAGTGCTGTGATAATTTCCTATCTAGAATGCCTGAAACCGCAGGATGTGGCAGTTTCTGGGTGTGGTATTACCACCTTTTTCTCAGTTTTTCTTTGACGAATCGGAAATTATCAATCTCTGTTTCTGCACCAATTTCCACATCTAGGGCCAGATGTACGAATAACTGGTCCCAAAATACTGGTTGCAAATTCCAACCAGCATTTATGCAACCAGTAAAAATATTAGGAAACAGCCTGTATACAAACAGGTTGATTTTGGAAATTCCAAGTCATAGTGGGTTGCTATCTGACATCCCTCGTGAATATTGCCAAAGCAGTTCACAAATTGTGACTCACTACGATTTGAAGCTGTCACAGGGATGGTGGCCTGCTGGGGTAAGCATACCACTATGTCTGTGCTTGCTTTTAATTAAAGCATTACTTAATACAATGTGTTTTTCTTAAAAGAAATGGGATTGCACTTTAAAAAACGTTTTTTTAAAACATTTAATAGTAAGCAAAGATCTCTTGGACCTCTACCTACTCTTAGGCAAACTTTGGATCATATTTATGGGCCTCTTGTGCCGCTGTTGATTCAGTTTTGTGGCGCAACGGCAATGCAAACCTTGAACTTATATCTATGAGGCCATACAAATCCACTGGTGGATGTTCCCATGTAACACCCATGGATTTTGGCACATCCCCAGATTTACAAGACCTTTTAAACCTGGGAGTGTGCCAAACCACATGCTTCCCATGGAGAGGCGCAACGAGGAGAATCACTTTATTGTTCCTTGTTTTTTCCTCTTTCTGTGTGCTGCATTCTGCAGCACACACAGGAAGAGGAAAAAGCCTCCCGGCATTGTTCATGTGCAGGAAGATGCCACTTCCTGCACAAAAACAATTCTGCCTACAATGCAGACCATGATGCAAGGGTGCCTGCATCGGCGCTAGGCAGTCAAAACAGCACCAGCGCAGGATGAGCCCACTTCCCTTTGGCAAATGCATTCCCACCTCCTGTGGTGTAGTTAAATTTCCTAAGTTTTCCGGTTGGGTGTTGGTCACAAAACAGTGATACATAACATACCAATTCAGTGTTTGGGAGGGAGGTGAACAACACACCCCTTCCAGATACCCACTTGGTAGCCATTTGGAAAGCGTGTCAGGAGTTGGAAAAACTTTACAGATTTTAGATGCCAAGTGCATCACTGGAAAACCACACAGCAGGGATAATAAAGCAGATTGAAATTCTGCCCATTTCAGAACCCTGATTCGGCCAGTAACTCATGAAAAACTGGTTAAACTGCCGGCAAATGAACTACCTCATTATCAGAGTAAACTGTTCTGATTTGAAAGGACATTCAGTCTGACTCCTGCGTCGGCAAATATTGTACTAGGACTGCCAGGAAATGTGCAGGTGGCAGACACTCACACAAACACGGTCGGTCATGCTTCCTTCATTGACACGCCATGAACTACGGGGGGTGGCGAAATAAGCCAGGAAAACACATTAACTCCTTCAGAGACAACGTGTCAGAAATACACCTAAACTCATTATCACCCTTCTTCGTACGGAATACCCCGGTTAGACTCCACGAAAGCAGGAAGGGCGAATTAATCCGTTAAAAAAACTATGCTACGGAATCACTGATTCGCGTTATACGTGTGCCCGCACGTTTTAGTACCTACAAAGTTTTTTTTGTTTTTTTATCAAAATAGTAAACTGCTAATGGAGGCAGGGCGCTAACACTTTTATCGACTGGGAAAAGCTATAAAATATAGTATGAGGTTTCACATTCAGGGTATGTCTCTTCCATATGATTCTGTTTACTGTAATATACATATTTGCAATATGCGAATGTAAGACGGTTTCTTTTCATAATTAACATAGTTAAGTGTTATGTTTAATGACGGTATTTTCTTTCAAAATAAGCATTTACTATGTTTTATGTATAGGATTTGCAATGAAACGGGCGCAGATACGATTTAATGCCTTAGCTTCACAGGTTTTACCTTAAAAAGCATATCTACGTTTAAATAATTAAGTAATTAATTGGATGAGTTTCTAATGAGAAGACACGAAGAAGATTGAGTAAAGAAGAGTAAAACAGTCAAGCACGTAACAAACACGTTTTTGTTTTTGATGCTGTCATATGGATGCTGAGAGATCAACGCAGTCATTTCCGGTCGGTGCGGGGGAGGAGGAGGGAGCAAGATGAACAGCTTAGCTTCCTTAAGAATGCCATGCTGTAGGTAGGAGCCCTCAATCACAAAACTTTATGATGAAACTGCATTTTGAGAGACAAACCTCTGCGTCTCGAGGTCTCTGGTGTAAAAGTAACCTTTAACAACAACAAAGAACAACATAGGTGCATTACACTAAGAGACATACCTTTTTACAAAGCCAGCACTGACATTTGTTTTTTTTCAAGAGATATGACATCTCAGGCTGCAAATCCATAATATTATCATTTTTCCTAGCAAGATCTTACTTCTTCTCAGGGTGGTCAATGTTTTGGAAAGTCTGCCAGTCCCACCGAACTGAAGGGCAATATGCTCCAAACAAACTTATATTATTAGATTTTCTACAATGTGACCTGATTTCTATTGCATAAACTAAAAAGAAGTGAAGAGCGAATAACATGATTGATTCCCCCATCACTAACAGGTTAGGGTCTTTCTTAATTAACCTCTGAGGTTCAAGCACCAGGATGATCTCCTTCACAGACATTCCCGTCCTTGGTGATTTAGCATTTTGCATGGTCACCTTGGACACACGTTCTGCTTCTGATTTCTAGCAAATGTACATAAACATATATTCATCACCATCCCTTCCCCTTGCCATACCACAATTAATGTATAGATCCTACTCTTCTCAGGGATATCAGCATTACATTTATCAAAAAACCCTATCTCTGTCACTCTCTACATTACCACACCCTCATAAGCTCATCATAAACATTATCATAAGCTCAGCTAGGTTAATCGCTGCTCAACTCGTCAGACTTGAAAACGTATTCCAGGTGTAAGGATGAACCATATTCAGACCTTAAAAAAAAAGCCTCACAATCATCTAGAGAAATCGTTGAATTATGTTGTCTCACTACTTCCAGACTTCCAGGACCAAGAAAATCCAGACAAATATTACTAATTGTTAAAATAAAAAAAGCTGATACAGCACTTGCAAAGGCAAGTCTCCCAGAAATAAGCTCACTCCCA